>NC_073727.1:23802500-25052500 GCF_023634155.1 Falco peregrinus
GGGCTCTTTCTGCGGCCCCGGCCCGGCCCCGCGTCCACCCGGCCCCGCGGCCGGGCCGGGGCCTCCTTAATGGCCGCCTCCCCCCGCGTCCCGACCGGGAGGAATTTGCACCCTGGCGGCTCAGGTTGCAGGCCCTCCGATCAAACCGGGGAAGCCAGGGTCAGGGCTATTCATTGCCTATCGCTTCCTCGGGCCATTTATAACGCGGTCCTCCCCTGGTAAGTTAACTGTGGCCCAAGGAAGTGATTGATGTGAAAGATTCAAACGTTTTCTTTTTATTACTCTCTTAATGCGGTTTAAATTGTGGGGTTTTTTTTAAAAGAAAAGCTAATTTAGCATGCGGCGCAGAACCGGGAACGCTGGTTAGTATCTTGGAGAATCGAAATAATAGATCAAAAATAGCTACAGGAGGGTCTGACTTCTTGGGGGGGGGGGGCGGTGCGTCCGAGGTCAGGGGGAGCTGCGCCCCGTTTTCCCAGCCACGCAACGCCATGTACTTGCCGTCTGCAGGCGTGCTGCCCTGGGGGTGGCTGGAGGGCCGATTTACCAAGTGAATGTACAGCAAACGCGATTTAAAGAACTGGCAAATGCTGCTACCTATACGGGCACTTGGCGCCATGGTGGCATCTGTTTATACGGGGGGCTATGGAAGACGTAAACACTTCTAAACAGAGCCGAGGTTAAAGCGCGCACCCAACGCTTTGTTCCTATCCCGGCACGCCGCGCAGGAGGCCGGGCCGGGCCCGCCGTCGCCGCACCGGGCCCGCAGCAGGCGCGGGGCTGCCCATCAAGATGGCGGCTGGGCGGGCGGCCCGACCCGACCCGACCCGGCGGGCTCGCCCCACTGCGGCCCCGCCGCCCCCCGGCGCGGGCACGGGCTCCCGTCGCCAGTAGCGGCTCTGCGGCCCGCAGGCCCCACCCCGGGAGGGCGGCCAGTGCCACCCTTTGTTCTGCGCCCGCGGGGTCCTGCCCCTTCCTCCGCCCCGCTGGAGGCAGCGCGGCGCGGGCGGGCCGCGGGTGCGGTGGCTGCCACACGTGGGCCGGGCGGGAGGCACTGCGCGGCCGCTCGACGCACCGGGCTCGGCCCGCGCCTTGCGGCTTAACGGGGTTGGAGACGTGAAGCTGCGGGGAGGCTCTGCCGCCTCACCGCCGCCTCACCGCCGCCTCGCCCGCGGGGTGGTCGGTCACCTTGGGAGCTCTGGGCAGAGGTGGCGCCCGGCCTGCCCCTGCCCGGCCTGCCCCTGCCCGGCCTGCCCCTGCCCGGCCTGCCCCTGCCCGGCCTGCCCCTGCCCGGCCTGCCCCTGCCCGGCCTGCCCCTGCCCGGCCTGCCCCTGCCCGGCCTGCCCCTGCCCGGCCTGCCCCTGCCCGGCCTGCCCCTGCCCGGCCTGCCCCTGCCCGGCCTGCCCCTGCCCGGCCTGCCCCTGCCCGGCCTGCCCCTGCCCGGCCTGCCCCTGCCCGGCCTGCCCCTGCCCGGCCTGCCCCTGCCCGGCCTGCCCCTGCCTGGCCTGCCCCTGCCCGGCCTGTCTGCGTGGTGGCAGGGGGATTGCCCAGCTTGGGGTGGTGATGTCTTCCACACCCCCTTCACACTCACAAGGACTTTGAACAGTGGAGCAGCCTCCCATTCAGCAGCGTGTGAAACTTGAGCGAATTGTGGTGTTTGTTTGCTTCGCTGATGCTCAGGAAAAAGTACAGGGTGGGGGATGAGATGTGGTCAGACAGACGGTTAGGCACTTGGTGGTGTCTTGGACCTCTCCGTTAGTAGCCGGACTTCCCCTCTTAATGTTCAAGCAAAACATGCTACTGAGTAACATGCTGTGTTGAAGTAGTCTTGTTTACAGAAATATTTGAAATTTTAAAGTGAATACATGTTCCCCAACAACCAGTAATTTTTCTTAAACTTGTTAGAGCCTTTCGGCAGCATTTTACCTTGTGGCTTAGAATTTCTCTTTAACTTTGGAGGGTTGTAACGTGGCAACACAAGGCCTTTGTAAAATATTCAGCAGAATTTCCTACTTTTGTTTGTTTTGAAGGAGAACATAGTCCTTCATGCTAAAAAGTCATTCAAGAAGATTAACGATTGTAGGATCCCGATCGTGCAAACTTGTTCTTTAAAGTAAGAAATATTCATGTAAATAAAGGTTTCAAGATTAGGACCTTAAATATGTCAAATTTTTTTGTAACTATTCACCCCTTTAGAATGGTCCTCTGCTTCAAGCCGGCCTTGGACAAAGTTCGGTATGGGCTCGATGGGATTTATATATATTTTTTTTAATCTTGTGTAAGAACTATAGTTTAACTACTTAAAATACTTTGAGGAAAGGATTGATAGTCTGTTAGGTTTTTTCTATAAAAGGAAAAGTACGTGCATATATATACTTTATATCCTATATATGAAAAATATATCGATATTTCTTCCACAACAACAACCTTGCTGCAAAGGAAGTAAAATCAATTAGTCTTTCACAGCTCAGGTCTTAGTATGTTGATTTTTCCATCTATGTGGGTGAGTTGTGTAAAACTGTTTTACAAGTTCTCTCACTGTAGTTTATAACAGTATAATTAAAACCAGTATTTTTTACATTTGAAAATATAAAATGCACTTTGAGGCTGTGAATGGTGTGTAACGATGCACCCCTGTGCAACAGACACTCCTATAGGATGTTTGTTGTAGTGCCATTGATTCTGATACGTTTGCGTCAGTTGCTCCTTCCTCACCCATCAGCATCCAGCTTGCTAGAATCTCATGTTTTTTTCCTGATACAAATTTTATTTGCAAACTATTTTTTTAGATGCATATGTTAAGAAGGGAATGTGTACTGACAGAATCCTAAGGTTTTTGTTGTTTCAAAATAGTGCAGGGGTTAAAGACTGCTTTACTTGCATTGTTAGCTTCAGATAGGTGACACATGCTTTTTGAAAGTGTTTGTCAAGCCAGAAGTATTTCACGTTTCAAGTACAGATAACTTTGTCCTAGGTTTTCTATAATTTTAATTAATGTGTGCTCTCTGGCTGCGGATTTTCAATTAAATAGGGTTGTTCTATAAAATGTACAGATTTTTTACTGTACATGTCAGATAATTGGAATATTTAGATAATGTTTGCTTTGGGTTTGGCAACTTATTTTAACCTTTCTTTGTAAAATTATTTGTTTTTAAGGTTAGTGTTAAATGTTGCTTTTAAAATCCTAAGTGGGGTAGAAATGCTTTTCAAAAGTCACAAATCTCTGAAAGCCCAGTAATTGTTATTCCATATGCCAGTGCTTTAATGATGTTTTGGTTTATACACATCAAACTTTTCATTGCTGTTTTTGTGAGCCCTGGAATTGTACTGCATGGTTGTTTGTAAATGAAGCAAGCATCTCTATTAATCTTAAAGAAAAAATTGTTTGCTGAAGATGTGATACCATGCTAGGCTTTGGTTTGGTTTGGATTTTTTCCTGGATAAAATCCTAACTTATTATAACCCTGCAGTTTCATTATTGCTTTAAGCCACCTAACTGTAGATTTTTGCTTGAAGAGGTAATTCCACCCACCCCTTCATCCACCCTGGCCTCATGTTCCCACCTGGACTCCCACGTCAATTCCACTGCCTTGTAGCTGCAGAAGCAATTACAATCCTTTGCTCTTTGAGCTGAAAAATAGTAATTTGTTTTGTGTGTTTGAATTTCATTTGTATCAGCAAGCTCACAGAACTTCGGGTTTGCTATGTGAAATTGGAGCTAACTTGAGGAAAGCAGTGGGAAGTGTGCAGCCTGAGGAGATGCAGTATATAACCACTCTGGTGTCAGGACAGTGGTAGACTGTAATTTTCAAGGAATTGAGCCAAAAGAAAATGAGAGGTCTTGTTCCCTGAACTTCTGTTTGGATTTAACTTGCTAGGTAGGACAAAATAGCAGAGCGAGACTTAGCCCAACTGCTTCTCACAGAACCTCTGTCTTTGTTGGCGCTTGCTCATTGTGACTGCACCTTGTATTAGTGCTGTGCTTGATCTGGCATATCATTTCCTTAGAAAGAGATGTTAACAGTCCAGTCCTGCAAATGGTGGGTGTGTCTATGTAACTTAAAAAAAAATAAAATATTTGAGAGCCAGTTTCCCATTGCCATTGGCAACATTTAATTTGTGGCTGCCCTGCTGGTGTGTAGCTAGCAGGTATAATTGAGCCGTCTCGTCTGCTAGGCACATCTTTCTTTTACTTAATATTACAGGAGGATCAAGTTAAGTTCCCTTGAAGAGTCACCATAATTTAAACTTTCATTGTGGACGCTATGTAAGGTATATTAGCTGAACTCAGTGGTTACTGTAAGTAAGGTCAGGGCCAACCACTGCCACATCAAATAAGCCATAAACAGCTTCTCTCCTGGTGCCCAAGCTGTTCTTCAAAGCAGTCTGTAGCGGTAGGTTTTTTTATCTCTTGAGGACACTTGAAAAATACTTTCACCAAAATAAACCACTGAAACGTCTTTTTAAAGAAATACTTCTTATGCACATGGATGTTTGTCATTCATGGTATTAGGTCAAGTGTTGCAAAGCACTGGTTACCTGAGCTATACCTACAGAGTTAAGAAGTCACCTGGGCTTCATTGGACTTGGCTGGTGATGATTGAGGTCGTGGACTGAGCTCTGTGCAGGACCCCCTTGCGCAGCAAGTTGCAGGATGGGCTCTCAATTTGTCAGAGAGCAAGTATGACTGAATTCTGCCTGTGCACAGTCAATGACATTATGCTGTGTGCTGCATATGCATAACCTGGGCAGATTTAGTAGGTACATTAAAATGTTGAGGTCTGGTTGCTGCTAATTTAACATAAAGTCAGAAGGATGTTGTAGTTAGTAAAAAGCAAGAGTGATTATCTTGAAATTGTTTATTGACACAAGCTGTGGTGTGGCTGGCTAAGGTGCACTGTACTACAGATAGAGTATGTTGGTACCGTACATTAGAGTCCACCTCTCTCCCTGAGGGCTGTTTGGTGAGGAGGTAATACAGATATACATAAATTGAAGGAGCTTTTATTTATATACATATATTCTATATCTAATTTCTGTCAGGAGTGAGTGGTTTGAACAGCTAGGATGGGCAGGGTAAGAGTGTAAGAGATCTGGCAGCTCTTCGGGGCACTGCTGATAGTCTACACTGGGCAGTGTCAGTGTGGTTCGGGAGAAACTGCTGTGTGTGGTTGTTTTTAGTTGAGGAATAAAGTGTGTCCTCAAACTTTGGGAAATACTTCTCTTGTACAGATAGTTGGCCACTGATGAATGGAGCCTATCAAGTAGCAAAGCTCTGTGTTTAATAGCATTTGATCAGGACCCTCACAATAAAGTTGTCTTTCATATATAAAATTATATATGGTTTATATTTGTAGCTGCTTTTCTTGTAAACACATCTAGGTATTTTATTTTAGAAAAAATGCCAAATGCTACTGAAAACATTCTGTTCAACTGTAACATGTAACTGAGCAAATCATTACATTTTTCAGTTGATAGATTGATGGTTGATTAATTTGGCACTTTGTCTTGCAAACAATAATTTGTGCACCTTATGCTCTGATATTACATACATGGTCCATGTGGATCGTGACTGTGCACAGTTGCCTTAATAAAAGACCAACCAAAGTAGGTATGGCTGTTTCTGGCACACAGATAGAATAAGGAGGATATCAATATTGGGTATTTTGTAACAAATTGAATTATTTGGCACATTATTCTAGCAAACGCTGAGCAAAGTGAACAAAATACCATTTAGCTTTATTTGTAGGTCATGATTGATTTCCAAATTTCAGGTAGTTATAATCACAGTGACATTAATAGTAAGCAATTTACCTGTTTTTTCAGTGGTTGGGGGAGGTTATGTCACAAACATGGAGAATTTAAGAAAGCATAAGCTGAATGTGAGAAAATATTTTTAAATATAGCTGTGAAAGTAATGTTTGAAAAATTTACAACTATAAAATGCAAATTTAATTTCCATTTAAAGGTATTTGCAGAGCACAGGATTTTCTTTATTTTACAAAGTGAAACAGTATCTACCTTTTCTAAGCAAAAATATATAAATCTCTAATTTCACAAAGAGGAAACCATAAATTTATTTTCTCTCCCATCAGATAAGCATTTGTGGGTCAGCCTGAATTTCACTGTAAAGTCTTGATTTCTTTACAAATAGGACATAAGCTATAGTAAATAAATAATTTCAGAATTGCCCCTGGAAATTTCGGGAGGTTGACCAAGGAGGAGTTTAACACCTTTTTTTAAATTCTCAAGTAATGACACGGAAACAGTACTTCGGGAGAGCTGAGCAAAATGCAGTGTACACTGTAGGCATTTCTGCTGGCTTTCCTTCATCTTCTGTGGGTGCCCCTCCTCCATTTTGTTTTCCTTTTCCCGAGTTTGCTGGCTGTTGTCTCTGTGACCCCACTGTGTGAACTTGTAGCCACACAGGACACTTGTATGATTGGAGAATACTACGTTTGGATTAAAACAAGAGTCAGGAAAAAGACTTCAAAGGCAGCAAAAGGAAAGTGAAGGTCTACTGTTTTATGTGTAAAATAATGCACTAGTCTTAAGCCAGGGCTTGAGGTTTTGTACAGACTGTTCAACATATAATATTGAAAGATAGCACGGCTATTTGTAAAAAATCTCTAAATAGATTTCGTTAAGATCTATTTTTCTATTGTGATTTGGTATTACAATTCAGAAAAAATAAGAATAATTAAAAGCACTCTCTGTCTAAAAAGGCAAGCAACCACCAAACAGAATGATTATTTCCTTTCCAGTTTTCTGCATTTCAAACAAGCTTCCCTAAGATAACCCCCTGAAAACCATGTGATACAATTTAAATATTAATCAGTGCTTACAAATTAATGCCTTTTATTTATTCCTAAGAAATGATGTCTCTGATCTGTGCATAAACAAAAATTTTCATTCAGAAGTTAACCTTAACTAAGTTTTGTTATAATGGTATTTTAAAACCTTATATTAACATATTTAACATATTTCTTTGCATTAGTAGTCTAGGTTCAGTGTTGTGTACAACAGTGTTACAGAATATAAGCAGATAATACTTGTACTTTTGTGATGAAGTATGTTTATACCTGGTTAATTGAGTAGATAATGAAGCTATTTAAAAGCATTATAGAAAGCATTCTTATAGACAAATGTAAGAAACCTACATTCTTCTTGTCCATACATCTCCCAAGTCATATCCATCTTCAGTTTGATTTTCACCTTTACTTTGGTAGGATTTTAGCACTACTATTTGTTAACCATGTCATACACCTGAACACTAGGGAATGTATTGTGTAGCTGGTATTACATTTCCATGTTTATCAGTCATGAATCTCCACGTACGACAAGGGGAGGCATTCACAAGTTTTGTGAAATAGGTACAGTATCTGATTATAGAATCTCCTGAATACTGTGTTCAGTGACTTTAAACAGGTATTGTAAGAGAAGTAAGTGTGTTGCATTAGTTTGCTTTTTTTCTGTACCTGTGGGTCTGCTTTTTACATGTCTGACTATAGATTCAGTTTCTTGGCAACTGCTTGTTGATTATATTTAAAAGATGTCCAGAGATTTTTGTTAGGAGCCAGAAATGAGAGAGGACTGCTGCTGAGCTGTACTTAGAGATACCAGGGTACGGGTTCTTGCTTAAATTATGGCATGGGCCAGCTAAACATAATTGCTGCAAACACCTGCCTGATGAGTAGCAAAAAGTCTCTCCCTTATTAACCAAACCAGTATTACTCACTCTGTGGGCTTTAAGACTGCACCTAGTGAAAAATAAACCAGAGTCAGGAGCAGGCTGAGGCAGTGGAGTGTGATCTTGCATGCTGTGTGAGAGGTGGCATGTTGTTTCCAAACGTTTTTTTTCTCCCCACAGCAACTGCTTCTGCATCTGGCACATCTGGCAGTAGGGTCTGGTCACCCTTCTGAGCCCAGCTACCCTATCTTTTGGGAATGGGGCAGAGATGGGGAAAGAAAGAATTTGGCCAGATGGATGTTATTTATGCTGTGCCACCTTGCTTCAGAGCCAGGGACTGATGCCCAAGCTGTTTACTTAGCAACATGTATGTAGCCTGAGACACAGAGGGATGGAGAGGCAGGAGAGACTTCAAAATGGGTGCATATGTGGCTGCCAGCCATCACAGCGTCTGTGGCCACAGTAACATTTTCTGTTGCTCACACAGTTTTGTTGACTTTTTTTTATTACTATTTATTTTTCCCCTCACCTCTTTGTTTAGTAATAACAGATCACAGAGACTCGTATTTTTGTTCCCTTTTCAAAAGGGTTAGGACATAGTACATTTTAAAAGATGAGAGGCCCTACAGTGGGTAGGTAAACTCACACAGGAGTTAGTTTGTACCTGGTTAAGGACAGCTTTGCAATAGGTCTACCCTGTGCAGGTGGGATAGGGGCATTTGGCAGCAGTGTGGTTTCAGGTTGGCTTGTACCACAGGTGAAAGTGTCCTGAGCTGCCTACTGGTTAAATTGAGGGAAGTACTTGTGCCATGTGGGAGGTAACAGCAATTCACTAAGCACACGTGCAAATGCCATGTGTGGATGCACTGACTCATGTTAATGTAATTACCTCATTGTAATTGAGTTAAGTACAATTGATTTAACAGTAGTGAAGATGAGCCCACAGTTAAAGTCTAAAATGTGAGTTCATATCTGATTGTCAGGGTTACTGATTCTTGCAGGAGGCTGAAAATTTTCTTCATAATACAGCAAATGAAGAATGTGCTTAACTTTAGCCGCCCAGGATGGTAGTTTTCATTTCCTTGCATGTATTTTCCAAATACTGTGTGAGCTATTGATAATACACCTTTTGCAGAATGGGAGGGATCAACATATGCGCCCAGCACTGTTCTATTTGATTAGCTGTTCTGTAGGTCGAGTTCTGATACTGAAGTAAAAATATCTTTTCTTGTCACTTAATTGTTTTTTTGGGGGGAGTGTCATGGCAATGATTTTTAAAGCCCTGTGGTTCACTTCTCTGCAAGCTTAATCTTTTTTCAGAAGAGTTTTTCATTGCTGCTTTATGTTAGTTCCCAGCTACTAAGAAGCTCAGCTATTTAGCCAGACTTAATCCAACAGTAGTTGCTATCTCTTAATTCAATATGTTAGCATTTACTAATCCATGATTTTGGAGGCAATGGATGTATGAAGGTGATATAAGAAAGGGGTTGAAAAAAATAGTATCTTGATTGGCTCATCAGCTAAGGAGTTTATCAGATATAAATTGTATAGATTAGGTATATTATGTTCATACAAACGGATTTACTTCCTAGTGAAGTGGTTTCTTCACGTTGAAAGCTTTTATTTTTTTGTGTAGAGGTCTGTACTGGTCTTTGTAGTTATTGATAGGTTTTGTCAGAAATTTCACATTTTCCATCAAGAGTTTATCTGTGTCCCTCAGAGTTCTGACCATAGTGTGTGACTACTTTAAAGAAAAATTTTTGAAATTACTATTATTTACTGAACTTCATTTATCTTTTTAAGGTTTAGGTGACTGGTACCCTTAGGGTCTGATTTGACATCACAGTTTAGTCCTTTCAGGTTAGCTGCATTTGAAGGAGCAATCTTACCTGCTTTTCTCTTTCTGTGCTTGACCAGGCTTCAGCATGAGTCAGTTCAGCAAGGTCAGTTTTGTTGTCATCCCAGAAATACTTGGTTTCTGAAAATGGGATACTCTGTATATATCTACGTAGAGATACCCATACCCCTGTCTTTGTCCACACATATTCTTAGGAATATAGTAAGATCTTGTAGATTCAAGCAGCTGTTTAAAGAGACAAGTATTTTTATTGTACAGACAGTTCACTTGTAATGGTTTTTTGGTTGGTTTGGTTTTAAGAACCAAAATGTTGTATTTGACCAAAAAAACTTGCCTGGATAGCTTTTCATATTAAGTGGAATGGAGCAGAAAACAACAGGGGCAAACCCACAATATTACGTGCAGTTGTGAGTACAGGTTGTTACAGTATAAAACACAGTTAGTATATGTTACAAATCTAAGCACATTATTAGGCATACTGCCATTTCCTTATTAGAAACTAAGCCCTGAAGTTGAAGCATGTTAAGGAAGCTAAAAATATTCCTGATGTTTAGATAGCGTATGATTGAGTCAGAAGGTTTTAAAGGCTTGGGGGCAGGCTGTATCAGAAATGATGCAGTGTTACTATCTGATGTAGAAAAAGGAACACAAAACAAATGTAACAAATATTCTTATATATAACGGGTCATTAATAATGCATCATGGTGGGTGAGAGTTTTTCAGGTTTCAGAAAAACACCATTGATGGCCATCTATATAGTAGTGATAGTTTAAACTCTTAAGACTTGGTAAGTGAAGCTCCTGTTGCCTTGGCTGAGTTTTACCCTGGTTTGAAGCAGAGGGCATTGTGACTAGTGAAAAAATTAGCTGTCCCTGTGGAGTCAAGGGCTTGGACACCTACTGTTGTTCAAACATCAGCAACTGTAATTGAGATGAAGCCTTGTCTGAATCTCTGTATAGACATCACCAATGTTTCTGCCTTTATGTCTTATTCTCCGGGGACGGGGGTGATTGGCAGAGAAGCCAGAAGGCAGAAAAAGAAACAAACGGATCAGTGCAAGGAGGGGGACACTGTGCTGAAATAAACTAGAGTGCAGTGCAAGCAACCCAGACCTCCAGCAGGCAGGCTCTGGGCTCTGTATAGACAGAAACTTTTAACAGTACTCAAACCCCTGCCCTCCTAGAAAAATCTTGCTCCCAAAACAGGGAAGCATCATGTGTTGTAAGCACTGAGGCAGGCTGCCTTGCTAGCCCTGGCCAGCCTCGCCAGGCTGAAGCCATGACTGAGCTGCCTCTTGGCCCAGAGTCATCCTGTGTCTTACAAAAAGGATCCTGCCATACTCCTGCTCGGTGTCAATCCCAGCAAGTGCAACTGGGTTTATAAGCTGCCATTTTATTCCCTTTAGAGCAGTGATGTGGTATTCAGTGACAAGAAATGACCTTCAAACAGAAGTATAATTTTTATAGGACAAAAAACAACATAGAGAAAAGGATCTTAAAATCCATAAACCAGAGAGCATGTGAATGAAGCTTGCTATGTGATTTTCTGGGCTAAGTAATGCCCGGTTTCTCTAGATGGCTGTGGTGGAGTCCCTTTGGCCCAGTCCATTTTAATAGTTCCTGAACAGTGACCCTGCCCTTTCCATTGAGAAGGGCCTTTCTAACTCTTCAGTGTGTGT
This sequence comes from Falco peregrinus, assembly GCF_023634155.1. NCBI lineage: Eukaryota > Metazoa > Chordata > Aves > Falconiformes > Falconidae > Falco > Falco peregrinus. The sequence continues at coordinate 23,813,727 of NC_073727.1, forward strand.
TTTTGATTTCCAAGCAGAATATCTATGTTACTTTACCCTGGATCCTAGCGTTTGTCCAAGTTGTTGCTTACTGCTTAGCTGGGCTGTTCTTACGTGGAGCGCTGCTGGAGAGCTGTCTGTTGCTGCCCTGGCCATGAGCTTACTTGACTGATCATATGAAGCTGGTTCTGTGTCCCTTTCACTAGACAACAAATTACTTTTTGATTATATATGTGACAGGCCTTCATTCTGTATAATACGAGGCAATGAAAAATGGGTTGGATAAGTGTATTATTTCCCAGGAGAGACACATGTGGCTTAGGTGTCTATGAGTACATTCACAGTAAATGTTTTCTTTGAGAAGGAAAAGGTTTTAGATGCCCATTTTCCTTCTCCACCATTTGGAAGACACGGCAGAGGGACTGTTAGTTTTAAAAGCTGCATTGGCAGCTGTCAGTCCCCATTTTTACTCTCTAAGAAAGCTTATTGTTCACTTTTAGGTTATGCAATTTGAGAAAAAAGCGGGCCTTATGCTGTGCTGGCATATCCGTTTGGTGATTTATATGTCTTTAATTCTCTTCTAAATCAACAGGTGAACTGAAAATATGAGTATTTTACTGATAAAAGGCTATTTCTTGGTTCTTCAGCTGTTCCTGGGTTTAGTTGCTTACAGGAGGGAAGCCTGAGGTCTTGGGTCTGTGGAGAATCATGTGTCTCCCAGCTCTACCTGTTTTTATGGTGTCTCTTCTATGCATTAAGTGTCCTGACTCTGCCAGAAGCTGTCCCCTCCCTCTCTTTTTAAGTTTTTCATGCTTTTTGTTAGCCTCAGGGGCTTAATTCTCTGGAAACACCAAGGGTGATTAGTCAAGCTGATTTGTGTTAACTTAAAGAACCCAAACAAACTGATTCTACTTTTGTGTAGTCCTGACTTCTATTTTCTTGTTAACATTTTCTTTGGAATTTCTTATCTCAAAAATATCTTGCCTGTCTACATAACAGACGTTTATGCACCTGATTACTCTGAAGAATACTCCTGTGTCCACAGAACAAAGCCAGCCATAAGAAATCCCTCATGGTATATGAACTTCAGAAACTTGACAGGTGACTAATCATGAACATAATCTTATGCTTTCCTTACATTCTTAAAATAACTATTCGCATGACATAGTGGTCATGTCTGAGTGGTCTGGGAGGTGCAGAAGTACTGTGTGGCTATAAAGAAGAAAGCTATTTTACTAATTTGTCCTTAAGATCCATTGAATTGAAGGGTTATATGTTTAAGAAAAGTGAGATTTTGTAGGATTGTCTCAGAATGATTCACAGCTGTTCACCCGAACAGATACAGAAAAGTCCTAAGTTTTCTGTTGCGTGTCCCCCCATGCCCCCCCCCATGTCTTTGTCCATGCACACATTTTGCTTATGAGCAAATGATTGCTGAGCCTACATGGTCCTGTACACTGTGTCACTTACCTTGGAAGAGGCGATTGTTTGTGTGTCTTAACTGCCCTGTGTGAGTTTTTCCCTGGGGTGTGGAAGCACACTCTGAGTACACCTCAAGCTCATGGTGTCCAGTCTCCTGACCAGCTGTGATGATGACATGGTGCCTGCTGGGTGTGTTGCTGCACAGCCTGCTAAGTCTTCATGCAGTACTTTATGCAGCCTCATATCCACACTTGGATAATCATTGTGTTCTCTGATACTGAAAAGGTGGTGCAAAAGCTTGGTGGTCTTCTCCCTGCTGTGTAAGGTGGTGATCAGCTTCTGGAATTAGTGCATTATTTCTTTGTGGATGCAGCCATTAGTAGTGTATTTTTTTTTAACATTTAGAATACCAAGCAAGCAGACGTATTTATCAGGTTAAATTTGTCAGCGTATTGAACAGAAATGCAAGAGCTCTACCACTGAAAATTTGCTTAGACTGTGCCTGTCTAATTAGAGACATATTTATTGCATTATCCAAAATTGCTGGAACTTCTTTTCCGGAGGAGGTCTTAGCCTCATTTAGGTATCAATACCTTCATTGTCCTTTGGTCAATGAAATTCTTATCTACTCATCTATTTATGCTTTTAATCCTGCATGTGTTTTATAAGAGAAAAACGAGGCTCTCCGTTGTTCATGTTCCCATCTGGCTGAGCAGGCAGGTTTGCTCCCCAGCTCATGTTTGTGCACCCCCTGTACAACCCCAGGGCTCTCAGACCTCCTCTCTCTCAGCAGGAGCCGGGGGATGTGCAATCCAAATCTGTATTTCCTCCCTATCACTGTATGGAGCATGGATGACTCCTGGCAACCAGTAGATCCTGCTTGGCCCTTTTCTTATTTGTAGCAGTGAGTCTCCATCTGAAGGTGGAGATAATTTTTGTCTTGAGTGAGCAAAATCTGACTTGGCTTAAAATGTGAGCATGGTCTCAAGCTGTCTAAGCACAGTGTATACTCTGTGTTCTCACCACTGGTACTTACATCTTCTCTAAGTCTGTTACAGTACTGTCAGGGTTCTAAATAAGGTGGAACATTAATGGCCTTTCAGGTGGAACTGCTGCTTGTGTTGATGACAGTCTGCTTGCTACTACTGTATTTTAAGGAAGTGGTGTGGTATTAGGGATTTCGGAGGACAGTAGAAAGAAATCTTTCCTGAGGATTCACAGTGTTCCTACACTTAATGTTTTCAAATTACTTCAGTAACAATCTCATCTACCATCTTACAAAACCACATTTACCAAAAGCTGAGTCATTCCCACACATACATAGCTTTTCAGGTTTTTTTTCTCTAAGTTTACTTCACTGCATCTCCACAGCTATTTGCAGCTATAACTGAGAGTCAAAGACTGCACAAATGGATGTTGACCCATGCTCAGGTGAATCTACTGGTAATCACCAGAGCTTGAGCAATTGCTGTTGCCTGCCTTCTCTTGTGCCTCTGCTCGCTTCCTCTCCTGATGGGATACCTCTGTGGGAGCTGCTGGTGCAAGAACTGCAGACATGTATACAGTGTAGGTACTGCCCAGATTAAAAAAAGCCGTTGTGGTTAAATACTGTAACATAGCTGTTTCCCCATAGCACAATATGTACAAGAGGCATTTGCAGTTACTGGCAAGTAATTTTTTTCTGCTAGTGAGAGCTTTCTAGCTAACCTTTTATTGTATTTTGTAATGGGCACCTTGTGTGGCCTAGTGTTTAATTTGGCCTCTGTTTATCTATTTGATCAAGCTAGGTTATGAAGTTGGCTTTAAATTACATGTGCGTTTGCACATGCGTGCATGTACACATACACATGTATATAAACTGTGATAAGGGAAAACCGAGTTTGTGTAGTCAAGGAGGAAGACAACTTGGGAAGTACTGAAGCTGAAGTTGCACATACAGCTGTGAGTCTAACCCCTTTTTATTTCTCTCTCTTCAATTTGTACTTACTTGATTTTATGATCACCTACTAACACCCACACATACACACACAACATAATGTGTTGAGCTTTCAGCTACAAATGGCTGCATCTTACAGAGTAGCTAGAAAATAGATGTTGGTGTGGATATGGTCATAAGATATGTCACTGAAAGGAGTCTAAATAAAGAACTAATACACAGAATGTATTGTTTCCCACAGCTCAGCTGTGTTTCTTGAATCATAGTATGCGATTTACCTCTGGTTTTAGCCTTTGGAGCTTTCTCTTTCAAACAGTCCAATAAAAACAGAGCCTGGAGTTTGTTTACTTCTGGTATTAAAAGCAAACAGCTTAGGGAGCAGGCAACTTTTTATTGGGCCTCTAAAGGAGAGATTTCAGGCTGTATTTTGTTTATTATGGCTTTCAGGTTTTTGGGGGTACAGAGCTGTTGGTGTGGGGAGGGTTCGCAGCTTTCACTGATGTTCGGCAGTCCGTGAGATCAAACCATTGCATTAATGCAGGAAAAAGTCTGAGTGGAAACATAAGTATGTTTTAGTGAAAAGACTTCCATTTTTATACAGTTCTGGTTTTTCTCCCATATGGAGTGTAATGTTGTGAGGAGGAAAAGCCTTTGGCCAGAACTGAGAGGAATAAAATTTTTTAGAGGACTGGTTTTATCTTACTGCGCGTGGGCACAATAGAAATAAACTTCTCAGAAGTTAAGAAAATGGAACTACTGCAAAGCCAGCATTGCTGGTATTACTCTACCTTGACCTGGAAAGGTATTTGGAAGAGAAGATACTCATTGTTTGTGCTCCCTTTGTCAGCGACAGGCAGTGAGAACCTGGGCATGCCATGCGTGCTGCTGGTGCCCTGTGAAACAGTGTGCTTTTAGTATTGAAAGGACAGGGGAGAGTCTACAGCTTAAATCGTGATGTTGAAGGGGTATTACTGGGTGATGCAGCTAAACCATCAATGTGTACTGGGAAGGATTTCTCCTTGGAACGTTTGCCTTATATAACTGCATCAGAACTAGTCACCTGCTTACGTTTCATAATGAGATGTGTCTGGCATGTCTGAGGTGTAACCAACCCACAAAAGCAAACAAATTCAGAGTTAACAGGCTGTTATTTTTGGGTCTGCTCTCCCCCATGAGTGCTGATGGGAGCTGTGTCAGCAGATTCTAAGAAGAAGGACTTGTCCTTAAGGAACCCCTTTGTGTCTTCCTGCTGCTGCTGGTCTGACCCTCTTTCAGGAGGCCTCAGAAAACATTGACATTCTTTGGCAGAGCATGCTAAAATTAGGGCATAAAAATGACAGATTCAATATCAGTCTTAAATGATATTTAAGTAGCCTTGCATTGTGTAATCCGAGCAGAAGCCAATGTTAGTGTCGTTTGATTAATGCAGTTGTGTGCATGATACGCCAGTTTCACAATTACTTCTTCAATAAATGCAATCATAACTATACTGTTAAAATAGTATCTTATTACTATAGTTATCCAGGTATTTCTGACTGCTGCCCCAATACCTGTGCTAATAAATTTGAGTAGTTTGCTTTATAGTTAAAATGTTTTGTTACTTCCATAAAAATCTGCCTTCCATTTACTTTAGAAGGGTTTTGCCTTAAATGCTGTTCTCTCATTTGTATCACTGTAAATTCAGACGTGTTTCACTGAAAGATTGGGTGTGTCCTTTGTAACAGAATATAGCTTTATGCTTTGGTAACAGAAGTGGCTCCGGACCAACCATTTCTGTCAGCTTTTAAAATGCGGCTATTTTGAGAACTAGTTCATAGTAAAGTTACAAATTAAATACTCTCCCAAATAATAATTTAAAGGTGCTGCCAAGTTCAGGTTACTTTTTGAATCATGAACACTGCTGTCTTCTACTGCTGAGTATTTCTAAAAAAATAATTTAATTTTAAGTCACCCATTCATTTCCTGTTATGTCCAGACCGCGTTAAAGATTTATTACTAGTTTCACTGGTCTCTAGTACCTTAACTGTCATTTAAATGATCTGCCACTCCCTCCCTCCAAAAAAAAAAAGTGACAAATGTTTTAAGTATAACTTTGTGCTCATTCTTCCTTCAAGACAGAAGTGTTAATTCATTCAAATATCGGAGTATCTAATCAATATTTGTAATTCTGGTAAAATTGTGTCTAATTAAGATACAGCTGACTACAATTTTAAGTTGGTATAACTGATGAGATATTAGATTATCTAACATTAGATTTAAAAAATTGAAAAATTAGTAAATGCATAATCTGCTGTACAAGAATAGCTAAGGAAGATTAATGAAGCATAGAAATACTAGAGAACTTGAATCATAATTCAGGAATTGTTAATACAGTATAAATGTTTCTAATTTTTGCTTTTATAGTAAAGAAGTAGTGTTTTGGTTTTACAGTATATATAATGCAAAAATAACAAAAACTTAAAAATAAACCAGCCCCAATAAAAATTTAGGCCTATTTATCTTCTTTGCTTTATGAGCAATGACATTTGAACCCCACCAGTTTTGTCAGATGTTCTTGTCTTATTTTTGTGTGCGTGGTGACTTTGTTTTTAGTAAACAAATATTCTATTTTATTTCTGTGTTTAACTTGCATGTTGGCATTTCAATAAATTGAATTAAAAAATAAATAGTAAATGTAGGTTCTGAGCTCCAAATGATTTAGCAGCATTGGTGCCTTGCCTGTTGAGAAACCGTGCCTTGTGTCATTTGTGCAGGACCTTGCACAGTGCAACATGAGTCCTTGGCGGGAATCAAGGACACCTGTACCATAAAAGTAAAAAATTTGCCCAAAAGCTTGAGAATAGTTCAAGAAAGGTTCCTGTTTACGAGATAATGGGGTTTTGTCTTGGGATTGTTTAGGGCATAGTTATTCCCAGTTGACTGAAATACCATCCGTCATCACTTACTCCCTTGCTCCCCAGCTTAGCGGATTTCAAGCAGACTGCTTCCTTCTGCTTGAATTAGATGTCAATGAATTAGAAGTCATTGAAGCATGGAGGGGCCTTGTACTAGTGCAGCTGATGGTAGTTTTTGGAAAGCACCTCACCTGAGGTGGGGACCTGTGAGGTTCCAGTTGTGGCACTGTGCTGGTGGCCTCTGTTTCTGTGGTGGTGGTGGTATGAGGTCAGTTCTTCAGGCTCTAGCCTACAGGTAGCTGTGACCAACCAGGAGAGAAGGAGAAGGAAAGGGAGGTAGTGGTAGTGGTGGACTGCTAGCACAGTCCAAGTCAGGACTGGGCTGTAAACCATTGTTCTGATTCCAGGGCTTGAGCCACTCCTCTGCCTTTGCAGCCTGGGAAGAAAGGGGAGTTGGCTCTTCTGCAACTTTGAGAACCTACAGCCACTGTAACTGTCAGCCACTTCTTTTCCACAGATCAGTTTTAGCTTGGATTGTCAGCCAGGCCATTGTCCCAGCCCATTGCTTTCGAAGGACTTCTGGCCTTTCAGCATGGCCCAGCCCTGCCACCACCCTGTCCCCTGCCCCTTGAGAAAGTCAAATTGTTGAGTTCCAGCACAGTCCAACCACCATCCTCCCTCATACCTCCATTTTTCCCACCCCACAGTCTTACCTCAACTTACTGCTCACAAGTAAGATGATCCTTTCTGTCCTGAGTATGTATTAGCCTGTATCTACCAATGCAACCCACCTACCCTCTCCCCAGCCCGCTGTTTCCCTGTTGGGCTGCAGAGTTGTTAGTCGCTACTTGTCACACTACACTTCAGGAAGAAAGAGACAGGTCACTATAACTGGGATGTATTTTGCCATGAGAATAGGGTGAGCTGAACTTCCTTAACAGGTTCAGGACTCCCTCTGTACAGCTGACTTGCTGAATCATTTGTATGAAACACCTTTTTTCAGTGTCAGCCTGTGGCTTCTGAGTTGCCCAAAGCGTTAGCCATTCTTTCGTTTACTGGCGAGACGTGAACTGCTCAGTTTTTCTCATGTAAAGTTGGGATGCAAAAAGGTGGATGTACCACTTTCTCAATATTTTCCTGGTACTTTTTTTCGCTACTGGTACCCAATTTAAAGGTTATGGACAGCCTCCTGTAGATGATGTTAAACATCTGCAGTAAGAAAAGATGACTCTCTTTCAGGCCACTTTCATGCAGGGGAAGGGAAAGGTGCATGTGCAGAGAGAGGTTCTGCTACATCTTAAAGGTCTTTTTCAACCTAAAGATTCTATGATTCTCTGATTCTACACTTAAATTAGCAGAGCACAATCTGGGCCTAATTTCTTTTTGGTTATATGCAGTCTCTTGAGATGGTAAGAGGTGATAAGGGAGGTGGATAGGAAACCGTTACGTAGCTAAAACATCACCTGGCATAGGGGATTGTCATTACCATGCAGCAGGAGGGTGTGCAGAGAAGCACAGAAACTAAGCTTATAGACATCGTAGGGCAGGCATGGAAAATAGAGGTGCTGCAGTTGTTTCTGATTATGTGGTTAACGACTCCAGAAAGGTGTAGTAAATCTGGAGGAAGTTGTGGTTTATTTTTAGGTGTAATAACTCTACCATTGAGCCTGTACTTTCTACTGGATTACGTTTTCGGTATTTGAAAAACGCAGCAAACTGTGTGGGTTGTACATTACGCCTTCCTGTGCTTTTGCACTTTCACCTGTGTTTATGGGATGATTTACATTGAAATCTGTTAGAACTGTAGCCATACTGTGTTCTATCCTTACCGTTAAACTTGTAGGAGCAATGACAGGCAGGAGACAGCTCAGTCACATCCATCATGGAGGTTTCAGTGTATTTATATCCCTTGTGGAAAAACTGAGAAAACCAGACTTGTTGGCATTCATTGGTTTTCTGGTAGCCCACATGTTTTTCTTATTTGTTCTTTTTTTGTGGGAAGTGCGGGGAAAAAAAGGTCTAGGACTCTGTGTGGCACCTCCTTTCTTCAGGTAGTTGAAGATGAGCTTCAAGAGTGGCCTGGTTAGACATTTGCCTTGAAGGTCTGGGTTTTTTAACAGAAAGGAGGCTTGAAAAATACTCTGCCTAGGTGAACACTACAAAAATACGTAGCTCACTGTTGTCATGAATTTTTCAGTGTACAGCATGTTGTTGGGGAAGAGGGACCATGATGCCCACAGTTGTGTTAGTTTTCACCCCTGCCAGGAAGTTTTGGACTTGATGCTTCGCTAAAATGAACAGAGTATCAGGGTGCCTTGAAGAGCCTGTTCATCTGGACATCAGACCCTTGTCTTATGAAAGAAGAAAAAATGGAGAAAAAAGTGCCTGGTCCCAGTGAAAATAGAAAGAGGATAATCTGCCCTGTTGATTGGTTGCATAAAAGGTCGCGTTAGTTTGTTCCTGATTTTTCTAGAGAGAGGCTTCAGGTTTCTGCAGATGAGTATTTGGAACAGAAAATGAGGTGGTTTCAGTCTTGTGAGGTGACTGCACTTGCCTGAGGGTGGAACAGCTCAGTGGCAAGCGGAGGAAGGGAAGGCCCTCCATCCTGGGGGATCTGTGGGGCTCCCAAAGGCAGTGTGGTCAGCTGGCAGCGAGGGAGCACTTCTCAGAAGGAAGCTTGGAGGTGTCCGACTATTGAGAGACTGTAAAGAGGAGAAAGTGCTTTTCAATGGGTGGATTTCAGAGGCTATTATAAAACTGTCTGGAATTAATAGTGTGGTTTCTGGAGATCACTGAGGCTGTGTAAGTGCTGAGTTGTCAAGGTGCTGCACAGGACAGCCTTACCTGCCATGGCTGCACACTCATGTGTTGTCTTTTGTGGTGTGCTGGTGAGTTTTTTGGCTCTGCATAGAACTGTTTCAAGAAGCAGAAACATAGCAGAAAAACGTGACATTACCAAGAAGAGGTGAACTGTTTTCTTCTGGGGCAATGTGAGACTGAGGTGGAGCAGGAGGAACTGTCCCTTTGAATTGACTGAACTGAATCCTAAAATTTTTACCTTGTTCCTGGCATGACAGATGAGAAAATACTTAATGAAGAAATGGGAGAAGTGGCTGGCTTGATTTTCACGCTTGGTATTAAAGCACAGAAGGAGGAAAACTGGGTAAATGAGAATTGCACGTGCAATAACACAAGTGGTCTACGCTAAGGAGCACAGAAAGGGTGAAAGCTATTAGTAGAAGACTAGTTGTGTAGGTGCTACACCAGCAAAAATACATACTATAGTGAGAAAAGAGGGTGAGGTCAAGGAAGAAAACCAAATGAGATGTTTATTATCCAGGTTCTTTTCATTAGTATACAAAACTAGAACAGCTGGTGCTGAATGTGTAACTAGATACAGAGGCAGCAGAAACATGGCCAAATAGCATTCGTGGCCTGAGCACAAACACTGAAAGTTATGCAGAAAATTAGTAAGTGTCATGAAGTGGCACCATACAAAGAAACAAACAGTAGCATGGATACAGTAGAATCTGTTTGGTCAGAATCACTTTGGGAAGGAACTGTGAAAGATGTGTTGTAGACCTCTAGCTTAGGATTTATATACAGACACTGGAATAGCAATGTTATGAGAAGGTAATACTATAGGAATAGTAACATTGTAGGCTATGTAGTGGACCAGATCTATATTAAAGCGCAAATGATATTGTAATGATGTGATTATTTCTGTACATGACAGTCAATAGTTTTCTTAGCAAAAGAGTAATTCAGAATAGAAGTTGTGTTATTTTGGACTTGGAAGGAGTTGCTGACCTTAAAGAAAACCTGTTTGTTTAAAAAATGAAGACAAAGCATGAACTAGGTTCATGTGATTTAAGTTTAATGGGATGATAAAAAGTGAACATTTGTTAAATTAGGAGAACTAGTTAGTGAAAATAAGTGAGCTGAAGTACTGGAGGCTTAAATGGGGAAAAGGTTCAACTTCAGTCCCAAGTAAAGGAAAAGAAGAATTTTGGGAAGTTACTTAATCCTTCTAGCAGAGAACCTTCTCCTGGGAGGGGGACTGGTAGAGTAAAGGTAATGGGGAAAGAAGGAGGAGTAGATGATCAAAGGAAATCACTTCTTGGAAGTTGTGGTGGAACAAGAACAGAAAGTATTAAGCTGACTTAGAATTTATTTAAAGTTCTTGAGACTTAAAGCAGTTAGTAAAAGTTTCTTTAAATCTGTAAGTAAATTGAGAAAGAAGACATCCTTTTGTTGTATAGGGAAGCTGGTTTTGAATTAGTGCCTTTTGTTCAAAAGCTGAATGGATATCTTTGCACGCTTCTCAGAAGAGCAACAGTATGGGGACAGCAACAGGATGATGAATAGAAACAGCGTTATGCACATGAGTATGGTTGAGGTGGAAATTCAAGACAAATTCTAAGTAAATAAGGATGTAAAGTTGCAGTGTACGAGTGCCTACATACTGGGTCTTACACTACATGTATATTTTTATTAGATATGGTGAGCTATTGCAAGTAACTTTACAGTAGGCAATGTGGCTCATCATTGCCCAAGAGCTGAAGTGCAAATCTTTGAGACATAAAGTCATTTATAGCTTTATTTTTAAGGTAGAGTTGATTTGTATTATGGTGAGCTTAAAAAATATTTGCAATACTGTAGATTTTTCTTTTCACATAAAATATTCAGGAAAATATTCTCATCTCAAAAGTTACCATTTCCACTGTGTGTGCCCAGGAACTTGTTGAACCTTTCTGTGAACAGATGTTGATCACCAGAAAAACAAAAATCTATCTCTGTTTCCTCTTCCTATTATCCACGCCCTGCACCCCACCCCCCGTAAACTGAGTTTATTTCCTGTCAGATTAGTGAGTTAAATTGGTTTATGGGGAGGACAGAGAGGTGCCAGATTTGGTGCAAGATAAGCCCATGGGAGCAGGAAAAAGCCCTTGAGGTCAGCAGGAGGAACAGACTAGTTGGCTTGTGGGTGCCCAGCCTTTGAATTCTGTGTTAGCGCAGCAGAACTACGCGTTGCTCTTGGAGGGGCTGTTGTTCAGTGTGGTGGATATTTTGTTTGTTTTGGCATTCTGCTTTGCAAGAAATACATGATCTTCACAAACCTCCTAAAATGAACGTTTGGTGGATAGCAAAAGTCCTTGCAGCAGGACTTGAATCAGGCAACTGATAGTATTTTGCAGCACTTCCCCTAACATTTGCAGTGTACAACAGTTAAATTCTTGTTTTGACCTAATGCAGATAAGAGCACTAGTATAGATCCAGTGTAAATTGTTTTGCTTCTGTGTGCTCTTACTCTGTACTCCAGCTTTACTCAAGGTTGCTGGCTCTTGACGGAACTACATGGGGTTGCTGTGGAGAGACTTTCTTAAGATCTTCAGTGCAGTTGGGCTTCAGGATATGCTTTCCTTCATGTCTGGATTTAATTGTAGATAATTTTGGAGGGAAAACTGTTTCTTACTTTGGGAAACCTGGCATACTGCTGGCATCTGGTCATTGTACCGAGCAGTCAATCAATCACTAGATAAAAAGGGGCAGAAATGAGAGATACAGAAAATAAATGATCTAAGCAGAATGCCACAGAGTAAATCCACACCACTACCCCCACTCCCCCCCCCCCCAATAAATTAATGCCTGCGACGGCAGTTGTTCACAGCCCTGATAAGAAATGGCAGAATTGTTGTGAGGAGGTGCTTGGGGAGGGCCCTGTTCTCCCTTCCTTCCCCACACTGTCAATAAAAGTAATGCACACGTATTAGAGGCGATCAGGCCCCTGTAATGAGCCTTAATTCCAAACTTCCTTTCTTTTGTAGAGCCTGGTGAGAGTTGTAAGCAATCCCTGACACTGCCCAGGAAATGGTATTTTTATTTGGAAACATCTTGCTAATAATTTATATTTGTTATGTTTTGATTTTTGTTTTGTAGAAGGAAATGCTTTCCAAGAACTTGTGATCATGGATTTTTCCACTCTTACTATTTTTTATTGTTGCTAAAACTCTTATGAAATTGCCAGCATTTTGGACCAAGCTGTTACTTGTGACAGAGGTGTGTGAGACTTTAAATCATAGGCTAAAATACCAAGAAATAATAGGATACCTATAAAAAAACCCACAGAAATGGCCCTGTCAAGCTAAAAAAGAAAAAAGCTCTAGTCTGAAATCACTGTATTGACTGCTGGTAAAAATAACAGCAAAGTCTGTGACAGCTGAAAGAGAAAGGAGGAAAAGCATGTTGCTTTTAAGTTTTTCCCTTTGTTCACTGGCGGTGTGCCCATACACCCCATTCAGAGCTCTAGAAATGGTTCACCGATTTGAAACTCTGGCTGCTTTTAATTGTGTGGGTTTTATTTGTTTAAGTAATATGAGGAAAATAGTGAGCTAGGTCTTTCAACATTAAAATATCAACTTTATAGGCATTTTTTGTCCAACCCTTCAGACAAATTAAGAGGGATTCAGGTTTTCGATTTGTTTTTCTAGTTTCCAAATGACATTTTTTCACAATGGCTTTGAATTGTTATTACACCCTGAGAGAATCTCACCGTGAGCTGGCTGACAGCATAGTAGTATAATAAACACTTACACAGTAAGTCAGACAGCACCAAATCCATCTATAACATTGAAAAGCTATTGAGGTGTATTCAAGGAGAGTACTGTGCAAGTAAGTCGGAGTGGTTTTTTTTCAACATTTTCTGTTGTTAAAAGTGCTTCGAAAAAAACAAACATCAAAAGAATGTACAGTTGTATAACATAGGATTTATGAAAGTATAATTGTTCCATTACTTTGGCTTTTAAATATATTGTTAAATCTCTGTTGTAAATATAGTGCTTTCTTTGGAAATAAAAGTTCTGTTGCAAAAATGAAATAAGAAGAATACAAACATTTTAGAGTACTAACAAAGCCCTGGTTTAGATTGCAGTTTAAAGAAGTACTTCTTTTGAAGTAAAGTAGAAGACATAATGTTATGTGCATATCAGATGTCAACCTTTTGGCATTTGTTTTATAACAGTGCAACTCAGAAAGGAAAAATGTGTAAGTCTTGCTGAGACTTAACTTATATGTTCATTAAGTTGTAATTAAACAAAAAGACAAAAGCATCCATGCCATGTTCAGCATTACTGAGAAATACAGGCTTACGTTTACCTGCTTGAGGTTCCCCTTGTGATCAGTACCCGTCTGTGTTGTCATGATTGTCTAGTTTTGGAACATTTAACAGTATGTTTTAGTTTGGGACAAAACACATTCTTTCCTTTTAACAAGGGTCTCCCCGGTGGCTGCTGAAGACTGAAGGGGTGTGGATGGACCCAGGGATGGATTCACTCCACAGGCAGAATCTGTTGTTTCAGTTGATGAGTGGTGATGTCTTCTTTTGGCATATTCTGAACTTGGATGTTTCTTCATGGTGACAACAATCCCCTTATTGCTATACAGACTTTTCAAGGTGGAGGGCTTGCTTTAAATAATATTGCCTTCCTGGGTGTTCTGTTTCATTGGTTTATATAGAATTACTGGCTTCCAGTTGTATTAATGAGAAGATTTGCGTATTTATTTTTCCATACTTTATATTTTCATTTCAAAATACAGCCAAGCTTATGGTTCAGGGAACAGATATTTTGTATTTCTTCTCTCATTTAAATAGTGCTCAACCTCTCACCCAGAAAGTCAACTATTTGTCTTAATGCTTCACGCTGTTACATTTGGTGGAAAAGCCATGTTTACTAGAGCTGCATAACTGGATAAGCAAAAACAGCCTTTGTCCCAACCAGTGGAGCTGTGGTGTTGCTTACTTTTGGCTGCTGGAAAAATTATAAACAACTGAGTCCCTCAGCCAGACTGGCATTGGCAGTATCTTCTGCTATGAATGGTTGCTGCTGGGTAGACTCTGAGAACTCAGCTGGGTCCAACACTTGGGGATTTTTGGAAGCAAAGGTGCATGTACTTTCACATGGTTTCATTAAAATAAATATTTCTGATTACCTTGTAATTTTTAACTAATTTTATTAGTGCTGTGGGAAATGGACTTTGCAGTGGTGTCCTTCTTTAGAAAGACAGGGAGAAGTTAAGTGACACAGGTCTCCTGAGGTAACTTCTGCAGAACCAGGCACCGGAATCCTGTTTTCTAGTCTCACTGGGTGTGATTTAGCTCTGGATTGAGATGCATAAATCACAGAAAAGTCTAGATTGGAAGGGACCTCTTGAGATCGTCTGCTCCAGCCTTTTGCTGAAAGTAGGGTCTTGGATTGTGTTATTCAGTGCCTTGTTAGTTAAGCCGAGTCTTCAGAGGGAACTGGACTACTTCTCTAGGCTTCTCTGTTTAATTCTTCTTTTAGTAAGCATCTTCTCCTCATGTCTGGATGGAGTTTCCCCTAAAGCAGCTCAGCCCTGTTGCCTCCTGTCCTGTTCTCTGTGCATCTTTGTGAAGAGACCAGGTCCCTCTTGGTGTGTGAACTATGAATTCTATAGGTGTCCGTTTTGTGCTCTGCTAAACTAGTGTCTTGGTGATGCAGACCTCCCATTCCTATAACATGACTACAGGCAGCCCACGTCAGGGATTGCTGTATGATTTGAATGCATTCCCTAATTATACTTGTTGAGTAGTAGGTGTGATTTCGTTGTGTCAGTCGGCTCTTTTTGACGTGGCTGAGTGGGATGCCCCCTGCAGTGAAGACTCCCTTCTTGACTCCATGGTTCAGCCAAGTGAGTGCTGCAGAGCTGACTAAGAGTCAGTCGGGATAGATTTTTCTCTCTGCTATGAAGAGTTTCATGAGCAAAGGAAGAAAACATGTTTCATAACTGTCTTGCAGAAACTACAAGTGTTTGGAAATTGATGGATTTTTTTAATATTCTCTGAGTCCAACTGATCTCATTGATGTAATGTGTAATTTCTAAATAAACATTTAGTGCAACCAGTGCCTATCATTTTATTCCCCCCCACCCTTGTCTCACCTAACTTGATCATTTTAAGAGTTTGATTCATCAGATTTGTCCTGGGATGTAGACTTTACTATTATATATAATTTATTAGGAATTGAGATGAAAATTTTCATTGCATCAAAATCCATGGTGAGCTCCTGTTGAGCTCAGCTTGTCCAAGATTTGCTGTTACAGTGTAATATCAACAGATTTATTAGTATTTATTTCACTTGCCCTGATGGTAATAGTTTCCTTTTCTGTGAATGAAAATACAAACCCATACCTGAATCATGCGAACTAGATAAGATTTTGGGGGTAGTGACCAGAAATTTTAGCAGCTCACTAGGGATATTTCAATTGCCTGTTTCAGTGGACTGTTCAGGGTGCCTTCCTCCTGCCTTTTGTGCTCATGGTATCTTTGATCCATTTTCAGAGCAGCAGAGCCATGTCCCAGATATAAGGAATACAAGTTATGATAATTTTGATCATAAATGAATTATCGCTGAAGTGAACATTCATTCTTCTTCCATTTTGTTAAAAATGCCTGTTAGTGGTTTTAAGAATACAGCATTTTCTCTGCTGCTTAGGTCTATAGCATTCATCACAGAAAAGGAAAACATTATTTCAGTTTTGCTGATACTGAAAATAGGTTCTTGTTACTTATTTAGTGTTTTCAGTGTGTCAAGGAATATAATTTGTAGTAGCGTCTGCTGTAGCTACCTAGAGGAAACTGTTGTTCAACTTGTGTGTATTGTAGGATAGTAGACAGGATAATTTGTTCTGTTGATTATGAATGTAAATATTGTTTTTAAGGCAATGGTAACCAAGAGTATTTTTCCTGTTTACAGAGCAAGCTTTACATGGAAGGATTTAGAAGCCTAAAAGAAGGAGAACCAGTGGAATTTACTTTTAAGAAATCTTCCAAAGGCCTTGAATCAATACGGGTAACAGGCCCTGGTGGGAGCCCCTGTTTAGGGAGTGAAAGACGACCCAAAGGGAAGACAGTACAAAAAAGAAAACCAAAGGGAGATAGGTAATTACCTTACTTTGCTATTCCCCCTCCCCCCTTTTTTGTTCTTTGCAAGTTTATCTTGGAAAATATGTTTTCAGCATTTACTCATTTGTGAAAGGAAACCCTTCTGTGTAAATTTGGCTTTTACATGTAGCCTAGTCACTGATTAAACTTAGTAAGATGTACATATACAACTACATAAATCACCCATTTGATTGGTTTTACTTGAGAAGGTTTTATTGAATTAGAGGAGGCCTGCAAAAGAATGTAATACTATTTTGAAAATATTGCCGTTAGATTGATAAGAAAGGTCTGTCTGAATACAGGTGAAATAATGTCATATTTAGGTGAGAATTCTGCATGCTGAAGAGACTTGTGTGCAGCGCATCGGTAGTTTTGTACAGAAGAAAGGGTAGGTGGTGCAATCAGGGTTGAGGTGTACATAATTTGATTAATTATTTCTTTTATTTAGTGAGCAAGAGTATCAAGTGGTTTTGAAGCTTTCAATGCCTGGTGGTCTGAAGAAATGTAATAATATGTTACAAATTTCAGGTTAGTCTTGAGAGCTGCACTTCTTTATACACAAGTGCAGCAGTCTGACTTGCACTGTTTTACTTTACTTTCCGCCTCTGATGGCTTGAAGAAGTTCCGTAATCATCTTCACTATAAAGCCACCTGCATCTAGTTCCCAGAGGAAGCCTTCTTGCCCCAAAGCTTGTATTTAGGTGAATCTCCCTTTTTTCCTCATGGTATTGCCCAGCCCATAGCTGTAATGGCCGAGATCAAGGGGTATATATAGTTTGTGAAGGATCCTAGTAAGAACATCCAAACAGCCAAGTTTTGCCTGCAATATTTGATATATGGCATGACTGTGAGAAGGCTCTCTTCCATTGCAAATTCTGAAGCAAAGAGTAGCTTGGGAAAGAGGGGGTCACCTGGAAAGGCAGTAGGGCCCTGCCTCGAGAAATGGGGGATCAGAAGCCTTTGCAGGCTACAGATGAACTCAGTTTGTCCCCACCTCTGTAAAAGGCTTCTTTTTTTTTTTTCTTCTTTTTTTTTTTTTTTTCTTTCTTTTTTTTTTTTTTTTTTTTTTTCTTAATTAAGGACTGGAGACAAGAAGATAGTTGTGTCTCTTTCACCTTCTTTGTAAAAGCTGAAAGCCATGAATAAAATTTATTGCTGCTGTAACAGATCACAGTCCATAACCACAACAAGGAGAGACTTTGTAAGCTGGACAAAGCTGTCTTTTTGATTGTTCACCATATCTGGCCTTTCAAAGTTATGCTGCATGCAATGGCTGTGAAGTTGTTATTTTTTTTTTTTGCTCAAGCTAGGCTTCCAGTATAGTTCTTATTTAAACCATTGGTTTTCCATGGACTGTAAGTACTAATTTGTTTAAGGTATTAGCATTGCTTCTGTTACTGATGTTTCATACAGTGGCAGCATATAAAGGCCACAGTCATGCAGTCATGATACTGTTGTCCTGTTTGTTGCATGTGTATATGAGGAAAAGACAGTCCTTGCTTCAAAAACCTTGACTTTTAAGTGGACAGGTTGTAAGTAGACAGCAAAAACTACGTATTGAAGGGGACAGGGGTCTGAACGAATGCAGGTATCTGTACTGCACAGTGGAGCCAATGCTTTCAGAGTTCTGAATTCATCTCATCCTAGGGAAGCATCTAAAATACTGTGGATGAATCTTGCCTTGTGGCTTTTTCTTTTCAGGGACTACGAAGGGAGCCTAGCTCCCATGCTGTAGATACTACTTTTACAAGTCCTTAAAGTTAGATGAGATGAATCCTACTTTCCGTAATGTTTTTTCATAGCTAAAGCACATAAAAAACCAAACAGATACACCCTGAAAAACAGTGCAGAGAGATGATCTATGAAGCACTGTACTCCTTAATGTTCACTTGCCTTTAAAGAAGGAAAAGAAATATTAAATTGGTTTGAATATGAAAACGTGGGCAAAACCATCTACCCACTTCTGTTTCAAAATTCTTACACTTAAGTCATTAGATACCAAAAAAGTCTAAAATTTGAAATGTTTGAAGTGGCACTGACATCACTCGGTGAGGAGTAGTATCTTTGCTTGAAAGAAAATTAGTTTTGATTGAACATCTGGCCAGTAAAGAAGGTGCATCTCTGATATGTAATGGAAAAGTTCTTGAAGATTGGTGTTGTACTGTGAGAACTGCCTCCATTTACGAAAAAGCTAATTCCAACTTCTTGTGCTCATCAGTTTAACAGTGTGAGGGCCCAGCCTCGGTGCATCTTTTTATATGGATCCTTTTTGATCCTTTTTGAATGGATCACATAGCTATAATAATGGTGTATTAGGGCAGAAGGGAAGACAGAGAGAAGGAGTTAGAGATAGCAAGGGGGGGAGAAAGGACAAAGCAGCAACATGTGCAGAGAGGGAAGAAAAGAAGTCAAGACAATGAGGTTGCTAATATTGATGCTTGTTGGTAGTTTTTGTGGGGCTTCCACAATAGACCCGGAGTCTCTGTACTCTGCAGACTGTTGTTGCTGTGAGGACTGTACTATGATATTACCCCTTCAGCATTACTGTGGGCCACATTATTTTTACAGCATAGGTGGGAAGGCTTTGTAATTGCTGACAGTGATACTGGCCACTTCGGCATCTTTCTCAGCAAGCATGCTTCCGCATGCCAGTATGAGGAAAGTCTTTTGTGGTCCATGTGAAGTGAAGCTGTCACTATAAGCAGCCTGCAGGCTTTAGGTTCACGGACCTTACTTTAAGCTATTGCAATATCCGTGTGTCTTACATACAGAATTTTTTCACAGGGTCTAGTGTAATCTAGGCTAGGGGGGAGGTTTCTAAACAAGGCTCAGCTGGAATTTGCATCTGACAAGTGCTAGGTTCAGAAGTGGTGTTTTATGTCAGAGATGTACAGTGGGGAGGGGCTGGTCTCTACAAATTCATCTCTGACTTAGGTAATGTATTACACTGCAGCGGGTTGTGGATCTCTTTGCAGGAACTCTTAACACATGCCAAACACAGTGTGTTTTGCTTAACTTTGGCAGTGAGCTGACACAAAAACATGCTGTGCTGCTCTCTAGGAGTGACCACAGGGAGATCCAGAAAAGACAAAGTACTCTGAATTCACATCTTAATCACCTGTTTAGTATCTTGCAGACAAGTCTGTGAAATCTTGATTTAGAGTAGAATAAATGAAATCAAAACCTAGCCCACCATCTTCAAAATAAAGTCTGGAGGAGGAAAAGGGAGGAAGGAAAAAAATTGGGTGGGTGGTTTTTGTTTGGGCGTTTTGTTTGGTTTTTTTAACAAACACTCCCAGCACTGGTATGTGACCTAAAATGAAACTGGGTAACAGACCATTTTATCAGTTGTAACTTTTTATTTATTTTTATAAATTTATATAGCTGGTAAAATACCCTTTAGTGCAGTGTATATTTAAATAAATTTCACCCACAGACCTTTGGCACAATGTTAACAAAGAAGATGCATGATGCTCACAGGACTAGAAGCTAGAGTTACCTTGGGGACCTAGAGGTATTATCCAGTACCTGTAAATATTCCTAGTAGGAGCTCACTGTTTGATACCTTTTCGGCAGAATGTCTGTAGTGCTGCATCTGCTCAGCTTGGCACTTGCTCCACATGGAGTGTTTTTGGCTGGGGGAGGGGGATAGGATGACAGCTTTTTTTTTTTTTTTTTTTTTTTTTTTTATTAAGTATTTACACCAAAATGGAAGCAATAAAATAAAGCAAGGAAGAAGGGACAAGGAACAAATAATTAAGGGTATAGCTCTATCTCCCGGTTCTAAATTTTGGCATTTCAGTTCTATGCTGCCCTCCACTAACATCACACTTGTGGCAGGGAAGCTTTCTAGCATGGATGACCTGTATCAGTAAGTGGTTTGAATATGAACATGTAATAAATAAGCAGTATGTTGTGAGATTTTGGGTTTGACATGAAACATTTCACTGACTTGATTTATAGTGCAGCCCTGCAAGTAAACTCTGAGGGGAGGGAGTTGGAAACTGCTGGAAATGGGGGAGCTTAATGAAGCATTCCACTGGATAAACAGTGATGCTGAATTGTGTTCTAGGAATATGGCTAGTGAAATAGCTGTGTACTTCTAGCTCAGCTGGCTAAATAGTGACATGCACTGCAGCACTGATGTAACACTTCAAAAACATTTTTCCAACTTAAACATCTAAGAGGAGAGACAACCGGCGAAGAAGTGTTTTTGTGTTAAGATGTAATAAATGGTGTTTGCCAGTAACTCTCGGACATGACCAAAAGCATAATTTTCAAATGAAGAAAAACATATTTCTAAACCACTGATTGGGTGGAAATAGTCACGTAGGGAAGGGGGGCTGTAATTAAATTATATAATACGTCCCTGATGAACTGTCACTTAAAATTAATTTGTGTCCAAGTCAGACAGAAATTGGATTTAATACCTGAAGACATTCTGTGGATGATCTGAAGCTGGACCATAGTAAGAAAATCTTAAAAGTAATCTTTAAAAGCTCATGATCTGCACATAACAGCCACTAAACTGCTGTGGTACAATTTGGCGAAGATGACAGTATGGTGGAGTGCTGTGAGGGACATTTGGATTGAAGTTAAAGGGCTAGGAAAGCTAGTTTAGGACAGCAAAGTTACATGGTACAGAGTCACTTCAAACTTGAGGTTATATAAATTCCATCTCTACTGACTGAATCAGGGCTCAAGCGTAAAATTTAATTTTCATAGAAAAGCCTCCTACAGCTTGAGCCAAGCAGACTTTTCTGAAGGAGACATGAATAATGAGAGTGGCACAAGCCACTCAGGAGAGCCCTGAACTACTAGTACCAAAATGGGAGAAGCTCATAAAAGCTGTGCTTAATGGATGGGGCTCAGGCAGAGATGGAGAAAGCTCATCAGAGTCCCTTTGCCTGAGAGCTGGGAGGCAAGGCCAGGCTGCCGGTCACCGCATACAGCTATGATGCAGGAGGCATGTCCAGTCCCTGCCCTCAGCCAGCCCCAGGGACCCGCTTTGGGCAGATCCTGAACAGCACTGGGGCGAAACAGGGAGCAGACAATGCAACAGTATGTGGCCAACCAGAGAAAGAGATGAGAAAAGTTCAGGGAGTTGTAGCCTTTGGCCTGAAATGGTGTCAGCATGTCATTGTCAAAAGGTTGAATTTTCTTGCTGCTCTCCAAGGTAGATCGCTTTCACAGTTCTACTGTTTTCTAAAGAGTAAGGTGACACAGAAATAATGCAGTAGTTGCGTGGCTTTTATACAGATTTCTTAAAAATACTGCCTTACAAAAGGACCTTACTCACGGGTGGTCTTTCAGAAATTAAAAGTGTGGACACCTTCTCCTCCCTTACTCTCTTTCACCAGGTTTTAGATTATAAGAATAGTTTCTTTCCATTTTTCATTCCTGCTTTTCCCATTTTTCAAGCATAGGGTATTTTCTTGGTTGTTTGCTTTTTCCCTGCTTCTTTTGGATGTTTAGTTCCTCTTTCCAGTGATGTCTGAGACCCCTCTTAGGCATACAGACCACAAAGACCACTTGTGCTTTTGGAGCTCATTGTGAAATGAGGTCCCTCTGGCCTGCTATCCTCTTTTCCAACAGGAGCATGTATTCAAGGAGAGACTGTAAGAAATAGGGAAGCATAGCTGTCCATCTCTGGCAGTTAGTGGTTTAGACATTTCTTCAGTATCAGTGCCTAATCTGCAAAAGGCAACTAGTATCTGAGTTGCTGGACACAACTTCCTCTTGGATTCTCAAGCAGCATTTGAGATTATTTGTGCAGAGTTTTATACAGTTAATAATTTGCACACTTAGACAATAGGCTAGAAAGGGGGCTAAACACCAGTTTGAGATGTGCTTCCTTACAGGATCTTATTACTGGTATTTGCTGACTGTCCCATAATAAGCCACTAAACTAGTATGAACTGCTGGTAACAGAAACGGCAGAATGCTGACAGACTAAAAAAAAAAAAAAGGCAGCAGCAAAACCCAAAAAGCCCGAGTGCTTTGTACTACTCCAGTACTTTAAGGAGGTTACATTTTTGCTGGACTGCAATCATTAGAGACAAAGTTTTCCATGCTTGCTCTTTTTTTTCAGGCTGACAATTTCTGGGAAGGCTTAGCAACAGCTCAGGTTTTTCCAAGAGTGGGATAAAAATTAATAGGTTTAAAGAATAGGCAACTTTTAAAAATAGCTGCCACTTGGTGCTGTGGTTCGGAGCCTTGAAAGCTAGCTTGAAGATGGATCTCAAGGGCAGGGCGTTAATTTCTCTTCGTGTTTGTGCAGACCCATCCAAGTCTGTTACAAGCCTATGAAAAGTGTCACTGCATGTATTCATTAGATGTCCCTTATTAAAATCTACATCATCTCATCTGTGTTTAAGGGAGCTCAGCAGCCACAGTCTTCCTGCGTACCAAACACACAGTGTGCTTCCAGGACTTGGTCCGTCCAGCCTGATGAGAATAGAATCAGATCTCCAAGACTGAGTATTTTCTTCACCAAAAGATGAAAGGAAGGTTAAGCAAGGAAATACAAAAAAATCTGCTGCTGGCTGCGTATAGTGCCCAGTGGCTATGGACCTTAGACTGTTTGGCATGATTTCATCTCCAGCCTAGGGTGTGGCTAAACTTCAGTCTTCTGGAAATGCCAGGTGTAGAGATACGGTAGAGTAAGTGCTTCAGAGTGAGAACACAAGAAGGAAAGCCTTGCCTCTGAGAAGAGAGCAGCCATGGCTAGCCTAGCTTCTACCCCCAGATCCAGCACACAGCATCGGGTGTTGCCTTCCTCAAAAGATAATGGGTCTCTCTTCCTGCCTATTTCCGTAGCTCAAAACAGTCAAGAGCCAGGATGCAGAGCTGAAAGATCAGTACTTGAACATTGGGGCTAGGTGTAGAAATGGTTACAGTTGTGCATAACAATATGTATAATATTAGAAAAAAAGGTTTTGTCTTTCAGAAGACATGGAGGAAATCCCATACTAGATTTTAAATGTAGAGAACAAACATTGTTTAATTTACAAAGCCAAGTGGCCATAGTTAGATAGAGGCTACAAAGCTTGCTTTGATCCGTTACTAGTTGCACTGCTTCTGAGACAAAGGTCAGGTAGAGTTATTTTGGGATGGTAATACAGGCAATTCCTCGTTCATCTGAAAGGCTGTTTTCTGGTTTCAAACAATTGAACTACCAAATTCATCACAGGGCAACTTGAAAGTAAGGGCTCTTTTCAGGTCCCACATGCTGGTGAACTTGCATGACCATATGGTGATTCAGCCTGCTCACTCGGTTGCGGGTGGGAATTGGTCTTTGCACTTAGGTGTACAAATCCACAAAACACACAAAAATATGTGCTTTCTTTCCATCAGATGTGCCTTCTGATAGGGCTTTTTATATGCTTCAAGTGAAGGCAAATTTCTGTGCTAAAGCAAGAGCTGGGAACCTGGTGGCAGTGGTACCACTAAGTGATATCCAAGCTTAATTTACTTAATTCAAGCTTGTATTAAGAACAGAGTAGAGCCTGAATAAAGTTGTCTTTGGTATCTGTTTGTGTGCATGTACAGTTGAGAAGAGAGAGGCCCCAAATTTTCCATAGTGTTTATAATAAAAAATCCAAATTTGATGCTAAAGTAAGTAGATAAAATTCTGAAAATGTACAAGGAACAGATGAAGTGAGTAGGAAGGTGGTGGTTTTATGCAGCCTTATGTAGAGTAAAACTATCCCTGCACAGCACATGGATTTCTTAAATACATATGCTCTTTTCAGAATGCAGAGTGTTTTTCTTTAATTGGATGTCTTCTCAGGCCTTGTGTTTTCTGAGTATTTTACCCTCTTTCATCAAGGGATGAGCTCTCATTTACAGTAAAGTACCATTGATGCCTTTGCTACGGTGTACTGATATGCCTAATGATCACACTGGAGTCTTACCTGTAGTAATGATTCCTCATATCTGAAGGAATTGAGAAGTAAGAAAGAACTGAGAACTTCACTCAAGTTAACAGAGATTATGCATAACTTCAGTAGTGTATGCTACAAGTACTTCAGTAATAATTCAAAACGTCATTTCTGTTTCTAAAAATCAATGTAACTGGCATCTTTCTTAATTCAAATTTCTCACTTGTTTAATTTCTTACTACTATACTAATATACTACTTTCAAGTAGACAAGAATAAACATAAAAATGCATACATTTTCAGGGCCCAACTCAGTAAATAATTAAGCCTCTGCTTTTAAAGTACGAGGGAAAGGGTCACTATTTGAAAAACTTCCCCAATGGTGGAAATTAATTTTTGAGTTGATGTTGACCCTGACTATAGACTGTGCTGCTTTCTGCTCATGTTACGTGCTATAGCTATCAATGAACTGCTCACAGAACTGTTCACAGGATGAACTGTCTTTCTGAAAGATGCACAGTCTGTGCTGTATTTTATGGAAATACTCAGTGTAAATAATTAAACCTCAGTCCCTCTTATTTTAGGAAAACGGTTGTATTTCCTTGTGTTCCTTGATGTGTTGCACTCCAGCATCACCTAGCAAACTCAGTCAAAGCACACAGTAAATACATAACACTAAGGACAGATTATAATGGTGATTCCAGATGATGGAAAAATTTGCCATAGATCTTGGCCTGTTGAAAAAGATACCAAGAACTTGAAAGTTAGAGAAAACTGAATTATAGCATGGCCGCTGAATCAGATATTCCCAAAATGTTGCCTTTGATTTACTGCTGTTGATGAATCTGAAGCTCTTGAGAAGTAATAAAAGTTCTGATGCGCTTTAACTTCAGTTTAATGAAGTCTGTGCAGTAATATAATTCCAGATCATTACAGCTGTTTCTTTTATTAGCTGTGGCCTCATGTTTCTGTCCTTGACACTTAAATATCAAACCTACTTAAACATGAATCACTTAAAAATGTGAATTTACTTCAATAACTTATTTTGTCAAGAAGCTCAGCAGCTCATTATGTAAGAGGAATGTGTCATGGAGGTAGTCATCTCTGTAGTGATGCTACAGGCACACTACTGCTACTTCCACTGTGCACCTCCCCCACCCCCCAAGTGCACCTACAATGTGCTAGAGCACTTCTCAAGCAGGTAATAAGAGGTTGAATCATAGGATTGTTTGGATTGGAAAAGACCTTTAAGTTCATCAAGTCCAACTGTTGACCTTGCATTGCCAAGTCCACCACTAAACCCTGTCCCTAAGCACCACATCTGCATGTCTTTTAAATACTTCCAGGGATGGTGACTCAATCACCCCAGACAGCCTGTTCCAATGCTTGACCACCCTTTTGGGGAAGAAATTTTTCCTAATATCCAATCTAAACCACCTTATGAACAACTTGAAGCCATTTCCTCTTCTCCCATCACTTGTTACTTGGGAGAAGAGACTGATACCCACCTCACTACACCCTCCTTTCAGGACATAGGCTACGTCCTGAAAGAAATCATGGGTTTAAGGCTATATTTACACCAGGAGAAGTAGGTTTACTTTTGGAAAAGAAACAAAACACACACACACCCATACACACAACCCAAAACCAAACACCCCTGGCCCCCCCCCCCTGTTTTAAGTCACTCTTTCACAGCGGTGCAGCACCCTCCATCCAGAAGTAGCAGAACTGAGTGGGACTTTGCAGTTGATTCTTCTGGTAATGTGAAGCTGTTCAGAGACAAGACAGTGGAGCTCAAATAGAAATGTTCCTGTGGTGTCTATGATCCCTCAGGCAGGGTGACAGGAAGATATTTCAAGGACAGGGGGAGAGATTAGGATGGAGCAGGAATATGAAAACACAAACACGGGAGATGAGGAAGGAGAGGGAAGAGAAGGGCTTGGGGAGCAGAGGGCAGACAACTGAAAATGGTGTCAATATGAGAAACACAGAATTTTCCCAGTTTCCAAATTATCATCTCAAAGCTGGTAGTTCAGGTACTCTTTAGGGAGTGCAGGCAGCCAGGCACAGAGATTGAATCAAAGTCTCCCCTATTTTGAAAAATTGTTGCAAGTAAAGAGCTAATGAACAAGGGAGTTGAAGTGTAGGTGTGATGCAAGCTCCTGCTTTGCAGCCCAGCGAAGGCTGAAGTGATTCGATCAGATCTGGGAGGATTGATCTGAAATGGGACTTTTTGCAAATGTCTCCTTATTGCATGTTTCTCATTTACTGGGTGACAAACATGACACATCTGGATTTTGTTTTGCAGAACCACCAAATACTCCTAGCTGTTAACAGTTGTTTGGTTTGAGCTTTGCCCTAAATGTATTGGGTGCTATAAAATAGTAAGTGCTCTCTGGGCTGTGATATTTCAATTGGGCGCCTAGAATAAGGCTCCTCTGGAAAAATATTTTGGCTTTTTTTCTTGTGTTCCAGAATCCTGTGCGTTTTGTTGAGACTGATCAAACCACACAATTTCATAGAGCCATTGCAAAGTAATATTTGTAATGCATGAAGAGATCTTAGTGAGAGCCCTGAAGTCAGTACTTCTGTATTGTGTTCAAGTTTTAGCTGGATTTAATGATGAGTCCAAGCATTGAATTGAGCAGGCTAAAGAAGTAGTACACTACCTGTCTTATATTTTGTGCAGCAAATGAGAAAAGGCTGTGTAGGAGAACTTGCATGTTGGTCCACGGGCTGTTAATGGTTTCCTTCTTTTTTGAATGGTGAATTTGTATGTAATGGGTAGAAATTAGCCTGAATGCTCTTCTGACTAGCAGCTGGGCTTGAGGATTTGTACTGGTTTTTCTCTGAAACTGTACTGTGACACTGTAGGCTGAGGATGAAGAGACTGTTTCATGGAAGAAACTGCATGTACATGTGCAAGAGAGAACAAAGGTGGCCATTGGCCGAGCTGAAGGAATAGTGAGCCGAAGCCAGCGTTATTGATGAAGCAGAGGGAGCTGGGTTTGCTCAGTAACAGACCCGTGGAATGGTTAAGGAGGAAAGAGTTGTGAAGGGTCACTATGACATATGGGAGTGAGCTAAACAATTTCTTTTCTTTGATCTCCATTCATTTATAATCTTATTGGTGTTGAGTCTCCTGGTACTGGACCTTTTACAACAAATGGCTGAAAGTATGAAAATTGATTTAAATTACTCTGGTCTTGTGCTGAATGGCTTTCTTTAGTCTAGAAGTCACTTGGAGTTTTACTCTTTTAGTTGTTGGACAGTTTAAATGCTAAGCATTTAATTTACTTCAGACAGCTCTGAAAACAATAGCAAACTACAGACTGCTTTTATTTCATTGTCTGCAATTAATGTTGCAACAGCCTTTGCATCAAAATTAACCAGAATGCTTTAATTTCCTCGTAACCAAAATGGTTATCTTTGGACCAATATAAAAAACTGAAATAGTTCAGTGTTTCAAAGTCAGCTTCAGATTTGCTAGCGTTTAAGATTAGTAGCTCTGCCTTTTTGTTGTGCTGAACTAATAATGTAAAACAAAACAATAGAGTGTGTGTGTGTGTGAGTCTGCATAATGAGACGAGTTGTTCTATAAAATCACACAGAGTTACTTCTTCCATCAATGAGAGGGAATCATCAGTGGCTGGCCATAGGCTTAGAAATTGTTTATAGCTCAGATGTAAGCCTATTTATTTAACTTTTTAAAGGTTTAATTTTATTTACATTCTTTTTCCTGAGTTAATTGTTGTAAATCACTTCTTTCTAGTAAGTAAATGAAAAAGCTTTAATTTCCTGTTAATCAGACTCATTTTTCCATATTTTTTGTGCTTTGATATATTTTTGGAGAATCATGGCTAGCTGCTGACATAATAATTGGTAGGAGTATGTGCCTACATCTCCTTTTAATGATTACTTAAAATGTGCTAAGCACTTAAGTTTCCTAATTCAAAAAAGAATCCACAGAGTGTTTTAATTTACTTTTTGTTAAATAGTTCAGTGGGGTTTTATGTTATTACATGTGGGAGTATCAGTACTCACTTCACTTTTAGCATTTTTGTCTTTACGTCCATTGTGTAAAGTACAAATTTTACTTGGAGCTCAGAAATAGTTTTATCAAATGGCTTGATCTTGTTATCTCTGTATTTCTAATTCACTGGACCCTCATGAAGTTATCTTTCTCCTTTACAATCTATAAATTTCGTTTATGTGTAGAAAAGAAACATCTGGCTTTTTTTTTTTTTTTTTTTTTTTTTTTTTTTAATGAGAACTGTATGCTCATTGACCAAGCAGCAAAGAATCTGTTGTATGGGTGATTATGGCAAGAAAATGAGCTAGTAGTCTTACTAATAATCAGCAAAGTTATTGTATAAACTGATGCTGTTTCATTTTCTGAGTTAGCTAATCTCATATTTTCACCCTTACAAGAAAACAAATGGTATTTAAAAATACTTGGTGTGGAAAAATGCTACTTTCAAATGTAGAGATTCGAAACATTTAAAACATACATATCTGTGGTTAAAGATATGCTGATTCTTAATTCTCTCCTTTCTAGAGCTTTCCTTTTTTATCTCTGAACTTCAGTCACTATTCCATGTCAATGCCATTGGTTTTATTTATTTTTGTATCCTACAGAAATGAGTTCATACTGTTTGGATCCCATCTTTTTAGAATTTTTAGAATAAATGCAACATATCAACAAGTTTATATTTTATGCAGCCTGTGGAGCTGGATTTTGGAATTTGCTTTTTTAGTGGTTCTTTTGTGGAAGAGAAATCTTTCAGGCATGAATTGATAGTCCAGATCTTTTGAGGTCTGTCTGTGCTAACCTATGACCTTTGTTCTTAGGAGGTCAACATCTGAGGGCAGGAGATTAAGGCAGTTAAAAGATTGGAATGGGAACTGGAATGGAAAAATTAGCCAGCACATTTTGGGTGGAAAACATCAAAGTCATCAAACAATTTGCTTATTTTAAACTCAGTTTAAGGGTAACAAGCTAATTGTACTGTGTTTGTTGATGCAAGCAATTTATATTATTTGAGGACATTAACACTGAAGAATTTTTTTATTGCAGAAACGTAGTGCCTGTTCAGTATAAACACACTATGTATTTTGTATACTGAATGCTTTCATGCAACACTTTTTAGGATAATTCAGGATCTGATCATACAGTCTGTATGCATTTAATTAGCTTTATTTCTTGCAAACAGCAATAGTAAGTGTTGTGGAACCCAAATCTTGCTTGTGGTCAGCTGAAGACCCCTTGCTGTCACTGGAGAATACAGGTGCTTGCAGTAAATGGGAAAAATTATTCCCATAGTAAAATTTCCTGACTGTGATGCTTAAAAACATTTTTAAGCATATCTCTTTTTTTTTTTTTTTTGTTACAGCTTTTCAAATGTGAACTCCTTTCCAATGCAAACTTGTCACCAAGGAACATTCTTTCATAGATTATAAATTGGTTTACAAGAAAACACAGCACTATCTGTTTGTTCTTGTCTGTCATAGTTAGAAATTCATTAGTGTATGTTTTTAGAAGAATAAGGACTTCATCTTTCATCTGCACAATCGATTTCAAAGATGATATTATCTAGAAAAAGACACCTTTCCACATGTGAAAGTTTGCAAGTTCACGGATTTGTGTAAGGAATCACATTTTTGTCTTGCTTCTTGAAAGTGCAAATAAAAGTGGTTTCAGTATCACATGCAAAAGCCAGAGTAGTGTTTCATGGTGCAAACCCACCTAGCAGGAAAGAAGAAGTTATGGATATCTCACAGCTCAGACTCAGACTAACTGTATGGATTATGGTACTTACCCTATAGGAATGGCTGCTAATTAAAGTACTATAAAATACAGCTAAATTCAAGTGCCCCAGTCTAACCTCCACAAATTATTACTGTTCCTTTGGTACTGAAGGATATGAGATTTAAACCCCTTTGCAAGCTTACAATTTTCCAAACTATTCCTCTTAAGGCTAAAACCTTTTTGCAGCTCTTAGCCCTGACTTGCACCTGAGGGGAAACTGAGCAAAATGATCGCCGTCATTTCTTCCTCCTTCATGGAAGGAAAAGAAGGGAAAGCAGGAGGAGCTGTTGTGGACGGCAGCAGCCCATGGACCATTCCCATGGAACCAGCCACTGTTTTGTTTCCTTCCTGGCATTTCACTGGAGTAGCTGGAGAAGTGGCAAGTGCTGCTGCGGCCGGCTGTGCCCTGCATCCCCAGTGGTACTGCCATGATCAGGTGTGCCCTGCATCCCTGGGAGTACCACAGGCGTAGAGGAAACAGGCGCAGTCTTGAAGGGGCAGGACCAACCCTGAAGGCTGTTGTACCTTGGAGATCTATTCCCCATTGGAATTCTTGGAATAAAATGGGGTAACTTGTGATCAGCCATTTTGTGATTTGTGTTTGTCAGCCCTCTCTGTGGTTAAAGAAATTAGTAGGATTGATGGATGGAGAGGTAATTCTGTTTTACAGAATGGCTTTGGTGACCCACTTGTGAGAACACATGAATCATTGTAAAGGAAGGGGACTTGTTAATTAACAAAGGAAAGAAGTTAAGCAACTACAAAGATAATGTGCCTGACATGACTTAAGATAACTTTCTTGTTTGTCTAAGCCCATTCTATACCTTTTCTCTGTTCTGTCTGTTTAGATGGTAGACTCTCCAGTACAGAACTGGTTTCCTTCTTAGTCCATAAAATACTTAAAGTCAGTGCTGTTTTTAATTACAATAGTAATTGTGATTCTTGGCTATCTGATTTATTAGAGAGCAGTGATACCCAATCCCATTTTTTTTTTAATCTGGAAGACCTGCTCCCCAGGTTTTTTGTTGGATATGTGTATTTTCTTGTTTCATGATGTTTGATGATTCAAACATCCTGTCCACAAGCCTGCTTTTAACTGTCTCTTGCCCACCCTTTAGAAGTAGTGTATCTACAGATCAAAACCTGCTGTTGTGGAGAGTAGGGTGCTGGCAGTTTTTCATCTCTTAGTTACTGTTACATCAGTTCTAAATGTACAAAGAATTGCCTCCAAGTTTGGTGTGCAGTAGCTTGTAGGTCAGAGTAGACTGCTTGCTGAGTTTGCAAGAAGAGGTAATCAAAAACTCAGAGTTATAATACAATTCCTGAATTACTTAGAAATTATATTTGACTTTTTATGATGAAAGCCTTTGTTTTTGCTTGATCTATGTGAGAAATAGGTAGAAGATATATCCTCAGTTCCCTAGCATATTCTTTCCACTACAGAAAATTTCTGCAGAGCTAGACAAGACTGATTAGAATTACTGCAAGTAGTATTTTCAGGCTTACGTGCTTGCGAAGGTTGACATTTCTGGCAGTGCAGCTGTGCCAGATTTCTGACTGCAGCCCTCTGTGCTCTTGGCATCAGCGTCTCCAGATAGGCTCTGTAATTTGCCTCAGCTGAGTCACTTCCTTGCCACGAACTGCCATAAAGAGATGATTTCTTTTGCTTTGCTTTCTAGGGTTTAGCCTGCACTGCCCCCCTCCTTTTCAAAGTAAGAACTCATCAGAAAACTCCTTTTGTAGTAATGCAGTCGAGTTCAGAGGGTTTCAGAAATCTGGATTATTGGTGGCCTTTCTTGTTGAAAGGGCTATTGGGTTTTGTGTTCATCTGTTTCTAGCTGCTAATTTGAATGAGAAGCCAGCAAAGAAGCATGTTGGTTTTCTTTGTAAGTAGTTGGCTATATTTGTTCCCAACCACCAGGTGAAATGAGTGTCTGAGAGAAGCTTCAGGTGATGGCTATCCATAAAATCTTTAGAAGTATATCTTCATATATTTAAGCTGTTATAGCTCATCTTTCTTAATGATCCTCATGTCTTACTTAATTATTGCAGAAAATATAAATGAGTCAAATTTGAAAGCTTTTGAATTTGGCAGAATAATAATAGTCTTTACACTAGTGTTAAGATGCATTTTATAGAAGGTTGACTTTAATTGTGAAGAGCCAAAAGAATTTATTAAATCTGTTGTATACATGTGTTGTATATGCATAAATGTATACACAATAGATTTATGAAAGGTTGCCTTAGCTGCATTGAAGAAGGTGAGTATCAAAAGGAAGATGACTTAATAAGAGATCAGTTCAGAGCAAGATGGTACATGTTGATGACTTTGTCATTTAAAAAAAAAAAAAACAAAAAACAAGCCCCGCTGTTTTTGTAATTGCGTGGTAGAACTGAGGGGAATTAATTAGTGCTTCTTATGCTGACAGTGATACTCCCTTTCTATTTCAAACTTCCACCAGGTGAGGTTGATACAGGTGGTCATGTAACACAGTGATGCTGTGGAACGTGGTAAATTTTGGCTTTGTAACCCAGTTTAGTTTAATACAGTTGCTGGTAGCTAAGACACTGTGTGACTGGATGCTTCTAAAAGATGCTGCATGTATTGCATTAGTAGGACATCCTCCTCTAACCAGCCAACAGTCCCCAGTCTATACCTGTGTAGACAGCGTGGCCACAAGCACGTGCTCCTTTCTCCCAGTTGTCTCTGCTCCTGTATCCTGGAGTGCATTGTTCTACATTATTCCCCTTTTGCAGTGTGAGGTATTAGCCAAAATGAAGCTGTACCAATTTAGCTGTGTTAGCTTGCTCTCATTAGGCCAGGTAACAACAGAAGTAACAATATCGCAACATGCCCTTTTTGCATCTGTGGTCTTGCCCACATAAGAAGCTCATTTGAGTGTTCAAAAACCTGCAGAATTCTTGAATTGCAGGTTATGGTTGAGAAAAAGGAAGTGGAAAAAGTATATGAATTGTAAGGTGGTATTAGCACTGGAAATTAATCATGACACTGTATGCACGCTAATCACTGTAACGGAAACATCTGGCCGTTATAATGAGATGCTGCATTGGGAATGGGATACCACCATATTCCCTTTCTATAGTAGCAGGTGGTAAATTTGCTTAAGCTTTCATAGTTTGTTACACTGCAGAGGACTACAGTGTGTGTGTGGCATAGAAATCCCTTTTCATTTAACTTGGAATTGTTTTCTTAAAGCAAATTCTCATTTAGTTAAAGAAAAAATAAAAGATTCCACAGGAACAATTTTATATGTAAAGACTTGAAACAAATCTATTTTTAAAAAAAAGGCACTGCTTTATTAAACAGTAGTTCAAGTTTGTCAGTTTAAAAATCCGTATTTCCTTGAAGTAGCCAGCTGTGACCTCAGGTGGTTCACGCATATCAGCAGCATGCATGTAAAAGCTAAATGTGATGATTAGGAGTAGAATGGGGACAGAACTGAAGGTGGGTGTGTGAAGAACTGGAGATGGGGAGGATGTGTGGTAAAAGGGATTGCTGGATGTGAACTAGGTAAGTAGTTTGTGGAACTGGGGCACACTGGAACACTGGATTTAAGAGAAGTGGTGGGTGGGCAGTGCTCACCTCTCCACAGCAGACGGAGACAGGGCTGGACTGATGAGATCCAGTGCCTGTAGACAGGTCTTCAGCATACTTCTGTCTGCCCCGAATCAGGCAGGCTGTAGTACTCACATTCCTTTTGCCCCTATTATCCCCCTGGAAAAGGTGAGAAATATTTAGAGAAGCTTCTTTAACATGCATATTTCACATGATTCAGAGGAAGTGGAGTGCCAAACATGTCAGCTGCAAGCCTGACCAGAAGACAGAACAGCACAGGTTGTAGCTGTGCTTTGCACTTGTGGTCCAGGGTACATGGCTGGCCAGGGCTATGCCTGGCTGGGATACAGCTCTCTGCAGGGACTGCCTGGATGCTCATCCTGTTGTAGATGCCCAGGGGCCCCAGGCACTCTTGCATGTGTGTGCACAGGGTGCGTGTTATCTGTGGAAGCCGGCGCGAATGAAGATGTGTGTGCTGCAGCTGTGGTTGTGCTGAAGTCTGGTGGGGGAATGGCTTGGTGCCAAGTGCCCGGCTGCGTGAGGGTATGCTGTGTAGCCCTGGGGCGTGGGAGGACTGGTGTTCCTGGCTGAGCGTGAACTATTAGAGGTAGGAGGCCAAGTGTGTGGCCTGAAGGTAGGGGTTCTACTGCTCTGGTGTTCGAGAGTGGCCCCTCCAGGGACAGGATGGGCTGCACAGTGCTCACTGCGAAGAGACAGGCACTTGTAAAATTCCCCTCCTGGTATTTCTGACAGACGGCACTTGTGACACTGCCAAACGCACACACCGGCTGAGACTGCTGAGTCAGTCAAGCAACGTGGCCAGGAGAGTTCTCCAGAGGATGCTGTAATAGATGCAGCCCTAGAGACCTGTTTGGCAGAGCATGCCAATAACTGAATTCTGCATGTGCTGCAGTTTCTTTCTACAGAGGAAAAGAGCCTCTCTGGAAGAAAGATGAAGGTACAGAGGTGGCCTTGTCCCAACCCCAGGCCAGATTCCTTCAGATTTGGGGTTAACTTAAAATTTCTTGCATCAGTAATGGTGCAGTAAACGTGTACATTTAGGTTATTGTTGATATAGGCATTGAACATCCTGAGGTATGGGTTTTTTTTTTATTTTGTATGTGCTTATAAATCATAATACAGAATACCAAAAGCATAAACTTACAGTGGCTGGTTCTGTATCTCATGCCATTAATGTCCATTAATACATCATGTCCATTAATACATAACTGGGTCTTGGGACAATTCCTCTGGGGACACATAGCTAGTGTTCAATTTTATCTGATCCAGGCTTGCCAAAATTCTCCTCAACAAATACCACAAAACTCTTCAGCCAAAGACTTGGACAGCTGTGCTTCACAATCCAACTGATTTTATTTTTTTTTTTATGATGCCTTTTAGGGTGTTTTTCCCTGTTAGGCACGATTAAGTTGAAAATACTGTACATTCCAGAAAGCAATTCTAGTTTTAAGTATAAAGCATATGAGGTTTTTTAGTTGTTGATTTTTCTGCACTGTGCCGTATAAGCTGAAGAAACTGAAATCTCCCAGGCAGGACAGCATTAACAGATTGAATCCCCATTCCTTTATTTTTCGTGTGGGGGAACTGCAACTTTAAAAGACATGGATGCACCTCTGGCTCTGTAAGCCAGCTCTCTGCCAGGATGCAGTTTCACATTGCTGGGGCCAGCTGGCTGCTGTGCCCCCCCTGCACCCCCAGCCAGCGTTGTGGTCCTCTCCCTGCAGGGTTGGTGGTGCTGATCTAATTCCACAGAGAGTCAGTTCAGGGAGCGTAACTGAGAGAAACTAATCCCGGGGAAAAAAAAGTACTGAGGAGCAAACTGATAGTGGGGTGGTGGAACAGGGCATGCCTCTTGGTAACAGCTCCACGTTCAGTGGGTTTATCTGGAGTACAAAACCCTGCAGGGCAGCTTGGCATGAAATTTGTTGTGCTCTCTGCTTGGTGTGGCAGAGATGTTCCCCCCACAACGTGGTGGTGGCTTTTGGCCCCTGTAGCGGGAGTGATGTGAGGTCTGCCCTCATCGGTGGCAGGTGATGATTTAAGACTAGCTGGGTTCTCTGGAGGAAAGCTTCAGGAGCACAAAACCCAGGAGGGAGTAGGGTTTGGCCTCCAAAAGGCCAGAGGTGTAAAGAGGCACTGGGAAGGCCATATGGAGGGCTTGGGGAGTGTCCCAGGCAAGACCTTTTCTCTCCAGGTTCTGCCTGTGAGACTGCCACACAGATCTGAAGTACCAGATCCCACTGCACATCCCACTGTAAACCAGTTCCCCACAAGAATGATGGTATGTGTTTTTAGCAGGGCTGCAGCTTGTGTTTTTCCTGGCCAGGGAAAGAAAACAGGATGAGAAAAGCAAATGCTACCTATTTTTAGATGCTTTGGTGCCACCACACCTTTAACTTGTCTGTTAAACTCTACAGTACCAGGAAGTTGGTGATGGGGAAGGTAGGCAGCATTCTTCAGTTCTGTGCCCAATTTCCCTGTAGGGCTGAAGAGCAACCTTCAAAAGCTGCAGCGGTCAGGCTTAATTCACTGTTAACTTCTGGTTTGATGTTTTAGTATGGCATGGCAGCATGTATGCAGTGGTCATTTTTCAGTTCCCTCCCTGCCTTTCAGCAGCTGCTCCTCAAAACTTGCAAAATGCAAGCAGTAGGCGTGGAAGAGTGCAGCATGTGGTGTAATCACAGCTCTTCCTTCCCCACCAGCTTCCTCTAAGCAATCTGTTTAATTTTTTTCTGCTTCTGTTCCATTAGTTTGAACTGCTGTGAATGATGTGAAGGCAAGAGATACGTACTAAAACTAGCATTTCTTATGGCAGTGTTCTGCTATTTTGTATCTGTTATATTAAGCGTGTTACAGTTTTGGAGTTTTACTTTGGAACTTAAATGTACTAAAATTATAACCTGCTTCCTTAGTGACAAGGAAAAAATAAATTTCACACGCAGTAGCAGAAATCATACTCTTTCCATCTGATTTTACTACATGCATCAATTACAGTGTTTGTGTATAATACACAAGAAGTTAATGTTTCAGGTTTCTTAATGACAGTTCTTCAAAGGAAGTTTTCTCACTGAATGGAAAGAAAGGATTATATAAAATCAGCACTTAAAGCTAGTGGTACTGTAATGCTGAAAAGTACACATAAGTGTCAGTAACCTTGTGAAATTCAGTATATAATCCATTCAATGTTGTGTTTTCCAGGCTTCCAAAAAAGGAAAACATATATTCCCTGATACTTTGAGACAGGCATATTTTACTAGTTTTTGCTAGGAATCAATGAGTTTTCAAAACATTCATTGATAATGATAAAGTATGTTATGAAATGCTATTTTGCGATGTTGAAATAGCAAACTAGTTTTATTGCAAATCTTTCAATTACCCTCAGTTACCAGGAAAGTTAAAAGAGTTTAAAAAAAAACCAAACAAGCAAAACCCCCAAATAAACATACAAACCCAAAACCATACAACAACAACAAAAAACCCAAAACACAACCAGTTTTTTTAATTTATGATAAAGCTCTACAGCGATATTAATGTTATTCGGAGTTCCTTCTGTACATAGGGTGTGATATTGGCAACAAGTCCTGATTTATCGATGACTCCCCTTTCTATAAGACAGCTTAAGGTTTTCTCATCATCATCATCAGAGGAAAGTTACCAGCTGAACTAATGCATTCTACAAGACTTCATAGGAAAAATAATTTTGCAGCTATTTTTTCTAACTGAAACATACGTGATTTTAACTCTGGTGGAAAGAGGCAGGATAAGGCATGGAAAGGCAGGCAGCTGCCTCTAAAAGAAACAAAGCTTCAAGGAAGCTTAACATGCTGGAGTCAAGGAGGGCGTATAATCTCTGTCCTAGGGTGCTAAAATACAGAGTGTCACATCAGTTCAGGGTTATTAACAGCTTTTGCTTTGGGATATGGACTTAAGGCTAAAGAGTGCTCATGAAAGAGGGACATTAAAAACTGCAGGCAATGGCAATCAAACCAGCTCAATCTCAAAATATGTATGACAGCCTTGCATCCTACTACTAGAGAAGACTTGGAAAAATTAGAAAAAGTGGGTGAAGTGAATGTTAGCTTACCAGTTGCAAATCGTGCCTTACCTTTATTATTGTACCTTACCTAGTTATTTGTGTTTTGTTAACTATATTATTTTCTTAGACCATGGAAATGTACTAAAGGTAATCAGGCCTTCAAAAAGGATCTGTTACAGTGTGCAAGGCAAAACCACATGAACTCTGAAATGGGTAAAGAATAGTTTACTGAGCCCAAGAGCTTCAATTGCTTTTGAACCTCCCACGCTCCCCTGTGATTTATGACTTGGAATTAGAAATGTTTTTGACAACATAGTATAAAACTGCTGTGCCTTGTGCTGAGCCACCTCGTAGCATCTAGGCAACCATAATGAAGGATAAGTTTGGGGGTTTTTAAGGACAACCATATTAAAGAAATACTAAAATTAAAAATAACTTTCCTAAGTTGCACCCTACTATTTATGTAACTGTTTAAGGGCCAAGGAACAGAATTTAAACTGACCTTCTTGCTGTGGGGATGAAGTGGAGGTTATCATGTCCTGCCTTTCCTGCCAGTGTATCTTTCCTGTGGTTCCCCAGTTCATTGACCTTACCCTTTGGCAGCCAGCCATGGTTGCCCCAGAACTTTTATGTCAGTTTATAGGAACCCCAGGAAGGAGGCTGGCTGGCGTTTTTCTGGTTTTGGGGAGCACGTAAGAGGGGGGAAGCTGTTCTTCCCAATAACATCTTACAGCAGAACGGGGAAAGACAAGAGAAACTTCTCAAGTCCTTGATTCCCTACTCCACACTAGAGCAGGCTCAGTGCTGCTGAGGTTCAGGTGCTTCCTGGTTCCTTTTCCCAAAGGCACATAGGCCAGCTGGGAACAGCAGGGATATAATATATTTCAATGAGTAGTGTCTACACCAAATTAGGTACTGATCTGGGGATCTGGTGGTGGGATTTTCTTTCTTACTCTGCCACTGTAGTGCAAAAGCAAGTCACTTTGAACAGGTTAGGGAATTTGCTTTAAAGTATTGATTGTGGTTTCTGATCCCTTTTAATAGCCTGGTCATCCCCAGTGTTGCAGAAGCCTCTGTGTAGTTTTTGTACAACAGGTAATTGTTTGCAGCATCCCTGTAATATCATTCACAGGTTATGCTAACTGTATGATCTTCAGGAGCCAGTGTGTCAAAAGTCCTCTCACAAACAGGCAGACACATTGTTTGGTGCTCAGTGGTGCAGTTCAGTTGTCTCCTTTTCATGAGGTGCAGTTTGGTTTTCTGATGGCAGGCCCACTGGGGGGGAAGGGCTGGAGGGATGACTTTGCACTTCTCTCGTCCTGTTAAGAACAACATGCACCACAGCTGGAGTAAACAGGGAGAACTGTACCCCTCTCTCCCAACCTTACGATATCTCGCACCACAGCCGGAAACCTGCTAGGCAGCCAGCTGTAGTCTTGTGGGGTTTTCGCTACCTCTGTTACGTCATGTGTTGCAGCTTTTCATCAGCAGATTTCTGACGTTGCTGCATCATGGTGTAGGCAGTGTGAGATGTTATCTTGTACATCACAAGCACTGTACGGATGGGTCTTGGCATGTAACAGTTCACAAGCTTCTCCTTATTTCTCAGACTGAGGAGTCTGCTGTGGGCCATCTTTACTCAAAACTCTCTTGCTTCCATTTTTATCTTAAAGGCACAAAAGAGGTCAAGACAGGGAAATTTGACCAAACTTTCAGAAGATGATGATCAGTAACAAAAATTATGCAGGCACGGGTTACCTGGGTTTGGTAGGAGAGAAATTACAACCTGACTGTTGGTAAGTCGGTGATGATAATTCATGTGATTATGAACCGCTGGGGCAAAGTCTGAGGCTGCAAGAGAGGGAGAATCAGAGACTTTTTCATGAATATTTGGGGTAATGAACTTGAGGTAACATATGATGTGCTATATAGGACAGAGTCAGGGTTTGGTTTCACTCAAGAACCAACAGATCAGGATTTTAAGAAGGGCAGAGGGAGAATGGGGGAGTAGAATGGACCTGCTGCTACTGCTAACAACCATTAAAAAAATACAAAGCCAGCTGCTCTCAGAGCAGAGCTTGATCCTTT
Organism: Falco peregrinus; assembly: GCF_023634155.1. Classification (NCBI taxonomy): domain Eukaryota; kingdom Metazoa; phylum Chordata; class Aves; order Falconiformes; family Falconidae; genus Falco; species Falco peregrinus. The sequence continues at coordinate 23,853,332 of NC_073727.1, forward strand.
CAGTGCCTTTAACAGCACAGTATATATTCAGAGGAGGTGAATTCATGAGGCCCTATGGACCTACACCATGGCATTACACAAAAATGCAAACCCGAACAATGGGTGGCCTCAGCGGTTCCATCTGGCTCACCATTAACAAGGTTAAAGTAAAGTGGGTTTCCTTGGCTGTGTCACACACAATTTACACTTCAGATGCTTTAACTTTGGAGCTGGACCAGAGGGAGCACCATTCTAAACGCACGTGGCGAGGGTCTCTTAATATGTGTGGTAACCGTATTTGGTATTGATGCTCTTTGAAAGATAACAGAGTATTAGCATTTAGATAATTCCTAAGTACTATTTGGAAAGTGCAGATTTTTTGGCTAAATAATTTAAAAAAAATATTTCCTGTCTTCAAATTGGAATTACAGTCAAATACTGTTTACTCAAAATATTCTAGGGACATTTTAATTAGCGGCTGGATTCAGATAACAGCAGAAATTATTAGAGGCTAAGAAATGTTACCACCAGCACTTCTGGTATGGTAACCTGAAAACTCCAATCCACTTTTAAGCTAAAAGGGATACTGATACACTGAAATGTATTCTGTTGTAAAGCCTTCTGCTTTCAGAGCCACCAAAATACTTAGCTAATAGCATAGTTAACCATGGCAGATAATGACCTTTAAAAAATTTTAGCTGTAGAGAACCAGTGGTACATCAAAGGTATGTTGGCTTGTTAATTTCTATGCCATTGAGTGTAATAAAGTATTGGAATTATCACAGCATTTTGCAGAAACAGTGCTCTTTGTCTCGGCTTTGAGATGCTTCAAGGGAACCCAACTGTCCTATACGTTGTCCTGTTCTTGAATAAAAATTCAGTTGTTATTGAATGAGTATCAAAGTTGATAATTCAATTGTGAAGCTGGTTTATGATCTTTAAGACAAACATTTGAGCAGCTGTCTCTGTGGTAAACACCTAACCTAATTTCCAGAAAGAGAATACATCTATTGCTGCTGCAGAGGTGTTCAGGGCTTTCCGCAGAGCAGGACAAGTGTTGCACTGGATGGCAAATACTACAGGAAACCTAGCCACCTTGGCTGCCTTGGACTATAAATCATGAGTTCAGTAACGGTGCAGAACTTCATACTCCTCCTGAAGTTCAACAAATAAAATTGCATACCATAAAACCAGCAGATGCTATTAACTAACAGTTATCAGTGACGTTAGAGGTTTCTCATAGGAAGGCCCTGAGCAAGCATCCTTCCACACTGAGCTTCCTCCTTGGTGAGCTGTGCAGTACCACTGTGATGGGGCATGCTTCCTCTCAAGCGTACTGCTGAAAGATTGGCTCTGGCCTCACCGGTGTTGAACAGCCCCAGAGTTCTGTTGCACCTTCCAGGCTTTGCCAGCAGGTGAGCCAATGTCACTGACGATGGCCTCCATTATGTGCCATTAATAGAAGGCCTGGCATGAATGGCTCTATGCTTGTTTATCCCTCTCCTTCCTCTCTTGTCCAACTCTCAGACCTACCCTCACAGCCCCTCTATGCTGCCCTTTCATATCTCTTTACAAAGACGCTTTAGTTTCTGACTGTATGCAGCAGTCCTGTAATCATAGCCGTGATTATTGTAAGGTGCCATTCGACAGGCATGTCAAAGTTGCGAAGCTTGTCTGAAAGGCTCCCTGCCTGCTGCATTTGAGGTAACTATACCATAGGCAAAGCAAATGGAGCTGAGACGTCATCTTATGATTAATTGGTCACAAACCATTGATGTTCCTTCTCTTCTTCCTCTTCAGCTACCAGACTGCTCTCTGTCTGTGAGCAGCAGCTTTTGAGTCAAGCCCTGTCTTCACAATAGCCTCAGAAAGAAAATAGTTGGAGAGCTATTCTTGCTGAGTCCTGGCAGGTGCAATGCTTCCGCACCAAGCATTGCAGTGGAAGGAGAATGAAGAATAACACAGCTAGGCAGAACCTGTGAAGGAGGTAGAAGGGAAACTGTCCAGCTGCAAGTAGCACTTGCATGAGCATAATACGGGAAATGCCCCAGCTATGCTGTGCGTGAGTAGTGAGAGAGTTCACACAAAAAAGGGATTAGTTAACCTGAAATAGGTATGGTTGATTTATGGGGAATATGTAAAAGAATGGTATAAAAACATACTTACTTAGAGGAGGGAAAATATGCGTCTCTGTGTGCTGTATTTAGTGTGTATTTAACTCAAAGCACATTTTGCAGCCAACTCAGCTACTTTTTTGTCAATTAAGTTCTTTTCCAGCTCATTGTCTCTAGCTGAAAGGGAATTTAGCCAAACCAAGTTCAACATCTGCATTTTTTTTCCTGTGATTCTTTCATCCATCCTTCACGTACACACTCCTGCAGGTGTAGATCAGATAAATTAAACACTCTGACATATTTGTGAACCCAGGTAGAAATCCAGTATAGATTTGTATGAAGGCTGTGTGTGTGCTGTGACCAGGAGTAAGTCCCAGACACAGGGTGCAGTTCCACATTGCGGTTCCTCTGGTAAGAGCATTTGAGGATGATGGGAATCTCACTGCTTAATCTATTCCCTCCTACCTCCTGCCAGTGTTTTATCACACCCACGGTTACGTCAATGCAATGTTTTATGATTCTGCCTTGAAACTGGAGGTGTGATGTGAACCAAGCTAAACAAACACTACAAACTGAAAAAAGTTGATGCATTAACTGAAAACTTTTGCTGTTGAGAATTGGCTAGCAGGTTTAGTTACTGCATGGATCATCCTCAGGAGTTTTTGAAAGCAGATCATATGTCTTTGGAATTATTCTTCTTGAAAAGGGGGCTGTTTACTGAGTGATTATCTTCCACTTATTTTCACATTACCAAAGAAAAGCTATGAATGAAACGCGAAGTAGTGGAGCTGGAGCCCTGGTCACTGCTTATGGCTCTGGATGGATTGCAGCATTCAGGCACGATCCCTGGCAATTCCCTGCATTCTGTCTGGCACAGCATACTGTTGCTAGCTAGTTTCACAGTGCGGAGTGTGAAAGCAGAAGGGCACGCACCCCAGGAGCTGTCACTGATGCTGCCAAGACAGCAGGCAGCGGTGGCACTTGCTGAGCAAAGCTTTGCAGGAAACTGGGATGAAAGCTAAGCACAGCAGTTTGTTGAAGACATTCTGGTTCAGACTTTTGCACCATGTAGAAAGTGTGTGTTTTCTGCACCTGATTCTCATTTTTGTGCTTCCTGCCAACAGGGGATGAAAAAGACCTGTGGAGGGTTTTTCTGTATTTGTGATAAGTCCAGTTAAGCTCTTGATAGGCCTCATTTTCTCTGCGATGTTTGGAATGTAGACATAAATGAAATGACTTTTCACAACTTGTCTATGACTTTTCATCCCAATAGTTGGACAGTAGTGAAATAGGCACAACAAAGATGGCAGTTTCAAAATCGGGTATTTTATGCATCATCCAGGATGTTCTTGATCCCTGCTGTAGTTCAGTGAATGCCAATTAATTTGTGGCCTGATCACCATACAGTTGTACTCTGTTGTACCATAAGTTGTTTTTTTTGCTTGCTTTACCAGGTACAGTCCCAAGGGGCACAGACTTAGATTCTCAAAGCTATGAGGATCTTTCTGGCCTCTGAAGTCAGTGGGACTTAGGCATTTAAGTCCCTGTAAACGTTTCATTATACACAACAGGGTCACACAGGCTGCCTGTGTCAGGAAAAGAAGGTAATGCCACACTCTCTATCACCAGCTTCTGAGCCTAGGAATAATGAGACTTTCCTGATGGACATTTCTGGGCTGTGCTTGAGTTTCAGAGTCCTGAGTGAGGGCCACAGTCTCCATCCATTATGTGGTTATTTGGAATTGATTATTTCCAGGTATTTTGGATGTTTAGAATTAGAAGGTTTGTAAGGAGGAGAGCCAAAGGGATCTTGACTGCGGAAGAAGGCTTTCTGGCCTTACAGGTTTTCAAAAGTGAGGCTGGTTTAATAAACAATTGGTTTGTTATCCTGGAATAGTCTAGGAAGTATCATCTTATAAAGGTCTGGTCCCTTGTCTTCTGTGGCTAAAATTGTTCGAGTATTACTATTCTCAACCACACAAAAGGCATCAGGTTCCTAGATTTAATATTTGGGTGCTGCCAAAAGCCTTGAAACCTGGATTTACTTGCTGTATCTTGTATGACTTGAGGTTTCTACTGGACAGCCAGCAACTCAGTGCTGTGGCTTACAGCTAAGCCCCCCAAAATTACCACGTTGGCTTCTGAGACCTCCTCTTCACCTGCATGGCCCAAACAAGTGAGCACACGTTAACCTACATAAAAGGTCCCCAAGGGTTCACCACATACCTCACTCTGTGAAAGACATGTTTGGATGCAAGTCTTCCCTCGGTCAGGAGGTTGCTGTGACCTCCAGATGGTGGTTGTTCACCTTTTTGAAGAAGGATTCATAGATTGTAGGTAAGAGACAAGGGTTTCTCGTCTCACTGTCTGTGGAGCTGACACCACCAGCTGCAGGAGGTGACCTAGTGCTGTGTCATGGTTTAACCCCAGCCAGCAACTAAGCATCACGCACTCACTCCTCCTGCCTGCCCCCCCCCCCCCCCACACACACACCACGGGATGGGGAGGAGAATTGGGGGAAAAGGTAAAACTCGAGGGCTGAGATAAGAACAATTTAATAACTGGAATATTATAATAATAAGAAGAAGAAAAAGGAGAGAGAGAAGGGGAGAGGAATAAAATCCAAAGGAAAGAAAGAAGTGATGCACAATACGATTTCTCACCACCTGCTGACTGATGCCCAGCCAGTCCCCAAGTAGTGATCGGCAGGCCCCAGCCAGCTCGCCCCACTTCACATACTCAGCATGACATTCTATGGTGTGGAATATCCCTTTGGTTAGTTCAGGTCAGCTGTCCTGGCTGTGTCCCCTCCCAGCTTCCCGTGCCCCTCCAGCCCTCTTGCTGGCAGGGCCTGAGAAACTGAAAAGTCCTTGGCTTGGTATAAACATCACTTAGCAACAAACTGAAAACATCAGTGTGTTATCAACATTATTCTCATACTAAATCCAAAACACAGCATTGTACCAGCTACTGAGAAGAAAAAACCTAACTCTATCCCAGCCAAAACCAGGACATGGTGGAAGCAACACCACAAGGTGTGGGGTGGAGACTGTGCCTGGAGGGAGCGGGCAGTGGTGGAGGCTCTGGGCAGTGAAGAGAGGAGAGTTCAGCTACAAAGCACAGGGCAGCTCTTAAGAATGATTGTGTGGTTTTCACAGTGGTGCAGTAGTACAGATACCTAACGCTGAGGCCCAATACAATTTGTTACTGCACCAGCTGAGGGTTGTGACATGTGTGCCACCCGTCAGGAGTAGCAGTGAGGAAGGGTTCACACAGATGGAGGACACTGACTGGGTGGTAGGGGCCCTGCTCCAGCCTGGTACCAAGCAGCCAGGCTCCCTTGCTCTGCCTGCTCCCTCTCCCCAGCAATGGGCATTTATCCAGAACAGAAAAAATAAATAGATCCAATTCTGTATCTAGCTGGGAGTTCAAATCCACTGCCCCAGCTGGTTCAGCTGCAATATTGTAAAGTCTTGTAGGAGAAGGATACTCTCAGTGTTTCCTGCAGAAGATCTATCACTGGAATAACTTAACTGTTCAATGAATATTAAGAGTTGTCTCTCTAACCTCGTATCAGTACGGCCAATTAATTACTAAAACAGGAAGAAACGGGGTTTTGGTCAGAGCTAATGAAATCCTATGGATTCCTGTGGATTTGACACGTTACATGTTCCATTCATAGCCACTGCAGTATGTCCCAGTCACCTTCCCATGTCTTCTAACCTGTTCCCAGAGCCTGGGAGTGGGGGAAAACAGACAGGCTACCAGCATAACTGAGTAATCCTTTATTTTCCCAGAAGTTGGGATTTGCCCTCCAAAACAGGAGAACTCGTAACCATCCCCCATGCAGAAATTCAGTACCTTGCTGGTCTGTGCAGACTTTGCATAAGTGGCTGCAGAGACATGTCTTCTTCCTCCCCAACCAGAGGTTTGATTCATCACTAGCAACCTCAGGGCTTGCATTAAAAATGCATTGCCTTTTCTGCCTTCATGCACTTCCAGTCTTAATGTAGTTTTCCTGCCCTAGCACAGTGAATGCTACTGTATAACCGGAAGGTTGTTTGGTTTAGAGTATAGATGAATTGTTCAGGCACAGACAGGGTGAGGACATTAATCACTCTTCTGGTTTGTGACTGCTTTCAGCATTGTAAATTCAGGGCTTCCATAATTGAACCCAAGTTGTGGCTGGGTATGAATTTCTGATCAAAACTACAGATAGCTGGTTGTGCTGTGCCCAGTGAGCGTATCCATTGCATTTTTCTTTGGCCTGTGCGTTCAGTGTCCAACGTGTAATCTGCGTCCCCTTGCACTGATCATGACTGGGGTGCCCTTATCTGAATTGTTCTTTGCTTTCAAACATTTTAAGTCTAGGGTTCCTGTTTTATCTAAATCTCCTGATGGAAAGTTCATCCGTCTTGCCAGGAAAATTGATTCTTGGCCTATAAACATCCTTACTTTTGAAACTGTTCATTCATTCTTTCTTAACTTGAAAGGTTGAGCATAAACGGGCAGAAGAATCAAACATATCACTCCTCTACCTTGGCCATAGTTCTTTGGTTTTCTTTTTTCAACTTTGTGATTTATGCTGCATTATGCTTTCAAGTGTTACATCAACCAGCAAACACAGATTTACAGGTGGAACTGAGGGGCTTCGGCCTGCATTGCTGCGCTGCCTCCCAGCTTGTATCAGCCTGACCTCTGCAACCAGCCTTGGCTGCTGCAGTGTGACTTTTCAGTATTCATACACAGTGGGAAATTCTTGTCTCTTTCACACTACTAAAGTTAATAGAGAATAAGCTCAGTGAAGTCATCAGAATTGCTCTGGATTTACACCCATGTCACTGACAGCAGAGTTAAGACCATTAAGATGCTCTTTTTCTAGGCAGATGCAATGTTTTAAAAAAGTTTTCTTCACCTCATTGTTATCATTTTACTGGAGTGGTATCAATTAATCGAAGTAATCACAGCCAAGGGAGATAAAGTGATCTAGTTTACCACATGTAGTAAAATTATTTCAGTTGTGTTTCATTATTTTGAATTGTACACAGAATTAGCAGAATTCAGAGAAAGAAGTATTAAACTCAAACCTGTGTGTGAAATTTGCCATCCTGAGGCCAAACTAAGAAAAAGGAAACACAAAATGTTGAATTAACACTGTTGGGTTTATGTGTGCAGATGTGTTTTTTCTTTTTATGTATATAGTTATAGAGAGAATTCACAACAAAGATAAACCTGGTGGTGAGAAAGGACAGAATAGTAAAAAATGGCATTATTTCTCTTTTGATTCTCATGGATCGGGCAGTGTGGGGCAACAGAAATACCTGCCTCAAGTGTGAATTAAAAGCTTGAACATGAGGCTTTATCCTGTTGAACCTGAATCCTCTTTTCATGCTTTCCTATTGCTTCTGCATTTTTATGTGAAAAGTTTCAAAATATTCTTTTTTCCTTTAGGATGTTGAAAGCCTTTTAAAAACGTATCATAGAAAATGCTGAACACAGCCATTTAGTAATGTCAATATATGGAGCTAGTTTATTTTAGACATCTTGAGTTTGGAAATGTGAATTAGGAACTGACTGCTTGCTTTCTCAGTCAGTGCATCAGTGTGATACAGATTTCCCTTACCCGTAAAATGTGTCTAAAGAGCATCTTGATGGCTTAATTGTTCTTGTGGGTATTGAGCATGTGAACTTATAGGTGCTCTTTCAAGGAAAACCAACCACCATGTTCAGTGTCCTTTTGTTACACAGTTGGGAAAGGAAGCCTTGCCTGTATTTCATGTGACAGGACTTTATCGATTCCAAGAGCTCTGGAAGGAACCCCTATATAGAGATAGAGCTGGCATGGCCTTCTCATAGTGAATGTGTCAGACAGCAACTGTCTTTACTTCTGAAGAATGCAATGAAGATGTGAGTTGCTGCTCAAATCCTGAAATCCTTAAACCACTTGTGAAGCCTATGTAAGTCATCATTCATGTAAGTCATCCAATTCAGTGAATGTAACAGGAGAATCCACGTCAAGACTAGGATCTAAGCCCGTGCTCCTCTTGCTAGGCATAAATGCACAAAGTTTCAGAAGTAAGGGATACCGAAAGTCATATAACTCTAAATTGGTATTTGGGGAAGAAGAATAGGTTATGAACTTCCAGAGCAGCCTTCTTCCTCCTCTTCTTCCTCTACCACTTTTTGCTTCAGTGCTCCAGCCTACTGCCAGGAAGCTGTTTGCAGTTTCCTGCTGTTAGGAGGAGTTGATGCTACTTATATTTATTGCTAAGGTTAGTGATAAAATAAGGAACAAACCAGAAATGGCAGTTTTTAACAACTGATTCCCAGTTACCTGCTACCCTTTTATCTCATCTATGAATTAGCTGATCAGTGCATGTAGAAACCCTGGTACCGGCTCTGCTGTGAAGCCGATAAGGTCAGGCATGCCTCTTAGCTCATGAACGGCACCTCACTGACCCAGAAAGAGTTGAGCTGGTTTTATGCAGCGTGGATCCCTAGCCACATGGCCAGGAGGCTCAAGCCGCCTCTGTGAAGACTTCTGGTGTTACTGAACTATGCTGCTGTAAACAGGGGCACCAAGGAGTGCTTTCAAACACAGGCACCCAAGGTCTGCTTAGTTATGGCCACCCCCCTGCCTGCCCAGCGCTGCATGCCAGCTAACTTCAGCAACAGGCTGCAAATGTGGGTACACGCTGCAGTGATACCCTGAACAAACCTGTATGGCAGCCTGTCCGCCAACATGAACTATGGAAAATACTTTTGTTTTTAAAACAGCTGCATACAGAACTATTTTAATTTAAAATCCATTTTCTTTTATTGTTCCCACAGAAGTTAAGGCTTACAAGGGAAATTTGTGATTGAGAGTATTTGTGTGTGTGGTTTCATAATGCAGAAAGATTAACAGCGGTAGACTTATTTGAAATCATGGTATAACATTTCATGTTTGAAATGCGTGATATACGATTGTTTAAAGCATAACTTACTTAAACCATCACTGATCTTGTATCTGCTTTATCTGGAAGGTTAAAGCCATTAAAATATATACATTCTTTGCATGGTATATTGATACTACTGGAGCAAAACCATCTTTCATGTTATTTAGAAAAAAGACCTCGCTTTGTAAATTGTTATTTCAGGAGTTCTTAACTCTCAATATAAAGAAAAACCCTTTTGTTGTAACAAATGAAAGTATATCCAAAGCATTCCTCCGTGAGGATGCATTTCATAAGGATTTTTATGTGATTATGTGAAAAATAATTTTCCTACGTGTCTGTAAAGAGGGCTGAGTGGGTAGCAGAGATAAGATTTCATGCAAAGGAAGAAAAAATGGAAACGACATTGTTGAGGTTATTTTTTAAGAGCTGCTGCCCATGTAGGCCTTTCCATTTTTGTGGAGAAAAAGCTGTTTTGTGCATTTTAAACCACCTTTCTGTTTCATTGTTGTTCTTGGTTCTACAAAAAAAAAATCCACCTTCCAGTAAAATCGTATTAGTAGGTTTTAAACAAATGTATTTCCTCACACACTTGAGCTAAATTGTATCTCGACAGGCATGATTTATCAGGCAAATGCCCACGTTGTTTGTCAGCTTCTTTGTTTTGGGGGGGGAGGGGGAGGGGAAACCCAAGCAACAAAAGACCGTAACCTATTGATATTACTTCTGTGATACACCGGGGAAAACAGATTGATTTAGAACTAACCACAGAAAACTAGTTGATCTGATGAGTTTATGGTGGAGCATTTTTATTTATTTATTTGTAACAAAAGTAAACATCATCAATATTCGACCCTGTGTTATTGGAAGCCTTGCAGACAGTGGGTTTGTGTCAGTGTGCTGGGGCTATCTCTAAGATGAAAGAAGGCAAGCTTAAAAAAATGGAGGAACCTTGTTTTTCTCACGAAATTGAAAGTCTCCGATCTCTGGTATGTTATTATGTGTTGTTGGATTTGTAGGAAAAACAGATAGATAAGCATTTTTATTTTATTTCATCTTTATTTCTTTAGAAGGTTATTTTTATTTTAGAAAATGATATTTCTGTTAATCTTAAAAAGCTAGTAAAGCACAGGAAATTTTCAAACTGAATTTTACTGAAGAACAACAGCCTGCAATTAACTTTCCCAGCATGTCACTTCTGCACAGCATTTTGTGTAAATGAGGGGTTCAGGGTAGCAAATACTCACAGGATAAGTACAAATCTAAATGTGGCCCTGATGTGCCACTTTCCAAATTGATAACACACTATTTTCCAACATACTTTGCTAAAAATAATTACACTTTTAAAATTAAACTGATTTTTTTTTTTCATGGATTGCTAAATGAGGGTGCTAATAAAGTTCTCTGCCTTAGTGTGACCCAGCTTGCTGGACGCACCATAAATGTTCTGATGAAGATGCTAAATGCTCCATTCAGCAACGGAATGCTTTAGTTTAACAAGATTAACAAGATAATTTCTCTTAATCTTAAAGTATCTTTCTCAGTATTATTTCAGTATTTGGTATTTTGAATACTAATATCTTATTAGAGTGTTTTCAAAGTTTACCTGTATTCTCTCCTGCATTCAGCTACAGCTTAAGAATTAAAGGTTGATAAACAAAATGGCATGAAACCCAGCAATGTGCATGCGAGCAGAAACATTCCAGCTATTTCAGAGGGCAATGGCAGAGTGTGTACGTTCAGTGCCCCTTGTGTATGTCTCCTTGACTCGCTCGCAGTTTTCATCCTTTAAAAACAAAAAGCTGAGCCACATTTCTCTGTCTTAATTCCTCACTGGGTGCGGGGAGCAGGGCAGCTGCAGGGCACGGCTTGGCAGTGCAGCCATGCACTGTGACAAGGCTGTGTTTTTTTAAAAAACACAGGCTGGCTTTATTTCTCCTGGGATTTAATGCTGCTTAAAAGGTTCTGGGGGGAGGGAGAAATGTCCCAAAACAGTGCCTGTAAGGGAATCCCCCAGTAAAAGCAGTGGAGGAAGGAGTGAAATGCCAGAGGAGCTGGTGACCAGCATGGGGCTGCTAGTAGGTGCTGGCTGCTGCTCATTGTGCGTGGGGCTCCCCGGGGTCCCCACCACCTCCGGCTCCTCCCCTGCTCCTCCTGCTCTTGCAGCTTGTTGCCCTGGCAGCCAGCCAAACTTTTTTATTTTCCAAGGATTTTCCAGGGATTCCATTTTGCCTGGTTTTAAGTTGGAGTGACAGCCCCCCCATATTTAGTTCCAACATTTCTTGCTCTGAAAGGATGAAGTGCTGTTTTAAGGCATAAGGCTAATGCCCTGTTTCAAAAAATACTCAAAGTGGTTTTTCACTTTTAAGTCTAGGCTTCTGAGCAAGAACGATTTTTGTATTATTTTGTATTATACCTGTATTAAGTAAATATATAGTACATATATGTATTTTTATATATACATACACACAGATGTAGAGTATATAATACAGTAACATGCAAGAGGTGCCCGTTCAGCAGCAATCACCTCTCATCCAGTCAGTCTTTGGAGAGCAGCTGTGACAGATTTGATATCCAGGATTTTGCTACTGGATTATTTAAGTAATCCATTAAAAATATATTTATCTCAAAGACAGTTTGAAATTACCAGATGCCTGACAGTCCACGTCTTAGTCCTGCAGAGGTGTTGGAAGTGTTTCTCACTCATCCCAGGTGGTGCCTGAGCAAGCACATGCTTCCCTGAGATTTTGAGCGTTTACATCCACCAGCAAGAAGTGTCCTCTTGCATTGCCCCATGGCCTGATTTTCAAGACAGTTCACTGAAACCCTTGAAGAGTAAAACATCTCAGTTTTGTCTAAGATCCATATTTCTGTTAGATCATAGATAGTTTAACCTTCCTTTACAGGAAAATAGGATAGTTCAAGGGATCTGCTGCATGTTCTGTCTGAAAGAACTGGCCTTTCTTTAGATGTGTTGTGAAAGTAATTACTAAAACAGACAGCACATTTAGGTGCAATTTTAAATGTTTCCTTTGGGCTTTAACTGATTGGTTGGCATTCACTGTGTCCTAAAAACATCTTAACATGCTCATACTGTTAGAGTTTTGCCATTTTTCAAAGCATTAAGGTTGCTAGATGGAACACTGTTAGCCAAGATGCAGGTTTTTGTTGTCTTACAGCATTCAAAAAGGAAAAACAAAAGATGAGTTGGTGTAGGGAATATCCCAGCGATTTATTTTAGTCTTCCTCTGACTATACTCTCTTTCTTCCTTCTGCTATCACTACTAGATATTAAAAACACCACCACCACCAAGGAAAAGTCAGTCATTGGGGTAATTTTAATGCTTTTTCTCTCAACAGATTAGTGTGGAGCTACACAAACGATTCTGTACTTGTCCTATATATTGGATTATCATCTAAATCATATTATGAAGCAGCATGAAGAAGCAAGCAGTTGTGCTTGCCCTCCTTACAGCTTCTCTCTGCTGAGCTGGGGCATTGTTGTTTTAAAAGGGATAGGGCTAGGGCATGCTTCCTAAGTAGGAGTTGACTGCTGGGACAAGGAAAAAAGCTGAAAACTAGAGAGCATTTTATTTTGCATTCGCATTTGGTTGTGAAATTGAGCACTTATGAATTTCAGTCATCAGCTTATTACAACTCATACAATATAGTTTGTGTTGGAACCTATACACTTTCTCCTTGTTCGTGTGTTTCCTTTAATATGTATAGTTCGGTGTAATCACAATTCTTGAGAATATTGAAATACAATGCTAGACAAGTTCCTCAAGGTTGTTCCTTTATTACAATGTTCATCCTTTTTATATCAGAAAATCACAGTGATTCACCATCCTGTCAGTGCTGTAGTGAAGAAAGGATTCCCTGTTAGGATAATTGCCACCTCTTTATTTACTGTGTTGCATTATTTTTTGAGCCTAAAGCTACCTAGTGAATCATGGGAGCCTACTGTAAGAAAGACAGTCCTGTTTTAACAAATCCTTCTTGCTGGTGCTTTTTTGTAAGGGTTACTTATACTATAATTGCACTTTAAGGGCTTTTTGTGGTTTATTCATCTCATGATGTAATTTATATTCAAACTTTTATGTTCTGTTTAAGCTAACATAAGTTATTTCCATGGTGTTTCTGAAGTGAAGAAATACTTGTTATGGTTGTACTAATCTAGAGTTCCTGAGAACATACTTGAATGAGAATTTGCTAAGTTTCTTAGCATGAGCTGGCTTGCATCTTGTTCTATATATGTACATAGGGATGTGGATGTAGAAGTTTGTGTGTGCATATCATATCGTTATGTTGTAACATAAGTATGTACAGAAGAGAGGAGAAAAGAGTTGAAGCGTTTTGGACAAAAGGGTTAATACCATATCTTAATGCATGTGGATGATGCCATGTGGTATCATTTGTGAGCTCTGAGGTGGCTGTCCATTTCCTTTTTGGTGTAAATCCCTTGAGAGGGAAGGCATTTCAGAGCGGGGTGTGATCTGTTCTCCTGCTAAGAGTGATTGACAAGGAATGAATAAATAGTTAAAAGAACTGAATAAATACCACCCTCCTGTTTAAGTCCAGGCACACCCTGCCTGGCACATATGTATTCTAATGCGACACTTTAGCCAGATGCTTGAGTTGGTAACAGAAAGCATTCCTGAAAAGCCAAATCATAGTTTAATCAGAAATGCATTGATGGAGTTTTCTTTCGTGGTGACATTTTAGCAGTGATTTGAGTAAGTGCAGGGAATTACAATATTTTGCAAATAGGATGTATTGATAAATATATATGCAAAAGGTGAGGGACACCTCTCGACTGGAAGCAGGGGCCCTGGCAGCAGGTTCTTGGTCAATTGGTGAAGTTAAATGTTTCACTGAATTGGCTAACACAGTGCATACCATAGTGACTGATTAAATTGATTTGTCCATGGCTACCGCCTACCCTGCTACCGAGGCCCTTAAACCTATTTTCAAACTTTTTCTTTTCTAACCATTCTAAATACATGTGATATTAAGGGAAAGAAGCAAGTGCAAATGCATTCACAGCTATAAAATTCTGCACTCTATATTACGATAAAATGCACGATTTCCAGAATGTCTGCACACTCCCATGTTATATTCTATTATACTATACTTAGCCCAGGAACAAGTACACTGCTAGAAACCGATGAGAGGATAATAATCAACATCATACTTTAATACAACCTAAATACCACATTTGTGAATTCTTGGATGTATTTATTGGAGGGGTAGAAAGTAAAACACTGAAGCATTTTTGTTCTTGCTGATCTTTTTTTTTTTTTTCCCCTAACTGCATATTTTACTTACTGTTTTATCCAGAAGGTGTTTAGAAAACTTGTCAGGGAAACACAGCTGAATTTCAGTTAAGAAAACTGGATGCTGCTGTTAAGTGGGGGTCATTATTTTGAAAATATCTGCAGTAATTTGGAAAAAAATAGTCAGATGGATGTCGTTTAATAACTTGCAAATATTTTTTTTATGATGACGGAAAAAAAGCTTGGTGTTTTGGTCTTATATCAGGATATTTCTATTTTACAACATATTTAGTATGTCCTTTCCCTACCTAAGCTAGGGAAATCAGTACTAAATGACAGTGGGGCTTGTATGTGTTGTTTTCTTCTTGATTCAAGGGAAGCATTATATTCTGTGCCTCTTATGGGTTATTCCGTAGTATATGCAGACAGACTAGGGTAAGCATAGTCTTCAGATTCCATTGAAAAATCGCATAAAACTTCAGTGCAGTGGTGACATAAAAATAGAACCAGTTCACCTAAAATATGTTATTGCAGTTGTCATAGAAGTGCAGAGTTCAGTATAATGGGTTTGGGGTTTTGTTTCTTGTTAATCTTTAGGGAAGATGCGACAATTTAATTACAATGTTTTCTGAAAGGATAATGAAGTTCTGTTCATCACTTCTCTAAATTATAGGTCAGTCTCGTAGGGCATGACAGCATGCCATCAGCAACTTAAGCTTTTCTTTCAGTTGTCTCTTACAATAAAGATATGGTTAATATCTTGCTAATAGTGAAGAAGAGATATGAAGGAGGAGGTGCTGAGGGATTGTTTCTTGGAATGGATTTGCAAATGTTAACGGCCATTTTGCAGTCTTTTTAAAAACCATGCGAGTTTGATCAACAATATTTCTTTGGAAGGTAAATTCTGTAGGTGAGACTCCAGCTATACATACAGTTTTGCATGAACTAAACTTACTGGTTTTGTATAGACTTATAATGACCACTAAATACTAGTTGGAACAGTGCCTTGTTACTTTCCACGAATGTGAAAAATTAAAATATTTTGATGTGGGCTCAAACCAGAACATGTTGCACTGTTTTGTACATCTAGTTAGTTATAGTTAGTCTTTTTTAATCCTTGAGTTGACTCCACCAAGCCTAAGTATTTGTGCAATTGTTTTTTGAATTAGTTGATGGTTAAGGGAAAGAAAACAAATTATTAGTTTAGTTCTTTCCAGTGGAGCATTAGATTATAATAAATTAAATGTCTATGCATTCAGTGCAAGTTTTTATAAAAGAAACAAACAGAACCCGTTGAAAAATAGCCAAAATAGAAAGGTCAGTGGTGAACACGATGGGCATAGGATCACCATGCCAAAGGTGGAGAATTATTTCTTCGTATCATGTTAGAATAACGTAATGCAAGGACTGGCATTCCCGGCACGTGTTACCAGGTGAGAGGATTCAGTAAGGATTTGCTGGACATTTCTTCGGGACTGCCCTGGCTAACAAGCTTAATGGAAGGGTATTTGTGGATTTTAGCCGTTTTTGAGGACTGGGGAGCAGACGTGGCGCGGGGGAGGCGGCACTCTGTGCCAGCGTGGCCCAGGGGAGATGGCACCCCGGCTCGCGGCGCGGCGATTCCAAGAGAAAACAAACGAACCCCGCTTTATGGCGCCTGCCGGGGCTTTGTTTATTTTGAATCGAAACCGTGAATGCCATTACAAACCCTCTGCACCACAAGCACCGCGGAAGCTGGGCGCAGACCCGTGCCCCCTGCGCCCCCTCCCCCGCAGGGTCCCCCGGGCGGGCAGCCGCGCGGCCGTTCGGACACGGCTCTGTCCGAGGCCGGGTGTCTGCTCTCGGCACGTTTCTCTATTCCCCCCGCCCCGGCCCGGCGACGGGTGCAGGCGGAGCGAAGCCGCCTCAGGGCGAGGGGCCGGCGCCGCTGCCCGCCGCGCCCCCTCTCCTCGCCCCGCGGTCGCCCCGTCAGGCGCAGAGACACGAGTGCTGGCCCCGCGCGGTGCGGCGGTACCGGGCGGCGGCGGATGCCCGGCACCATGGTGCCCCCTAGCGGGGCCGCCCGCACGGGCTCTGCGCCGGAGGCCTGGCCGCGCCCGCCGGCGGCCCTGTGAGGGGAGCCGGGCAGGGACGCCGGGAGGAGGTGCCCGGTCCCAAGTACGGGGCGTTTTTTGGCACCGGTGCGACAAAGCAGCATCTTCCGAGTGGCTTCAAAAGCAAACCCGAACTGTCCCTCGGCCCGCGGCAGGGGGATGTCGGTGCGGAAGCACTGACTTGTTTCACCCCCAGACCCCGTGCACACGGACGCTGAGCTTTACCTGATGTAGCAAGTCTTACCGTCTGACTGTTTTATAACCGTTTGTGTTTTATAACTCGCAGTCTCTCTTTGTTTTTAGATGCTACAACTGTGGCGGCCTTGACCACCATGCTAAAGAATGTAGTCTACCTCCGCAGCCAAAGAAGTGCCATTACTGTCAGAGCATCATGCACATGGTGGCTAACTGCCCCCATAAAACTGTCTCGCAGCAGCCCACTAGTTCTCAGGGAAGACATGAAGCTGAACCGCAGCCTTCCACTTCTGCCTTCCAGAGAGAAGGGGGAGGAATGCACGGCTACCCATCTCCATCGTACTCTCAGGAGGGCCGGTCAGAGATCTCGGACCGCTCAGGCAGGTCGCCGCAGGAAGCTTCATCGAGTAAGTTGTCTGCGTCACCCGAAGAACCAAGCAGAAAGGGGCCTTCTGTTCAGAAAAGGAAAAAAACTTAAAGCATTTGTCATAACTTTCCATTTTCTTTATCCTCTTGGGATGTCTACCTCATGCAAGTACAGGGGAAATAATTTCATTATCAGTAGCTGACCTGGAATTTTAACTACTGTTGAGGAACTGTGAATTTTTTTCTTTAATAGACAAATCACTCCAAGCAAAATACATTTGAGCAGGGTGCATTACGTTTTAACTTCTGTATGTGTGTGTATGAGTGTGCACGTGCGTGTGTGTATGTGTACATATCTATAAAAAAAATATTTTTTCCATCAGACCACTCTCCAGCTCCCACAAGACATTACTGTGAAGCAATAGGCACAGTATCCACAAACATTCCTGACTCGTTCCTAGAACCTGTTTCTAAACGTGTTCAAAAAACAAACAAGAAAATCCAAGAAATCTCACTCAGAAACAAACCAAACCTGATAAACCACACACAGAACTGAGATCAAGACTGTTACTTCTCTTGTGAACCAAAGGATACTGTCATATTTTAAAGCTGCCATATGGTACTAAATTTACTAAGACATCCCCAATACCATCAATTTGAATTTCTTTCATTCTCATCTCTGCAAAGCATCAAAACCCTTCCCCTCCCCGTGCCCGTGCAGGGCAGTGTCATGACTCAACATGGCTCTCATTGCCACCATCCTTTGTTGGTGAGGAGTGTTAAAGCTCCAGAAAAGACAATGAATGTGTAGTTTCTGTGTTGGTTTCTCAAAACATTTTGTTAAATTAATATGGTTGTAACTGTAATTTAGATGACTGTTGTGTAGGGGAGAATGTATAAGTTGTTACCAAACAGACCTTTTTGAGTGTATCAGGATACCATCCTGTTTAACCCTTTGTATTCTGGGAACATTTAGGGGACCATGGTGGCAGTAGTAGCAGCAGCAGCAGCAACTTCTCTCAGTCCCAAGTAGTGCCGCTCAATTTGAAGGGACTTCCCCCTTGTTTTCAGTTGAAATACCATGGAGAGAACTCCCTAGGGATTTTTGCTGTTGTTGTCTGTTGTGGTTTTAAAGAAAATTAAATGCAAAGCTAATGAGATCCTGGGATAAATAATTTCTTAAGAATAAAGGTAGATGGGTACTTGGGGTGCTCAGCCAGCCTCCCTTGCTGATGATACAGCATGTGTACAGTCAAGAAGGACAGGTGTCTGCTGCAGGCAAACCCAAGTGAGGGTACCTGCAAATCTGCCAGAAGCCCTGGGCATCATCTGCTCCTTGTGAACTGGAGACTGTTGCTGACCAGCCTTGGTCCAGAATGCGCTGGGACCACACACTTCTGCATTAAAGAGCAGAAAGATTGGTGGCCTCAGAGTGAGACTCCCTGGGCTGCAGCCCTTGCTCGGGGTTAATGGAGTTGGAGCCTATCAAAACTTCAAGTCGCTTTCCATTTGTAACTTCTGAATCACCAAGTCATACGTAAGATAACGTACTTTGACAAATCCCATTGTGGATGTAAGTTAATTAGAGAAACCTGTATAATCCTTAACATTGGCAATAAACACAGGCTATTAAAGCCTGAAAGTGTCGGGTAGGTTTAAGCTCGGATAATCAAACTAAAGAAACAGCCTGCATGAAAGGCTACAGCGAGCCAAAGTCCTACCCGTGGTAACTCTTTTGCAGCTGGTAGTTACAACAGGTATGCAGCTGGCTCATTACGTGGCCTTCCCCTTCCCACTTGTCCTGCCAGATGAGACTTTTACTGTTGCTGCTGCTGCTTCAGTAAACAGTTACTAATCAAACGCCTCTGTGAAGGGCACAATTTCAAGAAAATTATTTTGTGTGAATTCCTTGCCAGTGTTTGCGAGATTCTCGATGGTTTATACTGAAGTTCTCAGTATGCTAATGCAAAGCTTACCTTTGACGATATTGAATGTGATATATCTATAGAGAAGAACTTCCTTGCCTTACGTAAGGATAATAAACTTATTTAAATTATGTAGACAAATCAAAGTGGCATTGCTTAACCTTCTAGCCGGTGTAAAAACCAGGTTAAACAGCAAAGATGCAAAACTTAGGTCACTTTGAAAATTTAAACCAAAGTTCCTTATAGAAATAGGCCATTGTGGATTTGAAAACTGGTCATTCCCTGTTTATATGTAAGAAGTTCAGAGCTGAGATCAGGAAATATTTTCAACATGCAGATTTTTATTGGTGCTGTTTGAAATCACTGTGCGCACCAAAATCAGACTGAACTGCTAAGAGCACATACCAAACCCTATCTTATTGTTGAAAGCTTAAGGTTTTATTTTTATATATTAGAATGTTATCACTATTACATAACATACTCAGGACAAAGAACTTTGCTCAGGGAATATACCATGTAATGTTGTTTTTTCTTTACAGAATAGTCTACAGACCTGCTTACTCAGAACAAACCAAATAGTCTTAGACCTTTTTATCTCTATATAAGTATTATGTACTGATATTAGTAACTACCTCTGAGTTGACATAGACCTAAATTTCTGATAATCAGATCGCAGCATTTTGTATTATAAGTTCCTGTGAAATGATAAAGTGGTATTCTATACTGGTTGCTTATGTGAGCATTTGTGTCTTTACATTCACAGGGTCTGAGTTTTCAGAGATGCTGGGCAACCACAGCTCCCACTGCCTTGCAGTCGGAGTTACTGGTGCTTAGCTTTTCTAGGAGGGGAGGGATGGGGGACGGGGGGTGGAGGGGAAGAATAAAAACACAAAAGCATCAAGCCCACTTTGTTTACATAGGTGACAATAAAATTATTATTCTGTTTACAGCAAAAGGCTACCTCATATTTACTGCATAAACACACCTTTGTGCTGCTCTAGCCTTAAAGGTGGCTGTTGATCTATGGTACATACTTTTTATCTGTACTAGATATGTAACTGATAGTTCACCACTGCATACATTATGGCAAATACTTGTTTAAGATGAAGCATCCATTTGAAATTAGAAGACTTTTCCAAACATTTCTTTGAAAGTTTTTCTTTTTCTGTCTGAAGGATTACGGGCACTGTTCACAAAAATAAATACATCTCCAGAAGAGACAAAAACGTACATGCCAAAGCTAAATACATAGCAGTGCAAGCTGCGGCAGGTAACTACTTTGCACTGGGCTGCAGTAGAAATAAATTAGTTCTACTCCTTCAACAGGCTGCTCCAGATAAGCAAAAGAACCCTTTAAAGGAGGAGGCACAGACTGAGTTTGGGTCTCTTCCTTCATGCCTAAGGGCAAAATTAATATTCTGCAGCATTGGCTCAGCCTAGATTTCCCCTATTAATAGCCTGTCCTTGCCAGAATGCTTCACAATAAAACTTGTTTGAGTACAGGTAGTTCAGTTATCTGCTGAGAGAGATGTATTTGTCTCCTAACAATAGCAGAGGTAATGTCGAACCTAGAGCAAGAATCTCTCTCTCCCATTCCCCCACCCCCAGATACTCAATTTCATTTAATCATAAGGGATATGGTGAGGTATTTTTCACTCTCCCCCAAGGAGAGGTCATGATATTTATGTACATGCTACAAAAACTAGGCTATGAGGAAGACTTGTCTTCCTCCTCTTTGGAGGAAGAGCCAAATAACTTTTGGCTGCAGTTGATGGTAAATTTGGTGTTGTAATACCGTTTGCAATATTTTGCTTGTAGCCACCTTTCAGGGAGTGCTAAACACCACATTCGGATCCTGCCTTTCCCCTTTGCAGGCCACCTTCTTCAGCCCAGTTTTACTTTACGCCAGTGCTATCCTGGAGTTCCTGCTTCGTCATACTTAGTTGTGTGAATAGAGCCCCATAAAAAGTGTTTATAGATCTTGTAACATTCTTTGTAAGAAGAATTATAAAAGAACATGGGAAATCTCATCGAGTCTTAAATTTAATTTAATTAATTTATCTGTAAGAAATGTTTATCATAAAAAAATATATATGTATTCCCCTGTGCTAGATATAAAAATAATTGGGAAGATATGTACATGTGCAGATGCACTGATTTTAATTTTCTAGAAGTCTTAACGAGATTTGAGTATTGTTTTAGAAACAAGCAGAGCCTTGTTAAATGCATCAACCTTACTTTGCTTAGTATATCAACAGCCTCTTCTTTAAGATCCGTTGGTTGTGTTACCCCTGTTACAACTGTTGACTGATAACAAGAGGTTGATCTATGAACACGTTTCTTTCTTTATACGAACCGGAGCTGTATATTAGCAGCTTTGGCAGTGTTTTTGTGAGAATGTTGAAAACTACCAAGGTATTTGCTACCATTGTCATTGAATCAAGTGTAAGAGCAACCATCTTTACAAAGGATAATGGTTTTGACTACCTCTTGGATTACTACTAAGTTAAGCAACAACTGGCTGACCAGACTGGCTTAGACTAGTGTGCGTTGCTTGTG
Organism: Falco peregrinus; assembly: GCF_023634155.1. NCBI lineage: Eukaryota > Metazoa > Chordata > Aves > Falconiformes > Falconidae > Falco > Falco peregrinus. Next base: position 23,874,774 of record NC_073727.1, read on the forward strand.
GTAATAATAACAATAACCATACTAGAGACCAAAGTGAACACTGATTTCTATATGTCTTTAATACTGTGTCTTATCTAGTGTTTTTAAATTATCTTCTGTAGTCTAGATTACCTCATTGTCCATTTTGACTTGTATGTTGTTTACAAGGTGAAATAAAAGAAAAATCACTTGAATTTTATGTTTTAAGAAAAAGACAGTGAATTGAAGTTTTGAAGGTCATTTCACCTGTTTACTGTCTTGAGGGACTAAAGCACTGATTGCCTTTCTACATATCATGTATTTTATATTCTCATTTCATGCCTAATGTCTTTTTTTCCTGTCAGTCATGGATATTGTGAGGTTTAAAAGAATTACTTGATTAAAAATAAAACATATAACGTTGGCATTTACAGCGAGCCTTTGAGATTTTCTTTATTGCATGATAAAAAAGCACTATGCAGTCACTGGGCAGACTTCTCTGTATGTATGAATATATGTACATATATTCACTTAGGTTTAGGATATTTTATTCAGAAAAGATAATTTTAGGTATATAAACTGTTGTTGGGGGGAGGGAGAAATAAATTATTAATGCATACTTGGATCGTACTAGCAATGATGCAGAAATTGCAACCCAGGCCCTACTCGGCTATCGAAATTAAACTACAAGATTATAGCTTTTGGTACTTGCTCTCTCTGAGAATACACTGGTTATTAAAGTTACCGAGCATTTGGGTTATTCTCTGGGATAAAAAGCTTTGAGTATTGAAGTCTCATCCCATCTTTATTACTTCTTCCATAATCTGTAATCTTGTATGTATCAATTACAGGCTTATTTAAAATCGTTTGAAGAGTTGGGGTTTTTTTAGAAATGAAAGTGCTGTCAGCTACCATTACCTGGAAATTCCATTCCTAAATTACATTAAGTGTATTAGTGAATTGGGTAGCATTAGCTCATCATTCTGTATTAAAATATTTGAGGGCTGTATATGCTAGCTCCAGTGCCTCTGTTTCAATACAGGGCTCTACATATAGGTGATTAATAGCAATATTTGACAATATCTACTGAATACAAGGCAGAAAAGTTTTTTTCTATTTGTACAAACAGCTGTGTGAAGGATTACCATCTACTTACTCCATCATCTGCTCCTCTTATCATCTACTCTTCTAGTCACAGAAAACTTAATTTACTTCCCCCTGCCCCAATTCATGGCCTTAAAAAAAAAAAAAAAAAGTGAGCTATGAACATGTGTCCCAGACACATCCCATCACATCCAGTCCTGTCCCCACCCCACTCGCAACGCACCGCCAAATGGTGTCATCACTTTCCTGGAGAGGGGAGGAGGTGACCAAATCCCCTCGGCTAAGATCTCCCACATGTCCCACTTGGGTCAGCGGCAAGGAGCAAGGCTTTCTTTTAAAACCTCTTACGAGTATATTCTTTGAAGAACACAGTTCGTACCAGGTTGTTACACATGTTCCTGGTCGGCTTGACCCCGGTGTTTTGGAGAATGGCAGGGGACACCTTGGGCATGCCACCATCTGCATTCTGCACCACCCCACAAGATGACACAGGCAGGCACAAGCCGCCTCAGGGAGCTGTGAGCAGCTCTGGACATGCATAGACCTAAGAACCACTTGAAACAAGTAAAATGGAGAAACCTCCCCTCCAGCAGTGCTTAATAGTGGTTGAAAGTGCCTGGAAGAGCAGCAACACCTAATTCTTCCCAACTAGTCTGAGACATGCATGCCTCCCTTCCATCGCTTCTGGAAGTCAGTGGTCCTTATCCTTTCAGCAGCTCCCCCAGGCAGTTATGAATTACCTCCGTGTTAAAGGCAGGAAGCTGCGCACCGGGTGGGCCGATCACAAGGAGCAGGAGCAGCTAAATCCACTGCAGCAAGCCGAGTCCCCCCTGCCTAACCTCGCAGGCGTGAGGTAACTGCCATGTGACGTTCATGCCAAGGAGAAGAAATTACTGGGTTGAAGCTTCCGAATTAGTCAACAGAGTAACATCAAAATCACAGCAGCCCTTTGAAATTATAATAAAAGCAGCATGTTCATTTGCTCCCCTGTTCTGTAGTGCTTGGGACGCATTCTTCCAAGCTATTTACAGCCTTTCTGTAACCCTAATTGCCAAAACAAATTTAGCCTTTTTTGAAAGAATCGTATTTTTCCTGTAGTCTGTTGGGACCAGGAGCTGTTTACACAAGCCTGTAATTGCAAAATTATTCTTAATTCATAAAAGGCTCCATACCTGTCTCCTTCCCTCCACACCAGTCATCTTTTCCCTGTGAATAAAAATATCCCAGATGCAAATGATTTCATGAACTTGAAAGTTCATACTTAACCTCCTTTCCTGTGCTAACTGCACAGGAAGAAACTGTGGTGGAGAGGACGGAGTTCGTTCTGTGGATGTCCTCTTCCTGTTTATTAGTATCATTTAGGTGATGGCCTGATTAATTAATTTAAAGACCTTTTTCAGCAAAGCACTCTGCTGTGCCCAGCGGCATCTGGTGCCTGCAATGCTGTTGACCTCCGGGACAACCAGTCCTCTCAAGAGCGGGTGATTCTGCACCCATCTATTTTTTTTGCAAGTGCTGTCCACTGCATGATTGCAGAGGAGTTACCATCGGGCCCCAGGCACGTTTTTCAGGCTGCTGATGCTCAGTTAACATGCAGCTGGTCGATCTTTGTTTCCTGGCCATTCAATATTTGGCCCTGGGCGCTACTTGCAGTACAGCACAGCCTAGATATTCAGGGTTGGATCAGCCAAACAGTTCCTAAACCAGTGCAGATGAACTGCCATCATTACTCCCACGTTACCAGCCAGGAGGTGGACTAGGCAGAGAGAGTAATGAGTACTGAGCTTAGGTATCCATCTAGCTTTAGATGCTCACAACCAAATAATTTTACAAATAATCCAAAATTCAAGGCCAGAAAGTATCAGTCGTTTATCTAGTTTGACCTGCTGCATGACACAGGCTGTTGCATTGAGGGCAGTTACTGTTGTATTGAATTTTAGCACTCAGCTTTAACTGGAGCCTGGTTTGCTTGGCTACTTTAAAGCATATTTTCCACTTGGGCTTCAGATCAGGCCTGAATGCTCTTGAGAAAAAAGAGATGCTCCGCTCTGTGACAGCTTGCTTTAATCACCTGCTGCTAACAAGTAGTGCCTCATTTCCACTTCCTCTGGCCCCGGCTTCCAGCTCTTTGTCCACTAGAGTAAAAAGTCCCTTTGTGCACCAGTAAGAAAATGCAAAAGCCTTTTTTGTTGTTGTTATTAATTATAGACAAGTTGCCTCCTCCTTTATCATCCTTTTGAGAAACCTGCTACTCTCCTCCTCCAGAGTCCTTCAACTTTGACGCTGGAATAGTGTATCCAGCTCTGGCTCTTAAACCAGCCTCTTGCCTTTAGTCAGGCAGACTATGGCTCAAGGGCTGCATTACCCAAAACAGACACTAGCCAAACAACACAGTCCTACTAGTCATGGTGATATGGCATTTACAGGGCCACTGGTGGAAGTTGAACACTGGGCCTGGACCAGAAGTACGTGTTCATTTCCAGCAGTGGAGATGATAATTAACTGGCAGAACACCACACACACACCCCCACACTAAGGCATGGGGCAGATCCAGTTGGACTGCAGTTTCTTTCCTTTGACTTCCTCAAGAGTAAACATCTAGAGATGGTTTGTAGCTGAAAAAGAATTGATGGATCCATCTTGGCCATTGCTGAGTCAATCTATAACTGACAGTACTACACACAAGTCAAGTTTCTCAGTCATTCTGGGTTATTAACACAGATTTACATGGCAGGTGGTTGCACTGCCACACTCTGGTCTTCAATATTCTAGAAAACTAGTTCTTTTGTCTTCTTTCCCTTTTAGAAATGTGCTGAATTATCATGCCCCCAGTTCTTTAAAGCAATTAGCTAACCCCACACACACACACCAAAACCAAACCAAACCAAATAAAATGAAACACCAAACTCAAGTCGGAGCATCCAAAATATTTGAGGCAATCAGACTAACTAGATGTTTTGGGAAATACTGGCTGAAAGTTACTGGAGTAACTTTAAGTTAAATTTGGAAGTAATTTGGAAGCTGCCTATGAAAGAAAGCAGAAATGCTCTTTCTCCCCCAAGGCGGCACAAGGGCGGGGGCTCCAAGCACAGCAAGCTCCTTTCCATCCAGCCCCTGTTTCTTTCATCTCTCTTTGACCTACACTGACAGCTGTGACAAAAAGTCACAGTCAAGCCTGCTGAACCGTAACTTCTGTGGAGTTTCAAGCCTGAAAGTTTCTGAAAAGCAGCTGTCTCGCACAAAGCTGCGCAGAGAGGAGACCCTCTGCTTGGCAGCTGCAGCATGGGAGGGTAAAGGGGGCAGGCGCCAGTACCACCCCAGTGTTCCCTGAGCCCTAGGATATGTTTCTGTGTTAGCAAAAGCAAAAGAACTGCAGGAGAAGACATACGGTTCCAGCACCAGGTGATTTAAAAAAAAAAAAAAAAGAAAAAAAGAAGCTAAAGTTTTCTAGCCCTTTCCAAACTAAGAAACTGGGAAAAAATAGGATTAGTGGCGGCTCCTGGAGCCTATGAGGGGGTTTCAAGGAGCAGCAATAGGCTCAGCTCCCTTTCCACCCATTGCAGTAATGCTCCATTTCCAGAGAAGGGTTTGGGGCTGCTTTTCCCAATGACTCGGGAAGAAGTGATGGCCCTGAACCGACCCCTATACTAAAAGCTAGAGCCTTGTTCCCCTGAAGTCATTTTAGTTGGGCTCTTAGTCATTCTCAGCCAACACCAGACAGGGCCATTAACCATATCAGCGTATTTGGAAGTGACGATATACACACTCATACGCTACAGAGAGCATGTGTTAGGAGGAGTATTTAGACCATCACCCTGCAGCATTTCACCTGGTCTCCTGAAATCCCTGGACAGGACAGTTAGACTATGGGAACTTTGCTGTGGGCAGACAGAGCTTCCCAAGTGACACAAGTGTTTTGGCTAATACACGTGGGAAGGGGAAGGCTGCTATTCTCCTTTCCACCAGCTTAGCTGTTGCCCTTTTTTTTTTTTTTTTTTTGCTAGCAGTTCTTAGCATTGCATTGTTGGATGAAACAGAAAAGAAATCCTGAAGTGAGTAACAAATTTGAAGAAGAATTTGACACACAATTAAGAAAATTGCATACAGATGTTAAAGCAAGCTACAAACTACATCAGAAGTTTTACATCATTACCGGTTGAATCTCACTGTTATTACTGAACAAGTCACCTCGCTGTTCTCAGTGCTGACAAGACACAGGCACTTAGGGCTAAAAATGTTTTTCCTCACTGGGGCCAGGTCTGTGGTTCAGGCAACCCCATGCCAGGCAACAGCATACACGAAGCAGAACACATCCTGCTGTTTCTTTTAGCAGCCCAGCCCAGCTCAGCTCAGCTCGAAGAGGACCACTCCTGTCAGCAGACATTTAGGTACCACACATTTGCCCACATGCAGTTTCTTCCTCCACTTCCCTATATTCTGTTTAACTGTTCCCTTGGGTGCTCGAGTGCTTTTCGCATCATGGCTGCCATGCAGCACGTGCTATAGCTGTTCCATTGAACTCTTCCCTTGGCTAGGTTTCATTTTGCACCTTTCACGTTGCACTTGTACCGTGAGAACATGCATTGCTGCGTGTCCCCTCTGTGCTGTGTTTGCAGACCATTAACTAGGGTGGCTCCCAACCCAGGGAACAACATTGCCAAGACTTTCCCCTGAAAAGCTGTGCAATTACTACCTACAAGGAGAGAAAAGTACCTGTAACTGAACTCAGACCAGACTAACCCACCTTGGCACAAAGAACAGACTGTGTTTTCTTCTCCGTGAAGCTCTGCTATGGTCATGAGAACATTAAACCCATGAAAGCCTCCCTCCCTCCCCGCCCAGTGGAGCCATCAGCATCTCTGACTTCATCCAGGCTGTGGTAAGAGCACCAAAGACACGAGTATCTGTAAGATGCAGCTTTGGTAAGAGCACCAAAGACACGAGTATCTGTAAGATGCAGCTTTGGTAAGAGCAGCTGTGTCAGATTCCTGTTTAGGGCTATAAGGCAGCTGACGAGCAGCTTAAAACCCACAAGCTTTTAGCATCAAAGCAGCAAGTAGGTTCTGTGCACCATCTGGTTTTGTTTCAAAAGTTTCTCCAGTGTGTGTGGCTTCCAAATGAGCGATCATGTGTGTGATAATGATTTATATAACTCATCCTTGCCTGTATTGGGTTTGCATGGCAACATTTTGGTAGCGGGGGAGCTACTGGGGTGGCTTCTGTGAGAAGCTGCTAGAAGCTTCCCCCATGTCTGACAGAGCCAATGCCAGTTGGCTCCAAGATGGACCTGCCACTGGCCAAGGCCGAGCCCAGCAGTGACAGTGGTAGCGCCTCTGGGACGGTGTATTTAAGATGGGGGAAAAAAAAACTGTGCAAGAGCAACTGCAGCCAGAGAGAGGAGTGCAACTGTGTGAGAGAAACAACTCTGCAGGCACAGAGGTCAGTGAAGAAGGAGGGAGAGGAGGAGCTCCAGGCACTGGAGTAGGGATTCCCCTGCAGCCCCTGGAGGGTAACGCTGGAGCAGATACCCATCTGCAGCCTGTGGAGGACCCCAGAGCAGGTGGATGCCCCAAGGAGGCTGTGACCCTGCAGGAAGCCTGTGCTGGAGCAGGCTTCTGGCAGGAGCTGTGGGGAGAGAGGAGCCCAGGCTGGAGCAGGTTTGCAGGCAGGAGCTGTGACTCCGCAAGGGACCCACGCTGGAGCAGTGTGTGCCTGAAGGACTGTGCCCTGTGGAAGGGACCCACGCTGGAGTGGTTCATGAAGAACTGCAGCCCATGGGAAGGACACATGTTGGAGAAGCTCATGGAGAACTGTCTCCTGTGGGAGGGACCCCACACTGAGCAGGGACAGACTGTGAGGAGGAAGGAGCAGCAGAAACATGTGATGAACTAACCACAGCCCCCCTTCCCCTGCACCACTTGTGGGGAGGAGGTAGAGAAATCAGGAATTATGTTAAGCCCAGGAGGAAGGGAGGGGTGGGGGGCAAGCTCCTTTTTTAAGATTTGGGTTTATTTCTCATTATCCTACTCTGATTTGATTGCTAATAAACTTATTTCTCCAAGTCAAGTCTGTGTTGCCCATGAGAGTCATCAGTGAGTGATCTCTCCCCGTCCTTATCTTGACCCATGAGCCTTTTGTTTTATTTTCTCTCCCTTGACCAGCTGAGAAGGGGAGTGATAGAGCAGCTTTGGTGGGCATGTGGCATCCAGCCAGGATCAACCCACCACACTGCCCACAGTCAAGAGAGGCCAAGAATATTTCACCTTGAGCCAGTACTACAGCCACCTCTCCAGAACACACCTCCTCTGGATGCTGCGCTCTGCATCAGAGCTCACCACTATTCTAGCTGGATAAAGGCCACAACATTGCAAACAGGAAGGTAAAAACCCATTCCTAGAAACCTCCACTGATCCACAGACCCTCCTACAGATCCCAAAAAGCAGCAAGGAAGGAGCTGAAATTTCAGCTCCCACCTGCAGCTGGTAGACCAGACAGCAGCATCTCTACAGGTAATGACATAAAACTTTCCATATTTTGTCCACTCATCATTTCCTGCTGTTCAGCTTGACAAAGTAGCAAAGCTGGGCCTAGGGTTCTTCCCAATTTGTCTGCAAGATGAACATTTTCTGAGCACTTTGGCAAGAGCTAAATTTTTGGGGCTGGAAATAACAATAGGGTGATCTCTTTCTGAGCCTTAGACACGTATTTTTCTCTACAAACACAGAAGTTCCTCAAATCAGCCGCATGACAGTGCTTTCCACAGAGCAGGGATTAGAACTGATTTCCAGGTGAAATTTTCCAGAGGAAAAAGCCTACCTGCCTCTTTCTACATGGATACACAGGTACAAGGAGCTACAGGTAGACAGAGACACACATCAGGAACAGGGAAGGTAATGGAAAAAACTACACTGATCAACACAGATCTCGAGTCCCTAAGTAACACCAAGTATTTATTAGCTTGCAGCTAAGAGCCACAAGCAGTTACCAGAGAAACCTTGTCACCCCTGTGAGTCACACAGGCATATGCTATACTCACTCAAAATAAAATCATCCACAAAGCGTAAGACGGAAAGCAAAGCGACAGCATACAAGAAGAAAGGGCTGCTGGGAGAATAAAGAAGGTCAAGAGTCTCTTTCAATTAGTTTCCCTCAGCTGCAGAGAGACGCTGGCAGGTCCCGAGGGCCACAGGGCTCCTGGCATCACCCAGAGCCCGCACCAGAGCTTCCCAGGCCCGTGCCGGCACTGCCGGGACCCAGCCACGCTCGTCACCCGGTGCCTCTCAAGTGTCCGTCTAACCTCTTCCAGGGGCTTCTGAGCCTGGTTTTGTCCCGACTGAGTCAAAGGGGGAAGGATTTGGGTCACTGTGAGCTTTTGTCAGAAAGGTTCCCTAAATTAGCTTCTCTGTTTGAGATAAAAGGAAGAAAGAGGTCCATCTTTATTTTCCCCATTCACCCATCTTAATTACTCCATCTCATCCCTGTCTGCTATTCACTGGCTCCCAGCAAGGCCCCAGCAGCCAGGTCACAGGTCAGCATGGAGGACAAGCCTCTGCTTCCCTGAAAAGGATTGAAATGTCTTAAGTGCAGCTTCCAGAAAGTGCCTATCCCTTCTGAGAAAGCAGGCTTGGTGAACTGCACCAGCAGTGACACGGCAAGGAGACCAGGGGCTTGGAAATCACTGCTCCTGCGCTTCACTCTCTGGACATTGCTTGGTTTGTTCAGAGCCTCGGGAAGACAGTGAACGTACCAATGTACCCCACAGGGCACTGCCTTATTCCTCCAGGTAATTAGCAAGGTACTTGCCTTGCAAATTTTCAGATCTACTCATCTGCCTCCTCTGTGTGTTTAACTACTTTTAATTCAATGCATAATTTTGCTGCTGTTGTTATTAATGGTCATGGGGCAATTTTACTTTTCCTCTAAGGTCTGGGAAAAGATCCTACCTATACATTTCATATTAGAGCTAGTGTTTGACATGTGTGTACCCATGTCTAACAGTTCCTTTAACATCTCACGATACACGGTGGTTTTCTTAAAGTCTTTTACACAGAAAGGATTTCCTGAAACAAGTAACTTTAACAATTATAAAAATACTTGGTCTTGAATTTATATGTAGTAGTAACTGCACCAGAAGCCAAATCCCTAGATTACACCCAGACAGCCAACAAGAACGTGTTTTATTATTCCTGCATTGAGTCACCGCCGCCAGGTTTGGATACCCACTGTGAAGAACCATGAAAACCAGACTAGCCACAGAAAGTATAACAAAATTTTGCCAGTAGCCAACAAGTTTGGACACGCTCACAACCACACTACCAAATGATCTACAGATAACAGTAGTGACACAGGAATCAAAAGCTTGAGAGCTGTTAACCCAGCTGTTCAAGTGACATGAGAAACTATGGGAAATGCGAGGTTCTCCCGGTGCCTGGGATGGGGGCTGTGGCAGAGAGAAGTGCCAGCATCAGGGCTGCTCATCACCACCTCCAGGTAACAAGTTGGTGGGCCAGTGTCACCTGGAGTGCTTCTGCAAACCAAGAGCAGAACAGACTTATCAAACTGTTAAGCCACCTTTGCTCTTTGAATACCCATCTTGTCCCTTCCTCAAGGCAATGGCTGTCCCCCGGGACACCACAATGCGGGCAGGACATGCTCTGCTTTCCCTCTGCTTTCCCTCTGCCAGCAGTGAGGGCGCTCAAGTGGCAGCCGTAAGCCTAGGCTTCACAGAGCTAGTCCAACTGCTGGTAGCAACTAATTTTCCCTTGGTGTCCTTGCTTCTACTGCCACCACCCTTGCTATTTCCAAGCACCAGTTTTCACACCTGCTGATTTTAGTTTTGGAAACCCAGGACCTGTCTGCAGAGGTGCAGGGTGTTCAGAGTAGTACTGAAAGCTGCTGAGCATCCCTGGGACCACTGCCTGCAGGACAGGCACCACACAGCTTTGCTGTGCTCACAGGTGTCGTTTCACAGGTAATGGAATTAGAAGGTCCCACTTGAAGTTATCTCACACAGATCATCAGAAAAACTGCCTCGCATACACACAGATAGATACGGGGGGTGTGGGGAGTGGGGGGTGTGTGTCTCTGCTTAACCAAAAGAAGATAGCAATGTGGGTTTCCGAGTATAATGTATTGCCCTTTAGCTGTAAGGCTTGAGCCAGAATTCGCTGAAACAAAGAAAACTCCAGGTGATGTTACTGGACATCACGGGCAAGGCCACATGACTAAAGCACTACTTTGAACCATACATGACTGAAGCACCAGAAATGCCCGGGTGTATTCATGTCCTGTTTTTTTTCCCGTTAAAAAAAAATAGAAAATTAAATAGGCAAAGAAAGCAGTGACATGATTCTTGCTCAGACAGGAACAGGCTGAAGTCCTAACATGAGGCCATCTGCTTGAGGGAGATATTTTTTATTCATAGTTTAAGCTCAAAGCAAGAGGAAAATGTCACACTATCCAGCCCCTGGCACACACTTACCTCACTCAGGATTTTGTGAGGCTCTGTTGAATTTATTCTATATAAAAGCTGTTTGCTGCCCTGTGCAAAGGTGCTTATTCCAGAGGTGTGCCTCTGGATACTCATCTGATCCACCTTGCAGGATGCCAGCTGTCCCTGCTGACACTGCGGTACTCTGGTGCCAGAGCAAGTGCCCGGCCACTGCTCTCAGCCCTGCGCTTGCTGGGGCACTGCAGGGTTGTAGCTCATGGCCCTGCAGGACAAGGTCTAATTTTTTTCTCCCGCAGTTTACCTACATGCCAACTATTATTTTTCTCTTCTTTCTGCAGTGCTCTCAGCCCTATCTTTGCTGGAAATCAGCAATAGATGAAAGAGGAAAATTGCTGGTTTTCCCTCGTGTTTTCATATAATTACTGATATTGCAAGACTATCATAGATAGCTCCTTTCTTGAACCATGCCTAGATAATCTTCTCCACTTCAGCTGAAGCTCAGGGTTTGCATTCAGCAGTGAAAATGCCCTGATAGGACTGAGTCTCACCTGCAGTAGTTACACTGGTGACCTTCCTCCTCTGAAAGGGAATCTAAAGCCCCAGCCACGGGTCCAGCTCTGTTTGGCACTCTCGGCAGTAATGGGGGGGATGGAAAGTGTCCTCAGACAGCATGATGCTAAAAGGGATGACTGCAGGCACTTTAGACAATAGGGTTAGTGGAAGAACACACACATTTAGCAGGGATGATTTCAATAGTGCCAAGCTGTGTGCAGTACCTTTCCAGAGGACACAGCATATCTGCAGATTATTTGGTAGCCCCAGAAGAAAAAAAAAAAAAAAAAAAAAAAAAGGAAAACTGCAATGGGCCAGCTACCAAACGTGTATCAACAACATATAACTGTTACTGAAAGAAGTCTGGTTTTTTGAGAAGTTACACATTGAAATACCACATAAGCAAATATCCGAGGGAATTCACTCTGTTCTGGCATGTGTCAAGGACCCAGCTGGAGCAACTTTTCTAGCTGAAGGTACTACACCATAAGGTGACAGCTTCCGGTACAAGCAATAAATGCAAAAAAAGCCAGCTATGAGGGTAGGCTGAAAGAAGCAGATGTTATCTCTATTTTAGCAGTTTCCTTTTACAGGAAAGGCTGGCTCAAAGGGACGAACATACAGTTGTTCTCCAAGTCCAAAGGAGAGGGGGAAAAAACCCCACTGAGCGCAGTTTCCTTTTGCAGTAGTTTCAAACAGGTGAGCAGCAGGCAAATACTGAATACCCACCTATCTGACTTCACGAGGCGGAGATTTCCCAGGTTGGGACAGACAAGCCCAGAAAAAGCAGCTTCATCTTTCCTCTCCCTGCCCCATTCTGAAGGGATAGGGGCTGCTGGGGAAGAGGCAGAGTAACTAGCTGGGATCCTGAATACCTTAGGACTGCCACAGAATTAGCTGCCAAAAATAATCTGCTGCTCCCCTGCTGTGCTGCACAACGTACCAAAATCGTAACAAGGCAGGCTTTGATGAGAAACATCCCATTTACCTGGCCATGATGGCAACACTCACTCTGTAAGAGCCATACTGCAAATGCCAAAAATTCCTTTAATAACAGCTCAGTAGATGTTATCTTTTTCTCTTCACAGTACAAGCCAGAGCTGGGCTTGGATAGTAATGCATTAAAGTTAACATACATAGTATTCAGTCAGCAGAGCTGGTAAGGAAAACAAAGAGTGTAAGAAAGCACATAAGAGTTTGATTTTCCAAGCTGAACTTTAGTTTAGTGCTGGAAAGGACCAGATGACAGTGGAAGTTCTCCAGAAACATTTCCCTCTGGAAAAGAAAAAAAAATATCTTTTCCCCACTCCAGAAGCCATTAAAATATTTCCCATACTGTTTGCATATATCATCTCCTCTATTCAGATTGCCTCTGTTGGGAATTTCCATTACTTCCAGCAGTCAGCACTTTTTAGTACTTCTAAATGCATTGTATAGCATGATAAATATGATGCTGGACAAGAGCAGAACTCAGATCAACTGCTTCAAGACACAAACAGCTTAGCAATCATTCTTTCCATGACATGATTAAGTTACTCTGCACAATTGATTTTTCCCTTGTCTTTCTTCAGTAGAACCTACTGCATCTAACTCAGAGAGGTGGAGAAAGCGTCTCTAAGAGAAAGACAGGGATTGGGACGAGAGATGTAAGATTGAAGTTGCACTGTTGCCTGTGGTACACTGTTGTAGCTATGTGCTGCTTTAATAAGAACAGCTACCTGATGAAGTTGTGCAGGGGCAGCTTACAAATCTACCAATTATCAAAACAAATCTATTCATTTTAGTAGTTTCCCCAAAAAGTTTATGATCATAACTATACTTATTCCCCCCAGACTATAGAGATGTTGCCTCCATCACTTACTTTGGACACCATAAGACATACTCTAAGCTCATCTCTGGCTCATCACCAAGCCTGAAGGTTGCGTACACCTCCACATTCTTTGCCAAATCAGTATCTTTCCAATTAACTGAGTTGTTTTGGCCTCCCCACTATCAATGGTATTTACCTAAAACACGGGAGGTTTCTCCCCAGTAGAGGCTGCTGTTTGCATTCTTGTCTTCCAACACAGCAATTTTTACATTTCTCCTCTGCTGAGCAAAACAGCACGTACCTTGTTTGTTACAGCATCTGACAGTCAATCAGAGCGTAGCTGTGGTCACGCTGTCAGGCTGCACTGGACGAAACACTTGTGCTGGCTGAGTACAGTCCAGAAGCAGTTTAGGAACAGGCTTGGCCATAACACTGCCCTCCCAGCTCCACCTGCCCTGACCCTGACAAGACACCTGCAGCAGAGGAGAGTTACCAGTTCAGTCCTCTTTACGGCTTCTACTGGTAAGGTAACATTCAGAAAGCAATCAGTCTTCCGAGATGCTTATGATGAGTGGATATAAGATTTAAAATTTAGCAGTCTCCATCTGACAAGACAGCCAATGTAAAAATAAACTGGTTTGAGCTGAACGTAATATAAGCAACTTGTAGACAAACTGTAATTAGCTCCAAACCAGTGATTTAAATGAATTAACAGAAAAATTCCATGGTAATATCCCATGGATACATACCACCTAGCTATTCATGTGCCATTTAGGACAGAAACTAAAACATGCTGAACCCAAACTGCCATCTGTTTTGTGAAGAAAACCAGGGTTCTCAGCCCACTAAAACATAACGTAAAAATAAACCCCACTCATCTTGTTACAGATTTAAAAGGTTATTTAGGGGTCTTCATTTGTCTGTTGCCTTTTCACCTGCAAAGGCTCAGACACCTTATCCCCCACCCCCCATTTCTAGGACAAGGTAGCAGAGGGAACAGACATTCACTGCAGAGTTTAGAGAAGAGTCCCGAGTTCTTCAGGAGTCACGCACTAAAAATGCTTTTTCCTGGTCTTTGACTTCTCCTGCCCTACTCAAAAAAAGGGGTTCATAGTACTAGGTTTATGCAATTAAAGGATGTCTGACATACCAGGAGAGGCTTTCTGGGGGGACCCCTCCAACTTTTTAACAAACTCCACTTTTTTCTGTTTAAGTAATGATACTTTGCCTTTGACATTTAAGTAAGGATATGTTTTTAAACTTTCACATTCTGTAATGCATTTTACTACACACCCTGTGCATGTAAAAAACATTTTCTCTTCAATACACTCTAAGTCAAAAGAAGCAGTAATCTGTTAGGGCAGTTGATGCTCCAAAGATAACGATAACTTCTTTCAATGCAAGATTTTTTTGCTGTTGCTAATTATACAGTTTAGTGGTGAGTATATAAAAGTCTACAAAAGAGCATCATAAAGTTTCCTTCAGTAACTGTCCCTACTGCCAGATTTGGTTCAAAGAAGGAAAGAGGGAAGGGAGCAGGAAAGAGGCAGGTAGCCAGACAAGCCCCACAATGCTTGTGTGAGCTTCATTCCTCTATAGGGCTTGCAGAAGAGCAACTCAGATTTCACATCCTCACCACAAAGCATCTTTTGATTTTAGACAAAACCGTATCATTGCAATTCCTCCTTACACTTGCAAAGATGAAATACCAGCTGGAACACAGGACTATATCTGGCCTGATTTCTCAGGAGAACAGACCCCTGCAGAGGTATAAGCTGCAGGGACTATGCAGGCTGTTTGCCCTGTGCTCAGGATCACTTACCGCTCCCCAGCCCGCAGGTGACAGCCACCACAGACACACAATGCCGCCGCAGCAGTCCGAGCACACCCCACAAGTGCATCTTCAGGGGGTCGTCCCAAGCACAGAGGGATCTAGCTCAGCTCTGAGAAGACAGAGATCACCTCTACCACACCCATGTGCTGATTTGCTCCTGCTGTGTCAGCTTCTCCCCACACACCCAGTCAAATGAATCAGCCACCTCCACCTGGGTTTCCCCACTGCTGCTGGTCCCAGTGCAATCCCCGTGTTGAGATAAAAACCCAGTTTCCTCCAGCCCAACTCACAGCTTGGTCCTGGCTGTGCTTTGGCATAGGCTAATGGTTGTGTGCCCTCCAGGGGAGGGAAATCGTGGTGCAGTTGTGATGGGAAAATGGCAACAGAACAACAATGCTGTGAGTTGAACATTTAACTTACGTTTAGAAAGATGTTTTTAAAGTCTTACCTCTGAGCAGTATGAAGGGTTTCTGTCTTGCTGCTCTAGAAGCAACTGCATGCCTGCATGGTCATCCCAAAGCCCTTAAAGACCAGCACAATACCACCTTCGTATCCAGTTTAGCCAGGAGCAGGTGTACTACATGCCCCTTCTAAGCCAGCAGTCCAGCCCAAGAGCAGCATCACCTGCCAGCTCTCCTGAGTAACCCTGCATGGAGAAGCAGCCTAAGGGGCCAGGCTGTGGGCTTGACTAGAAAGTTAAATCTGTAACCTTTTGAAGGGGATTCCCTCCTCCCTTAGCCCCTCTTCGTAGTCCTGTGACAGCTTCTGAAAAATTGTGAGGAGGTAATGGTGGAGAGATAAACACAGGTTGGTGTTTTATTTTCAAAGTCAGCTTTCAGCAAGCAGTAGTCTTCATAAAGTGTTCCTTGAATGCCGAAGTAAGTATCTGCAGACATGAGTGACCAAACCCTGGAAATTCTTAGCCAAGAGAAGTTTCTATAGAAAAAACCTTTCATAAAAGTATTACTTATGAAACCAGGCTGGAAAAGGAGTACAGAAAAGGTCTGGCTAAATAGTGAAAATAGGTGAAAATCAGGAAAGGAATGAGATTACAGGGAAAACAATGAAAAAAGCACTGAAAAGACCCTGACTCCATCTTCAATATTACCTCCAATCAGGTATTTATACATATTGATAAGATCCTCCCGAGTCTTTTCTTCTCCAGGCTGAAGAGTTCCAGCTCTCAGCCTCTCCTTGTAAGAGAGATGCTCCAGTCCATCATCTTTGTGGCACTTCCCTTGACTTGGTCTGATATGTCCATGTCTCTGTTGTACTGGGGAACCTAGCACTCCAGATGTGTCTCACTGGTGCTAAGCAGAAGGGAAGGATTACCCCCACCTTGACCTGCTGGCAATGGTCATTTTAAAGCAGCCCAGCATACTGTTGCCCATCTTTGCTGCAAGGACATATTGCTGGCTGATGTTCAGCTTGGTGTCCATCAGAACCACTAGGTTCTTTGCTGCAAAGCTGCTTTCCAGCTTGCTGGCTCACAACATGTGCTGGTGCATGGGGTTGTTCCTCCTCAGGTGCAGGCCCTTTGCACTTACTTCGTGGAACTTAGGAGATCCCTGTCCCCCCATTTCTCTAGCCTGTGCAGGTCTTTCTGAACAGTAGTACAACCATCTGGTTTATCAGCTACTCCTCGTAATTTTGTATTGTCTGAAGGGTTGCTGAGGGTGCACACTGTTCCATCATCCAGGTCATTAATGAAGATGTTAAACAGGAGGACTCCACTAGTGACTGGCCACCATCACAGCCCTTCTGAGCCTGATAGTTCGGATGGTTTTCAGTCCACCACTGTCCACTTATGCAGCCCATATTTCATCTGTTTGTGATGATGTTACAGCAGATAGGGTACAGTCTTGCTAACATCAAGATAAACAGCATCCACTGCTTTCCCCTGATCCACCAAGCCAGTCTGCTGTAGGCCATGAGGTTGGTCATGAAGATTTCCTTTTCATAAACTCACATTGATCACTCCCAATCACATTCTTGTCCTTAATGTTTGGAAATTGTTTCCAGGATCACTCACTCCATCCCTTTCCCAGGATTTAAGATTAGGCTGATGAGCCTGGAGTTCCCCCAGTCCTCCTTCTTGTGCTTCTTGTAGATGGGACTGGCATTTGCTTTCTCCCTGCCCTCAAGAACCTGTTGCCAGCAGGCCGACAGAGGTGAGCTTTCCCCTTCATTCAGTACCGGTGAGGCCACCCCTGGAGTGCTGTGCCCAGGTCTGGGCTCCTCCGTAAGAGAGACACAGGACCCACCTGCCTTGGCAGACTCTCCACAAGTCTGAGCCCCCAGCAAGCACATCAGGTTGACACCTGAGCGTCTCCTCGAAAGAGAAACCCATGTTCTTAAACTTTAGTGACTTGCTTGTGTAGCAAGCCCAAGTTAGTAAAGTGGGAAGAAAAGAAAAAAAAAAAAAAAAAAAAAAAGGGAGATTGGTTTGTGTTTAGCAACACTTTGATTTGGGTTGATTCTCACCCTTTTGCCATTTACATGAACCTCTACGGCTTCTGAACCTTCCCAGTCTGAGCAAGTGCAGACAGCTGCCTAGGATTTATTTTACTTCTATCTAGACAAACATGTCATTTCAAGTCACCCCCATGTGAATGGAATAAGAACAGAAACATGTTTTCATTGTTACAGCATTTTATATACTATGAGTTTCGCTTCGCCCCTTCACCATGAGCCATTTTGCCTGCTGCTGTGTGTTTTACATCATTTGGAAAGAAGCCCAAGTGCATTGAACAATAAAAAAAGCACAGTGTAAAATTTCAGAGGGTGGTATAATCAGGGAAATTATTTTTTAAAAATTGAAGGAGAACATGATTTCTTCAGTATTTAAAGGCTTAGAAAATTCCTATTTCTTTACGGTATTTTAGCAGACAATGTCTGCACTACTATTAAATCCCTTAGTTTTCTGGAACAGAATCGAGCACTGAGCAGAAGTGACCACAACAGTATTGACGGAATAGCATACAAGTGGACGCGTGTCAAGAGGCATTGCTTTTGATCTGTTCTTTGCTACAAAGGATAACGGGGAATTGTTATCCCAAAAGCACTTTGCGCAGGAAGTCAGGATGTGGCTGTAACTGATATTAATCTCCCAGGAGAAAGTTAAGGAGGAATTCAAGTACAGTAAATTGCAGTGGCTGGACAGCATTCGTGTGAAGTATCCGATAGCTACAGTAGGTGCCTCGAGATTGTAACACAACTTGCATCCATCCCTGTGCAAAGCCCTAATTTCTACTCAAGCTCTGGTTTAGGCATCTTGAAGAGGTTTCTAGAAAAGAAAGTTCTCACGCTTCTAGAGGTATTTAGCAAACACATAGGCATGGCATGGCTGCAACTCACTTAGATTTATGACATTTTATGTTCATTAAGTGCTAAGTAGATATTCTTGTGAATTAAACCTCAGCTAGTATTTAAGCTCACCAAAAATACTTTTTCTACCTGTAGTGATAGTGACTTTATCAACTGAAAAGCAGCTTGTTCTCTTAAATGTCCCAACACGAGCCCATCAACTTTTGCCACATTGCTGAGCCACTCTGCAGCGCTGTCCTTGTTGAAAAGGATACAGAGCCTGTATTGCAATCGACACCGAGCAATCCTGCAACCTTTGCTTTCATGTTACCTCTCTGCACTCTCTGATGACTCTCATATTATCATCATAATGCTGTCAGGAAGTTTAAATGTCAGGGCTAATTAGTTAAGATGGTTTTCCTTCTCTTATTAATCCCTTAAGTACTGAGAACCCATTCCCCTTTAATCAGAAGCAGCTGTGACCAACATGGCACCAGAAACGGAAAAACAACATTTTACTTCAAGGCATTTCCTATGAACACATTTCTAAAACCATAATTAAAGTAGCTGTTACTGTAATTCCAGTAATAGGGTTAAAATGTGTCACTACAATTTCACTTCCTCAAACTCCATCTAAATGATTTATGAATGGATCTGTGACAGCTTATCGTGCACCATGCACTGCTGCCTTCCACATGAAGATACTTTCTGAGTCTCTGCTTTTGCAATAGGATCTACCTAGATGACAAAAATATACTGAAGAACCAAGCCCTTGCCTTTTATCTACTCTTTTGCTACATTATCTACTGCTTTGCTACTCTCATTTTTTTTTGCTGAAGCACCTCTGTTGTTCAATCTTTGTTTTGCTTTCTAATGCATATATCAAATAAAGTAACCTATTTTCCATAAGGAGATTATAATTCAGCTGCATTTACTCCTTAAAGGGAAATAGTATAGGAAAAAAATAAAGCATTTGGTATTTGCATACACAGTATTTGACACAGGTCAACACAGTATATATTTTTTTAATTTAAATACATTGGGCTTGTTTATAAGATGACCATTTAAAAATATGGGCTATCTAAACTACATTCATATTACTGAAAGTTTTGGTCATTGAATCGACCTTTTCTAAGCTTATTTACTGCAAATATTCATCATGGACTAGAACCTGAGAGCTGGTTTTCAGCCTGCAGGAATGTGATGTGGGCAGTGACTAGCACCTTTCTGTACGTTAATCAACGTCTGGAGGTTCACCAAGTCTGCAGCTGGAACGTTTTTTACATACCTGACTTCCTGAGAGCTGGGCTACAGCTGATTTCCTGAATCATCTCTAAATTAATTTTTTCAAGCTTTGGACAACTTCTTCAAAGCAGAGTTACCTCCTGGGATAGGAGTACACAAGCTCCTGTACAAGTTACAGCTGAAGAGATGCTAGGTCAGATCCACATGAAGTACCTTCCACACGATTTATGAGCGAGACAAGCAGTGCTTTGCTGTGAGAGCAGGACAGAACCTGAAATCAATCTCTAAGACAGTTCTTGGTAGAGCTAACTGACACCTTTTGGTTCCATTCCCTGACAAACATGGTACTCAGTATGCATTTTACTGCATTTTATATAAATGCACTGAAATCACAGAATTTGTTAAAAAATCATAAAAGAATACATTTTGATCAAGTATCTTCCTTTTCTCTCCCCCACAGGCATTCTGGTTAGTAAAAAGAACTATTTGCTAGTATAATTCACATCTGCTGTGTAGTTACAGCTATGACCAACAGAACATGATGTTATGATTTAAAAATATATGTTGTTTTATGTTTGAATTACTAATCACACCTGGAAATGAGCTAACAATAGGTTTACAGCATATCCTTTACCCATGCACACGAACACTCCTCCTTTAAACCTGAATTATTTCAGGATGCTTTTCCTTACCTTCTGCATCAGCAATGGAAACGGGTGTCTCATTCCATACAGAAAAGCAGTCTACAGTTTAGCTTCTGTTGCCTCAGTGACAACTCTATTTGAAACAACAGGGACAGAGGTAGACTTTGCAAGTTGTTTATCATGTAAACTTATTTGCTATTAATTTAACCTGTGCATCAGGAATTTTAGAATTCCCAGTTACATATTTTTAGGTAATAAAACGTATTGCTTCCAGCAGACTAACACAGGTATTTATCGCTAATTGCAGTGTTATGGCTGTAGTAACCTTAGCATGTGTGATGCTTTGCAGGCATAAAGATGACTTGGTTCTTGTTCCCAGACAGCAGACAAGAGGTCTCAAGGTTGGGATACACAACTGGTACACAGAGTTCTGCTCCTGCAAGGCTTCCCTTGTTTTTAAGACAAACACTTTTCAGGAGATGCAGTCTCTCCAGGCATTGAATGTTGCTTGACTTGATAATAATACACAAGAAATTATTCTGCTGGAGGGAAGAAGGAAGGAAACGATCATTTTTACTTCAGTCTCTCTGGGTTTTCTGGTTGTTGCTAAGCTGTATGAGCTCTGTTCCACCACCTTGGTTATCCTTTTTAAAGGAGTTTGAAAACGGGCAGAAGTTTGGGAAGATTACATCAGGACAAGGACATGGGTCCCTGTATCTCCTTATAAGTAATTCCTATTTCCTCTCTTATTCTCCCAGTAGCCAAGAGGCAACCTCAGAGATGTGGCCATTATCCTTGAGACACTGAGCCAATCATGCACTTGCTCCCTATGCGCAAAAAGATTTTGTTTGCAACCCAAGGAGGAAGAGAGGGATTTTTGCGTATTTTTAGTCCTAGCCACTAAAATTCATGTATCAGCACCCTTCTTTTGACTGCCATGTTTTATCTACAGGAATAATTTTCTCTGGAATGGGAATTCAAAACTTCACTTCTTATGCAGGGCTTGAAACTGCTGCCGGGAGCAAGGAAGCCTTTACCCACTGATGTGTGAGCCTCTCACCATCGTGTTACTTAAACGTCTTGATAATCAACCACTTGGAACAGCTTTTGTGAAACCTTTAAAAATATATAGAATTGCTTTATTTACAAAGTCTGGCAGTGTTTTAATCCAAAAGGAAGATAAGCATTTTAGATACATGATCCTCACACACAGCCAGCTTCCTGTAACAGCACTTGTTAATACTTTGTCTCCATCATTACAACATTTCCATGCATTTGGAAGTTGACCCTGTTTCAGCAGGAGGCTGGATTGCTGAATTCCAATTGTACCCCACTAGACTTGCAACTGATCCTACCTATAATTTTGGTTTATCAAACCAGTGGTTTTGAAACCGTCCCAACTAACACTTGTGCATGAATTGCAACAGCTGTCAAGAGGACTTCCTATTTTCTACCTATGAAGAAGTATTGATGTGATATTAAACACTGGATTGAAATTCATAGAAGCCAGAATGCTGACAACAGTCAAACTTCCAGTCATTTCACTGCATGTTTTGATACTGCACAGGTTTTTGAGGAGGGATTAAGTTGTTTATATAACTCAGTTGCAGGCTGATTCAAGGATGCTCTGTCAGGATAAATTTTAGAAATAAATGGAATGACACAAACCAGCAAAACCCAGACTCTGACACCTCTGAGTGCTTGAGAGTATGTAGCAGAGTTTTGTGTAAATGGAATAGTACCTATTTTCTGATAGGTTTAATTAAAGTATACTATTTGTTGTGTAACAAATTTCAAGAACCGTCAAAGCACAGAAGTACAGCTATCACCTACACGTGTACACATACCACAGACAGGACTGCTGAAAATGCCTCTTATAAAGGATTCCCAATGCCTCCCATTATAGGACTGTGTTGTACTGTACTTGCAGCCACCCAGTTTTGAGGTTGGAGCTGAATTTCCTACATCAAGTGTAATTTGTACTCCATGTACTGCTGTGTGGAAAGGTTATTCCAGAACAGCTCTATTACTCCATAGACAAGACTAAGGAAAAGTACAGACTTCAGTGTAACGTGGTTATCTAAAGAAGAAAAAGTTAAGGTTGGAAAGGCAACATTAAATAAAATTAAAACTGATGTCATTATTACAATTGTAGAGTCAGTGAGGCTGGGAAATGCCAGAATTAGAGGCAAGTACCTACCAAAAGATGCAGAAGAGCGTGTGTACTGTCTCACACAAGACTCTCACAGCAATGATGGTAGTAACTAACAACATAGCTTTGGAAACAGAGTCTCAGAACCTCCCACTGAAAAACATGAAGATACAGGCTCCTAAGAAACTTACAGAAATGAAGCTAGGTATATTCTGCACTGAATAAGTCTCTAGAAATTTCAAGCTAGTCAGCCACTTAAAACTAAATTTACGATGGCAAAAGTCAAAGTAGAAATAAAGCAACCACCCACGTCCAGAAAACAAAAATACAACCCATACCAAGTTTTTATTTGTTTTATTTTATGTAGAAGTACAATAAAATGTGACATTTCCATCTAGAAGCCACTGACGTGTGGTGGTAAATTCAAACACAGAGGTGGTTTTAGCTTTCAGATTTCTCCCAAATACAGCTTCTTCCCCTTGCACTGAGCTTTGTACAAGCTCTGATAATGCCTGAGGACACATCTGTTTAAGGCAGCCGCTGGAGCTCAAGCTTATCAGCAGATGGTGCTTCAAAGACATCGTCTTCAACACTTTCCTCTATTGGCTTCATTTTTGCCGAAGTCCTCAGGTAGGGAGACGTTCGGCCTGGGCCTGCCACAGTTACAAAGAAATTAGCAATTAATTTAACAAGACATACACCTAATTGTGACAAAGCATATGCAATCTGATGTTCCCTTGTGAGCAGTATCTTATAAGTGAAGGTCCCTGTTATGTGGCCACAGGTGTCAGGAAATTCTGGAGGTGGGACAGGCACGCTGCTACGAACCAGCAACGCCTCCAAGGTCCAGCCGCTGTGGCCAGCCACAGTGTTCTCCCGAAATTCAGTGCAAATCCTGACTGCATGAGGTGCCCAACGCCGTATCCCTAGCGATCATTTCCTCACTGTTACACTCACCCACTAATTCTTCTCCACGAACGATGACATGAAAGGCTGCCCTCAGTACAAAAGATATGGACAACTGCACACCTGCCTGGGCTGTGAAAAAATCTCTCAGCCTCCTGGCTGAACCTCAGGTCTGATCACAGCCCTAACTGCCTTAAAAGCATGATAATGTGGAACTTGTAGAAAATACATAAATAACCACAGAGATAACAAGATTAAGATGTGAAGGTCACATAACTTTTGACTGACAATGATTTCATTGCTCCAAGACAACCTTTCAGAAAAGCAGTGACTCACAGAGCTTGCAGAGTGGAGTGCACGCCGCAGCTATTACTGGTAAGCCATTAAATGGAGTTTTTGTGCAAGTTACCACTGCAAACTACCTATGTCGTATTTAAATTTTCAGCATGAGGGCTAAACCAGAGAACATCTTTGACATCAGCCAAACAGGTTTATTTTCCATTGTTTACCCTGAAATTGCATCTGCACTTGGACGTTTTTTTCCCCTCAGTACCCTCTTCTAGAATTAAACTACCACAATGGTACAAAGTTGTAAACAGCTAGTGTATGATGACCAAAAAGATTAGGGAATTCTTTGAAATACTATTTAAGAAGAAAAGAGCAAGAGGTAAAGGTTCTGTCTGACACAGCATCCCTATACAAGCTAATTCAAATTTTCTTGAAAATAATACTGATAGTCATAACATACTCTTATTGCAGGGCTATTCTTATTACTTTAAAAAAAGCTTATCAAATATATAGTAAAGTGTTCTGCTAAGGAAGCCGATTTATGAAGGACTCCTTTGCACTGCACGTGTTATACACAGAACAAAATACAGCTACAGGCAAGACCAGCAGGTTATCGTATTACTGCATTGGCAGATCACATTCACACAAACACTGTTTGAAATTAGCTTTTTAGAACTTTTTATATTACAGATGTATTAGTATTTTCTTCTGACATTCAAAAACGACTTTAAATGCCATGATAAAGGGTTGCTCAAACACATTTTTAAATACTGGAATTATTAAGAACTTCTCACACAGATGGGTTTCTATGGCCTAAGCCAGTGATGACTAGACCATTTAATTGTTTCAATCCAAGGTTTGTAGGTACACTTGGATACAAGACTGACTTTGCTGGTAGACGCTAACACATTCAAAGGTGGAAGGATGCCTGAAAATGCTGAATTACAGTTTCGTCTTTTCTTTTTTTTTTAGATTTTTGTATTAGTATAATTTATTGCCATTTTTAGACTGGTTTTCTTCTATTTAAAAGTGCCCAATTCTCTCCAGAAATCAAAATTAAGTAGCTGTAAGTCTCTTCAACCAGACTCAATATAAGGTCTAATGCTGCCAGGCTGCTTGGTTGAAGGACATGCCCTTACTTCTCCAAATACAAACCCCTTGTCTACTGATGCTTCTATCCAGTGTTGGACAGATGTTCAAGAGACTGACTCAGACCTCAAACCCAGGCCTTCTGTACACTACTCCACTGCCCTCTCTTGAGGGCCTCACCCACATACCTATTAAAACAGTATTTCCCATGAAACCCTGTCCCACTTTTAACCCCAAGCTGGGTATAACATAGCACACATAATGAGAGAATGCTGACAAAAGCATTACCAAAACAAAACCTTTCCACACTCCTGCTTAGCTTAGAAGTTTGCAAATAGATTCAAGGACCAGCAAATTTGAGTGATCTAAACCAAGTAACATTGAAAAAAGAGACAGTCATTCATATGCATATTAGTGATACAATCAAAGCAATAGAATTACTGAATAGAAACTAATACTGAAGTGTTTTTAAAGGACTAAAAGTCAGGTAAAGCTACCTTTGTGATGAGGTTGAACTATTTCTGCTTAACACATTTTGGAAAAAGATACACATCAGTTTCATTTACTAATAAATTACATACAGATGGATCATGGATGTCAAGCACAAGTATCACATGATAAACAAATCTCACTTTAATACCTTTTTGAGGATGCTTGCTGAGTTAATGTGATGTTATCAACAGAAAACATCATGCTGCAAACGACTCACTCCATAAGCATTATAGAACTCTTGTTGGTTATTTCCTTAATATAAAAGCAAACAGTTAGTTGGTTTTTTTAGTTTATTAAATTAAAAACACAGTTTTGTTAGTAATTGTAATTTCAGACCTACTAATTAGGATTTTTCACCCTTTCACTACTAAAAACTTTGAAAAAAGCTTTATATCTATTTATTGAGAAAATGAATGAAAGCTTATTGTTTGTAGCACAGACAAAAGCATAATTTAAAGTTTGATTACATAAGAATATAAATGCTCACTTTTTCAATAATATGGTAACTAGGAGAGTAAAACTTATTTGTATTGTAGTAGTCAAATATCGTATTTGTTATGGGAAGCTTTTGTCCACACAACAACTGATCACCTAGCAATGACAAGACAGTATTCCGGTAGAGTTCCTGTACAGATAACTTTCTCTTATTCATTCCTTCTTTAATTAAAAGAAAAAAAAAGTTTGTAATTTCCATATGTTCCTCACTAAATCTTCTGGGATTTTTTTCAATTTTGTTTGTTTTTAAATAAACAAATGTATGATCCAGGGGAACAGCACGGGGACAGTAAGCCTTAGCAAGTACCTCATACTGAATCTTAAAGACCAGACCAATAAAAGAAGATTGACTGCTGCATTGAGAGCACCCAGGAGAAGGTTTTTGAAATACAACAGTGGTAAGGTAAATGGCAGCTTTTCTGTTCAGATTTCCCTGTGACCCAAGAAAAAACACGCATACATGGCCACAATCCATGTTGAATACAGATCCTTAAGCAGAGCTCACCTTGGTAGCAAACCCATTAATGGCAATGACAGTACCCAGGAATAACTAACAAGCTATCTTGGCAAAAAGAAAGACTAAAGCATTACAATTTAGTGAGATACATAACCTTCCATCAAGAATTTTACCAACCTTTTACAGAAGTAAAAAATTTTGCATTAATCAAAATCAAAAAAGTAGTAAGTGAAAATATTTCCCAAGATGTATGACACTGCTGTATGGGTGACCCCTCTGCCTCCCCAACAGTAAGGTAAATATCGGACTTGGGAGGCTGCTGCCACACCTATCATTGCCAGTGGGGTGGTGGCAGTATCAACTACACCAACTGCTGTTGGACTGAGCAATTTCAAAACATAAAAGACATTTAAATCACTCTTTTGGGGAAAGTACACCCCATACACCAGAAAACATGGTACACAAACCAAGGAAAAGTACAATAGAGAAAAGTGTATTTATCAAGTATGTGCTAAACATGGATGCATCTTAGGGATTAATGTAATTACAGCTGAACATGTCATGCATTTAGATTACTTTGTCCCAGAGCTGAAATACTGGTGTGTCTCGCTGCTAAGCCTGGAAGAGAATTTTAATTCTAACTAATTCCACAAACACAGTTCTACAATTTCTTTTGGGCTTCTGAGTGTGCAGATTTGTCCAAGGGCTCTCTGTGTAAAGGAGTGGCTTCCATTTCATGGAGCTTTGTCGTGGAACAGGTGAAAAGCCAGTCGAGAGCTTATAGGTAAAGATCAGAGAACAGACCAACGCAGGAGACTTTGTGGCAGGTATCTGCTACAGGCTGCCTGATCAAGAAGAACAAGTAGATGGAAGCCTTCTTTAGACAACTGGACGAAGCCTCACGACTGCAGGCCTTGGTACTTGCAGGGAACTTTAACCACCCCAGTATTCAGTGGAAAAGCAACAGGGCTGGGAGCAAGCAGTCCAGGAGATTTCTGGAGAGAAGCGTAGCAGACAATTCCTTCACACAAGCGATCGATGAGCCAACTAGGGAAGGTGCTCTGCTGGACCTGTCACTGATGAACAAGGAAGAACTCATCAGGGAGCTGAAGGCTGACAGTAACCTTGGCTGCAGTGTCCAGGAGCTGGCGGAGTTTAAGATACTGAGAAGTGTGCAAGACAAAGAGCGTTACAACACTGGATCTGAGGACAAGGGACGGTGGCTTGCTCAGGGTTCTACTTGGCAAGAACCCATGAGACATGGCCTGCAAGGGCAAAGGGACCCAAGGACAGACGGTTGATCTTCAAGGACACCTTCCTCAAAACACAAGGACAGTCCATTCCAGTGTACAGAAAGTTGAGCAAGCGTGGTAGAAGGTTGGCATAGATGAAGGCTGGCACAGATGAATGGGACAGTCCTTACAGAGCTCAAACACACACAGTGAAAGACGGGATGGACTGCTTGTGAGGGGATACAGAAACATGGCCCAAGCATGCAGCAAAGGAGTTAGAAAAGGCAAAGCTCAGCTGGACCTTGACCTAGTGAAGGGCAAAAAGAAGGGCTTCTACAAATACATCAGCAAAAAAAGGAAGACCAGGGAAACTGAGGCTGTGGCTCAGAGGGAAACAGGACCTAGGGACATGGAAAAGGCTGAGATACTCAATACCTTTCTTGCTTCAGTTTTTACTTTACAGGTTTCTCTTGAGGCCTTTCACATTTCTGCATCTAGTGGTACAGACTGGGAGAGTGATACCTGACTCAGAAGAAAGCTGGACTGACTTAGGGACCACTTAACAGGGCCAATACAAGACTGTGGAACCACATGGGCCACATCTAAGGGTGCTGAGGGTTGGCTGATGCAATTGCAAGACCCCTCTCTATTATCTTGGAAAGGTCACGGCAGTCAGGGGAGAGAAAACAAGGCCAGTTAATGACCATTTTCAGGAAGGACAACAAGGAGGATCCAGGGACCTACTGGCCTATCAGCCTAGCTTCAGCCCTCAGGAAGATTATGGAGCCTGTCTTCCTGGAAGCCATGTGCAAGCACATGAAGGACAGGAAGATGACTGGAAACAGCTAGCATGGACGTACCATGGGAAAATTGTGCCTGACCACTCTGACTGCCTTCTGTGGTGAGACGATGGGCTCTGTGAATGAATGGAGTACCATGAATGTTGTTTAGCTGGACTGTAGCATGGCCCTCCACACCTGCCATAGAATCCTTCTAGCCAAATGGGTGAGAAATGGACTGGATGCATGGACTGCAGCTTGCATGAAAAATCCACTGGGCTGCTACGTTCACAGGATAGTGAACAGCAGCACAAAACCCAACTGGCAGCTGGTTACCAGCAGCATCCCTCAAGAGCCAATACCAGTAATGTTCAGTTAATGACCTGGATAACGGGATGGAGTGCACTCCCACCAAGTTCATAGACAACAGCCAAATCATGAGTGAAACTGTTGACAGTCCAGAGGGTAGAGGGGCTATAGTCAGAACGGGCCTTCTGAGGCTGGAGAAAAGAACCGACAGAAACCACATGATGTTCAACAAAGGCAAATTCCCGCACCTGGGACACAACAAGCCTACACAGCAGTACAGCCTGGGCATCAGCTGGTTGGAAAGCAGCTTTGCAGAAACAGACCTGGGGGTCCTGGTGGACACAAAATAGAATACGAGTCAGCAGAGTGCCCCTGCAGTGAAGAAGGCCATCCATCTATTGGGCCATATTAGCAGCTATTACTGGGCCATATTAGCAACAGCCTAGCCAGCAGGTCAATGAAAGAGATTAATCTCCTCTATTTGGCACTTGTGAGACAGGATCTTGAGTTCTGAGTCCAATTTTGGGCTTCCCCATACAAGACAGACATGGACATGCTGGAGCGAGTGCAGTGGAGAGCAACCAAGATGGTCAGCAGCAGGGGGACGTGACAAAGAGGCTGCACGAACCGCGTGTGTTCAGCCTTATGAACAGAAGGCTCGCAGGGAATCCTACTGTTGTCTCTAGCTACCTAATGGAAGGGTATAAAGACTTCTTGGAGGCATGCACTAAAGAACAAAGGACAACAATCATGAGTTGCAATAAGAGAAATCTTTTTCACCGTGAGGGTGGTAAGGTCCTGGAACAGGTTGCCCAGAGAGGCTGTGAAATCAAAGTTTGACTGGACAGGACCCTGAACAACCTGCTCTAGCTGACCCTACTTTGAGCATGGAGTTGGACTAGATGATCTCCAGAGTTTCTTTCCAACCTCAACTCTTCTGTGGTTCTAAATGTCCTTTCAGGGAACACAGGATAGATAAAGAAAATATCAGAATTTTCAAACTGCATCACAGGTGTCACCCTCAGTGCTCTAGTAGGGGGAAACACTGGCAGGGCTTTTGCTTCCATCAGTCTGGGCATGCAGACTATACCAATGTTAAAAAGTAAAAACAGACAGGCCCTCCAAGTCTGAAGGAATTCCTGGATGAGAACTGTGAGGAACACAATGGAAAACGGGTAATTAAATGGGAAAGAGCAAACGCTTTAAAACACTTTCTCTTCTTCGCAGAGAGTTTAACCATAATAAATAACTGGCAGTGATTCTTTCCCTTCATATATTTGAATTCTAATTACTAAAGAATAATAATTCCCAAATCAAAATAAACAATCCTATATGATCCTTTTATATTCCATTAAACTAACAGCTTATACCAAATGAGAAAATTGAGCATCTTTTGGGGTCTTTTTGTTCAGAAGCTGCTTTCAGAGTTCAGGCTGTTGAAGTTTAGGTTCAGGGAAATTAAAAATAAACAACAGCAAAAGCCTAGAAAGAACTGTTTAGAAGGTTTCTATAAAGGAATAAATTCCAAGAGTGGAAGCAAAAAGGTCAGACATAGTTCCTTCCCTCACTTCATCTGTTCTCTACTACTCCTGTCATACAAAGCACAGGAGAGGAAAGCCTAACAGAATAGTTGGAGATTTTCCAGATGGCATCAATATATTGATTGCACACCACAGTTCTCCAGACCTTGCCAATAAAAACTATCTCAGGAGGAAACGCAGAGCACCAAGTTACTGAAGGGAAATGTTTTGTTTGGTTTTTAATTTCTACAAGCATCAGTCACAGACCAAAGGAGATACTACTGTGACACGCACTGTACATTCACAGTTTTGTCCCACTGCTATAAACATTCCATATTATGTCTACACTTTGGAATTATGCCAAAAATCAGCATAATACATGCTGGGGTTTTGCCAGTATCTACATGAGGTAGCTTCAGTTAGCTTACAAAGCCTGACGCACTTTATGAAATCTCTACTTAGGTCCCTCCACCTAGGTGACGTACAGCAGCATCCAAAAAGCTACAGACTGCTCCCACTGAAGGCAGCAAGTGTTCTGCAATCATCTCTGAAGATCAACCAAGCTGTGTTCAAAACTGGCATGAACTATTCTGAGCACTCACGAAGAGAGGATGCAGAGGAAGTCCCACGAAGAAACATCTGCAAGCCATCCTCACTGTCACTGGTACTGGCTATGCTGTTTCTCATCTGCATCACAGAGAGCTGTGAGCAAAGACTGGGCTGTCGATCAATCTTTTTTGAAGTCTAAAAAAAAAAGAAAAGTAATTATTATTTTTAAAAAGGTACCAAGTAAATTAAAACGGAAAATAACTACTTTCTCTGTAGTAGATGCTCTGGTCTCAGCTATGACGATTCATGAATCAAGAAACCAGTTAGAGCAGAAGATTCTATGCAGTGTAGATTGGTTTAAATGAAAACAGAAGATGCCAGTAATATATTGAAATTAAAACATTAATAAGCATGAAACCTCCAATTAGTTATTCAATTTTAATTCTGTTTTGCACTGGACTTTACATATGTTTTCCTTCAGAAAGTCTGACTCTTCTTATTTGGTAATTCATTTAGCTATGATGCTTTGCAATTAAATACAACCTTTATGTTTAGCAAGGAGGACTAGGCTTATCATAACAGCACACTATATGTAGTTTAGAAATTTGTATCTTAACAGAAATGTGTTCACTTTTCTGGCTTTTCATTTCATCGTGTTAGAAAACTCTGAATGTCACTCCTTCCTAGTAGACTATCATTTGGGGCTTGATTTTACTGAAGACAGATTAATTGCATCACATGAACATTATCCTCTGCCTGTCAAACGGTCTGAGAAGCTTCCATTTTCTTTGTGTAGTCCTCCTGAGAAGTCTTTGTACTATAATATTTATATGAAACCATACATTGTACCTTGTTAAGTATTACTGCATGTGAGAATGCTATTTTAGGTGTATGTGAAAGGTAGTAATCGTTGACAAAAGCACAATGGATAACTTCACTTTAATGAATTTTAAATGTCAGGAATTAGCATCTTATTTCATGCGCAGAGGAATGACTGTTTTCAATAGTTAAAATCTCCTTAGGTAGGAGAAAATCGCAAGGTTCCTTGTGAATAAATGGATACTTTTCTGTCTTCCAGCATACAATGAATTGATATCCTTGCCTTCGTACTGCCATCTTGATTATGAATAATCTATACTGAATTTTAGTTGTTCTCTTCTGTGATCTCTGTATACAAAAGTCAACCACAAATTTTTCTGTTGAGATTGCCACCAGTTAAAAAGCATTACAGACACCAGTAATATGTATATTTGACGACTGAGAAGCGACATGTGCATAGAATGCTTGCAATGGGGAGATGAGGAGAATTTACTTGGCAAGTTCTTGTTCTATGTTCTGTAGGAAGGGCTTGTGCAACAGGATTTCCATTTGAAGAAGAATAGAAAGGTACTACAAATTTCCCAAATGCTCATTCTTCATTTTTATAACATACATTTTCAAATCTTACTGTGAT
This sequence comes from Falco peregrinus, assembly GCF_023634155.1. Classification (NCBI taxonomy): domain Eukaryota; kingdom Metazoa; phylum Chordata; class Aves; order Falconiformes; family Falconidae; genus Falco; species Falco peregrinus. The sequence continues at coordinate 23,906,399 of NC_073727.1, forward strand.
AAAAGTTAAAATAATCTAAAATTCATGTGACTATTGTCACTAAAAACAAAGACTTAGTACAAACTGAAGTTAAAGAGCGCAGATGTCAAGTCAAAGGAGGGATGAAGTTTGGTGTGGTTTCTTTTTTTGATACTTAGAAGATATGATAAGGACCTTTCAGAAAAAACAACCAATTAAAACATTACAATGAGTACTTCATTAGACTTCCATTTCAAGAAACATTTATACTAGTGCTAGAGCTCTATAGTGCCAGAAGTCAGCAGCACAAGTGTGTTGCAGATGACTTTGTATACCAGGCATGACATTCCAATGCTGTCATCCACATGTAAAAAACAGAAAATGAGGGAAGAGGAAAATAAAATGTAGAATAGAAAAGGGAAAAAGAGAGGGGAAAAGAGGGAAAAAGGAAAATGGGGCAGGAGGAAGAGAAAAGATGACAGAGGAAAAAAAAAAAGAAATGAAAAAAAGAAAAAAAGGCAAAGTGAGGAGTGGGGAAAACACCAGTCTGCCAGGAGAAGAGGTCTGAATGCAATCCTTCACACACACAGGAGGCACACATTGCTACTACTCCTTTCAGATGACGTACTCCAGAAAGTAATTACTGTCTATGTATTTTATAGACAGTACATTCCTGCTAGATCACTTTTATCTTACTGCACTAATAAGGTTAAAACAGCAATCCAATATTGTTTTGAGGATCTGCTTGCAAGACACTGTAATCCTATATTTGATTGACCAGAAGGCAGAATAAGCACTGGTTTATGGTATTGAATTGTTTCTCCAGCAATTCTTTTTCCTCGTTCTATAGCTAGTGCAAAATTGAGAAAACTTACAATGTCTAATTAGCCATAAAAGGCATGACAAGTTAAGCATGTTGAAGTCCGTGGTACAGCAGCAGTGGCAGTCATTCCTTTTGGATCATTTCCTATTAAATTCACAACTTTGCTGAAGTAACTATTTAACCTATACATGAGATATTTATGGACAATCTGATGAGAAGGATTTTTGCTCCGAGTTAGTGTGAGTTAAATCAATACAGAGAGAATATGAAAATGCTGTATTATAAAATTATAAAGCTTTTAATAAATGATGGTGAAAGTTCTTTACATAAATTATATATGAGAACCCTACAGCCACTACATAAATAATAATAAAAAAACCCACCAGCAGCTGAGTTACCGTCCAAATCTTGAAAAGACATGCAACTAAGGAGGTGAAATGGAAGCAAAAGAAGATAATCAATATATCCATGACTATACCCAGGCCACTTACTGTGACACCTAAACCACACTCCCTCTACATGTAAAGAAGAATAAGTTATATTCAGACCACTTAATATCTTGTATATATTTACATTTATTTATATGTATTTCATGCCTCCTTCCACTAACTACATCATATCAATACAATGTTCCCTTACTCTTTTTTTTGCTTCTGCAACCCTCAAACGCATGATGAAATCATTCCATCTGGTAATCAGTATTACTGGTTGTTCGACCCCAGCAAGCAAATTCTTTAACAAAAAACCCTGAAGCTTTTTTGTACAAAAGCATGCATTTGTTAATGGGAAAGGATATCCAGGGAGAAGCACCAGTCATCATGTCTACTAGTTGGCTAGAAGTATTTCCGCTTGCTGATCAGTTCTGAATCTCAGTTATTCACCTTTCTTGCACATTACTGTGCTAACTACAACCAATATTGCTTCTGATAAAACGTTGCATTGACTCATACTTTGGCACTAAAAGGCAATGAGACTGAATTCAGCAGCTGATAGCAGCAGATTTAAAAAAGGTGCTTTGACAGGGTTTAAAATTGAAGTAAAAATACATTTGTGTGTGGAAGGAAAATTCCCAAATGGAACTTCAGCTGCTTACCTTGTCATTTAAGGTTGGATCATTCAATGAATAGAGTTTATTTGTAATATCTTTGCCAATAAGGTACTTAAAGATCTCATAAAGAAATGGCTCAGATTCCAGAAAATAAGTCAGCCTTTCCCTGGACCAGCACAGGAACTTGCAGTTATCATCTGCGATAATGGTGACCTGAGAAAATACACGCTCAGAATTAGCACATTTTAAGAAGTTTTAAAATCAGCAAATTTAAACATGCTTTAAAATAAGTGATACTATTTCATTCGTGCCTCCAGTTAAAATAACTGTAAGCCATAAAACTTTTTGGTGTCCCTTAGAACTTGGTGTTTACAAATGTAGAAACATCTCAGGTATTTATTATCATCATATTTTTAACAGATAAGCATGACCAGTTTGTTTCTTAGAAAGCCTGGGGGGAGATAATAAATATCTAGTAAGTTCCCAGACTATAAAAGCATTTAGGTTAGAAGAGACTGACATATAAAGTCAGTCCTACAGCGATGACACTACTTGCATCCCAGCAGGCCTACACATTGCTTGGTTTTATTTTATGTTGCTGTCACCAAACAGGAGCAACTGGCATAATCCAAAGGTCTCCATCAAAGAGTTTTCAGTGATTTAAAAAACATATTTTCGTCTTCCTCTCTTCACTGTCAGCCCTGCTGATTCCACTGGTACCACCTTCCCGCAGCTGAGCTGAGGCTCTGTTTGCTTAGTTACCGGTAATTGGGCTACGGACAGCTACAGAAGAGCTTGCAGCCCGTCCAGGGAGGCTGGACCTGCCAGGTTCGTGCCCCTGTGCCGGCAGAGGGCAAGGGCACACCAAAACCTGCACCGCAGGGTACCCAGCGGCGTGCTCTGCAAGGGACACACAGTCATCTACGAAGAAATCAGGTGCTCTCTGCCATTTCAAGGTAACGTTACCTCCTGAAAAATTAAAAATACATAAAGCCTAAGACATAATGGGAACCTGTCACATATCCACGGATTTTAACCTCACGGTCCGTAACGTAAGCACCCCGGCTGAGGAAGAATTCGCCAGCGCTGCCAGCAGATGGGGTCCTTAAGGCTGAATCCGTGTCCTGCAATGGCAATTCTGAGCGGGTTTGTTTATACGGCAGTAAGGAGAACTCACAGGTGAAGGATGTACACCACCCCAGGTTACAATAATTTTGAAGGCAGGCAGAAGTTGGGGCATGAGCCTTTTCCCTTCAGAGGGACTGATCCGTATCCAGTGGCTTACAAGAGAAACAGGGTGTGCCAAGAGGGCGGCCGTGCCGCAGGACACCTCACTGCTGTGAAATGAATACATCTGGACAACTCTCTCTCCTTGGCGTTAAGCCTAGTATTTGACCGGAACGTATGACATCTATCACTGATTTTAGAATCACATTTTAGAATGACATCACTGCTCTCCCTCCCTGCCCTTCTGCCAGGGTATCAGTCCAGAATTACCCAATCAGCCACAGTCCAGTCATCATTACACATACTCAATTGAAGAACGCCAATTCAAAGGTAGCAAAATAGCCACTTCAGTACTATTTGAAAAAAACTTCTCTAACAGTATTTTTTCCCACTAGCTACAGTATAATATATCCTTTAATGTACTAGCATAATTACACTGCTAGAGATATATAGCCTTATTGTTCCCTGTATGAATATTTTTATTCAAAATACTGCGCTTTCAGCTCATGTTGCTTTAATAACTTTCAAAATGTCAGAAGCATTAATATGTTTAAATACTAATTTCAAACTCCTAGTGTCTGAATTTTTAGTCTTTCATTTTAGTAACACCAAATATTACAATAATTATTTTTCCTTTTCTGTTTTTGAACCGGTGATGAGACTGCTCGTATCTTTTTTTCAGTAAAGCTATCTCTTCAATTATTTGTCCTGAATAATCTCTTAACACAAAATAAACTTGGAAACAGTAAAAGAGAACAGAAAAGCAAAAGCCAGACTACTCGGCAAACACCATCACAATACTGTTTTGCAGCATTTCATTTCAAAAGTTATTCTTGATACGGTCCATCATGAAACACCAGTTACAGAAAGCTAGCAAAATTATGTACGTCAGATAGCTCACTGCTGATCAGATTTATAGGCTGTTTTTTGATGATCTCATCAGCCCGTATCCGGTAACATTTACACCAAAGTGTACCTGGAATTTCTCACCCCGGTTCATCTGTGTTGATCGAAATTCAGGAGAATCTATAAAGGCACAGGGGTAAATATTATGCAGAAAATGCCCTCGATAAGACACCTTCATTCTGGAAATAAAAATGTACGAAACAAATTTTAAAGTTATGGAGGTTGATTAATTTAATCTAAAGTTGGATATGATTATTGGCAACAGTAAAACAGTAGGTAACAGGCAAAAATATGTTGTTCATCTTCTGGAATTTCAGCCCCAGAGCTACCCTAAGGTAAGCTTAGGGAGAAACCCCAGAGGTTTTCTGCCTAAACTCCACCAATTCCAAGCAGCACAGGCTGCCAGCCCATTTGAGCTGCTGAATGTGGTGTTTATCCTCAAAACATCGCTATTCAAAATGAAAAAGGTCTGCAGGGTTATGCTGTACAGCCAGACCAGAATCAGGCTGCCTTTCCACAACTAGTTTTGCAGTAATGAGCAGTTAATGACTTAAAAGGAAAACAATGAAGCCTGAAATCACGGTTTCTATCAACAGAAACTGGTTAAAATATTGGCCATAAGAGCTTCAAAATTACAGCCTGGCCATGGGCTTTATTCTACCCTTTCTCACCTGGGTCCTTCAGCCTCTAGGCAGTGCACCTGCCCCTCTCTGCTTACATGTACAGGTGCAATAAATCAATTCCAATAGGCCTGTTGTTTTAAAGTCTACTGGAGGAGTATTTTTTCCTTCCCTCATGTGCAGTATTTTTTAACCTTAAAACCCGAGAATGCACTGAGAAGATTACTTAGATATTTAAGACTCAAACAAATCTCTTGCTTGTTCTGGAAGACACTGTCTTTGGTACTATACAAATATAATTCCCACTAAAACCCATGCAGCTGCACACACAAGTGGAGACGTAATACACCCCCAGTAAGAGACATCACTGTCATCTGAAAACCCTGTCACAAAACAGTCTATACCTATAGATTATCTGACTACAGACCGTAACATGCTACAAACAATAACATTAAAAACCTAAAAAAAATCCAACAACTTTCTAATCTATTCAACCACCACACAAAGCATAAGACTCCCCAAGCTTTATAGAACCTACTTCCCCTTCAGCAGGACGCTTAGCCTATCATCAACTGATGTTTTATCTTCGGCAGCATAGGCTTGACCTGTCTTTAAAGTCTGAATGTTGCAGAATTGTCCAGTCAGTCTTTGGAAGAGCTCTGGAGGCACATGGAGAGGTTCAAACATTCTCTTGTAGAGGCTGCTAAGCTCCTTCTCTATCTTGATCTAGATTGCAAAAACAAAACACATCAATAAACACAGACAGGTTAGTTAAAAGAAGTGTAACACTGCATGCATGCTTTACTTGCTACATTTGAGAAACATCTCTTTTTTTGTTATGCTTAGGCAAGGAAAAAAAATGGTAAACATGTGACAACTGTCCACAAACACTGCCTATGACAGGGTGACCAAAACCTTATCTAAAATTAGCCAGGCTGGCACACTGGTGCTTTAGAATGCTGTTGCATCCAAGTGGCAGATTAAATCAGACACAAGGAGTCTTCTGAGACTTCTGTTGATGTAACAGAGAATAGGACTTGGGCCAAAATTATACGGGGGGGAAAAAGGAGGTTGCCTGCATTTTTCACACCACTTGCACACCTCATTCTGGCCATCTCTCAGGCTCTCACAGCAGCCCCTTTCATCCCTGACCGTCTTGGCTTACTTGCAGTAGAAAAGCAAGTCCTGAAAAACAAACCCGTCGTATTGAAACCACGTGTGATGAGGGAGGGAAAAAATAAAAACATTGCCAGCTGAACATCCCACATCTAGGAGCCCACCCAAACTTAGGCAGTGGCAATGAGGGAAAGGATGCTGGCTGAAATCCCAAGCCTGGAAGCCTTTCCTGAATGACAGCCGCAAGGAACGAGACAGTGTCCCAGCCTCTCTGAAAGCAGAGGCAGCCTGAACAAAGCCTGCATATTTTCTGGGAGGAAAACAAATGAGAACAATAAGCATCAGATAATGAAAAGATAAAACATACACAGACAGAGAATAAGGAAAAGCAACCAAGAAAAAAAAAAAAGCAGGAAAAAGTCAACACTTCAACAAAGGAGAATATTCCAAGTTTACACGTTTTTCTAAATTTTTTTAAATATTGAAATATTCAAAACAGGGGAGGAGAGAAGACCGCAACACAGGAGTCCAGGAATCACTTTTCTACTGATGGCAGCCAAGAGTGGCTGGAGGAGGTGGGCAATCCAGAATGACCATGGGAGGCCCTAGGCTATCTGAGGCCCATGAGGGCTTGAAACTGTCAGGTACCCACTATTCCTTCCCCAGGAGAGTCTTGAGAGCCTTACAAAAGCTAAGGTAGACAATATTCACCACTCTCAACTATCCGGCCAGTTGTTTCATTTAGAACAGTATCAGGTTGGTTAAGCATGACTTCCCCTTGATGAATCCATGCTGTCTGCTCCTGATCACCTTCTTGTCCGTCAAGTACACAGAAATGGTTTCCAGGATTAGCAATTCTACCACCACCTCAGGGATCAAGGTGAGGCTGACCAGCCTGCAGGTCCCTGGGTCCTTCTCCTTGCTCTTTTTTGAAGAAAGGAGCAGCATTTGCTTTCCCCCACACCACAGGCACTTCTCCCAGTCACCACGGTTGTTAAAAGATTATCGAGAGTGGCCTTACAGCAACAGCAGCACTCATGGGCACATGCCATCAGGGTCAAGGACTTACATACGTCCAGCATGTCACCTGGCCTGAAGTTACACTAGTTTCACACTGAATCAATTGCTAATTACATCTTCCACCAGTGACTATATTAATAGGAAAAACAGATTTTTAGTTTCCTGTATGTTCCTTATGCCACAGTCTTTAATACCTCAGAAGACATCTACATGGACAAACCCAAGATTAAATTTAAACTGTCAAGAGAAATTGTATTGAGTTGGGGATTGCCCTGAACCGTTTGATTTCAAAATACATTCCATATACCTGGGAAGTTAGGTGACTGTTTTGCCAGTGGGTTTTCGAGGAACTCTCTCATTTTTAACAGCCATACAAATTTAATTTGCACCTCTTTCTCTACATGACCACTGCAACTCAAAGAAAGATAAATTTCTTTCTCAGGTGAACATGTATGTAGCTCCCAAGACTAGACTCCCGATTTCAAAACAACACATACAGACATGAGGACAGAACTTGGCCCTGGAGTGTTAATGCAATCCCTTAACTAGTACATAATTCAGGTTTCATGGTCTTCCTCTAATGTATAATAAGAGAAAGCAGGCATAACCACTTTCTTAACTGGACACTGTAGATACACTTTAGATGGTCTCCCTCGTAACAGCCTATTCACCCTTTGCAGGCACAGCTGACTGCTCCTCCAGTCATGCTTGCAGTCATATTCCAAATGAGCCATACGGGTAGGTGTAATGTTTTGTTCAGCAGTGGTTGAAATAATTCTGGGATGTTGCCAGAGCTTTGAGTCAGAGCTCTACAGAGACACCGATTACCTCTTTCAGCTTCCACTCAGGCTAAAAAAGCCAAACCTGTAAAGCTCCAAGGAGTCAAAACCACAGAAATAATATTCTGGTCAGAAAAGAAACTTGCTGCTATTTTGCATGCTCCGTTTAAGAAAATAAATATTTAACAACTGAACATATCAATTATTCATTCTGTAATACGACTAACTTGTAATTATTCTTCCATTCCTTTCTTTCCTTAAAAAGGTCATTTGTGAGGATGACTAAATAAAATTGATTTTGAGATGGGCAATACAACAGTTACAGACAGAAAATCTCATTCAAAATCAGTTCCTAAGAATTTCCACCCCCCTCCCCATTCTCTAGCTTTCTATAGAAAAAGCACTTAAAAACAGCTGCCAAGTTCATAATAAACCAAATATGTAAGACCGCTAGAGAGACATGTGTGACTACCAGGCATCACTTCAAGTAACCTTGCTGAGCATAGTCTGCGACAGAGAGACTCATACATTGTTTTGGGTATTATCCTGTTTCCATATAACTTCAGCTAGTGTTTAAACCTACATAATTTACCAGGTGTACAGAGCCCAGTTTTCAAAGAAGCCAAGTCCCCACAGTGCTCAGACCACACCTGCAGTGGTAGGAATACAAGTCTTTTGAAAGCCAGACTCCAGCTCTCCATTGCATTAACAGCTAAGATTAGTATGAACAAATTTGATGCTTTCTTCCCCCTCATACTGCTAGAGAGCAGCAACAAAGTGCATCTCACCTATGACTATACAAACTACTAACCTAGCTTTATAAGGGTTGCGTAGGCTTGCTCTCTCTCCAGGCACTGGAGAGGGATGGCACCATCGCCTCTTTGGATGGGCAGGCAGGCAACGAGCTTAAACTATAAGCTTAATTTGGAGATGGATGAAGCAAGACAAAATTATTCTAATTACTATTTTGTAAGGTAAAACTGTCACAGAAGCAGAGACCACAAATAATTATTTGTAACCTCTGAAAGTGCTCTTAATTGTTAGACATTACATGTATTACATGCTTCCTCTCAGAGGTCATTCATTTCTAGGAGTGTCCATGTCCTGAACGATGTCATTTTCAAGGCAAGTACCAGAATGTGATTGAGACCACCTAAGACAACAGTTAATGCCCATGTAGAGCACTTTCCAGTTAAAAGTATTTGATACTCCTCATCCATTTTACTGTTTCTATTCCCTGCACACTTCTGTCTCTAGCAAGTAATTAAATATTGCAGATGATGGAAGGCAAAAGAGAGAGATTCAGTAAAGGCATGTGTGGTGGTGTTTTCATAATTTTACTTTGTTCTCTACCTAAAGTTATAGAGATTGTCAAGACGCAATCATCGGTTTTGTTGACTCTAAAAATGAACATTTGGTTTCAGGCAGTTCTTCTGGTAGTAACTCCAGTCTCACCAGAAGGAGCACCTTGACAGTTTTCACATGAAGGCCGTTCCTGCAAGCTTCTTCATTCTGTTCAAGATCTGGAGTATGGCCCTGGGGGCACTGATCTGAACTAAATGCTGCAAGCTTTACCACCACAAAAAGGTATTTTGGAAGAGGAGTGTGCACATCTACAAAGGTCAGGGTTAAATGACTATCCACAACCTATGTGCCAGAGAAATTTTATCTGACCAAACAAGGAAGAGGAAACTAAAAATTCAAACATGCCACTTTTGTTGTTCATGGCATTGGTGGAAAATCATATTTTGATCATGGTGGGAAGCACAGAGTTAACATATACATGCAGAAAACTTCTAAATGCAGTTGATTTCAACTATTTATTATCTGTCATTAAGTACTATCACCGTCCAGGACTGATTTTTCATTAGATCTTTCCAATGCTTTATTTTTAATTTGAGAATTTTTTCTTGTCCTTTCCTGTGGATCAATACTGTGTTTTGCCATGGACAGAGAGAAAAAGCTCAGTGCAGACATCCATATAGGGACAAGAGTGAAATAAGTAGTTTTACATTTACTGTAACATGGTCCACATTAGCTTAAAGCACAAATCCTAGGCCACAGTCAGATACAGTGATAGGAGTCATGCAGAGACCTAGACAGATTAGAATATAAAATAAAAAATACTCGAAACTCACCATCATGAAGACTATTTAAGCATTGCTGGACTCAAGCACAAGCCCAGGACCTTGGCTGGGAGAGTCCCCAAATGATGTATCCAATTTAGGACAAAGTCAAGCAATAACACTCCACGTGGCAGGCACTGCACTCAGGTGAATGCCAGGCCTGTTAGCTTGCCTCCGAGTAGGTATCTAGCTGTACAAGTGCTCCTTCGATGTTCTAACATGAAGTTTAACAGCACAGTCTGTGGCTAAACCACACTTCAAGCACCAGCAGCCAGAGCACAAGGTTGTGCCTACAGGTGCGGGGGGAACTCGGCCCCCTCAGCAGCCCTGCTCTCCTCTGGTTTTGTTCAGGAGCCAGAGCAGCAGGAGTGTGGCTGTCTGGACAGCTTCCACACCATAGATCAAGTTGGGTCCAAACAACTGCTTGGTGTTCTTGCCAGGACATGGGAAGTATTTAGGTATGCTCTAACAAGAGCCAGATGCTACACTTCTTTATTCACAACTTACACTGTGGAATGGAAAAACCATCCAGGCTTAGGTTTCTCATCCGTTCCCACCCAAAGCTGTTGAACAATTCAACTATTATTCACTCTTAGAAGTTCTGCCCAATTTATGTTCCTTGAATCAAAACTCTAAAGGAAAAAACCCTAGAACTTATCTTACACTAAGTTTCCTTCCAGGTCTTTCTGGGAAAAAAAGTTTAAAAAAAAAGACCTTTCTATATCATCTCAATGTGTTTTTAAAACAACCTGATTTAAAGATAATTACTGGAAGTATTATGTATTACACCAGTTAAAATAGTGTATTTTACCATGTAATGTTCAAAAATACTGTAATTTCTTAAACTTAATGGAAAGGAAATTACTGAAATTATTTTAAGTCTCAACATACAAAGAAACACCACTACGTGGCTAGTCTATCAGAAGTAACTCTTGGCTAAGCTGTAAGTCGTAAAGGTCATGTAGCTCTGCAGATGGTAACTTTTCGGTGAATCTGTGCTCCATACCGGAAGAACATCGCTGTAGGTAGAACTCTTCCTTTAACACATGTACTCAAGTAGATGTACTCAATCTATCAACTTGTTGTAGACAGATACAATTTAACCTTTAGCCTCTTTTTATATACTGTGGTTGCCTACCAGAGTTTGCTCTGCCGTTGTTTTTAGCCATACTGTAGATTTCAGCCTTTCTACCACCTCTTTTTCATTAAATTATTCTTCCTTTGATAGCTTGCTCTAGCTCTACTTAAGTTGAAAGCCTTACCTTGCACAGCATTTTAGAAGACACCCGAAGTCTGTTTTCCCTATTATTTCCTCTAACATTCTCTGCCTAGAATTCTAGTTTACTCTATATAAAAACAGCTGTGGTTTTGCACCACATGTGTATAGTGCAGTCTATGGCAGTGCCAAGTGCCTCAGTTCTGCTGTGCTTACATAGCCAGCATGGAAGGGCTACAGAAATAGAGGAAGGAGTGGAGGACCTGCCTTTAACTTTGCTCTCCAATACAGGTAATTTTCCACCAACTTTGGCAACTGACAGTCTGAGTCAAGTTTCATGTCCTTACACAATTCCTTCTTTTTAAACCCACCTATAGAGTACTTAATCTACTTCTACCACTTACCCTAACCCCTATAAACCTGCTAACAAATTTACTAGAGAATTTAGTGAAAATAAGCGGCACTTATTTTCATCACAGGATGAAGTCTATACCGTGATGCATAAAAAAACCCCAGCCCGTGCTAACATAGCTTTTAGTACGCAACTGTGATCATAGAATAAAATGTTTTTCTTCATTTAGGATTGATTTACACATTGTAAGGTGTTTTTTTTCTTTTACTCAAGCACAACACAGTGTGTTCTCCTCCCCAAGATGCTCCTTTACTGTCCGATAACCTTTTATTCAGATTTTTGATAGGAGTACAAACCCAATTGTAAGGACACATGCCACAACTCACTTTTAAAAATACAGGTAAATTTTAAGGCTTGGTTTTCTAGGGAAGAAAGTTTATATCAGCTGTGCACTCCTGCCTTTAGCAATAACTTCTGACTTTGTTAGCCAGTTCCTGCCCCACCTGATAAAGGACTAGAGGCCTCAAGATGATATTAAAAGGCTCAGTTGGTGGGTTGGTTGAGGGGAAGCAGAACATGCTAACTCTGTGGCTTCACTGCGGGAAAAGAACGCAACATGAGCTCATTCCATACTAAAAACCAGAGCACCTGTGCAGGATATCTAAACTGCAGACACAAACATGTAGAGTCTGGCTTCACTGGCTCTACATTATCATTATCACAGCTGTTACTACTCTATGTGGTGCACTGGTCATCACAGCTATGGCTGACTAGCAGAAACATGGTGCAGTCTCACCACACTGCTAGGTCTTGATGATGACTAAATGGACCGAATAGGCTAGAATAACAGCATTAGCGACACAAACCAAAGAGGAACGTATCCTTTCACCAGGAAGATTAATCTCCAAGATTAATTTAAATGACTAGAAATACTTACTACACATCTATAAGTGTCTACTAGTAGATCAGTCTAGCTAGTTTTAAGCTATCACCTAGGCAAGACAGAAGTCAAGCTTTATGCTGCCTTGCCAGGAAAGGAGAAGGTTGCCAATTTCCTAGCTGCCTTCTTGCACAGGCTGCATTGATTTGGTGAAGAACTTATTTCCAGCTATTATACACTTCCAGAATGTGTCTGATTTTGAGCAAAGGCAAAGTTATTCTGCTGATAATGTAACCCCATATATATTCCTTTAGCCTTCACATTACAAATCTGCCTTAGATTTCAGAGACTACAGAATATTAACATTTTGAACACTTAGCACTTCATTAATATTTGATTGGCACATAAGAGCAACTGTTACATTAAAGAGTATCTGGTTTTCATGTGCATATACCAACAGAAGGTTGGGCTGCTAATCATTTTGTAGAAACAGAATACACTTCTGGATGAGTTCTAACAAAATAAGTGGATTTTCTAGTGGATATACAGTTAGCTGAAGGCAGGGCAAAGAATCCTCTATTTTTGGTATACATTTCAAATATATTCTTCGAGTACATTTGACAAAAGTAATCCCAATGCATCCTTCTGAAGGCTGCTGGAGTTGCAAAATTCCCAGACATGACCCTCAAAACTCAATGAATGCACTAAATGGGATAGAAGGAAGCATCATCTCACTTAATACTTTCCCACACCTTACCCAATTGTGCTGCTTATCTCAGATGTTAAAAAAAGGGTAGTAGTATCTCACCTTTCATTTGCATTTAAGAGGAATGTGGCAGTACAAAACATGTGGGCTAAAGCACTTGCCAGCAAGGAGTGTGAAGGTCATTTATAAACAGACATCAACATTTGTTCTAAGGCTGAAATAACAGGCTATAAGGGTACTTGTCACTCATCTGCCTCCTTTCCCACCACAGAGGATATTCGACTTAAGTGAGCTAGGAAAGTTTGATACTCCCCAAACTCCCAAAGATTACTGTCCTGGAATGCTCAGTTTTAAGTACCATAATAGGATTTTATTTCAGGAGATCTGTATGCATGTACTCTCGTGGGTAGGAGGGTTGAGAATATGACAAAAACCCCGCCACACCAACCCCAAACTACCATTTCTGCTCTCTCTGCAAAGAAACGGTGTAACCCCTTCCTTACCACCAAAACTAAACCCAATAGCCAAAAGCAGCCAATAGTAACTTCTGAAGTCAAATCATTTTTCAAGAATATGGATTTCAGGGAAATAATCATGTACTGCATCAGACCATACTTATAGTCTGGATCTTTCCTGAAGCAGCTAACTGACTTTGTCCAAAGAACTCCTGTCTTAATTCAAGAACTACTGTGCAATTCATTGGTTTGCCCAGCAAACATGGGCAAAACTTCCTTTTTCTTTCATCTTACTAGACTGCACGTGCAATTTAGCCATTATACATACCGGTCTTCTTTTATACACTAGGTATATGAAATGTAAGAGGTTGACAACCAAAAATACAGAATTCCAGATCATTATGTCCAAGGCACAACGATAGAGTGTAGCCCAGATGATGAACAATGCACATCCTGTAAAACGAGAAAAAGGAAGTTAAATTTCACTGAACAATAAACACATTTGTAAAAAGCCATCAAGATTGTGTCCACTGGGTGCAATTACACTGAAAAGCAACATATTCTACAAGCTTTACTACAGTTAGGCTCTGTGGATCAACGCATGCAGTTATAGCGGAGCTAATCACTACAATGCTACCAACAGGCACTGAGGGCAGGCTGGCAGCAGACTGCAGTCCTAGTGCAGGCGACTGCAATACTGGAGCAACAATAATTCAGATCAGGACTGGAGAGAGCAGAAAGGTGCAGCCCACGATGGTCTGTTACTAAAATGAAGTAGAAATGGGATGGGGGAAAACAGTATCTTAAGTAAAAAAAGAAAAAATAAAAAAATAAGCAGCTCACAAAGCTTTGTTGCTAGTATTGCATTAATTAGACAAGTAAGAGCTTAGAAATGAATGCTTGTTGTTCGTATCAGTAGCATTCATACCTACCTAATGGGCAGTACTTGCACAAAAACCTCCTAAAGTCATATGTAGGTATTTCTGAGTATTTAAACTAATTATCATTGCTGCATTTTGACAAGGTCACAGCAGGAACCTGAATTCTCTTGTATGACAAAGAGGAAATTTCAAATGCTTATTTTTTTTTTTTTTTAGCTGCTTTGAGTAGTGACATTTGCTTTAGATCATACAGCACGCCTTCTCTTTAAGGATTCTATTCTAGCTTAGAAAGACAATACTTATCAAATGATTATGCAACTGTGAGCCTCTCCCAGGTAACTGTGAGCTGTAGAGGTCACAGATCTGTTTTCCCTTAAGTTTTGTGCAAAGACAATAAGGGACAAGGTACCAAATTAGCGTCCCTTCCCCTTTCTCCTTGAAGATGATGATTCATGAAATTAGTATTACCTATTCTGTCTGGGTTGTTAATTGGCCAGGCACCATTTACACACAGATCAGAAAGATCAAAATAAGGTGACTCTTGATCAGCTGGTTAATTAGATTATAAGGGAAAGGAGGGTATGAGGTCTGGAAATATTAAAAAGCAGCAATATCATGGAGCAGCACAGAGGTGGGGCAAGGCCATCAAAGCAAAGGGGACAGATCCCTAGAAACTAGGCTTTATTACTTATGCTGCCCACAGATTAAGTCTGCTTCCAGCTGCCACCTCAAGCTTGCAAAACTCTGATTCCATATCTGATCAAAATACAAGACCTACAGATCAAAGGGGCAGGCTCAGCAAGTGCAGAGTTCCTTTTGCTTTTAAAAGGAGAGATACACAAGACTGAAAAAAAAAAAAAATCTTGCATTGCTCAGACCCTTGGTCAGTGCAGTTTGTTTTAATAAGTTATCCTATAATAGCTATAAAAAAAAAAGAGGGAAGATCATTGTAAGCTCAACCATAGAAGTCCTATCATAAAATAAGCATTCTCACTTTAAAATACTTAAACATGCTCTGTGTTGTGATACAGTAGAGTTTATCTTCCTTACACTGCAATGACCTGCTACTCCTCCTCTTTTGATCACAAAGACCTTGTCCCACACAAGTACAGCGGCTTTAAAACAGCTGTGGGACTGCAAAAGCATTACAAATCAAACCACACTTGCACAGTCTCAAGCATGCCAAATTTAGTTTTTCCTCTGAAGTCAAATTTTGGTGTTGCAAGATGCCTACAGTGGTGGAAGAAACATAACTGTCTTCAGAACACTGAATGCCCTCCATACCGAAAGCCTGTGCTTCTAAATAGGCAATGAAAATAATGCTGGTGACCCTCTAGTGCCATGTGTTTGAAGCCACATTTAAAGAACAGGTGGGCCGACATTAATCTCAGGGAAAACCCTCACCTACTGCAGACACACTAAGCCAGTGCACCAGCCAATACATAGTCCCAGTACTTACCTGAAACCTAAAATTAAGGTCTTAAGGATCCATAGACTTAACTGTGATTTGCAATTTAATTAATTTTAAGCAGCCAGTCACATCTAAAGTATCTAAAGTAAGTGGGGTCCACTTGTATTCAAGCTGGCATGTTCACAGAGCTGAAATCATAAGTTACGTTTCTGGGAAATTAAGAGCCTAGGCACATATAACCTTTTCAGAAAAAAAAAAAAAGAAAAAATATGTCAGGGTCAGAACAGACCCCCATCTACACCAAGAACACCTTGAGCAGAGTACAACAATCATGAATATGGGCTCTAATTTCACCACAAGCTGAAGAGACCAGCTCCGTAATGGCCATGAACTGCTTTTTCTGTCAAAGGAAGGCTGCAAATCTCTCCTACAATTCTCCTACCTATGGTGAGCAGACCTCGCAGAAGGATCATATGAAGATTCAGAGTAGTTGGAATAACCAGTCCAACTGCAAAACAAATATTTGCCACGTGGAAAACAAGATGATGAATCTCCTTCCAGTTTTCACATGCAGTCTCATTGAAAGGCACAAGAGTTGCATTTTTTAAGTCTGGAATAAAATCTAGTGGAGTAACAGTGAGTGGGCTCATTACTGTAGTGTTCATCTTGGAGACTCCTGCAATGAGAAGAAAAGAAAATAATCACTGAGCATTAAACTGAAATATATTAGACATACAAATGGATTTTAGACTACTGCCTCTCTTCCCAGGATATATTTTTTGTTATCATTCACAGAACAAATCTACAAATGCTTTAAAAGGGTAAGCTAGATCTATAGTTCAGTAATGCTTTACTATCTCTTTCACCTAAGTGCTAGGTTTTAAGAATGGTACATTTTGAAGTTTGGACTGTAGGCACATGAACAATGCTGTCTGAAGACTAGCTACTATGACTGTCATTGCTCAGTAAAACATTCCATTTTTTGTATTGTTCCTAGTACACAAATTTAAAAAAAATATCCCATTTTGGTCTACCATTTATCGAATAGGTCCACAATCTTACGTAAAGTGAATACATAAGAGAATTTAACAACCTAGATGAGAAAGAAAAAAGAAAATAAGTTTATACACCATAAAGGAGACGTACTACATAAAGCTGTTTGTCTAAATAAGGAATGGAAGGTCTTAAAGGAGGAACATGTGCTGTTTGGTTAATTAAAAAAGCCAACAAGCCACACGAAAACTGAAAACAGAGAAAGCTTCAAATTTTGGCTTTCTTGCGGGATCATTTGGAAGTGTCCTAAGCCACATATCATCTTGCACACATTAACCAGAGTAGGCAAAAAACCCCAGAACACTTTTGAGAACAGTAAATAAAAACTACCATTTCTCCTGCTAGCTGATCAGATGCTACCAAATCAGAAAGGGAGATGCCCAGGCTGGTAAGTTACAAGAGGCTGCTAGTCTTTCAAGGAAATCATTTGGTCTACCTAGTATGAGCAAGCTTGCGAGACCTTTGGTTGTCTGTGGAACTCCTGGAGAAAAGGAGACAATTAAAAAAGCTGATTTCTAATCTAAAAATACATAGGGTTTTGTTGTTGCTGTGGTAATAGCAAGTCTAGCATATTTTCCTTTCACACCAATTAAGAATATATCTGTGGGAAATATCTTTCCAATACAAAGTAAAAAATTCCTATTAAAAACAAACTAAAAAGAAAAACTGGAAGATTTCAAGACACTCCCAGCCAGAGGAACACAACTTTTCCTAGATGGGCTGTCAAAACCACAGGAAAACCCTGCTTCCAGTAAGACACCTATGGTCCCCCACTGCCACAGCAGGGAGCTCAGCTTCAGTCTAGTTAAATGAAATAGGTGCATGTATCACTGAGCAAACAGGCTCCGTAACACGCAACACCACAGGATTTGCATTCAAGTACATTCTGCAGAGACAGTGCACGTCCCTGCTGTGTGTGCTTCCTAACTGTCATGTAATTCATCTGCTCAGCAGACAATTCTGAGTCACAGTTAATACACTCAGTATTTCCTGCGGACTGGAATACACTCAGCATCTTTCTGTTACTTGAGAATGCTTCTTGGGCTGTGAAGTAATTTTGAGCTGTTTTATCCATTCTTTTCACTACCTTTCTCCTAATAAACCTGTGTACAAGATATAAGCAAGGTGGACAGGTTCTGAAATCGATCAATCTTTTAAACACCTTTTTAAAGGAGGAAGAAATCAGGAAGAAAACCTCAACCCTCTGATAGATCCTCTCTGATGCCCAGAGCCCGTCACAGCTAAGGTACACTACAGAACACGCAGAGGCATCTTGCATGATCAAACACTAACACTGACATAGCGCTATCCATATCTGGATAGAAGTTATTATCAAAGAAAAAAAATGTAATTCTTACCAAAATACGTAATTCACTTATTTCGTTAAAAGCTCACTTTCCTCTCTTTGCTCCTACAGTTATTCACAAAGGTAATTAAAGTATGCTTTGTTGGCATAAACAAGTTCAACATTAAATTGTTACCAATAATCACTGTGCCCAAATTCACGGCCCAGGTATCATACAGGCATCATCCAAACATGGTCTTATTTTATGTCAGCTCTTTTGAATGAATTTAGCAACAGAGCCAAAAGAGCAGCTTTGCTGTCTGGACAAAGCTGCTCGCACACAGAGCCAAAGCGCGAGCCCGTACGAAGCTGCAGGACTGGCATTTTAATGTGTTCATAAACAGAAGGTAATTGCTAGCTGGGTAACAGTTTGTGTTAGTCTTACACACATCTCATCGTTGTGCTCCTGTTTTCAAACAATATAAACTTGTTACACTGGACCAGCAGTACCTCTAGATCTTTTGCAAACAGTTATCAGCAGAGTCTCTTATCTACATTCGGTCTTTCACTGTCCAGCCATCTGACAATAAAAGCACCGCTTAACATGCCAACAGAACTCACAGACAGATACAGAACCAGCTCTAAGTCCACCAACTCACCTCAAGATCAAAACAGGCTGCAAGAAGTAACTTCAGCTGCAACTGATTACAAATCAAGAAAGCTTTCCAGATGCTTGATTTTTTTAATAGCAAAATTTAGTACTGCATCAAGAAGAGAGGCTACCTTACTCTTTAAATCTTGGCTGTAAAGCACCACACATTTGAAAATGGGGAAACCCAACAAGGCAAATTAACTCCAACATGTGACAATCTCATTCTTTTACATCCCTGCCAAAACACCACTCCCCTCCTCAGCCATAGGTACTGATGCCACAAACTGTCATAATGGGAAGATGTTTCTGCAAGTGTTGACCAAGTCATTTAAAGCCATCAAGTGTCCACAGCTGTAACAGGATGGTCAATGCTTTTGAAAGTCTGGGCAACCTACTTGGCTGCCTAAATTAGAACCCACGAACCAGAAACTAGCCACCTCCATTTCTTGTGGTTTTTTGTTTTGTGGTTTTTGTTTGGTTTTTTGTTGGGTTTTTTTTTTTTTTTGGGGGGGGGGGGGGGGGCTGGTTTGTTTGGTTTTTTTTTTTTTAATTTTTATAAGCTTTGCCTTTAATACCTTGAAGTCCTTACATGAACACATTTGAACTTACCACTCACAAACATTACAGCATTACTAACGTACCACAAAACAGCAGAAAGCTGAAGACCTTCTGTCATGATAGTATTTTAAAGCTGGGAGAAATAGATTGATGCTATCTGCAAAATGACTCAAGGACAGATTGTGGCTCTGGAGGAAAGCTGCCCATGAATTTCAACTAGGGAGCCTGCTTGAGAATCAACAATAAAGGCAGGCAGGGTTACAAGGTGTAACCTACAATGTTTGTCCACAGGTAACACCAGAAAGACAAATTCAAAATAACATCTCTGTAATTTTAGATCAATTCTTTAGTCCTAACGCCTACTGTTGTCAAATAACACTGAAGAATTAGAAAAAAAAAGGTGCTGTTCAACACAGGAACAAGCGATTTTCATTTCCTACCCTCTGCTACCTCAGAGATCCAAAAAATTAGTTTTCTCACTACAGAATCAGACCTTTAAAAATTTTAATTTAGGGTTATGTCGACTAAGGATCAACATAGCACATTTTGAAGTCTTAAGCTTAAGTCTTCAATACATGAAGACATATCAATATCAGGAGACAAAAATACAACCAACACAGTCAAATCATTTTGGAATAATTGGGAAAGTATCAACTTAAATGGAAGCTTTATGGAGCATAAGACAAATAATTAAAAGAGTATGTTTTAATATCTAGTATTTTTTCCATCATACAGACTGATATTTACCAAACTAAGTGTTTGAAAACTCAAGCCAACTTGTTGTCCAAACAAGGCGGAGGGGGGGGGGGAATCCAAACAACAAATGTAAAAAAAAAAAAAAAAAAAAAAGAAAAAAAGCCCCACCACTCAGTGACACGTTTAACATTAAATCCATCAGCAATTAGTATGGTTAACATAAACAAAGCCTATTAAATTTCTTTGTGCATGAATCTGACCTGGCTTTAGGACTGAAAATACAAATTCCTAGAACGTAAATACAGTGAACTTCAACATTTTTCTATGCTCAGGACATCTTTACACAACAGACCAAACTTCTGAAAGCTATTCCCAAAAGACTTAGTCCGCACATGTTCTTAAAACTAATAGCTGTTTTCTGGATACCTACACAATGCTCACAGAAGACAGACATAGCAGAAAAATCTAAAGCAGCTGGCTCTAGCAGGAGACTAGGCCAGCAAAGCCAGGAGGGGACAGGGCACTGTGTCCCACTCGAGTCACTGCCCACTTCACGGGGACCACTGACATCCCACAGCTTTACCGTTCAACATTATTCAAGTGAGCTTCGCAAAGTTCTGCTTGAGTATGTTCGTATAACTTTATAGTCACTGCAACTTCACAGTCCATCATTTGTAGACAGAATGTGAGTCTACAGAAGAGAAAAAAAAAAAAAAATCAAGCTCAACGATTTTGTTGGGTTTTTTATAATACCTGCAGAACTTTAACTACTTTTCTATGGTCTTGTAGCACAAAAGCTGCATAGGGAATTTAGATAGTCAATAATTTCTTTGCTTTTGTGAGTTGAAGACAAACAGTGCTAGTGTAATCGAGTTAATTACAGCTTAAGTTACCGATTTCCTTTTTACAGTGAAGTAGGAGTGAACGCGAAAGCGGTGTAAGAAAAGATGCAGCTCACCATGCTCTTTGGGGCAGGTTAACTTCCACTAAATGCGCCGCTAACCGCGGACACTTGTCAGCCTCACTCCGCGCTTCATTCTACGGAACGCTTACCACCATTCCCGTTCCGCACGCCTAACGCACGCGCCCGCCCCGCCAGGGCCCCCGCACGGCCCCGGCCCGGGCGCGCCCCCCCCCCCGCCCCGGGCACACTCCGCGCAGCGCCGGGGGGCGCAGCCCTCCCAAGCGCCACCTCAGCCCGCAGCCTGCGAACACCAGACCCGCCGCCTATACAAAACAGTAACAATAAAAAAAATTTTAAAAATGAAGCAAACCACCTGCCCCTTTGCCCTCGGCAGGGCCGTTTCCAAGGCTGCGCCTCTCCGCGGGAAGGTCGCCAGCGGAGACCCCGCTCCCCGGGCGCCCGTCGGGGCCGTGACCGGGGCGAGCAGCACCGCGCCCGGCAGCTGCGTCCGCCCGCCCGGGGACGGCGGGGCCGGGGGCGCGGGGCCCCCGGCGGCCACAGGGGCGCAGGCACCCGCCGCCGCTGGCGCCCGCAGCCGACCGGGGCACCCGCCGCCGCCGCCCAGGTAAAGCGCCGCTGCGGCCGCCCTGCCCGCCGCGCTCCCCGCCGCAGGGCCGTCCCCGCAGCCCCCGGCGGCAGGAGCGCCCCTTACCTGCCCCGCGCCCTCGGAAAAGTTTCCCGGACGGGACGGGTACGGGCTCGCGCTGCCGCTCCTCGCCGCTCCCAGCACCGCCGGCACCACGTCCCGCCACGGCCACCGCGCCGCCGCTGTGACTAAAATAGGCAGAAGCCGGCGGGAGGCTGCGGGCGGCGCCAGCGCCGGGGCCGGCACCGAGCGGCCGCAGCGCGCAGGCGCCTCCCGCCGGCCCCGGGGGGCTGCGGGCTGCCGGGGGCCCGGGGGGCCGCGGGGCGAGGCGCGGCCGCCAGGGGGCGGGGCGGCGCGAGGTGTGGCGCGGGGCCACGGGAGCGCGCCCCGCTGGGTGCGCGCCCCGCCGGGTGCGCGCAGCAGCTGCTGTGTCGCCGGGCAGGTGGGAGCCCCTGAGCGCCGAGCAGCGCCCGGCCGGGCACCGAAGGCCGCGGGGTGAGTGGCCCCGCAGCGCCGCCCCCATCCGCCCCGGGGTGCGGGCCGAGCGCGGGCAGCGCGCCTCGCCTCGCCCGTGGGTGGTTAAAATTAGAAGAGCTGAACGTGCCCCTAAACGGGTGGCAAGCAGTGTTTCCCCTATATGGTGAGTCAAGGAGCCAAGATAGCCTTTATAAGACCGCGCTTCTCGACTTGGCACCTGCTGTGGTTGCTTTGTCATGAGCATAATGTTTAAGAAATGTCACCAAGTTTGCTCGTGTGGCAGTTTGACAGCTCCCAGAAATGATGTGCTTCCAAAGTGGGCCACCTGCGTGTTGGTGGATTACTCTGCTGATGTCCTGTCCAGCCCTCTGCTGCACCACCAGGCTTGCAGGACAGGCAAAGGAGCCACCAAGCCTGCCGTCATCTCCAGGATGTTGATGTGCAGCATCCAGTGGTGAAGGGCATTCCAGATACAGTCTGTGGGCATCCCAACCCATCCCCAAACCTGCCAGTGATAAATGAGGACTGCAAAGGCAGAAAATCTCATTCAATACCTTCTGATGAGCTAGCTACAAAGTGATTTGGGGCTTTTTTTCAGCAGCTGAGAGCATATGGAAAGCATTATTACTTAAGTTTTTGGAAAGAATACAGAATACTGCATTGTTTTTGAAGTAACAGTTTATACACGTACGCATCAACATGTGTCCTGGGAGGCTCCAGCTTTATTAATGGTTGTTCTTGGCTTTACCTCTTGGAGAAGAGATCTGGATTGTTCCAGTGATGTGTGCCATGTGAACAGGTTTTTTATGAATCCTGCTGCCTCGTGTAAGACCTGATTTTCCAAAATACATCAGGAATTTATTACAAAGGATTTGATTTGGGACTGTTGTTTCCTCTGACCAGCCAGTCATTCTTATGGGTGTGTTTGCTCTTTCTGAGATACGCAGGGTAAGTGAGATGGAAAAAGGGTGGGAAGAGCGAGTCAGGATAGCATGGC
Source organism: Falco peregrinus (assembly GCF_023634155.1). Classification (NCBI taxonomy): domain Eukaryota; kingdom Metazoa; phylum Chordata; class Aves; order Falconiformes; family Falconidae; genus Falco; species Falco peregrinus. The sequence continues at coordinate 23,929,191 of NC_073727.1, forward strand.
CATGGGAATGGTCAGGAGAGATACAGCATCTAGCATGTGTTTGAGATTGATAGTATTCAGCCATGCTTGCTGGAGCAAAGCCAAGTAGCTTCCAAAAGCAGCATACAAAGTGGCTGGTCACAGAGCTCCTATCCAAATCTAGACTGTCGTGTAAACATTTTCTAGCATGTTACTGAATGTTATGCATTGGAGAAGAATGCTTAGTTGTACTAGTTGTATCTTTTATAAAGTCCTTGTACTTCTCTCATTACCCTGCAGGTCTTCTCTGCTTTTGTGGGGAGCCTTGGTGGTAAACAGTATCTGCTTAGCCCAGTGCAGAAAATCCTAGGTAAGAAAGCTTGGTGTGAACTAATAGTATTTGCAGCCATGTGAAGGTGTAGAACTTTGCCCTGATTGCAGTTACTTTCTTGGAACCTTTATATTTCAGTATATTCATGATTAAATGTCATTCCCCCTGTGCAGCGGGGCGGTAAGAACCAAGCTGCGTGGGTAACGTAGGAGGTGGTATCTAGTACAGCTGTCAGCGGAAAGAGAAATGAGGGAGGATCTGAGCTGCCTGGCCCTCCAGGAGGACCATAAGTAGATGAAGAGTGTAGACATGGCTCTGATGGACTCTAGCCTTATGCTGTGGGGTGCACCCACGTCTAGAAGAAAAGCCTTCCTTTATCTAATACGATGAGTAGCATCAATTTTATATAGATAATAGCACATAGTCCTATGCAGATATTAATGGCCGTAATTTTACATAACCTTTAGTTATATAGGTAATCTTAGATAACATAGCATTTTCTATAGTTGTATAGATGACTAAAATGTTATCTAAGTAGAAGAACGTATTAAGTAGACTTTATTGTCTTAAGCCAAGGTTTCATGTACTGTAGGAGAATGGGCTGGTTTAATAAAATCAGCTTCATGTTCTACTCTTAAACCGCTGTAAAGACTTGAAGAATGGGTTTAAATAAAGTACAAGTTCATTGAAGTCTGATAATATAAATTGACAGGCAAGAAATAAAAACTTTGCATTTTCATTGATGAGGAGTTAGCTTCAAATAGATCAGTTTTCAGAGATTTGTGTTGAATTGATGCATTTTGTTAGCAGAGACAGGTCTAATGGTGTTACAGCTGTTCATCGATGCAGCCTTTCTCTCGGTCATGCTTCTTCTGCTATTAAATTCTTGATAGCTTCAGTACTTTCTCCAATTATTTAGCTATTTCCTGCAGTAATAGTCCACAGTAAAAAATGTCACGTGGATGTTGCAAATTGCGCGGTCGTGTTCCTTATCTCCAGCGTCCTGCTTTGTGATCTTTGACAGTATACCCTAACCTCTTGGTGCCTGGCTGTTCTTCTGTATTGCCGGGGAAATAAGAGCTGCTGATGGTGCAGGGAGATGTTGCTGAGCAGAGAGGTCAGGCAGGAGTTCAGAAGCATAGCTGAGACTAGAGCCTCCCTCTCCTGCTTCTCAGTTCAGCCTAGCCGGGCATCAGAAGACTTTATTAAGCAGATGATAAAGTAACTTTTTGTAAAATTGCAAGCGCTCTGCCTTTTCCAAATGACAGCCCGATCATGCAGCCTTTTTTAGGCAAAGTTTTCACTAAAGAGAACAAATGTTTTGTATTTGGGATCCCAGATGTGCCAAGCTGACTGGGCTATTTTCAGACAATGGTGAGATCTATGAAATGTTTCCATTTATAGTTTCAGGAAGCGTACTCAGCATCTACAGCTTAGAAGATGCCTACTCTCAACTAATCTTTTAAACTCCCCCTACAGACAATGCAAGAGGGCTCTTTTAGAAAGTAATTAATCCTGTGTATGACAACTGTCTGGAGTGGGATGAAATATGCTGTCATAGTTCAGAAGTGCCACATTTCAGTGAGACAAATCCCATCCCAGATACTAAAATTATGTGCCATATAATTGTAAAACTACACATATTTTCCACAGAAAAAATATTTATTTGGGTTTTGCCTGAAAGCATCCTCAAGGATTATGTTTTCTTAGAAGGAACTTTGGATGGAAGAGGTTGTGAATGATAAATACTCTGTCAGCTCTTTAATATTCTGGGGGTTTATTTAAGAGGAGTGTGTGCATTCTGGTGCATTTTTACATCATAACCTCCAACAGCCACTTTCTGATGTATAGCCAGGCAATTTTTCCCATGCCACATCTGCAGGGATGGTGTCTCCTGTTTATACGAGAAGGGCTATCTCTTTGTTTGAATTTGAGGTACAAAACATCGTATCCCAGGGCTTCCAAGTGTCTGACTAACAGTATGGTAATTGATTGTTGCAAACTTGGAGCCAGGAGCCAACTTTCTTCTAAAACAATCCATCAAAGTATCCAAGTTTTAACAGATGCACTAGTTGTTGTAGATGTTTATCCAAAGTGTACATGATCCTGAGGTATAAGGGCAGAGTAAAATTGTTTGCTATTTAAAGTTATCTAAACTGTGCACAGTAAACAATTTATTCAATCACACTTTAGCAATTATCCCTGTTCCCAAATTACGCATGAGCAGTCTCCTGCTGACAATTTAATTTGTATGTTCATTATTTGAAATTGCTCAGTGAACAATTTCTACAAATATATGCAAGCCTACGCGCTGCTTGCAAGTGATTTTTCTGAGACTTGCTGGAAGGGTCTGCTCCGCTTGCTCTAGTTCTACCTAAATCACACAGTTCACCCCCAAAAAAGAAGAGCTGCTATAAAACCAGTTGGATTTCCTATGGTGGGGTCATGGTGTCCATAGTGCAGGTTACTGTCCTGCCAGGGCAGCTTGCTGACAGCAGCAGGGAGTAACAGGGAGCCTGCCCTCACAGGTTCGCTTCTTTCTGGAAACAGAGGAATAACAGAGATGGATTTTGACCACATCTCTTGTTCAGGACTCAGGTTGCTATCAACATGTTGCTCTTGTTAATGCAACGCAGCTCTTAATTTATATATAATTAGAAGACAAGTAAAGCAGTGCTTTTGCATTGCATCTGTCTGCTCCACTGGGTGACGGCCCATTTCTTAAGGGTCCCCATTACAGTGAATTTGGCAGCACTGCTTGAACTGGCTGTGATTTTTCTGTTCCCTTTTTGGACAACTTCCATGCACAAAGAAAGTCCAAAGTGATCACGCAAAGATGTCTGTGCTAATCCTGAAGTAAATTCATCTCAACTGCAGCTCACAATGTTCTCTCTGCAGAGATTTGTGTGAATTTTTGTGAGCCTGTATGACTGTATAAATCAAAGGAATTGCAAATATTGTCAGGGTATAAATGTGTGTGTGCTTTTGGGTGTTGGTATAATGGCAATTAATATTTTGTTGCAATAGAAGTCCTTTTTAGCTGTGCATTTTAATATTCACCAACAACTGTTTTTGAGAACCAAAGTCTAGGCTTGAATCTCCAGGACTTTGCATATTAGCATCATTAAAAACTACTGTTTTCTAGGAATTTTTAAAATTACTGATAAGGCTTAGAATTTTATTTCAAGATAAAAAAGGAACTAAACCCCAAGTGTTTAACATTATCCAGGACAGGCAGAACTAAAATAAATAAATAAATACATAAATAATCTAACTTAAACTCTTGAGGAAGGAGGACAAAGAGGAAGTGGGGGAGGCAGATGAGTCTATGGGATTATTTAAACAAGTGACACAGAAAGCATGTAGGATTTGAGAGTGAAAATCCTCCAGACTCTGAGGGGGAAGAAAAGGTAAATAGATCAGCTCAGAAGAACTGTGAATGGGCATGAGATATCTCTTTTAAACATCTCTTTTCTTTGCAAAAAGACACAGAGAGAAGAGACCAAGAGGGGGCAGAAAATGGATAATCCCATAAAGGAACATATTGGGGAAGAAAGTAAGCCAAAATAAATGCTAGGAACAAAAGTTCAAGAGCAAAAAGCAAACCAGGAATGCACAAGTTTGGTCCAAATGCACAGAAACAGGTTGATGTAGCCCAAGTAGCAAGCAGGAATATTTTATGCACTTCATCAGATTAGCAGTCCTAAATAAGAGATTTTGAAATACTCCTTGCTTTGACCATAAACTTTAAGACGTTAATAAGCACCCAATTTCTGCATTAGCTGCCTCCACTACCATTTCAGAAGAGTCAGCATCAAACAATTGCTCAGGAGCACCCAGTCCACATTTACAGTGCACCCCACCTCTGCTGCTTTGTACATCCAAAGGCTGGACTTCAGCTGTGCATATCAAATTACTATCAAAATGGGTGCTGAGTTATAATATACCACAACTGTTTCTTGCTACTGTATTCTTTGAGAGTAAAGGCAAACACAGAAAAAAAACCCCCAAAACATTTTTTCCTCTAATTTCAATGAATAAATAAGACCATCTTCTGAGTAACATTTATTATACTTATTTGTTCTGTAAAGAAAAAAGCAACAAACCAACCCCTATTATATAGGGTTAAAAACAGGGATACAGATTGCAATGCACATACAGATATATATGATTATTGCTTTTGTGTGTAGTATTAATTTAAATACATATACCAATGTATAAAGCAGTTTCAGAACTAAAATGGCAATGACTATAGTAAAAAAATTACTAATAATTTTTAAAACCAAAACCAATATAAAAAAGCTTTATGTTCCATACCTGAATTCAGAATATCAATATTTATTGTATTTTTTCCTACTAATACTTACCCATTAATTCTTTAAATAATGAACATACATACCGAAAAGACACTATGTTTTTGAAAAGCCATAACTGAACAAGAAAATGAAGACCCAGTAAAAAAACAGAGCACGGTGCTGGCTGTATGACTAGTTTTTAAGAAGTAATCCCATTCACCTCACTAGGGAGATCTGCTTTAAAATATCATCTGAGACTCAACTTTTCTGTAAAGGAAAACAGGACAGTTTTACTTCATATTCAAAATAAGTATTCAAAATATTTTATCTAAGCTAAATCTCTTAGTAAAATAGGATAGCTGCTAAAACCAAAATCAGTAAGTTTTGAAGATTTCTAACATGAACGAGTTAGATGAACAAAGCACAGCAAGGATTTCCAGCACAATGGCTGTATTATAGGAACTGCTGATACTCATCCTTGTGTATCCTGGCAGATGTGAATTGGCTTGCCTCACTTTTATTACGGAATAAGTTATTTTCCGTGCACCCCAGTGTAAAAGAATGCGTATGGGAAGATACAGGGTCATACCTAACATGTTTGATACCCATCTCATAGCTTACCTGCTGATATCCGACCTTTGTAGCCCTGTCCTACTGCTGGCCCCTGGGAGTCCAAATGCAGCATTGGGTACCTAGATTGTCCTGTACGCTTCTTAAGAGTCCCTAAAACCTACACATGGGAAACACGAAACAGAGATGTGTGCCTCACCCCCACCCAGCCAGCATCCTTGCCTAGGGACAGGGACTCACTCCCCTCCTTTCACAGACCTGAGATGCTTTAATGGTTGCCTAAAACATGTGGTTGGTACAGAAGGTGATGGTGCTCCCACATCTATACAAACACATAGAACATTTATCCATGAAATTGGATTTTTTGCTTCAATGTCTTTCTCAGCGTAACATACCTTTGACTCAGAGAATTATTGTATATCCTGGGCTTTAGACAAGTTTGGGTGGAGAGTTACTAGTGCATACAACAAAAATCATGGGATTTGCTGCTAAAACTGTAATTTACCACCATTATTTTATCACAATTGTTCCTTTATAGGACTTTAGTGTCTGTGTTCTTAATCATCTATCTCTTATCATTGTTTATCTTCAAAACCCCACTGAGGTAAGAAAATAGTCTTGTCCCCACAAGACACCACAGATCCCTTAAATTAGGAGCTGTGGTAGAACTGACAACTGAGTAAGATGGCCTGGGAATCCACAGCAGAACAACAACTACTATAAAAATCCTTCTGCTCCCACAAGCTTTTGAGAACATCCCATCTTTTTTCCCAGCCTATGACAATGTTTAACAACCTTTGTGGCTTGAAGAGTGATGATTTGGGTCCAAACCCTCTGCCAGCAGGACCACCTGCAAAGCTACCCTCTAGAAGGGCTTTGCTAGCCGCGATTTGGGATGAGACCCCAAATCCTGGGGCTCGCAGATGACATGTCTGTGCTGCCTTTCTCCTACACACTCCTACTGATGAAGCTCCACCTACACGGTTTGATTCATCAAGATGAGGTGGCTTGATTTACATGTTAAGTTCAATTAACTCTTTTGATTCACACAGAAGTAGAATTACAGTAAGCAGAAACTGAAGGGATACAAAAACCTACAAAAAAGTAAAGTTAATGTGAATTAGACAAAGAGGGGAAAAATGATGCTTTCCCTTGGGAGCTCTCAACCTATTATATTTTTATCCATATTAGTGTAATCAAAGTAAGAATTTTCAAGAGGGAATAACAAATCAGCTTAATAAGGTATTTACTCTGTTGTACTGTAAAAAATATCTGTTATACAGTAACATATCAGCACCAAAGAATATGCATTCAATTATTACAGGAATAGAAAGGAAAATATTTAATCTATTAATGTCTGAATTCAGCAAATAAATATTCTTTTTTTCCTTTTCTATTTAAATAGTTTTCTTCTGTCTAAATAGCTATGGATTTGTTTCATTTTTAACACATGGTTTGCAAGGCCTGTTTATATGAGCAGTACAACACTGTATTTTAATTTTTAATGTGTGTTGTGTTCAGACATATCTTATATTTATCATTGACAATAATTGAAAAATGTAGAATACTTTTTTGCTGGAAACATAGCATCAATATATTTAATTACTATAAGCATATACCTTTTTTGTGGCGTGGCAAAACTACATGATTTCATCCAAGCATATATTCAGCTTTCCCAGCTTTATCCTAGTGGAGATCTTAAATCTGTATGTATAGTTTGCCATCAAACTTTCCATCACTGAGTTTCCCTTGATCACTGTCACATTTGCTGGTTTGTTGCAGGGCAATTAATTACTGAAAATTTAGGACCAGGATGGCCCTCCTCAGTCACCAAATCCAGCCTGTTATCTTAGGCAACTGAATAAAACAATCTTTTTCATTAGGCACTTACAATTGGCCTTGCATAGCATTAGTAGTTATAGTAGTACATTGGGATACATTCTCTCTGGTAATTCTGTAGTCCTGAGTAGAGTTGCATGATGGATTAAAAACATTACTTAGGTTCTGTTACCTGTACTTATACTACTACTAGTGAAGAAAATACCACCTAATGAAAGAATTGCAGGGTCGGTCCCATGCCCACAAATAGGCAAGACTTGCTTTGAAGCTCCCACAGTACATTGCTGCATCCGATAAATTAATTTGCCACAAGCCCAATTTAAAATAAAGCTCTCCTGGATAAAACCTGTAAGAAGTTGAGTGCTCTTCTTTTTTTTTTTTTTTTTTCTTCCTTTAATTCTCCCCACCCCACCCCCTCCTTTGGACTCTCATAGGACATGTACTTTTTTAGCTTGCACAGTAAATTTGAACCCTTCTGCAGGCTCTAAGGGTGATTCCAGCATGATGTTCATAACTACAAAAACTCTGGAGTATTAACTAATGCTGATGAATAAGCAAATCATCACATGCGCCAGATTCTGCCACTGTTACCTATAAGAGTACACCAATGTAGACATAACCCTATAGATGATTATGGAACTGTTAAAAACGTAAAATGTGGGTGAAGGGGAGTCACTACAGATCAAGAAAAGGATTCATTGACAGTGTTCTCAATTCACAAAGCAGCACAGAGTCAAGTATTGTTCACTTAAACCGATGATGAAGGAGCCTGACCACCTTGCCGATAGTTATTCCTGAGTAATAACACAGGCATAAATTGAGTGATGTTCAAGTCAGAGCTTCATCTAGCTCCACATGTTTACTAACCTATAAGTAATTATGGAATCATAGAATAGTTTGGGTTGGAAGGGACCTTTAAAAGTCATCCAGGCCTGCCCCCCTGCAATGAGCAGGGGCATCTTCAACCAGATCAGGTTGCTCAGAGCCCCGTCCAGCCTGGCCCTGAATGTTTCCAGGGATGGGGCATCTACCACCTCTCTGGGCAACCTGTTCCAGTGTTTCACCACTCTCACTGTAAAAAATCTCCTCCTTACATCTGATCTGAATCAACTCACTTTTAGTTTAAAACCATTACCCCTTGTCCTATTGCAACAGGCCCTACTAAAACATCTGTCCCCATCTTTCTTATAAGCCCCCTTTAGGTCCTGGCAGGCTGCAATGAAGTCCCCCCAGAGCCTTCTCTTCTCCAGGCTGAAGAACTCCAACTCTCTCATGACTGGCTATGTACAACATTGCAAAAGCTTGCATTATTTCACTGACAGTCTGCAGATTATACAGCTCTCCCAAAACACATTGGTTTATGAGTCACACACCAGAGTGTATTTTACAGTACGTTTTAGAAGTGCTGTCAAGATTAAAAAAAACAGAGGTGGAGAATGGTTGCTGTCTCGCTTCCAGTCCTTTTGTGGGTACTTATATTATTGTAGATAAATACATCCTGAATTCTACAGCTGAAATGTTCTGCTAGTTATGACTCAAACAGATGCTGGAAAACTGGAAACAATTTTTAAAGTGACTCAAATCCCAAAAAGCACAGTAGCAAAAGCTAAACAAGATTAGCTAAGGGTATGTTCAGATATTGACTCAGACATGTTCTACTAGAGATTTCTGGTAGTAAATGATTCCAGCAGAGAAAAGCATCACACAGGATTGTTGTTGGAAACGAGGCTGAAACCAAGGCATGCACCAGTCACAAAGAAGAAAAAAATCACCAAAGTATGTAATGAAGCACTCATAACTCCAGAGCAGACACCTTTTAAGCAGTATATGCGCTATAGTTTAAATATAATACTTAAGCTTGATAGAGAAATTGGGTGGGCAAGACTTCTTGGTATTATTTTGAAAGTGAAGACGATCATACTAGTTTATTAAATGCTGACCCTATTTAAGTTAAGGCAAGTTTTCTTGAATGTATGGGGCAAGCCCATACATCCAAGAAAACCAAGGAAAGCATTAATTGATGGTTTATATTATGCCTAAGTCTATAATAACATCTCTTTTATGTTTCTAAGACTATAATCTTTTTATGTTTGTAGATTGTTAACACATAAATCATCAATTCTAAACTTCATATCGGTCCAACACATGTTACAGCATGAGAAATGTATAAATTCTTACTATTTTATCAGAATAAGAGATGGGCAGCTATCTTGAAATCACCTGTTAGAAATCAGAGTGAAGTTTTCAGAGTAGCTCAGCTGAGTGAAGTGGAGCGGTGATCGCAAGGCACAGCCTAAGCAACAACATCCACGGGAGATGACACACTTCTTAGCCACCGCAAACATCGCCGACATTTAAATAAGACATCATATTAATCACAGCGCTGGAGTTACATGAGAATAGCTGTGCTGAGCCCTACCAAGGGGTCAAGTAGCCTGCTACCCTGTCCTTTAACTATGAAAAGTATAGGAAGAGGGCATACACAGCTGTACATCCTTACTACACACTGCCAGCCTCTGGCACTTTGTGCCTTAGTTATTTTCTGGGCCGGTCTTTTAATAACCGTCAATGAACGCTGCTTGCACTTCTTCAATTCTCTTTTGACCAAGACAAAGTAGGTTTGTGACTCGGGGACTTCACACAGTAATACATACAGAATACACTGCACGGAAGAGTTATCAGAATGATTTGGGGATTATCACATTGCATGCTATGGTATTTATGTTTGGCAGATTTTCCTCTCCAAGAAAGGGACAGAGCTAAAAGCAACACTCATACATTATCTGCTCTACATTGAAGGTCCTTCAAACAGGTAATTTCATATCATTTCTAATAGCTTTCTTATATATACTGCATGATTATCTTTCAAGCATAAGGTTGTATCATTATTTTAAGTCTTCCAGCAACAACTCCCAAGATCTAAACTCATACCTATACCCACTCATACACAAACACACAATGGCTGTCCTACCAAACAGTCCAGCAATTTTAAAATATTAAAAATGTGATCTACCTCCAGATGTATCAGGCAGCAATACAGTCTCATAAAATAGTAATGCTTCTTACTTTTTTGATTACTGGCCGGTATCAGGCATAGCAGCAGGAAGGTGAGTTAGCAAAGACATTCAGACACTTCTCCCCAAAGGCACAGTGACCTCAAGGGTCGAAACCAACTCTCTTACTGAAGCACGAGTTGGTGCTCCCGTACACCATTAAACCACCACAGAACTAGGGAGAGAATAACCTTTTCAATCAATTTCATAGGCACAGAAAAGTGACTCTGGAAGCTAAACATGGATGTTTCAGTTAAAAATTGTATTTATTGCTGCGGCTGTTTCTTAGTTTCTTCCTGAAAAACCTAGCAAAAAAGAATATTGTAAAACAAAGCCCAATGGTTTGGCAGTTGATTGATTAACAGTATTTATTGTACATGTCACGAATGGCACTGACACTGTGGAAGCCTAGGTCCTATAGCATCACATTCTATCAGAAACACTACACAATCATTTCCCTAAGCTATATTTGCAGCAGTTACAACTGCTTTACTTTTCTAATGCCAGTAATTACATTTGTTTGTTTTCATGTAGTACCTCTTTAGGACAGTCAGAGAGAAACTAATCATTCATGGAACAGAATTTGTTGTTTTCTTTTGTTTGTTTTTTAGGAATCTTGCTTTGTATTTCGAAGTCTTTCATTTCTTTAAAAAACAAACTCTACAATTGGCCTCAGTCTTTTTCTGCAATATTCTTCATGTTAATTGTGATAATGTTCATGTAGCATAAATATGAATGTTACAAGCAACTTGCTATAGTTTGGAGACAACTTACTTGTTTTCATTAACTATACTGACTATACTTCATTATGGCAAATAATCTTGAGAAAGTATAATTACAAATACCATGAGTTTGGTTTTTTTGAAACACAACACAGAGGCTACCGTAATGACAATAAAACTTCAGCCTGTTATGGTTTGTTTTCCTCCAAAAATAAGGAGATGATCAACAAAAGAATTAACAGAAACTAAACATATTGCACAAACTGTCAAAATGCAGAAGCCAACCCAGTGGCTCAAGAGAGAGGAAGAATTCAAGCTACTCCAATGAAAGTAAATGGCACTTGTCAGTCAAATCTGGCTTGACTGGGTCTCGCTCTGCTTCATCTTTCTGCTCTTCTGCTTCACCACTTTGCATTTCCCTTCATTGCTTGGGGAATGGCTGCAGCAGAGTTTCCCTTCCTAGGGCTGTGTGTGGAAGGAGCTGCAGTTTGTAACCCCTGTGGGCTTGTGGCGGGGGGACCCTCTCTGCAGGCGGTGGGAGGGCTGCACCGGGGGTGTCTCTGGCAATGAAACGTGGTAGAAGTTCGGTAACCGAATGTCATACCTAAAGCCTTTCCCCACCTGCACTCTGTCATTCAAGGCATACAGTTTTTCAGCAATGTCACTCCCAATTAAAATTGAGAACAGGCGGGAGATGAAACGGTGTTTAGCAAACAGCAGATACAGCTTCTTTCTCCTCCAGGCCACGTACCGACAATCTGTCTCTGCTGTAAGCGTTACCTATAGAATAGAAAATTAAAGTTAGCCAGGTGATAAGGCAGTGATATTGCTGCTGCTGCCCTTGTTCAGAAAACACACACACACATGCCCAGCAGGCACGCAGGCTGTGTCTGTAACGTACACTTCGTGTCTTTGCACCTACTGCAATTAAAGCCATTTAATCCAGCCAGAGGGCTCTGGCTGACAGAGGTCTACTGTAGGAAAAAGACAAGAGAGAAGGGTGTCTGGGAATGGACCAAACAATCGTGTCTTGTTGGCCTCAGTGACTGTCTGCCTATGCCCACTTTGAACGACAGCCCCAGCCCCACACTCCCCGCTTCGCTCTCGGCAGCCCCAGCTAGAAAGGCAGGTCTAAAGAAAGCTCTCCGCAAATGCCATTTGCTCTTGTGACATGCGACATCAGATCCCACACCAGCTAGTGTGTCAGTCAAGTGACAGCAGTGGGAGGGCTCTCAGATCACAGGGGGCAGCTCCAACAGACACTGTCCCATGCTGTCCCCCCATGCAAGCTGTATCACAGGCACAGCCCAGGCTCTCAGGTCACCTCCCATAGGGAAGGCTCTTCAGCACCAACTTCCACCCACCTCCTGCAAACCTCATTTCTCAGGGCTGGGTTTTAGCAGAGCCAAAGAATGCAAACAGAGGCTGCCTCCCAAATTAGCTTTAAGAAAAAACTCATTTCTTGTCACAACAAGATGCAAACAGAAAGGATATACAAACAGCATAACCAGTCCAGTGGGTAAAGAGGACTTCCCTCCCCAAATTAATGGAATGCCACTTGTTTGTACAATTTCACAAATGAAACTCACAACTAAATGAACTTATTTCTAAACCAATTAGTACTTGAACCGTTTTCTGTAGCATTCAAAAAAAACCCCTCCACTTTTACCTGGAAAATTCCCTCTTCTGTGGGCCTCAGCGAATCCCATTCAGGAGAATCCAGAAACTGAAGAGGAAAAATATAATGCAGGAACTCCCCATCAACTGTCACTCTGATCCTACAAAGAGAAGATGTGTTAATTTATTAGTATTACCTGCACAGCAGCAATGACTGCAACAAGGATGTGTTATTTCTACCACGTGAGGAGTTTAAATATAGCTTTGAGGGCATAAGAAAGCAATCAACGGGCAACAGTATCCTAATTACATTTTTGAACCCAACTTGATCAGGCCAGTTGAAAGAGAATACAAGATGATAATCATGCAACTGAAATGGAAATCTTTCCAGGCCTTATTCAAGTCATATTACTCTCTTTGGGACAAGTCTCTGCGGTGACGGGCAAGCTTTGTCATGAAAAGGCCAGCATGCACTGGAGAGACTAATGCACATAACACTGTTTGCCTGACTTACTTGAAAACCATGGGATGTACTTCTAAGTTTGGTAAATACGCATTTTAGAGGTAACAAAGTGGAAAAAGCAGGGTGTGGAAAGCCAGGGTTCCTCACAGCATGCCTTACGTAGGGCTCTCTCAAGCATTTAACAGGAATTACATGGCCACAGGACTGTCTCTGGAGCCAGAACAACATGGAGGCACAGGATCTCTGCGTGAATGCTTTGGGCCTTCTGCAGATACCAAAGAAAAGCTTCCTTTCTACTTTTAAAATCATATTTAAGTTTGAAGGCACACAAGAAGAAAGTGTATACTTAAACTTTATCAGCTAAAAAACCAAAAAAAAAAAAGCAAGCAAGCTGTAGGAGTCCCCTTTTTACATCTGCTCTGCACTGAGATTAATGCTTCTTACAAAATCAGAAGCAGCAGCCCTATACCACACCAAAGAGGGTTATCAGGTACTCCCTGCATGATTATTAACTGGCTGGGCACGTAGGATGGACACCTCTCCTTCAGTATGACTATGACCAAAAGCAACCTTCATGTGCTACTTTCTAGATAGGTCCCAAGAATGCTCTGAACCAGGGTAACACTGAGGACAGCTACCTAAAATCCATATTGTTCACTGCAAGTAGTCCTAAGTCAGCTGGGTTTCAAGCTGCCTACAAATTCCATCTGTCCACACAGCAGGCTGTCAAAATGCACCTACAAAGCGTCCCATCACAGACAGACCACAGCCGTCATCTCTGGGTATCCCCATCTACTCTTGTGATGCTCCAGTACTGTATGCCACTTTGTACACGGTACAAACGCTAGTATTGCCCTTCAGGAGAACATCAGCAAGGTTGCCAGAAAGGTCTCCAGTCAGCAGGGAGTACAAGCAGCTGGATTTATTGCCTCAGGGTATAACTAAGTGCCACAGTATACAGTAACTGTGGACTCAGTTCTGCAAATCTTGGTATGGTTTGACTATGTTCTTTTGTAATGGAAGGGCACTTTTAGGCCTTCAGCTCTCCCTTACTCCCTCTCTTCACCCACCTCCCAGAAAGCAACAAAACTCAATCTGTATCAAAGTCAAGACCTCTACTAAACAGTTAATCTCAGTGTATTCAGCTTCATAACTACCTTTTAGGCCTGTTTCAGATGATACTAGCAAAGAAAAATAAGAAAGATGCTGTGTTCATCAGCTAGGCAGCAGATAGCTAGCAAACTGCAGCCTGAAGCACACATTTGTTCCCCTTATCTGCCTAACCTGTTAGACTGCTATGATACAGTGGTCTGGAAAAGAATGACTTAAAATCCTTTTCTTTATGCTATTACAGATTTTGTGCTTGGTGGTTTTATGCTAGTGCTGTCTGAGCCGAGTGTATTTAGCCTATTAATATTTATATTACTTGCATTAATATTTAATCTGTTGTACTGGAAAACGAACAAACAATACACAAATCAGGCTTTTTTTTTTGCTTTCATTTTCAAGAGGGAGGAAAAAATAAAGATATTTGCAGAAGTCTGAACAAACAGATACAAACCTGCCTGACACAAGCAAGGACAATTTATCAATAGGTGTTTTGCCCTGCATGGCATAACAGTGTTCCTTCTCCAGGGTAACCACTTCTGCATCGCAGCACAAGACAATCTTCCTGTAGACAGTCAAGGAAATTCCCAGAGGCTGGAAGAGCGCGCTGTAGAGTTCCTGGAATTCTCTGTCAAAGGAAACACTCCGAACTTGGTAGGTAACGTAAATGAACTGGACGAAGCATATAGCAAACAGTATAAAATTCCAGGAGAATATATCAGCAGCACAGACATCCAGCCAAGCCCAAACAGAAGAGCAGAGAAAGCCCAATCCAAGCAAGCTGAAGACATAGAGAAGCCCAAAGAATCCACTTCCACCCATGAAGCCCACAACAAAGAGAATACTGGCTAGGTGGTAGATAGATCCCTCTGCCTCTTGCTTCCAGGTTGTACACGTCGGATGTGCATATATCAAACTCTCCCAAAAACTTGCATTTTCTCCCATGGCTGGAATAATTTTTTGATTCAGCTGAATCTTGGCAATTTTTATTTATTAAAAGCTGCTAGCGGGGTCCTTTGCTTTTCCATTCTTGTAAACTCTGCTCAATGATAACATAATGTCAGCATCTCTTTTGGCAGTAAAGCTGCGCTTAGGAATTCCAGCAACTAGGAAGCTAACGTTCTCAGAAGGCAATGCTGTTTCTCATCAGTTCATGCATTGTTTTGACTTTGGCCAGGCCATCTGTAGCTTCATCTGATCTGGACAAACGAAGAAAAGATGAATTACTTATAAAATCATTTTAACGAATTAAACTCTATCAAAGCTTTTGCATTACAGTCTTCTAATTCCCCTTGTAGCCCTGTGATTCTAGAATCAAACCTTAATATTCGTAGAATTGAAGATCTTGTTTCTGTATCTACGAACCCTGTAGCAACTGTCAGATCACCATTGAATCCACATAAACCTGAACATTGCATCCACAACATCCTGTGACAAGCCCTTCCACAGCCTAACTGCTGAGAACATAGTTGCATTTGTTGGTCCTGAACCTCCTGCCTGCAAGGCTCGTTTAATGCCCTTCCAAACTCTTAAGACAAGAAGCAACAGGAAACTCTTGTTCCTTGTTCATCTCCTCATTCTCACTCTTGATTTCGGTCAAACCACTCTCGTTAATGAGCTGAGCAAGGCTGCTCTCTGTCCCCAGAGACAACAAACTACATCCCCAAACACCACACTAAGGGAAACCCAAATATCACAGGAGATTGTCTTTTCTACTCCAAGGATGACAGGCAAAAGCTGTCATGTATAAGAAAGACTACAAAACTTAATGGCAGCTTTATACAGATTATTAGAACATGAAGTAAGTAGTCCTGCAAAATACTTCTGAAAGGGCATTTTAAAAGCAATTTTAACATTCAAAGTTCTACTTTGTATAATTCCATGCCATGAACCACATTTTATTGTTCAGCATTATAAAACGATAACCATGCTATTTATTTCCGTATGACAATGTATTATTAAGAGTTAAGTAAAAAAATAAACCACACAACAGAAAAGCCCAAAATAAATTAAAAAAAAAAAAGAATAATCAAAACCAGCTTTCTACATCTGTCTTTTAAAGTAAAAATACATACTTCAGTGTAAGATTAGACATGGAAGAAACTGGAAAGCTGGAGTCTATCAGTAGTTTAATCAGGATAGAAACCCACCAAGATCTTTAACAGTCTCATTCTTTTCCTGATACAACATCAGGGAAGCCAAGAAATACCTTGCCATCTAAATTATTAGATTCTCTGGAGTATTAAAGGTAGTTTGGTATTTTTTCCCCCCAAGAGCCATAGAAGTCAATACTTAAAGAGTACTGCTGGTGCAATGAAGCATCCAATATCATTCAGCAGGGCTTTCAGTGATGCATTTTTACAGTAACACATGTAAGAAATTAAATTAAGCAAAGTTGTATCACATTTCCTAGCTGCTACAGCTTTACTTTTTAAGTTTACTCAAGCCCCAACATTAATTCCATGATTCAAAATCACTAATGCTAAATCAAGACATAAAATCCTAAACAACCGAGCAGCAGAGTTCACAAGAAAAGGTTAGGAGGAGAGCTCTCCCTCTGTGGGAGTGGTGATAGGGAAGTCACTGACCCATAAAAACATCACACCTAAAGAGCAGAAAACCTCTCCAAATTAAAATGCTCTCTGTCCCACTGCAGTGGCAGAACCAGCATTACAAGAACGAGGTAGTTTGTAACTATAAGCTTTTCTGTTTGCCTCTTCTCTGGTACAGGATTCTCCTCAGATGCAGGATTTAACCCTTGGAGAATGGGAGATGAGAACTGTATCAGCTATGAATAAGTTACCTAGGCATGGTAAGTGCACGAGGAATTTTAGGCAGTACTTCTGTGATCAAGGGCCGATATTTCTGAACCAAAAGAAAATAAAACTGGAACATAAAGTTCCCAGACCTTGTATTCTGAATCCAGTCAGCATTTCCACTGCACAGTCAAGAATCGGTGGCGAAAGTGTGGTTTGGTTTTTGGGGTTTTTTTAAGTAAGTTTAACGAGTTTCTAAGGGGTGGGTTTTTTTGGTTTTTTTTTGTTGTTTTTTTTTAAATAGACAATGGATAACATTTATTTTGGATTATTGTTAATACTTCTACGCTATTGCCAACAATTTGCTCTGAGCAGTTCCCATGAAGACCCTAATTTCTACAAAAAATTCAGTTTTGAGTGGAACCATGACTGAGAAGTTACATAGGAAGCTGTATGCATGCCACAGACAAAACCACCATGGATCTGTACTTTAATCCGCTTTCTATCACCAACCTCTTTTTGTCATGTAAAGTCACACGTTGCAACAATTTGGCATAACTTTGCAATAATTTGACAAAATTTATGTTCAATTTCCAATTCGCCTATAGCATTCACAGTCTGCCCACACTACAGCTCATAGCATTGCTATAAAACATCTATTCATGACAACATGAATCAAATTAATTTAGAAAGAACATCACACTGCTAGGACACAGATAGAGAAGCCATCATACACAAAACCAAAGCCTTGGAAAAACTGTCCTGTATTTGTAACTGTTTATTTTTGGAATGGGACCCGTCTCCCAAAACCAATGTATACAAAATTCCCACATATTTTGTAGTTCTGAACAGTGAGAACTTTTACTGTGCTACAGCATCATCCAGGCTGCAGAGGGCCTCCCTCTACCTGGGCAAGAGGAAGGGCCAAGGAGGCAGGCCAGCACTAGCACAGAATACAGCCTCACCAACAGGACACTCTTCTGAGCGATGTAAAGCGCACAGGCCAAAACAAACCTTCTGGAAATAATGATAAGCCCTGCTACTAAATGGAACTGGTTTCTCAGGGCTACAGTGAAGAGCAAGCATGCTTGCTGTCAGTGAACTGCAGGAAGAAAGAAAGGATTCACCTCTTTTTAATTAAGAAAGATTAAAAGATTTGGGAGCTAAAAAATGTTGGAAGGTTTTTTTATGAAGTATTAAATACAGCACAGGAAATAGCATGTATGGGCCTAAGTACAGTAAAATTTCTAATTTTGATTGGTATTTAGTGCTAGATAAGGCCTTTCATATTTTTCTTTATAGTTCCTTCAAGTCCAGACTTTAAGCTCTTGAGGGCTTCAGAACAGTCGCTCTAATTCAGCCATTCATCTACTGCATGAGGGACTGGGGGGAGAAAAATCCCCCAATTCAAAAAACCAAATATCTGTGGTACCAACTGTGAGTCATCTTCCACTGAAGATCAGCCTACAAAGTGCCCAAAGTAGTATAAAATTACCCAAATTTGTAAGCACTCAAAGGGGACACCATCCTTTCACTGAGATGCTTTGGCACTCCTACCTACCAGGACAGGGAACGTGCCAGCTGATGTGGCCTTGTCTGATGTCCTGTGTCAGTCGTCCTGGCTCTGGTGAACAGTTATCGCTACAGGTTCGTTTGTTGGTGGTGATCAGGCAAGCTTCAGCAGGAAATTGCATTTAAAGCAGGTATCCCAGATTATAAGCCTGAAGAACTATTATCTTCCCCAAGTAAATGCTGAATACTTTCTACTCTGTCCCCTGTCTCTGGAGAAGGAGGGCCATGCACAAGCAGGGTCTCTGCTATATGACTACTGTATTCAGAATAACACAACATTGACATCTGTAGGCTGTCAGAGCCAGAGGTCCATGGAAGAGGTCTCCTCCCAGCTCAGGAAGGAGACATGCCCTGCCAACACAGGCTGAATTACTGAGGTGCTTTTGAGTGTTTTGCTCTACCACACACCCCACCCTTTCCAGCAGGAGCAGATCAAGTGCTGGGAAAAATCAGCTCAGACTCGAGATACGAGCGATACACCACAGCATGGACTTGTTTAAAACAACCAACAGCAATGCTGAAAGGTCTCAGCTGCCATCAGAAAGTGTTAATGAGTTTGCTGGAGCTTTAAAGAAGTAAATGGAGCATCTCACTTATACCCTCCAAAATAAATACCTGCCAGCAACTTACAACTTCATAGAATACATATACTAAAATGGTCAGAACAGAATGAATGTATATTGTAATTTAAATGCACATAGTACAACTTCCCCCTCGGCAAATGGGCATTTTCTCCATACACTGTAGAATTCAACAATTCAACAATCATGTACATTTTTAATTTGCTTAAGAACTGGGTACTTTACCTTATTTTTGTCACTGATGACTCAAATTCAACTCTGAGAAGCTTTCAGTGTTAGTCACTCTGTCTAGATCACAATAATTTCTGCAAAGAATAAACCCTAAACGCCTTGAGGCCACCAGCAGTTCTCTCTTCAGTCTTTTTAATTCAGTCAAAAGTAAAGCTATTCAGAGTTCAAATCTGAAAGAATCTCCATTCTTTAGTTGTTTTATCCCAAGTATTCAGCCAGAAATCCCTCGGCACTTTCACACTATACATGTTGACAGGCCGTAGAAGCCGTACATGCTGATCGTGTAACCAGCCTGCATGAATTGTTTGCTACAAGCCTGGAAGCAAAAGGGAAGATTTTCCTTTACAGCATATATGCTTTCATGTACAAAATGAGATTATGCTGGATTTAGCAGGATTTGTCTCACTGGTTTTAGCCATCTACAGTGTAGATGCTTACACATGAGCTAGAGGCCACAGCCTGGCTTGGCAGTCAGCAAAGCTGCTCCACCAACTCCACCGGGAACCAAGAGGTCCCCAAGCCAAGGGGGGCCCTGGCAGCCTCGATGCCCCCTGCTTCCAGAGGGATGAGCTTTGAGCACCCCAGCTGCTAAGTTACATCTGGTCTGGCCATCATTTAGGTGTGTAAAAGGAAGCTTCTCCTTAATTTTAGGAAGTACTTCCTCTAACGTGCAATGCAAATGCATACACCAATTAACGCACTCCTTCCCTCCATGGCCCCTGCACCTCTGAAATCCTCTCTCTGCCCCTCTCTTGACTCCTGTTGCTCTCAATGCTTGTTTATGTAGCACACATTCCCCAAGCTACTTTCCTTCTGCGGTTGTTCACTTGGGATTAGATACCCAAATGGACCGAGACAGACAAACTCTTAACTGCAATGCTGTGTTTAATTTGGCACACAGAGGAGCTATGCATCTGCAGAAAGGTAGAGCTATGTGCCTATAGGCAAGTATAGGCAGACAAACAAGATAGTTCCAGCGATAAATGCTCCTTGAACCCACCCCAGGCTCAAAACATGCATGCAGCAACGAGGACAGTAACTAACACAAGCTAGCTTACCTTAAACATCTTGAGACTACATCCTAGAGAAAGCAGTAATTATAATACTGGAAAACACATGGTTTTCCTGAGAAAATGCAGCCTGCACAGTATAGAGAAGGCTACAGTAGCTTCATCACAGTCCACAACATCTATTCAGGAAGATGGAAGGAGGATGAGGAAGGACTACCCAATTCAAAAGACAAAGTTATCAAGATAATCAGTCACTATAAAATTAAATATATTCAGATTACAAAGACACACAAGCATACATAGCAAAGGTAATTAATTAATGGGATGGCTTTAAAGATTTTCTTTGCTGGGAATTAAGGCAGTCTGGATGCTGTCTGGTACCTAAAATAAATTTGGGTATGCAATTATTAAAAAATTAATCGGTTTACTACAGTTCTATTTTTTATTCTACAGGAAGTCAGATTAGATAATCACAATGGCGTCTTCTGGACTTTTGCCTTGAGTTACTTAACACAAAAAAGTTGTATATACCTAGAAAGTTATGTAGCTGGTCTTCCTAATGAAATCTAGACAGCCATCTCAGATACCAACTAAGCAGCTACTTTAGACAACAGAAAACATTGAAGACAGGTATATCTCTGAAATTATTTCTCACAAAGACCTTCCAGAAGAAACCTTCATCCATGCAGAGACAGCATCCCTTCCTGCCAATGTTTTTCAAAGAAAGGAATGCTTTATCAATGAATGCTAATGAAACATGTTTGCATGATGGAACATATTTGCAACCCCAGCAGCCAAGCCTCAGCACCCCGCTCCCTGGGTGAGTGTCCCCCCTGCAGAACAAAGAGCGACTGCAGCGTGGTTCTCCCTCCCTCAGCCTCCTTTCTGCACACATTGACAGCCTCAGCAAGAAGGGCAGTAAGTGACCAACCCACACGACTTAAAATTAATCACTTGGGGCACCCTCATGGAAGGGGGGAAGATGGATTTGCACTCCCTTGGGCTGAGGAAGGCATCCTGTGTCTCAGTGATGTCTCATCGCTGTTTCTCACCCCCTGGATCAATGTTCTGTGTGTAGGCTGTCACTTGGAATTATCTCAGGCCTTAGGAAAGGCAGTTAAACTGCACCCTTCCCAGTCCTTCCAGTACCCCCTGAGGTGTGCAGGCTGCAATTGCCGAACCAGACCCCTGCCCCCAGAGCATTCATGTGAAGCGACACCTCCTTGGAGGGCAATCCTTCTAGGAATGCTCAGAGCCACAAAACCAGCAGCTGGGACATGTCCAGCCATCAGTGGTGCTTCACCCATCAGTGGTGCTTCACTGCCTTCAGGGCAGCTCTGAGAAATAACCACCAGCCAAGCGGGACTTTTTGGGGTCAAAACCCTGCCCTGGTCAGGCAGAATTTAGGCTCCCACGTTCAAGGTTGTTCAGACAAGAACCCTCTTTGGTCAGCTGCTGCCTAACCCTGGAGACACCCCAATGCCATGTCTACGCTGAAGTCAAACAAGCCACCAATGGCATGAGGCTGGTCACCAGTTGTCCTCCTCACCAGGCTGGGCCTGACTCCTGTCTCCCTGCTGCAGCAGATGCAGAACTGCTTTCTCCAAAGCAGAGTGCTTTAATGGAAGCCTTTTCATGGGACTGTCAACTCATTGAGCTTGTTTGGCTGCAGCAGGCAAGGCCTGGTTCTACTGACAATTTGCTCAAATCCCCACTAACCTTTTTAAGAAGTGGAAAAAAGCTGGGCAGGGGGAGGCATCAAGACAGAAAGAAAACCCACAGCAATACAGAATAGTTTAAGGTTCATTAGAAGCATTACATACAGTAAAGCTGCTATTATTTAGTCTTTAAATATTTAAGACCAGCTTACTATACACAGCTTACAGTACTTGAACGATTCCTCATTTATCACTGTAAAATATAAAATGCAATCCTCTGTGGTTGCAAAGCCAATACTGAAGATGCTATCTATTTTACCATCGAGAAAGTACCTGATATGAAAAAAAAAAATACATTGCACATTTTCTTCAAATTTGAATCAGAACTGATGAACCATTAACTACACGTGGTCTTCCTGCCAAACTAGAGGAACAATCCCCTCCCTCCTTTTATTAAGGTCTTTTGCTCCTAGAAAACATGAATATGGAATGACAGAGATTTTAAGCCAACTATGGATTGCTAGCACTTGGGTAAATTTGAGCAAGGCTCTTGTATATTGAACAGTATTGGCCAAATAGTAATTCAGGGGGTCTGCTTTATTGTGTTTTATAATAAAAATTGCAAAGTGAAGCACAAGTTCAAGCTTTCCTACAGCTCAACTTTTAAATTAATAATAGAGAAAGCAGCTACAACCATATTTCACAGGTGCTTTAAAACCCTGTTAATGAACTACAACTCAACTCCGCAGAATTCAGCTTAAATGAGTTTGTATGGTGTAGTAGTGCTTTTAGAAAGGAACATATTCCCGTGAAACTAACCACCTGATGTGAACTTCATTTCCCAAAAAACCAAATAAACAGAGAGGCTTGGTTCATGTCATGGTTTAACCCTGGCTAGCAACTAAGCACCACACAGCTGCTTGTTCACTCCCTCCTGGTGGGATGGGGGAGAGAATTGGAAGGGTAAAAGGAGAAAACCCACGGGCTGAGATAAAGACAGTTCAATGGGTAAAGCAAAAGCCACATGCAAGCAGAGCAAACCAAGGAATCCATTCACCACTTCCCATCAGCGGGCAGGTGATCAGCCATCTCCAGGAAAGCCGGGCTCCACCACGCATAAGTTACTTGGGAAGACAAAAACCATCACTCTGAACATCCCCCCTTCCTTCTTAATTCCCCCAGCTTTATATGCTGAGCATGATGTTCTGTGGTCTGGGATATCCCTTTGGCCAGCTGGGTTCAGCTGTCCGGCTGTGTCCCCTCCCAACTCCTTGTGCACCCCCAGCCCCCTCACTGGTGGGGGTGGGTGAGAAGCAGAAAAGGCCTTGGCTCTGTGTCAGCGCTGCTCAGCAGTAATGAAAAACATCTCTGAATTACCAACACTGTTTCCAGCACATATCCAAAACACAGCCCCATACTACCTACAATGAAGAAAATGAATGCTATCCCAGCCAAAACCAGCACAGATCATCGCACTGCCCCTGCACGTACAACTGGATTACAGGGAAATAATGTCATGAGCCATGTGTTCAAACAGAAACATGAAATGCCACATTTATTTACCCTGTGAGCTCTAAACATGAGTGAAAACACTGTGAAAAGTAGAGGATGCCCTACTGGAGCTGCTGAAATTAGTTATCTTTACTGGAGGGTTTGGGGTGAGAAGTACAGCTCTACTCCCCGCTTTACTGGAACGAGTGTCTCACAGCTTTACATACAAAGCGGAACCAGGCAGAAGCATGCACATGGCACTGGTTTAGCATCAGTTTCAGTAATTTTCCAGGAGATCCAGAACACTCTTAGCTTCAAATAACAAACCAAAGCTTTGTTCATTGTACAGTATGTGACTTCTGTTTGGGCAACAGCCGCATGCCCAATTACAGGTACTGTATCATCACCTGAAGACACTTTTTCGTAAAGCACTGGAACACACTAAAATGATAAAATAAAATCTCATCCCTCAAGAGTTTGCAGACTTAATAAAAGGATTAAATATAGCTTCAGCTAAGAACCCTTTTCTTGAATCCTTAATAAACTTTCTGTTCTCAACTTTCATCATAAAAGGTCTTCCTGCCACAAACTTTGCCTTCACAGTTACCTGTATCACAGTTCCGTTTCAGTGCCGATTCTCCTCACTACAAGACTTGCAGTATACTTGTTATACCGCAGGCAAGGCATTTCTTAAAAGTTCACAATTTAAGCTACTTTATTATTTGGTGCCACACAGAACTTCATGGAAAGCCTGAACAGTGACAGTTCTGCATATGTGGAAACCATTTCTTGTTTTGCTGTGGTCAGTGAAGACACGTGTACTTGCATGGATGCAGTCATATCCCCATTAATCAACAGAGTGGCAAGAAGCCCTAGTTCTGGAAGAGACATTTCATCAACGACATCTTTATAACACTGCCAGGTGGTCCGTGATTCAGTATTACAGGAGATCAGCTATATAAAATGTTTGCCCATAAAGTGATTGGCAGCCTGAATGCACACAAAGCTTTGCAGAACAGCTGAAGAAAACGTGGTAAAATATTACAGTTTGGGAAAATATGCTCAGAAAAAAATATTATCGTTTGGGGAAAATAAGTGTTTCGTATCGCTCCTTCTATCTCAGCAAAGAATCAACCGCAAATGCAACACCAGATCTTCATTTCAGGGTTCACCTGCTCTTACCAGTTGTTGATGGGGAGAGAGAAGAACCAAGTAACGGCTGCCTACGAAGCACCCCCCAGTCGATGGAAGAGACCCCCAGCCGGCTTTGTCAGGCGAGCTACCCCCGGGCCAGCCCCTGGGCGAGCGGGCGGCAGCTGCGCCCGAGGCGGCACCGGGAGCCGGGCGGGGCGAGGAAACGCACCCCCGCCGGTGCGGGACGGGGCGGCGCGCTCCAGACAGCCCCCGGCAGGGGGGCGCAGGGCGGCGCGTCCCGCTCCGTCGCCACGGGGCCACGGCAAAGCTTCCAACCGAGGCCGAGCCGCGGCGCTCCGGTTACCAGCGCCGGCCCCCACCGGCTCCCGGGGCAGGGAGCGCCCGGCCCGCCCGCCGCTACCGCCGGTCCCCGCCGCCCAGCCCTCGGGGCGGCAGCCCTCCTCCCCCGACGGCCGGTCCCCGCCGCTGCCCCTGGCCCGAAGCGGGTGTCCCCGCAGCGCAACGAGGCGAGAGGCGGCCCCGGTTCCCCCTCACGCCCCGGCCCCGGGCAGAGCGGGGCGACGCTCCCCGCGCTGCCTGAGTGGCCAGCGCCGGCGGGGGGCGGGCGGAGGCAGCGCCGGGGCTTCAGCCCGCCCCGGCCGGCCCCCGCCCTGCCCGCGCCCCTTACCTGCCCCGTGCCCCTGCCCGCGCCCTCGGAAAAGTTTCCCGGCCGCCCGGACGGGACGGGTACGGGCTCGCGCTGCCGCTCCTCGCCGCTCCCAGCACCGCCGGCACCACGTCCCGCCACGGCCACCGCGCCGCCGCTGTGACTAAAATAGGCAGAAGCCGGCGGGAGGCTGCGGGCGGCGCCAGCGCCGGGGCCGGCACCGAGCGGCCGCAGCGCGCAGGCGCCTCCCGCCGGCCCCGGGGGGCTGCGGGCGGCGGGGCAGCCCAAGGCGAGCCGAGCTGGGCCCAGCCGAGCCGCGGCGGCCGAGCCCGGGGCAGAGGAGGCGGCGGGAGCTGCCGGCCGTCCCACCGCAGGGACGTTGGCCGCGCTCCTCGCTCCCCGGTAGCCGGTCCCGTCGCGGGGCTCCCCCGTCGCCCCGCGCTGCCGGTGGGCGCCGAAGGGGCGGGCGGGCGGGCGAAGCAGGACGCGGCGCCGCTGGCTGCGGCGACCTCTGAGGGACGGCAGAGCCCGGGCGCCCCGAGCCCTGCCGTGGCTGCCACCCGGGCGCTCGGCGGGCGCTGGCGGCCAAACCCGCCGCGCCTGAGCCGCGCGGGGCGAGGCGTCCCCTCGGGTGCCGCTGCCTCGGGTTACGTTGTCTGGAACGCCTGGTTTGGAATAAAAAACAATGCGATTTTTCTGCGCTTGCACCTACTCACCCCAGCAACATGTTTCTTCAGAAGGGAGGTGGATGCGCACCTGCAGGGCTGCCTCCATTACATGACCGGTGCACCTATTTGTACACAACGTTCGAGTTATTTCGTTTGGGAACAACCACAAGCCTCACCAAGAGTATAGTTAGGAGTGTCGGTACAGTGTCTATACGTAAGCCTTTCAGCGTGCTAGCCAGGTGTCTGCTCTGCTGATCACTTTGTGTCTTGGGGAGAAAGAACTGATTGATGGAAAGGGACAGACTTACAAGTTGTTAATATATGAAAAATCATAGCATGTGAAATGTGCAGCTCCTGGTACTACAGAAGGTGTTTCTCAATAACTGGAGCGTGAGCAATAATACCTTTTAAAGAGTAATTGTGGAGAACCTTGTGTGCTTGCCGGTGGCCGGGTCTGAGGTCCCACTGACCTGTTCATGGTACTGCAGGGCAATCACTGATGAGAACTTCTCCAGAAGTAAAAGGACAGAGCAACCTGTCATGCTCTAGTAGAGGGATTAGGGCTTTTCTTAACACCTTTGCAAACCTCCTTTCCCAAGGGAGTTCTTTATTTTCAAATATATTTAATTCCATATTTATCAGGGAAGAAGGTGCATAAATTCTGGAATAATCGATTCTCCTAAAACTTGAGAAAACAAAGAGCCTAAAGTATCCCTGAATTACATATATTCAAAACTTCACTGTCTGATTGCAGTACTTTTTTATTTATTATTTTGAGAGAAAAAATACTTTTTATAAAATCTAATCAACTATGTACCAAGATTCTTGTAGTTAATAAAACATCTAAAGGGTTTTGCAGTGTAGCTCCAAATATTTACCTTTCAGACATGCTTTGCGTATGATTGTTTACATTTGTTTAATTTCAGCAGCACTGTTTGACAGATTTCTAAACTGGCAAACCTGAGGCATTGCTGATTTACACTTTTTTCCACTATTATATTCTGTGTACTTGGGTGGAGCTGAAAGCACCAAACCACTTATTCAGATTTATCGCCAGCTGCATTAGGCATAAATTTGCCCACTATATTTACTTTTCATTGGGATGATAGCAAAGGGATAAAGAAATACATAATAAAAGAAGGATGCTGAAGTTTTTTATTTGATCTACTTATCTACTGAGATTACATTATTCTAGTAAACCACTATTATGTCAATTAAAATATGCTCCTCCTGATCATCCTAAAAGAAGCAAGAAAATTTTGATGGCTTATCTGTAAGACACTTTTTGAGTTGTATTTAGTTGGAAGCAATAGTCATCATAATTTTCCACAAACATATAGATCGCAAGGAACATTTTTACTATAATAATTCTTATGTTAATTCGATCAACTCCACATCAAATGTTCTCTAACACTATAAGACTGAGACCACAAATTACTTTCTCAATCCAGGCTTGAAACTCAGGCCTGTATGAGAAATCCAAGGGAGGCAATAATAAATTGACAAAGCCACCAGGCGCTGTGGAGAGACTAGCACTGCCCAGCATGCTTTGAACCAGCCACTTGAGTGATTGGACTAGTCTTTGATATATTAAAAATGGTTGTGGTACTTATAAAATGACTATTTGTAAAAGGTTAAATAATACAATAAATGTAAACCCAAATTATAACCAGTATTATTCTTTGCAGCAGTATGGCAAAATATAAAGGTCATACTTAAAGGTAGGCTTACAAGGGAGCCTGTGTCAAGACTCAGAAATCCATTATCAGACCTGAAAAGCTGTAGGAGGCTTCATGGCCCTGGCTCAAGGAAGGGGTGGGAAACGCTCTGCGTGGAGGGTGGGAAGGCATCTGGCTAAGGAGCCAGCAAGGGCCGGCCAGGAAGCGGCAGCAGCAAGTGCAAGATTTGTTCCATTCGGGCTGGAGAGGAACCTGAACACCAGAACTGGTGTCTCAGCTGTGAACCTGGACGGTGTGAGTTTCTGACTGGTTGTAGACAGCTCTCTTCTCATACCTGCTATTAGATTTATGGGAGTGTCTTAGATGCACCTGTCTCTGGGCACAATCCATCCTGCAAGAAGTCTGACAGCTCCATAAAATGTGCAGATTGCCTTGCTGTCAGCTTCTCAACAGCCCTGCCTCCAGACGCCACTTGTAGTGTTGCTGCAGTCAAGGCAGGGTTGCCTGAGCAGGCACCCAAAGAGCCTCCAGAGTGCTGGCACCAGACCTTCCCTTGCCCATGCTGGCGATTTCCCCCAGACAGAGGAAGACAAAAGCTCAGTGTATGATTTCACTGTCCAGAAAAAAGCCCCATCTATTTCCTCTGTAACCACTTAAGGAAGGACTTGCTTACAACGTCAGGTGGTTGCCTTCTCCATTATCTCTAAAGTAAAGTAATGGTGTTTCTTACATCATGCTGTACTCTAGGAGGAGAAGTTATCAATAACTGTGTTTAAGGGGGAGATTTTTTATATTTTATTAGACTGTTTTTTAATGTGTAATAAATCTCTACTGTGTTTTTCATTCACTGCATTGTCCTTGGTCAATAAAAATAAGTTATGAAGCAGGGGGATATGGTAGCAGGTGACATGATGAATTAGCTCTTTAAGAAGTGATGTGCTTTTCCTCTATGGATGTAATACTGTACTTCCCAGGTAGTTGTAAGAGGGCTTTTGTGTAGGAGCTCTTGGTCATTTTGGAATGAGAATTAAACTCCTTCTGTTCTTTGAGAAGGTTCTAGCAGACTATAGTTGAGTTCCCCTACAGGAACCTCTCCTTCCTTTATTTTTGGGTACAACTGAAGTAAGAAGAATCAGGATTGCATTCATGTAGTAAACTAGTTTTTATTGCTAACTTTCACTAGAAAGACATCAATCAAATTGTGTCATAACACAATATAATCCTGTAGTTCAGGTCATATGCAGCCTGCACAACTGAGCAAAATTCAGACTGGCCCACATTTTCAAAAATTGCACTCAATTAACAGCTTTCCCTGTCAGGTACAAATAAAATAGTTTTAATTCAGGCAAAAAGCTTTTTTTATGCATCAGTCAAATAAAATGCTAAATAGCACATTTCAGTTTTTATCTTTTCACTTGTAAAGGCTTTCAGATAATAGACTTGGAATTGAGTATCCTCAGCTGCAGTTAAGATGGAGAGCCTTAGCTGCTTCTCCACCCAGGTTTCCATAAGCAACAGTATGGGGAATATAGTTCCCTGACCCAGTGACTTCACACCCTGAAGCAGCCTGACCACAGAGGAGGAGAGGATGCTTCTCTATCTGGAAAGTGACTCTTCTCAACCTGAGCTCATTTCAGACACCAGCATCTAGAAGAGGTGGAAGAAGTACCCAATGCAGGATTTAGCTGTAACAAAAATGTGCAGATCCCAGTCCCAGCTGCTGCTGGAGATGTTTAAATTCACTCAGTGCTTTCCTGGCTTTAGGTTTGTAGAGGGACCCCCTCTGTGTTTTCTGCACATGGCCAGAGTTGCTCTGCTCAGGGCGCTTGCCAACAGCCATTGCTAAAGGTCAGTCACTGTGCCCGACCATGGTGGAGCCAAGGACAGGTTCAGAGCCTGCTTCTCTTGTGCTCAAAGGTTTGATCCCTGCACAAAGTTCAGCTGTTGTCGCATGCAGGGAGCAGAGAAGGCTCCAAGATTTTTATGGGCCAAGAGGAGGGATGCAAAAACCATGTGGGTTGAAAGCCCAGTTCTTAGGACACTCAAGTGTGTAAGAGGAAGACCTGCATTTTCTCAAGACCTTTTCCACTTTGCAGCTAAATACAGTTTAATGCCAAGTACAGAAACAAATCTGGAAACGAGCATTAAAGCTGGATTATGTGCCAAAAACAGTGCCCCATGGCATCTCTGCCTAACTCAGATATACCCCACAGATGCTGAGTATGTCCAGGTGTTCAGAAACTGGCAAATATAGCACAGTAAGTGCTTGTATGGCAAAAAAAGAGGTGTAGATTTCAATTGTTCTAGACCTCCAGCTGCTCGGATGGGTGCTTCAACCACAAGACTGTTAGGTAAAAGGTGGGCAGCCCTCACAGGGGAGGGATGTGGCTGAATTGTGGCTGTGTGAGATGAGGTTCTTCACCGGGCTGACATTTGCATCACTGCAGAGCTGTAGTTCAGTTTGTCCCTCAAGTAAGGTATCTGCTCAGGAGTGAGAATATAAAGTTAAAAATACAGAGTGTAAATCGAAAAGCTCTTCAAAGCATTATATAACTGGAGGATTTCAACTGTGAAAATGAAAAGGTTATGTTATAGTCAGGCGAATAAAGCAGATGCTTTCCATCACAAATGTTTAACAAGACTCTTCAGGCACAAAGATAGTTTCTGTTATCCATGTCTGATACTCTTTCTTGCTGAAGTTCTGAGTTGTCATCAGCCTCCTACTAGATGTTGTTAGAAAAAGGAAGGGAACCTGTAATTCCCAGCCTAAGCTTTCATGTCAAATACCTCAGTAGTTACATAATGTTTTCAACATCTTTTAGATTTACACTTCTTATTTTTAACTCTATACTCTCACTGCTCATTTTGCTTTTTCACCTTCCTTCAGCTCTCCCTTTGTCTCTTCCCAGAAGCCTTCTGTCTCAGTCCTTACCAATCAAGCTATTTTCACAAGCACTGTCATTAAGAATAGATAAAGTTCTTGTAAATAAATTATTATCTTTGCTTAGACAGATCCAGATGACCAGATGTGCCAGCCAGTGCAAGAGGTCTGTTTGGCTGGGGGAACCCATCTTCTTGTGAAAAACAAGTTTGGACTAGCTCAGAGTTACACCAATTTCAGTTGACACACAGACAATATTGTTCACCTCTTGTTTCATCCCGTAGCTCTCATTCTCAGTGTTAGGATGATGCACCTACAAAAAAAGCATTAGATAAATTGCAGGTGGAAACTGTGGGTAATGTATGCCATCGAGGCCTAGCAGTGAACAGAAACAAGTTAAGCCCTAGTGGGTTGACCTGGCACGAAAACTTATGGAGTTCAAGAAATACTACTCAAATATGTGTCAGAAAAGTGTCTCCTTCAAACCGAACTTTTTATCTTCAAGTATTTAAAGAGAGAAAAATCATATAGCATACCATGCCACTGTAGAATAACCTTAGCTCCATGTAGGTTTAGGATGGTGGCACAGAGGTGTGGGGAATTCTGCAGTGCTGTTTCCCACCTTCTGTCCATATTGTGCACACAGTGAAATGCAGCTGGAGTTTGGAAAAAAAATCATTGCAAATAACTGTTCTTGCATGTGGTTGCACTTGTTTAGTTGTAAACTTATTTGCCAAGGCTGTTATCAGTAATACTGAATTGTGGGGCTGAATTTTGCAGCATGCGTATCATATTTCTGGTCTGAATTGTGATCATCAATACAAAAAGAACTTCACCCCTGTAAATACAGGTGCCCGGTATTACTAACTATATCCATCACAATAACTGTTTTTGCATTTTGCTTCAGACACAAAGCTTTGCAGAGAGCCACAGAGGGCAAGGATGCAGTTATATTTAATTCAAAGGTATAAAATAGGAAATGGATTCTTTCGAGTGTTCACTTTATTATGTTGCTAATGAATTATAAAATGTATATAATCAAAATAAATATTCTTGAAATTGCTTCCTAATGAATCACTTAGACAATGTGCCTAGTCAGTTGTGTCAATGATTAATTATATTCTTGCCTCCTTCCTGGAATACAAATGCTTTTATTAAAGCAATCCAAAGGCAGGAAGACAACAAACTCATTCTCATAGTCGTTCAGTTGTGGATTGATAGAGTATTCCTATCAGTGTTTGTGGAGTGTATCTGAATAGCTGCAAGTGGCTGTGACATAAATTAAAGTTCATGTCACCTTAAGCAGAATGAGATGAAGACAGTCTATTCATCCAGTTTCAGCTTATCAGTGCACAGTCATTAAATACTAATATTATCTGGAGCACTGTGATAAATGCAGAGCGTACTGTGCCAGCTACAGGCGTCATCAGATGGGAGCCTTTTTACAACATCCTGATGCATGGGAGGTGAATTATTCTGGAATATTAAACATTTCATTAGTTCTCGGCTTCAAGATATGGCTTTAAAAGTGGCCAGCCTCACAGAAAAAATCAGTCACCAAATGCAATACTTACAAATCCGTATTTATGAAGTACGGTGACTACAACTATTAAAGAGTCTCAGAAATCTTTGTATAGGTGTCATCGGTTCTGCAAGTCTGAAAGGCAGTTGCTTATTTGCATAATGGCATTCACATCATTGTCGAAAGATTAGGACTGATTTAATGAAAGTGGTCACAGGGAGAGGAAAATGCTGTTGCACTGGATTTAAATAAGTAAATCCTGAGCTTAGGTGTTCCTTTTTGGCTTCCTAGCACAAGAAACACAGAAAATATTGACTGCCAACTGTCCTTGGCACCGAGTGGCTTGATGTCAGTAAAGGTAATTAATGTTGTTGGTTCATATACCCAACTACTTAGGTGTCAGTAAGCAGATTAATCTAGGAAGTCAACATGTGCATTTACATGGAAAGAAAGAAGCACTGGAGAATTAGTTTAGTATGTTTTTTCTTGCATAATGAGAAATGACCATTTTACAGTGGTGGGAAATGAGGAGAGGCAGAAGTAAGTAGGAATGTACCACACCTGGCAGTCAGATGCAATGCCTTCAGGGTACGTGGTTTAGCTAAAATCGGTGGAAATTAAAGGGAAGACCAAAATACAATTAACCCATTATGGAGAACATCCAGACATAAAGGATCCGTCCTTTATGTACTGTCTGTATTAAAAATATTTGATTTGAGTGAAAGTTTAGTAAAAAGAAATACTCAGTTATCTTTTCTGTAGGCTGTGGCAGAACAAAATCAGAAGAGGAGAGTAAAGATTTTTGAAATGTGAATGTTTTGTAAATGTTTTGGATGGCAAAGAAAAGGCAGAGTGCCTGAACCACGGGTGACTGCATTTGATAGTGCTCTTTTTCTTCAAAGTGCAACATTTACATGTGGGAAAAATGGCATTAAAAAAAAATCCAAAACCAAACAGCAAAGAAAACAATTTCCTTCATCTATTAATATGCCTCTTTCTTTGCTGAAACCTGCCTTTGTTTTTGCACATCCAGCTCAGAGAATTTAGTCAGCGGACCTCTGGGAGAGCCCTCTACATAGCTATTATAGAAAAGGAGAGGAGACTTTTCTTGAGTTAGGGAAGTTTAGGTGGAGCTCTGGATGAGGAAAGATTTGGGGTTGGTCCTCGTGTTGAAAATCTTCACATGGGGCAAAACCCACATCCCAGCTGTTGCACTGTGTCACATTCAGCCATGAGGTCCCATAGCCTGGTGGAGTGAGATGAGGCAGGCACTTGGCACAGGTGGCAGATGGATGCAGACCAGGACAGTGAGTACCACCAGATCCTGTGGTGTGAAGGAGGAGCAGCTCCTATGGGCTGTGCAGCAGGGAGGAAGGGAAAACCCAAGTAAAGGCTCCTGGGGAGACTAAGACCTCCCTCACTCTCTCCTCAGAGGCTGCCAGAGTCAGCCTGTCTGGGCAGAGCGGGGTCTGGCTGCTCTCCCCAGGCCGATGCAAAAGAGGGCAGAGGTGCTGGCTTCAGGGAGGCTGCCGTCTCCTCCTGGAGCCAGGCCCTGACTTCGCACCAGCTCCCTGGCCTGCTTGGGCAGAGCAGCCCTTGCAAAAGCTATGCGGCCACTTTTGGCAAAATCCATTTTTCCCTGTTACTGCCAAGAAACCTCTGGCTAGCCAAGCTCGTTAGCCTGAAGTAGCAGCCGTGATCAGCTTCCTGACACATGAATTCACTTGTGCCTTCCTCATTCGTTCAGGTATAGATGAAAAAGACACAAGCAACGTAGAGCTAGTGCATGGTCTGTGTGGTGTGGCATCAGGACAGCTGCCTTTTTCTCCAGAATCCTCACCTGGGTCTTCAGTGGCACCAGACAGCATCTTCTGAACTGTCCCTGCAGGTCGCTCCCTCCTCCTCACCTCCAGATGCTCACCCAGACTCTGCTGTTTGCAGGGCCAGACCGACCAAGGGAAAGAGCCAGCAAAGAAGCAATTACTGAGTTAACAAGCTTCGCTGTGACTATGAAAGTGTATTTTCATGCTATGGAAATCAGCAGGAGGGTGCAAGTACAACAGAATATGAAAGATTAGCAACTATCAGTACATCAGGGCTTAGGTGCTTCTGTTCCCCAAACAGGAACATGATGCTGTTCTCCCTGGGCAGCATGTATGTGAGGCACCTGTGCTGTGTATTAGCAGTACAAGCATACTATCGAGCCAGCCCCGTTGGGAGGGAAAATCAATACTTCAGAATATATGTACTTATACTGTGCACACATATACAAGCTTAGGTAAGAAGGTGGGTAACAATTGAAATTCAATTTAGGGACTTCAGAAATAGCTTATTCTTTCTGGGAAGTGTCATCCACTTCAACTTATCCTTTATCTTGTTCTCCCTTAATAAAGATATTGTCTTTCAATTGAGTTAAGTCTCCTAGTTGCTTAATTACTTTTAAACAGTATCTCAATTACTCTTGTAATAATCTGCTGTCAATCATGTTTGATGCACTCATTTATAGCAACTGGGAATATATTTTTTTCTTTAGTCTTTTCTGGCAGTATCTTTACAATTTGCAGTGTATGTTTTGGCTAAATGCATTCAACCAAAAGACTAACACAGACAGATCTAATTGCAGACACATAGGATAAAATGTAGTGTCAATGGGATTGCTCTCAAAAATGAAGCTGTTCAGAAGTATTTATGAAAATGACAATTGAATTGTGTTCTTGAAGACTGGAAATTTGGGAAGGTCATTCTGCTTATTAAAGTAGATTCCCTGCCAAAACGCCAATAGTCTATGTATCACTACACACAAATAATGAATAAATGCTACTAAAAACTGCACTGGTTTTGCATTTATTAATGCACAGAAAATTATGTCTATAGAGTATTTGAACATGGATACCATACTCAGATACTACAGTGATCAGCTGCATGTGCAAATCAAAATGGAGTAAATAAAAAATACCTTGTGCTGATCTTTTTTCCTTCTTCAGTGCTAAGGAGTAGATATCTTTCTGAAGTAAACGTGTGGACAGATACATATCAGAGTTATGCAAGCTAATTTTCAAATCCCAGCCATCTGAGCTGTGCTAGGGTATTTCTATGCAATAGTTGTAAGGTGAATGTACCTAGTTAGTGCGAAGCTAACTTAGAACTGTCTGTGCTAGCTCTGTCCTGGAGGCACATAGATGCAGTAGAAATCAAGACCAGAAGTTTTCAAGAGGTAAGGTGGACCCTAGAGGGTTAATGTTTTACTTTTGATTATTATTGGCACTGGATACAAAGTATTACACCCCAAAAAAGGTGGAAATACCGTTTACCATACTACTTTTAGCATATGGTGTGTGGAGTAAAGGAAGAACAAAGAAAAAAAACCCAAGAGATTGTTATGTCTGCAGAGCTCCAAAATATTTCCCAATGTGCTGATCAGCTCTTATGTTTATCATAAAGAAATGCTGTAGCACTGTCTGTAATACACCAAATATCACAAGATCCAGCCTGAACAGTGTGAGAATCTCATCCTGCTGCAAATTGCTGGGAAGGGAAGGGCAAACCAGTATGAGAAATATTCCAAACACAAACATCAGACTGGGTTTAGAGTGCTGTGAGTTATTTTGAGGATAATAAATAGGGTATTTTTAAATTTAAATTAAGATTTTGAGATCTCAGATAGCTTATATTGTAACCCATGTGTCAGCATTAAAATGAAGATAAGTTGTTGAAAAGCTTTGCAGATAATTCAGTCTTAGTCTTTATCCTCATATGCAGCCCAAGCAAGTGGTGCTGCAGCCTGGTGCCCAGCAGGAAGGCAGTTCCTCTGACCAGCTCTGTAGCCTGCATCTCCATGTCGGATGAGTAGCTGATTCTCCTGCTAATGTGCCCTTTAAATTTTATGCCTGTTTTTGATAAATCAGGTTCAAATGAAGGAGTATTCAGAAAATAACTGGATAATCTACTAAGCTTCATTAGATTTCATCCTGATCTTTTCTACTGAGACAATCATATAAGCCCTGATTCATGAGTTTCAATATCCCTTCCTACACTATTGGAAAACAAGACTGTGGTCACCCAGTGTTCTTTTGAATCCTTCTGACTTCTTGACATGGGTGATTTCCTCCGGAAATGAGTGCTGGGTACTGTGTCATATGGAAAACTACCTATTTTATCGGTGCTGGATTCCCTGCGTTGTCATTTCTCCAAGGAAATTTTCCTGGCTGGAGTAACAGCACTCCATTTTGCCAGGGAATAATCATTATAATTTTTATAGATGAACATCACCTTCTCAGATCTTCAGTTCTTTGCAAGTGTCAACAGCAATTGAAGAAGGAAAAGCGGGCTATGTTCTCATCTTGAATTTCCAAAAGACTTTCAGCAAGGTCCTTCACCAAAAGCTTTAAAGGAAGCAAAGCAGCCTTGTGGCAAGGTTCATGTGTGGACAAATAATTTATTAAAAGAAAGGAACCAGAAAGTGGGAGGAAATGGTCATTCTTCATGGTGAAGGGAGGTTTTAAGGGGAATCCTGCAAGAAAACCTGTACTGGGATTTGTGCTGTTCAACGCTGTCATATATGACATGGAAGGAGGGGTGAGGAGTGAGGTTTGATGATGATACAAAGTTAATGATTTATTCAGGGTAGGGAAGATGATTGTGCAGAGTTGCAGAAGGAGCTTGCTAGATTGAGTGGGCAATAAAATGACAGATGAAATTTGATGTAGACAAATATGAAGGTGGGGGAAAAACAATGCTAATTTCATATATAAAAAGATGGACTGATTGCTTTCCTCAGCAGCAAAAGCTCTCGATTATGATAGATAGCTCCATGAAAACAATTCATGCTTGCTATCATATGTGGTCTGAGGCAAAGCAAGTATTAACAATTGCCAAGAATGAAAAAGAGAGAAAGCTGGATGTCATCATCGTGCCACTATATAAGTCCATGATTTGCTCATGCCTTCAACTCTGCAAGCAGTTCTGGTCATTCTTTCTCAAAAAGGTGTAGAAAGGCTGAAAAAGTTTCAGAAAAAGGCAACAAGGATGATCAAAAGTATGAAACTGCTTCTGTATGAGGAACAATGAGAGAGCAAACAAGCAGTCTGAAAAAGAGACAACTAATTGTGTGTGTGTGGCCTTCATGGAAGTTTATGAAATCACGAAAGGGATTGAAAAGGGGGCACTTTCTTGTGCTGCACACTCCTGATAGAGGGATGCGACACTGGCAGATAAGAATAGTATGTGGCAGGTTCAGCTGACAGCACAGGAGGTTGTTCCACCCTGAGGGTGTCCTTGAGCTGTGAACTTCTGCTTACAAACATCATGGATGCTCAAAGTTTAGATGGACTCAAGAGACACAGAAGAGCTTTGCTAAGGATTACAGAATGCTCTTAATGTACTTGGTAGCAGGGCTGTGGATGTTTGTCATGTTCTTGTACTCTCCTCCTGAGTACACCTGCTTGCAGTCACTGGTGGAGACAAGGCATCACCTTAAAGATCCTTTCTGCTCTTAAGTTTTTTAAAAAAGTTTTAAGTATTAAAAAAAAAAAAAAGCAGAACTTTTTTTGGCCAAGGGTAAGTGGTTCTTGATCTGCAATATGGAAACAGAAACCTACAGTGAAAAGGCAAACATACTATTTGATCCTTTACATTTGAGCCTGGTGTTACATGCTTCCAACCCACCTTCCTTCCTTGTCTCTCCCAGCTGACAGCATTCATGGGGAACACATTGTCTGAGTAAAAACTGTCTTTGTGGTCTCTGAACATTTTTCCAACACTCAACTGTAGTACAATGAAATTAGGTTTTTCAGTAAACATGGGACTCCTTTGGGCAAAACCACTATAAATATGAGACTGAATGGGTTCAGGGCCTATCCAAACATCCCAATCATTTTTGTGACTCTTACCCAGCTCATCTCACGGTGATCAAAGAAAATACAACTGTTTAAAAAATACTGAACATGATTTCAAACTGCATGGGGAAACAGATAACACTGGTTTGGAGTAAAGCCATGCTTTTACTTAGTACTAGAAGTGACCTAAGGCAACCATGAGTTGGTTACACTAAGTGCTAGGTTGTGTTTAATACCCTATTTTAGCTGCCGTTTGTTAACCTGCTACATTTCCTTTGCAAAGAAGAGAAGCTTTGGTCTGATCAATTCCATTGCTGCTAACGATGCGTGAGGGATTTTAGAAAGCATCCCCGGGGTACAGACAGCACTGCTGGGCTGTTTGCCTTCCTCCCAGAGTTCTCTTGTGGAAGGGTACAATATAATTCTTTGTCTTTAGCAGCTAATTTGCATCTGTTGCTGTCTCTCATCTGTTGTTCTTATTCTCCACGCCTCAGACTGTCATACTTTGTCCTTGGCATAATGGGTTTCAGTGAGTGTGTGTGATGTCATGAGGAGGATTATTAGCTTCTAAATTATGACAAGTGGGAGCAGATGAAGTTTTAAAGCAAAAGATCTTATTTCCCTAAAACAGTACTAAAATAAAATTAAATCAGAGAGGGAATTAAAAAACTATGGATTAGGAGGCATAGACAGAATTGTTTATAATTAGATTGTTGTTTTTTTCTGTACAGATCAGATGCTCCTTGCACTGTTTGTTAAATAGACCAATCATTCCTCTGTGAAAAAAACTCTTGGAAAACAGACAAAAAGCTTTCTTTTGGATCCCTGTCACACATACCAGCAGAATAGCTATATAGAGCTGCAATCCCAAATAGCAAACCACTGAGGCTCATGACTTTTCAGCACTTTCTGGGACTGAAATTGACTTTGTGGGTCCCCACTGTCTGTACAGACACCAGGGAAAGCTACCAGTGAAGCTCAGCACACAGCCTGGGAAGCTTCCTGAGCTGTTTGAGAAGCACTAACAGAAATGCCACGTTCCTCCCTGGGACCCAAGTGGATTTAGGGCTCCAAAAAGGCAACTGGCTGTGGCTGGGTTACCTTGCCATGAGGCTGTGATAAGCGCCAGAGCACGTCCCTTCTCACAACAGGGACATTTGCCTCTCAGCCAAGTGAGAAGGTGGCACTGGTCCTCTTCTTACCCACTGGCCCTTGTTCATCTACCCTTGTGAGGTATGGCTGGACATGAATTCAATCCTTCCTTCACTCACAGACTTTGGGAAGAAGAGGTGTGACACACCCCTTCTCCATCAGAAGACAAGACTTACTTATTGGAGTAGTGAGTGTGTGACCATGACTTTTTAGTCTATTGCTTGTTCTGGTAGCAGTCAGTGGAGCATGGACACCACTCTCGGAGACTACCTGGAAGGAAGTCATTGCTTCCTTCACCCATGTTACACCTGGTAGCATGTCCCAGATGGGTTTTACATGCAAGATATTGAGTGTCTGGCTTGCAGGACCCAAAGAAGTTTAAATATGGGCCAGATAGCTTATTGCTAAATGCAGAACATCCATTTGCATGTCCAAAAGATGGCATTTAAGAAATTAGGGCACTTAAGTCTAGATGCTTTTATGCTAGAATTGGAAATTACCCAAGTGAAAATTTCCAGAGTGTATGTCTTAACAAAACTGAAACAGAAGAAGGTTTACGGAATGTGGAAAAAGGGAAAGGCCACTTAGGAGGAATATAGTAATGTTGTCAGTGTATGCTGGGATGTGACCTAATGTGTCCATTTGGAATTAAATATGGTAAGGGATGTCAAGGACAAGAAGAGCTTCTTCAAGTACATCAGTAGCAAAAGGAATACCAGGGAAACGTGGACCCACTGCTGAACAAGGTAGGTGCCCTGAAGGCGAAGGATATAGAGAAGGTGGAGTTACTGAATGACTTCTTTGCTTCAGTCTTTACTGCTAAGGGTATGCCTCAGGAATCCCTGAGGCAACAGAGAAAGCCCAGAGAAAGAAGACTTTCCCTTGGTTGAGGAGGGTCATGTTAGAGATCATTTAGGCAAACCTGACACCCGCAAATCCATGGACCCTGATGGGATGCAGCCCCAAGTGCCAGGGGAGCTGGCAGATGTTACTGCTAAGCCACTCTCCATCATCTTTGGAAAGTCATGGAGAACAGGAAAGGTGCCTGAGGACTGGAGGAAAGCCAATGTCACTCCAGGCTTCAAAAAGGACAAGAAAGAGGACCCAGGAAACTACAGGCCAGTCACCTCACCTCCACCCCTGGTCATCTCTAAGGATGTGGAGGAAAAGAAGGTCATCAGGAACAGACAACATGGATTCAGCATGGGGAAGTCATGCCTGACCAACCTAATAGCCTTCTGTGATGGAATGACTAGCTGGGTAGATGAGGAGAGAGTGGTGGCTGTTGTCCACTTTGACTTCGGTAAGGCTTTTGACACTGTCTCATGTAATATCCTCATATGCAAGTTTAGGAAGCATGGGTTAGATGGGTGGACAGTGAGGCGGGCTGAGAACTGGCTGAATGGCAGAGCTCAGAGGGTTCTGATCAGCAGCACAGCCTGGCTGGAGGCCTGTAGCCAGCGGTGTGCCCCAGCGTGAGTACTGGGACCAGTCCTGTTCAACTTACTCAGCAATGACCTGGATGAAGGGACAGAGTGTGCCCTCAGCAAGCTCCAGCTGGGTCTCCTGCAGTGGGCTGTGAGTCTCCTGCAGAACCTGGGTCATATCCACCAGCCCTGTGTGGACCTTCAGACACCTCCAGACATTGCAGACAGTTTACATGTTCTGCTGGTTTTGGCTGGGATAGCATTAATTTTCCTCATAGTAGGTAGTATGGGGCTGTGTTTTGGATTTGTGCTGGAAACAGTGTTGGTAACAGAGATGCGTTTCATTACTGCTGAGCAGCGCTGACACAGAGCCAAGGCCTTTTCTGCTTCTCACCCACCCCCACCAGTGAGGGGGCTGGGGGTGCACAAGGAGTTGGGAGGGGACTCAGAGAGCTGAACCCGGCTGGCCAAAGGGATATTCCATACCATATGACATGGTGCTTCAGCATATAAAGCTGCGGGAAGAAGAGGGAAGGGGATCACGTTTGGAGTGATGACGTTTGTTTTCCCAAGTAACCATTATGCGTCATGGAGCCCGGCTTTCCTGGGCATGGCTGATCACCTGCCCGCTGATGAGAAGTGGTGAATGAATTCCTTGTATTGCTTTGCTTGCATGTAGCTTTTGCTTTACTTGTTAAACTGTTTTTGCCTCAACCCATGGTTTTTCTCACTTTTACTCTTTCAATTCTCCCCCCCATCCCACCGGGGGAGGATGGAGAGAAGAAGTGGCTGTGTGGTGCTTGGTTGCCAGCTGGGGTTAAACCATGACAAGTGTAGGCATCTAAATTTAGGTGTCTTAATCTAAAGCTGGTTCCCTGCCAGGGGCAGGTTTCAGGTGCCCAGACATAAGAAAGTTGATCAGTCTGAGATGCCCAAGGGTGTCTGCAGTGCCTGTGCAGGGCTGGCACATAACACCCAAGACCTGGGAAACCTGCATGCTTTGGGAGAATATTTGGAGGCTGAAAGGATGCCTGAGAGCATCCCAGCGTCACTAGAGATCCATGTGTGGGCCACTGAACTGCTCCCTTAATGACACACCATTGAACTTAGCAAATACAGATGAGTGCATCTGACACAGGGACTGTGTGGGACATAATAGGTTACTTTTCTAAAGATATAAAAATGTATCTTAATTTTTTTTCTGTACAACACAGCTATAAAGCACACTCACTTTCTAGCTGAATTACATTTGAACAGGGGTCTCTAGCAGACTTTATGCAGTTTCCATTCTTAGTTTTATTTATTCATAATTCTACCTTTTCTTATTCCAACTTTCACCCTCCTATTTGTGAAAGAAACTGTGCTGAAAACACTTGAGAAGTGTAAATCATTGTAGCTTGATTGAATTTGATAAAGTTAGGAGAATTTATATTAGGGAAGGATTTTACCTTTTAATCTTCAGCTGTCACAGATTCCTCCAGCTCTCTTTGCTGTAATACCCCAGAGCTGCAAAAGTACATGCTGAAACAGTATCATGTAGTTTATTCAGACAGTTAAGAATTATCTATTTATTATAAACCAGATTTCTGTTGAGAATTTATTAGGTTTAAAGATTTTGAGAAAAAAATATATTTTATTTGTGATATTTTGATTAACTCTGATCTGACATGAAAGTTGTGTGTCTTCCACAGGACATGCTCCCGTGTTATATGAAATACAGACTTGGAGGGGAGCAATGGATGTGTTGTCTAAGAGTAACTGCAGTGATGTGGAAATATATTCTTCATGTAACAGAGGCATCACAGCCTTCAAGACATCATCTTTTGGGTATGTAAAATAGAAGATCACTTTTCCCTTTCAGTATAATGGAATCTTGTCAGGAATTATGAAGGACAATTTTTCTTTTCCAAGTTTTAGCACATTGCTAAAGATATGGGATTTTTACTTATGACAGAGACAACAGCTAATACTTCACTATGTGTGAAAATAACACTAACTAAGATTAGACAAGTCTGCAAAAGACA
Organism: Falco peregrinus; assembly: GCF_023634155.1. Taxonomy (NCBI): domain Eukaryota; kingdom Metazoa; phylum Chordata; class Aves; order Falconiformes; family Falconidae; genus Falco; species Falco peregrinus. Next base: position 23,971,433 of record NC_073727.1, read on the forward strand.
TTGTTAACAGAGCTGACAACAGCCTTTAATCTTAACTTTTTTTTTTCCTGCTGGCAAACTAAAAGATATTTTCCATTTCCCGCTGAAGATGTGTCTATGAGATTCATTGTAGCACTATGGTAAGCAGGCAAGAATGAACTAAATATGGGATGATATAACCTGAATTGTCTGAAAGGCTGAAGAGAAATCTTCCAGTAGGCTGCTCATAAGTTTGTCCTGAGCCTGCGCACACGGCTTCCATTAGCGTTACTGGGAAATGCAGCATAGCGGTAACAACATCCCATTGTCTGTTTTACTGCTGAAATGATTCCTGCCTTTCCCTGCACGCCTGTGGCACCCACATTGCCACACATTCTGATAGTTAAGGTGGCCCTTCCTTGACGAGGTTGGGTGGCCACTGGTGTAAAGTGTCACTGGTGGGAGATGATGTACCCAGGCCCTGGACACGATGCCTGAGCATGGAAGGGCTTGGCTGCTGTGGGGTGGGACCACAGAGCCTTGGGAGGCTGGTGGCTCATGCTCTGCTGCCACTGCATAGCAGTGAGCCAGGTTGTACTCTGAAAAGTGAAAATTATGAAGGAGGCTGAAACCCACAGTTTCTTGCTACCATTTCAGACTCCTCCTTGAAGATTGTAGTTATACCTACTGCCTCTGTCTGAGACCATAAGGGAAAGGGAAACAAAAGCATGCAAAATGGGGAGAAGAAGAAATGTGCAATGGGTCTGTGATGCAGGACCCATTGCACAAAGTAGCTGGAGAGGGGTCAAAGCCAGTTTGCATCCACTGGGCAGAAGTATTTGAAGATGAGACAATGGGGAAGAAACTTGCAGCCAAATATGAATTTAGAAAGACTAAAATGTAACTGCTGCAAATCCAACAGAGGACATATGGGGAAGTCTCTTGATCTAGTGAAACTGTCACTGCAGTAAAAATAATAAGCAAGAGGTCACTGGTTATGAATGGAGGCTGAGAAATATTCCCCCAAGTGCTACTCCAAGATACTGGCAAGAATTTGCTGAGTGGCACTGATTAATGATATTGTGCATTAGCTCCTGTTGAGAGTTTATGTGTTTTTAGCCACAATCTAGTAGGAAAAAACAGAGGACCAGATGCAGACCTGTTCTTTGAGGAAGCTTTGTAAATGTAAAGGTGGAACCATACCAAAAATCTCTCACAGGCTTACAAATGCTTCAGAAAAAGCTTGGGATTCTTATGGTAATGTAGAATTGTTTAGTGCATTAAGAACTGTGAAGGGCAGCAGTATGAGCAAACAGGACCCCATATTTTAGGACCACACAGTGATGCATTCATGACAAATTCAGTGAATTGTTGGAAGAGTCTCAGAAAACCTTGGCAAAGTCAAGTAATTTCATTTTCAAATTGCTTCTCTTTTGGGATAGTAGTGCTTTATTATTTTTTTTTCCTGAACAAATGACAGATTTTCTTCAATTAAAAATTAAATTGGGACATGTGTTTTAATAGGGGGGGGGGGAAGAAAGACATTGAACATTTCTGAGTTTGACCAGAAAACTGAAAATACTGTTTTGCACATCAGCAAGGATAGAAAATGGAAGTGAAAAGGCAGAGACCAAGACTGCACTGGCATCAATGCTAGCATCTATAGCACAGTCAGTTAAGTTAGAAAAGAAAAGGAAAAAAAATAAAGGAAATCAGGTTAACTGTCAGTTGTCAAATGAGCTCATAATTAAGTGTGAGTAGAGCAAAAGATGTGTAGGTGTTTAAAGGCATTTCTAGTAATAAGAGCTGGCATCAAAAGCTTAGTTCATTATTGTTCAGAAAGCAAAGAGCTCAGGAAACTCCTTGATAGACCCTTGCATGAATCCAAATGGTAAGGTAGCAGTAATGCATAGGTATGTAAATAGCCTTTTGCATAAAACCAGCTCTGAGCATTTTACTTGTTTCTCTCTTTCAAAACACTGTGCTGCTTAACCTTCCCACAGGCGGACAAAGCTACCTCAGATCATCACAGAGGATGAAGAAACACAAAGATTGAGCATAGAAGTGCATTCCTTTGGTTGAAAAATCTCATCAGTGGTGGGGCATCACATTCAAAGAAAACTTGAGCTTACTGCTTATAATCCTTTTTAAATGTTAACTGTCTTCAGTAATTTTCCGCTATGGCTTTCTTGGCTGGCAGAGATTGCAAGGGATGAAAAGGGTGTTTTTTTAAAAAATGAAGCAAAGTGTTTCCCTTTTACAGCCTCTTCCTCACTTTTCTCCCACCACCTCTCTATCCTGAATAATCTTCAGAATGTGTCATGGAGACTTAAGAATGCTCAAGCTTTTTCTTTTTTCTATTTCAATGATAAATTGTACATAAACCTGAATTGGCTCTAGTTCAGAGGGGATTGCCCACACTTTAGTGGTAAGAGTTACCTCCATGGACCTGTGCACTGACATATACCTTCTGTGCTGTCTTCTACAAATCCTGCAGAATTTTTTTCCCTACATTTCAGCTATCATGTCTGATCGCATGCTTTTATTAGCATGTAATACGACTTTTTTTAAAAAAAATTCTGCTAAGCACTCAATCCAAATAACACCTTATGGCGGGCAGTGCTATAGATAATCATACATTGTGTGAAACTGTTGCCCTTCACTATTTGTAAAATCTCTGCCTCTTTATTTTCTTTTAATGTCCTTTTGTTTCTAGAGAATGTGGAGATTTCCGTACCCAATTTACCATCTCTACCATGCTTATTGTCAATATATCTTTCATGGCCTCTTATTTCACTGTTTTCTGAGTGAAAAATTACTGCTTTTTCAGTATCTCCTAACAGGCATCTGACTGACACTCCTACTTTTGCTCTGTCTTTTCAACATAGAATCAATGCAGTTCAATGCCAGATTTCAGAGGAGTCTTAATATCTTCAGTGCCTCTCACCTTCTTTATCAGTGCTGGGGTTTGGGGATTTTTTGGCTTGTGTTTTGCTTGTTTGTTTGTTTAATTCTAAATGTATTTGAAGATATGTTTTTACTGGGTAGTGCATAGGTTAGGTTAGGACTTCCCAGGGCTTGAAGTGATGAGACGCAGCAGGGTGTTAGGCTGCTACTTTTCTGATACTGAGCCTCCCCCAAGGCCAGGGTTGAGAGGGAGCCGCTATTTTAGGTAAGCCTGCAGGACTCCCCAGGGTGAGCTGCTGGCATGGGGCCAGCTGGGGAGCATACTGGGGACAGCTTGCGGCTCCCCGGTCTTTTCCCCATGGCACAGACCCTCCCCTGGCCATCCCCTAACATGTGCTCTTGCCTGCCCTGTCACTGAGGTTGGCTGTGATAACTAATGACCTGCAGTTTCCAGGATTGTTCAAGGACTCGGTTAAATATAGGTACAAAATAAGCAGTGGCAGAACAGCCCTAGTAAGTTATATTGGCATATCTCAAAAGGTATTTAGGGTCCTTTTGCACCATCTATGCTGCGACTTCAAAATTACATTAGTCTGAAAATTTGCCTGCTGTCTTTGGATCTTATGTTAAAGTTAATTGCCAAAATGGGAAGATTCGCACGGATTGTTGTGCTTTGGATGAGGACTGCCTTCTGCTGCCCGTTAGTTTTTGGCTTCCAGTACTGACAACCTTGGGGTGGGGGGACAGTGGTTCACTTTGAGGGATCCCTGAACTCTTCCATTCTGTTGGGTTTTGTTTGATTTAGATGCTGCTGGCTGTGTTTACCTGAAATGAGAACAGGGAAATGTAGTGCCAGACATACTGTTTGTGTCTCTGCAAAAGATGCAGTAATGAAAAGGGCACAGAGCTCGTGGGAGGACACCATGCCATCTCAGTGGGCCCGTGCCTCTGAGACAATTACTGGGACAAGTGGCTGCTGTAGAGGTGAAACCACCATCAGGGCTGAAAGCTCTGCGAGCTGCCCACTGCCAGTGTGTAAAGCTAAACTTACACAAAGTGCTTTTGTTGGCAACTTCAAGGAACAAGATGAAGGAGATGCACAAGAGGTGGCAGCAGCCTGTAGGGGCAGCTTGCCCTGCTGAAATAATGAAGGAAAGGAAAAAACAACAGAAGCTGAACCGCAGCTAGTTCCAGCTAGAGGAGCTAATTAAACAGACCAGGGGGCAGTTCAGAGCAGCAGTATGTCTCGGGCGTCGGGTAGCACTGTTCTTTAATCAGGGACATCCATTTCTCACAAAAGCACCTGGAGAAAAGGTTTGTGAGAGCCACAACTAACATTTGAAAAGTGTTTCTTTAAAAGCTGACAGCTGGAGTTAGCAGCAGATGGTGAAAGCACAGTGAAAGCATGGATTAAAACCAGAGGGCCCAATGGGAATTGTAACGCTGGTACCAAACATTCCCAATGGGTGAGATTCAGTCATCTGTGGAAAATAAGCACACTGTCTCAAGTTCCTGTTGCATCCCAGAAATAAGATTTGAGTGAAGCATAGTCCTTTGGAGGGCCATGTATGTGGGAACCATATGTCACCCAAGGAGAACAGCTAGTCTTTGGAAACTGGCTTGAGGGTTTTCTGAATTTCTAATAAGTGATCTGGAACAAAGTAGAGAGGAAATTATGCAAAACCCCAATGGAAGGTCTCCCTCTGCATGTGTGCATGTGTGGACCTGCAATTTGTTTGCTTTTGCCATAAGTTTTGCAGTGATTCCTGTGTGCTGAAGCTCTACGTAATTCAAGGAGTAGACAAGGTTAAAACAGTGAAAAAGGTCAAAGAATGAAAAATGACTGGCATAGCGTGATTAGGAAAGATGAGAGCACCTTGTGGAGCTCAGAGCAGGTAAAGCAAATAAGATATTCCTGTAACATGTAGTACAGTGTAGAGAGAATGGGATGGATGAAGCAGCTGCTGTAAGATACGGGCTCAGGGTCAATAGGAAGATCTATGTCAGACAGGCGCTAGGTGTTTAAATCTGAAACTGCAATTCAGAAAACCCTATCAGTTCATTGCTCCCCTCCAGAAATGCCTCTCATGTGGGCCAGAAAGCTCCCTTGGTAGCTGGGGGTCTCCACTGCGCCCAGGCTCTGACCTGAGCTGCACTTCTCCGTTGCACTGAATGACAGCCTTTGGTTAGTCAGTGGCGGGGTCAGGCTGCAGCATGCCTTTTCCCCTGCTGGCTTCACGCTGATCAGCACAGCAGGACAGCTCAAACAAACGCACCGATGGTAGGATTTCGGGAAGTCCTGGAGAGGCTGGGATTTCCCAATTCCCTTGCTTTGGCTGCCATGGCTGGTTCAAGGGGTCTCCTGGCTTGCTGCACCTCCCTTCAGTTATCTCGTGTCTGGCTGCCTGGTGTGCAGGTCTCAAGTTGGCAAGCTGAGGAGATCAGCTCCATGTTTTGGGTGTAAAGAGGAAGACGCATGGAAGCTGGCTTCTAGGCTAAACTGGCATTTTCAACAAAATTTCTGCTGGAAATAAGGATGACATGCTTTCCCAAAAGGCTTGCACAGCCTTTTAGGGTTTGAACATGAGTGATTACCTTCCCTAGACATCTGTTGTCATCCTGAATAGTGGATAAAACCCACAAATGAGATGAGTAGGCTAATAAACTTGAAAAAAATAATAGCTTTGAGTGCAGGAGATGTTTATGCTTAAAGGAAGAGGAAGCTCACCCTGTAATTTGACAGCATTCAGGCTCTCTGCCGAGGCAGGGAAGGTGGTCTTAGAGACCGTGCTCCAAATATATTTCCCAAGTTCCCAGGTAAGCCCATTTTTCTCCACAGCCAAGACCCACATCAAGCGTTGGTATTGCTCTGGCATGCATACAGACAGCACAGCTTTTCTGTGAGCCATCTGGATAACGACAGAGGTATTAAATACACATGCAGCACCAGCTGTCCTTCCAGCCTTGGCAAAGGGGGCCACAGCACCAACAGCCCTCCTCCAAGGAGTCCTCGGGCTCTGCATTGTGGAGGCAGGCATAAGCCTCCCAGCATTTCCACCGCGCACAGTGTTTTCACCTGTTCAGAGATTTGCTGGCATGGTGTCACTGGGTTTGCCTGCTGCAGGGGGGACATGCTTTGCGCTTGTACAGGGTTGTGTGCCCCCAGCCCTGCAAGACACTCTGAATTTTACCACAGCAGCCAGGCAAAAATTATTAATGCCAGACTTCTGCCTCAGGGCTGGCATTAGCTGGAAGAAGATCATATTTGGGAACAAAGGAGAAAAGGAAAATAAATAACTTCTTTCCAGAATGATTTATCACCAGCTGTTTGAGTCTGACCAGATGTCTGCAATGCTGGAAGCTATCTTGAGGAAGAGGGATTTATTTATTTAAAGAGGTACAAAACTTTTCACAGTGGGCCATATTGGCTAAAGACAGGCCCAAGTCAGGAGCTGCAAGGCACAACCTTTAGCTGCCTGGCTGAGCACTCGCCTAGGTGTGTGCATGCAGCCTGAGCAAATCCTCGCCTCTTCCCCATTACTTAAAAGAAGCAGCTGCCTCTGGTCTGAGACAAGTGAAGGATTTCAGGACACAGGATTTAAAAAAAAAAAAAAAAAAAAAAAAGTGACCCCAACTCTGTAGATTCATATTCACCAGGAAACGGCAGGACCCTGGAATTTGCCTCAGCCCATATTGGTATTTTATATTTACATTATGGGATAAAACAGTGAAACAGTTTTGGATGCTGGCGCCAGAGCCCAGGACATCCCTACGGAGGGTACGCTGCTGTTGTGCACCGCCTGGGGCGCGGCTCCTGCATTTATTGCAGCTTGTGGTGCCCAGCCAGGGAGGGCTACAGGGGCACTGAAGCCCAAACTCCTCTGCCAGGGGAGGGTCCCAGCCATGAGGCTGCTGCTAGATTTGAGAAGGGACAGAGGGGAAAGCTGACCAGAGGGAGCTCTGTCCTGGCAGATTGCTAAACATGCCCTGACAATACCTGTTGAATCCCACCCCGAAAAACGCTAAACCACAGCAAACTGCTAGTACCTGTCCCCAAGTGAGGTACTGAGTTACCTGAATTGTGTGAACCGAGCCCAGAGAGAGGCTGTGCCAAAAGCCCTCAGACCACGTGGAGATGCCTCAGGCTAACTTTGGTGTGCAATTTAAGTGCCGGTGAAGTTAGGTGTATCAATACCTAATTTAGGAGCTAGGCTTTCCAAAAGAGATGTCAAAATTCAATGAAGTGTCTGCTAGACCTCTGCAAGAGTGGGAGAAAGTAAACCTAGACCTCAAAATGGGATTCAGAGTAGTCGTCAGGTTAAGCATTAAAGTCACAGGAGGTACAAACTGGGCATGCGAAGCACCTGGGGGTGTGAAGTCCTGCAGCACCCAGGACACCAACACCATCACCCATGGGGACGCCTGAACACCCTGTTCTCTCCCTGGGAGAGAGTCTGATGTCTGCTCCTGGAAAAGAGGGGCCTCTGTTTATCCAGTGAGTGGGAAATCTCAGGTGCTGGCTAGCCCGTTACTGTATCTGCACTGTGGGTAGCCTGTCTCCTGTGTGGACCCCTTGGGTGGGCACTGCACCTTCTCTCCAGCCCTGTCCCTGTCCCTACCTCCTTTTGCTCCTGTCTGGAGCCTATGGCTGGACCCTGCACCTGGTACCTTGCTTGCCATATCGGGGGCTGTAGATGGGCCCCATTACCAGCCCCCAAATCGGCCCACCATGGTCCAGCCCTGTGGGACTGTACCCGATGGCGAGGCCATGGTCTATGCTGGTGTATTCCTCGCTCCCAGATCCCTCAGCTAACAGCTGAGGCCACTGCTAGCTGCCACGCAGGGGAACTGGGCTGCCCGGAGACTTGGCCTTGGTGACCACATCACCTGGCACACGTTGCAGCTGACAGGTAGGGCAGGGAGCTGCTAAACCCTCAGGGGAGCCCAAGATGAAGCGGCATCTGGGGACTGGCCCCATCTTGGAGGATTCCCCCATTGCAGGGGTTTAGATCCCTGCCAGCCATTTGGTGGTGGCTAAAAGGGAGGCTCAGCTAGAGCTGCCTTTCCAGCTGGCTAGAGAAGGCCAACTCTCCTGATCAAAATCTGCTCTCCATTTCAGCTCTGCTGCCCTCAGCAACCAGTGGAGGTGGCACTCTGGCCTGTGGGCAACCCCGTAAAGCCTATCTGCACCGAGGCCTGCAGAGCAGCGTGAAGTGGCTGAGTGGTTAAATGATTCAATCTATCACATCCTTCCTCAAGACACTGGTGCATCATCCTCGGCTCCCAAAATAACAGCCAAATACTTTCATATTTCAGTGACTACAGCTACGCCTGACAGCTGGCGTAGGACCTTGGGATGAACCTACAGCCAACACGTCTCAGAACCAGCCTCCAACAGCCGGGGGGAACAGCTCTTCCTTTGGCTCCACAGCCAGGAGCTCCGTAGGCCTGTGCATCCAAAGGCAAAGATACACAGTCCTTATCCTGCCATCAACTGAGGGACATGGCACGTCTATACTTGGGTGGTGACTGCTCCCCGTGTTTCTGACAGGTCCCACCACAGTGCGTGCCTTGCCCCCTGAAGCCACTTCTGATGGAATGAAGAGGCCACCACACCCCTCTGCAGTTACTGCTTGGATGGATATTCCCTCGCACCTAATTAGAACAGTAAAGCAGTGAACCGTGCATGTTGGTGTTAAATGCCAATGAACAGAAAGCATGTTTTCCAGAACACCTCTCCAGGTGATGTCCACCATCACGGTGGTTCTTTCTCTGACCCAGAGCTGCTGTCCCCAGCTGGCAGAACAGGCTGCCTGATTCTCACCAAAGGACACAAGCAACAAAAATCAAAAAGCTGTCCAAAACCGCTAAAGAAATGGTCTCAATAAGCTTTCTAATTCATTAGTTGGAAGCGATTTTCTAACTTTGATACCCCTCCCTCTCAATTGACTTCCTCTGGCAAGCGCACAGGCCCTGGAAGGCTCCACCATGCAGGAAGAACGGGCAGCAGGCCCACGGCAGCAAACTGTTTAATGACTGGGTTGTTGTGCGAGTGACTGTCATCTGTGAGAGGAGGATGTTTTCCAGTTTGTCCTTGGCAGCCAAAGCTTTGCGGGAGGATAACCACATTGCAAATAAGGGGGAATTTCAAGGACTTTGGCTTTTAGGCATTTTGAGTGATGGGTGCTCTTGCAAAGATGAGATTTGGATCTGCACTTCCTCAAAGTTCAAGGCGGTCCGAGCACCTCCCTCTAATCAGGAAAAGTAATCCCTTTAATTTCAAAATACAGCTAGAGTTTTCCCAAGCTCTGTGATTTCCAGGCAGTGATCATGAATGTTTATTTCATTTTTTTACTGTAATGCAGTTTTCCTAGTACCTGTGTCTACCTAGTGAAACACAAAATTAAAGGTAAACCATACAAGAGCTGAAGCTTGGGGTCCCTGTGAATGGACTGAGGTCTACAGCTTCATGCCATTCATGATGAAAACACATTTTTCATACTGAGAAGCTTTAAACTAAGTGAAACAGCAATTTCAGCAGCCGAATGTTAATTATTAACACTAAATATATGAAGTAGGAAGTATTTAACAGCTTGGCCCAGCTACTGAAATAGATACCTGCACATAACGCTTGTTCTACTACAAAGCTTGTTCTACTACAGCAGAGCTTCCTTTGAAATATAATACTACCAGAAAACATATTCTGTTGAGAAATGAGTTTCATTTGAAACAGCCAGAAGACACTAAGTATTGTTCATCTCCTCCTGTTACCACTCCAAAGGGTTCTGAATAGTGAAATGCCCAAGCCCTTGACTCAGTCTTTCCCAGGAAGGAAACAACAGTCCACATTACAGCACTTTGTCACTTGCTGTCAAAATGACATGCTGTTGTTGCACACCAGAAATGGCCTAAAAGCAGAAAGCAGCACAGAAAGCAGTTTTTCCACCAGCTAAGCATTCTCATCCAAACTTCTAAAAAATTGCCTTAACTGGTTTATAACTAATGAATAAATTCCTCTGTTACTCAGCATGCTCATGGTTGTTCAACGACTGCTAGGTGGCAAAGCAAACATTATTTTTTTCACTGTTGCTCTTGTCTTCTGACACTTTCAAAGTTCCACAGGAGAAGATACTTGATGGCATCACTGAAATGCAATATATCTCAATGCTCATCTGTTCTTCTACTGAGGAGATGTCAGAGGTTAAGTGCAACTCTTCACAGGGAAAGAAAAGCAGCATGAAAATGATGCTAAGAACTACATGGAATCACCACCTATGAGTTCAGGTGCCCCTGCTGAATTAAGCATTTCATGCAGCTCAACCTACAGCTGGTCTGTAGCTTCTTACATTCGTACTACATGTGTGCAATCTTACATTTGTACTACAATCTTGTTTCCTAAAAGCAGGAAATTCCACCCTACTCCATGTCTGGGGGAACGCTTATTTTGGAACTCACACAGTGAATGCTCATCCAGTCTCCTGAAGAACTGAAAGGGTCAAGTCAATATGAATACTAAAAAATTATGCCCTTTCTATTGCTTTTCTTCCGCTTATTTCCCCAGTATTTTGACAGTGATGCCAAGATGAAAATGATAGGTAATATTTTGGGCCTAATATTGCCCTGCTACAGGTTACAGACAAATATCGAATTTAATGCTTCAGTTAGCACTATCAGATACCTACTTAATATGCATGTTATTCAAAATAGTATGCCCACACCCCCCCCTTTAAGGGGTTCAAGAATAATGCCTCCTTCCTTTTTGCACACAGAAAGCCTGATGTACAAACTGTAGTCTGAGCAGCATGTGGCAGGCTAGAAATGTCGCATTTGCAGAGACACCATCCATCCAGTGACTCCAGCTCTCATGCAGCATCTGCTGCGGAAGCTGGAAACATTTAGTGAAAATCACCACAAACTGACTCTTGCCATTCAGACTTCCGACATTTACCTTGCCCTGCTATGTGTTAGGGCATGAGCACCAAGTTTGTTCCTTGCCTCTGTTACTCCTGCTAGCAAAGCAGAGTGACGTCTGCAGAACAGAGATTTTCACTGACATGTTGTTGCTCAACTTTGGTTTGAAATGTTGAATTTTCAGTTAATCTTCTTATGGAAAATTAGAAGAAATGGCCAAATCACAGTCCTCCTAGTCCAGAATTTCAGTTTATTTCTGCCGATGCCAGTAACTTCCACTGAGGGACTCGGTCACCTCTGCCATAAATAAACTGAAGACATGAGCTTATTCAGAAATTGCTATTCAGGAATAGTGTTATCTTGAGGACACACCTTGGTTATCCTCAGAGACATGAGAATTGGAAGGCTAGCCCACCTCCCCCTCCTGCAAGGGCAAGGGGAAAATAAAGCCAGAGGAATGCTTTTTCTTTTCCTGGCATACAATATAGTAAGGCAGAAGTAATTAAAAGAACATTTGGAGAAATGAAGTTGCCAAACCTGGCTGTTCAAACAGCATGGACTATTCGAACCCCAAGAGGTCTGCACAAAGAGGCAATTGCACAAAAGCTGTCCACTAAAGATTTTCAAAGTAGAAGAGCTTGGCAGAAAATTGGGTTGTTGCTCATTAGTTTGGCTCCCAAGTCCCTCTCTCAGCCTCGTCCCCTAAATCCTATTTGGCTTGGAAAACCCCTTTCACAGGAGAGGCTGTCAGGAAGAGTCTATAAGCAGATCCTGACTCTATAAGCAGGCAATCCTGAGGGGCTACCTCAGGCTAAAAATAAACAAATGACCTGACAACTTAGATATTTGAGAACTGTTGCTGCCATATCAAATCCAAAAGTACTGATGCTCATGTTTCTACCTTCCTACAGACAGATGGCAAAGTACAGTGAAGTCAAGAAAATCCTGGCCAAACAGGAGAAGTCCTAGGTGCCAGGAACAGGTGTCTCCCAACTCTGTCTTGAGCGTCCTTTACGCTTACATACCAGCTGCCCTCCCTTCACCCTTAGGTCTTGGTGGTTATATTGCTGGGGAGGGTGCAGCACCTTTGTGAAGTCATTATCTTTTTTTTTTTTTTTTTTTTTTTAGCTACCAAAATGTAAATTAACTCCAATGCAAAGGAATTCAAATATCTTTCTGCAGAGCATGAAGACTCTTCCGCTTTTAAAAATACTCCTCACCTTTTTCACATAAATACATTCTGATGCAAATGTGTTTTCATGGGAGCAAAGGCAACTACGGTATCTTTACATTATGTGTGAAGAGTATCAGAAGCAGCAATATGTAAAAAGTTCATTTATTTCCACTTAAAAACAGATTTTGTTTCATGCAACATAAGCCTCTTAGAGGACTTTATGATAAAGATTTTTCTGGTTTTGATCTTGGCACAAAACATTGGTATCTATTTTTCTAAGAAACATGATTTTGAAAAAGCAGATAGTTGTGAGGAGGTTACCTTGCCCAGCTAGTGAATTTTGCTTCATGTACTGGAAATAAAAGGATACAGAGCCTCTTCATAAAATAGCGTTTCCACTGCAGAGAAAAGAAGTTAACCTTGAAACCAAACTAACAGAGATTTCATTACGTTTTATACAGCAGAAATGGTTTGGCTCCAGGTCTATTTAATCACCCTGGTCAGGGTTGGAAGGGACCTCTGGAGAGCATCTAGTCTGACCCTCTGCTAAAGTGGGTTTACCTTTACCTAGAGGATGTTGCACAGAATTGCATCCAGGTGGGTTCCGAATGCGTCCAGAGAAGGAGACTCCATAGCCTCTCTGGGCAGCCCATTACAATACAAAAGCGTTACTTGTGCAGAGTTAATTACAGATTCCAGTTGGAGCATGTCCCCTTCTGCACCGAAAGAAGCAATTCAGCTAGTAGGACTGCTTTGCAACATCACTTTTTTGGCACCTGAATCATAGACTTGGCATACCTGATTAAGATCAATTAAAAAGTCAACATTAAGACTCGGTTACATACAGAAAATGCTTTCCCAATAAAGATACCAGCATTCTACAAAGGATACCCTTTAACACTTCTTATTTTGTAAGCAGCGTCTCCAGCAAGCCAGCTCCCCCTTGAATACTGTTGATTGCCACTCAAAGAGAAATGTTTGTTTCCAAACTCCCCACATTACGGGTCACCTGCCTCAGTATTGAGCCATTCAGGTAACCCAGCTTCAGGAGGAAAAGGAATGATTTTTAACCTGTGCCAGAAGTTTTGTGTTTGAGCAGCTGGGGAAGGCGGCTAAGCATTTTTAGGAACAAAGACCTGGAGAGATGATTGAGGTGTCTGTGCCCAAGCCTTTGCAATTCAATGCACCAACACAGTGCAGCAATATTTCATGAACACCTGACGACCATTATTTTCCACACACCTTATCCTACAAAGCTCTCATCTCAGAGGTAAAGCTCTGCCCTCATGATGGGAACTGTAACATTCAAGAAAAGCCCAGATGCCGCAGCTGTGAGGTGTTGCAAGTGGAGGTGGCACGGTTTTATGTACTTTGTTTCTGCCATGCAGGGACTCTGTTGAAAATTCCCAAATGATCACAGAAGGCAGTTCATATTCCTCTAGGAAAATGGGGATGCTGAACCTGAACCCTGTTTTCATAGCCTGGAGGGAAAAAACCCCAACCCTCCCTCAACTCCCCATTTTGATTGTTTAATTCGATGCTGTGATTAGAATGCATCAGTCCATAAAGTACCTGGTAAAACTGTAATGCCCATGGATCACAAATAAATCCCAGATCACATACAGGTTTTAGGTGTGGTATTTCATAGGAAAGCAGAAACCTTCCCCCTCTCTTTTCTTTTTCAACTCCTAAAATCAAATTGCACACAGTAAGGGCCTGGGAGGGATGATCTTTCCTGGATTGCTGAGGGAATAAGCAGAAACCCCAGAGCATGAGAGAGACACAGGAGTGAATCTAGTACAAATTTATTTTTAATTTTGCTGCTGTTTACAGCAGCCTACTCTTCTTTTAAATACTACTCCCACCTTTTCCTATGCTGAGACGCTACTTAGAAATGAAACTCTTGAGCCCAGAGTTAAAATACAGGCTTTAGGGTATAAGCATGAATATAATGACAAGCATGATTCTGGAAGAATCTATCAGCTTATCCAAATCTGAGAGCAGCAGGGTTTTCTGAAGGGGCAACAAAGATTAATAATAATTGATAAAATACTTCTTTGCTCTGCAAAATCAAACTGTAATTGCTGCAGTGCATCAGAGTTCAGACAGCTAGTAGGCAAATACTCACATCTACTTTGTAACCTAGATGGGAAAGATATGAAATGGCAGTTAAAATACTGTGCCTGTGTCAAGTCATTAGGGAGTCTGACTACGAGCTCTTGTTCTGCAACCAGAACTAGGTTACATACTTATGTTTAGACTTTGGCTTGTTAGAGAACATGCTGTCAAAGGCATCAGGAAAAACTGAACTTGAACAATCTAGACAAAGCTGTGGTTTTGGATTGGGTCTTTTTGTTGTTTTTCTTTTTTCCTTCTTTTTTTTAAGTCAATGTCTGGTCTACTCTTCAGAAATATTGAAGAGCTAACAGCAGGCAGGTTGTTGAAGAGTATCTTCATTGCTTGACTGAGATTACAGTGAGAATCTAAGAATTCTTCCATTTTCTCTTTCATGTAGAAATAAATGACAGAAAACTGCTGACATTTTGAAGTCTCTTTGGAAAGAAAAAACAATTTAGCAACATCATTATTATAGACTGTAACACACCTATGAACAGTATGTAATACAAGCTTTTAAATAATATTTGACTTAATTACCCAGATTACTGTTTCTTCAGTATTTCATGGTTAGCACTGAACACCTGCAATTTACATTCTTAAATGAGTTCCTGTGTAAATAAAGTATGCTCAGAGTTCTTGTATGTGGACAGTACTTACATTTAATTACAGATGATCTGGATATGTTTATAGGTGCAAAATACATTAAAATTGTTTACAGGAAATAAGCTCAACTAGCACTAACTCTGGAATCTAAACGTTCACATCAGCACCAACAGTAGCTCAGCTATTTATTGGAACATGCTTTTTAAAATGCCCTTTGGAACGCATTAGAAAAGAAATTCAAAGAAATGCCAAAAAGAGGAAGCACAGAAGATCAAAACTCCATAGCAGGCCGGATCAATAAAATATTAAACTGCAGTTTTTAAATGTAAGTACTACACCAAGTAGTAGTCTGGTTGGTCTTAAATGGTGTCAAAGCCCTTGTTTTCTAAAGGAGACAACAATAAGCATTTTGCCTATTCAATCCAATCAAGATTTAGGCATCGTGCTATAAAAGCAAACATATCTGACACTTCTTCTATAACTTTAGCAGTTGGCTTTCCTGCTCCATGCCCAGCCTTGGTGTCAACATGGATGAGGAGTGGATTGGTTTGTTTACGGCTTCGGCCCACAACATACTGCAGAGTAGCGATAAACTTCAGTGAATGTAGAGGGACCACACGATCATCGTGGTCTGCTGTGAGAAGCAGCGTAGAGGGATACTGGATGCCATCTTCTTCTGGTAGTTTGACATTGTGAAGTGGAGAGTACCTGAGAAGAGCACACAAATGTTTACATATTTTTTCCTTAATGCCTGGCAAGAAGGTCCTCTCCTACTGAAATGGTCACAGTGGCATTTAATAGCACTCAGAATACTACAGTTCTCAGTTGCCTAAATCAGAATTGCACTACTGGCAACTGATTCGTGGTAGTGGCCACAGATCTCTGGCTCTCAAATATGAAGCGAGTAAATTCCTTTAATTTCAGAGAGGCATATGCATACATCTCACAGAAATGCCAAAAATAACAGGAATAAGCAACAGGGAAGCTGCAGCAAAAGCTATCAGGTCCATAGCAGGATCCATCCTGCTGGGAAACAGGGACATCCAGACTTTTTCCCAGCATACATATGTAGTCCAGGTCTGCAGGTGGATGGCTTCTTCCCATGCAAATTTGGAAACAGTCTCTGATGGTAAGCCACAAGGGCTGCAGAGTTATTAAATTTGCTCCCTCCAATATTCAGGCTGCCTTTGAACACACACGTACTCCGAAGGAACACCATGCAGGAAACTGAAAGGAGAAGTGTAAGCTTTCCCACTTTCAATAGATGACCTTGATTCCTATTTTTTGAGCAATGAATAATCTAACTTTCAAAATTTGTTTTCTTTGCAGGAACATTTACATCTTAGCTACTGTAACATAACATAAAAGGTGTATCTACGTACCTCAACACAAAGTACTCTCTAGCATCAGGAAATACAGAAGGAAATTTTCCTTTATTTTTGAATGAATTTCCTGCTCAGAGGAGTACCCAGCAAGTTAAGTCCAAATTATTTTTAAGAACATGTGACAATATTTAAATGTCTAACCTCACAGATTCCTGGCTTCCTCATTTTAATCTAAGGAACAATGTAAGTGAATTTGCAGATGATTACATTTTTGGGAAGAAGTTAAATGATAGTCACTGCATGCCACTCTATTTGCCGTATGTATTTTTGGGATATCTGTAACGGCAGCATCTAAGCAACATTACATATATATCTTCCTATATCTGATAAGCAATTGCCAGCTGCTGAAAAAGAAGCAAAGAAATATTTTAGGTATTGCCATATAAGATGTTTCTAAAATTATGTGAGTAAGTATGTGTGTAAATAGGTATGGAGTGACTCCTTCCTATGAATGCATTTCTCCTAATCATGGTATGAATTTAAAACTTTGCTTCTACTTTACCTCTTCAGAATATCTGAATTCACAGATGTGCAGGCGAGTTTCAGTGTCCAAAGTCATTAAGATTATTTGGATCATTTTTATAACAGTTAATCTTTTATCTGTTATCTACTGATAAAATATGAATTATGAAATTTAATTGTTTTGTGCACTGTATTTACAATAACATGTTTGCCACTGAAGGACAGCTGGAGGTTCTGAAACAATCTAATTACAATGGGCCCAACTGATCATCTAGTACTGGGACCTGACACTGATGATAATTTTTTTTAAAAATAAATGCTTTAGATCAAGTTGGAGCTCAGTGTACTTGTAGCACAGGTACTTTTTAATATCTAAACACTCTATTAAATTTCAGACCAGCCAAATTAAGTGTGTCTGAAGCATTCTCCTGGAATGTCAATCTTCATTATTAAAGGAATACAAATGCAGTAACAGAAGACAAAGTTCCAGAAAAGTATTTTTAAATGATGGCACTTATTCAAACACACTCATTATTAGCTATATCCAGTGTGCAGAGCATTTCTGTTCATACACAGCTGTCTCTCTTGTCTCTCTCTCTCTTTTTTCAAAATAATCTTTCCAGAACTCTCAGAAAGGAGTTAATAAATAAATTAATATCCTGTTATGGTCTACTACCATTCAATTCCTACAAATAAATCCCATCCACGTTGTATAACATAATTCACAAAGGTGACTGCCTCTCCCTCATCATAAATACACAATTTATGTAGAGGTTCACTTCAGAACATTCTGTTGTGACAGCTTAAAGGAGTCATTATTCAGGAAGAAAACCTTATGAGTTATTAAAGCTGCTAGTAGAACAAGGTCTTTGAAAATACGACTATTTGTCTCAACAGGGCTTTGAAGATAGTCTTTCACACAAAACTGAGTTGTAAGGAAATGCTCAACTCCCCAAATCCAGTGTGGGAAAGGATGGCATAATTCTTAGACTAGATAATTGACCATAACAACCTGAAACTGTTGAGCAGACTACACATTTTAACAACCACAGAAGTATTTAAAGGCACTTACTTGCATAGCCATTCAAACTGCTCTTTACAGTCGGAGCAACCGTAGTCAGTGGTCCAAGCATGGCCAATGGTGTACTTGTGGAACTTGAGCATGTCCATCACTCCCACTTGGGCAATAGCACACCCAAATAGGTCGGGGCGCTGATTAGCACAGGCAGCTTTGACAGGAAAACAGCTCTATTAGTATTCATATCTTAAACAATTAAGCTCAGCAGTGAAAGGTCCAATGCTAGTTCACAAAAGACCAACTTCCAAAAAGCTGTCTTTTATAAACACAAAGTTTCTTTGGAAAAAAAAAAAAAAGAGAAGAAAAAAAAATAACGTTAAACTGTTCAGTTAAACCAATGTGAGAAGAAACATAGATCACCATATAATACTTGGAGCCAAAAACCTTCAGTATAAAACACTGGATATAAACCCAGCTGCACTGGAAGAAGATTGCCAGTGAAAAGAAAGCCAAATAGACTTTTAAGTAAAACTGAAAGCAAATACACAAACGGAAAAATTGTAATTCCCAAAGATGGTATGTTCAAAAGAGCTTAAGAGCTATTTCCCTGTTCCTCACACACCAAACATGCTGTTCTTTGAAAACTGCCTTCCAAACTAGCAAACTGGGTTTCACGGAGAAATGCACTTATAAAATATGTGAGCTTTAGTACTACTGAATTGACATTTCTAAACCATTCACTGTCTAGACTTTTAGAATTAGTATCAACCAGGAAGAGAGCACTAAGGAGCAAAAGCACTCCATTTATTAATGAAAGTTCTCTTCCATAATTACTATGCAAATCCCTATGAAAAGAGTTTTGATAAAAGCAGATTACTACAAAATCAGAGGAATAACCTCATCTTCATAAAGCAAATTACTATTGTATTTTCTTCTTTTATGATTGCCATCTTCCTACCACTGGAAGGGATAATTTCTTTAAGAATAATGCTTGCCTCATATATTTTAAAAATAACTGCAGCAGGCCCATCTAGCTTAGTGTTCAGTTTCTAAGAGTGGCAATTGGCAGGTGCTCTGGGAAAAGGTGTTAAGCAAATACTAGGAGGTACTTCCTGTACATTATCAGCTTTTGAACTAGCTGTTTAGGTTTTCCCCGAGCTGGAGTTATCTCCAACCATCTTGTTAAAAAGAGCCATCAAAACACATATCCTCTGTAAGAACATCTACTTCCTTTCTTAATATGTATTCACCTAGTGTTCATCATATCCTGTAGCAAGAAATTCTTCAATTACAATTTCTGTTGCTTGATTTAAATCTATTACCTGCTGATTTTACTAATTCCCCTGCTTTTTTTTTTTAATTTTAAGAAATATGAGCACGGAGATTTTTACATAACTATTACAATGGATCCTATAATACCTTTCTGAATTCAGAGCTAATCACTATGCATTCACACATAGGTAAACTCTTTCCCAAATTCTTGTATCTCCTTATTTTTGTCCACTGTGAAAATGGATCGTTTATTCCCATTCTCCGCCTCCTGCTAACCAGGACATTGCTATGACATAAACTTGCTTCCAGTTCAGCAAAAACTTTTTCGCATGGCCTTATGCAAGAGACTTTGTCAAAAGCTTTTGAAAATCCAAGAATAACTCCTTACCTAGACCACTGTTACAAGCACCGTACGCTGCCTGACTCCTTCAAATAGCTCTAATAGATTTTCAAGATCTAACTTCAGCCTGCAAAATTTTTCCTTGTATGTAAGCTATTATTTTGCCTACTAGAGAAATCAGATGTACTCATCTGCAATTTGTGGATCACCATGAACCATTCAAAAATTGGCATTACATTTGCCCCCTTCTGTTCCTCAGCTATTCAGGCTTAGTAGCCTGCAGTTTCATACTGGAGTCCACTTAGGATCTTGCATGTACACCATCTGGTCCTGGCAACACACTACTTTTTATTTGATCGATTTATTCCCAAAACCTTTTCTGCTGATGCTTCAGCTTGAGTCAGGTCCTCAGAGTATTCCCCATGAAGAGAGAACTCCCCACGCTCCTCAGGAGGGAACATCAATACAAATAGACCATTTATATTGTTCTGCTCTGCCATTACCTTTCTTCAGTGCTCCTTTTACACCTCACTAACCTCTAAGTCCCACAGACCCTCTGGCCAGCTTCCTGCTTCTGATGTACACAGAAAACTTGCATTGCTAATCTTTATACTGGAAGCAATTTGTCACCAGTATCCTGTGGTTGGTCAGTCCCCATCAAGAAATTATGCTCCACCCTCTTTTCTCCATTTGAATGCCATTTCTATATTCTGAAGGATGCGATTTTACTTCTAGTCATCTCTGATAGGTGACTACGCTAACCCTTCCTGGGTCCTTTCTAAGCCACTTTCATAAGGTATATGTAGTGCCTTCAATAGCTGCCATGTCAAAGCTCATTATCTTTTAACTAAAGCTTTCAATCAGAACCCTCCCCTTCGTGTTATTTGCTTTTATGAACATAAATTATATTCCGGTAGGAAAAAAAGCTAAACCAGCTATCATAACATTTAATTTTAGTACTCTATTGCAGAGTGTCTCTTGAAACACTGTGTGCTGCTCAGGGTTTTATGAAAAATTGCTGCTCCTAGTTCCCTAAATAGTTATTTCAGTAAGAAATGACTTATGGAGACACTTACCCATTCCCACTGCACCCCTTTAATTAGCCATAATACTTAATTATACGCATTAATAAACTAACCTGGAACAACAATTTATTCATTAATTTTACGCCTCTGCACATAGTTGAGCTTTAAAATTCAGTACAGAAGCAAGATTTCAAAACCTCAGAACTGTTGGGGTAAGCAAACACGAGAGGTCAAACACTGCGTTTCATGAAGGAGGTTTTCAGCTCCCAGCTGTGCTGCTCTGCTCAGCTTGGGGATCACACTGCAGGACAAGGAAGTCTTGTGTTGCAGTTGAATGAGGCAAGAGCTCAGGGCTCTGCACTCCTCAGAGACACCTCCTGTTAGTCTGACTAAAAGGAAACAGTATTTTGCAAGTGTGACAATACTCTGTGTTGTCAGTTTTTTCTTCAATAAATGAGAAGTGAGAAAATCTGGCAGTGGGTCCTCCTTGCACCTAAAGTGTAAGTTATGCTCTCTAGTGTCGCATGAACAACTGTTGCAAAATTTAGTTCTGCTTTGATGCAAAGGCACTTACAAGAATTTCCTAAATTCACCTAATTCTACCCAGTCAAGAAAAATCCCTATCTGGCTCACCAAGAGTATGGAAATCCAGCTGGATTGTAATTCATCTGCAAGTGCAAAGGAAGCTTTCTAACAACAGATTTTCCAGAGCAGGGAGGTCTATATTCCCAAAACTTGCCTCCTACTGGAGTGATGTACAGTCTGCAGATGTCATTTTCTTTCCCTTACCTAAACAAAGAGCGCGGCTGACTTATTCAGCCATAAACACAGGTTATTATGTTGGGTAGGATGAATCTCATCCTGACTGAAACTGAAGTCCATGTAACCATAAAATAGTATTTTCAGAAGCTATATAACATGTTGAAAGTTTAACTGCATTTCCAAATACGTATTTATGCTCACATAAAATTTACTTGTGCAATGCTTGCACTCCCAACAGTGTGCAAACCCTTTAATCCTTTACCATATTCATCCATTTCTATTGATGCTCTTATTTACAATGCACAAATAACTCCTGTCACCTGTAACAGAGAAGCATATAAGCAGAAAGCAAAATCACAACCTTACATGTATTTGTTATTTCTCTTTAAAACTAAGAATGTATGAATAGCCAAGATCTGTATAACCTCAAATCCTTTTTCCTATGCTGGCTGCTAGTTCACTGGAAAATAAAATAAAACCAATAGAACCAGTATTCAGCAGCAGACAAATAGGGAGGAGTATAAAAAGAAGAACAAGCAAAGAGTGGTGGGCCTAATAAATCTGCTCATTTTCTATAAATCAGTGATTTATGAACTTGAAATACTTATTTTTTCTTCTCACATGACTAGCTCAATTGGATCATACTGTCGCATGCCTTTCATGCTGTTTAAAAAAAATACAAACAAACCCCAGTATTATTCATTTCTGTTTGCTTCTCCTTTCAAAATTAAACAAAATCACTTTTTCTTCTACTGCTTTCAGATACATGGATTCAATCAGAAATAAATTTTGGAGCTTTTTAAATACTCCTTAGACTATGAGACAATTTTGTGACAAATTTTCCTGTTTAAGAGGAGGCTGTTAATTTCCTTGAATTTAAGAACACACACAACAGTGAATCGTACATATGTGTGAACAAGATGCATTTGTAACAAAGGGCTACATTTACACAGTCTCTCAAAAGATCATGACTTTTTCAAGTAGCTGTACTTGTATTTTATGTTTCTCACCGAAGACATTGATGATGTTATTTGTGGTCATGTTTTAACTAAATATTTAACTTAACAGTGAAAGTAGAGTCCCTGAAAATTACATGTCCCTGAACAGAGGCTTTAAACTCAGAACTGTCAAGTTTTCATTTGCTCTCCAAGAACAACAATGCATGACTACAGAAAGAGTGAACGAGAAAGTCTGATGAAGGACTGCACGACATGGGATTCTAGCTTACACTTTAGACCACATCAAGTTTCCTGATAATTTCTGTTTCTTCAGTAATTATTTTGTAATGGTTAGCCCTAAAGAAAAATAAAAAACCCAATATTTTTTTAAAGCATTCTTACTGTGTGTTTCTACTACAGGGTTAGCTCTACCACATAAGACAGTAATTGTAATTATGGCTTTTAACAGTCAGCTTTTGCTAGAGCCTGCAGAATCCCAATGTCCTATGCAAACAGCATACAAAATAGCATTGTATATATTTTAACATCTGGTATATATTAATGCATTGACATGCTGGCAGCTTTTGAAAAGAGTCTCAGAAATTTTTGTCTGGTTAGTTTGATAAACTCAGAACCAAACCCAGGAAATATATGAGCAGTTCTTACCAACTAAGAGGCCCCCATTTGAGCCTCCATTAATAGTCAGCTTCTTTGGAGATGTGTAGCCTTCCTTGATGAGGTATTTGGCAGCACACTGAAAGTCATCAAAGCAGTTTTGTTTGTTGGCCAAGATACCACCTAGCACACAAATAAAAAAAAAATCAATTGATGTCATAAAATCCATTTGATACCATCTCTTCAGAAAAACATGTCTGCAAAAATACCTGGGAACAATTCCAGTTTCATGAACATTTTAATAATTGATGCAGCCAGAAAGACAGCAAAAATGAAAGATTCTTTCAACACAGAGATGGTGTAAGATGGTTCTGTCAATAACTAATGCTTTCAGAAACTCTGAATAATACATACCTATACCGTGGAGTGAGTGCCAGGTAATGTTTCTAACCAGTAAAATTAAAGCTAAAAGCTTTGCATTGCAAAATACATACAAAATGACCACATACAATCCACTTGAGGTTTGATCTAATGGGACTTTATCAGCATTAAACTCAGTGACAGTTTCTTAAGGCAATAAAGCTTCAGCTTATAAAATAAGCTATATAAAATAAGTACTTCTAATTTCCTGGACACAGAATATGTGGCTGGTAATTTACTTTTTTTTTCTATTATTCGTTTTCAAATCAGATGATATATACCTACAGACAACAAGGGACTTCAGAGTTGCATCTTGGTTTGAAATTTTATTAATTAACTATCAGTATGGAAATGCTTAATATTCTGCCATCCTGCTGAACAAAATTCCAAATGTGATCAGATATATGAGGACTAAATCATGACTGAAAATGTAGGTTCAGATGACATCGTTGGTAAGACTTCCAGTTCTCAAAACAAAAAATGTGCAGGGTGGGATAGGGAAGGAAAAGAATAGTTTTCCCTACAATCTCTCAACTATTTGAGCAGAAGATTATCAGCCTAGGGAATTTACAGCTGACCAAATCTCATAATCATCCCATTTTAGATGCTTGTTTGGCAAGAGACTAAAACTGGCTTCTCCTTGAAGGTTATTCTACCTTTAGACCTGGTATGCTCTTTCTCAGGCAATTAAATGCTAGTAAGAAATAGGAAGTAGGAAGAAAATCCTCATATTCCTGTAGCGAAGTCTGTGGCCCAGCCAGGTAAGGGGCTCAGTGCATGCGGAAGTGGAACTGCAGTTCCTTCTACTTTGTTTAAAAGCTGGGTGTTTATTGTAAGTGAATTGCCGTTTCCACTATTGTCCAGGAACCCCCAGGACAATTAATTCTACCCTAAAGTAAGTGAGATGAGCTATAACCTGGAGGTGTCTCTTTATCTTCATTGTCCATCCAGTGATCCTAGACACCCAGTTTACACTGGATGATTAATTTCTATGTTGCAATAGTTTGGTAAGATAATTCTGACATTTAGTCATACAGATCTTGTAGAACTGGGACCAGTACATTTTTTATTTTTTTATTTTTTAACAAATACACACCATTCTCATATTAACAAGACCATTGAAGAGAGACATACTGGGACAATGAAAAAGCTTTCAAATGTGTGGTAATAAAGGAGAAATAAATCTTACTCTTTGCTTAACATTCTGGTCTGAGGTAAGGTCAAAATCCTATCTATACCACGAAAACTAAGTAAACAGACTTCTGTAATTGCTTCTGGAATTAACAAAGAACAGATACATATATTATTATTATACTGCAACAAAAGACCTGGGTCAAAATTAAGCAGGAAATAGGTGGACCACAGAAGCATTATTATATTAAGACAAATTTTATTAAAAACTACTACAAACCAATAAGCAAATTAAACTTAACGTAAGTATACTTCATCTGTAGCAATAATAGCCTGTCTCTGCAAGCATATATTCTATTTATAAAACTATTATAAATTTAACTCAATTGTGAGGAAATGACCCAGACAAAAAGTTACTGCAGATTAAACAGTAAAACCAAAATGTAACGATCTGGGAATACCGTTTTGTTTGTAGTAAGTTATTATGGATTACTCCCATGGCAAACTGCTGCACCACAAACACCACTGTTTTGGTGCATTTGCCTTGCTGACACCATCTCCAGCAACTTATCCACCATATTCTTGGGATATGAATATGATGTCACCATTAAATAATGATGGGTATGTTACAGAGATAAGTAGGACTTTTTCCAGCTTTTTCCTCTGGTGAAGGGATGCAGAAAATTGTCAACAATAAGGCAAGTGGACAAAGACAATCAAAGGATTAAGACAAATATTGGATGGGAAAAACATTGAGAGAAACATATCAAAGGTATTAAGAAAAGGGGAAAAGAGACTGACAGGGTTTTGTAGTGAATGACTTGGTTTCCCTGCAGCACAAAACTCAGCTTAAAAAAACCGGTCAAATGCCAGCATACAAGAAGCTGGACCCCCTAAGAGAGTGTGGACCAGATGATGTTATGCCATCAACAAACAGCACTTGTGGAGCAGATTGTTTTCATATGAACTTCAATCACAGAATCACAGAACCATTTAGGCTGGAACAGACCTTTAAGATCATCAAGTCCAACCATTAACATAGTACTGTCAAGTCCACCACTAAACCATGTCCCTAAGCACCACATCTGCCTCCAGGGATGGTGACTCAACTACCTCCCTTGAACAGCCTGTTCCAATGCTTGACAACCCTTTTGGTGAAGAAATTTTTCCAATCGCATTCACTAAAAATAAAAAAGGGTTTATTCATAAATTGTGCAAAAACAATCTGGAAAAGTTACATTCTGAACACAAAAGTACACACCTTCTCTAAGGTTCTGCAAATGTTTTGAGGTTTTTTGTGTGACACCAAGAGTGTCTACATAGTGCTGTTGTCTTGGGGATCTAGAATTGTGGGGCCATGTGCACCTGTCAATACTGAAAAAGGTATGTAAAAGCAAGCAAGGTCTCCTGCAATACAGACAAACATTTTTTGGAAGATCAGTTCGAGATTAATAGCTGCATTTTCAAATCTGAAGTCTCCGGAACTTGACCTTGCTTTAAAAGCCCATAATAATTCTCTTGGAAAATACTGTGTTTGTGCAAAACTATTTTTATAGGTTGCAAAACCTGAAACAATCTAATGAAAACCATCAGAAAACACTGGACAATGTACAGATCCAATATATGAGTAAGAAAAAAATTACTTTTCTACAGAATAAGTAAAATGCAAAAGAAGAAGTGAGTAGGGAAGAGGGAGTGAAAATAAAATGTAATTTTCATTGCTAAACTTGCAGTTTTGTTCCTCCACTTGGACTGATTTACCTTTGTGCCAGGTCTCTCCATATTCACCACCGCCCCTTATGTTTGCCACTGCTAGAACACCTCCTAGGTGTCGCACAAAAATAAGTCTTGACACACTGAAAAAGCAAACAGAGGATTATTTTTCGTTTCCAGTTTTTGTATCCCTACCACTTTTACAAAAATACTTTTGAGGGAAAGATCTCTCCCAAAATCAATGATAAAATTGTGAATGAAGCCCCCCTTGACAGCCAACCTGAGTAGCCAGGCTTTTTTCAATGATTATCCATGGAAATGAAAACCTCTGCAGGCTTGGCAGAGGAAGGAACTAGTGCTGGTCCATTCTTCTTCCTCCTTTAGTTCTGCACTTCAGAGGAGAGTGGCCAGTGGTTCTGCCTAACAGAAGACCCCCCAAGATATGTCACCATTATTTTTTATTATATTCAAAGCCTTTGGTGTAGGGACTTCAAGCTATGCAGTACCACTGGACTCCCATAGCTTTCTGAACTGTTCCTCTTCCATTGGTCCTCCCCTTTTTCAGATAGGAAAGGAAGGCTTAGCCCAAATGAAGAAAGCAAAAAATTAAGACTTAAGATCAGTGCTTGATCGTTGTTTATGAACAGGTATTTTCAACTTCTGCTTAATGTACTTATTTTTGGACCTTTATAAAACTGTGTTTGCAAAGAAAACTTCTGCTTCTACCATTGTTTTTTGCCAGGCAGGGCCTGCAGTCAAGTTCTGGTCAATCCCCTTCTTATTTTTCCACCTGCATTGCCAAATAAAAAACAAATAGTAAAAACCAAAATTAATAGTTCTGCTTTCCCTAGTATCTCTAGAACCTGGGTGAAAGCTAAAGTACTGTAATTTTTTTTAAAATGCCAAACTGCAGAAGCATCAAAGCTATTGCTATATTTTTAAAAGGAACAGAAGTAATTTGAATCATATTTAACAATTAAGAGAAACGGATCTCTGATCTGTTGATGCAGTAGCTTAACATAGTAGATGCTGCAGACGGCAAATCACATGTATGGCAGAGACCAGTAAAACATTAAAATTTAATCTCAACAAGACTTTTTTTTCCCCTCCAGCAGGTTTAAATTTCTTATTTACTTGAAATCTTTGCTCATGCAAGAAACCAATGCCTGCAGAACTTAATCCTATCCAACCACAAGAGCAAGGATTGGGCCTTTTCACCTTTAAGTCCCTCTACTGCTTATCAGAAATGTCTTGAAAGACAGTAGCCCTACAGTGTGTCTCACATGGACGTCGTATCAAAACAAGTAAATTCTTCATACCTCCCAAAGCAATTATCTATGTACTAGCACTTTTCTTGAGAGTATATACCAAGGATTAGGGAAACAAAAAGAAAAGCAGAAGGATAACTGATAAGAGATTCCTGTATTTTCATAATCCATCAAAGGAAAAACTTTCCACCTAGGCTGGTTATCTGTGGCCATCAGATGGTTCAGGAAGCATGAATTATCTCTGCCTCTGTAAAATCAATTCTGAAGTCCATCACTGTGAATTGTATTTTCCTTAGATTGCAGCAACATGTTCATCAGATGCAAGGTGGATATTCTATAAGCACACTGTGCAAAGGTCAAAGAGCATTATTCTGTCAAACTCCAGGATGCCTAATTTCAACAGGCTGCTACACAGCTAATGTGGAGTAGCCTGACAGTAGGTTGCCTTACGAGATTATGGCTTCTTCATTTTTGGTATGTTAGAGCCACAAAGCCTCCCAGAATATTCTGCACTTTTCACTGTCTCTGTCCCCAACAAAATCAATAGAAACTTTCTGGTCCAAACTTATTTGATCTAGTAATCAAAGGTAGCAAATATAACAATTGCAAGTAAGGTAAGAGCTTGCTACCCAAATATATTGGCTCAGAGTATTTAAAAAAATAAAAAATTCCAGAGCAGAGTCCATCCTCTTTCATCTGCTCAAAGGAACTGTGCCCATCTGAAGGATCAGCATATTTAACGAGCAAAGAACGTGGGATCAACACAAGCCAAAGTACTGAGTGCAATCCTGTCCTGTCCATGGACTCCTCGAGCAGAGATGGTACCTTGATGATAATTTTTGGAGGGGTCTAAGTGACTTAGGATCTCAGAGGATATGCAGTACTCATTACAGGAAGCTAGTCCCCCATTTCCACAAGCAAATAATTTTTGTCATACAGACTAAATGGATAAAATCCAGAGTCTGATAACAATCATTATATTGACCAAATTAGAAGTAAGGTTTAGTGCATCTGTGCTCACTCTCAACAATAATACTGGGATTTAGGCACTTCTGAAAACATTAGTGTTTTCCATCCATAAGTGTGGGTTAGAGGAGTGGACAGTGAGGTGGATTGATGACTGAATGGCAGAGCTCAGAGAGGGTTCTGATCAGCAGCACAGCCTGGCTGGAGGCCTGTAGCCAGCGGTGTGCCCCAGGGTCAGTACTGGGTCCAGTCCTGCTCAACTGACTCATCAGTGACCTGGATGAAGGGACAGAGTGTGCCCTCAGCAAGGTCACTGGTGATACAGAACTAGAAGTGGCTGACACCCCAGAAGGCAGCACTGCCATCCAGCCAGACCTGGACAGGCTGGAGAGCTGGGCAGAGAGGAACCCAATGAAGTTCAACCAAGGCATGTGTAGGGTCCTGCACCTGGGGAGGAATAACCCCACACACCAGTACAGGCTGGGGCTGACCTGCTGGAAGGCAGCTCTGTGGAGAAGGACCTGGGAGTTCTGGTGGACAGCAAGCTGCCCGTGAGCCAGCACTGTGTCCTGGTGGCCGAGAAGGCCAATGGGATCCTGGGGGGCATTAGGAGAAGCATGGTCAGCAGGTTGAGGGAGGTGATCCTGCCCCTCTGGCTCTGCCCTGGTGAGGCTGCATCTGCAGTGCTGTGTCCAGTTCTAGGCTCCCCAGTTCAAGAGAGTCAGGGAACTACTGGAGAGGGTCCATTGGAGAGCTACGAAGGTGATGAGCAGACAGGAACATTTCCTTGATGAGGAAAGGCTGCG
The DNA here is from genome assembly GCF_023634155.1 of Falco peregrinus. Classification (NCBI taxonomy): domain Eukaryota; kingdom Metazoa; phylum Chordata; class Aves; order Falconiformes; family Falconidae; genus Falco; species Falco peregrinus. The sequence goes on from NC_073727.1 coordinate 24,000,225, forward strand.
AGAGCTGGGGCTGTTTAACCTGGAGCAGAGAAGACTGGGAGAGGATCTTATCAGTGTCTACAAATTTCTTAAAGGCGAGCGTCAAAAAGGACAGGGCCAGGCTCTTTTCCGTGGTGCCCAGTGACAGGACAAGGGGCAACAGGCACAAACTGCAGCACAGGAAGATCCATTTGAATATGAGGAAAAACATCTTTGCTTTGAGAGTGACAGAACCCTATAACCGGCTGCCCAGAGAAGCTGTGGAGTCTCCTGCTCTGGAGACATTCAAAACCGGCCTGGATGTGATCCTGTGCAACCTGCTCTGGGAGAACCTGCTTTAGCAGGGGGCTGGACCAGATGCTCTCCAGAGGTCCCCTTCCAGCCCTGACCATTCTGTGATTACCCCATATACTCCAACATATACATCTAGTAATGTCACTGCCAATGACTATTAATTAATACCTACCCTGGTATGGTCAGTAGTAAAGTGAGACAGGACCTTAACTTGACGAATAGTTTGAGGTAGGTTTGCCTACATCTTGCAACAAGATTTCTCAAAGTGACTTATAATTTCAAGGAACCAGTTTTTTTAAGTATCTAATCAGGACTTTTAAAAAAGTGAAAATTCCAAGTGATGAGGCAGAACAAAACTCAAGTGTCATACACAACACTGCTACTGCCTCCTGTGTTCTTCCAGGTGGGTTCTTGCTTCCAGATTTGATTCCAAGTCAGCTTGGTGTCTGAGTCACAGCAAATTGCCCAGTCGCCGTGAATGCCTATGAAATGCCTCATTCTGCAGAGGGAAGTCTGGCTCTCAGCTCTTTCCAACAGTCTCTATAGCCTTTTGCTCATTACCCCTGTTTTTCCTTCTCTCCTGGGAGCAGCATAAATAAAAAGAGTAAAGGAAAGGGCAACAGGGTCAGGAAGCAGCCAGTGGAGGAAGCAGAAGATTGTTTCTTCCCCGGAGAGCTCCTTCTAGACCCTGTCACTCTTAAGGAGCATAACAAAAAATAAGAAAACAGGTACTGTTTTTTACAGTATAGAAAAAACATAAGGAGCTGTGCTTCAGGGAGCAAGAATGCATTCCCAGAATTACTGATCTGCTGTCAGGTATTACAGTTGACAGAGAAATGTGGGATAGTGCACTGGTTATGGGGAAAAAATCCTGAGTCACTGCACTTGGTTCCTTTCTTGGCTTTTATGCAGCAGGAGGGAGTGGTAGCAAATAGTAATCTTAACTGAAAAGAGTAATTTTGCACCCTGCCAGCAGCTGCTATGTTGCCTGCCCTTTCTCTGGGCTTACAGTCTCTCCCTGCACCACCTCTTTACTTGAAGGCTTGGTACAACCTGGCCCTGTAGCACCGAAACGCAATTTCACAGTCCGCTTCGCAATCAGCTGTATTCCAAGATGCATTAGGAATTGCTTCTCCTGTACCCACACGGGCACACACAGAACAGTGAAGGGAAACAGGTTGGTTCCTGCAGGGTAATTAGCTGAATCTGAGACATTAGTAGCAGGTTTGTGATGGCATTTCCCCAGCAGCTCTGCCAAGCCACTGGTGTCAGTTCCATCAGCTTTCACTTGTACTCACTATGCAGGCTGTACAATTAACGACTGCTCTAGCAGGCACCATACTCGAAATGCTACCAAATGTAGCTCTTCAGTCCAGAGGAGCATATAAAAGATGCATGCTTGGATTAAAAAATAAACTGCTACTGTAACTGACTTAATGACTCTGGACTATCATTCTCATCATTATTTCAGAATCGTCTAACCTGTTGGTTTGTTTCTATTGCTTTCAGTGAAGAAGGTTTTATTTTCATTTTTTTGTGTTGGAGAAAAAATGAAAAGCAATACCAGTTTCTGAATTAAGCAGAAATACGCTCCCCAAGTCAGAGTGCTGGCTCATGTTAATTGGTGTTAAATACCAGTAAAAAACATTGTACTGGCTTGAAGAAATACAGGACAGAAACAAACCACTGTTTGAGAAGATGAGTGCTTTGTGAAAAGTTACAAGAGCCTCAAGTTCAAATACAATATCAGGAATATTTATTCAGGAACTTGTTTGTTTGATTGATTTTTTTAAAGGCTACTGCTTAGTTGCACTTCCATAGCTAAGCCTCAGCTCAGGATCAGGTGAATGATGCCTCAGCCTTGACCATCCTGTGGCTGCTTTCTAGCACTTGTGCCTGTGGGTCATCTACAAAAAAACCAAAAAACCAAAAAAACCCCAAAAAAACAAACAAAAAAAAGACTGGAACTGGCTGGAACAGCACGTGGACCTGGGAACTCCTTGGGGAATACTGCAGTATGTACTAACAGGGATGTGGTCAAACATTACTTGAATCTGCCAGGTAAAGGGGGAACTGGACATCCTGCCTTCCTGGCATAAGTTCTCTGGAACGATTTTCTTTCTCTGATCTTGCCTGCCTACTTTTGGAACACAATTCCTCACAGAGTACTCAATTCTCAGGTTATTAACCATAATGATGTATTTAAAGGCTTTGGATTCTCTTATTTTTCCTTTAGAGAGAGAAAGGCTGAGAAGGGACATGTTGATATTACAAGGAGAGAATGATAAGGGAGATGTGGTCAATTGTGTTTTATTTACATTGTCAGTGGGATAATGTATTTTGATCTGAAAGTGACTGATAGTTCTCTGTACATTTAGTTTTAAGGGATTGTTACAGATTCATATTCTTATTTTATGAACTGTATAATAAAGGTTTCATAGGGTTCAGGAAGACATACGTCACTGTTCCCATCTCCCATCTTCCTCTCTTCTGAGTCTCTCTTCTGAGCTGCACCCTCTTGCTGCTCTTTGCTAGACTTCCATGAGAGTTAATTTTAACTTGCCAAAATGGCAGAAAACCACCCACTCAGTTTTGATGGGACAGTTTTCTGCCATTCTTGCGAAGCAGATCAGCTTAGCAAAGGATCCAGTAAGCACCAGGGCCAATGGATGGGAGGTGGAAGGAGGCACTGTGAAATACCTTCTCCTTCTGCCAGCAGCCAGCTTGTGTCAGCTCTGCAGTACGTGAAATTTTACCTTAAATCAAGATACATAATATTTACTTTAAAAAAGAAACATGGTAAGTTCTATCACAGTTTTCAGCATCTACAATAAACTGTAATAAATCAGTGCTTGAACCTAATCTAAAAAGGAATTTTAAAATGATTCTGGTTATATAATTGTGTCTCTCTAAAACCACAGAAAATTAAAAACATAGCTTTACAAGGCAGATAAAAAGCTTTCAAATAATCACAGAACACAAGAAAGGAAGTCCACTGTTAGACAAGGTATTCACTAGAAAGGACAAGAAACTGTAAATGCTATTGAGGAATACAATCACGGTGACCTGGAAAAGCACGCACTACAAAGGATTGCTTTAAATGTGCCGATTCTAAAGCAAGACTGGTAGCACCTAAACTTAATAGGACTGTTTCATAATAGATTTTTTTTTGTGTTGGTGAGCTGCAGTTCTGCTATCTGAAAAACTGCCCTCCATCCAGTCCTCTGCACTTTGGTTTTCCCCTGACTGCCTAGAAGCATTTCTTAAGTATTACAGACAGTCACTGCCTCTTGGTAAGTCTATTCAAACTCCCTTGCTGAACAAATAAGCTTTTGCTTTAAAGCGATCATCTACTCAATAAAGCTTATGGCTTTTGAGGGCTACAAAACCTATTTTGCACACAGCATTTTTGCTTTACAATTAGTTGCTTTGCATATGCAGAGCCCGTATCTTATGCATCTCAAGACAGAATATCCTCTTTCCTGATAAAATGGGAACACAGTAGGATTTTGCTTCTGATGTAATCTCAAAAGTATAATATGAAAATACAGCCAAATTTAAATTACTTACATTCATTTAAACAAATATGTGATTTTTCTATAATATTTAGACATAGGTAACTGTGTAACTTGGAAAAAAGAAAACTTCGTATGTTACTAGTTCAGTAAAAGGCTCAATGACTTGCTTAACGTACATCTATATGCTTTTCTGTTGAGCTCAGTGACAGAGCAGGAATAGGTTAAGGTATAGGGCAGGTTGCCTGCTGTAAACCTCAGAAGAGCACAGCACTTCTCTGCTCTGTGACACTGGGCAAAACCCTTGAATTCAGAATCAGACAAATGATGCCTGGACACTGGTGTGCAGTCCTTAAGGCCCTCATCTTGCTTCTCAGGGCCCTGAAATGCATTACTCTGTCAGATCCATAGTCTACCCCGGCCTCAGCCTGTGACAGTTGTTAATACCAGACACTTCAAAAAAAGGTATAAATTACCCCACATACCTGTAGCTTGGTGTAATTGATATGTTGAAGCCTCCATATCCATACAAGAAGGCAGGGTGAGAACCATCCAGTTTAATTCCTTTCTTGTGAATAATAAACATTGGGATCTTAGTACCATCTTTGCTAGGGTAGAAAACCTAAGACAAGAGAAAAAGAAATATGAAATGCTGTTATTGTTGTAACTTTGCACAACTGCTGTTAACAAAAATCAGAGGTGATCACTTCCATGGTGGTCAACAGGTAAAACTTTCCAAGCAATCTGCACCAGTTGCCTAGGTCAGGCTCAGCAATGGCCATTACCCGCTTGGTTGTTTAATAGCTCTGGAAAATGTATCAAAATGAGACAATACAGAGGGTATGACAGTATCATTTTTACATATCTTATCCATCAATTCTACATACAAGGGGGTTTGAGAAAATTCTACAAAAACAATACAATTCTCTGCATGGGAAGACTAGCATTGTGAAAACACAAGACCTGCATGGTCCATCATACGTGAAAGCAGCAAAGACTGAGCTGGCAAGGAGAACAAACAAAACTAAAACCAGATTTCCAATCATCTAAAATGATAATTTCTAAAAATTTATCCTTTTTTAAAAATTCAGAATTTCAGACACTAGAGAACAGTGGACAGGGAAGAAACAAACTCATGGCAGGGTGGTAATTTAGTGTGACCCCACTAAACACTGCATTGGTTTGGGTAACAGAGAAAACTCTGAAGATCTGGTCTTTACTGCTGAAATCACAGAGAACTCCTTTACATCAGTTGGTGCAGCAGTCCTTGCTTGCAAAAACACAATCACAAGCAATAGGCCAAAGACATTTTAAAACTCACAGTATTTTGGTTTTAGTATTAATACATTGGCGTTAACAACATTACTCAATGGAGTCGCTCCACATACCAGATTCAAGCCAAAAGACTAAACTCTGAAGAGCTGAAGACACTGTTTCTTACTAAGACTTGTGAAAACAGCAAAAAGCTGACTGCTCAACACCTGCATATGCAGCATGAATTCACCAAAAGCAAGTCTGTATCCAGCAAAAGTGGACTAAGCATTGGGCAGTCTTTCCAGGTTGTCTCAGTGACCTCTTCATCTCATCAGGGTGGTAACGTAAGTCATAACAGAAACTTTTGTGGCACTTGGTGGGTTTTTCGGCATTACCTAGCAGCTAGAAGCAGAAGCACTAACCCTGCAGAACCCCCAAATCCATCCAGCAGGAGCACTAACCCTGCAGAGCCCCCAAATCTATCCAGCAAGAAAACTGAACTGCCTGCTGCCTCTCAGGAAATCAGCTCCCAAAACACCGAGTATCCATGCAGCACATACTTTCATATCTCTTTCTATTACTGCCACAGCACTGTGTGAATGTAAAAGCTAAATTCCACGTACACAAACATAGACTGCAATTGCTTAACACAGTTCCCATATCTTTTTGTTCTTATGCATGTATCTGCCTGCGAACTCTAATTTAGGATTGAGCATGTCTGACTTCGCCAGTCAAGCAAAACACATGGTTTTGAACGTAGTTTACTACTTGTCCTAAAGTTCTGGTTGACTACTTTTCATTGCTTTGGTTTTAGCATCATTATTTGCAGCTTCTAGTCTAATTAGAACAAAGCAGCAGTACATTAAGAATGACATTCTTATAATTTTGTTGCATGTTTACAACCTCTGTGCTTTTAAGGGAAACAGACCTAACATACTTTATAAAGCACACGATCAACAGGATCTATTTTTATAACACATGAACATCAACAGTAATTTGAACCTGTGCAACACGTTTATTCTGAGCATTGCCTGTAATGCAAAACATGTAAATCCACATAGCACGTTGAAAACAAAACAATCACATTTAATTTCAGTTTAATCATTGCTAAGGAAATGTAAGCCATTTCAACTGAAACCACATCTACCTCTGAAGGCTTCACCAAAACCTCTAGACATTTTCTAGATAAAATTCAGCATTTCACAGTTTGCAGCAGATGGAAAAATCCAGAACAAAAGCCTGAAGGCATTTTTACACAGATGAAATCAGTTTCCAACTACTGCCGCAACTGTACCTTTACTGACAAGTGCTCATCAGAACTCACAACAGTAGAATACAAAGGATTTTCATTTTAAGTGTTTAGCTAAACACTATAAACAAATAAAATATCTGATGGACAGAAAACCTGCTGAGGCTGGCAATGAGGAGCTCCAGAGAGACTCCCCTCTAAAATGCCATACATCAACTCCAGTTGTTGCTGGCAATTCACACGAAGTGAGCACCTGGCCCTCTTGTGTTTCCAGCAACTTACTGCTGTTGGCCAGTCCTTTCCCAATGATTAAAGGATGCCACTAATTTTACTGCTTCTTTAACAAAGGGGGTATTTTTTTAAACCTCTGAAAACTGACTTCAGTAGGGCTTTTATCATCATCAGTAACATACCATTAAATGAAAACTCAACAAAAAAGATGCACGTCAAGGTGACATTTGCAATTTAAGAGTTTTCGCTCTTATCTTTGTTAAAATAATGATTACCTCTCCCTCTGAGAGGAACAAATGGGAGTGGGGTGGAAATCAATTCAGTGAGACACCAAGATATGTGAAGCCATTTAAGCTTCTCCAAATAGACTATTTTCAACAACTGATTCAATCTCACCTTTAAATTAGGTGTTATCTCTGAAGCAAGTCAAATGGTTTATTCATGTCACCAATAAAGGGACAGTGCCTCTATCTCAAAGATTAAGGTAAACTGGAAAGGGCAAGCCCTAAAAAAAAAGGATTTCTCAAGATGGTATTTCATGCCTAATTTTAGAAGCTGTCGGCTTTTACAGCAGTGAACGCTCATAAAAGGGTACTACTGTTTTCGGCTTTATCACAGATAGAAGTGATCCACTTGTACTGGTCACATTATATTACTCATTGCTCATGTATTTTCAGATACACATGTCACTACAGCCATTAGCGCATATAAGAGGAGGACAAATTAGCAAAGTGATTTTGGAACAATAATGCTTCAGACATATTATGAATGCTGAAACTCACCATTCAAGGAGGGACATGCTAAAAATAAAGATTTTCAACCTCCAGGAATGCACCAGCAGTGCTGTGTGGTTGACAGGGCACTCCTGCTGCAGGCAACCCCTCGTGCTATTCTAGGAGCATACCACTGGACCAGTACAGGAGCACTGAAATAGTTGTAGCTCACTTCGTCTCACACTAATGTCCCTATCTGTCACATGGCAGCAGGGTCTCAGTGCCAGAATCACTTTCAATTCAGATGCTGGAACCTGTGGCATAAATTTATAGCCCCTCTGCTTTTTCTTATGACCCAGGAAGAAAGCAACACTGTTCACACAATTACTCATTACTATGAACTACACGAAAATTAAGCTATACAAGCCACACAAAACCCAATCTGAGTCATTCTTCTTTAGTGCATACATATACATTTACAGAGTGGTGTTTTGTGGTTTTCTGAGCTGTTGTTGGGGGGTTTTTTGTTTGTTTTGTTGTTTGTTTTTTTATATAAATTTGTCATTTGAAAGCAATTTACACTTCATTTTCACATAAAAAAGACAATGGAAGTTTACTTCCAACACATTTTATAGAGTAAGTTTTACAAGTAAATACAGTTAATGGCTGTGTGATAGGGTTTGTAAATACTTAGGCGTTAAGTAGTATAAAAAAAGTTCTATACATTCACTCCTGGGGACATCTTTGTCCTCCTAATCATTATTTGCTTTACATGTGCAGTATTATGTTAGGTGCATCTTCACTTAGGGAAGAGGGGAGCGATCAGCCAGCGCTGTAGACACAGACCTAAATTCAGAAAGACTTCCAAGTTTACCTACTTCTGCCTCTGCAGTGACAAGAAGCGTCCTCTCCATCTCAAGTCACCAGGAGGCAAAACTACGTATTGTAGCTTTTGAAAAACTAAGAGGATTTGAAAGAGAGAGGTTGAAGACAAAGTTTTTCTGTCATTTGTCTATAGAGATAATATAGCCAGACACACAGAACCAAAACTAATTTTGGCAGTCATCCACTGTGACTTGTCTTGTGAGTAAATATGAAATCAGTATCTCTTAATATTAAAGCAAGTGATACAATCATCACAACAAATAAAGAAACAAAACTAATCTGCCTGAATACTCACACTGTGACACATAATTAAAAATACCTAAACCTACTGAAATTTAATAGAAACTTCCATTCTAAAAACTGAAAACACTCAGCAATTTGTAATTATTCCATTTCACTTCTTTCAGACATGTTTTCTCTGTTTATATAATGGAGAGATTAAAAGATGTATGTAATTAAAATTGTGTTGGGAGAAAAAAGTGCATGTACACCTGACATCATCTCAGTTTTACAAACCCCAAAATCCTTCTAAGCAAAAAAAAGAACCCCAAACTTGTACATATTTAAAATTAACCTTACAATGGCAAGATTCAACACAAGTTTTGAAATACCACTGTAAAACCCAAATAAAAAATAAACTTATGCAAATGGGTCTAATGCAAATATTTTAAAACTGTGAACAATATCTGAATGTCTAGAAACCTTTTATAATTTTTCAGACTCGCTCATTACTGGCAAAGAAATAAAATCCAATTAAAAAGTGATTAGTTTGGCTTTTCAGAAATAATTATTTCTGCAGATAATACCTCAATTTTACATATGAAAAGAAACTTTGACTTCTGGGACTTGAAAACACTCTCTGAGTCACCGTAGGCTAATTATTCTTAGAAAGCCACCAGTGATTCTAAAAATGTCTCTCTCAACCTCTCTTCCAAGATTAGGTACTACATACCAGAGATATCAATTCTTTCCATGTCTTTGTGTGCTTGATCAAAACCAGGTAAGAGTGACACTTGTCATTAGATTGACATCCATTGTACAAAACGCCAAAGAATTTTACAAAGAGCAACTAAAAAGGCATATACATGATACTGGAATACTCCTTATTAAAAATGCTTGTTCAATAATTTAGGTTTAATAACATCATGAGAATGCTTTTAAAATGAGTTTTGTTCCAGTGTCTTCTGTAGCATTTTACTGACATCACGCCTTTTCATTTGAAACAAATACAGGATGTAGCAGTCCTATAAGATTTAGCAATTGTTTTCTGTTTCTGGATAAGAGAGTCTGCCCTCACCCGTGGCTGCTGTGATTCCACTAGCTGCCCCTACAAGGTTCCAGGCAGCGCTAGAGAACCACAGCACCCCGCTCGGTCCCAGCACCCACAGGCACCAGTGAAGCAGGCACCACTGTGTTGGCCAGCCTATCAAAGGGAATCACTACTTCAAGTCTTTTATTTTCTGAAACTGCATTTCAAGTGTCCAGTTTCACATACAGTATTATTTCCTTCATTAAGCGTGTGATGAAGATTTCTCATCATATTTACATATGATGACTTTTTTTTACATAGAAAAGCATAAGGAATTCATAGTAAATTACATAATGTCGCTCATGTTTCCCCAAACATTGTGAACGCTTTGCTAAAGGCTCACTATTTTAAAAATCCCACACAACTATCTTTGAAAGATGACTGGAAGAGTAAACTTAAGGGAGTAGTCCCTGGAGAAGGTTTTCCTACCCAAGCTGTGGCATCAGGGTGTTCAGACCTGTATTTAGGTTCAGAGCTAACGGTGCCTGAGGCTGAACAATGCTACACAGCAACACCTCCCACTGACAAGCCCTAACAGCTGCCACTGGGTGCTTCAGGAAGGCAAGCCACAAAGACCCTGCCTTCACACCAGCAAGTCTGAACACTTCAGCACTGGCAGGCAGGGGGAAATCCTCGAGATGCCAGGGCAGAAATCTCATCTGTGCAAAGAGAATCATGCGCTGCCTTCTGCACCGCCTCACCACAGCTCATTCAATCCCCTCATCGCCTCTGACCTTACAGAAAACCTGATATTAGTCTCGGACTAAAGGCTATATAGCACATCACAAGCAAAACATCTGATTTATTGCAGCAGTGGCATGGACCCAAGTACAAGACCACCAGTGGCCCCGTGGACAGTTCTGGCAGCCGGCCAATTGGCCACCTGTAAGAGCAGCTCTTACTAACCACCAGTTTTAGTATTCCTCTATACAAAAGGAACCAGAAGTCAGAAGTAATAGAGAACTATTACCACTACACAGCAAATCCATGGGATCTGAGGTTTCGTTTCTTCAAAGGGGAATCCTCATCAATCTTCTTTAAGCCTCTTAAATTAGCTTCAGAGCAATTCTGTCTGGGTTGCAAAGCTTGCTTAATACAGAACTGGACAGGGGCCAAAGTAACTCAGTACAGTAAAAATTCATGCAGGTAAAACTCAGAAAGAAGAATACCCACTACAGACATTCAAAAGCGCTATGAAAATAATCAAGAAACCTTTTAGAAGAAATTGTTTCACCACCCACCCACCGGGACAAAAAGCAGCCTCATGCTGACAGAGGCAAAGTGCCAGGAGATGGTCTTTTAGAACAAATGCCTCCTTACTAAATGCAGCTGCCGAGCTGCAAATGACTGCAGGGAGGTGTCTCACAGGGTGGTGGGAGGAGAGAGGAAAAGGCAAGAGAAAAACACAGTTGAAAGTTCAGAAATGCTGCAAGACTGGCATGGCAGGAATTGCTTTTAAATCACACTTTTGTAGATTAGTTAAAGGGCAGCATCCCCTTTACATAAAGCCTTAGTGGTAAATGGGATCCAACGAGAACTCCCTCCACTCCACTGCTGCAACCTGAAAGACTTCTTGCCTTTTCTCTCAATGTTTATCCTCTGTCCCTTTCAGTGGGATCTCAGAGCTTCCTGCAGCAGAATAATTAGCATCTGCCACATACAATTATTCATTTTCTTTCATCAATTTGCCTTAAAGAGAACTTTGTGTACAGCGTAGACAGACATATCAGATAGATAACATTTACCTTTTGAGTTAAATGTACACTGTAGGCGTGTTAAACAGAAAAATGTCCCAGGGGGCTTTGTAAGTTACAGTCTCTTTCCTGAATCACCTCTGTGCTTATGCATTCAAGAAACATATTATTACGAAGCAGTAGTATAGCATGAGGTAAGCAACGGCCTGTCTCAATGGAAGTAGCATACTGTTATAAATAAAAACATTTGTAACAGCTGCTGGCTACTGCAATTTCTTTCATTAAATCAACTTTATACTTCATTGAGAAAACTGCTCTGATAGGAGACTATTCACTGTAATAGCATATAGGCACTAGAAAGTAAACACTACTCATCTTTACATGCTAGAAATCAGTTCAAGCTGTAATGAGAAACAGTGTAAGAATAAAAATGTAGAGGTAACTTACCACAGGGTAAGCAAGGGGGAGAACTTATGCAAGCTACTCAACAATAACTATTCTTATTTTTGGTTTTATGCTGAGGTAGGTGCATGCATCTAATTCAACATGCTGAGGAAGAGAGATATTCACTCAAAACAGTAACTGGCTAATTCAGCTTTTCTGTTTCTGTCTCCATCTTGCTCAAAACTTGCTTGGTTATCGCAACACAGCCCTGCTGTTGAGCTTTCACGAGTTTCAAAAAGATGACACAACCACTGCTGGTTGTTCTCCCTAATGCAAAGGCATCTACATAGTTCAGGGTGCTCAAACTTGACCTGTAAACCTGCATCCAAAAATTTTTGCACAGAACAAATTCAGTCTTGACACTGGTGATGTCAAGAGCTCAGCTTGTGTCAAAGCCCCAAGAGGATCCATATATTCCACTTATATTGCCAAGAAATTTTGTTTATGACTTTCAATAGCTGGATAATTTAATTTCAGAGCAACTCTGCTCTCTCTTCCTTTGAGAATCATACCATGTTTACAGATGTCAAGTTTGCTACCCAGAACAAGAGGTGCTATAAATCACTAAACACCTACAAAAATTCTGCATGTGGTTAGTACAATTTTGGAAAAAAAGTCAATACTCTTAATTCTTACTTTTTGGGTTGAATATTAACAGAGACAATCTACAATGGACAATGCAAATTTCAGAAAGTCCCAGATCACTTGTCCTGTGAATATTTATTTTGAGGAACTTACTGAAATAAACAGGTCACTTAGAAGCACTTCCATGTGCAGTTTTTCACTCAAATTATAGCTACAAGTAATTTAATTTATGAGATTTAAGCTTGAATTTAAAGTTACCTATCTTCCCCCTACATTATTAAAAAACCAAAATGGCAGCAGAAGGAAAAAAAAAATCCCCCAAGAATGGTCAAGGATAAAGTCCTAGAAAGTATATGGGTTGCTAGCTTAGAAGAAAATAATTCTAAGGATCAGATGCTATTGATTCCAACAGTTGTGTCTTGCTGACCATCTCCTTTCTGTGGAAACAGTACTTCAGGCTCATCTATTGTTTTCAGATTTACAGTACTCATTGCGTAATGAAGAAAAATCACCCAGCAAGCAGCAAGAAGTAGAAGAGAATTATGAGAATGAGTTTTCATGACACTGTTGTAACAATACTTCAGGAAAAAATTAAACCAAAACTCGTATGAAGCAACCCAGCAAAAATTTCAATTGATGGCATAATTCCAGACAGACATCATAACTAAGACTTTAAGGTACTTCATAACAGGAACACCAAGAAGCATGCTGATGTATCCCTGTAATACTGTTGGAACAAGGAGAAAAATGAGTAACAAAAGAGGAACACCTTTTTTTTAAAAAGCATAAGACTAAGGACAGCTTGCAGCAATCTTTCCTTTCTTGGGCAAAATGTGAACAAGACAGCAAAATTAAAAAAAACTTGTATCAGTCATAAGGAATTCAACGACTATGAATCAACTACTAATAAATCAACAGATCAATTGTCTAATGATGTCAAGTCAACTTCAGTGAGCGGTAACAGTTCAAAGAACACCACTAAGTAGAGGGAAAAAGTCAAGGATGTTCCTGTTGATAAAAGATCCCCTGATTTTAGGCATTCTACCATTATGCTTTGAAGCTTTTCTGCATCTTGTCTATATTTTAGCCATTAGCAGTGATTGCTGTGCACTATTACTTTCAAAAATAATTGACAAACTGGCTGAAAAGCAAGCAGTTCAGGGAGTCATCAGGGGGAATTTATGTATCAATTTTTCCCTGTCTGTGAGAATAGCATGCCAGAACTAAGAAAATAATCTATTTCTTTATTGCATTTATCTACACAGTTGAAAAACTAGTTACTATGAATAACAACGGTATTTCTAAGAGGCTTCCCTTGTCCCATAAATTTCCTGGGAGATGACTCAAGGACAGAGCAGAAATAATTGATCTAAGGAAACATGATATTCTATCAGTACCTCTGGGCAGTCTTGATAAAATCAAATCAACTGCTAAATGAAGATGCAAACTAGATTACCCTTAATAAAATTGCACACTGATGAATTTGTAGTGGATAACAAACAGACAAAAGCCCACAGAAAAAAACCTTGCATAATTAGTGATTGAACCTTTCTGGTAGAAAAGTGAACTGCTACCTTCCTTTTCCTTGGAAAAACATTCTTTCAGAATGCCCCAAGATACTGTATTTTAAAATTTTTACTACTTCTGACCTTATACTGAGGGCACAAGAAAGAAGTCTCCTGATCAATCCCACTCATACGTGTTCCGCTTAGACAAGTTCACAACTGCATCTCTAGGTAGTTATTGAAGTACTTTGTGTTTAACTTGTCCAATCTCTTCACCAGTGAATGACAACTTCAAAAAAACAATCCACCAAATCTATCTAGATAAAAAGCTATTGACTAACGAAGCTTCTTTAGATCTGCCTTACCTGTTAGTAGTGCAAATTTTTTCTGTTTGTATAAATGGAGACTATGCGGTTGAAAGTGTCCAGCAACACCAACATATTATTAAGAGGTGTGATTGTGCCATAGAACACTGATAAGAGAGGTTGTCCAAAACCCACTCATTTCTATTTAGTAAGCATTATTTTCTCAGTAGAAACTGAACTGCTCGTAACTATTACATGATCATCTTGGTTAATATGTATTCTTTTCTAAAGGAATCATATTCACAGTGAAAGCAAGAGTCGTAGCTTTAGTTTACAAGATATGCTACCATTTGCTTGCCTTTTTTTCCTTTAAATTGCAGTCTGCTCCAACCAGTGGCCACACACCCTCATTTACTTTGCACATGTTCCTGGGTTATGAACAACTTAGTTACGCCAAGTCTGAATCAAGACTATGTAAGATCTCACCAACTTTTGAAATTGCTGTTTTCCACTCTCATCTCTATCAATCTCTTTTCCACCAGGGTGATGAATGCTAATTAACAAAACCAACAACAACAAAAATCTTAATCCACCAAACAAATGGCCCTGGGTGAAGACAGCAAGTATAATTTTACTGAGCTGCAGTGGTATCTATCTCAGAAGTTTTCTAAATTTTTCATTAGTTTTAAATATTACCAATTCTAAATTTTTTGTGTGTCCTGTATGTAGTTAATGCATAGTTATTCCAAACACAATTTATTTCTCTGTTCTGCTTTTAAGCACCAGCACATTGGCGAATGTGATCCATGACTAAGACTCCAAAGTGCTGTGACAATGCAAGTAAACAAAGGAGCAACAACCTTCTATATTGTTCTCTGCAGACTGCTGTACTACCTTAAACCTCTTTGTATCGGTTGTGTGCCAAGCCTAATAAATGACTGCATAAACTAGTTACCAACTTGTGAGTGCTTGGAGGCCTGCAGCTCCGAAACATAAACCTCCCAGCCCTGCCAGAGCCATTTCTATTCTAAAAACACCCCAGTTCCCTGGTAGTCTACAGGGACACCATTCAGAATGAGAGATGCATCCACTGTAAAGTATTTAAATGGAATATGGAGCTGTGGGGAAGCTTAATTGCTAACAGGAAACACTGAGACACTGCAGAAAAGAGGGGACAAGGGAGTGCCTTTTGGAAGGAGTAACAAACAGAAGGCAAAACTACCTGAAAAACGTAAAATTCAATCCAGTAAGGCCAGAAATGCAACATACTATACTCTGACAAGTGCAATCACATACAGGATGGGGAACAACTGACCAAAAAAATAATTCAGAGAAGTATCTTGGAGTTATAGTACATGCCAAATTGAACTTGAACAAACAATGAGTTGTCAGGGGAAAAGGCAAACCCTATACTGGGGCACGCAGGCCAAAGTCTCATCTGCAAGACACATGAAGTAACTGTGATGGATGCACTCGACCTCCTTAACCAAACTAGCAGTAGTGTGGTACAAACTCCAAAGGAGCTGTAGCTGGGCCAAAAACTCCAAGAAACCCACAAAGCAGCAGAGTGACCCACTAAGCATCAATACATATGGGTTTGGACACCGTTCATGTGACTTACACATGAATAGCGGGTGTTTTTTCCAAGACTCATTTATCAAGGAACAAAGAAAGTTGTGGGTACGAGGATTCTCATGCATACCTTCCCATTGTATGCAATTTGACTACAAGCCAACCACTTTATCCCGTAAATATGACAGCCTAAGTGAGCCTTCATTGAGCTTCCCCTGCTAGGCAGGCAGCATGGTGGTGATGGTATAAATGGAGACTGCGATGCCCCTTGAGGTTGCTCCTTGAAGCAGAGACAACTTTTTCAAACAACAGATCTTTGGATGAGTCCAATTTGAACTTTCTCTAAATTGCGACTGGACCACACACCAGTGGCTCTCCCCTTGATCGGGACGCCTCTCAAGGCTTGAGATTCCTTACCTGAGACCAAGAGATCCTTCCTTACCCAAGATGGAGAAACTCCTTATTTGCAACAGATCCTTGGTAAGTGACTGATAGCATGCTAAATTAATACTTATGGAATCCATGTAGTTAATTCCTTTAGATATAAACTGTTGTTCAGGTCTGAGACTAAGGTTGGACCAAGCCGCAGTTCAGCTCCATCAGGAGTTTAGGAAGCAAGCACTCTCTGATGTTGTGAGGATCTCCCTTACCCTTTTGTACCTCCAGTCTCTGTGTAGATCATTCCAGCTCGATCTTCCTTCTTGTTTCATCCATGTAGTAAGTCGCAGAGTGAACCTTGTCCCTTGCCATTGAACTTTGTTAAGTCACACTTCCACAAATTCACATTAAAACTACTTTTGCTGATACCTTTGATAGTGATCCTTTCAGTGACCCTAAATCACTCATCCTCAACAGCAACCCTTTCTGCTGTATTCAACATTTGCAAAGCCTCAGCTAGAGTGCTGTATTCAGTTTAAACCACTGCACACCATATGCTGAGAATCTAAAGAGATTCCAGGGAGAGAAAGAAGAGTGATAGGAGGCCCAGAAAACACAACCTGCTAGAAAAACTGAACAGAGGGAAGGTTTTTGCTTGGTTTATTCTTAGTCTAAAGGAAAAAAAAATTGCAGGCACGCATAGTGAGAGTCTCTAAACATGCCAAAGTTCGCTGTAAGTAGAAAAGAATTACCTGTCCTGCATGTATGAGAAGGACACAAAGCAATGCATTTCAACCGCAGCAAGGGAATTTAGGTGAGACCTTGTGGCAGACACCCTGCTCCCTGCAAAAGCTTTTTAACTGTAAATACAGTGAGATGCTGGGACAGATTGCCTAGGGAGACTGAAGGCTTTTAAGCACAAGCCAGAAATGGTGCATGGCCAGCTCTGGGACATGGGTAGGTGCACAAGTTGGCACCACCTCCAACCCCATTCAGGTCCTGTCGTTTATTCCCTTTCCTGGTTTTTCTGTCCCTGGGTTATTACAGCAGCTCTGCTACAGGTTTTTCTGTTCACAGCTGCAACCACCTGCTGGGCAGTAGCAGCTGGTTCCTCTCTTCTTGCAGAAAAAGCCAGTACCCTACCTCTTGGACTGCAATGGATTAGGTGAGTTTATGAGATTGTTTTTATCCACATTTTATATGATTTCAAGAAGAGAGGTTTCAAAAGCAGAAGTGGAGAAGACAAAGACTCTGAAAGAGAACAAGTGCCTCCCTTCTGGCTACCTTTTACCTTTCACAAAACTATCATTGTTTGTGAAGGCCACCAGGGAGTTTACACATACATACTAAAACCATAGCATCATTTAGGTTGGAAAAGACCTTCAAGATCATAATCTACATGAACAGCTGGTGAGACAAGAGATGCATTCAAAAAACTACCATTTGCACTGAAAATCTGTATTAAATTTCAGAAAATGGTTGAAATATTTAAATATTAACGTCAAATCCAAAATCTTTTAAAACTTGCCCATATATACATTACAGATGTGTAAACAAACACCTGTCAACTGGGTGCACAATACTTTATTCTCGCGTAGTATGGGCTTCAATAACAAGTAAGCAATTATAATTACTATTGTTCTGCAATTTTGCTTGAATTTAAAAACCATCCTGTGGCAGAAACAGATACATACCTGCATATAAAACTCTTACTAAATGTAAACCACCTTCTTTGGAAACCTAATAACTATTCAACAGACTTACATGCTAGCACATTATACTGCTAGCACAGTACTCAAAAAGACAACCAGGGAAGTCTGGTTATTTTGGTGGCCTGGTAAAGGAACTCAGTGTGCTTCCCTGCCAGATCAATGGCTCGAATGCTGTCCCACATCAGTGATGCCTGAAACTGCAATCACATAATGATCTTTTGCCAGCTGCATGAATAAAACCAGTGGTTGTAGTCCCAGAGTGATCTGTCCTCAATGCAGCATCATCTAATTTAACACTCTTCTGGGTAGGCTCCATGAGGCAAAGTAATGGGTGGGCAGATGGATAGAAAAATTCCCACACTTGCAGAGGAGTGCTCTTGTTCTGAACAATGCTGGCACACCAAAATTTGACGTTTAGCCTCAAAAAAGGGACAGAGAAAAGTGGCAGCTACTGCTTCTTTCTTTCAGTAGAGGACTAGACGTGCAGTCCTTAGTATGCTGAAATTTTCCATTTTTTTGGCTGATTGGTCTAAGCAAGAATTAAAAAGCCATAAAGGAGCTTCAGATCAGTTTTTTCATGGAAGCATCCTGTGTTTTTGATCCTGTACCACTGATGGAATTGGCCATTCAGTCTGCACTATACAAGACACACAAACACTATACTGATCAAAAGACAGTGTTTTGTCTGCATTTAATGCTATTAGAGATACCAAGAGTGGGAGCTTTTCATTGATACTCAAGTTCTGTGAACTGCTATTTGTGTAAGACTTTAATAACTGGCTTGACTAAGTTTTCAAACCACATCTGAAGACTCAGCTCTGAGGAACAGCAAAAGAGAAGTAGCAAAGCACTACCATTAGAATAGCAAACCATCAAAATATACCCCCAGTGCAACAACTCATCAATGTGCAACCATGGACAAATTTAATTCTGAATGCTTCTGTTCCTGTAGAACAAAGCTACTAATATTCACTACCTTTGAGAAATAACATTCATGTGTTTATACAAAAGGGAGGAGAAAAGTTGAAAGAAGATTCCCACTGAGAATCATTACATAGAATTCTTATTTATCTTGTAAGGGAGCTAATTAAAATAATAATATGTTCATGGTTAATTACTGGAGGTGAGATCAATCAAAAGAGTGAATATGAAAGTTGGAGAAAAAAAGAGAATGGAAGAAATCTTCAGTGATTTGTTTAGAAATAGGACAAGAAACAAGCATTTTCACTGCAACAACATTCACATTTTAATCTCTCTATATCAGCAAACAACCTACCTATTAAGATTCCTGAAGGCTTAAATACACATGTTCATTTAAGGTGTCTGAGTGAAGGATTTTTAAAATCTTCTTCCTGATGGCAAAATGTATTTTGCCATTTGTTGTAAAAATCAAAACTATTTTTTATTCACAATTAACAATGCAATCATTTAATACACGGGAGCCTGTAAAGCAATCCTCTAAGCTCCATTACAATTGCTTAAGCTCTCGTTTAAAACTCCTGTGTGTAAAAAGGGATTCTCTACACTATATTCAATGGTTACAACTGTTTTAATCCATGTTATTTCACCTTGAGTTTTAAGGAATTCTGAGAAAGAAATGAAGCATGAAATGTAGCTTAGGACCAAGTATGCCAACTAACATGTCCATTCACTAGAAAAGCAGAAAACAAACCCCTGTGAATTCAAACAGAAGTTCTACTGGGTAAGGCATAAGAATAATATTTCACAATGAGTTTTATGCTATTAAGCAATCACTTCTCTTGTAGGCTTAAAACAAATGAACATTTTAATAATGTCGAGCATGAAGGTTCTATAGACTGCAACATTTTAAGAATGTCTTCAATTCCCTGCACACTTAGCAGAAAACCAAACAATCTAACACTAAAAGCTTGGAACTAGTGAATCACAAAGCCTTTATGACAATCCAAATGAACACAGAGACTGGTATTTTAGTATTATCCTTCACGCTGTGTGGTCTGGTATTGTGCTAATTCTTCCTAAGAGGAGTTCTGTACTCCTCCATACCAAACCACATTTCCATTGTTTTATATTCTGCTGAACAAAGGCTCCCAACACCCTAAACTGTGCAGCAATACCATGTGGTATGTAAGATGGGGATAAAGCAACTCCAGCCATTTTAACCTTAAAACAGGATTTTAACTGTATCGGTAAAAAAAAATCTATGCAAGGTTCTATCATTTTATCCTCTTACTTGGAATAGAGAGATCTGGTTCTCACTCCAGACACTTAAGGAATATCATGATCTGTGAGAATTACTCATGTGAATTACCTGAAGTGCATGGGTGGGACTGCTTAAATATAATGGGTGTAGAGCCAACTGCTACTCCTCTGCTCAGGCATAAGAATTTCAAAGTTCAAGAACATGTTAAGGCCATTACAGGAAATTCTTTACTTGATATTTTTTTAGAAATAAAGTCCTTCATACTGACAATTTCTAGCCTTAAAATGGAGTGTACTGTGGCTGCAAACATGTAACACATTTAATACGCAGTCTCTTGGTTTTCAAGAAATACGTGGCCTTAAAACTAGAGAACTACATTTTCAGTTAGTGTTTCTTCATCAACCTGCAATTAGAAGAGGTAATGGCAGACTAAAGTGGTGTTTTGTAACAACCACATGCCAAGGGTGTATGATGCTAAATTCACATAGGCAAACAGCCAATGCTGCCACGATTGTCACTATGATTTTGTTTTTGTGATATGTCCTCCAGAACAAGACTCTTGTCTTGGTGCCAAAATCACAGCCATTGCCAAAACACTGGCAGAGATCACAGCTGAAAACTTCAGGAGCTCTAATGGAGGCAGCCCAAAGCTTATTTTCCCCCTGCAAGGGCAGGTGTCTGCCATGCTATGGCAAGCACTAAAACTGGTGCATTTGTTCACATTTCCTCCTCCCCCCAACATTTCTTCTTCCTTACCACAATATGGAACCACAAGGAAATAAAAGGAATAAAATAGAAACAAACAACAAGCAGCTTGTTTCCTCCATGTATTAATTCTACCCTTCCATCCTGTGAGACGGAGGCAGGATTCAAACCCCAAATACTATTAGAAGCAAGAAAGTCCAGCTCCTCAAAAATCAATCCCCCTTTGGCTGTGCTGGATTCTCAAGAGAAGGAAGAAAATGATGCCAAAAAAACTTCCTTGAAGAAAAGTTGAGAGCTCTTTGTCTCTGCTCAGAATCAATGTAAAAAGTACATGCCTTTCTTCTCTGAGTGCTTTTTCTCAACAGAGATAGATTCAAAGCTACTGAATCTCTCTAAACTCAGATAATCTATTCATATGTACATAGAAAAGGGAAAGAAACAACATTAAGACCATTTCTATAACTACACTGAAAAATCAATGATGATTATCAGCTCTTGCATTGCTAAGCAGGTCTCGCTTACTACAGCTTTCACAGGACACTGCTTTCCTCTGCTGCCCTCTGTTATTTTTTTTATTTTAATGAGGGGATCTAATGCTCATGGAATGACACAACCAGCAACGGCGAGATCCAGGAATAGTGTGGGCAGGTGCTGTGCACAAGTTTCTCCCACACCATTGCCAATCAACCTCAAGCCTGACTCATCTTCTCTCAGTGTATTTTCCTGAAACAGAGATGAACCACTGTGCCAAACTGCACAGTGTAAAGTTCCACTAGGAATTAGAATGACTGTAGACAAATTTTCCCTATCAATGACTAATAACTTGAAATCAGTCCTGTAAGGGCTTAAAGATGGGGTGAAAGACTGAACAAAAACCCTGATAAACCTCTCATGAAAATCACTTCACCTATAAAACCAAATCTCTGCAAAAGAGGAAATTAATTCCAGCCGCAAGAAAAGAAATATCCTTTTTAAGACTTCTTGTTCTTTTATCTGTGCAGCAGTATCTAAAAAACATCTGCTTTTAAATCAAACTAAGTTGTGAAACTAAGTTGTGTTATGAATTTTACCCTTCTGCAAGAGCTAATCCAAAGTGCATCTGTCAATAGCAACATCTGTTTTGGTTCATCTCAAACTATTTCAAGGACACTACCAGAAGATATTTGAAGAATGGCAAAAGGAGTCCAACAATATTTTTAATGTTGTAACTTCAACACTTACAAGGCTGCGTATCAGGCTAAAAAGTAGGTGAGTTGTGAGCCAGGCCAGAAGACTGTTTATCCATGATTAGGTGTCACTGTTAGGTGTTAATATGGAGAGGCATGTAAGAACTTAGTTGGCAACTTTGTAAAGATAAAATAAAGGCTTTTTATTTAAAGCAACAGTGGAGCTATTGATGCAATAAACAGCTTACAGCAAGTACCATTTGTAAGTTCCTGCAAAAGCATTTTTTCCTCCTGTAAAACCCACACCAGGCTATTTCCTGAAAAAAGTCTGTCATTGTGATGGATGGAAGTCAGCAGGGAAGCAAAGACAAATTTCAAGAAGCGTTTGGCAGAGGAAAAATTATTAACACAACTTAATATATCATTTAACAAAAGTAGCCAGGATAAATTTTTGATGTGTGGCAAGCATTTTAAACAGTCTGACTTCTTCATGAAGGTCACGGTCTTTCAAGGTAAGGGCATTCGCACAAGTTAATGCACAGGATGTTAGACTACGTACTTGCAGGGTGTCACACTGAGCCAACAACCTACAGACATGCTCTTACCCTGGTGTAAATGTCAGGTACATTGAGACAGCTCTCCCTTCAGTAAATTGGCTAATTTGTTCTTGCTTTGGGCTGCTGAAGGGTAAGAACTTAACCTCAGGTACTACAAAGCAGCTGCTCTACCATAAATTTACTTAGTCTAGTAAACTTTATCACTGGTTCACACTTGCACTGCACAGCATCTACAAAGTCCTGTAAAGTGGATCCAAAAGAGCAAAACATAGGCGCTGTGGCATTTTCCAATTGCCATTTATTCAGGTTTCAGATACATGGCACCTTACACTTCCCGTTCAAATCTTCTTAACTCAGTTATGTTCAAAGACTGCTAAAGAACAACAACACATTAAAGTTTCATATATGCTGTGCAGACAAAGCTAGGAAAATTGCTAGTCTAAATAGGTATTTCTTCAGGTATATGAGAATAAAGGAAAAACCTTGGCAGGAGACCTGCCTTTCATTAAGGACACAGATCAGGACAGGGCCGGCAATATTTTTCTTTACTGCTTAGTAATTCTGATGGAAATTAAAATGATGAAATAAATCCCTTCGTGTTTTTTATTCTCCTGTAATCAGCAATCTTTGCCTATTCTCAGTATATTTCTTGCATTCTTAATTTTGAATTTCTTTCACAATGCCCTGCAATGCTGCCGAGTTTTGCAGTGGCTATGCAAGACTTTAATCTAGTTGACAGCCATTTATAAACTGCTTTGATAAGCTCCCATCTCCCTTTTCCTCCTCCAAGCAGAAGCATCATCGAGGGTCCAAGTGGGACCCCACAGATGAAAACGAGGACTAAAGTCTGGCAGGAGTGTGTAGCACTGGCAGGCTGAGTTACTACAAAGGCGACCAGGCAGTCCCAGCTCTGGCCCTGACAAAAAGCCTCTTTCACAGCTCAGCTGAGATTTCTCCATCGATCTGAATGATATGGGAAACTGATTTTCAAGATGCTGCCATGCCGAGATCATTTGTTGAGAAAAGGCAAAACTGGATGATGAGTGGTGAGCAAAGAGTGCTCTTTACAAGCACTGATCCCAGTGCAACTACACAGGTTGCATTTCCCTAGAGCTGGTACTGAGCCGGAGTAAGGAGAAAACCAGAAACAGGAATACTGACTTCCACCCCGTTACAGCCTAGTGGTGAAGCTCTGCGAGTGATGTACAAAGTGAAGGATTCCAAAGGCATAGCAACAGCATGCTTCCTCCTCAAAATTATTTGTATTACTATTCTATTTTACCTTAATTTAGCATGTAATTGATTTAAATGTAAAATTAGATTTTGTTTTTCCAGACATTCATTTCATAAAATTTGATTTACTAGAAGAATACATTACTTCTAATTTATGGAAACCCCTTCTAAACCCTTTTTAATTACATGGGTATTTGCGTTCCATTATTATGCGTCTGAGGTTGATGGCAGTATTATAATTGTACCAAGCTGTTTCCTAAAGAGAATGCTGTTTTCTTTCTCTTTTTCAGCTCACTATGCTCTGAAGTTACTTTGTGGAAGTCCCTTAATGAATTTGAGTGAAGCAGTAAAAATGTATCCTCCGTGTGAATGTTTCTAGCAAACTGTCATCTACAACACTCTTACTTCTCTCTGGAGATGCAGAGACAAACAGATGGGACTGTTTACAACCACCTCATGCACACACACTACTGTCTTTATGCTTTTACAGAATATGCCCTGTGTATGTGCTGGAGGCAAAAGTAAAAATAAAGATATAAAGAAAAATACCTAATCTCCTTTCAAAGACTCCAAGCCATGCTGTTACTGTTACAGTGTTGCTTAACTTTTATCTCCTAGGTCATTTCACCTTTTTCCAGGCTAAGCTTATTTAAGTTCCACTTTAGGCATCAGATCTTGTTATACCTTTGTCTACAGTATGAAAAATCCTCTATTCCACTCTTCTTCTTACTCTACAGATGCAATATCCTACATATAAAATAATGCCTCCACCCTTCTATATTTCTTTTATAAATTGCAGGTGTTAAATACACTAAGCATCACAATATAATGACTGTTTTTCTAGATCCCCAATTATTTTGGGTGAGTCACCATCCCTGAAGGTATTTAAAAGGCGCGTAGATGTGGTGCTTAGGAACATAGTTTAGCGGTGGACTTGGCAGTGCTGGGTTTATGGTTGGACTCGATAATCTTAAAGGTCTTTTCCAACTGAAATGATTCTATGATTTCAACAAATTTTTACGAATTCTATCTAGAAGTTCTGTATCTTTCTTAAAGTCCTGACCAGGGCACAGTATTTTATCAGGGGCTTACAAAAGCTGTGTTTAGCGGAAAGATCACATACAACTTAAAAGTGTATATTTTGCATAATCTTTTTAGTCACAATACTTGTTATTAAGTCAATGGGAGTAATTTCTCTTCAACTTTATAAGCCTTAAACTTAGCTAATTGTGCAAAGCTTTTGACAGCGTCCCACACAGCATCCTTGTCTCTAACCTGGAGACATGGATTTGACAGGTGGACAACTCAGTGGATAAGGAATTGGCTGGATGGTCACACTCAAAGAGTTGTGATCAATGGCTCAACGTCCAAGTGGAGACTGGTGATGAATGGAGTACCTCAGGGGTCAGTACTGAGACCGGGGCTGTTCAACATCTTTGTTGGCAACATGGACAGTGGGATTGAGTACACCCTCAGCAAGTTTGCCAATGACACCAAGCTGTGCAGTGCAGCCAACACACTGGAGGGAAGGGATGCCATCTAGAGGGACCTTGACAGACTTGAGAGGTGGGCCCAAGTAAAACTCATGAAGGCCAAGTGCAAGGTCCTGCACATGGGTCGGAGCAACCCCCAGTATCTAATACAGACCGGACAGAGAATGGACTGAGAACATCCCTGATGAGAAGGACTGGGGGTGCTGGTGGTTGGGAAGCTCTACATGGCCTGGTAATGTACACTTGCAGCCTAAATCCTGGGCTGCATCAAAAGAAGCGTGACCAGCAGGTCAAGGGAGGTTATTCTTCCCCTCTACTCCACTCTCATGAGATCCCACCTGGAGTACCATGTTCAGCTCTGGAGTCCCCAACTTAAAAAGGACATGGACTTGTTGGAACAAGTCCAGAGGCAGGCCACAAAGATGATCAGAGGGCTGGAGCACCTCTCCTGAGAAGACAGCCTGAGAAAGTTGGGCTTGTTCAGCCTGGAGAAGAGACGGCTCCAGAGAGACCTTATAGCAGCCTTTCAGTACCTAAAGGGGACCTAGAAGAAAGCTGGAGAGGGACTTTTTACAAGGGCATGTAGTGAAAGGACAAGGAGGAATGGCTTTAAACTGAAAGAGGATAGATTTAGATTAGGTATTAGGAAGAAATTCTTTACTGTGAGGGTGGTGAGGGACAGAACAGGTTGCCCAGAGAAGCTGTGGATGCCCCATCCCTGGCACTATTCAAGGCCAGGCTGGATGGGGCTTTGAGCAACCTGGTCTAGTGGCAGGTGTCCTTGCTCGTGGCAGGAAGGTTGGAACTAGATGACCTTTATTGTCCCTACTCAAATCATTCTATAATTTTATGATAATTCTGACACGGCTTCACTTAAGTGTAAGAAACAGGCACCTCCAAAGGAGTCTCCATGCTACTAAACTGAAATACCTGTCTAAGCCTTTGGTGCACCTACAGTAGCATTTTAGTTCTAAAGCAAGTGTCCTCACCACCTTCACTTCCCACAGCAGAGGTCTCAATGCTTGCAGACTGGATTCCTTCTGGATGAAACTCGTGTAGCAGATACACTGCAGGAGCACATCAAAAGTACTTCAATAATAGAAATTCAGTCTACAGGACAGGACAGCACTACAGCTAGTTCAAAGTAAAGCTCTCAGAACAGACACTGGATCCTCAGCACAAGCCATTACACTCCTATGATTATTAAGCCACACTGCTTGTTACTGCAGATGCAGTGTATAGCCTTCCAGGGACTGCAAAGGGAGTTCTGGGAGACACAACCTGACACAACCCACCTGATTTCAGATTTTGAAGTGGGATAAATTCCTCCCTGGTTCCCACATGTCTTACCTTCACTTGGCTATACTGAAATGCAGATTGCCGTAATGGGACCATTTAACAAGCAGTTCACATCATTATAAATCAGTAACCTCCTATCCTTTCTTTGTTATCTGCCAGTCTTTGTTGACTCCAAATACTTTATCAGCAAAGATTTTATTCTCCAGATTCCTGAGGAATTTACTGAGTGGATTAAACCTTGCTAGGAGAGACCTCACTCATTTCTTTCCATGTTTATGTCTCATTGAACCAGTCTGTAGATCATCCATGTCTGTAATGTCATGCACTGCACTTGTGCAAACTTTTAAACTCAGGGGCATTTGTTTTATCAAGGCATAAAGCCTCTTAGGAAATTTGAGCCTTTGATGGCTTTATAAACCATCT
Source organism: Falco peregrinus (assembly GCF_023634155.1). Lineage (NCBI taxonomy): Eukaryota > Metazoa > Chordata > Aves > Falconiformes > Falconidae > Falco > Falco peregrinus. The sequence continues at coordinate 24,026,907 of NC_073727.1, forward strand.
GTGCAATCTTGCCCTCCCAAGAGGCAGCAGGAATATCTGACCACACCTGTTTTTCATGAAACCATGCTACACAAGATAAATATGTTTGTCTTTCAATTCTTTATTCATGGAGTCCGAATGAATCATTAAGAACCCTGGGAAGCTGCTAAGAGTATCCACGCAGTGCTAACCTACTGTTTATTAAGTACTGAAGCAATATCCCATGGACCTAGATCCTATGGTACTGGGTAGTGTACAAATAGAATGGAAGGTTCCCTGCCCCAAATGGTTTAAACATCCAATACTAAAAGCTGTTAGACCTGTACAACAATTGCTTCATGGGGTTTTACATTAGAAATGTTAATTATACATATGCATGTATTTTAAATTGCTTTTATCATGTGCTCCTCGTTCTAGTTGTTCCAGCACTGCAAGCAAAGGACCTAATCCTGCTCTTACAAAAATCGAAGTAAGTTGCTCCATGTGTAACTGCATTGATCAACGCAATCTAATATGGTACTTCTTGGAAAGGTGGACAGAAGGAATATTCTTATACAGCATGAACGAACATAATTTTTCTGTTCACATCACTAGATATTTTCCTGCTTTCCTTCCAAATAAACATGGTTAAGACCTTTCACAGTTCTACAGCTTTCACATTTGATGCCAGCTACAAATGAATCAACACATTTACTTCTTTCCTCCCAGTTTCCTCTTGAGGTCTTAATAAAGATCCACAGTATGAACTTGTGGCAGATTCTTCAGTATTTTTATACAAGAGTGGTGGGGACAGAAGTGTTTTATCTATTGTTGCCGCTTCCCACAGTGGGCCCCGGAATACTGTGGAGGTCCTGGGAAGATAAGTGGTTATTCCAAGTTTCCTCTATTTCTCCACTGCCTCTTAAGCCTTGCCCTATCACACACTTTCCTACGGAAACCATGCCAACTTGTCCTGGTGGTAGAAATACATAAACATGGAAAAGCAGCAGCTTGATGTTAAAAACAAGTATCAAAGGACACTGTAACATTGGAAAAAATTAATATTGCCTCATAACGTAACACAACTGAATATTGAGTCTGGCCTCGTTACTTGCAGTGGCATCTTCCAATCTCTAACAAGACTTGGTGGAATTCCTTCAGAGCACACACAGACCTGCAACCCAGGAGTTAATCAAAGCACTCTCACCCTTAGCCAAGTGGAATTTTGTTAAACTCTTGCATAAGTGATGACAGCAAGACAACAGGATTCACGTTTATTACCTGAACTGTCTGGTAAACTGAAGGATCAAATCCTTTCACAGTCACCTCCCGGAAAACTCTTGGCTCCAGTTCCTCTTTGGTCAGATCACAGTGATATATAATACCTAAAACAGAATGCAAGATTGTGAGCTTTGTGTATGTCCATCATTAAAAGGATACCAGTTTTGCCACTGTCATGGAGTAATGAATGGCAAAGGTAACTCAGCAGGGTGAAAAACAGTAGCTCCAGACACATTCTTACAGTTAATATATAATTCAACACATACATATATGCACTTCATCTAGGTAGGGTGTAAAGGCTTTCTGTACAAAAAGACTAATTCTCACTGCCCATACACAGCCAAGTATCCAAAGTGGGTGAAATAAAATGGAAAAAAAGAATTGTTTTCATAAAGTTACACAGCACTTACTGAGAATTATAATGTTGGAAGAAAGAAGTATAAAGTCATTTTAAAAACATCTCTTCTAGAGCTACCAGTCTGAAAATTAATATATCAAGCATTTTACTCAGGTCAACATTTTTCTCTTTATGATAAAATACTTTGAAATTACAATTCAAACAGACCCCCAAATAAGGGAAAGAGCTGAGCAACCACTTGAAATTATGGCAGAGTAGCAGAGGTTACCTATGTGAACTGAACAGAATTTGGACTCATAATTTATTTTACATCCTGATCCTGCAGGTTTCAAGGCAAATTCAACTGCTTGAGTTGCACCTATGATTTCCAAAGGACTGTGCACATGAGAAAAGTTTGTCTATAAGCATGATAAAACTCTAAGGTTGGAGCAGAGGCAGAATACCAGAGACTGCAGCAACCTGGACACTACACAGATGTGTAATTAGCCAAGAAGAAGTTTGCCTTTAGACTATAAATCATATTTCCTGTCATTCAATCCTAATAACATTTGAGCACCTGTCATACAGCATGACTCTCATGTTTGCACACTAGTTAGTAAATCCTAACATTCATGAATACACTACAGATACATATGATACATAAAACTAACCTCCGGGTTAATTACTCTTTGATTTTCTGCTTTACAAGCTGGTCTCTATAAGATTTTAAATGTATATTAGGGAAAAGAACGCTAAAAGTTAAGGCAACAAGCCCTCTACAGGGATCCTCAATGTAATAAAACTAATCAAGGTGGACAGGACTTGACTGAAGTATATTTTAGACACTTCCAGGAGGCCAGAAGTAATTATTGCAGAGGTTATAGACATAAAAACTTATATTGAGACATGAGATAATGAGGAACCGTATCTCATAGAAGGGAATTGCCTCATTAAATCACTTTTATAGACTGTAGAAAATCAAAAAGATACAGCTTGGCAAAGGAACACAGATGAACATCAACACTTCTAATAACTGATAAAGCCTCTTTCCATAATGGTGCATTAATAGGGGAATAAAAGTAGAACTACTCTAATCTGCTGGGATTTTTTTTTTTTCTTCATTTGTCACAAAGTGACTAGCAAGCCTAATGCAGGGTGACAGGTACAAACAAGCATTAAAGCACCATTTCCCTTAAAGATTAGGATCCAGAAAGTGATGCGAAAGCACAAAGGAAAGCACACCAGGCAGTAATAGGCAGAGCAGTCATTTGACATATATACAGCTGCCCAAGCTAGATAATGTATTAGCAAACATTACACAGAGAGCAGGCAGAATAGCTGCATATTAGGAAGCCACATGATGAAGTATAAGCACAGTCACAGGCTGCATTTCAGGAGTCAATCAACCTCGTATTACAGTAATATGCAATTCAACCCCTGGTACGGCATCTCCTGTTTTGTTATATTTTTAGCTGCATGGCAGTTAATATCCAAAAACATAGTAATGTCAGAGCCTGCACTTTTTTGCTGGGTGCTAAATAAATGCAACACACTAGAGTGCTCAAGTAAGTGCTTACTGGACTGGACAGTAGGGATAACCATATTTTCAGGGAATAGCAAAAAATATTTTTATGATGTCTTGGTTTAAGCTGCTTTATTCACTATTTCATATGTAAGTTTACCAATACTTTTGTTAGGTGTTAAACACCACTATGTTAATTTGTTTCTCATTACAAAAAAATAGTGCAACTTAATGCAAGTGCAAATTATATTGATTTTGGATAGTTAAGTAGGAAGAACTATGTTAATCAAGGACCAGCCCTGTATCTTTTGTCTGGTTATTCCACTAATAGGGCAAATGGAGGTGGCATGGAAATTAAAAAATATGCACACATGTTCCTAAACATTACCTCTCTGGACTGCTTTCCTCACCCTTTCCTTATTCCCATACAGTCTACCTCCATGTCTTCCCTTCTTCTTTCTTCTAGATTCCAGGTTGCTCTGCCCCAGTTAACAGAGCTATGCCATGGGGAATCCTCTGTAGATGCTGAGCACATGAATTAAAAGGAGACAAAAAACCCTGCCTAAGCAACCAGCAGGCAGTGAGAGCAGCCATTGCTGGCTGGCTGGCAACCCACGAGCTAAAATACATCTCTGGGCTCTTCCCCTCCATATGTTTAGCAGCTGCAGAGACTCTGTTGGCTCAGCTGGGATGAATGGTGCATCTACTGGCCTACAAGGTGGGATGTGAGCAAATGAGCTAGCTGAACCATTAAGCTAGGATGAAGAGTGTCCTCAAACTCCTCTCCAGATGCAATGGCTGCAATGATGTGAATGTTGTTTGAAAGTTTATTTAAAAGAGGAACTGGAAACATATCTTATTTCTGGTTATGTAAACAGTAAGATAACAATAGGCAATTCACCACACTGATCTGCTAAGCTTGAAAGATAATTTTGAAAATTTGACACAATCCTTTCTAGGAAAACGAGCAAACCTATCAAAACTATTATATAGCCATTTTGCAATGTGGCTGTGCTCTAACTGAAACAGCAAAAATGTACGTCACATGCTTTAAGAACATTTTTGATCATCTGATTCATGTTCACTCAAAACCCTGGAAGAAGACAAAGAGTCTGGAGCATATCTCCCCTCTCCATATTTGAATTCTGTCCTGCATTAGCTATTGATTGCTTGGGGCAGGGAGAACGGCAGGGGGGAAGGGCAGGGGAAGAGAATAGAAAATACATTTTATTTTATATACTAGCTTGACAATTGCAAAGAAACTCCCTTCCTGGTGTGCCACACGTATTACATAACGCTTTGGACAGGCTCTGGCTTTGCAGGATTGTACAAACGATTTGTACAGCAATCCAACAAACATCAAGTGTTGCAAGAACAGACAGTAAGGATGCTCTAATGAGGCTATGCATAAATGAATCACAAAGCTGTCAGAGAGAGAATTTTTGTGACTTTTATTAATGTTCATCAAAATTGTGATGAAAGTCACAATACATTAACAATTGTCTTCAACAGAATTTGTAAACTTGTACCTTGCTGTATGAAGCAAGAACTGTGAGAATACTACAGTTTCATGTCAAGCACAAGCCAGTCTTGAGCAATTTCTCAATGCAGGTCTCTCTAATATTAGTAGCCATATTATTTAAGCTTCATGGATCCAGGACTGGTGCATTTGGTGCATTTGACTGGTGCTTACTACAGGAGGGGAAGCAGTTTTATATAACTACTAAACAACAGAAAACAGTATAGACACTGCTCTTAGCATAAGGAATAATAATGAAGGAAGAAAAAAAATCCAAACTTACCTGGAGATAAAAAGGAAGTAAACTGATAAAATATTTCGGTGTCCTTCTTTTGGCCACTATATCCCACAATACTGCCAACCTCGAGGGGGAAAGTCTTGAGATGTGCACCAGTAGCTAGGTCATGAAGTTGCAGGATATTCTTCACGTCATGCAGATAGCACAAAACCAGGAAGTTGGACCTCACACAAGCAACCCATTCTGCAGAGTGTGGAAAAGAAAAACAAAGCCACAGAAAATAGAGTTAAAAATTGTAAGAAAGAAAAAAAATCAGACATAATTTGATTCTAAAATTCTTTAGCATACCTAAATACATGCACCAAAATTTCTGACATGCATTGAATTTAACTCTTAAATCTTTAGAAGTCACTTGCCTTCTGAAACAAAAAAGTGAACCCAAAAGTAAAGGCTGACATTTTTTGGAAATGCACTAACCATGCCTGCTTGAAGCTAGTTTATACAGACACGGCAATAAAGATGCTTAACCAAGATGCTTATACGTTTGGGGTGTTCATAGATCAATACTGCTCTTGAATATGACATACTTCAATGCAAAACCCAAGCAAACCATTGATCTTTGCCAGCAATACTTGTGGAAATGCATGAAAAACAAAATAATAATCAGGATTTAGACTCAAGCTAAACTAGTAAGAATAAAACCACCTGTGATCCTGTACTGAACATTAAAGTCTAGAGCAGGGGTCCTCAAAACTTTTTAACCAGGGGGCCGGAGCAGGGATGCAGTGGCAGGCAGTCATCTGCGGCTGCTTGGTTTCGCCCCCCAACCCCCGGCGGGGGGGGGGTCGGGGGGTCTGTAAATACCGGGGGCCGGATTGAGGACCCTGGGGGGCTCTATCCAGCACACGGACTGTAGTTTGAGGACCCCAGGTCTAGAACCTAGAGGTTACTATTAATCTTGTTTTTATTGCTTCATTGTTCTTATTCAGGCTATTCTTGTAAACAAGCTCTAACAGGTAGGAGAAAAGGGCTATTCTGAGGTGATCTTCAACAGCCATTTTTTAAAAAAGCATGTTTATTCAACAAGCTAATGTTGTTGAAAAGCATTCTTGAGACCCTAAGGTAGTAGAACAGAATGCAGCAGAGCGAACTCAGTCTGGCAAAAGGGCCCCGGAACAAAGCGTTCGGCAGAGGCGTTTCCTTTATGCCCCTCATGGCAGTCCTGGACCCCTGCAGAGCTGCCCACCTTGGCTGTGCAGGAATGATGGCTTTTGCTTCACAGAACCTGTCACATTATGAGTTTGGTCCTCAGAATAAATACAAAAAATTATGTGAACTTTTTCATTGAATGCTTATTTTTTTAACTGCCCTTTGGAAAATCCAAACTGATTTTTTTTTTAAAAAAAAAGTCTAGGCTGGCAATTTCTACGAAAATCCCTGCAGTTCTACTGACCATCTCACTTCAATCCCCATCTCTATATCCTGTGAAGTGTAGAAACTCTTCAGGGCTCCAGTTCATCCAAAATATATCATGTAATATGTTCTCGCCTGTCTCCAGTGTGCCACTGGCTTTAGATCTTCAGTGAGAAATGCATTTATTTAGTCATGCAGACAGGAAAAAAATAGTAACTCTGTCGTTTAAGGAACTAGTTACCCTACTTTGCAACAAAGTATTTCAACATCTTATTAATTAAAAAATCAAATACAAATAAGACAAAATACAAACACAACACAGTTAAAAGTCAAGAAACAGTATCTGCAAGGAGGGAATGAGGGACATTTTTCTTGTTTGTAAGACTAGGTGAAGTGGTGATTCTCTTCCAACTATGCATGTGCAACCTCTCCCTGACAAGCCTGACTAGAAACCTAAATCATGGGCAGGGTACCAACATCGGACAATGCCTTCTCTTATCTGCTGGAAGCAAAAAACTGAAAAGATGGAATCAAAGAAGCAGGGAAAATCAGGTAGGGGCTGAAGGCTGAGGCATGCTGTAATGTTGAAGTAGCACAGTGAGATGGGGAGTTTAAGATACCAACATCGGAGGAAGAGCCATCAAACACAAAACAGAAGCAAGGCAGAATTGATTGAATTTCAGTTTTACACTATTTTGTGTTATCCAGATTTTAATAGTTCTTTCCAGTTTCCCCAAAGTCCTATAAAACCAAACCATTTGAATTCACAGAGGTGTACTGAAGACAGTCTTATAAATGTATCTTTGCACACTGAGGTTCCTGAACAAAAATTCAAAGTTGTGCCCCTTCCATTAAGATTAACAAGCTCTTTCTGAATTGAAGGTCAAAATTCATTATCCTGTAACAACTAGCTTCTTTAACAGCTCCTGCTTCCATATATGGTTCAGGCCTGCTGTGAGCCCCTAAAGCTCGAAGATCTTTAATTCCCAATAGCTCAACAGAGTCTACTTTCCTTCTCGATTGCTGATGAAGGACCAGTGAAATTTAACACTAGTCTGACTTTCTAGCCATATGAATTATTGTAACCTAAACACCAAAATAAAGCTTTACTACTCCCTTCTTCCCATAGATCACCATTGGTATTTTTTACCCCCATACTAACTCCCTCATGAACTTCTAGCTCATGAGAATCTTAGCTTTTTAAATCTGGGAATTTTCTAACCAAAGCCCCAGGGTACAACAGTAATTGAAATTTCAACCATGAATCCACGATCTGAAATAATAAGATACAGCACAACATAACACTATTTATACATTTGTAATTGATGTGCAATTTTAGCTCTGACGTGATTTACATTTCCTAAGTGAGGCTGCAGAACAGAATAAACTTTCTAAGTTTAATTGTTATACCCTATTACATATTTTGAAATACAGAATTATTTTGGCTGAATGAACAAGGAGAATGTGCAGTAATTTTAAATATTTATTACATTGCCGCTGCACAAATCTGCCAACATTCACATGTATAACTGCTTTATTAACACAGAATGAGTTTAAAAAATAGCATCCCTGCAGTCACACACCATTTTTACCTGCAGAATGAACTGCTCTGCAATCAGTATGAGATTCCAGGAATGTCACTGATATTGTCAAATAACATCTGTAACTAAAATGTCCAGTTTTACTCTTGAAATTTCCTGACACTTAAAGTGTCAACACTTCAACAAGCTGAAGATAAAAGATAAGACGACAACACAAAATGTTTTTAAAACATTCCGTGGGATTTAGGAACACAGCTTCTATGTATAACACCTGTATTATAACTGGGTTTGGTGCATTGTTAACTGCCTCCAAAACTTAACAGTAATGGAAGCTACAAAAAATGCAAAAATCAGAACAGAGCAAAACATTGAAGCAGACTTGAAAAGAGCAGAAGAAAAAAAGACACTAAGAACCAACACTTACCTACACTGCAAGCTAAAACAATGCTGAATTATTAACAAGAGCTATTTTTTGACTGCAAGCTACAAGCTGAGTCTGTTATTCCCATGCTTGGCACTGAGAACTGCAGATCCTGTTGAGTCTGTTGCATTAGCTGTCAGTCTCCTTGGTTTCTCTCATGGTTTGCAGAATGTATCCTGCATGTGACTGTACTTCCTGCAAGGTTTTAAGATTGTGTGCTTGCAAACCTCACATGTCTAAAAGCTAAGCCTGACACCATTGCTGTAGGCTCCCTTTACAGATAATGGGCAGAAATAAGCACCTTTAGAATGTAGTTCACCCAGTTATTTTGGATACCCTTTTCTGGGATACTGTGAATTGCTTGCTGAGCAGTTTTCACTCACACAAGTGTTTTTTAAAAAAGCTAACCATCCAGGACCTTTTCAATGTATAAGGTCAGTTTATTGCAGCTAATACTAATTAACAGAGCAATAATTCTTACAGCTACACCTAAATTTATCAATTGTTCTCCAGCATACTTAGAATCCACCCACTTACAATACCCATCAGGCAAAGAATTTATTTTACTAAACAATAAACATGCAGAGGCTGCCTTTTCCAATGTGAGCCTTGTGGGTCAGGCATCAGAGAGAGATGGACACGTTGAGGCTCTTGTAGGTACTGAAAGCAGGTGTGAAGAATTATCCTTGGTACTGTGCACTTCTCTCTGAAGATGATAGTGACCACCTTGATGATTACAATAGGTTATACACAATTCCCCAATAGCTAAATTTGGCCTAGAGGAATTATTTCTTAAGAAGGCCTAGACAATGTGCTCAACCATCTCTAGAAGTTCTAGTTCAACCTTTTAGGAATTCATATATTGCTACTTCCAAGAAACCTTTTATTTTGGCAGCTTTCATTAGTAGCAAAGGCATGCCACTAACACAGCACCTGCAACACTATGAACTTTTGAAACAGTTTCATGAAAACAAAGGTTGAATCCTCACACCAAACGTCTGTGCCACTAACCTTAATTACTAAAGACAGTTCTGATCTTTCATTTCTGTAGCAGTACCAACGGCATGTTAAGTGTTCAACTATACAAACATGCTTTGACAGATGCAAGCTGAAATACACTGATGAAAATACACTGAAGAAAATGGCAAGCTAGAAGAGCTAGGTAGACACAAATCTTCAGCAGAAACCGATGAGTTACTTGCTGTGCAATGTGCTTGTCTGTCCACCCAACAAACAGTGAACATACTTCAACGGACTGTCAAAGCTGTAGCTGGGAAGTAGACCTGGAAGGTCTTTGGTTTCTTTGGTCATCACAGACAGTAACTGTAAACTTCAGTATCTCTGCAGATTAACAGGTATCCATGCCAATCTCGCTTAAAATGACCTATAATCACCACTTAAGGCTACTTATGGGTAGATTTGTAAGCAAAGCATGAGCAATTTATAGAATAAAACGTGAATCATTCTGAAACATTTGAGTAAATGTTGATGAGCCCTCACAACATAAAGCATATGTCTTCCCTCTGAGATGCCATCCTCAGTGACAGCCTGCCATATTTAAGTTAATGGCAAAGCTCCAACCAATTTCAACAAGACAAGGATTTTATACCGCACATCCTTGCAGTATGAGACAGACAAACAAGAGATGGGGCAGGGTGGGAAGAAGCTCTTCTGAAGCAGCAAACATCAGGAGTAACACTTCCTTAAGTAACCTACGGGTTTTAGTCATCTGTGGCTGATGCTGGTTTTCCATGGTAAACAGAGTTAAACAGAGCCACACAAGCCCTACCAGTGGAGCAGAATATAACTTTCAGTCAGGGACATGCATCTGGACCACATCCTCTTCCCATGTCCCCAGTGACTGAGGGACTGTATCTGGCTTGGCCAGATCTTAGGGAGTGCCTTTTGTTGCTGGGAAACACTGGAGCTAAGCCGCATCCCAGCTGGCTGGTTTCTTGGGTATTTTCCCTCACATTTCACAGCAGAGGCTTATCAACCTGGTCATTTGCATTGCAGCCAATTTCCTCCTCTCTACCACATATCTGCACTAGCAATCTCTGCAGGGTGCTTCCTCTGGGATATACTCAGAAGGTCACACAACTGCTCCGCAAAGCAGCCACATAATCCTTCATGTGCCTGTTTCATGAGCAAAACTCCCAAGTGTGTAAAGCTATGGGTACTTGAAAAATTAGCACAGACTAATGGAACCCACCAGCTTCTTGACAGCCAAGGTGAACATGAGGACATGAATGTGAGCAAACTGGTCTAGTGCAAGGTGTCCCAGCCCATGGCAGGGAGTAGGAACTAGATGATCTTTAAGGTCCTTTCCAACCCAAACTGTTCTATGATTCTGTGATTACTCACACCCATGCACATCCTTGTCATTCAGGATCAACAATTTCATGGTGCTCATCCAGATTTCCCCTCCTGGTTTCACTACAGTGTCAAAAGATACATTTCAGTTGCAGTAACTCCCCTCCCCAAACTCTTAAGCATTTATGAATTAGCTAACAGGTTTAAAGGTATGAAGAAAAATACTATTTTTCATTTGGAGTGCACATTCTAGCAGAGGGAAGGGAAGAGTTTTACACGCACTGAGTTTAGGTATGGAGATGTGTATGAGGTACAGGAGCGCTGCTAGCTTTGTCCTTGCTTGTTAAGTGGTCAACTGAGATTCGAGGAACTGTTAAAGATCACTCACCCCATCTACGACAGATGCAGGAATATGTCTTATTTCTCAGCCTTCCTTATTCAGGAGATTATTCCATTTTTCTTTTCATTGTCACAAGTACAGGGCTCGATACAACTGCTACTCTGAAGTTGCCCTGCTCTACCAGTATTGGGCAGTTTTGGCAGGGGTGTGTGTGTGTGGTGTGTCACAGTTCTCAAAATTAATTATTTAATCTCCTAAAGACAGCAGGTTTATCCTATGCCTTAGAACTAGGGTTGCAGTATCTGCAATGATTAGTCTGCATTTATGGTTTCATAGCTGCCTTCTAATCCAGCACACCTACTTGCAGCTACGTGGTCATTTAAAGCACTAGTTCAACAATAGATGTGAATCTCTCCTACGGTTCTATTTTAGACTCCTGGAAAATTAAAAGTAATATTTTATAAACAAACTCCGAAGGGGAGGAAACTAGTCTCATCACATTTCAATATGTTCCAAGGCCCCCCTTAAATTTAATTTCAAAATAGCAATCATTTATTTCTTCCCCTCAGCTCACAGAGATCTTAATTTACCTCAACCCTCTGTGAAATCCCTGCTCAGAGTTGTAAAATGAAGTGTGTGTGCAACCTCATTGCAGGAGTATGTTTGGTTTTTTTCCTGTATTTCCCAAATTAGCTCATTTATAAGCAGTTCTGAAAACAAAAAGGTCAAAGCTAATAAAGTCTATCTTGAAGAATACGTTGAAGAAACCAAATGACATTCATGCCACCTTGTAGGCACGTGTGTTTATTTCTTGGTTAGATTATATTACCTGTAACACCTTCCCTAAGACTGCATTATTATACTTTGGGGAATTTCTCTTTTTGCCATTGATGGACATTGGCAGAGCTTCATAATTCTTAATCTTTAACTCATTATTCATAAACAAATCTATTTCTAGATGTACAAGGTGGAGCTTCTATGACACTGAATCTAAGTCAACACATAGAATTGAAGGCAGCTATGGCTACCAGGCAGATCACACCAGAGGAGGAGCCTTTCAAGCCAAGTATCTATCTGTCCATCCCAGTAAAACTTACTTGTGACATAAAGCACCACTAACTGTAATATTTATAAAGAAATTATAATACATCTAGTTACATCTTGATAGAGAGTCACTCCCACACATATGTAAAAATTGGACCAGTAGCAATACTAATTTACCCTCTGAATCACTGCTGTCCTGGCTTTCGCAGAAGGCATTTCATTACATTGTAATCTCCAGATCACACAAAATCAAATTCACTTGACTGCAAGGTTTTCAAGACAATGAATTATTAACTGGCTTCTGCTATAATTATGTCTTTCTAAACCAAATGTTGGAATGATTAAAACAACATGACATAGAGACTGGCTTGCTTGCTGACTTCATCAAGTGAAGGAGGATTTTTTATTTACTCAGCGCTACAACCTCCTGAACATGATAAAACTTCCTTATCGTGGCGGTCAGGATACAACGCTAATTTGCAAGTGTCTGCCACAAAGAAGCAACTGAACAATTCAAACTGAATTTACTGTAGCCTAAGATCTACTTATAACTCATCTTCTTATGGAGACACTTTCATTTGTTAATTTAATCCAATTCCTTCATGTACCACTCCAAAAAGCTAGAGAGAAGTGGACATATGATTGCCTACTCTGGCTTCACATTCAAATACAGTAGAAGCTTAATGACACACAACAGGCATCTGAAAGTCACTTTGAAGGTTTTACATGACAGATTATGCTTGCCTTCAAGTTAAGAGCTGAATGCCTTTTAATGTTTACAGTCTGAAGGTCAGTGCCCTCAGCAAACCCATTTATCTGAACTTTCAGTTTTCCAAATGCAGTTCTTATTATGTTTGTATAGTCAAGGCTATCCTGTATAATCCATTCAAGAAGTGTTGCATGCATTAAATTTTTTTTTGCATGTGCACAAACATGAACTCAGTATGACTTTACCTTTACAATGTAACCAAAACGGAGCTGAGCTAAATACCAGTGTAGTGAAGAGCAGATGTGGCCTTTATCTTACTGGGAAGGAATATATACCCAGTGTCTATATAGCCATTGGTCAAAGCTCCTTTGGGTGCCTAGACCACTTCTCAGGTAAATCCACACACAGTAACCACATTTAATTTCAATCACATTTCTGTCCCATTCTATTTGGACACTCCCCATCTCCAAGTCAATTCTTCGACTTGGTTCCACTTTATAAATTGCTGTTCCTTATAACTTAAGCATGCCTTCACAGACTGTCAGCAAATACACACACAATCAGAAATTAAGATTGGAAGCAATTTTTCACTTACACCTATTATTTATTTTCTGCTTAGGACTTCAAAGGTACATTTAAAATGAAAATGATTCAAAGAGCACAATTTCAAGATTCATGTCTCACCAAGCTCTAATCTGCTACTTTTGTGATTACCAAAATTCTTGCAATATTCTAGACCCCAGTCGTTTGGAACATCACTACAATTTTGGATGTGCCCAGTCACCATTTATGTCACACACATACCTTGTCTAGGCTGTGGCAGAAATCACACAGAACACATTGTGAAATTCAGACAGAAATATTTTTTTAAAGTGTCCTATAAAGCAAGATCTTAAGAGGAATTTGAAACAGTAGTCAAATAGATCTGTCTCAGCAAGAAGACAGAAGTTACTGTATATACACATACCAAATCACACACACAGAATTCTACTCATTCTACAAAGCAGCTCTGCACCAGAAAAGTAGCAAACATGAATGAATTTGTATAAAGATGGATTAATAAAAAAAAAAAGCAGAGTCTTTTTGAATAGCTATAATTGAGCTAGTCAGATAAATCATAATTGTATCTTGTACTGTATGCAGAACAAACTACATAAACGTACACAAAGTATCTGCCAAAAAACAGCTCGGAGGTTTTTCTGTATTATCTGAAACTGATTCTAAGTTTTCATAGAAATGTCCCCAAAATTATGGGATAAAAAAAATGTACACATTTATTTCAATTATATCAAAACCTAAGATTTATGTTTTGAACTCACTTTTATACTTAGAGAATTCCATGTGCTTCAGCTTTCCTGAGGCTTTTTTTCAAGTGTTGTCTACTCCCCTTATCCCAGGAACAACAGTAAATCCTGTCTCAAATTCTGACCAAGTTTGGTCACTTCATAGTGTGCTGCACTACTCCCAGGTTTGATCTTTCCCTTCTCTCTGCTTACAAAGTCCTTCTTGCTGTAATCCCCAACAGTTTAGTAAATGTTTACTACACTGATGGGAAACTGGAAAATACTTGCCCCCATTTCCTACAAACACAATTAAAACAAGGACAGATGAAGCAACTTCACTATGGTCACACAAGATGTTAGAGAAAGAAACACATCCTGGACCTATTCATCACCATGTCTTCTAATCGCAAATCCTAAACAAAGTTTAAACACAGGAAAAAAAAGAAGGTCTGTACAAGATAATTCAATAGACTAATTACTGAATTAATTTGAAAAAAGCTGAACAGAAAGTCTTGTACTTGACATGAACTCTTACCTAGAACATCTCTTTCATGTTCAGGGACGAGAACTTTCCATTTGGATTCCTCAGGGTCACTGAAGTCAATGTTGATTAACCGGTAATTTGGAGAGTGGCGATTTGTCTTGAAAGTGAACACTGTTCCTTCATTGGTGACATACTCATACTCAGCCTCAAAGTTATCTATCAGCTTCACCCACTGAAGAATTCCTGCAAGATCAAACATATAATGAATTTCTTAACCTCCTGAAACAAAACCTTTCAATACCTGAGGGCAAGGTCTGCCTGACAATTGCTGTAGGCTCCTCTTTGAACCACGGCAGTGACCAGAAGAGGTACAACTATGCAAAGGGCCTAATACGTACTGAGAACTTGCAAAGAATTCTCCATATTAGTGGGCTGCAGTGGGAAAATGCTAGTTCATGGACATGTTAACATACTGGTTTTGAGGAATTTCTAGCAAAATACACATAGAATACTGAAAAAATTATGGCTAGTGTTTCATCAGCTTTCCTAAAGCCCTGATGGACAGCTCAGATATGTGCTACAGAGGGGCTTCTACCACACTGGCTGTCATGGAGCTAACACCACCAAGCACATCAGGTTCTTGCCAAGAGAGTTCATAAGTCCCCACTTCTACAGACTTCTTGGAACGAGGAGTGGCAGCTGCGTCAAAAGACTCTGCATTAAGCTTTCAAGCTCAATTTTATTTTCAATAGCTTTTTTAAAACTACTATTTAATTATAAATTATTTTTTTCTTTCTGCAAAAAAAGTTACTTTTTCTTAAAGTGGAAAGTTTTTCATCCTCCTTATTAAGCCCCAAGCTTCTCATGCTATTTGCATGAGTACAATAAACTTCAATACCAGGAATTTCCCTGCCAATTCAGAAAAAACATTCTGAAGTGTTTTCTGCAGAAGCTTGTCACCACCAAAGGACAACTACACAAAGTTAGCTAAAATGTTAATTTCTGGGTTTGCAAAGAATGAAACTGCATTTTTCCTACCAACCTTCTGGAATATCACACTCACTAATAGAAGCACACTTCTCTCAAACATGAATCGCCTTAGCTTACTCACTCTGTACCACAGTCTTAGTATTGACTTAACTTGGAGGTGGGACTGAAAGACTCCACTACATTTTATTCACATTCTACTGCTTTGCAATAGGCTTAGTAGAAAGAAAAAGTAGCAAGGCCAGATCAGATATGTAATATGATTGTTATATCTACAGTCCAACCTATCAACCAAACTTACTATTATAAGCATCATACATTAGCTATGCTAAAGAATCAGAATCCTTATTTATATGTGAAATTAAAAATTCTGTTTCTTAAAATAACATTTGGTGCACTCTCTGCCTCTTTCTTAAAACTAAAGGCTAGGTCTTTGCTTTTAAGTATAAACAAATAAACTGTGCATAAATCTGTTCATGAAACTACAAATAGAGTGTTTGCATCAATAAAACAGCATATCAGCTGTTTTATAATATTAAAAACTGAGCAGAATAGTGGAAGTAGATCATAGCTGAGCTGTAATTACTGTAAGTTTTAAAAAAGAAAAGAATAATTGAGGAAGCAGTGAGATGGCTAAAGTAATTTTAAACCCATTAAATGTAATAAGAGAGTGTAGCCAGGCTTAGTACATTCATAAAGCTCTATCTCTTAATTGCTGTTTCGGTTTAAGGAAAACTTCTCTGTCTCTTCATGCAAAGTGATAGATTAGCCAATTACATTCTACTTGTCATACTGCTGCAGTAAGCTTCCCAGACAATCCAGTCAACTTAGTATCCTGCCTCTGAGTGAACCAAATGCATGTTAAATCTTTTCGCTGAGGTCCAAAGTTTTGCCCTTCTCAAGAGGTTTCATGTTGAAGAAAAATCCTGCTAAGTCCCTCGAGTTGCTCAGAGTTCTGTAGAGAAAACCTGCTTTAATGTCCAGTAAAACAAAGAAAATCAGCCTTCAGTGAACTCTGATACATACCAGTGAAACTGTTTTAAGATCCCAAATCACATGCACAAGCATTTTAGTAAATAAAAACTTAACTGCAGTATAACACCATAACAATATTGGAACATTTGCATTTTAGTATCTGACAGAATGAAACCATCCTACTAAACAAGAACAAGGCTTCATAAAAAGAAATCTCCAGACTGTTGAAAACCCCCACTTTTTTAATGGTATATGTTCACGATAACTGTAGTCCCCAAGATTGCAACAGAAGTTGGATTCCATGAAGAAAAAGGACAATTATGTGACATTAGGGATTTACTTTGCTTCCTTGCAACTCATTCATCTAGTCCCAAATGAACAGCTAGTCAAAAAGCAAGAGGGTTTATATTCTACAGGGATACACTAAGTTCTTATTACAAAATCAAGAGCATTCATCATGTTAAAGTGGATGTTACATAGTCCTTAGAAGAAAAACATTGTAGATGAATCACCTCTAAACCACTGTCTCACTGAAGTAGTTAAATATGCCAATACCTAGTCTAAGTTAGGAGGCAGTAATGAGGTAATTACAGGCAGCTGCAAGAGACTGTTACATCAGATACATTTGCTACTGTACAAAGTATGTGCTCTAGTTTTCCTGTGACAGGAAGACACTCTTTGCGATGAGACAGACACCTGAACTACAGGATGCAGCTTTACAGCTGGTTGCAGGTGGTCCGCTTGCGGCTCATGACTGAAAGGGCTGGTCTAGCACTGGTTTAGATCTCCCTGCTTAGGTGTCTCCTTTGGGCTAGGAATAACAACCTGGTGACCAACACGGCCAGTTCACTGAGCACCAATACGGCTGAAAACTCATTGAGGGGTGTGGGAACCATTTATCTGCTGGTCACACCAGTGGCAGCACAAGGGAGAGTCAGGCCCATGCAGCTTACTAGCGTGGCACTGAGTCCTGTCAGGCACTCTGGCCTTGCTGCTGAGCGGAGCCAACACTTAATCACCGCCAAAGAGGAGTTTGCCCTTCATCACATTAGACTGGTGCTTCTGTTTTGCTTATTTGCCTGAGTAGCGTGCTTGTTCAACATGTTAAATGACTTAAAAAAACCAACTGTGCTGCAAAATAAACTTTTCTCTTCCACTGTGTGAAGCAGCTCACGGCTTGGGCAGAGGAGTGTCGCTACATGCAAGGCAGCCAGTACGTGCAAGGTAGTGGCCGAGGCTGAAGAGGAGTAACAGCATTTATTATCATTATCATGATTAAATCATTATCATGATTATTTATTATCATTAGCAATGAGCCATGAGATAAGCTTGACTGCAGCAAACTTGCACTCTCATTTTTCCCTCCTCTATCACTGTGTCTCCACCATCATGCTTGGTTTGGCATTTGCCCAAGTGACTAGAAAAGCTGATCAAATTAGCTAACCTAGAAGAAAACTCTTATTTCACAGCTTCTTACTAAGTACAATCACCTAACCACAGGGTCAGATGAGTGAAGATGCTGACTGACTCAACAGGAGAACAGTCTCATGTAATATGGGAGCGTGAGGAAATAGATGGGACATCTCTCCTTTCCAGGGCAGCAAGTGCTTAGTCTGGCTCTACTCTCATCAAACTGCTCCCCCAGTACCCAAAACATCCAGGGGTATGAACACAGCAGATTCTTATTTAAGACAGCACATTGCACCAGGAGGACAGTTTGCTTGAATGTGCACGCTTTTAAATCTAAAGCATACCTCGTCAAAGATTCTGTCTTCCTGGAAACATCAGGAATACACCTGCAAGTCTGTCCATGTCTGACATGCATTTCCAATTCAAATTCTGTGCCAACAGACGATGCATAACTCCTCTGTTCCTTCCTATTTGTCTTCTGTTTATATGTGTGACTACTGAGTACTATGCGTGCAGCCTTCACCTGGCCTGAATTTAGGATGGATGATTCTGCAGTAACTGGCTAAAAATTCAAAAGCATGGCAAACTAGGTACTGAAGGACTCAACCAGCACCCACTTACAGTGTATTCTCTATACATGTGTAACAGAGCACACTTACAGCAGCAGAATGAGCTGGGCTGAGCGTGGTTACCTAAGCATCAGAAGAGAAAAAACTGCAAAAAAAGCAGTTCAGCATGCAGTGCAGGTATGGGAAAGCATGTTTGACCATGGAGGACCCACACTCTAACTTCTGGAAGAATAATAAAAATATCTACACACAATCTAGATGGGACAATACAAACATTCCCAAGTAACTTCTTGCAGCACTAAGTCACATGTACCAGTTCCCGAGGGACCTGAGAAAGTCAGTGAAGGTATCAACAAATATACAGCCATAGTCACAAAAGCAGACGTCTTAAGTGCATACAGCTAAGGAAATACAGAGATGAACTACATGGTTTGACTAAGACAACAGACATCTGGAAAGGGCTCTGCAGGGGTGGATGACTGACAGTCTTCCCAGAAGCTATACAAGATGCAGGAAACAGAGGCTCAGAATAGACCAGAAGTAATGACAAAAGGCCTAAACCATAGTTTTCATATAAAATGACCTGTGAAAATACCATATGCCTTACATAATGACGAATACACAAGAGCTGGATAAAGTATATAAAACAATGAGTGACTGGGAGCTGTGATGCCCAGACCTTCTGTTAGACCCAGGATGATGGTCCTAGATGGGTCCTAGACCACAGTCAGTTCTCCATCATATGACTGAAAATTCACA
Organism: Falco peregrinus; assembly: GCF_023634155.1. NCBI lineage: Eukaryota > Metazoa > Chordata > Aves > Falconiformes > Falconidae > Falco > Falco peregrinus. The sequence continues at coordinate 24,046,010 of NC_073727.1, forward strand.
TGATCAGCACATCCATTCCTACCAGACGGCCTGAGGTATATGCACACATCTTGTCATACAACTGGATGGATACTCACTTGCTAGTTACATACCTGACCAAAAATGAATGTGTTCATGATGTCATGTGGCATGTATGTATCTATACAGTTGTCAAAACACGGGAGGGACTACAGTCTCAGAAACAAAGAATGGTGTGTTGGCCCCCAAACAGTTCACACAAGCCAGCTCCTCCTCACCTCTGAAGCACTCCAGCAAAAAGGGCACCAAGGCCCATAAATTGTTTGTTACCATGATTCTAGAGGCAGGTGATGGATTCTTGCTCCAGTCTAAAACCCAGAACAAACAGCCTCTCAGTAACAAAGAGAACAGTACATCTGTACATTACGACTTTTTAATGTCCTCCAAAAACAGGTCAAGGATGGGCACTCCATTCTTTAGAAGAAAGGAGGGGAGGAGAGAGGTGAAGAACTCGGTCACGACAAAGATTTGCAGGTTTAACCAGCAGCCCTCTGAGAATATCTGTCTTTGAGGAGAGCCACTGACAAGTGGCATCTGTAGTCTAGTCTCCCTTATCCTTAACACCAGAGCCCATGAAGACTTCAGTTTAATCCACATAAGCATACAATGAGACAGATTTACTATACATGGGAAAAGCATGAGGCTGAATATCTTGACAGTTTACTGTATACTGCTGCTATATCCTAATCTCTTACTCTTCCAGTCCTTCCAGCAAAACACATTCCTGAAGAGCTATAGATGCTTTTGCCTATATATTTTATATTAGCCATTTATCACAAAATAATTGCACTACAATAGGACCTGCAGGTAGAGGATTTATAACCTTTATTCGATGGCTATGCCACACAACAAAAGATCATAATCCTACAAAGCTAGCCCTTCTTCTGCAATATTTAGGACAAAAGCAACACAGAGAGTACAGACAGAATTTTTAAACACAATTTTTGGATCCATAGAAGATCAAAAGAGGAATTATAATCAGTAAGCATCACAGATTAAGCCCCTCAATCTTGTACTGGCTTCTGAACATACCAAAACATTCACTGGACTGCTGAGAGCACTGTGTGATGAAGCAGGTTTGTAGGTGAATGATGACAACTACGGAAGGAAAAGCTAATTTCAACAAACTAATTATAACAGCAAGAATGATCACAGAAAGCCTGTTACCAACCCCCTTTCAAACAGAAAGTATAGAGTGGCCGAGAGTCACTGTTCATCAGTTCACAAAATGTTCTCAATACTTCCTTCCATATTTCATGTTTCATGGAAAGGCCAAACGATCCATTTTCTTGCAAATTACCTCTCAACCATGCTGGCTGGAGAGACAGGGCTTAGTGATCAACTAATGATAAGGGGGTTATCTGATGTAAAAAAAAAAAAATCACAAGGTAAATGCTCTCATATGGTTTTTTTCATGTGTTCTAGCAGTCCAAATTGTGAGGTGAAGATCTAAATGTTACGTCTCCATAAATTTATATTCTGTTCCAACTTGTCAGTTGGGGGTTTTTTTGTAAGACAGTTTTTCTGGAAATGGCAATTCACTTGGTTCAGGAAGTGAACCAAGACTTCCTGGACTCCTCTGCACTTCAGGACTGCTCCCAAGGGACCCAGTCAAGCAGGCTCCTAAACAGGCCAATGTCTGCCCTCCAGAAGTTCAAGGTGTCAGTTCTGCTGACCCCCTTCCTTATTCCTCCAAATCCTGAAAACTATCATTTCATAATTGCTATGCCTCAGATGGCCTCCAACCATCTCATCACCCACAAGTCCTTCTCTGTTTGCAAAAAGGTCCAGGGGGCCCCTTTCCTAGTTGGCTCACTCACTAGCTGTGTCAAAAAGTTAACTTCCACACACGCCAGGAACTTTCTAGACTGTTTTCGCTGTACTGTATTTCCAGCAGACACCTGGTAAGTTCAAGTCCTCTGAGAGAACGTGGGCTACCAATTGTGAGACTTCTCCCAGCTGCTTATAGAATGTTTTGTCAGCTTCTTCATCCTGGTTGGGTGGTCTGTAACAGACTCCTACCATGATATCTGCCTCATTGGCCTTTCCCCTGATTCTTACCCATAAACACTCAACCCTATCATCACCATCATTAACCTCTAGACAATCAAAACACTTCCTAACATACAGGGCTATCCCAGCCCCTCTCCTTTGCCTATCCCTTCTGAAGAGTTCATAGCCATCCACTGCAGCGCTCCAGTTGTGCGAGTCATCCGACCATGTTTTCATGATGGCAACTATGTCCGTTTTCCAGCTGCTTAATGGTTTCCAGCTCCTCCTGTTTGTTGCCCATGCTGTGTGCATTGGTGTAGCCGCACTTCAGTTGGGCTATTGATCCTGCCACCTTTTGTGTGTGTGGGAGAAGCTCTAATTCCTACGTGACCATTCTCAGGAGCTTCTATGGTTCCTAACACATCAATAACTCTTGCACCTTTGCTGCTGTATGGAACTCCATCCTCTGCCTCCACTGAGATAGCAGACCAAAGGACCCTACTCGCACAATCAATAGTTAAACACTACAGTTTAGGACTCTGCTAGTGGAGTACTACTTTTTTCCCCCCCATTCTCAGGAAAATGGATTAAAACCACTCATTCCCTCATAATTTCTGCTTTTTATGTTTCTCACTGAACAGAAAGCTTTTACTCTCCAAATTTTATTTTCTTAAAGAACCACATGCATCCATTATAGATTCCATTTTCTGGTGTTAACTTATCTACATAGCCTGTAGTATATTTAAACTGGCTTAAAATGTGTAATACCTGTGTGTACCTACATTATACATAAATAGATATATACACTCAAGTTTTGAACACCTTTGCTAGAGCAGCGAATTATCTTTTGCCCTTGGACTGGGGATCACTTAATGGAAAATTTGTTTCACTTGCTGGAGGTACCTGGCAACATCTATTCCATCTCTGCAAACCTTAATCACAGGATACACAATGCCTTTCATCACAAGGGGAAAAAAACACAATGCAAATCTCACTATGCAATTTAAATTTTGTCTAGTAGTTACATCTCCTTTTAGTATTCTCCCATTTATATTTTCTCCTTTCCTTTCTTGGATTTACCCTATACACTGTAACAGGCAACATTCAACTACTGCATGTCACAAGGCCATAATTCACTACAAGTGCTTACTGAACATATCCACAGCATATTTTTCATCATATCAGAGAGCATCCTGTATCTCTCACAGTGGTGACTGCTGGATATTTATATATAACAGAGAATCCAGCATTAGGCTGCTGTCATCTTTCAGAATATGTCAGAATAATCTGAGTTTGCTTTAGGATAGCTACAGTACACAGCTTTCACATAGTGGTGTATAGCACCTTCCTATGTGAAATGAGAGCAGAGCAGATCATGGCTGTACACAGATGCATTGTGTCCAGCCCTCCAGTCCGTCTCAGCAGCTCTATCCTGAAAGCACAAACATACCCAAGAACATCAGTGTTTAGGAGATTTCTACCAGTTAAGAGTTTCTCTGACTGCAACAGTTTTACTTCACCTGCAAACCTCAAGCCACTGCACTGATGTTAATCTTGCTTCCTACTTCCCCTGTCAGCAGCTGCATTAACCGCACATCTTCACTTGACTTGCACCTTCCAACTGCTGAAGACTTTTCTTCAGAAATAACTTGAATTTATGAGTCAGCTACCCCATTCTATAAAGTTTACTCCTTCTGAGACCTGACTTCACTTACAAACCTCTGAGGGAGGGAATACTGGAGAGGAGATATTAACATATCCCTGAAAGGAACGCAATGTTGTTGTGTTTGTACTGAGAGGGTTCTCTCAGTACCACTCACCCTGCAGATGATGGATGACAGCTACTCAACAATTATGGAAAGTTAATGTATATGCAATTAAAAAAAATAAATAAATGGAAGGAGGCAATATTTATTCAAGTTAAAAGTTCAGACACGTCAAGATAAATCAAAGATTAGCCCAGAAAAAAGAAATCAAGCACTTTTATGAGCAGAGATTTCTCAATCCGTTTCAAGGCTTCTATTTTACTTCCATCTGGATGATCCCTCAAAAGGCAGGGAGAATGCTTTGTTTTGAGAGATATCTTATGTCCTCATGCAGCATAACACAGCAAAAGAAAAACAGGAACCAAAGGTTCCTCTCTCTCATGGCACACTTTCTTTAATATACACAAAGTTTTAAACATTATATATATAAAAAATAATATACACAAATCTTTAAAAAATAACTTCATCATCAATACTATTTATAAATGTTAATGTCCAGTCAACACAGTAGTAGCATGAAGATCTCCTTGATCAAATTAATAGCAAGCTATTTAATTTCATTGCTAATGATTTGCCTGCACTTAAAAAAAAATTACATGGAAAGCAAAACTCTTTGGAATTGCCATTTAAGAGACAAGAAGCTGTTTTCTTTAAGTAAAGTCTCTGTTGTTGAGGCTTCCTCCTATTTTCCAAGACTCAACTGGTATTTTTCTCCCTGTTTGTTAGGGAAGGACATAATGGCCTTGTTTCAATATTGATTTTTTTAAAGGCTTTTTTTTAAAAAAGTTATTTCAATCACAGAAAAGTCTTTCAAAAAAAAGAGTACTCTCCCAATCACATCCCACCTTCTAGCTGATGTCTGTCTCCTCACTATCATTTTTCTCTTGTTCATTTTCATTACAAAGGTTTTGATCCACTTTTTCAGTTTACGCATATACTGACTCGCCCCTTTGATGTTACTGTATATAGGACTGTTCATTCCCCCCCCCCCTTTTTTTTTTAAGAGAGCCTTATAAATTGCAAGACTAAACTAAAATACAAAAGGCCAGATAATCCTGTTTTCAACAGGAAGTGTACAAACATAACCTTTGTTTTTCTACGTGCCCTCAAGCCACATACATGCTTTCTTCAGCATGGAGAAAAAAAGAACGACCGTCTAAACAAAGGAACAAGATAAAAATTCTTTTGGCTGGTAACCCTGTTCTTCAATTCATTCTTATAACCTGTCTCTGCCAGTCTAGTACAAAGCAGTTCCAGCTGGCAATGACTAAGCAACCAGCAAGCAGTGAACTTCAGGGTTTGCTCAATTTTTGTTGCACCTTTACAGTGGTTCTCAAATATTTTACACTACCTCCTCTTCTCATGTATGTGCCCTCCCACCACATCCCACTGTTCACGCTAGACACAAACTGTCCGTCTCCAAGCAGCCCAGTACCCAAGCATGAAAGCCCATACCACTGTCCTCTCTCCCCAAACTCCTTGTACTTCCAGTTTACACAAATCTGTGTTTAGCTTCTAGCCAGTGCAATCCCTTCCAATCCAACAATCCAGGCTGTGCTTTCCAACTAGCGGTCTCTCTCAACTTTTTGCATTCCAGATGTCACAGCAGCCTTTCACAGTTTTGTATCTCTCTGGAGGTTATAACAAGAGCTACCTCTCCTGTTCCCCATGCTACCTTATATCCCTGCTTTTCACCCTCTGTTCTCACGCTTCAGCTCTCCTAGGAAGAGGCATGTGGGGCTCTGCTCGGAGCACTGAGTCAGTGGCTCATAAATCAGCTCTATGGTGTTTACAAGAGGATCCTGATTTTTTCATCAGGCTTCCTAGCGCTACCATAATACAAAATAAAGAAAAATGTCAAAATTAAGAACAATTTCAACAAGACCAATTGGTCATGTCATGTTGGTTTAAGTTCATAGCCAAGACTGATTAAAGAGCTTTCATTTATTTCTTGTTGCACACCAACAGGTTTGTGCTAAATCCCCTCTTCACTGCACCAAACCACACAATCAAAAGAATAAATAGTCAAGGCTGACAATCTAATCAAAAAGAAACAATTTCTCAAGAAAGGGAAAATAAAAATTATTACTAGGCACAGAAACAGTAAGAGACATGCCACAGAAAAAGCACTGCTGTTTTTTTGTTTGGTTTGGGAGTTTTTTGTGGGTTTATTTTGTAAGATGCACAACAAAGTTTGCTAATATATAATCACTTGATTACTGTGTATCCAGCTGTTTAGCTAGTATGAGGGATTTTCAGGTATACCAGAAACAACAGTTGAAGCAATTAATGAGAGAACTTTTCTTGTTTGACTGGCTTGACATACAAGCAAACTTGTGAGCTGTCTGTATTCTGGAAGACAAGCTTGATAAAATAGCTACTAAAAATTGAGCCTTACAATGCTCAGCTACTGGGATACTGAGTGTTTTTTTAAAGAAATACTTCGCATTAGATCACTTTCGAATGTTTAAGAGTCAAGACTTGAAAATCCTACTTGCAGTTTGCCAAGATAAGTAGGGAAATCTGAAGTCTTGAATGAGGGATAATGTTTTGGATGTGAACACACAGTGCTGCCCTTCCTGACACAATATACAACTGTTGCACCTCTGCTACTGAAATTCTGCAAATCAAAAATCAAACTGCATGAGTTGGTTCAGTGGCTGACAAAGAGTGGTGAAATCCTATAATTTTAATTTTCCCTGATCTTTCTAAAACCCACCCCATAAGCAACCAAAGAGGCACGCGTGAAGGGAAAAGCCCCCATCCATATCCACAGCTACTTGAAGCAGAGTACAGCAATGGAGCTCCCCCAAAACCTTAAAGAACAGCTCAGCTGTCTTCTCCCAGTGGTGTTTTCTCCCATTACTGTCTTGCCACAATACTGTGAATTATGACCACAGGTATCTCATCGAGGAACTGAGTATTTGCAAAACATTTTGATATGAGATAATAAAGGCACTTATTTAAAAAGTGTATTTCGTTAGGTTAGTTGTAAACATAAAATTCCAACTGGGTAACTTGGTTATTTCTAACTGAGTTTTGTGGTAAAAACTAAGCTGCAAACCAAGTTAACCTGGTGGGGTTCACAAGACACATGCAGAGGAGTAGGGGAAACAATATCACCCAAATCTCTTATCTTTTCAGACTAATTTAAAATTCTCATAAAAAATAGCTATGTATTTGTCATAAGTTACTTAACACAGTGATTTTCTATTCTAAAAAGGAGCAGTCTTGGCACAAATAGCTCACAATGGCCCACTTAAAAACCTAGCAAACAACCTGAATATTTGAAGAGGAAAATGACTCAGTCTGTATACAGCAGAAAGATCGTGAAGAGGGGGACGGGAAGCATGAAGAACATTTTAGCTAATCTGGGAAGCAGAAAAAATGCTCAGATGCTTCCTGTAACGTTCATGGAAAGCAACTGTGTTGTGGAAAGTGCTGTGTAGATTATATTCCAGGGAAACCAAACTGACAAGGATTATTACAGAAGACTGCAGTGCAAATTCAATTAACCTATAGCCGTTGACAAAATGTCATGAGTAATTGCATATAGTAAAGGGGAAATGGCTATAGAATCATAGATTTATTTAGGTTGGAAAAGACCTTTAAGATCATCCAGCCCAACCATTAACCTGGCACTGCCAAGTCCACCACTAAACAGTGTCCCTAAGCGCCACATCTACGTCTTTTAAATACCTCCAGGGACGGTGACTCAACCACTTCCCTGGGCAGCCTGTTCCAATGCTTGACCACCCTTTTGGCGAATAAATTTTTCCTAATACCTAATCTAACCTCCCCTGGTGCAACCTGAGGCTGTTTCAAATGTAGAAATAAGCAAATTTTTAAGTTTCTTAAACCAATAGCCTAATCTCATTTATTAGATGTGACCTCCACTCAGAGTAAAGATAATTTCCTGCCCAGCACAGAGCGAGTTAACTTCCACTGGTCCATAGCCACTGAAACATATCAAAAAATCAATGAATGCACAAGACACAACTGCCCTCAGTACAGCAGAACTAATAAAAATGTCATGCTTCCACAGCGTCTTTAATGATTTTATTATGGCTTCACTTATTATTTAAAGGGAGTACATGCAAAGAGAAGCCACAACTCATGCGATGCAAGAAGTTAATGGAATGCATTAACTCAAGACTACTAAAGCAATAATGAAGTAGCAAATACTGGGCAAACCATGTTTCATAAAAAGAGAATTTGTGAGAAAGTTATGCCAGAGGTTCCCTCTACACCAAAGCCATTTACTTTGGATCAGCAGACACCTAGAATACTGTACTGAAATGCACAAAAGTGACAGAGGTCCCAGCAGATTTCCAGAAGGAACATGTTTTCCCCAAGTACTTAAAATGTCATTTTTAGACTCTGATTTGATTAAAATATATATAATATCTAAGCTAAGAAGCTCAGCTGAAGGCAAAGTATGGAGTGAATACAGAGTCTCATCCCAAGAGACAACATCCACAGTATGCAGAAAGCAGACAGTATGTGTTCTCCATGCTATACCATTACGGGAAAAACACCACCTCCTTACACACTTCATGATACCACAGAGAGGCAGCTACCTATTGAACACGGAGTACCTACATCCCATGTAGTTTCAACTTTGTTCCTCTCACCTCAACACTGCCTATTGTGGTCCCTGTCTGAATTTTATAGAATTGAAACGTAGCTCAGAACTGCCAGTTTCGTGGGATAGCAAAGAATCTGAAAGATAAATATTGAAATGTTTACAATTATCATGTCCAGATCATAATTGCTTATCCTGCAGCATTAAAACCTCTTCAAAACAGCCAGAAACTGTTGAATTTAATTTAAAAATAAAAAAGAAATCTTTTTTACTGCTATAAAAACATGCTATATGCACATAACAGTAAAAAGGGAAGACGACATATTCCATTAATCTCCTGAGGAAAGAAATATCTGAACTCCTGTAAGTCTGTTATGGGCTCTATCATGTTGCTTAGTAATTCCCACAGCAGCTGACTCATCCCTGAATTCACAGTCATCTTCTGAGTTCTGTCAGGCAGATATTTGATAAGTGTTTTTCATTTCCACACATGAAACATACTGTTTCATTTTCCATCATTTCCCAAGATGGATCCCCATCTCCACCCTGCTTCTCCACTCTATCCTGTAAATTTAAGCAAAATAATTCTAATGGATACTGTGTTGTTTGAGGGAATAAGATTATTTTGTTTTGTTTTGGTCTTTCAGGCCAATGAAATAAAACTTTACTCTGAGCAAGCAGGTCTCTTTAACATACAGGTAAAAAGAAAAAAATTCAGAAGAATTGTACCACGTTTCTAATATACACTGTTAGAAACAAATCCCACAAATGAGCTAGCCAACCCTAAGTAGAGCATATTTGTTCTTCTGCAATGAGAAACTGCAATATAATTTTCTAAACTATTAGAGCTATGGGAAATCAGTTGATACCAGACTTGAAATATTCCACAAGATTGCAACGCCCTCCTATATATCTGTGTGCTGAATTAGACCAGTTCAGTTAAATCAAACACCCAACGATGAATATAATAATGAAAACCTATATAATAAGCTCCACATGACAGAGAAGACAGTTGTATGTGCTCATATGAAATCTGCCACCTCTTTAACTATAAGCATATCCAGTGTAGTATTGTGATTGCATGGAATTTTCTGATTACTTTTTTTCTTAAGGCCTCCTTAAAACAAAAAGAATTATAAAAGCAACTACTATTTCTAAATAAGCTGTACAGCACATCATTGAAGGGATATAAACCGAATAATTTCATGGAAACACAAATGTCTTTCACTTAATACAAGAGTCTCAACCTAGAAACCAGAACACTACTCCTCAATACAAGAAGAGCTAGCATGTAACATGCCTATAAAACGTGTGGGATAGGGACAGTTTATTATCCTGATCCCTTCGTAGTTAAGGGAAGCCCTACATTTTGTTTTGCCCCATCTAGATATGAGAAGTCACATCTGCCTATTCATCCTTGCTGGTATAGTAGGACATAGTATATTGAGCGTAGGAGTTTCTACAGTGGTAGTGTGGCTTTAGTCCTTAAGTATATGCACATCCACTTATTTTGACCCTATGCTCAAACAGTATTTAAATTCTGATGTAACTTAAAGAAATTTAACAGGATAAAAGATACTCCTGTAACCGGCCTCTGTGATATTATAAAGGACAGGTCCAAGCACTGGAAGTGTCATAAGGAACAGTGGTGTCAGGGTCTATTACTGAAGGGGGGGTGTGGGGTGTAAGGACTAGAGGCGGGGGGAGACAACCTCAGTTCAGAATTACTACAAGATCATTTATAATACCAGAAAAACAGCTGTGCCCCTTGAACTTTGAGATGCATTCCATGTATTAGGTCCTTTCCCTTAATTACCAGCTCTTGTTATTTTTTCCCTCCTCATTACAAAACCACAGTCCTATCTCTGGCATATTTGACAGAAGTCTTCTTTGGTCAATCAACTTTGACAATCCAGTAACTAGTTTCATCAATATCACCTTAACATGGTGTTAAAAATAAATAAATAAAAATACAGTGGTTGTCATCTCAGCCTTCAGCTGCAAATTCAATACTATTTGCAAGTGTCTTCCCTCAGCAAGCGTCTCTAGGATGTAAACCCATTTTGACTAAAATAATGAGAATCTCTCCTATTTCTAATCTAATGCTATTTCACCTCTTCAAGGTCACTAAATTGAAGTTTCACTGTCAAAGCACTTTGCCCTTAAAAGATACAAGAATCTTCTATATCAGATATGTTATCTGCTAGATTCTAAGCTACCTATAATATATACTATCCTAACATTTTCTTTCATTTTTCAAATTTCCCTTATTTCCTCTTTGCCAGTCAACACAATTTCTGAAATAACTAATACTCACTTAAATATTAACACCTATGTCTTAATCAGATCATTTTCTTTCTCTCTCACCTCAGCTCAGTACTTTTTTTAAATGCCATGGGAGGAATGTTCCTGTTTTAATCTTTGAAAGTGGCTTTCAGTTGTGTGGTCTTTCCCTTTTTTTTCCCTCCCTTTAATATTAGCAACATGTGAGCTAACAGCCATGGGCACCCTTTGCAGTCAGCACAGAGGCCCAGACCTGTCCAGAGGTCTACCTGTATTCCACATGAACTGAATCATCCTGAGGACTCTCATTTCACACACAGTCTTTCTGCACACTCACTACAGGACCATAAGGAGCCTCAGCAGCCAATGGTCCAAACAGGTAAATTGAGTCCATCATCACCTCTAACACATCTAGGATCTGGAAATGATTCTGACTTTATCTCCAGCACAGAATTTGGCAGAGACCAAATTCCTGCAGTACAGAAAATTCGTTACACATCTCATTCATGCTTTGGATCTCACAGCAGTCAATGACACAACTAGCTATGTGATGAGCTTCATGAACACGTAGCTTAGAGCAACTTACATACCCAACCTACACCTCAGTTAATAGTGCATTCAAGAAAAGTCATGCTAATTTTAAACCAAACAGATCTACCCTATTTGTCCACTCTGCAATCCTTTAAATCACCCATCACCACATAGATAATATTCCTTTCCTAAGATATCTTAGTGTATTTTCCCAGTTACAGCAGTTAAGACTTTATTTCAAGTCTGAGAACACACTTGTCTAACACACTACGAATTGATCTATGACTTACAGTTGTCACCTCTGAAAAAATTCAGAATAGAAAACCGGTTCTTTAAGGAGCTCTCTGGAAACATAACTGTGCTTATTACTGCTCCTTCTAATCCATGTACCAGTTCTGAAACCATGCCAAATCAGGTCACCACAATCCTCTGCAATGACAAAGCCCTGCTGAACACCACAACAATCCGAGTAAACAAGTGCAGAGGAAGGGTGCCTCTTAAACGTCCTGTTAAAAGACTACAAAGCATAAACAGAATCTGGTATGCAATGAAAAGACACTAAGTCTTCGAACACTGGAACCAATGGAACCTGGTGTACAGATTTGCATAGTCAGCTGACATTTTAACTCAATTTATATTAAGATTCAGCATAAGCAGAGTGTCATCTTCACATGGAATTCACACAGGAGAGAGCTGTTATGAATGGCACAGCTGAAGGACAAATTTCCATTGACATTCATGTCTCTGATAATCTGCAGTAGAAAGAACCTTGACTGAAATTGTCCTAATAAGGCAAAAAATTCTTCTGAAGCCTTCCCCACACCTCAAGCATCCATAATGTTGCTCACCTGACTGAACCTTCAATGTATAACAAGATCAGATTTATGCCACATCCCTTACTTAACAGGTTCTCCCTTCTCCCTAGCCTTCCAGCATTCTTGTGAGGGTTGCACCATTAGGACTTTCCTTTCACAACTGATTGAATTTGGGGGCTGCCAATGGTTCAAAAAGCAAAGTGGGATTAATTATTTCCATAGAAAACGGGCTGAAAATAAGGAACAGATGACATCCGCCTGTTCACATCCATTAAAGAATCCAACCATTCAGCAGCTGTTCTAGATTATCTCATCCTGTACTCCTGCTGTAACGTCATCCGCCTGACTACGCAGGACAAAAGGATGCTTGCAGGCTGACCAACCTAGTAAGCAGAGCTTTAAACTAGAAACAACAGCAGAGAAAGAGATTCTTCATCAAAGGAGGAAGCTGTGGATGTGACAGGCAAACTAGGAGTCTGGGTGATAGGAACAGAAGGGATACGGCAACTGACAGAACAGAGCTGAAGTGGAATCTCTCCAAGCATAGGCATGTAAAGAAGGAACTGCCTGCAGAACAGCCTAATGGAGAAAGCCCTCAAACCTGTACTGCGGAATCAGCATGCTTGGGTGCCTGCCCGGACTGCCTCTACACGGATGCACACAACACCAGGAACAAACAGAAGGAGTTAGAAGCCTGTGTGTAGTTTCCAGGCTATGACCTCGTTAGGATCACAGCGACATGGTGGGATAGCTCAAAGGCTTTTTAGGAAGACAGGCTTGGAAGGCAAGAAGGAGAGTTGCCCTTTATGTGAAAGGGCAGCTGGAATTATGGAGCTCTGCCTTGGGACAGGTCAGGAGCCAGTCAAGAGCTTATGCATCAAGACTGGCCGGCAGACCAATATCGGTACTACTGTAGTGGGAATATGCTACAGACTTCCTGATCAGCAAGAAGTAGTAAAGGATGCATTCTTCAGACAACTAGAAGAAACCTCATGTTCACAGGCCCTGCTCCTTATGGTGGAAATTTTAACCACTGTGCTATCTGCTGGAAGGACAATTCAGCAGGGCTCAAGCAACTTAGAAGAATTTTTAATGCCTTGACAATAACTTCCCAAGGTGATCAAGAAGCCAATGAAAGGTGCTCTGCTTGACTCGATACTTACAAAGAAGAACTAGTTGTGCTTGTGGAAGCTGCAGGCAGCCTTGGCTGAAGTTTGGTTGGAGACAAGTTACTAGTGGTGTACTCCAGGGGTCGATACTGGGGCCAAAACTCTTGAAGATATTCATTAACGACCTGGATGCTGGGAAAGTGTGAGCCCTCACCAGGTTTACTGATGATACAAAACTGGGGAGAGCAGCTGATAAACTAGACTGTTGTGGTGGCATTCAGAGTGATCAGGCCAGGTGGTGAATTGGGCTGAAAGGAATCTCATGCAGTTCAAAAGGAAGAAAAACGAAGTCTTGCATCTAGGGAAGAATAACCCCAGGCACAAGTACACGCTGGGTGATGAGTGGCTGAAAAGCAGCTCCAAGGATCTTGGAGTCCTGCTGGACAACAAGCTGACCATATGCCCTTGTGTCAAAGGCCAACAGCACCTTTTGCTGTATTAAAAAGAAAGTTATCAACAGGTCAAGGGAGGTGATTCCTCCTCTCTACTCAGCACATATGAGGTCATATCTTGAGTGCTGTATCCAGTTCCAGTCTCCCCAGTACACGAAAGGTTTGGACTCACTGGAGCAAGGCCAGCACAGGACCACAAACATGATTAAGGGACTACAGCATATATGAGAAGAGGCTGAAGAAGGTCCAACTTTTCAGTCTGAACACAAGGCGGCTCAGGGGGATCTTAGCAATGTGTATAAATAACTATTAGAAGGGAATAGAGAAGGGGGAGCCAGACTCTTCTCTGTAGTGCACACTGACAGGACAAGAGGCAATGGGCACAAAAAACAAGGAAATTCAATCGGAACACAAGAAAACACTTTTTAATGTGGTTTGGTCAAATACTGGCACCAGGTTGCTCAGAGCGGTTATAAATATCTGCAGAGATATTCAAACCCCAACCAGACACAGTCTTAGGCAACCCATTGTAGCTGACCCTGCTTGAGCAAAGGGGATGGTGGACTAGATAATCACAAGAGGTCCATTCCAAACTAAACAATTCTGTACCTCACAAATTTGTGCTTGGTGAAAGATAGCAGACATGCACATAGAGAAAGAAGGAGAAAGGAAGACCATCTTTTATGTTTACCTCTTTCCTTAACACAACTTTTTCATAGAAATTATCAGCCATTACCATCATACTAATATTTCTACCATTCCTGTTTTGTGACTACTGCTTCTTAAAAGAACATAACTTTCATTCAGGTGAATTGCAACTGTACTGCTTCCTTTCCTCACTTCTGTCCATCACCCAACATCACCATCTCCTCAGCTCTTGAATAGTTCAGCTGGAAACACGTCATAAGAAGCCTATACCTGATACCAGGTAATTCACATCCCTGGCTGTAGAAGAAATTAACACAAACCAGGCTGCTGTATGAAATCAACCTGTTTATGCATTTATGTATTTATTTATTTATTAAAGAGAGGTGGGGCAGAGCTCTGAAGCACTGTTCATGACATCTGTGCTATCAACTTGCTAGCACATCCCCCATCATATTTTTAGTCTGGCTAATTAGCAGACAGTATGTGGTCCCAGTCTGGGGGACAGTATCATTCCCAACAGGCAACCTGAACATAGTTATAGTATGTTGGAGGGAGAGAGCTTTGACACACAGAGGTGAGCTGGCACGTACCTCTTGGCTTCAGTGTCGAAGCACAGACTGTGGCCAGCCTGCTGCTGAGTTACATGGGCAGCGTACCCCACCCCTGTGATGAAGCTGTGGGAAGCCTCAACACATGCTTCCATCAGCCAGAAGATCTGAAGGGCTCAGGACTTCCAGCAGGATGATGGTACTGAGAACACCACAAATACAAACCTATGGCTACACTGCTCCTTCCCTCACTTTTGGTTGTGAATACTGTGTCAGGTCTCTGTTTCAGCAACAGCAAAAAGGGAGTAGAGGGTATCTTGACTAGGACCTTCACAGAGAGGTGCCAAGTATTTCAAACTCCTTTTCAGGAAATACAATATCAAAGGTACAGATTACACACTGATGTGAGATGGAAGCTGCCTTTTTGCTGCTTTCAGTTCATTTATTAACCTGTGAGGACAGCAGTAATTAATTACGCAGCTTGTTTGTAAGACTTATATTGAGATATAATCTGTTTTTTAATTGCATTTAGAAGTGTTATTAGGATAACTAGAACCCAACTGCCCTGCACCAGATATTTGTTAGATTTGGAGATCACTACTGATTAAGAGGCATGCCATGAAAATGTATCACACTTCTCTTTGGTGAGGCAAAATATATTTTCTTCTGTTCTCTCACTGTTCCCTAACACGTGGTGGTTTTCAGCCTGTATTTTAACTTTCTATAAAACAAGAATGAAGACATTTTGGGACTGGACAAGACCAAATGATAATTATGAACTTTCAAAACACTAAATACTGAAAAACCAGATCATTTGGGTCTAACTTTGGAAGGGACTGTAATTACTGTTTTTTCACTGTTTTAGTGAACCAGAGTATTAGATAAAGTAGGAAACAAAAAACTGCTAATAAATTATAACACTGCACACACTATGCAATGAAGACATCTCTTAACTAATCAAACTCAACCTGGACAAGATCAATTTAAGATACTCATCTGCTCTACAGAATAAATAATAATTCAGATTTAGAAGAAGGAAGAAAAATCTCTTTCCTTCAGGGAATGGTGTTGATGACACGTTGTTTTGCACAGCTTTGACTGAAAAGAGCAACTCAGTGCTTCTTTTTGGGTAAGGCTGGATTGTTTTCAAGAAGCCACATTCTTCAATTTGTCACATGCCTATTGACACAAGGTTTCAGCAGACCCTGGATTGTGAACTGTCTGGAGTATTTATTTAGTACCTTTAAAGCAAGTTTTAACCTTGAGGACTGAGTCCCAAGACAAGAAAAGTTAAAAAAAAAAACAAAACAAACAACTATTACTGCCACATTAACTCTGTGTAGAAATTAAGACTATCATCAGTACAGTAACAGTTAAATGCTGAAGTGTGACACTAAAAAAAATCAACTTTAAAGCTGTGAAACATATCTCACGTTAATAAAAGGCATGAAGTTAGCCATTTGTGGTTTCAATAACATTATTCTGAAGGAAACTAACACAGAAGTTACTATCATCACTGCAATAGGATTCAATAATTAAAAGATCTAATGCACCTTAAGCATGAAATAAACCACCAATTTCTCAATATAGCAAATCAGGACACACTTGGACCTAGGTTTGATGCAACAGTTTGGTTATTAGGTCTGGTGTAACTTTTTGGTTATATTTTGTATCTTGTCCAGACATCCCTCCTACTGAAACAGATATTACGCAGAATTTTCTAATGCAAACTTTGCCACAGGTATAAAAGAAGATAAAGTTGTTTAGGGAATATGGATACACACAGTCTTTCAGTGTACCCTGCTATTTTTACCCCCTCCTGTACAAATGTACATCTAATCTACAGATACAGGGGACTTTCTCCTCTTCTAGTTTTTGCCTATTACAGTTTTTAACATGAAAGACAAGACATTTTCACACCTCCTATCTCCAAGAAATTCCTTCTGCTTTTTCAGAAGCAGGAAGTGTTAATAACAGCATATGCTTTCAGTTTTCAGAATTCATTTTGTTTGCTTTTGAACCACCGAAACATACACAAACATAAACAAGTAATTGCACTAATTTTTGAAAAACTGAAATTATCCCACACTACTTTTCTTAAATCGTGAAATACAGATATTTATGTCTCAGTAAAAATACATGTTTCTCTATCTTGGGAATAAACTATTGATCTATAACCATAAAGAACTGCATCTCACAGACATCCCTGCAGTTTTCCTACAGACAACCACCTGGCACTTTGGCAGTCAGCACTGAGGTTGCAACACCGAACTTCACAACTTCCTCACAGCAAGGGGGCCAAACAGGCAGCCTTTATCACTGCAACCATTGTCTCTAAGAAACAGTAACAGAACTACAGTTAACTCCACATGGTCTCAATACACCAGGAGGAAAAGAAACTCACTCCTCAGTGGTCACATGTTGACTATGAGAACATGTTCTTTTTAATGAAAATTGTTTAAACAACTAAGAAATTTTATTTCCTCCTGTCAACAGAAAAGAATGTACTACTAGCAATCACTCTAGCAATCAAAAATCAAGAAAGGTGCCCCTAAGTTAGTTAACATGACATTTTGAAATAGGGTTTTGTAGTAGTAAGTCACAGATGAGAATCAGTTCTTCGCATTTTTGTGCAATTTTAAGTAACAGAAAATTCCTTAATTCGGTTTTACATGTAGCATTTCAAACTATGCAATGGTATGTTTTCCTTGGGACAGAAAGTATTTTAAAAAAAGAGGAGTTCACTATTACATGATTGAATTGTAATATACACATATAAACATTTTATAAACAATATATGCTACAGAGAAGCTGTTGAAACATGTCATTCTGTATTTAGGGCTTTGTCACAAATATTAGGTATTTTTTTGCTTAGCAGTTGCTTTTACTTCCTCACAAATACGTGGTATAAGTAATGGATGCCATGTTAAAATATAACTGCCTGCTACCATTCAAAAAGGTTTCATTGCCTTTTGTATTTCATGCCCACTGAATAAGTCTAAAGAAGTTTAAGATCTGAAAGATCTAAAGCATAAAAAGAAAAAAATTTAAGAACTGGTGTATTCTTGGACAACCTGGATTAAAAGAGCAGGGAAGAAAAAAGAAGTGCCTGAAAATCTAATTATTTATCTATATCAGGTACCATCTGGGACACTGGAAAAACACTAGCTATCCTATTTTTCTTTCCTTTTATATTTTTTCAAAACTAAGATGAGGTATTATGAACACCAGAATGGATATTTTGAACAAACAGATCATTATAAACAGGTCAAGCAAAAAGACTCAGATTAAACATTCAATAATTCTGAAGGAGGAAAATGGCAAGACGTATCTTAGATGTCATCAAAGGTATGAGGTCTATTCATAAATAATCCGTTCTAAAAGATAGAAGAATATGTTTTAAAAGCACAGATACCTTCCCAAGATACTTGACTCTCTTAACACTTTGTACCATATGGTATGGTTTGATACTTGCATAGACCCTTGTACTGAATGCTGCATTCTATAGACAGCGTAACATGAGCCAGTATTTTTGTATCTCATAGTTTAGCTAAGAATGTGCTTCTGTTATCCATAATTCTCTAAGCATCACTTAATCTTAACCCATCTGAACATACTTCGAGATATTACTGAACAGTCTGTATAAATTGGCAGTTGAATGCAAGTCTTAAGTCACAAAATAGACTTGCCATTAAACTCTGTTATTCTAGAGCTGCTTATTTACTTTTAGACAAATTTTATTTTTTAAAATTTTTATTTAATTTATTTGATTTTAGACAAAGCAGCTTAAATAATGAAATTAGGTATTCATTCCTCTGAATTTCACAAGAAACCTCTTCTACGCCTGCTGTCCCAGCAAATTACAAGTTGAACTGAAATTACATCTCTTGTGGCCTAGATTGATAAAGCCATGAATTAAGCTTACATAAATTACTGCTTGCTCAATTTACTGCCTCTGGCCACCAAAGGCTGAAGGACCAGTGGTTCAGGGTGTTTGCATTTGTATGGAGTATCAACTCTAGGAAACACCCTAGATGTTTATACTGTTAGGCCTGTGCTTACCAACATAGAGGTAGAAAGACACAGGTAAAGATCAACCTTTGTATTGAAAATGCAATTGACAACTTAGTGAGACAGATATGGAGAGTTCCTAAGTTTATAAAAATAGAAAATTTGTGCAAGCAAATGGTTACAGCTAAATCTTTCCTTTTATAGGCAAAAAGGGAGAATTTGGAGGGATAGAACAACTCCCACCCAACAACAAACAAATAAGAAGGCATGTCAAAGACTCCTTCAGAGAAAAAAAACTTTTCTAAAGAAGTATTTCCAAGCCCGGAAAAGGTTAAACTTTAGGTTTACCTTATACCAGGTAGTACAAAATAGAAGCTTCATTATCTCATCCATGATCTTTCAAGGCTTGATGCTAGTATTCTCTTCAAGGTTGTCCCGTGTATCTATAAATGGGAGGGTGAATTATGGGAGGAGAGCTATGCTTTTTATATATTCTATCTCTAGCTGGAAAGCGTCAACTTGAACGACAATGCAACTTATCATGCATGAAAATGTTTCACTGTACTGAACTGTTTTATCTACACAGTTTTACGTTTGTAATACTGTTGCATGGAAAGCATTTGTAATAATTTTGATCAGGCTTTCCATTTCCTACGTTCAAGAGGACATTAAACAACTACTTACTTGTCTAAGACAAGTTTAGAAGTAATTAAGAAATATCCTTTATAAAAAGAGATAGTGACATGTCCACACAAAAAAAATAATTAACAATCCTCCAGAAAGGAGTATAAAACTGTTACCTATCATCACTAACCAAAATTTAAAATATTGTATTAAGACTTGTTGATGAACTAAGGGAAGACCACACAACCACACAGCATAATAAAGACAGGGAGAAAAGAGAGCTATACTCCCTGTATTGCAGAGACACTATCAGTTCTAACCATGCTCATAAACCTCAAATGTTTATGGGCATGAGAACAATCTTCTTGGGACCAAATATTTAACAAGGACCTCTTGCAGTATTGTCTTGGTTTCAGCTGGGATAAAGTTAATTTTCTTCTTGGTGAGGGAACAGAGTGCTCAGGGACTTTTTGGTTTCACAGGCAGCCAGGCCAGCTGACCTGAACTAGCCAAAGAGGTATTCCATACCATGGGGTTTCATGCGTGGTATATAACTTGTGTGTCTGTCTGTCTTGGCCAGGGCCTGCAAATCATTGCTCAGGGACTGGCTGGGCATCGATCAGCAGGTGGTGAGCAGTTGTATTGTGTGTCACTAGTTTTCTTTCCTCCCTTCCCTTTAGATTTCATTCCTCTCCCCTTCTCCCTCTTACTATAACCGTTATTGTTGTTATTATTATTGTTCTTTGGTTTTTATTTTACCTCAATTGTTAAACTACTCTTACTTCAACCCTCAAGTTCTACATTCATTTCCGATTCTCCTCCCCACCCCACTGGGTGAGGGGGGAACAAGCAAGTGGCACTTAGTTACTGGTTGGGGTTAAACCACAACAAGTATTTATTCTGTTTCTGAAGTTTTTGAAGACAGAAGCCACAAAGAATCAAGAAGAGCTAAATTGTGTTCTATGCATATTGACAAAAAAATTTCAATAATCCAATATTCTGGAAATACAAACCCACCGATCAGTAAAACAACTACACCCATCATTAACAATAGCCATATGGAGAAAAGTACCATCATTTCAGCCCATACTACTGAGGCTAAGATGATAAATACACAAAAGCCAAAGTCTAATCTGACTAGAAGGCAAGAAAGGAGCACCTCATGGATGTGTGTTTGAAGTAGAAGCAGATACTTCTACTGTAATAATAGTGATGCTACAGAACAAATTTATATTACTAAAATATTACAGGATTTTTGTTTGTTTCCTAGTACTGTAAGGAGAAACCATAATGTTACGTATACACCAGGTCCTGTCTTCAAAAAAGGAAGAGCAGTACTTGAAGGGAGACACATGAACTTTTAAAGTAAAAAAACAAAAACAAACAACTTAAACATGGAAAAGTACTAGTGGTGTAGAAAGAAATGGAACACACACTGGCAAGGTTCCTTAGATTATCTCAATTTTTCCTTGTGACCTTTTAAACAAACTACAGAACTAAGAATGGAGTTTTCCATCTACTGATACATAACAGAAAATGGAACGCTAGCAGAAGCAGTGTATATTTTCTTGTAATTTCTGCATTAGAAGAAACCAGGTTAAGCAATATGCATATTTAAATATATATATGTAAACATAGAGTATTTCAAGTCTTACGTTGTCTTAAAACGAAGCAAAACTTCCAAAGCAAGAAAGCGCATACCTGATATACCCTGAGACTCTGTCTGTAGATCACAGTACCACAGTCTGTTCACTGGATCACAGCCTTCTCTGATAGACAGCAGGACATATCGACCATCGTCCGATACCTGCAACAAGTTACAGAAAAATCAAAGATGAAAATCAAACAGGATTATATGTTTATTCCACTGTGAATTAAAAAAAAAATTATGATTATTAAATGCATTCCAGCTGAAAATGTGTCTAATGAGTCAGGGTGGCTATCTGCTCCACTGTGGACATCCATGTGCTGCAGGGGCAAAACCCGCTTCCACCATGGTCTTCACCATGGGCTGCAGGGAATCTCTGCTCTATAGAGAAGGCAGAGTTACTGAGTGACTTCTTTCATAGAATCATAGAATCATTTAGGTTGGAAAAGACCTTTCAGATCATCAAGTCCAACTGTTAACACAAGACTGCCAAGTCCACCACTAAACCATGCCTCTAAGCAGCATATCTACACATTTGTTTGAACACTTCCAGGGATGGTGATTCCACTCCCTCCCTGGTTAGCTTGTTACAGTGCCTCATCACCCTTCCAGTAAAGAAATTTTTCCAAATGTCCAATTTAAACCTCCCCTCGTGCAACTTGAGGCCATTTCCTCTTGTCCTGTTGCTTGTAACCTGGGAGACTGACACCTATCTAAAACCTCCTTTCAGGAAGTTGTAGAGAGCAGTAACGTCCCCTGAGCCTCCTTTTCCTTCAGTCTTTACTGCTAAGGGTACCCTTCAGGAATCCCTGAGGCAACAGAGAAAGCCCAGAGAAAGAAGACTTTCCCTTGGTTGAGGAGGATCATGTTAGAGATCATTTAGGCAAACCTGACACCCGCAAATCCATGGACCCTGATGGGATGCAGCCCCAAGTGCCAGGGGAGCTGGCAGATGTTACTGCTAAGCCACTCTCCATCATCTTTGGAAAGTCATGGAGAACAGGAAAGGTGCCTGAGGACTGGAGGAAAGCCAATGTCACTCCAGGCTTCAAAAAGGACAAGAAAGAGGACCCAGGAAACTACAGGCCAGTCACCTCACCTCCACCCCTGGTCATCTCTAAGGATGTGGAGGAAAAGAAGGTCATCAGGAACAGACAACATGGATTCAGCATGGGGAAGTCATGCCTGACCAACCTAATAGCCTTCTGTGATGGAATGACTCCTGGGTAGATGAGGAGAGAGTGGTGGCTGTTGTCCACTTTGACTTCGGTAAGGCTTTTGACACTGTCTCATGTAATATCCTCATATGCAAGTTTAGGAAGCGTGGGTTAGATGGGTGGACAGTGAGGTGGGCTGAGAACTGGCTGAATGGCAGAGCTCAGAGGGTTCTGATCAGCAGCACAGCCTGGCTGGAGGCCTGTAGCCAGCGGTGTGCCCCAGCGTGAGTACTGGGACCAGTCCTGTTCAACTTACTCAGCAATGACCTGGATGAAGGGACAGAGTGTGCCCTCAGCAAGGTCACTGGTGATACAGAACTGGGTGTCAGCCACTCCTCAGAAGGCAGCACTGCCATCCAGCCAGACCTGGACAGGTTGGAGAGTTGGACAGAGAGGAACCCAATGAAGTTCAGCCAAGGCAAGTGTAGGGTCCCGCACCTGGGGAGGAATAACCCCACGCACCAGTACAGGCTGAGGCTGACCTGCTGGAAGGCAGCTCTGTGGAGAAGGACCTGGGAGTTCTGGTGGACAGCAAGCTGCCCGTGAGCCAGCACTGTGTCCTGGTGGCCAAGAAGGCCAGTGGGATCATCCTAGGGTACATAGGAGAAGCATAGCCAGCAGGTTGAGGGAGGTGATTCTTCCCCTCTGCTGTGCCCTGGTGAGGCCGCATCTGCAGTGCTGTGTCCAGCTCTGGGCTCCCCAGTTCAAGAGAGTCAGGGAACCACTGGAGAGGGTCAAGCAGTGGAGTACGAAGATGGTGAGGGGACTGGAACATCTCCCTGATGAGGAAAGGCTGCGAGAGCTAGGGTGGTTTAGCCTGGAGAAGACTGAGACTTATCCATGTCTACAAATATCTGAAGGGCGAGTGTCAAGAGGACGAGGCCAGGTTCTTTTCAGTGGTGCCCAGGGACAGGACAAGGTGCAACAGGCACAAACTGCAACACAAAAAATTCCTTCTGAATATGAGGAAAAACGTCTTTGCTTTGAGGGTGACAGCCCTGTAACTGGCTGCCCAGAGAGGCTGTGGAGTCTCCTTCTCTGGAAACATTCAAAACCCACCTGGATGCGACTCTGTGTAACCTGCTCTAGGTGAACCTGCTTTAGCAGGGGGTTGGACAAGATGCTCTCAAGAGGCCCTTTCCAACCATGACCATTCTGTGATTCTGTGAACTCTCCTACATCAATTAAAACACAACTTTTTGCACCTCAATAGAAGTTTCTCAGAAAGCTGTGAGGCAGTCACATCTGGTGATGTAGGTGTCCAGTTTCTCTCTAGTCACTGACTATAATGTCAGCATTCAAACCCAATGTTAATTTGTGCAAGAGCATTTGCTAAGTCATCCATCTTGGTAAAGACACGACAGAGCGACCAGTGGCTTCTGTCCAAAAAATCCTTGAGTTGCTTGTGAAGACATCAAAAATTCTGACTTTCCAAACTTCTTTATCAAGGTGTCAATTCCATGCAAAAGGAAGTTTACCTCCCCTCCCCCAAATCCTGTGGAAATAAATGGAGCCTAGCAGTGACATGAGAAAGACAGTGACGTGTATCTCATTGAAAATCAGTAATTTGGGATATACATATCAATTCACGTATTTTAAGAGATGCAGAGATGTACTAGGACTGTCCTTGCTCATCAGAGAAAAAACTGTGCTGCTGAAACTGCTAATACCTAAATGAAAAAGGCATTTATCTCAGTCAGGTCTTGATCCCTATGTAAGCACTCTTTTATTACTGTGTAACCTGTCAGCTAAACTGAAACTACAGAAGAGTTTGTCACCAGCTTCATAAAATGGGCCCTCAGTACATCTGACAGGTCTACATTAACAGACTGTTGCCTCCTCTACATGAGGAGGTCTCCCCGCCATGCTTCCTCTCTCTAACAACTCCAATACGGTCAGTGTTCGAGCCAGTGAGTATCCTAGACATGCTGAAATCCAGGTTTATCAAATGACTCTAGATTCACGCTCTTGGTGAATTAAGCCCTGTAGGATCATTTTGCTGACACATGCGCATCTCTAATACATGCCATCACAGTACTATGTAGAGAGCAGTAGAGTTTAATCAGAGCAATACCTGTTGTTTGAATGGGAAAACCAAGATTTAGTTGCTCACAATATCAGGAAAGCAAAAACCACCATGTCAGCACTTGATATATGGCACACATGCTTGCTCTGCACAGCTGCTCTGTCAACCTATTTTTTAAAAGCAAAAGCTGAATATTCACCTACTTAATACTGTTATTCACAGTACAACACAAAATGGAAAAAGCTACCCAAGTTGTAGAGGTTAGCTCTGGATTTCTGGCTACCTTAAGGCATCTGCCAGAAGTCCATCTCAGAGGTGGAAAAAGGCTGGCAAGTTTAGTCCATCTGAATGACGGTCACTTAATTCACAACAGATTTTCCCTCAAGTTCTCAAGTGATGGAACTAATAAGGTGTGTTTTCTGAGACTAAGCAGTATGAAATTTCTTAGAAACCAACCAAGCCAGTCATTTTAAGGGTACTTTTGCTTATTGTGGCAAACTAAATGATGCTTATGGAGTTTTCATTTTTGCCATTTTCATTAGGTTTACACACACAAAAATCTAATGCTACTGTTAAATTAACATTAAAAGCTACAAGCATATTATACGTTTTCTGATCAAGCTTCATGGTTTGCTTTTGCACATTTATAAATACACACACTAAAATTTCCAAAATGGCATCTGCTGGTTCATAAAGTCATCAATGAATCCTTCTTTCTACTCAGGCTTTGCAAATACACTGTTTCCTGGCAAAGCTTTTGAAAGTGCAAGTCTATCAAAGGCAGGAAGTAACAAGAAGTCATTAACTTGAAGTTTTCCTCTCTTGACTGAGGTGTTTTCAGCATATTCCAAAATAACCAGATTTTGATGTTTTATTAACACCTGATACAGAAGGCTGTTTCCTAGAATTTAAACCCCTAGTCGCAAAATACGAATCTTGAGTTCTGGAAACTTTTCATTTAGCTCTAAACATGTCTTCAAAAAAAAATTTGTATGTTCTATTTACTACTTAGATTTACTTTGGTTAATATTTGTAACATTAATTGTGCAAAATATCTGTAGAATTAGTTATGCAAAATAAATTTCAGAAGAATTGCATCCTAACTGTGCTGCTACTCAGAGCCACAGTCCTGAAGACACAAGAAGGGAATTTTGTAGAATACAGAGCAAAATCTCAGTATGTGAACACTAACAAAAAAACCCCAACAACCAAAGACCCCTCAACAACAACAAAAAAATAATCCACAAACCCAAATGAGTGTTTCCAAGTTGTTGAAAAAATGCCTGTACAAAAATACAACTAATTATATTACTAGAAAAAGTCCATACAGCTGAAAGTTCACAAGGCAAACAGAACACCTAATATTCCTACTGGACAAAAAAAATTAATAAAAAAATATATGAAACAGCTAAATAGCTTTAACAGGGCAGCCTGCAAAATTGAGACATTTTGCCACCTCTTTCCAAGATGGGAGTATATTCAGAAATGGAAACGAAGATGAGGTGATCTTTTTTGAAAGAAGCATCTTCAGTATTTTTAGACAAACACTAACTGCAGGTGTCAGTTTTAAACTAGTAACTACAATATGCTGCTTAAACAAGTGCTCATACTTGTAGAAGCACCAAGTTTCCTTCCTTACCTTGCCAATTCCTCAAACGTGTTAAATTATTGAAAGTGATATATACAAATATAAATTTCAGTTAAACTCAAGAGTATGATACAAAAAATTATTTCAGTCATAGTCAGAACCCACATAAACTTGTTTTTTGGTGCTGTGAGTTAACAGTTAACAGAAGACTGCTTGCTTTACCCAAGAAAGAACTTATTCACAAATTTCTGATGAAGTTGTTGCAAAGGCAATTCAGAACCTCTGATCACAGCAAATCTGAGTACATCTAGTGAGTCCTCCATATTCCCAGCTAAACTAGTGAAGAGTTGATAGCAGTTTATGTTTAATTTGAAGTAGGAACTACCAAAGCATATTTTATTGTTGGTAGGATGCCAATTAGGTCTGTCTCTAGTTATCACTAAAGTTGTTCTTGCGTCCATGAGTTCTACAACCCAAAGGAACTTGACAGAAACAGGACAAGAAACTGCTGACTGCAGCATGCTAAAATGTTTAGTATTATAGTGCAGATTTAGACATTCACATTGCAAAGTTGCAGTTTGATGAGAAAATATTGGCAGCAGTACCTGCTTATGTGGTCTCAATCTCTACCTCTTCCTACTACTATGGTTGCTTGTATCCATGGAAGTTCATTCCCCTAGTCATGTCAGTACAAGCATTTACCATTTGCGAGGTAAACCAGACTGGGGAGCTTATCCAGCTGAAAAAAATAATGTGTTTTTTTTTTAAAAAAAAAAAGGGGGGGGGGGGAAAGAATCCAGGAAAAAAAACCACAATGAAGAGTCCAAGAAGGGAAGAAGAAAAAAAGAAAGAAAAACCCAATAAAAAAGAAAAAGAATGAAGTTGTCCCTCTGCCAGCTTAGTATCTCAGTCAGTTCACTGTGCAGTTGCACAAATGGCTGAGCTAACACACTGCACCAGGCAGCTGGAAACATATATAATAGGAACAGAGATTGCTTAAGGCAGCTCAGATGGCAGTAGTGACGAATGTGTGATCACGGCCTGAACACCACTGACTCTTCTATACTGTAAACAGACAACAGTCTGGGTTTCAGAATGGCAAAAGGAAACAGGATTTCCCAACTATCATCTGGGTTATTCTTATGCTGCTACATCTTCTTCATGAGCTGAACTACAGTCCTTGCTTTTGGCCCACAAACTTATGAACTGAAATTTCATACCAGCGTTTCACTCAAATTTTAGAATGGTTCAGCATAAGGGAGACAGCTGTAATTCAGAACTGACAGCCTGGATCATAAGTAAATTATCCTGGTTTTCCACATCCAAGCTGAAAAGGAAACACATCTCAAGAATTTCTGAGAGATCTGTAATATTCTAGTGAGTGCACATTTCTCTCATTAAAATAACTTCTACCATTTCAAACAAACCCACAAGTAAAAGATAGGGAGGTTATAAAGCAACTGAACATCTTAAAATGAAGTTTTGGTCCTGTCAAAATAGGACAGAAGAAATCCTGTAGCCTTTCAGCTGGAGCTTTTAGAAACCTTTAGCATAACAATGACTTTATTGGCATAGCACAGGACTAATCCCTAACTCAGCACTAGTAAAGGAAGCATTATTTCCAAGAGCTGATGCTGGTATACAGTTTGCAGTTTCACTGCTGCCGTGCAGTCACTTGGCAATTTTGAATCTGTTTGATCTATTGTTTCTGAAATACTTGCTGTGACCATCTTCACACCATACAAACATACAGAAATATTATTACAATAGCTGTGCTCCCAAGTACTAGTCTGTTTAGTCTTTCAAGGATCAAACTCTTCAAGGTAAAATCTTTATAGAGAAGTCTTGGTTTATAGTGGAGTATTTTTTGGCTTTTACTAGCAATTTTCTTTCAATGTTACATGTTCTCTCCATTTTGATGAAAAGTAACCACTGCTTAGAAAAACATTAAGAGATGAAGTGGTTTACATGTAAATTCAATAAATCAATGAATAGCAAAAGAAAAACTATCTAAAGCCTAATAAGTAACAGGAGTTTTCTAAATACTTAAGATTTTTTTCTTTCATTACAAAATATAGTTAATTCATGATACAAGCCATATAAGGAGCACCAAAGGGTTATGAGTTCTGCATTTATAACAGCAATAACCATCTAGTAGAATCCACAGCAAAAGTGAAATTAAATATTTTTGTCTACTAGCAGCACATTTCAGACCAAAAATTCATACATAATTAAACAACAACAACAAAAAAAAGAGAATGAATAGCAGAAGGTTGTCAGGTTTTCAGACTTCCTGACTTTATGTATTACTCCTCAACTAAAACTTCAATAGGAGAGACATTAAAGTGCTTTGCTTCCAAGTAAAGTGCATGACAGTAATCCCAGCGAACATTAATGCTAGTTCTTTGAATACTACCTGGGTAGTCGCCACTGCAAAATTCAGGATAAGGAAGAGCTCTCTATTTTTAATTCACAAATAGGAACCCTTTGAGTGCACATTACATTAAGGCAACTATATATACACACATCACTCCTTTTTAAGCTAGCAAATTAGAAGTTTTACTACCTTTACCCTTTTTATTATAAAGGTAGAAAAAACCTGATCGTTGTATAATTTGTTTCTGCATACCAAGATATCAAAAAATTAAACAAGTAAAATTCAGCTATTAATATACCTGTGTTGAGGAAAAGAAACTGACTTCTCCTTCAACTGCAGATGTTAACACCATTATAACTTACAACCTGTAAAATAACTGCACATGCAGGTCAAAGTACTGATTCTCATGTACTAGTGCCCTTTGCATATGGAACAATCAAACAGAGTAAATTAATCACATACAAAAAAAAATTAAAAACAAAGCTCACAAAAATCACAGACAGACTCAAAGCCAAATGGTCAAATCACTAACTGGACACTGTATACCTAGTCATGGGAACATGAAACTATCCTGAGAAGGCAAGATGGGTGGCAATAAAGATGCAACCATGAAATGTATAGCATCAATAACCAGGAATTAAAAACTCACAGCATCAATAAGCTACACTTGAACAGTGCTACTTCTTTTTTCAGTATATGCTACATATGTAACAGTTTAAAACCACTCAGAGTGACTGAGTAATTTTTTAATATTTTTTTTAATATTCATTTAGGAATGTACCCAGTGCCCACAATAAAACAGACTGATGACAGCAGTTACTTCCTAGACTTTAGGTACATGCCGTACGAAGACTTTGGCATTAGCACTACTGAACTTGAACATGACTTGACTAAGAAGAATCTACACGCAAGGAATTTCAGATTGATGCAGACATTACCTGCCTTGCATTAATCAGTATTTTAAAGCTTCCTATCAGACAAGTACAATACTGAACATAAAAACCACAATGCACATGGCTTCTACAGAGGAAAAAGTAAAAATTCGTGTAGAATTTACTGAAAGATTTAATTAGTAAAGATGACAGCAATTATGCCATGCGAAAAGCCTCAAGTGTTCTAACATCACAGGTGTGCACATGCTCCCATGTCACACAGTTCTGCTTGCACAACAAAGACAACCCACTGCAAACTCCCAGCCTTTCAAATTCAACTTTTATTAACTATTAGAAAAAGCAAAGCTATTTCCTTTCCTAGAAGAGTAAACAGTTTTTTCATTAAATAAAATGATCAAGAAGCACCATTTTTTTTAGGGGGGTGGGATTTTTTTGTAATAAACGGAACATAAAGCTATGTTCTGACATTGTCTTTGCAGCGGTGCCAGAAAGTCACTGAAGCTTGCATATAGCTCCTATCACATTTTATGTTCTAGCAGTCTTTTGAGAAGATGAGGATTGGAGCAAGAACTCCCTTTCGCTAAGCGACCTCTTGGGACTGTCTGCACAGTCCAAGGGCCCTGAAGCTGGTACTTTAAGGCCACAAATGCTTGCTTTTGTTTTCTATGCATCATACTGGTTTAATCAACTAGATTCAGAAGCCCTAATGATTAGTGATCACATGAATGCATAATTTCAGGATCAGGTCTAACCGAAACCACTTACTACTTTTTGAGGAGCAGGCCTGACAGACTCTAAGCAGAACATGGACTGGTTATATGTAAATAACATGCTGATCCATCCATTCCTGAAGTCAGAAAAATTGCTCTGAGCATTAACTCAACTTCCTTTTTCCAGGTGGCTTTTTATACTTGGATTTCAGATACAATGTGCTGGTATAAAGCTCATTTCTATTCTGACCATATCCTTCTGAGCCTCTGCTAAAGCTTGGAGTTGAAGGAGAACTACCAAAGCCAGAGAACTGGGACTTGGACCCTAGATTATTGTGCTTATGACTCTTTCAACTGCAACAGGACATGAGACAGCCTTGATCACAAGAGGAACACAGCAACATGTACACACATATTTATATGCATTCTCTTTCTTAAATCTAGCACAGAGTAAAATCAGTAGCCTTCTGAGGTGACAGACATCACACACTATTTTGCCTGTGGCTTTCAGCTTGCTTTTAATTGCAAAGTACCAAAGCATCAGGAACCTGGCTATGTAAGAGATTACCATCTACCATAGCCCCATGTGCAGCCAGGAAGTTTGCCTGCCTGTCTCTTAATAGTAAAATTCTCCAGACTACCGCCAGAGCTGTAGGAAGACATTCACAGTAGGCTTCTACTCCAGATTCAGCCTTCACAAAGATAGTGTAAGGCTTTAGAAAAATTCCCGCAGCCCTTTTTTTATCCTCCAGTGTGTCTCACTTGAGCAAACTGACAATGTTTTGAGCCCTTCCCGTTCATGCTGCTCACTCTTCCCCTGTGGATGCTCCACTTCCATGTTCCTGAAGTGAAAACACACCATAGACAGCACACATCTGGCACAGCTTACTCTGTGCTCTGAATTTCATTCGCAAGGCCATCTCACTGGCTGAAAACCACTGATGTTAACTGACAGCTCTAAACATAAAAAAAATTAATAAAATTGTCAATTCAGGGACTGTGCACAGTATTTGTAAAACAGTAACATGAAAAATTGTACTTGTTTTACTGCTGGCAGAATTGGGATGGGAGGGCTCCCCTTACCCTCTCCGTCCTCTCCTCTTTGCATTCCTGACAGTACCATAGGGACTTTTAAGACTACCAACTGTGAACAGCTCTTACATAACTTATTAACTTTGAGAATATCAGTCTGGCTGCGAAAGAAAGATATGCTCTGTCAGTATGGAGAAGCAGCAAGAACATGCCACTTAAAGAGAGAAGCGTGGAAAACTCTTTTCTCAGAGTAGCTACAACACTGCCAAGGTTTTAAAAATCTTCATACCAGACTGCCCTCTACTGGGATGTTATTCAAAAAAACTCCATCCCTGCTCTTCCGAACTCCCCCACCACCCTAAAATCTGTACCAGAAATATGTATGTTTTGTCTAGACTAATGAAAAGATTTGATAGCCTCTTTTTCAAAACTTATATATCTACCTAAAAATAAACAGATTTTTCTCCCTCACAAGCAATTCATTCAATTGAAGAGTTGGAAATGTATCTACATTTTTATGCCAACACCATTTTCAGCACCACAGATTTTGTTTAAATCAAGCATACTTGAGGCTGGTGTTGAATGTGTAATAAGGAAAAAAACCTGAAGCTGTTTTCTTGCATGTTGTCTTGTAAATGTATTAAGCTGACAAAATTTTACACAACCCTCTTCTGTCCTAATCAGTGACGTAGTTTCTTCTCTCCATTGAAAATACACACCACACCAACTCCCTACAGCACACCTATGATTGCTTGTTTTTTTGACATATTATAGCAACTTTATTAGTTTTGCAGTCTCTGAAGGATCTCCTTTTGCCTTGCAAGCAAGGCATTTTTCTCCCTCAACCCAACAGTTGTGAGACCTGCAAATTCTGCTCTAAATCCAAGTATGGAAGTTCAAGCTCTGGTCCCACTATAGAGAAAGGTTTGGTAGTTGAGACTAGACCACCCACACCATAATTCAACTGTCTTCCCTAGAGCTTATGTAAAACGTAAGAGAACCCAAATATCTCTACCTATTTGGCCCAACAAGGCCCTGGAAGATAAAAGCATTCGTTTATTAATCTGACAGGAATGCATGGAAGTGGACTTCCATAAAATGTTGAGCTGTGCAAAGCTGTATTTTAAAATAGCTGTGGCAGCATATTAGCCCCAAGTAAAAATATTCAGGACAGTGCCAATAAGCCATATAATTTGATTTTTTACTAATGATATTTCATTTTTCCCCCCATTACTTTGGGGCCTTACACTTTCTCAAACACATACTTCAAGGAAATTGACCAGAAAACTTGTTTGAATGGCCTGAAAATGAGATTTCTGCCTACGGCACAAGGATGAAACCACATTCTGCAATTGCATTGTTTTGGCTTTTTTTTAATTGCAGAACATGTTTTTTCCTAACCATTAAAAATCATTTTTCATTAGTATCAGGATGACAGCACCACATTTTACAGCTAGAGCTCACAGCACAACCTGTTTCAAAGTACTTTCACTTAGATAAGCTCGCGATTATGTACCGAGGTTGATCTCTGCTTTACCACTCCTTCTTAGAATAGCATTTCTTCTTAAATACCAACATCTCTGGAAGTTTACGCCTCCTACAGTTCAAGAAAAGAGTTATGGGCAGCCATGTAAACTTATTCAACAAGAACAGAAGAGTAGTGAGGTGTTTCCTACTCACAAGCCTCCCCACCTTCCCAATGCTTATGGGGCTGTTTCAATTCCAGTGACTTTAGAAATGACAGCAATGCTAACATTCTATTACTTTCCCATTCTACAGCTAGAGTTAACTACTATCAGTCTCTTCTTCCCACCCCAAAAATCTTTTCATCATTTAATATAAGGGCTATATATCCTCATTAATCACAAAAATTATCCAAGGCATTTAGTATCAGAAAAAAGATACTTCTTTTGCAGTTAAGGCTGTCTCAAGCTTTTCTTTCACAACTGAAGAGCGAGGAGATGCAGGATGGCTGTTTCTGTGCACCCTGGCCCAGCAAACTCTTTGTTAACTCACTGCAAGCACTGTATTATGAATTCTCTTCCATGGTCCTCTTCATACTTGGTTCTGCACTTCTGATCTTTAAATGCTCCAACCCTGCTTCTTCAGGTTAAATAAAGCTCTATTAGTGTGCTATCATCTCAAAGAAGGTTTTGCTACCTATAACACAAGCGTACCTCTACACCTAACACAGAAGACTGCATTTCCACAGGATTTAATACCATCCAAGACTGCAAACTCTCACTACCTTAAAAAGCTGTATAGTCTAACAAATCAGACTGCAACAGCTCTCCCCCACGGAAAAGGAATTTGCCTTCACAACATGTGTACATGAGCTCGTGAAACTGCAAAGCAATAATAATAATATGCATCACTCATGTGAATCAGTGGATACATCACTACAAGACATCTGTCACCAACAGAAAGCCCATTTATTTACAGAACTAGGGAAAAATAAAGATAACAATTCCCAAATTCCATTTTATTGCCAGTTAAACTCAACAGAACTGTTGAGGTTTTGGACAGGAAAAAAAAAATCCAAAGCCCATTTGCAAGTTTACACTGAAATTCAGGTCAGTTGTTAAAAGTTATGTTTCATGAGTAGATGAGATTATGTAGAAGTTCTGTTTACTCACAGAACCTACAGTTGGTCTGATTTGTATAGAGAAAGCTCAGTGTGGTCACTTTGCTGGGGAGCCCTTCACATTCTCACTCACTGTCTCATTTTTGATCCTACTGTTCAAATTCTTTGAAAGAACCTTTCTTTTCTGGCAGCCCTCAGAGAAGAAACCCCCAACATTTTCATGGGCTGATGTGCTGGAAGTGAGAGAGAAAAGGGAAAAGCATGGAATGACTCAGGGAAAAGTAGTTCTATGAACAGAATACCCCAAATCAGATTAAAAAATGTTTCATATTTATCCAAAGTGTCAGACCAAAAGACACCCTGCATAGAAACAAAATGTACTGACTAAACATAGTGGCTAGGAGACTACGAATTACAACAGGTTTCTATCCACTGGAAAAACATCAGTTCCCTGATAAACAGAATGACCACCATTACATTCCAACAGCACTTAAAACAGTGCACTCAATCAAGCACTGTTAAATCTAATGTGAAGAATAAACCACACACCAATTACAAAACTCAGGGTCTTTTGAACCATTCATGTAAAGAACAGAGCATGGTTACCTATCACTTTGGTTCACTGGGACTTTGCACAATAGAGTAGCAGTTCAACAAAGCAAGCCAAATAAATCAATTCTAGCAGTCACTTGTTCCATCTCCAGTAACACAGTCTACACCATATTTGTGCCGATAAAACTTCTAGGGAAACTTAAAACTCTCCAACTGTGCGCACAGTATTAACAGATTCTAACCTGTATGTCACCCTTCTTCAAGTAAGTAGAATGGACATATTTCATTTTCAGGAAAGACATCACAAAAATACATAGAAATACAATAAATACATGGCAGGAAGTATCCAGAAATGCTGATCATAGGAATAAGCTTTTTGCACTGGAAGTAAAGGCTGGGGCTCAACATTGACTAAGAAGAAACAAGAACAATGACACATTGTCCCTCAAATGATCCTTCTCTGTCCTGGCATATGTATCAGGCAGAACGTCCTCAGCGAAGAAGAAGGGTATGCAATTGTGTCATTACAAGCCTGAGGACTGATTTAAAGCAAACTATAAAGTCTTATTTTCAGCAGTTCTTAATCAGTGTTTCTTACTAGTTCAACGGTCAACTCTGCAACACTAATAAAAATGTTTTAACAAAGTGTTTTCTACTTTATACCTACTATCAGCTGTTAGAATCCGAAAAACTGAACATAATGATGACAAGCTTCAAGGTGTTTACCATACCTCAGCTCCACCCATCCATTTTGGTTCATCAGGAAATTCAGCACATAGGATATCTTCTGACTGGTTAGTTCCCAATACATGATAATGCAGTTTTTGGTGCAGATTAGTAGAGGTCTCGGTGCCTAGTGAAATGCAGATATTTAAAACAATTAGTTCTCAAAGAAATCCAACAACCACCAAATAAAACTCTTGGAAATTTCTGTATCCCTTTGCATATAAAGAGTAATTCAGCAGAGAACTAGTAATGGTTTGAGTCTACAACCATTCCGCTCCAAACACACACCCCTCCTCCAAAACAAAAAAACTTCAAACCACACTGCAAACCTGTTCAAACAGTTACCCCCTTCCTTTCATTGCTGATAATACATTCTCCAAATGTGAAGATTTATCATTTCAAGCTTTGCTTTCTAGAAACACTAAATAAGCAAAGAAAAACAACAATCCCTGCTACCCTCTAATGATGTTTGTGCTGCCACTCCACCCTGGCCAACTAAGGACAGATTTATTCCTGATTAACATTCCTAGAAACCTTCATACTTCAACTTGCTAAAAATAAAAAAAAATGTTTTAAAGCACTGTATGAGGTGCTACTTGATTTATTCTTTTCTAATTTTGTTCTTGCAACATTGTCCCACACTTCAGCTGCTGAACTACAAACATGTTTAAAATACACAAGGTGGGTATCCAACTTGCAAATCAGCACAATGATAGGCTGTAAAAGCAAATACAGAGGCAAAATTCAGGCACTCTCCAAGGTTTAATGAAGAGCGCCGCTCCAGAAGAAACTTTTCAGTAGCACTGCTTTATTGTAAGAGCTGCAAAATTTCCTCCCTACTGACTCTCCTCATCAATTTATTCCATTTTGT
Source organism: Falco peregrinus (assembly GCF_023634155.1). Classification (NCBI taxonomy): domain Eukaryota; kingdom Metazoa; phylum Chordata; class Aves; order Falconiformes; family Falconidae; genus Falco; species Falco peregrinus. The sequence continues at coordinate 24,081,616 of NC_073727.1, forward strand.
GTGTTGTTCCTTGAGTTTTGCTAGCATAAACATTTTGTGTTGCTGCACTGTAAACCACAGATGAATTAATCTGGTTGAATAACAAAAACCTTATGCCCTAGATTGCTATTCATCAGGTCAACCTCCCAAGCCAATTCACCTATGCCCACACACACACATAAGGGGAAAAGATCTAAGCGAGCTGTCACCAGACATCAGATTCCAGTGAATAACACCCTGTACGAAAGCTAAGTAAATCATCACAGAGAAAAAGTAAAGGAGCAGCAAACTTTTAAGAGGAAGACAACAGGATACTCACACTAATCTAGTATAGGCTTGGTTCATACAAGATATAATCCAACATCTAATTGTATAAACTAGCATAGCTAGTTATTTCAGTATAAACTAGCACAGCTAATTATTTGTTGCACCAATTTGCTGAAAAGGTAGTTTTGCTTCCACATAGCACGCAATTAGTACAGCCATACTTACCATCACTTTTCCCATCTTGTTTCGGATAGCAGTTGTAGAACATGCCTTTCCCATCATGGGTCCATGCCATGCAACTGAATTTAACTCTCTCCAGTGTATCTGGAAGATCCTCAGGACCTTCTACTTTCATAAACTTGATAGTAACCCAATCAGAGCCACTAGAACTCAGGCCATACGCGAAGTATTCACCATCTTCACTGAATGCATAACCTAGGAAATTGGAACCGAACAAGACAAATTAAGAACTAGCATGAGGAATTCATATTTTCAAAAAAGCGTTTGTTAATAATGTTGTGTGGCAAAATTATTTGCTACACACCAGCCAAATCCCTATGAAAGGGAGGCAAAATTGAGCAAGTAGTTAAAACAACTGTGCTCCCTGAACACTAAGAAAAGAGAGTTTATTTTCTAAAAGAGAGTGCAAACAACTACATCTGCTATCATTTGGGATTCACAGCAATTCTCCATTCTCTGTGGACTTCTCAAGTAGTTCACAGATCTGAGTTTAGGCACGCATACTCAGTAAGTATGTTCCGTAACATCGCTTGTGCCCAACATCTGAATTATCTCTGCTTCCCTGAGGTTGGGAGGAGGAGGTGGAGGCTGAAAATGCACACAGGTAGAGTACTTAAAATGAGACTTTAGGAGAGAAACAGCACCAAAGAAGTCAACAGAAATTGAGACACAAGCAATGCATCCTGAAATAAAGCAAATATTACTTCAATATTTGAGTGATGGAAAACTAGACCCTGTAAAGCCATGAAAACTAAAGTCACTGGAAAAATCTGCTGCTAGCATGCAAATGAATTAATCACCAGTACTCTCAGCTAAGACCTCTGATACATGTGTCACTATCCAAACTGTGAGGAAGACATGATTCTGAAAAAACTTCAAAGAGCTTCCATCATAGTTGACAAGGATCAAAATCACTCTTGCAAATCAACTCAAGTGAAGAGATTGAATTAGCATAGGCTGTACAAATCTAAAAGTAACTACTGAAAAAAAACCCTACAGAAAAGTTGCATTTCATAGAAACTGTAGGTTTGAGAGGCATCACTGTGCCAACCTAACACATTCTCCCACTTAAGAGTGGCCATTCTGATTCAGAACAAGATTCCGCCTAGCTGTTCTCAGGAGTAACAAGAGATGCCCACAAGAGTAAGAACAATGCAAACACATGTAATATTTCCCTCAAATACTCTTACAACCTCTGACCATTTTTAGCTTGGGAGACTTCTTCCATGAGGTAGTTGGTTAATAATCCTCAATGCTTCTCCCTCCTCCTTAACCTTGTCTTTAAACCCACAGGAAGTTTTTTGCACCACCAACATCCATTGGTAAGGGGTTCTACAAATCTACATCCTGTGGCATGAACCATCACCATCTTTTGTTTGCTTTAGGCTCAACTCCTACTGCGTTCATTTGATAATTCGTCATGCTTGTAATAGAAAAAAAAATCATGACTAACCAAGCCCTGCTCACTCTCCTTGCAACTGCATGCCACAAATTATTCTGTAGACCTGTATTATGTGCCTGCTAAATTGTCCCTTTTCCAAGCTGACTGATCCAGGCACACTCAATTGTTTCTGAGCTCTGCTCCATATCCTTGACTGTTCCTACTGCCCTCCTCTGAACTGTATTTCAGAACCGCTTTTGAGCAGAGGGGACTGGAACTATACTGAGTATTCAATGCTACTGTATAAACTCCCGGGTTCCTAATATGATGGTGTTTTCTCTTTTGCCCTCTATTTCCTTCTTTATCATTTCCGATATTTGATGTGCTTGTTTGATTGCTACTGAGAACCAGGTCGACATTTTCATGGAACTATCAATTACAGGAATTGTTACCAAGCGGTCATGGTCAGTTCAGAGTCCATTCCACCCATTCCTCTGCAAATGAGGTTAGGATTGTTTGTCGCCTGTGCATCATTTAATTTATCTACACAAAGACTTTTACCTGTTGATTTATTGTCCACTCACTATCACTAAGATCTTCCTGCAGCTCTTCAGTCACTCTTCAGCCTTTACCTGGAACAACTTTGTATCGTCACCAAACCCTGCAACCTCACTGCTCACTCCTAATATATGTGAATGTACTGAACAGTGCAAGTCCTGGCATAGTCCCTGACAGAACTCTACTGGTGCTTTCCCCATTGACAACCAATGTTAGTTATTCCTTTCCCTGCCTTTTAATCAATTATTTATCAACACCAGGAGTTTTCCCTCCTGTTCCTTGGTTGTTTCTCTAAGTGCATCTGGAAAGAGACTTTCTATATAAGCTTTTTTGAAATACAGAAACACTGTATGAATCCAATTCCTTATATCCACAATCTAAGGAAGGACAACACTAAAAAAAACCCATATTGATTCTTTTCAACCAGGTCACACTTAAAGAAGAAGCCACTAATTCTGTCCTCTGTTTTTATTAACTGGCCTTGAACAGACTTAAAGGACTTCTGGGTTCAAGAGTCTTGCTTCTACAGTAAGTCAATAGGGGGTGAGAAAAAAAAAAAAAAGACACCTAACACGTTAAAGCCCTCGTGAAGACAAGTAATTTTGCAATTCACATAAAAGTTAACACTACATTCCTTCACAGTCTCTTACTGTAACTTGCTGGCTTGCGTTAAAGATGCAAAATACAATTTAAAGAGAATTAGTCAAGATAAATACATAAACTTTTTTCCTTGCTATTGACAGCCTCAATATCTATTCATATTTCGGTGGAAACCTGTCACAGAGTTATGAAAAAAGCCACTGAGAAACTGAACCAAGTTAATTGTGAATACCATGTAGATTTAAAAGTGTTCTTCTGAAACACTATACAGAATCATGTATGCCTATTGTGACTACTTTGATTAAAACAAGCCACTCTAACCATACTTTCATAGGTGATAAGCTGGAAACCATCTCCATCTTCTGCTGAAGACCCACACTTATTCAGCAGAAACTGTTGTCTCACTAACCTCGTAAAGCCACAGTGCCATCATCAGAAAGCTTATTTGGATCAAGAAAAACTTTGGCATCTGCATCCAAGGAGTCTTGTACATATAAAACTCGCTGGTTCTGCAGTCCTGTATTGTAGAAGTGAAAATACCTAAAAGAAAACAAGAGGGAAAAATAAGCAAGAACAACTCAGATTTTCCGTTAGGCATGCACAAAAAACTTGTACGACATCATCATGAAATGAATAAAAGACAGATAAATATAAGGGAAACACAAGTTTCACAGTAGAGAAGAAATCATGGCTTCCTCTGTGTCCATCAGGGATTTAACCATCCTCCGTAAGTACCTTTCCCTTCAGTACAGAGAAAGCCCAGACACCAATTTCTAGGCCTCTAAAAATAAGAGAAGTTTCATCCCAATGTGATATAGATTATATAGAAGAGACTGCTCGATGCATCCAAAACATCTTTTAAAAACAAAAGCTGCATTTGCCACAGCACATTTCAAGCAACACCAAGTATACTATAAACTCTACGTAACTGTCTATGTTAAACAGCTCTGGCAGCCTTAGCATCCTTCTGATCCAAGTATTAGCACAGGTTCCCACCCACTATGTTTTAAGCTTTGTCACTCATATAGCTGCTTTCAATCTGTATCAGGTGGCACGCAGATGTGTAAATGAAACAGAACTGAAATTGTTTCACCTGTATTTCCCCATGTCTTTAAAACTATGTGTGTTTTGAAAAAATTATAGGAACAGAGAATTACAGAATTCTCTTTAGCGAGGGATATTGAAAAAATTATAGGAACAGAGAATTACAGAATTCTCTTTAGCGAGGGTACTCTTGACAACATAAGACACTACAGAGCTCAAAGAAATTGGTAACTATTCTATGTTAATTCATAGGTACTATATGTTTCTTCCTTCATAGGACTTCTGAGTTTTACTACACAAATCCATGACTTAACACATCAAATAGTAGTTTCACCTGGGGGAACAGGGGAATTTATGGAATAATGTTCAAACCTAAACTTAAGTTCACATACTCCCTAAGACTGTCCAGTACTTGGATAAAAACACAGGAACCTGGTAAATTCAAAAGGGGTAACTATACTCAAAAAGGCCTGGCTAACAATCTGAACTAGTAATATGTTCAAATACTAACAATAATGTTCAGTGAGTGACAAAATCAAAGAAATAGAAGAAAAAGTAAGTAATTTTCCATTTGACCATGCATTTTCTAGCCAATTTCACTTCTGCAATGCTGGGCAATAAGCTGAGAAGCAAAGGTCAAACAATGTGACAAGACACAGCACCTCCCTGGGCACTCTTCCGCAGATTCTACAGAACAGCTCTTCAGACACTGTCCTTCAGCAGCTATTCTTCAGCAGAAAACTGGAGTAATTAAATTTAAGAATTTCTAAGTCTTATGAGAAGTTTTGATAGTTCTTCAAGTAGACTAGTTTCTCCCCCTGCCCCTTACTAACTGTTACTTAACTTGGTAGTGGCCTCTTGATCTCTTCAAACACTGTAATACATGGAGTTTTGGTATGATTTTTAAACCACTGTGATTTAAGTTCAGCACATGCCAAGAAATGGGGTAACACTTAGAAAAACTACAAAGATACCTATTAAAATTAAAGTGTCATAAGTCAAAGCACATGAAGCTCCTGGGGTAAGTATTCTTCCTAGAGGACAGTCAGCTACATCAAATTCTATTGGAGACTATATTAATCACTGCCATGAGCACTTCTGCAACATCAAGCCTTATCAGCATTGAAGATAACCACACCCAAGCATGTTTGCACTGCACAGGGAGAATGGATCACAGAATTCTGAGCAGTCAGTGACCAGGCCTGCTCTGGAATCAGATTCAGCATAGTTACATCTGCATGAGCATCACATAAAGCCAATAAGCTTTGCCTGACTCACCTAACAAAGCTTACTTCCCCAGATGCAGCACAGCCCAGCACAGCTCCACTGCTTCTGAGCTTAAACCTCTCACCTCCATATACTGATATGCTGTGCCACATCAGTGCAATTTATATCAACATCAGCTTGGGTTCACTCCCCACAATACAATTTTACAAGACCCCACATAGTACAGACTTTCCGCTCCCTTAGTAACAAGTTTCCACACCCTTCTCACAGCATAGGACAGATAACTAAAGAGCAGGAGATGTCCCTCAATATCTGTGCATAAATCTTAAGGCAATGAGACATGTGCTCTTTCCTATGGATGACAGTGAAAACATACCTGGCATAGCTGGCTGTCCACTCAACAAGGATCAAAAAATTGAAAACACTAAAAAAGATATTTGCATTTCCCATGATTAAGAATGGCTGGTTTATTGCACTATCTTTTCTTCAACTGCAGAAACAATCCTTAGATGTTACTAAGTCAACCAGCAGTTTCATCCCTTTTGCTAGGGGATTGCTAGTGTTTCTGAAAGAGGTCACCTAACTGAGTAGCAGCTGCAGTCTCTAGACCTTGGGTAAGCCACAGAAGCACCATCTCTTTACCCAGCAACAGAATTAAAACAGGGATACAAGTAGGCTAAGTATTGGAATATAGCAGGATTTCATTATTTCTTAAAAAAACGCATCTTTTTGCATCAGTTGCCTTAAGTCCTCCACATGATTTTTCCCCTATCCCCCCCAGATACCAGGGATAGTCATTTTTCACAGGGAACTCCCACTGCTTTTCACTGGCTATGACCAAGTAAAAGTCACACCAGCTGCCCAAAACACGACCAATGTAAGAGCAGTATTTTAGTAAATATTTAGAACAACATGCATACGACATGATGTTTTAAGGATGAGGTGCCTTTAACTATATTGACAGTGACAACCCTGAAAGGAACTCCTCAAAGTTTTACTTTTACAATAGTTATCCAACAAAGTTGTCACAGTTTTGATAAACTCACAATTCCTCCTATGAAAAGACAAAAGAACAAGAAGATAATGACTGCGAACTGCAGACAGCCAAGCATCTTGTCCTCTGCATCCTGCAACCATATATATTAACATTGGCTTACTCCTCCTACTTCCCAACTATAAAGGAATAAATACAAATACAATTTATAGTTTTTTTTCCTATCTAGTAGTTGCTTTTGACTTGCCTTACATTCGTCACCAACTGCAAAGACACTCCCCACATACCTTTTTCCTTTCTTGAAGTGGCAGCTGTACTTAGGATAATCGTAGAGTTCAGTCATTCGTTCTTTGAACAGTCCTCTGACGGGACACTGCTCGAGAAAGGGTACTGTAAGCTTGTTCTGAGCCTCCACAAATGCCTGAAAGAAAACAATCCCGCAAAAAAAGACATGAACTCAAGCAGAAACGCATAATTCCTACAGGAAACACTATCTTCTGAAGCAATGCATCACAGACATCCTTCCCCCCCATACAGGTGGTGAAGCATCACACCTGAAGAGCCTTACATACTTATTCACATTATGCCACAATACTGTGGTAAGACTGATCTTTTATCTTGAATAAAATCTCTGGGGCATGTACTGGAGTAACCAGTCCTTCAGCCACAGACAAGACAGATTCCTGTCATTCCTCTTCAAAAAACAAACCAACCCAAACCTCATGCTTTCAAAAACTCTCTTCACATTTGCCTAAATGGCACAAAAAAGCTAACTTACAGTATATACCTAGGAAATACCATCTTCCCTCACTTCATCACAAATACATGATACTCCAATACTTTATGATAAATAAATTAGGAAATGGATAAAGAACAGAGTCCCTTTTGCCCAGACAGGACTATAATTTCAGGGGCTGTGAAGGGCTGGAAGATGAACATCATGTGTATAATCTGTTCATCCTACTGACATAACACATAAGATCAGTCCCAGCCTGTATTTCTTGGCAAGACCAAGTACTATCCACAGATCAGTTCTTAAGTTACAAAAGGCAAGAATACCTAATCTCTGAGAACTTTGAGGAGCCTGGTTTCTTTAAAACACTCCACCTCCCAGTCACACACATTAATGACAGTGGCCAAAACCATTACCATTCCAGCTGTTTGTTAGAGGCTGCCACTCCCATGGTATGCATGGAAAAAACTAGTGTTCTGTTGGCATTGCACCATCCCTTATTTACAGCACAGTACATTAACGTAAAATTAATACCTAAGCATCTTAAGGTGAACCACAGCTGCTAAGAAGCACACATGTGGGCTTTTCTGTCTCTTAACATGCAGTAGGGAGGACAGGACAGAGTGCAAGCAGCTGTAACTCGCAGGTAGACATGCGATGATGGCTCCATCTCCCACTCTCAGACCCCAGCCTTTCACCTCCAGCTTGAAACCCTGTTCACCTGTCTCTTGCTTAAACAGGTCACCTTCCCAGCTGCTCTGAAAAAAGGCTGTTGTTTCTACCTGTCCTGAATCTGCCACACAGCAAGCAGATCAACGAATGATAACATCTGAGCTAGACTTCACTGCAAGGCATGACCAGCAGGAACAGCAGGACTACAATCCCTATTCCACAACTTGAGTTTCACAGTTCTTCAGGAAATCCAGCTGCTATAGAAAGTAGCACCTGATGCACATTTACCAATTACTATCAATGCTTACTCATTTATTAATTCTTAAGGTGAAAAAGAGGAAAGAATAGAACATAAAATTATTTCAGTAGCATTTTACAGACATTTCACAAGGCAAGAAGTGAGCAGAAGCAGACACACTCTCCCTCCCATTTGCCATAGCAGTGCATAGCCAAGAGGTGCATTACATGCCAAGCTGTGTTTTCAGAGACTTGTCAGACCCAAAGGTAAAGGAGGAAGTGCATTAATTATGGTCAATCTCCACTTGAGAGGTATTTGTTCATGCCTAACAAAGCATACAGAAACCGATAAGCTTTAAAAATGTGAGTGCAGAATTCGTGGTGCCCTAAGAGCACTTGGGTAAGTGCTGAAACATTAGTTTAAGAACACATGGGCTAGTTACACACAACTCACCACTCAAAGTTGACACAAGAAAGCAAGCACTACAGCACTGAAAAGGAACAGATAGAGAAGGCTGACAATGATGACTTCTGGACCTTTACTCAAAATTAGGCTTTATGTATCAGCAAGGATCGAATCAGGAAATTATCTCCTGAGAAAATGGAAAGAGGTGAATGCATTGCCAAGGGAAGGCCAATTTTTGCGTCTGTTCTTCCTTTGAGGATCATACTGTCACAGATAGCTTTTACAACCAGCATGGCAGCACAGCACATCCCAATGGTATGTCAAAATGGCATGCAGCCTCCACATCTTACTGCTGTAACGGTCCCCATCTCCTCTGCCTTCAGATGATGAAAGAACTTAATCAAATCTACTCAAGAATTATGTGTATCTGAATTTGTTTTCTCTAAATGGAAATACATGAACTTCAAAGACTACACACACAACAGTCTAGACAGCACATGCTACACAAACTAACTACTCAAAGTGCTGTGACATTTTCAGAGAAAAGATGCCTCATAAAAACAAGTATAAAACCATCCATTGTACTGGATAGAAAAAAGCACTTTTTAGTTGCATTTAGTGGACAGAAACTGGTATACATCTTTGTTTGATCTACCAATAACGTGACCAAAATGGTAACATTGCTGCAGTGGTATTGTAATGGTAAAATTACTCACTTTTAACTGCACAGTCACATCTCACCACATCTGTTTTCATTACTGGTATTCCAAGAGGGGACACGCACTTTTCTTTACAAGTATTTGCTGCACAGGAGCATGCTTACATACTAACTGTTGCATTCACAACCTAATCACTAGCAAATCTGCTTTTACAGGAACTTAACATATTCTTCCCATTTCCCCTTAGTATGCACCAAAGATTCCAAGACTATTTGTAAAAGGGAATGCCACTGCTATCTGAAAAAGAAGGTAAGAATTCCAGGTTTTTTAAAGAGTTCCACAAAGGAGAATCCAGTCCAGTTTGGAAACTCTATTCTTACACTTTCAAGTGCAAGGTTGCACCCACATTCAAAAAGCAATACATAATTAAAATATTGCTCTCGGTAAAGTACAGAAACAGATCTCAGCAGAAACTCTCACAGTAAACAATCCATCCACCATGCTGAACTAAACAGGTGTCACCCAGGCTACAGGGCTAAGAGTAACTCTACATCTTCATGAACCTATAGAGAAAGATTCTTATTTTACCTGTAGATATCTGCATCTAACAATCTATCATAAGCCTTGAACCAGGTCAGAATTTTCTAGCAGAAAGAGGACAAAGTAATGGTCCAAGTGCTTATGGGTATCTCAGAAAATAAAGTGATTTGAAAAGCAAACGAATTTCTTAAGTGTTGTACTAAGAGCAGGGATGTTTCTACTTGAGGCTAAAGTGTGGCTGTTACTTCAGCAGGCCAATTGTTATTTAGGAAAAAAAAAAAGTGTAACTAACTTTCATTTAAAAAACACATGCCGCAAAATTTTTTAATCATGCTTTGTTACAAACTCTCAGCTTTCTACGTCACTAAGCTATTCTCTTAAGACAATGATCTCCACTTGCAGTATGCTTTCCAAGGAGAAATCTTAGGATATAAATTTTTTTAACATTCCCATCTTTACCATTAATCTGTAAAGTATTTACAGTTGGTTTAATAGTTACCCCCAAAATCTTCATATACATCTTCTCAGTAAAAGGTAATTCAGTGCAACTCCTACAAGAGGGCATGTAAATTTTTTTAAGTATCACAAAGTAAAACTAAGCAGACTTCTGCTAGCTTGCCTCTTAGCATTTACTTTAGTATTTAGCACAGAAAAATTCAAAGTGCAATTGGAAATTTATCAAAACATGGGAATGAAACACTAATCGTTTATAACTACAAATCCATTTCACTGCAGTTTTGAGAGTTTCAATTCTAGTCTTAATCCAAGCACAGACCTGTTCAGAATGACCAGACTCCTGTATGTTACATGATCCCTGCTCTTTCATCCCCTGTCCATCGCTCACGTCTGAAACAAGCTACACATTACTGGCTATGCAATCAGTGAGTTAAGGTACTGTATAAGACTTACATAGCAGCAAAAGACTTTGTTGTAGTCTAAAAAAAAGACCCCAAAACTTGTCCACAAAGTGTAAAAACAAACCAAGAAGTTGAAAAGCCCAACGAAGCCAAACCCAAAACAACAGTAAAAGCATGGGTTGGCACACCTTTGTGGCTTTTGTCATCACCAGGTGTTTTATGAGCGTAGCACAACATTTCAACTATGCCAGCAACGCTTCCTCAGCCTGTCTTAAAGGTTAATGGCCAACTAGTTGCAGAGCATGAACCCACATTCTGCACTCACTCTCCTGAAAGTGAGGTAGGAACTTCCCCGTTTGACCAGGGACTCAGTTTTTATTTACGTATCTGGAGAAGGGCATTTTCTTTGCTTACAGCTGTCATGACTACTCCAACCAAGCACACACAGGGGGGAAAAAAGTAATATAGTAAAGCACATAGATAATGAACAGTGCATAATTCTTGAACAACAGCTTTTCCACAAGAGATTAAGCCTGTCATCAAGCCACATCCTCAATCAGCTCTATGACTGCACATCTGAGAAGAAACAGTCCCGCTCAGCCACCTGCAGATCTCAGTAACCTCCTTTTTACAGCAGATATATATACTACACATGGAATAAGATCATCTTGGTGACCTGGCTGAAAAATTTCTAGACCTATTTGACTTTCACCTAATTAAATGTAGGTTGTAGGCTGCTAGAAAAGGAAAGATCCCATTCTTGAACCATCTTAGATCCAAATATCACATGGCCTTGGGGTGACCTAGATTAAGCATGTGTGTCAATAGAAAACTAATCCACGAAAGGCTTCCCCCCAGAACATCACCTTGTGATGGCTATACCCATGGCAAGGGAGGGACAGAAGTATTCAGGTCAGTGCAAGAGGAGGAGGGGGGGCAGACAGAAACCACAGAACCACCTGACTTAATGGAAACGTGCAAACTACAGTGAATCATATACAGTAATACCTGATTAAGCCAATTGCAAAAAAAAAAAAAAAAAACCCACCACCCTTCTACGTCCACTTGTTTGTAAGCTGCTAACTATCAGTGCCCACAAGATCATCTGGACTAGCCAGCCACAGTGAAAATTAGTATGATTCTTTATATTCATAGCTGTTGCAGGTAATTTCTTTCAGTCTCAGTTCTGTTAACCCTGCAGTAGACATCAAGTGAAACTACCATGAAAAAGAGTTAAAACCAATCTCACTTGCCTGTACTTCTTTCTCCATACTTCAAGAAATAGTAAACCTGATGTTTTGCTGACTCACATCAACACAGAAACAAAGTGAGGCCTACCCATGTATTTTCTGTGACCACACCAGTGCCTGACATGACTATTTCTGCTATGTCTAGAAAAGCAGAATTCCAACATATCTGTGCATTTATTTGACAGCACACACCAAATAAGTTTGACTGTTTGCATGTGAGAAAAAAATCCTAACATTAAATGAGTGACATTCAGCCTTCGCTCTTGGCATAAACCACAACTTTCAATGTTAAGTTCTCAAATCAAGCATGCATGTTGTAAACAGGAACTGAACAGGGGCTCTTCCAGTACAGATGAGCGTGGATGCCCAAAGAATTCTTCTAGTTCTGTACTTAATATGTAGAAAATTAAAGGTAGCCTATTGTTAGAGGTGTACACAGGATATTTTTACTTTTCCCAAAAATAAATGGAGGTTTGGGATATTAAGGAGTGCATAAAGAGAGTGAGGGACTTGGAGGAAGAATGGGAGGGACACCCATCTCAAGGTCAGTGGGTTGAAAAGTCTACAAAGCATGCTCCAGATTCTCTCTGAAGCCCGCAGTCGTTCAATTGCCTCTAGACCAGTGTCTGGTTACTCTTTGATCTGGTAGGTGCAGAATGGCTATTCTGCAGGAGCCCAGCAAACTATCTCAAGAACTTGGAGACAAAACTATTAAGAAAAGCTAGCAAGAAAGAGTGGCTGTCAGCAACCCCTGCTGCAGAGCACAAAGAAGTGAGCGATCAAGCAGATTAAAGGAATTTAGCACTTCCAAGATTATTTTTTTCTGACCTCTTCTAGGAAACAGGTAGACCCAGCCCTTCCATAGGATCCCAAAAAAACCCACTTCAATAGGTAACTGTAAAGGCCTCTATAAAAGACAGAGACAAGCATACTTCCCCACACATATATGCCTCTGAATTTGGCACAAAATTATCCTATGCATACTGTTTCTTAAGAATGCCATAATAAAAAATTGAAAAATATTCCCAACTTACTAAATATCTAATTCTCAATGTTAATATCCATGGTAGAGCTTTTCCACCAAAAACTGATATGCATTAAAAAGGTTCACTCGGGATAAGTCTTTATATATGCTGATAGGTTTGCAAGTAGAGAATAGGATCCTAACTGTACACATTTTATCTTGCTCTTGACAGTTACAGTAAGTTCTATTCAACCAGCCTCTAGCTCATCTAGATGTATTAATTAAGCACATATGTAAGAAATCCTAAAAGGAATCCCACTAGTGGAAAGCCACCTTGCAGGATATTTTCAAATGGAGATCCTGCCATCTGTCATCTTTCTGATATAATCATGCATAATAGACAAATGCCAGCGTTTTAGGTCTGGAACTACCGTTATCACAAAGTTACGAGCCATTACAAAGGCACCCCCGTCCACACTGCCATCTACCGTTTTCTGGCCATCGCCCCTGCAACTCCCTCTGCCACGGATATCAGAGGAACTGGCTCACAGCCATCGTTTTTCAGGATTCCGTCTCAGTGAAAGACAAGTTCTAGCAGCACAGTCTAGCTATACCAGACCGCAGGCTGTAAACACTTCAACATCTGCAATCTGTAATAAAAGCCACTAACAAAGCCTAACTTCAGGAGGAAAATGCTTTTGGTTTTGTTTTGTTGGGTTTTTTTTAAAAAAAATTAAATTATATATTCACCGACTTTGTCACTCTGTGACTCAAGCAAGCCAAAGGAATTTTCTTTCTATCCTTTCTTAACTGCTTTATTATGGCAATTTTAGATGTACTTAGGACAGTGGATAAAGTGCTCTAAAATCGGAGTGTTTTGCTTCAGTGTGACACCATCACCTTGAGCATTTCAATTGTCTAAGAAAAATGGGTGCAAGATAAAGAAGGCCTTCGTTTTCCAAATTGCGTGATCTATGTTATATTAAGTGCTCGAGCCTTTCCCTCATTAACTCAAAGGTACAAAATAACAGCATTGCTGTTGGTGCCATAAGATAACACATGAAGTACACCTACACTCACTATGCGAGTTTTCAAAAAGTACTGGCAGGTCCTCCAAAAAAAAAAATTACTCATGTACCTAGTCTATAAAAGACAACCATGCCAAAACAGATAATTCTTGTACAAAGAAAGATTACCTTTGTCTGTTCGCTATCGGGATCTTCAAGCCAGCAGTATGGGTCACTGATTTTACATCCATGGTAATCCAACACCTGAATTTATAAAACACAATACTGTAACAAAAGACATGCACACAAGCAAACTCTATTCACCAAGGAATTATAGTCATCAAGATGAAGGGTATTTGGAATTCACAAAAACATACAACGCTAAGAAGCAAAGGAAAAAAAAAGCAACACCTTGCTCCCGGGTCAGTTGCTAATATTACCATTCCCTTTGGTGATGGACCAAGCAGCAGTGTTGTCCTCACAAAAAAACAAGAGCACCACAGAAATGCAGAACAGGAACGGAAGTTCCTTCCACAAGATAGATTAGTGAAGTAATAAAAAAAAAAAAATAATCAAAACCCAACACAACAAACCCAAACCCCTAATAAAAACAAAACCTAAACTTCCCCAATATCCAGGTGCTCAAGTGAAACCACAAAACTGGATGCACCCAGAACTTAGCTGCTGTTTACGCAACTGTGTCTGGTGTAGCCATCCTTACTACTGCTGCTCACAAACACAGGAGTCAAGTACATATATAATAATTTTCAAAATAGACAAACACAAAAGACTAACCTACATGGTTGAATTTATCTGCTTCCTTTCTCCTGTATAGAAAATAAAACTAGATACCTGCCCTTAGAAGTTGCATAGGTCAGGCCTTCAGTCAACTATGAAGGTACTTATTTTTTTCCCAGTTTGGCTCACGTCGGCAAACATTTTGGTTCAAAAGTGATATTAGTTACACAAATAATTCCTGGGCTGGCGCCTGAAGCACAGTCCTTTGCAGAAGGAGAAAACTGATCCCATTTTAACTAAATTCACCATCATATTGGTAATTGTTTTTATTATTACCAAATATTACCACATTATCAAATCAGCCATCATATAAAGATAACTACTTGCTCCTCTGCACGCTGTTCCAGCCCGGGCGGAGGCCTGGCTTTCCTTGGAACCCGCAGCGGTGCCAAAGCTCCGGGATTTGCACTGCCGGGGCGGCGCGGCACGGCCGGGGAGCAGCTCCCCCCGGGCCCCGGCCCGCCCCAGCCCCGCACACACGGGACGAGCCTGCTCTCATTGACCCACAGCTGCCGCCACGGGCCACAGGCGCGAAAAACGCGAACCCCGTTACCGGCAGCGCGCCAGACGTTTAACGGCCCAAGCCGAAGGAAGCCCTGAAGCCAAAAAAGTACCGACCCGCCGGGAGGCGGCCTCCCGCCACACCGAGGGGCTGCCGCCGCGGCCGGGCCCGGCGGCCGCCACACGCCGGGCAGCTGCCCCGCGGAGCCCCGTACTCACGGCGGTCTCGTCGCGGTACACCTCGGGGTACTGGAAGGCCTGCATGGCGGGCGGCGGCGGAGAGGGGCCGTTAGAAGAGATGGCGGACGATAAAGAGAACGAGGCGAGGCGCGGAGACGGCCGCGGCACTAGCAGTCGGGCCGTGGCGGCAGCCGGCAACAGGCGTGCAGCGCGGCCCAGGCGCAACGGCGCCGCCATACGGCCCGCCCCCTGCCGACGAGCCACCGCCCGCCCCAGCCAAGAGAGGCCACCGGCGGCGGGCCGAGCCCACAGCGCCCCCTGCAGGGAGCCTCCGCACAGGCACCGGCTGGCGGCGGGGAGCCGGCCGGCCGGGTGGGGGGACAGGCTGCGGCTGCTCGCGCTCCCTGCTGCCCGCCCGGCCCGGCGCGCCCCGCACCGGCAGCGGCCTTGGCTCCCCCTCACCACCCGGACAGCGGGCTTCGTCCTCCTTATAGAAAACGCTCAAAACATTTCTTCCTTTTTATTTTTTCCCTCACAGCTCCCCAGCCTTGACACAGGGTGCAGGTAGAGGCTCCGGGCTGACCCAGAGCGCCCTCCACTGCGCTGCCCGGAACGCCGCAGCTGTGTCACTGGTCGGGGCTTGGGCGGCTCTGGGCCGGGGCCACCCAAACCTGTCGCGCGTTTCCAGTAAATGCGCCTCCCCGCAAGCCGCCAGAGACCCCCGGCAACCTAAAAGCTAAGGCCAAGCTGGGCACCGAGTCCCAGCACGCACAGCCGCTCCAGCGCCCCAGCCCGGCTGCCGGCGCCAGTCCCCCTCAACTCTGGTACCACCGGTTCGAGTCCCGCACCGGCCCACGCCGTGCGGCCGGCCTGGGTAGCAGCAGCGCACACACAAAAAGTGTTTCGGGATTATTTTACTATGGGGTTTCCTGGGTCAGAAAAGTCACAAATATTTCTCCTCCCAGGAAGCCACCCAGCATACCCTCACACTCTGGAAATGCGTGGAGGACAGGTGGCCGTTTGGCCAGCAACATGACGGAACTGCTTTTCGTCCAAGCGGCTGTTGCTTCAGAGTTGCTGCCCGCAGCCCCCACCGAGTGTAGGTGTGGTTCCTGGCACCAGCTGGAGACAAGGAGGCATTCAGAGGCTGGATCAGCCCTAGCATCACTCACAGTTGCAAATAAAGTAACCGCTTGGAATGACAGTGATCAAAACCATCTCAGAAATGGCATCAAACGGTTATAGTTAACCAGCTCAGAGCTGTGCCTTGATGGCTTACTCTTGATCAAAATGAAGTAATGATTTCTTAAAGAAATGAAAGAGAATTACCATCTCTAATTGGGCATCCTGTGAGGAGGCTGAGGGTTGTGTGCATATGAGGAAATAAGCCAGCCCCATAGTGATCACTAAGTGGCCTGTGTTCATCAGTTTCATTTAAATCCTAAACAACACCTATGTGGCTTCTTGTCCTCTCTTTTTTTGGTCATTTCCCCTCTTGCTTCTCCGTTGATCTTCTCCCTTTGCAAGGCAGGAGCACAGCTGCAAACTGCACCTTTTGTTCTGGGCTCCAGACCATGCAACCAGCAAGGTGGTTACTGGCAATGCCTTGGCACGCCCACTGCTGATAAAAGCTTGCAAACTGTCTGAGCAACTTGCTCAGGTGATACCGGCAGGCATAGGCTGCCATGTTTCTGCCTAGAGCTTCCTGGACAGAATTATATGTGTACACATATTTGCATGATAGGAAGAATTGTCACCTCAATATCTCTGTAAAGCATTCAGCTTGCCTGTGTGCTGCACAAACAAGCTGTATGCGCACAGTATGTATAGACTTTTTGAGCAGTCTCGACTGCAAATTCACTTTGTGCACAGCAAAGCCCATCCACCTGATTCAGAGCTGCAGTATGCCTGATGAAAATATCTTTTTCAGCCTGACAGTGTTGGCTGGGATTAATGTATTTTACATTGGTTCAGAATTACCGGATGTTTAGTAGCTCGGTCTTGCGAGTAGTTCTGACTGAGCAGCCATACATTCAAATACCGTGGGCATTTCCACAATGTCTCTAGATCAGCTTCAGGCTGTAAAAGCAGATAATGTGAGGTGTGCTGGAAGTCTGGGGCACAAAGAGATCTGGCCTGCCGGGAGAGGACAGCCTGGCCGCACACTGCTCTGCAGCTGACACACAGCAGCACCCAGATTTTTTCAGTCTTCATCAACCCTTTCAGTCCAGGACACAGTAATTCCTGAATGCATTCCTGAAAGCATCCAGTTGTCACAGTAATTATCCATTGAAATACCTTCCAATTTATCCTGGATACAGAGAAGGTGGGAATATACAAAGAACCCCAAGTATATAGTGGTTCAAGATAAGATCTTTGAGCCTGTATTTTACAAGCAGTAAACTTCTTTCAAAGGTGAGCACCAGGGACAGAAAGTGAATTTTCTTTTTACTGTAAATTTCTCTTTTATTTGCAGGTTGGGGTGGGTGGGGGAAGGATCACACATGAACAGCAAAAGGAGCAAATCTACACTGTCTGATCTTTTCTTATCAGAAAATCAGTTAATACAGGTCACATAGTATCTAAAACACCACCCAAAACATGTTTTTCTTACCAGGGACCATGCACCCCCTGTACAAATGAAAGGCAGCGCAGTGTGCAGCCTGTTAACACAAACACTTACCAAAGGTGTAGCAATCTTCTCCCTTTTTCAGTATGTTTGCTTAACACAAAGGTACAAGCTTTTTTTGCTTAATTTTAGAACTGTACCATAACTGAAAATTTGAAGCTGATCTTAATTGTTTAGTGTTGTAACAAGTACAATGCTATTACATACAATCTTATCTTTTCTTGGGCCTAACCACCCCCAGAAGAGTTCAGATGTTATATTTGCTGAGTTTTGAGGATAAGATGCTAGGTAAGCAAGACATTCTCTTCCTATATTTAAAAAAAAACAATGTTTGAAACTCTCTTGGTACTCTGTCATCTTATCGCACTCCCACGTTAGCATGAATCTGATCATTTGAAAAAACAGATACTGGTCTCTGCTGATATTAATTATATTTCTGCTGATCATCGAGTCACTAGCAAATCTCTTTCACCTTAGTCAGCATCTCCACAATGACTCACTGCAAGTAGTGTATTGACTCACTAGGAAGTGACCTCATCATCCTTGTCAGGGACGGTCTCACAAAAAATCTAGCAGCAAATTTTGTTTTTACTTTTCGTTTTTGTCCTTTCCCCAGCCTCACTCCACCATTATGACTTAGCAATGACTGGAAACTTTTCTGCTATAGAATGGAGACAGGTCTGTACCTTTACTCCTGTTTTCTTAATATACATTACTTCATTTCTCTTAACTCTTAAGGCAGCAGTTCTGCTGTTCAGACATTTATCAACAGGTGTCAGCAGAACCTCAGTCTTTCACTATCACGAGCATGTGCTGAGGTGCACCAATAACTCGAGTTTCAGAGGAATGTGACTTCTCTGAAAAGTGTCTGCCTTGCTGGGTTTCTATTTTGGATGCACTGACTCAAGAGCCTAAGTCCTGTTGATTTTCAGTGGATCTGTGATTCCTGAATTATGTTCATCTACCGTACAGATTAATCATGAAAACTGTGTATTGTTTATGGATAATTGAAGGGTTGCTTGTTTTTGGAGGTGAAATAGTTTGCGTAACAAAATATGGTTTATAAAATTTCAGAATAAAAGTACAGAAATTTCTATATGATGTCGGTCTGGTTGATATTTGAAAGTACAATCAAGTGAAGCAATATTTACTGTAGTAAACTGCTCTGTGCACCATGGGATGGGATGGGTGCATTGAAGTCAGTGGCCTGCTGCAGAATCATCCTCTAGCTTGCCCTGGGGTTGTGCATTGGTGTGCTTATGCTGTTGGTGCTGTGAAGTCAATTAAACAACGTAGTGATGTCCACATGGGGAGTTTGTATGGACTAGGAGTGATAAACGTATCTAAACTGATGTATGAGTATCAACACTCAGATCATAGTATAACTATACCCAATTAAAAATAACTTTTCTTTTAATAATTTTTTTCAGACACATACAAGGTGTCTTGGGTGTTTTGGGCTCACCTTTTCCTTCTGCACTGACCTTCTTTGTGACACAAAGAATAAACAAAATTCTAATCCTACAACAGGCTGATGTTTAAATTTTTTAAACTGATGCTGTGTTGTTATTCTTAAATTTTTAACTGATGACAATTGGCTGTTAAAAATTCCAGAGATCACATAGGAAAATCTGGGCCCTAGTGTCCCTGGTTAGATAGTGAATACTCAGTTTTCACTGAGTTTGGTGTGTTTGGGTCTTTTAATAAGTTATCAGGCAGACCCTCAGTGTTTGCAAGATTAGGTAACTGTCTACTTATGCACCAGATCACTGTGTTTTCCTGACACCTAGATTATACTTACTTCAGCATTTCTGGAAATACATCCTAGTCTTATACAATTCAGCTGGGACTCCACGGCTCCTGTATTTTATGGCTTCTTAAAAAGACTCTTGCAGAAAAGTTAGAAGGGTTTGAACTTTCCTTGCTGCACAGTATTTAACAGGTGAGGAGCGTGTGACATAGAGCCCAACACAGTCAATACAAGTTTTTCTATTGAATTTTTTCCCCACCTATTTCACTGTTCTTTGAATCAACCCTTCCTCCATCTCCTCCCACCAAACATCATTCTGCAAAAAGAACTATCTTTATCAGCATCATATTCTGTCTAATGAAATTATATTCATTCTTCTGTGTGGAAAGACAGAAAATCCATATTAATAAAATGGAAAGAGAAGTGCTTATTTTTATGTTTGCTTTTGCCTTTCTGAACTATTCTTTTGTTGTTGTTGTACACTGCAAAAATACTTTATAAGCTAATTCCTGTATTCAGGCATCAAAACCAACCAAGATAACCTTTATATTGAAAAGGATGACAATATAAATAATTATTTCATGGCAATATCTGAAAATGGAGATAAGTATGATCTGGAAGGAGGTTTTTTATTCTTTTCAGTTCTGAAAATGTAGGGATAATAATTTTCTTGCTATGGGTGAAATCTTTTCCCTATTGAAGTCAAAGGAAGTTTTGTCACTGATTTCAAGAGGGTAGGAATGTCACCCCTGATCCTGGCAGCGAGCAAAACAGAAGGCAGCTTCCTGTTAACAGCCTATGACTTGTTGACAGAATTTGAAATACACTAAACACAGGGAAACTGATACATTTTTCTTGGAAAGGAAAACAGTTTTAGCTCCTTTTAAAAGACTCCACATTTAGAAATACCTTCTGCAGTCATCTTCTATCCATGGTTAATACACTTTGAATACATGTGTTCAAATGGCTTAGAAATAGAGCTTTCTATTGTGCCTCAGAAAACATTTGGTTTGGGTTATAACACTACAGAAACTATAGATTCCTGCAGAAAAAATAAACTTTAGAGTCAGAGCACTAGAAATGTGATTCTGAGCAAGACTTGCACGTCTTTGAGAAGAACCTCTTGACACATGGGAAAAAGAAAGGAAACTGTATGCAATTCAGTGAGCACTGAAATTCAAACTACATTGGACAATGTCCAAGGTTATCACACATGGTAGTGCTCTAGCCACCCTGTACAGCAATTAATTTAAAATATTGCCACTACAATTCCACAATGGAGACAAAAATACAAGAAGAAAGAAAAAAATGAAATTCCAGAAGTGCCTTGTAAGAAAGGCGCTGAGTTTTGGTAGACATGAAATAATTATATCTGTGAATAATCCTTTTTTTTTTTTTTTTTTTTTTTGAATAATATTGATGGATAACTTAGCCTCTCCTCTAAAAGAGTGTGAGTTAAACTTTGCCCTCTAACTGAATAAGCATTCCCAGCATTTGTGTAGCTGAAGGTGAAATCTCTGTATTTCTAGTACTGCAGCATCTATACAATTCAGAAGTGTATCAGGGCTTTGCCATGTCTTTTTCTGCACGTGCCCAAGTGGTAGAGATGCTCAATGCATTTATGATCTAAGGTTTACCAATAAAGTAAAAACCACAAAACAACAGGTAGCTACATTCAGGGAAGTGGAGGAAAATAATACAATGTTACTGGTCACTGTGTGTGTAACACTTGCAGGATGCCCACAACCCATTTTTTTTAGACAGTGTGAAAAAAGAAAGCTCCTGGGGAAATGTTGAAGGTGCGTAATGGCAGAGTGGTGTATATTTTTAGAGAGAGCTCCTCCCAGGCTGGCAGGGCAGTGTAGGAAGAGGACCTTACTGGTGCAAAAGGTTTACAAAAGTGTGATGACAGCTGGTGCTGCAGGTTGTCAGAGATGGCAGTGGGGCTGCAAAATGCATGGAGAAGAACTGTGTTGTGCTTGATGGTGGGGGAGCTGGTGGGAAGACAGGAGGGAAGGGGAAACCCGCTTACAGCTGCGGGCACGGGAAAGAGAGGGAAGCGGGCTCTGTCAAAGCCAGGGAGAAGCATCTTGTGGCAAAAGGATGAAAGCCGGACTGGTAATTTCAGCTGTATGGAAGTATGAGGAAGGTCATAGCTTTGAAGTTTTATGTATCAAGATTTACACAGAGCCTTGATATGAGAAGCCAAGGTGGAGAAAGTCCCAGTCTGAAGGTGCTGACAAGTTCAAGGTGCAAGCAGCAGACAGGTCAGCGGTGTTAGCTACAGTGACTGGAAAAAGCAGCAGCAAAGGGAGCTTAGAAGACAGATTAAGAGCTCTAGTGAGCCCTACTGAGCTTGAGCTGATGGCGAGACATTCAGAGAGAAGTAGGCTGAGCTTTGGGTTTGGACAAAAGGGAGCATACGGGTGGATTTGAGTCATCTGTGTGAGCAGCTGGGCTTGTGTTTACAGTTGAGCTTGCCCGGAGAGGAGGTGCCCTCTGCAGAGGGAGGGGGGAAAGTGACCGAGGGCAGAGCCCTTTGGAGCCCACAACAGCTAGAGAAAAAGAAGGCATGTTTTTCTCCTGCTACAGTATGTGATTTGTTGATAATAAGGGCCTTTAATAACTAATTTTAAGTCCTACTACCAAAACTTTTAAAGACACAGATTCTAATGGAGCTTGGAGCTGGTACAGAAGCCCTACTTGGTTTACTTAGTAAATAGTCACTTTTGGAGATGAATTTTAAGTTTCTCAGGTTACAACAATATTACTGAAGATGAATGCCTTTTATGTATTTTGTTATTTCCTTCTCCCAGAGGAGTGCGGATGAATTTCAAAGGAACAGAAGTTTCTAAGATCCAATACATATTAGAACAAGTTTGATATTTTTCTCCACCTGGAAATTTTTATGGAATCTTTGCAAGCTTCCCCCCAACCCCCACCCATCCATAGGGTTTCTAATTCTGACAGAAAATTAGGAACAGGAGAAATTGAGACAAATTTCATGAAAATAAATTCCTGTTCTGAACTTTTTATTAGATGTTCTCTGTTTGCCTTCAGTCTAGGCAGAGGAGGCATCCTTTTCACTGGCTGGAACAGGTTCCTAAGCACGGCCAGGGAACATAGAGCAGGTCAGAGAAATTGCAAAAATAAGTATGACACATATGGACAGAAAAAATGCCACGAAAAAAATCCACAAGAACTTTCCTCTAATTCATAGAGTATAATTAATCTAATTAATTTTTACCTCTTGGCAGGAGTCCTATTCTAAACCCTGAGGCATCAAAAAGCACAGGACAAGGCCAAGGTAGAACAAGGCTTCTACGCTATAACTTTATAGACCAACTATTCCAAAGCACTGCTGAAATTACCCAGGCCAGAAGGACCTTTCTTGCATCTTGGGAAAAAATTTCAAATCAGCATTTGTGCTAAATAGTAGTGGCATGTCTTTCTTCCCCTTGTCCCATTCCTCTCATATACAGTAGCATTGTAAAGTCAATATTCAGCAGCCATTTCTGACATCTAGCTTCTGTAGAACCAGCAGGCTACTGCTGCAGGTTACTTGATCCCTTACAAAAATTATTTAATTATCTATGGTTAAATATTCTAGAGGAAATAAAAGTACTTGGAAAAGAAACTTAAAGGAGAGAAAAGCAAGGAATTAAAGACTGGGAGACCACATCTTCTTCTTCAAGAAGGATCTTGCTTGCCTGGTAGACTTTCTTTGATCTCTAATTATGTTAGATGTTAATGTTGTAGTAGGCTTTTTTTGATCCCTAATTATGTTAGATGTTATGTTGTTGATGTTGGTGCTGTAAATAACCCCTCTCTGAATTCACTAATTAAATCTTTTAATATTATTCATTCCCTCCTACCAAAACCTACTTCAGTAATTAAAAATATGATGGTAATTTATTCTGGCCATATGACTATTTTGTTCAGATATTTATTTGAATAATTGTATTTTATTACAGCCTCACAAAAATTCATCCTCATCATTTAATTAAAGATGTATGTGAAAAGCCAAGAGGTATTTGGAGTCAGGCTGTGTTCGTTCACTTTATTTATGCCCTTACTCTTGCAGACTTCAGGGTATTTACAAAGGTATAAAGGGTAATAGTTGTTACCACACCAAGTAAAACTTGCAAAATATCTCCGTTTGTTTCATGATAAGCACGTTATCTAAATCTTGTAAGCACTAAAGAGATCAGAGAAAGAAATGTACCTTTCTCTTGTGTAATGCTACCTGGATTTTCTTTTGGTCTTGTAGGAGACTGGCATGTTGCTGTAAACCAGCCTCCTTAATCACTTGTGCACTCACTGCCCTTAACCCATACCACCACTGTGCTCGACATCACACAGACACAGACACAGGCACATGGAAATAGACACATTTCTACACAGCTCTTCAGATTTCTCTTTTACTAGAGCTAACTCAAGGCTGCTGCCTGCATAAGGTCTTTTCTCGTGCTGGCAGGTCACAATTCAAGCTGGCAGGTTTCAACCAAAGATACATCGAGGCAACAGGCAATTAGTGGGAATAACAGATTTGCTGCAAGGCTCAACCCTTTGGAAAAAAGCACAGTAAATTTAGTAACCGTGCCCCTACACCTACCACAGAAACTGAACTGTCCTTCTAGCTTCAGGATAATAAACCGAGCAGCCTCATTTCCTGCAGGGTGCTGAAAATAAATGAAGCCAGCCCCCCTCGTTCCAGGGAGTGGAAAAGTTGGCAATCGGTCTTCTCCAAGGGAAAGCAAACACAATTAGTCCCTTGGTCCCAAACACAGGAGAGCCCTCCCTTTCCTCCTTGCAGAAGAGCAGAGAGCTGAAACCATGGCTGACCACGTTAAAATAACCCTTTTTTCTCCCCTGGAGGCTGCCTGATATGCAAGAAAGATGCTGTGCCAGCTGCCGGGCTGGGACAGGCGGTTTGCCTGCCGAACCACCCACTTCCTCTGGCCCACTGCAGCAGGGGGAGGTCAAGCCCCCTTATTTGCTCCTGCTAACTTCTTCTTTTGGGGAGGATTTGCTCACTAGCAGGGAGAGGGACTCAGTGATCACAGGGAGACTATACCTGAGCCTGACACTTTGCCAGTCACATAAAAAGATGTTTAGCCATGTACTCCCCATCACCACCCAACCACTCCAATCCCCCTCATAATCTGTGCCTGAATGGGCAATATCAGGTTTGGAAGGACAGTGAGGAAATGATGAGAGCCTCCATCCCAACCAGCCCATGGCTCTCATGACTGCACCAGTCCAACTGGTGGGCTCATGCCTACAGGCAGGTCTCCTGTGGTACCTCATGGTTCTGTCACTCCACCAGGCCCTCACCATTCCTCAGGTACATCTGAGAGACATCTTCACCATATGTGAGTAGAAATCTCATGATACCTTAGGCTGCAGAGTAAACTACTTGAAGATCCTTCTTCAGTGACTAAGGGAGGAACCCACCTGATCTAGGAAAACAGGGAATTCTGGAATGGCACCACTGGAGGACCATCAGCAAGTCTGTGGTCCAGCCTGCACCTACAAAGCTGGTGGTGAGTTATGAGTAGGAGTGAACACAGAGCGTAATTTTCAACCCGTATACCTAAACCCTTCTGCCAACATCAAAGTCAACTCTGCAGTGGAGACGTCTCACATTGTTTTACTACTAACCTTGCAGAATCCCATACTCCCTGACACACCCGCACTGAAAGGCCATTTACCAGTACATACTATGCTGTCCAGTATGGTAAAAAATGCCCAGTCCCATGAACTCAGGTCCCCTCCTCTCTTTCCTCTGCCCTTGCATACCTGCATACTCAGCACTTACCTCACATACAGCATGGAGATCTTCCTCTAGGTTTGCTTTGCTTGCTTATCATCATCTTAAGGGTTAGTACTGTGCAAAGTTAAAATCTGTTGAGCACAAGGGCATTTGACCCTGACCACAACCCGCTGCTCCTTTAACAAACAATTAAGACATTCCGTGTGTGACTAAATTTGAAAGCAAACCCAATAATTAATCTGCTTGTTTTAAATAGGGATATAAATACGAACCAGCCCAGCCATTGCCCAAGAGATAAGCCAAAACTCTGAGGTTCAATGAAAGTTCAGTCACTTTTGTAGTTTCTTAGGCAGGATTTGATGGGTCTCTATTTAGGGAATAGGGTCTTAATTTAGGGAGAAGGTCTTTATTTAGGATTTTTAGGGAACAAAATGTCCCCTCTGAAGCTTAGCGTATAAGTCTAATTTCTATTGGAGTAACAGTTTCCTCTGGGTATGGATAATACTAAAGGAAGATAGCATAGCCAAATCTGTTCTTGCCTAGCACAAAGTATTTCTGTGGGACTTTTAGTTCTAGTGTGCAGTAGCAACAAACAAAACAGTTATAAAGATATCTGCATAACTCTGCACTACATGTATATATCCTATATTTTGCCAGGACAAAAGAATGCAGTAAAAAATTCTCAGCATTTAAATCAAGCATGGCATAAAGGCTTGGCTATTATAATACAGCTTAGCTTTTAAAAAAGATATTAACAAAAAAACTACCAAATTTTAAAGTTAGTGGCACCTTGCTTGATCAATTTTGTTAAAATGGTAAGGATCTTATATAAGATGGTAAATTAGATCCTTGAATAAGCTAAGTAAAAGACCTCTTCTAGGTGTTCATGTATTTCTGTGTAACAGTTTTGGATCATATAATTTATGAAAACATAAAATAGTTTCAGTGCTTTATCTAGGTTAAAATGCCATAATAAAACTGCGTGTGACAGGAAAACTATTAAAGCAGCTTTTTAAAGCATGAAAAATTTCTCTGTGGCAGAAAAAAAAGATGGAAGGAGAATTTTTATTCATCTTAATAGTGTGAAGGTAACAAAATCAGTGATAAAGTTATGAGATCATGGAAAGTGACTATACCCACACATTTTTTTAGATGATATGGAGTGCAGAGAGTTCATTTTTCAGGGTTTGTAGATTGAAGATTACATATTAACCACTAACCTAACTGATAACTCTATGGACAGAGTCTGTTTTTCTATGTAATATGGCCTTACTTGTCCCATGCAATATGTTTTATGAGAGCTCTAAAATTTATGTTCACAGTGTTTTCTTGCAAATTATTTTCCATGTAGGTCAATAGAACCTTTCCTAAAGCATTCAGCAAAATATCTGAGGATTTTTGTGTAGATAAAATGAAACCTTACGTGAAAACGGCTTTAAAGAGGAGTTTTACTTCAGAGTGCTAAATTGATCAAGTATTCCTATTACTGTTGCAAAATAAATTTGGAAGAGCACTGCTGCTGCATAAGAATTGCAAGCTACAGCCTACCACTACAGTGTAAAGTGTAAATACTTCAAGGTACCTAACAAGAATCATGGTTTCAGAGGCTGGGTGCATAAGCATCTTTGAAATCTTAATGCCCTTTACATAAAATCAAGAGCAGTAGCAAGGTCAAGGGGATTTCCTGATGTTTCTGGCACTTCTTTTTGAAAGATACTTTCTCCGTGTAGGAAAGAAATTGTTAATTTATCTGAACTTGCTAGTTTAATATTCTATTTTACTAGCAAAAGGAGATAAGCACGTTGTTACAGCAATTCTTACTGTGGTAAGATTTTTTTTTGTAAAGAGGGAAGCTTTTATGAAAGATTTTAAAGAGACAGTTTCATGGCAGTATCAGGAGCGTCCAATGAAAATCAAATCTATTTTTTCTGTAAAACACAGGAGAGGGGGAAAAGCATACAATGGTATAATTTTCTTTCAAGTTGAAATCTTCAGTGTTTCGTGCTACAATTGAATTAAAAGCATGTAAACATTATGATAAGTTATTGCTCAAATGCAACACAACATTCAAGAATATTGATTTCTGTTGCCCTGTAAATCCTTTGTGATCATTTTTTCGCAACCTTATGTAAATCAAGTGAACACATACTATTCATTAACAAATGTAAAATTTTATTTCTGCATTTTTAGCATTAACAAAATATTCATTTTCAACTTCATCATTTCCCACATCTCTGTTCATAGACATGCTATGAAAGTGCTTCTGACACCATGATGTTGAGATTTTCCATTACTGGCAAGAAAGAATGACAGGTCTTTTGTTGAAAACAAAAGGATTCAAAGCACTTCAATGACTGTGTTTCCAAGACAAATATACTGAATCTTTTGAATCACCCATTTGTTGCCATTTCACCATCCTAATTAATTTTCATTACATGGCATATTTTGTTAACCACAGATTTTATTTTTATGTATGCCTAGTGATTCAAATCTATCAAATAACTAATACTGATATTTCAGCTGTATTTTCAAAACAAATCAGCCCCCTGAATCTGATTCCTTCCCCCCCAGTTTCTGTTTTTCCATGAAATTTCAGATTGACACCTTTTCCACAATGAAAAACAAATGCGAAAATGTAAAAATATTTGCCCCCAAAAAGTGCCATTCTATAACCTGCAATGGTAATTTTCCTTTGGAGTAATTAAAAAAATGCATTTCTTCTCTGTAAAATGTAAGAAATATGTTACATTTTCACTCCACCAAGGCAACAGTAGCCTTTTGGAAAGGCTTCAAAACCAAAACCTTTAGAATGTTTTAATTAACTTCAGAGAAATCATATCTTTTTGATTTCCTGACAACTCTTTTAAAAAGGCAGATAGTACCCTCTTGTTCGATTTTGCCTGTTTTGAGGAGGTTCCTAAAGATCAGAAAGTTTAGAGGTCAATGAGATGATCTGACCCTTAATAAGTGAACCCCTAATTATTCCAAATGACTGAGGCACTGGGGATCTGGGATCTTCATTATTCTCTGAAACACGGTGTTTCCACTGAGCTCTGTTGAGAGATCCCTTTCCTCAATCAGCTCTTTGCCTGCCCAGCAATTCTATCCTTTACGTTTTACAGATAACACACATTCTGTCAAATGAAATGTGAACTTGGTATTTGTTATCATATTGCTCTACCACAAATTACACAGTGCATATTATTCAATTTTGAAATAGCACTAGGAACTATTATATTCCACTTCCAAAAATGAGGCTGGCTGAAGCCCTCAGACACTGGCAATATCTTCTCAAAACCTTCAGGAGCTTGATCCAAAGCCAGCTCAAGCTGATGAGGCATTTTCCACTGACTTAAAACTGTGGTTCCTCAGAGTGCAATACATGTTGCATGTTATAAAGAAATAGGTGCATTTTACTCTCAGTCTTTTTAGGGAGTTGTGGTGTGTTGTTTTTTTTTTTAAACAAGCAGTTTAAAGGCTGAATCAAGCTGAAAATTCTGTTCTGTGGCTTTTAGGTATTTCACCAAAGTGAAATCAAGCTCATAAATCCTGCCATCACTTCCCCAGCTAACTAGTTTCTCCCTCATCCTGCCTTGCCCCTCTATTAAATATAAGCTGAGTGGCACCCACAGTTGCAAAGACAGACTCTTGTACTGAGATGTGTTGTTTATCATTAGATTTAAGGACTGTGATCTGTGCTTCTAAGCTGTAATGATTAATGTTACAATAATGCAAAATTTTCAGACTGTAGAACCCCTTTCTTTGGGTCTCAACTGGACAAATTATTTTCTGGCACAGATTCTAAGAGATGCCCATTATTTTAAGAGATCTTATGACCACACATGAATCCAGTTAAAAATAAGTAAGAAATGAGGAATTAATTCAGTAAAAGTAGTGACTGACCAAGAGGGATCTCCGGCCAGGAGCTCTGCTTCAGTTAAACACGACACTGTTCTACTTTTGTACTGCTGTACACCACAGTGAAACAACTCAGGCTTATTCTACAGAAAGAGCCAAGTTTTTGTCTTTCATCTATTTTTATTGCAGGTTCCTGTCTTTTAACTCCAATTTGTATGGCTGCACTGTCTGCTCTGTGCTAGTGTCCCCACAGGACCCTTTCTTTCCTACCTTTGAAAACATCCAAAACAAACAAGACCCTTTCTCTTCTCATAGACAGTACACGTAATATTAATGGTTATCTACCTGTGATAAGCAGAGTGGTATCATTTTACATGACTTGAAAGGGTCATCCATATCGTCAAGCACAATTAACTTGTCTTGCTCTCACAAAACGGGCTGGGGGAGGTAACTAAGAGGCCTTACTTCTTCACATACCTCAGAAAACAGTTCCGGGACATGTGGACAGCCAAAAGATACAAAAAGCTTCCAAACAACAAGTACAACAGGCTTTTTATTGAGATCACAAGAAGCTGTACTGCACCTTCTTGATGTGATATCTTCTGTGGGTGCCTGTGCGTGTATCCACTGGAGATGATCAGTCGCATACAAGTTTGAACAAGGTTGGCTGCAAGATTTAATTTGCCATTTATGTTGCTTTTAAAGAAAGCAAACTCTGTAAAAACTTTCTGGGAAAGAAAATGAAAGTTATTTCGAGGATCTATCCAGACTACCACAAAATGTGTGCTGAAATCTTGTAGAACTTACACCATTTTATTATTTTGGTTTCGTTTTGCAGCCTACCTAGATCAGAAGAGCAAACTAAGAATGAACAGTAACACCGGTTCTCTGAAGGAGGCTTTCACACTCTACGTACTAGCTCTTCTTCAGTTCTCAAAACGAGTAAACTTGACAAGGGCTCTGCTCCGAGGAGAAAATGTCCAGGAAACACATTGTGTAGGGAATGATGTTTGTAATTTAGCATGTTAATATATCCCCTCTGAGTCAGCACTGACTCAGTGTCCCAACTGATGTTTAGGGTAGTGCTATACTGTTGGAGATGCCATCATTCAGATGAAATTATGTTGACCACTCGGGCTGTGGAGAATTGCCCAGCACTTGTCAAAATAACACAGCTATTAAATGTGTGACGTGACCAAATGCCATATCAAAGTATTGCTGTAGCCACGTATTTTATTCCTGCAATTAAAGGAAATATACTTCACTTCCTGTCTTAAATAACTAGTTAGTACTGTTGCCTACAAGGTGATGAGTTTCAGCAGAAGAATGACTGACTGTCAATAATACATCACTGTATCCTTTAGAGTTTTTTTCTGAAATGCTTTAGGATCCTTTGGGAGAAAGCTCCCAGGTTAACGTAAATATTTTGCTATCAAAACCATGGCAAGTTTGAATGTGCCATTTTCTTTTTATGACCTATGTAAAAATCTTTACAATGCCAATCATTTTGTGTCTTTACCCAGTACAATATACTATTATAGGAAGAGATAGCCAGAAGAAATTTAATCTTTCTTACTCAGATAAAATTTAAGATAGAAAAAATAACTGAGAAATGCCTAGTTTTCCATGTTTTTGCAAAAACCAGTATAAAATATGTAGACTTATTTTCTTCAGTAGGAAAAAAGGTTTTGAAAAGGAAGAGAAAATCTTCCCACAAAATCTGTGTTCCTTTAAAATTATTTCTTGATGATGGAATCATTCCTATGAGTATTTTCCCCTTAATAAGAAAAGGAAAGTTGGAAATACTTCAGACTTCCATTTTTATTTCTTTCACAATGATTAAAGCTAAACTGGCATGTCTTGGTGAAGAAATCAAAATGTTCTCTCCTGCTGCTATCCTGCATGTCCAATTTTTGCCAGCTCTGTGTGCTGAGTGAACACAGCCTATTGAATAATCAGGAGGTGCAGAGGGGTTGGAAATGGGAAGCTGTGGAAAGCGTTATCGTTCGTAAGGGAGAGAGGAGTCACAGCAGTGTGGCAAGGGGGTCTCGGAGTGCTGCTGAAGATGGACCAGCTCTGTCGGTGCATGCAGCCCACAGCTGCTGTAACATGAAGCTCGTGAAAGGTCAGTGGCTGCGCTCTGTAGCCCACTCTCTGCCTATCTGTGCCATCTCTTGAAATAACAGTGACTTCCAGGACTCCTTCACCTTCTTCCCTCTCTGGCCTGACATCCCCTCCCTCCCCGGTCCCTCTCTGGCACACATCCTTCAGCACCACTCTCTTTTCTTCCTTGAGCTTTTCCTGTTGTCATCACAAAGACCTCTATGTCCTTTATTGTACTGTGTCCCCTCCTTGCATGGCTCAAAGGCTATCTCTGGCTCTGGAGATAAAGGGTCTGCTAAGGAAAGGATGGAGCTTTAATTTAGAAAAAAAAAAGCAAAACATAAAGGGTTAAGAAACACGCTGGTGCTCTCTTTGGGTGACAATTCCACTGCTGCTGTAACTTAGACAAGTAAATACAAAATTTGCCTTTAATCAGCTACTTTCTCACTATCATACCCAAACTTTGTGAATATCCTGAACAATCTATTTATGACCTGTTCCCTTGAAACTTGGAAGCAGTTCATTTGAGAGAAGCTTCTATATTACTCTGCCAAGAGAACTACTAAAATAGACTTGCGGCATTGTTATTTTGAGGATTTGTGACCCTTCATTCGTTTGTTTGTTTAAAAGGGATTTTTTTGTTTGAAGCCATTTTGTCTTGGTGACAATGAAAGTTGAAAGGGGTGGTTTAAGTAATAAAAATGTAGCTGTTAATGTTTGCAGTGCGAATTATTTCAGAACAACCTGCGTAGCTGATGGATAGAATGAGAGTTTATGCTGCTGCTCTAACATGCTATTATGTAGTATATCAGGTACTAAAAAATATGTACTGTACTAAGAAACTTTACTAACCTGGAATTGGAATGTTGGGTAGAAAAGTAATTTGCTACATGCTTTTAGGACATAAAGTCCTGTTTAAATTCCCTTCCAAAATGAGGAAATTGTCCCTGCCACAAGAGCTCTGCCCGGGGCTGCAGGGAACACGCGCAGCTCCTTTTCCCATGGGTTTTCTCACAGATGTGCCAGCAATGGGTTTTTTGCTTCTGGGGATGCTTGTTTGCCACTAGCAGGGCCACCTTGACACCTACTCAGGTGGGGCACCAGCCTGACAACTAGCAGGTGATGGGGGAGACGGGCTTTGCTGTTCACAGACACCAGTTCTGTGCCAATTAAATGGCTGGCTGTAGAGAGGTACATGCCTTGGGGTAAGAACCCGAGTTCCTTGTCTCAACTGTGTGTGTAGCAGTGAGAGTGCCATGTGCACTGTCACAGCACCACACATCGACATCGCTGAGGTGTAATAACAACCTCTTCTCTCCCTTGTTTTGCTAAATCATTTTGCTGCAATACAGCACACAGGGAAAAACCTGCATCATCTGAGTCATGTACCTACCCAAAGGATAGTTCACATTCAAAAAAAAGCAAGCAAGCAAACCAGGTGAAGATTATTAGCATAATAGAAATATGATGAGCAATGCACAGAATTTTACAGGCTTTCTCATTAACTGTTCCCCAGTGCCTGCTGAAATATTTGACCAGGGTCTCACAGGACACTCAGTTGTGATTAGTCTAAATAAAGGAGACAGTAGGGCATATTTAAAAGGAAGGTATTTATAGTAACATAGCTGAAAAGGTTTGTAGGACTGACAGATTATTTCTAAAAACGTCTGTGTAATTTGCTACAGCACTGTTCATGGATGCAAAAAGACATGTAAGTTTGTACAAAGAGGTGAATCACAATAAACTCTCAAAAAATCTGTGCTGAAGCTACATTACAATTTACGAGCATCCTTATATCCACTCTACTGAAGATACTAAATCTTATCTAAGGGTCTTGCTCAGCCCTGAGTACCTGCAGCCTACTTCAGGACCGAGCATTTAAGAAGTGCTCTGAACACCTTTGTACATACACAAGTTGCCTTCTCAAACAACGTGGTACCTATTAATCGGCAGTTCATTTGCATTGCTTGTTCTTTAATTTACTTTTGAAACTCCTAACACCCAAGGCAAATATCAGCTCAAGACTTACAGATGTGGTGTGTGTGGTGTGTCCTTCCTGACTTGTGAAAGAAAGTTCCACTGGGGGACCTCTGAACTGAAAGTGCCAATATTTCAATCAGAGAAAAAGTATTCCTTGCCCTTAACAAATGCACAGATGTCTAACTATACTGTAGTCAAATACCATTAGATAAACACCCCACTGATAAAACTGAAGGAGTTATATGCCATTTACAAGCTAATCTATTTGAAAGTAATATTTTAGATCCAGGAAAGCTGACTTTTTCAAATGTTAATTTGTTAAAACTATGGATTATTCCATAATTCCAGTGAATAGGTGTGCTTATAGGGATATGCATGCATTTCTGTCCCCCTGACCTTGTGTTTAGCATTTAAAAATTATGACCAAGACACTGTTGTCTTCACTAAGAGAAGTGGTAGGATTTCAGGTCATGAATTAAACTGCTGTCTCATTGAAGGAAGTCCTAATCTTTACATCTCTTCCACCTTTCTTTTACAATATTGCAAACAGAATAGCCCATATATTGGACAGGTCAAATTATGAGTAAATAGTGATTGATCTGAAATGAAGCCATGACAGAAATTGTGTAAGTGGATGGTGGAAAGTAATTTGATGGCTTTGTAGCCATAGCAAATAATTTTCTCGGCTTTAATAGGTTGATTTGGACTGTGATCTAGAATTACATAAGTTCTGCTCATCCTAAATGACCACACAGTCACTTTTCTGTCATCTCTAGTCAGTGAAGAATTTTCATCTAATCTCAGTAGTTGACAGCCTGGCTTTGCTTATTTATGTCCATCTGCTGGGGTACAGCAATGTGATGTACACAGGCTTTTGATGCTGAAGAAACTTCAAAAGACATGGGACACTACAGCACATAGGTTATCTGAAGCTATTGAAAACCTTTTCTTTTCCAGCTTCTGCAAACCATTACATATACAAACCAAGAGTTCTTCATGCTCTTGGGTGAGGGCCATGGGCAGCAAAACTTTTCCTCTGCTGCAGTGAAACTAAGTGTAATAAGGATGATGGTCTTTGCAGAAAATGAATAGTCAGGCTCATGAATGAACTCATGTAGGGTCTGAGGAATACCATAAATTCCACCAATTTCCCATCCAAGCACCTGGAACATGGAGGTCCATTTCTTGGACTTTGCATACCCAACGTAATCACTTATAATTAGAACAGAAATCAGAAAACATTTTTCAAACATTGAAACAGGGAGTCCTGAAATAGCCTTCCTAATAGAATTGTGGGATGAAGAATCCAAAATTACTTCTAAGATAAATTTATGGATGGGATTATATGGCAAGATAGGATGAACCCAACATACAGATTAATGTGGGAGCCATCAGTCTTTGGCTGTTTCGTATCAGGACCTTGTGATCAGCACAGTAGACATGATCTCTGTTGTTCATGGGATGAGTTGTGTCACATTAACATAAGGTTTCTTGTTTCTGCTGCCCACTTGCAGAGACCAAATATTTTTCCTCTCTTCTTTGATATTTGACTTGGCTCCCAATTTGTTTTGTTTTTAAAATAATTTCTTCTTGCTTCCTTCTGCAGAAATAAGCATCATCTACAGTAAGACCAAGGATACTATGCAGGATGTGATGGGGCTGCTACCTGCTGTTTTGGGGTCATAAAGTAATCAACAGATTTGGGATCAGGAACACATTTTGCCTTGTGCCAAACTGTGAGTCCTATGGGTGTTTGGGAGGCAGTGGGGGCTTCTTTACAGAGGGGCAAATAAATAATTTCCTGTGGCCCTGTGAGCAAGCCAAGCAGCAATATAAACAGGACGTTGACAGTGATCTTGATTTCTCTTGCTCTCTTCTTGTGGCACTACATAGTCCCACAAGAATCTTCACAAATCTTTTTCCTGTGGTATGCTGGGAAATAGATGGCTTGTGGCAGATGGAGACATGCGGAATACATGTGCTCAGCATCCTTTTAGGCATGTTCTCTGTATTCCAGTCTGTGGGATAATTTTAGATTCCATGGTAATATGTATATTAAAAATATAAATGGAAGGCAAAAAAAGTCCAGAACTCTGTATCAAAACCAAACAATTCACTGCATGTCTCTTCTCTTGGGGAGAGGATGAGAAAATAAACAGCATATGATAGACACTAACCATGCTGCTTAATACATTAATGACAATTACTCGCAGACTTCTGATGATTGAGCTGTAAGACTCTGAAGCACAGACTGGAATACAGTAAGGCAAAGTCATACTGGCAAGTAGAGATTCCACTGTGTAACACCACAAACATTTTTAGCATGCTAAGCATAGATTTCTTTCAAGTGTATAGATAGGGGAACTCAAAAGTAAACATCGTTGTTCATATTCGCAGTGTGTGTATCTAAAATGTGTTATTTATTGAACTTTTACACTATGAACAAGTGTACTTAAAGACACTTAGTGGAAAGTGTTACTGTCTGCTAAAGATCTCTTCACTTAATGTTTGCAGAGTCCTGAGTGGTTTGCAAGTCAATTAAACACTGTTGGAACAGAGATAAACACTTCCTATTGAGAAATGTCACATCAGCCTTTCTGCTTCATTTCATTGTGCCATTTAATGCACTGAAAGGCATTCGAGTGGCACAGCACTAGCTATGATATCATGGCACATGCTGAGCCACGTGCAGATGGGTAAACATTATTGTAGTCATACCAGCTGGCACAGAGAGCAGAGAGAAGCTGTCAGGTATGTACTGTAGGGCACAGTAACATGCAGCTAGAGTCTTGATAAAGGGATTTTCTTTCATGCATTACTCTCTAAGCAGCAACATGCGGGCATATGCAGTTTAACAGCCAGTAGCTCTCCCTTCCTTGAAAATTAAAAAGTCAGACAGCCAGCATTGTTGGGATCCTTTCAGGATTAGGTTTCCTCTTGCTTTCTACAAATGGGAATGTTGCAAACGCTGTCACTCTGCACTATGTGATACATCACTCACATTGTTCAGGACATGAGATAAAGCACCGGAGTTCCAGGAGTGCTTGAAGAGCTGCAGTTCAGTTAGTGCTTACAATTTTTCAAACAGCTGACGTATCTGTATAGTATCAATTGCCTTTATGAAGAGCTCAAGAGGCCTTGTTTTCTTAAGAGCTACAGTGTTACAATGAAGGTAAAAGCACGCCTGGTGAGCAGAGAAACCTTACGGCCCTATTCCAGTATGAGGTCTCATTACTTTGATTTCAAAATACTTGAAAGCTTCCAGATTTTTCTTTCATTATTGGAACACTCTGCTACTGTTGCTAACATATTGCTTGATAACATCAAAATCTATGTTCAGAGTTGACTTAGAATTCATTGCTATATTGAGTACTATGTTTCATTCAACTACAAATATTGGGAAAAAGTACAAAATAGTATATAGAAGTATTCTGTGAGATAAAGATGGGGAAAAAAGAGAAGATAACTCAATGCATTTGGAAACTCTTAGGTTTTGCCTTGTACTTCAAGTAAATGTTGGTGTCATATGATTCATACTTTACGATAAATTAATGCAGCACCCTGAAATGGAAATAAATAAGTCTCCAGTTCTCAGAAATGTGCATGCATTATTGTTGAATCAGAGCTTGGCAGCAACACCACTGGCACACATGAAAGAAGTGTCCTTTTTGTCTTCTATGGGGATATTTTTGGAACTGCATTTTGAAAATACCATACAGATTGTAGCTGCAGCAAACCAAAGAGCACCAGGTAGCTGATATAGCCATGAATGAAACTTGCTGCATTTCCTAATCAAAGCAGTGACACAATCTTTTCTTGCTTCCCATTGCCAGCTGATAGGGCTGAGCCTCCTTCCCACTGCTACTGAACCACGCTTCCAGCAGTAGGTGTATCAGGTGGAAGAGACATTGGTCCGTCTGTGCCTTTGCTCATAGAGAGGACCTCAATTTGACCTTGATTACTTTTATACATTCATGGCCCTTTTTACATGTTACTTTTTAAATTAAAAAAATAGAAATTAAATTGGAACCAAAAAAATGTGGTTGAAAAGAACTGGAGACTTCAGTTCACTTTCTGGTTTTGGGAAAGCAATAAGACATGAAAAGATAAAAAGAGAAATATGTATAGGAAACCAAAGATGAGGTTTGTGTGTGTTTCTTGTCACCCTACTGTATACAAGGGAAAGTCGTTAAGGTTACAAGTCATGACAGTTCTTGATGATAAAATTGCTTTGTCAACAAAAGCGCTGTGTATATAAATGTATATGTCATCTTCTGCTCTTTCTGTCTATATATTATATATTTGCTTGTTTAAGCATAATAAACCCTAAAATTTACAGCATCTTCCACAATTTTTATGTAAAGTTAACTGAAAGCAGATTTTACTTGGAAAAAGAAAACAATACCCAGTACAGCATTTACAACAAAAACATTTTGGATTTGGAGTCGGTTCTCTGATCGGAGAGGGAAGGTTCTCAGTGAACCACTGCTGCTGGGGCTCTCTGCTGCGGGACCCTGTACCCAAGGCTCTTGGCAGATGGGGATACCCCATCTTCCCTGCTTCATGTCCTCCTCAGAGAGCACAGCATCAGGTGTTTTTTTATTTACTCTCCTTTTGGACCTTTGGCTTACTCTGTTGTAGCTCACCCTGACTCATCTCCAGCAGGAAGGGTGGAGGTTTACCTCTCCCAGAAGAAGAGATCTGGTGGTTACAGGACCCTTCTGGGATGTGGGAATTCTGGAGTCAAGCCCTCTAAGACTGAGTATACAAGACAGATTTCCTGCTTCCTGGATGAGGGGACTATGGCATCATGCACAAGGTGAGGGTGAGCATGGGCACTTTCTTCTTCATCCAAGCTTAAGGAAATACAGGACATAACATTGCTTCTCTGAGAAAAAAAAGAAAAAAAACCAAAAAAACAAAAAACCCAACCAAAACAAAAAACAGCATTTGAGGCTCTGAAGCCTTTCCACAAGGGTGCCAAATCCAAACAAAAGAAAAGTATTCCTGACTCCTCTTTTTTTCAGTGCTTATTACAGTTTGATTCAGAAGTCCCGTCATGCTGATTACAGCACTCAGCTGGAAATTCATTCTTGGGTGCTCAGCTCTCTCCATTCAGCCTCGTAGGTGCCTCACCCAGTGTCATGAAGTCCGCCTCCACAGCCAGGCTCTCCAGCCTGTGGTGTGGGTTAATGCAAGCCTGAAATTCCTTCTGGCACCTTGGCCTTAACACTGTTCTGCCTAAGTGATAGATGCTTAGCATTGGTGTGAGTCAGCTGCTTCAGTACATTCTTGTTTCTCCTGGACAACACATGCCATCAAGTGCTGAAGGTCACCAAGAGGTCAGCTGGGAGGGGATTTGGGTATGGATGAGTCCAGGTATGGATGCAGATGGCCACAGAGCTCTAGTGAGAGACTCTTCAATCTTCAGTAACCAAGGCCCAATCCAAAGTTTATAGGAGTCAAACCAGAAATTGCTGTCTTTCCTCATGAAGGATCTACTGCATCAGCTGTGTGAAAAAAATGAGCTCTTCTTTCCAGCACAGGCCAGCTGCTAGAAAGCAACACTGTTAAGACTTTATAACAGACTAACCTGAAGATTGCTGGGAAATCAGATTAAATTCTTCTGAAATAGCTTGGGGTGGAGACACTACACTACACTAAGCATAGAGGATAAGAACCCTTATTAGGGGAAATTATCAGAGATCAAAATATTAAGTATTGTAACATCTTGAAATAGGCAGCATCTTCCAAGAATTTCATTAATAGCCTGGATTTGTCTGAGTGAAAAAGGAAGTGTAAAATAAGACCAAAGCAAACTAATACATCTATAATATGATGCTGCATATAATGCCAGTCCTTGGGCAGCATCGCAAACTGCAGACTTGCTGCCCCGCAGGGTGTGCAGTGCAAGTGAGCAACACACAGGATGAGTGGCCCGCTTGTACCTTAAATCCTGCCTGGCTTAACCTTCTAAATTGCTGCAGTGGTAGTATCACAGCTTAAAATATATCCTTCCCGGTTCCTTATGTGTGTTGCCCTGAGAGTTACTCTTGAGGCTAATGGAAGGCAGGAAGTTAGGTGCTGTTATTTTTTTTTCCTGTGTGTATGTAAAGCTTGGTAGACTAAACTAGCAGGGTCAACAATAGGCAAAATTAAAACAGTTCTAAAAATGAACTAGACAAGAGGAAACAATTACGGGGCTGCTATTTGGAGGAAACAAGCACTGGGTGGTTCAGTCGCTAACACAATGAAGCAGACAGCCCACGATGGTGCTTCTAAACCCTTCCCGGTCTTGTATTCCCAAACTGTCCAGTGTTGTTTACTTGCCTGGAACAATGCCACAGACACATCCTGATAGGTTAGGAGTGATCCTTGGCGATTGCTATGAGAAATAGGAAGTGGGCAGAGAGGGCAGTGGTAAGTGACGCCTGCTCGTTTGAGGAGCTGAGCAGCGAGTACTTTCAGTCTCCCTGGGTTGTCTGAGGCAACGCCTTCAGTCAAAAAATAACTCCAGGAGGTATCATGAGCTGCTAAAAGCAACATCAGATAACCTTCATGATTTCTCAGGCCTGATTTTAGGATGTCAAAGGGTTTGGTAGTACTGCTGCCATACCCCCAAATCATTCAAGCAGTAGTGATTGGTAGTGGTAAAAAAGAGAGAGATAACCTTAAGTCAAATGCACTGACTGGAAATTCAGAGGACTTCTCCTCATTTTTGTGCTGACACAGACTTACACTGCATCCTTCGTTGTTTCAGCTTTCTGCCTGCGGCTAGTGTTGCTTCTTTTCTCTTCATCCTTTGAATGATGCATTTCAGCTGCATGGGGTTTGTGGCAGGCACAGTCTCACACTTGCTGTAGGTACTGCACGTAGAACAGTGATGCCGGGTTTCAGGCTACCAAAACAATACCAGAAAGAGACTCCTGAGACCATCTGCCCTACTACTAGTTAATGAATTTGTCTATCAAACTATATAACTGTACAATAATCATTGTTTCATTTTTAATGACAGATGTTAGCCAGGCTCTCTGATTTCTAATTAAAAGTTAATGATTAAAAAAAAAAAAAAAGGCATTCTCCCTTTGCAGAAGGCACATAAATGTCAGAAATGGAAAGCACCAAGAGCACAACAGATATATTATGCAGATATCCATTAATGAAGCAGGACAAAAAAAAGGAAGAGTTTCTCAGCAGTGTCATTTTTTTCCTGCCTTATCAAAAAGTTTCTACTAAGTGAAGATAATTTAAAAACTTTCATTCAAAAGGCTAAATAAAAAACAATGAAGTGCTTTCAAACCTCTGCTCTGGAGAATTTATGGAAGGCATCGTGTGCAGATCTTCTTGTCTGTCAGATTTTATCATGTGAGGTGAGAATGGTGGGTTTTTTGAATCCAGAAAACAACATAGACCACAAGCATGTCATCAGAAACTTACCACATAGTTATTCCTTTTTGTCTGCAAACATTTTAATTGCAGCTGCAAGAGACTGAAAAATCCTGCCTGATAAGTGTGCTTTTCTGCTTTAAAAATACAATCGAAAGCAATCTGCTAGCAAGCCTACACAAAAGCTCATTAAATTAAATGCTAGGGATTATCTCTGAAGGTAAGTGAATATCGAAGGCAGGTGGAGATAATGAAAGTAGGATATTATCCCATTAACATTTGTTCTGTTACTACACCCACTTTGCTGTCATTCCTCATTAGCATCCTACCAGAAAGCTACAGACTAGCTGGTAACTATAGCACAAGAAGTGTAGCCTGCCAGTCCTGCAGAGCAAAGGGAGGTGCTGACAGCTCGGTGGCAATCCAGGCAACCCTGCGCCAAAGAGAAGTGCAGGCTGCAGGTGAGGCTACAGAGAGCAGCGAGGTGCCTGAGCTGCCCTTCTCAGCAAAGCCAGATTGTGTCGGTGATGCAAGAGCTCTGCTCGGAGTCTGCCAAAAATGTGTACGCTCTTTCAATGTTTCATTACCTCACACCACCCATTGGGCTACTAATGGCACTCCTTCTACCGAAAAATGATCTAGCACGGTGCACGTGTCCCACAGCACACGCAACACCTCCAGACCCTTCCTTAATAGCTAGGAACTCAATGTACTCTCTAAATG
Organism: Falco peregrinus; assembly: GCF_023634155.1. Lineage (NCBI taxonomy): Eukaryota > Metazoa > Chordata > Aves > Falconiformes > Falconidae > Falco > Falco peregrinus. The sequence continues at coordinate 24,122,915 of NC_073727.1, forward strand.
CAGGCTGGCAAGGAGGGTGGTGCAGTTACACCGGCCCTGGGACAGCTCAGGGAAGGGAGGCAGGAGAGGCGGAGGTTCTCCCGTGGCTCCTGGGCTGCAGGGAGGTGGGGGTGTAGGGTGACCCATTGGGGTCTGCAGCTATGTCCCATCATTCCCACCGCACTGGGCTTCCCTAGTGGGAAAGTCGAAGGGGAAGACAACAACAGGACAGTTCTGCTGTCTCACCAGCTCTGCCCTCTGGAGTCCCCCGGGAACAGGAGAAAGCTCTCCAAAGAGTGCACCCTGGAGAATCTAGGTCATGGTGGAGTGGGAACAAGAGCCACTGGGAGCTAGTTTTTGGGGCTTGTTCAGGAGACTGGGTTAGAGCTTTCCTTTTATAGAATTTGAAACTACATTTCTGCAAGCACAGATTGACCTTGTTTGTTCATCTAGTTAAGCACAAGCTTTCATTCCTCTTGCAGAAGATGGGGTTCTAGAGGAAAAAACCTTCCATGAAAGAGTCCTTATGATGTCCCCACGCTGGCAACACTTGCTAAATGACAGCAGAATTTGCAGGAGAAATGGGGACACTGTAATGACTGTCAGGCAACTCGCTGCTTCCTCCAGACAGTACCCTCACTATTTTCACTTCCTTCTTCCCTCCCCTTCTCTCTCTTGCCATTGGAGTTCCTCTTGCGATTCCTTCCCTCCCTTCCTTGTCTTTCCATGTAACCGATCCCCACCTAAGTAAATCCCATCCCAAGAACCAACTCTCAACTCAATTAATCACTACTCTCCCTGCTTTTATGTTTTAAGTTTCCCTAACCCCATTTCTAGTTTGTTTACATACACTAAAAAGAAGTAAATCTGTTGAGGTGGGGAAAGCCCATTATTCCATGTTTCTGTGAAGCCTCTTTCCCCTCTTTTCTTTCCCTTTCTCACCTCTTAACTCCCCCTAAGGCCATGAGTGTTACAAACATAAATACAATTGCATTTGGCTTTGAAGCACATCAGCCCCATACAATAAGATACCCTACAGAAGATACCTATAGGCCATGCTTCATTTTTTTAACTGTTTTCCTTCCTCCTCTCTGCTCCTGTATTCGTTGTCTCTCTGTTTTTGTTTGTATCCTCTGCCCCATTTTTCATCCAGGACCTCTGTCTTCTTCACCCCACCCTTGCAGCCTCACCTCGAAGGAATGCAAACCAAATAACCATTCAGGGCTGGTGAACTTTAAAACCCATGACACTCAACTGGGTTGGAAATGAGACGAAACAATTTCACCCGTCCCTTGTTTAGGGCCCTGACGAACAGCAGCTTGCCGCAGCTCCTGGGTTACTGTGCAGGAGGATGTGCCGCTGCATGTCTCTGTTTCATAAGGGAAACTTTGGAATGTGGCCCTGTACCAAAAAGCCTGTTGTAACATGGTTTGTTAGAAGGACACCTTGGATCCCCCACATGCATCTCATAGACAAGGGCCTTTCAGCTCACCTTCTTTGATAGTGAGTACATGGAAATGGCAGGATCAGTCTTGTTGATTGCTTAAGTGGAGTAATTTTTTAGGGCAGTGAATAGACTAGTCAGCAAATCTGTTTGGCCCAAGTTGAAAACCTGTCCCAAACAACTGAATAGAGCTTTGTTTGCTTCAGCAAGAAAACAAGATTAAAAGGCCTCCCTAGTTTTCATTTTCTTGCTTTTTAGAAAACATTTCTTAAGGCTGCCTAAGAAAGGTGTGTGCGATCCCTTTATTTTCTTCAAAAATCACTTCCAAGCTGGGTCAGAAATGTAGTTTATTTGCTTAGCAAGTCATTAAAACAGTGTAAGTAAAAGCAGAGCCAGGGCACTGGGGTCTGAGACATAAGGAGGAGGTACTTTCTCCTGTGGCCCCCATGTGTCAGGGCTATAGGCAGTGGTGAGAGATGCTTGACATGGGGGCTCCCAGGCGGTGGGGAGCAGCAGTGAGTCCCAGGGCCAGAGGGGTCCCAGCCTGTGGCGCAGAAAGCCCCTCGCAGGGAGGGCACAGGGTGGTCTGGCAGAGGTGGCCAGAAGTGCCAGTGCTTTGCTACTGCACACAAAAGAGCATATTTATTGTTTGCTCAGCTCTCACCATCTCTCTTTTCATACGCAAAAAACCAAGCTTGCAATTATCACAATAACAAAGCTGGAATTGAACTTCTTTTCTGGAAAGCCATGAATATCAGTTCTGGGTTTGGCTCTTATAGGATGAAGCTATTCTTTTAACAGGAAGGGGCGGAGATTATTTCTTGAAAATGAGCTAACAAAGTAAAAATGAAATATTTTAAAAATACAAGAGAAAGAAAGTGCCTGAATCCAGATCCCATCATATTTCCAAGGGCATAAATCTGATTTTCCATGCAATTACTTTCAAAACATGGTCAATGAGAGATATTTTCGTTTATTTGGCTGAATTGTGACAACATTCTCTCTCTTTTTTTTTGTATAGCCCTCCAAGCCTGATCCAAAATATACTAAAGCCAGTGGAAGGGCTCCTACTGTCTTCAAATGGGCTTTGGATCAGGCCCTAATTAGCCTTGGGCAAATACTTAAACTGTTGTATGTTGAGTCTTAAACCATACTTTGTTTTCATTCTAAGTTTATTAGAAAAGCTATGAATAGCTTACATCTCTTCATTTAGGAAAATTTGATTACATTAGTTTGTATAAAAAGCCCCCAACAAGTTAAAAACCTACCCTGGGAACACTGTACCTATATCCTGTTAAGAAGGAATCTGAAAAGTGTGCAATCTTTCCATAGACACAATGCACATTTCAAACATCACAAAAAAAATACCCAGAAATCTTCCTCCAGCAGTCTCTGTATTCACTAATGATAGTCTGCTGTGTGTCTATACCTGTACCACAGCAGCTGATATATGTATGATATATAAAAGAGTGTCTGCATACAGAAGGGTACATATTAAATATAGCTATAAGCAACTGTAATTTTTATTGATGTAAATAAACTACGCTAGATGAAGGATATTTTTGGTGATATAATTATATCTACATTAGAGTTCTCTTGGCACGACTATCTGCTTCAGGTGAATTTTTCACACTTCACAGCAAAGCTGGCAAGACTTTTAAGAGTTATTAAGTCGTAGGCTGGATAACATTTTAGTTGGCAAAGCATAAGCTTCTTGACTTGCTCTGCACTAATGTGATACAGTAGTATTTACTTAATGAGCACATTGGAGAAGGAACTTGATTCAGATGCTTAAATCAAAGTCCTGAAGCCAGAACAGATCCAGTGCCAATCACAAGTTTTTATGAAGACTGAACAATGCAGAAAAGGTACACAAGTGCAGACAGCTGCCTTTTCACTCTAATTAGAGCAGGCCATACCCTACCTAGCTGACTCCCTTCCAGAGGTCAGATAGCCACTTTATTATTGCCAAATGCTCCTCCAGCAATACAGTTTATTAGCCTGGGCTTGCTGCCATGATAACGCAGCTACATGACTTTCAGAGTGGACCTGGTATATGTCTGGCTAGCCCAAAAGGGAGCCATGTAGGAATCTGTTATGTTGCTATACTGGGTAGGACTTCTGGTCCAAAATTAGATGTCTAACATGTAGTTATCTATGTCTGAGAGAGTTCTCAAGGCTCTTTTTAGAAGCGATGAAGAGAAACGGGCACAGCTGGGGTTCAATTCATCTCATTCAGAGGTTTGTGTCCAAAATAGGCCAGAGGAAGTATATGTGCAGGTGTGTAAACTTGTAAACTTAGGTGAGGTGATTTCCAACCACCTAAATGGCTGCAACTTGGACTTGGTAACACATGGAAGTTGCATTCATTCAAGCAAAAGTGAGATGCTATAGCATGTTAATGAAACAAGTACCACATGGAGCCATGGCCATGGTATGAAGTGAAGATGTGTGCCTATGGATAGTAAAGCCTAGTACTTTCAAGGACATGACTGCAAAATCCTGTTTTGGAGACAGATCAAATCACTTATGTTGTCTAGTATTTGCTGAATGCCTCTCCTGCGCTAATTTATTGGGGGCTGCTGGAAGAACAAGTGGGAAGGTAATGCAATGCTGTCCCAGATAAAAGTATCTCCAAGCAAACTGGAAAAACAATGAGTGAGATTAAGTGGGCTAAGTGGCCTTTAAAAGACACTGTCTGAAGCTGGAGAGGGACACAGATTTTCAGTTTAGAGACAGGACCACAAGGCAAGATTTACTGACACACATTCACAAAGATGCTCATGAGGAAGGTGACTAGACAGGCAGTAAGCCTGCAGATAGTTGTCTTATTTTGAGATAAATTGGAGAGGTACATTGTCTATATTGTCATTATTCTAAATAAACCCTTAACTTTATCTTGGTGCTGCTGCCCTTGTGCTGCATGGGGACAGCTGAGTCTGTACAGGAGTAAGTGGGTTAGTAGTGGTTAGGGGCTAGTTTGCTGGCTGCTTTCAGATGGTGAAACTATATGCTACAATCCTGTGTCAAGCTACAGACTCTCAAGCAAACAGGTACCTCTGGAGATGGCAGGGCAGTACAGTGCCAGTCTTGCTTCCTGGTGGCACTGGATGAGCACAGCTGCCGTGCCCTGAGCACAGGTCTGTGCTCCTGGAGAGTCTTCGTGCATCACCAGCTCAGAAATCACCACCCTGGGCCTGCAAATGCAGCTCCAGAGACCTTCAGGGGCCATAAGGACAGTTCTCCATAATCACTGGCCTAAACTTGACTTATACTTGTTTGCCTTAACGTTTATAACATGAAACCAGCATATACTGACATGGTATTGAACAAGCCAATGGTGTTCAGTTCCTCCTAAATTGCAAAAGCAAAGTAAATTCCTAGTGGTGAAGAGGTCCTAGACACTGAGGTCTCCTCCTTGCTTGGAGCTCCAATGAAACAGAGGATGGCTGTGTCAGTGTCCAATATTCTTATTTAATCAGATCATTTGTGTGAAAATGGGCAGCTCAGCCTTAAGTTAGAAAACTGTTGCAGGCTTTCAGGAGCCACCCAGCAAGAGACTTAAATCTTCCAAATGAATAAACTGATTGTAGTCCATCAGACACTTCTCACCAAGTTTGAAAGAGAAACATTTCTAAAACCTGCTCACACAGCATAGTTCCGTATGTCTGATCTGGTAATTAGCACAACTCTTCTGTGAAACACCCTGTTAAGTAAAGGCGTTTGATCTGCAGCAGTTTTTGTCGATGGTTCTGACAAGTTAACTTGGTGCCTCTTTAAGGACTAAATCTTTTGGAAGGGGGTGTTATTTTGTTTTGAAGGAATACTTTTAACAGATCTCAGTTGCACAGAAATGAACAAATGGGTGGAGTAAGAAGGTGCCATCAGCAGCCTTACAGCTGTTGGTGTGTATTTGATTTGTAGATAAATCTTCATGTCGTAAAGGTACCTCCTATCTCCCTTTACACAGAAAACAGAGCTTTTGTGTTAAATCTTTCATGCTTGCTGGCGCCCAGATAATCCTAATGCTCAGCATATGTAAATTTTTTTTTCTTAGTGTTAAAAGTCTACTTAACAAATCTCTCTCATTACAAATATATAGATACTATTCAAATATCTTTAAATGAGGTGTACTATTCTACAGTCTCTCCTGTCTTCTTCGGCTTTCTGGATTACCACCACCAAAGTATGTGCACATAAAACTGATTGAATCCAAATCAGCATTCTGCCTCCATCTGTAGTTTATTTCATTCACCTGCGGAAGGACTTTTCAAAACTCTCACAAGTTCAGCCTTTCAATGGAAACAACAGTTTATTTTCCTGCTGAAGATGGATAACATTATTAAACACCCCAGGCTTTTCACTTGCAGGCAATGCATAGCAAGAAGGAATCTTAAGCACTGGATGCAACATCTACACCTTCACCAAAGGCTACTTGTCAGAAATTATTTCCTTTTCTGTATAGCAGACATTTTTCCCTTTCATGAATTCTCTGTCCTAAGGCCACTTTTTGTATTCCCTAGACATACCAAATTTTTTTATATCAGACCTTTAAGTCTTGCTTGTTTTGAACAATGTTCCATCAGAGTAGCAAGCAAATGTCATAGGGATCACTAAAAATAAGGATACATAAGTCAAAGTGTATAATTTCATGTCATTTGAGATGGTGTAACTCTCCATACTGTTCTTCTTCAGACTGTCCATAACCTCTCAGTTCGGATCCATATGGGCAATCTCTAGCCTTCAAACATTTGTTCACCCTACACTGAAAGTAGCAACATAGCCCCGGGTTCTAAACTAATGAATTGTTGACCCAGCTACACACAAATAAGCTAGTGTTTGCACTTCGTTTGACAGGTTGGGAAAAAAATTTCACCCCTGATTTGCCCAAGTCCTTCAGAAGAAGTTGCATTTATTTTGACACCGGTTGTTTAGCCAGGTATTGTATGTCCTAGCAGATGAAAACAAAGTTTATTTGGGTAAATGCATGCTGTAAGGTAAGACACAGGTCAGGGGATGATTAAAGGCTATGTGTCTGGCCCTGGGATGCCGAGGTGTGCATGTCACGCACCCACGTTATTCTCAGGACAGCTTAGCACCCTGCCTTCCCCTAAGGATCTGGCTGCCTACGACATGGGCCTCTTCAGCAGGGAGCATGCACCTTGCCCAAGCAGGGTTGCAGGATTGTTTTAGTGCTGTAAGACGCTCTGGGACTGGTGGTGAAAACCCACGCCTAGCCTGCTTGGCCTTGCTTGCACTGTAGCCACAAGGGCTGCGAGGGGGGACGTGTGGGGTGCAGCCTCCTCTGCCTCACAGCATGGGTTTGCTTGGGGGTCTCATGGGAACATCAAAACACTTGGGGTCCAAAGTGGACTTAGACCCCTGTTCAAAAGGCCTTCTGAGGGCTCAAATCAGAGTAAGGTCAACATGCAACATTATCGACGAATTCTTTCATGACTTTAGCCCAACTTTTTTGTTCAGAATGCTGGAAACAGTTTGCTCTCTCTTTGGTCAAAGGCCAGACTGGGCTCAGCTGTCACCAAGAAGGGTAGTGGGGAGCACTAGTGGATGCACAGTAGCTTTCCTGACCTCAGTATGCTCACACAAAAATGGAACAGCACTGTTACACTCAGATCTACTATTTTCAGAACTTGATCTCAGTGGGCAATTAGTCACTAGAGAGTGAGATAACTACTTGCCTAGAAAAGGGACCTCATGAGATGAGTCAGTTGTCAGCCTTTGCTCTTTCCCCCAGTCGGCAAATCCTTACTCAAATGCTAGTCATCAGAACAATTAGAGTATTCTATTAGCTGGTAATCCAGGCAGAAGTTCTGTAATAGTGTGAAGTAAGAAGAAGGGATATTCCTAAATGGTTTACCCATCCACTCATCCCTAGCACAAGGAAACTAAATTCCAGCTCTGCAACAGATGTATGCCAAAGTTCACATAATTTTATTTTTATGTTCATCAGTTGTATTCATAAATTAAACCTATGGCACATTTCTTACTAGAATGTAAAAGAATGAAGTAATATTTTTCCCCATGGAAATTTCTTGGCACAAGTTCTTGGGTACTTTCAAACATGATTTTTGAAATAACTTTTTAAAAAGCAGAAAGTCAATACGTATTTACTTGGCCTTAGCTATAGATATATTTTCAACCTCTGGCTGAAAGGAAAACAGCTCCTCCTTTGAGTGAAAGGAGATTTATTTGTTGTGAATTCATGGCCAAGATGCTATTGAGCTCATGCCCACCATTGGCTATTTTCATCTGTACAGTCCTTGTCCATGTTGTCCTGTTACAGGGTCCTTGTCAGCACCCCAGAAACCACTGTCATCCTTACCGCCCCCTTCACTTCTTGCACCCCTAGTCGCATCCCAAAGGCAATCTGTGTTTAGGAGCAGGGCTCTCCTCACCCCCACTGCCATTGAGCGGTATTTCCCACAGCTACAGAGATCACTCCCCTCCTGGACCCTTCTTTGCAAAGACACCCTGCCACGCTTCTGCACTAGTGCCAGGGACCCCGTGTTTGATGAGCAGCTGGCCCCATCAGGATGACAATGAGGGTTACTCTTTGCAGAGTGCCCATGCATTGCTGCAGCTCCACTAGCATGGGCTGCTCAGACACCCTTCTCCATCCTCTGCTCACACACCAGAAGCTGGTCCCATCAGCCTGGTGTTTTGAATGGGCAAAAGCACTGTCTACAGCCACCATGCACAAGCAGGCAGGCAGCAGACAAAAAGCATGAACAGGTGTGGTCTTTCTTTAGATGTAAAATACTCCTCATGAAGCATGGATTTCAGGATATGTGGTGTCACAGTTTGCTGGTTGTCTTCCCTCCATCTCACCCCCAGAACAGCAGCAGGATGGTATGGGGGGGAGCGAGACAATGTGTAGCCACCCACATGTGCTCCAGCCTGACTGTCCAGCTCCTGGGGGTCAACCATTCATCACAAATACATGCCAGAGCAGCCTGGCCTGACACCATCACTCCTTGCCAGACAGCATGGAACCTTTGCACTCCTTTTCCCCCAGGTCTTAGGAAGTGGTTCCCCTTCCTGCCTCCTGCATTCTCCATGAGCCAGCCAAGCCTGGCTGTCTTGGTTCAGACAGAGTCCACCACTAAGAGAAAAGCAGGCTGTAAGGCTGGCTGTCTTGTGCTGTAGAGAGACAAAGGTGACCAGGAGAACATCTTCCAGAGAGTAGGGCAGGGTGCTGCAGATGGGTCCTGGCTTGCACTGCTTGCACCTGGGTAGGTATAGCACAGGCATCAGCCTCATCCAGGCTGAAAGGTCTTGAGGAGGCAAAAGTGATGCTGATGTTGCTGGAAAAGCCCTGCTGGAGCTGAAGCAGATGTGAGGCTCATCTCAGAGAGGTGAGCCACAAGCCAGCTGGCCTCCTGCCACCAGCATGGTGGGGCTGGTCTCAGCTTCTCCTCAAAACTCCCAGGACTAGCATGCTGGGGCACACACCTGGTGCTCAGAGGGTGTGAAGGGTCTAAAAAGAATGAGAAATAGGCTGTGGAAGTGCTGTGACCTTTGCAGGCAGTTGGTCCAGACCTATTTTTTGGTGTCTCGCTGGCCTCACCTTTCTCCCCACTTTTTCCACTTCTTAAAATTACAGCCAAACCACTCCCCAGATGCCTCTTACTAATATCTTCATGTGAACTGCCCTGTCCCAGGACCTCTAAGCTCAACACCACCTAGGCTGCTGTGCTGGCAAGAGAAGGAGAGACACTTCTGTGCTGTCCTGGTTTCTAATAAATACCTCTTGGGAGACATCCTGAGAGATGCCTTGGGAAGTTGTCTTGAGAGGGAGAGCCTGGACCCAGGGAACAGCCTGGGAGTCACATCCCTTGTGCCACTGCTTCTATTTGCAACAGATGTTGCTCAGGGAGTCCTGGGATTAATTTAAATGATTGTTGATTTTATTCCATAGTGTGTCTGAGATGTTCCCAGAGGTGCCTCAGACCAACTGCAAAGTGAGTTTCTTTGCACACCCAACCTTCAATGGGCCAGGAGCTTGAGCTGGTCGGAAAAGCAGGTCCAACAACACAGGCTATAGGGAGGGGATGGGGATACTATTTTTTGAAGAGGGTTTTCCTATTCAAAGATGCATTGCCTAATGCATTTTTTCCACATCTGCTGTCTAAGTTGCCAGTCCCGCTTTGAAGGTTGGCCTGAAAGGAAGGAGTGAGACCTAGTGCTGGACTCAATGCTGTTGCCACAGCTGGCACATTGCAGCATGGCAGAACGGTTTCTCTTGCAAATGCCTGTCCTCTGTGGATCTCTCTTGTGAGGGTCCTGGAAGCTGAAGGCAGTTTCCCCATTTCTGAGTATTTTTGTGAATCCCAGAGGCCTGCAAGGCATCACTCATAAATGTCCCATCCTGTGGGGACAGGCTACAAAGCCAATTCATCCCTTACAGTCTGCGTGGCCTGGGAGAACATGTGTGTTTTATCCCAGGCAGTATTAACAGGCTTTGCCTCTGGGTTGTGAGGCTGGGTTGTGTCACGTTACCGACCTGCATCTCATCTCCTGACTTGGAGAGGTGGGAATTCGTAATTCCTCTCACACCAAAATGTGCACAGTCTCAGCGAGGGCCACCACCACCATTCAGCAATGACAAAAAAGAGCCCACGCTCATTCCTTGCATATGCCCTGTGTCCTGCCTCCGAAATCCTGGAGGGAAGGAAGGGGAGCGATTTTCTCAGTGCATGTAGGCAACCAGACAGGCCAGCTTTGTGTAGGTGGAGTCTGGCTGCTGTGTCCTCTGTGGGCTGCTGGGCAGAGGCGCAGACAGCCCTGGGGAAAGGGCGCAGAAGGCCCAGAGCTCTCGTCTGGCCTGTGTTTTTCCCTATCCCCTGCTTTTTCTAGAAGATACTGGCAGCTAACGTTGTGAGTCAGGCAGCGCTTATGTGGTCTGCTGCATTTCTCCTGGGCACTGTAGGTGTTTTGATTTTGTGGTTTGGGTTTTCTTCTTGTTTTCCCCTTCTGTCAATAATTGAAATGAAAGGTCAGGGGGAATAACCAGAAAGAAAGGGAACAGGAGTACTTACAAAGTGAAGTAAGCCTCTGGCTGGGAATGACATATACGTTTTGCACAAAATGCTCTGGTAGCTTTTACTGTCAGAGAAGGGCAGTGCAAGCCTCGGCAGAAGAACCACTTCTAACCTGATGCTCACCCACAATGTAGGTGCAGACAGGAGGGAACAATGACATGAGCAAAATTTACAGTAGCTACAGGTACTCCTTGGAAATCTCCCACCCTGTGACTGGCAACTCAAATACCAAAACCCAGGCAGGGCTGAACTAAGTTCATTCACCAGACTGAGAGCCAGGTTCTGGAAAGCACTATGGGAACCAACATTCTCAATGGGTGTTTTAGTAGACATGTAATCCAAATCCATGTATTGAACTCAGCATGACCAATAAACAGCTTCTTTGTGTTTCAGTTGTATAGCTGAGGCTTAATTGAAATGGTACAAACCTCCCACTAACTAAAGAAGGTCTCCAGGCAGTGCCACCCTCAGCCTGTTTCATGAGGCTGGCCAGCACTGGTTTTGCCTACTTCTCCATCAGCTTTCTAGCACCCTGATTACATATCTGTCATCTCTCTTGCCGATTTGAACAGGAACTAGTCATTTCCAGGTAGTATTAAGTAAACTTTTCACACCTTCAAATTAGCTTTTCAGTTACCCGTTTACTTTTTGATGTGTTCTGTGGATGCATTTTGGGTAATTTGAAACAGGCCAAGGCGGATGTCAGGAATACCTGAGAGGAGATGACTGTAGTAACTAGGAAAAAATAGTCTGGGCTTATGAAGGGTTTTCTCAGTGGGCATGGAGAATAATAAATTAGTTTTAAAGAGGCTGTAGAGGTAAAATTAATTTGGTTTACTAACTACATCTGTGGGGGAAAAGACTTTAGTATAGCTTCCGGACTGAGTCCCTCTGGGGCAGGAAAGGGCAACAACACTACAGATAAGTAAGTCAACAAGTTTTCTTCTCTTTCTAGCTTTTCTTCTTTTTTAGTTCACTGGAAAACAGCGTGAGATGGAAAGAAGAGATGACAGGAAGAAAATCCTAAACCAAGTATTTTCTAAAAAATGGGATGATCAAAGCAGAAATCAGTCAATATGTCTTCCCCAAAATTACCATGAGCTATTGCTACCTTTTTTTGGCCAGCTCTTATGGACAAAATGTCGAACATGATTTTGCAAGGATAGGGTCACAAGAAGGGACCAACGTAATTTTTGGCCACAGGGCACAGACAGATGTCATTGAAATAGTTCCTTTCTCTGCTAACCAAAAATACACACTGCAATTTGATTAAACAACATGGAAAATTATGTGGGGTCTGAAGGGACTCATTTATGAAAGAAGACTTAGATCAGAGGTATTAAATGTATTTTTAAAAGGACAACCATTTCTAATAACTGAGAACTTTAGGTAGAACAGATACGTATGTCAAAAAAAAAGGGAAGAAATAAGTAGGAAAATCTCTGTACAGCAACATCCACAATTCCCTGTGGAATTGTCTCCCACAGGAGCTTGTCATTTTTATTAGATGTGACCAAGCATCAGGCCCCAGAGCCAGCCTGTATTTTCATAAAATTGATAGCTGTGATCAACCTGGTTTATTTCTTTCATGAAATTTCCTCTTATAAAGAGCTCATTTTGTTTTTGAAATGAAGTAATGGAACCAGCACTGCACATGTGAAACAGACAGGTTAGAAATAGGTAAAAAAAAGGCATAAGGTGCTATCAGGATCTTTCCTAAACTGCTGGTGTGGCAGCCTGACAGTTGGGTTACCAGTCCTGACACCTCTGGCAGGAATTACTGTGTTTCATTACGCAAGAGCAGAAAATACTCTGATCACCTGGTTCCTTTTCACTCATCCGCTGCATAGAGGTTAGACTGCAGTGAACCACCAGATCTTATCAAAGAGTAAAAAGAAATGAGTAGGTCTGTGAACAGCAGAGGCAATGGAGCCTGGTTTGTGAGGAATTGTGTCTTGTGGTCGGGTTCTCTGATGTCTAATAAGGTGTGAGTTTTGCTTGAAACTTTATATGCAAGAAGAGCATTCATTCACTGCTGCTGTCTCCCACGTGGACTCTCTGATGTTTCACGAGGGGTGAATTCATGCCATATTGATTTCTTAGAACTGGCACAAATAAGCTCTCTTTTCTCTAATCTCTCCTCCACACACTTTGAGACTTCTATACAGCTAACAAATTTGGTTTAGATCGGTTGTGCGTATGTTCCAATCATTCCATCCCACCCCACACTCTCCAGTCCCTGGAGGCTTTTGTGGGACCAGAGCAGAGAGCTGAGCTGCCTGGAAAGCATGAATTAAAAAAGCTTTTGAGTGGGGAGTGGGCCAGATCAACGATGATCCAGCTCCCTGAACCAGCTCCCCGCTAGCTGCTCATGCTGGCAGAAGGAAGGGGGCCCACCCAGGGCACGAACAGCGGCCTGGGGCAGGAAGGGAGCTCAGTGGCTTCCTCCAGCAGCAGGGCTGCCTTCTGGCAGCTGGGGATCAGCCTGCGGTACAAAAAACTCGCCTGGAAGAATGAAACAGTAGTCCTCAAACAAAGTTCACTGGCTGAATCCAAGCAGTGTGTTCATGGGCAAGACTGTGGCTACCTGTTAGGTATGAGGACTGGGTTGGGTCAGGGGCTCTTTCCCTGATAGAAAGCATGTCCTTGCCAGAGCTGGAACATAGCAAGCAAAGAGGACCTTTCCTTATGGACACATAAGGCATTGCTTTCTTCTCAGATAAAGGCACCTTTAAGTGAAAGGAAATCTAAATGGCAAGAGTTGCAAAAGGGAGAGAAAGTGTTGAAAGGGAGCTGTTGGTTTTTTCACCAGCTGTTACCTCCACTCCCCTGCTCGGTTCCATACACTGTCTAAAGGGCAGGCTGTAAAGCCTGGCAGTTGCAGCAAACTCGTGGGAACCGCAAGAGCTTCAGGCCATAATCCCACCTGAACTACTGACTCGCTGAGCAATTGTCTACATTGCTGGACATCTTTGTGCTCAAGAACAGGGCAAGACATGAAGACGAAAAAGAAACAGATGCTGATTTATGCCTGTCTGAGTCAGTGTACCAGAAATAAGTAGCTGGTGGTGAACATTGCTTTTTTATGGATTAAAGTTTACACTGTATGATGCTTTGGTCAGAAATGATATGGCCACCACAGAGAAACTATAAACAGCAAAATCCTGGCAAGCTAAGGAAACCCATGGTAAACCATCTATTTAGATGAGTATTGTTCTTATACACAGCAGCTGTTCTGGTTCACATGGCTTCTGATAAACTCAAATGCTGTTTTATAGCAAACTTCATTGCTTTTAAGTGTCTCATTTTCACTGCTGCTTTCCATAGACTTCTTATCAGGCATCATTTTAATCGATTCTCTGCTACTGCCCTGGAGGGTGAGTGCATTCATTTTAACTACTTTGTGTTTTGATGCCCAGTTTTAAAGCTCCTCCACTCTTTCTTTTGCTGTAGTAGATGTGTCAAGCATGCCCTGACTGATGTAGCTTTGTCTGCCTGTCTAGTTAATGAGAACTGGAAAACTTACATTCACACAGAAATGATGAGTTAATAATGATGAGGTGTTGAAAATGTTTTGGGTCACATCCAAGTCTGTGTTTCCGAAAATGAGACCCAAGGCAAGATCTACAGGCTCAGAAAAATACAGAATTCAGATTCACTTTTTAGCCTTACAAGGGTTTTTGTCTTCATTTCAAAGGAAATTCTGTTCAGTTACGTACACGAAACTTCAACAATTTGAGGATGTAATCCTGTAGTTCTTTGTCAGGCAAGTCTTCCATTGACTCAGTGATTTCAAAGGCACTGGTGCCTGTGTATGAATGGCAGGATATGGTGCAAATTTATGATCATGGAGAGCTCTGCTGTGTCCTACTTTCACATTATTATTTTTTTTTAATTCACTTTATGGGAACATCATGGGAAAAAGATCTTGGCCTCAATTCATGCAACTGGAGCTCTGCCACCCACTTCCAAGAAGCCGGGCTTCCACCCTTTCTGCCTTTGACTAGACAAGTTGTGGTACCTCTGAGAACAGCATCTCTGGAGCAAGCCTTGAAACAGCACCCAAATATTGCCAGATTTTAAGCAAACACACAAATACACAAAACTGTTTTTTAGGAGATGGTGAATCAAGGTTGTGTGACATAATGACACTGTCACAAGAAAGTTCACTTTGCAGAAGAGGTCTTGCAGTGCAGTGACCGTAGCTTTTGACAGAGACTGCTTATGGCTAATGTTCTAACTTCCTTATCTTCCAAGTCTCGCTTCTTAATATGAACTATCTTGACAGAAGGTGAAGGATAAGATGGATTAATAGAACAGCTTTTCTCCACACCTAAATCATGTATAATGTATGATCTATGGTGGAGTTGGTGTCATAAAATAGAAATATGATATCATTGCCTTGACATTATCTCCCTTGCTGCCCTTGAACTCCAGAGACTTAACGGCCTTCAAATAAATGGTATTTAAACAAACCGTTTTTCAAATGATCTTGTGGAACCTATTTAATCATTACCAGGAACAAGCGGTCAGTGCTAAGAACTGGATTTTCCTGGCTGCACAAGTGATAGTGTACTCAATCCCTATGGATCAGAAGTTGGTTTAACAACTTTTGAGTGCAACTGTATCATTTAACGGACTTGAAAAATGATGCTGCACATTTACCAGCCTCCAATCATAGCTTTATTTTCAGGAGCATTCTGCAGACTGCTGAGTTTAAAATGTGTACTCCTCGTAGTTAAGTGTACCTCTTCTTATATCTTTCTTTCTCTTTCTCTCTCTGTGTATAATATATGGATTTGTATCTTCTTAGTCTTAAATTTCAGAATTTGTACGTAAGGGCCAAAAAGAGCATAACTTAATCCAGGACTGGGACTGAATTCAGTGATGGCTAATCACCATGCTTTGTATGCTGGAAATAAGATTCCCCATTCTTCATCCAAATATGCAATTAGTCATAGTGGTTACGGTAAAAATAGAGTGAAGATGCATCTGCTTAGACAGAAAAAAATAGTCCCCAGGAACTGGAAGTACTTTCTTTGTCATCTAATTTCACTGGTGTGGCAACACCAAAGCTCTCTGAGCACGAGTCTCTCTTTAACCATGTCCATGGAGTGCAGCAGTGAGTGCACATATGTGCCAGTTATCAAACATCTGACAAGTATAACAATAATTCCCAGCTATGCTGATTTATCCACTCTGTGTTTTAGCCTATTTCAGCTTTATGTCTTACACCATCATTCATCTGAACAGGTAGCTGTGGATCTTGAACGCTGGCATTTATGTGTGAGGTATAGCAAACAGGGAAGTTAGGTGGATCATTGCAGGTGAAAAGAAAAAAGCTGTTATCGAACAAAATCCAGTGCTCCATATGTTGTCTTGCAGGTGGCCCTTTATATTCTCGAGCTGTGAACTTAGTGGCTCTACTTTTCACATAAGCACTCTCAGATTTTTTTTCTTGTTTATGCTGTCATGTCCACCACTCCACAAACTTATTTCCCGCAAGTGAATTGTGCCAGGCAGAGGAGAGCTTTTTCTCAGCGAGGCCGCACTGTGCAGGATGAACTTCCCCCCCGGCCCGTCCTGAAACATTTTCCAATAAGCTGGGAGACAGGCTGCCCATCTTCCTTGGCATCTAAGTCCAATGTCACAGCATTTTAAGGCAAGCGGAACAGCCGCTGTTCAAGGGGCAAGGCAAGCTTTCCCCTCACCCCGAACTGCGCTCCAGCCGCCCCGGCGCGCCGCTCCTGCAGTTCCGCAGGCTGCCGCTAGTTGGCGCTCACGGCCAAGGGACGAGCCCGGCCGCCGCGCCGGTCCCTCCGCGCGGTCCCGCGGGGGCGCGCCCCTGCTGCGTGAACGGCCCGGCCCGGCCCCGCGGGGGGCAGCGGAGCGCCCACCCCCGGCTGCCGCCCTGCCACGGCGGGGGGCCGCGCCTCTGGCGGGGCTTGCCCTTGGGGGGCTCAGGGGGGCTCTGCGCCTCCCTCAAAAGATCAAAGGCGGGCGCTAGCTAACCAATACCGTCCCGGTTTTGCAGGTGAGGAGACGTAAAAAGCCCCTAAATTAAGCAGCTTCCACGAGGGCAGGAAATAAGACTACTGCAGGTTTCCAGAGCAAGGATTTACATAGACCATGTTCCAGTTCTTCGGTTTAGTACCGAATAATTGGTCATCTTAAAAAGGTCCTAAAATCCGTGTATGATTTCAAGGATGTAAGCGCTGCCATTGACTTCCCTGGGACAGCTGACGTTACAGCATCTTCTAAAATGTGTTGCCCTGACTTGATTTTCTGAACATATCAGTTGTTTCACGTTCAGGGAGATGGCTTTGCCAGCCACGAGGAGGAAACCTAAAATAGAATGCTCTGCAGTATCTGAGGTTCTGGGCAAAGTTTCAGTTTTAATCCTAAATAGCCCCAAATCCACTCCTAGTAAGATGTGAATCATCGTGTTTATAGTCAGAGCCACAGAGATAAAACTCGGCACAGTCTGTAAAAACAATTCTGTATTAAAATGCGAAACCACAGTTCCTCTTCAGGTCCTAAAACCTGATACCTGATACCAAAAAACCTATCACAAATGCCAACTGTCTGTTCAAACAGGAAAACCTGCCACAAGGCTGGTCCCCCCTTTCCAGTCTCTGCAAAAATAAAAAAGACCTTTCATGGTCAAAAGCATTCAAGCTGCAGAACAGATTTTCTTTCCTATTAGTTTTTTTTCCTCAGGTTTGTTTGTTCTGTCCCCTCCTCATAACCCACGTTCCTCTGGTTCAACTGATAAACAATGTCTTTTATTGCTATAGGCAGACAGTCCTGCCTAATACAATAGCAGGCAAAGCTTGGTGGGACTGCAAAGTGCAGGTGTTTGGAGTACTGTGGTCATCCAAACCAGATGCTGAGGAGATGGAGCACCTGTTTCCCTTCTTTTCTGCACTGGAGAATACAGCACTATGCAGGCTACAGAAACAGCCTGAAATTAATAGCGCTGCTGTTGCAGTTTTCCCTTGACAGTGTAACAAAGATGTACCATCTACGGCTTTTGCAAGCACTCCTGTGAGTGCTCATACACATGTGCCGGATTTTATTTTTTCTTCCAGACCAACAGAAGGCAGTCAGAGATGGGTCTGCAACTTCATTTCTCTCCAGATTATTTTATTTGTCATTAACCATGCTCTGGCATTAAAAAAAAGTAGCTCTGACAGGAGTAAAGTTAAACCAAAAAATGAATGTGTATTTTATATGTATTTCTATACGTTCTACAAATGTCTCTTTTGGATGCAGTTACAATGCCGTGTGCAGGGTAGTTGACTCACTGCCATTGCCTCTGCAGGTGATGGAAAGCCCTCTGTTAATGTGAAAGGAGGCAGGATCCTAGCTGTACTGAAAGCTGGTAGTAACCCTACAAGGTCCCCAAAATGATAACCCAAAGTAAACTCTCCTTTGTCTGTCTGACAGTCCTTGTGGCTTGCATGGCTGGGAGGCAGACCTCAGCTGGGAACTGCAGGCTCCGGCATGGTGGCTTGTAAGAGCCCTCTCTGGTCTCAGCCTGCCTTCATCTGCCCCTTCTCACCCCCTGCTCCCCAAAAGCAGCGTCCTTCAGAAAGGCAAGAAGAACAAGCATTCAGCTGCAGCCTTTATGGGTCCATGTGGGTGACAAACTGTATGGAAAGGACCAATTTTTCACAGGCTGGAGGACTGTCTCTGACATGGCAGATGTAACCCCCATTCTTGCTGTGCTGTGGACTGCAGTCAGTCTTGAAATGAAGAAATGGAACAGGTTTTGAACCAATGGAGAATGTAAAAACACCAACTGCTTTATAGCATTTTCTTTTGTAAAAATTCAGGGAATCTGGATGTGTAGCAACATTTTCCAGTTTCTGGCCACAGAAATATTTGTGCGAAGAAAAAGTAAGTATTTGGAAAAAACTGCCAGGAAAGTAAAATCTGAGAAACTTTACAGAATTGTATTTTAGGCCATGTCACTTTTAAAAATCAAGCTCTAGCTCCTACCACTAAAAAAATACATTTACCTGAAAGAAAAGAATCCAAAACTGAACAGTGTAACTTTAGTTTTACCATCACGTAAATCACAGTAAGATCCAGCTTCCACAAGGAAAAGAGGCTCATGACGCTATGGTACTCTAACAGTGAAATGAAGACACTTTGGCTGTGTCTTCTAGCTGTGATTTTAGCTCAGGATGTCTCACAGCCATTGATTATCTCCAGATAGAAGATGCAACTATTTTTATGTAGATTGCCTTCCCTATCTTTTCTCTCTCAAAGAGTGCACATGCGCACACATGAGCACACACATGTGCGCGCACACACACAGAGAAATAAATATGCAAGTAAGGCTCCTGCTAGAAACAAGAACAGCTCCAGTTCTTCAGCATTTCAAGCAGCTCTTCCAATGTTTCAATTTCACAAGGATTTGACTGAGAGTGTGCAAGGCACAGAGGCAACATCCCAATTGCATCTTTCCGCTTGTGCCCACCTCAGAGCAGGGCTGAAATTGCATCTGAGCATCCTTAGCCAAAGCCACCCATAAGGCCCAAATCTGTCGGGATTGGTTGGGATTCTTTCCTTGACTGCAATTCGCTGTGCAGACAGACTTTTAATGAGAGCTCATCATTGCTACCACTTGGCATTTGTGAAACTCTTTATCTCATTTCTCCATGGATAAGGTACACCTCTGTTTTGGCCATTTAGAGCTACACAATGCATTCCAGTTCTCCCAGGTACTTTATTTTTATTGACTTCCGAGGTACCCTTCTGTTTAGCCCCCCACAGCCCAGTACAGCAGCAAAGATAAGCCCTGCCTAAGGTAAGAGCAGCCGTGTTCAATCCCCTCTCCTCTTCCTCCTCCCGCTCCCTGCCCTCAACAGACAGCATTAATGAGCCAGAAACCGTTTTGAATCAGGGAAAAGGGAATTTTGGCAACTGGTTTCATATTTCTGTAAGGAATCAAAAATAAAATCAAGGGGAGAAAAAATGTTACAAAGAAGCCGTTCAAGCTGGAATCACAAGAGAGAGGGAAATTACCAGCACTGGGAGACAGGCAAGAGAGAGGCAAGTTGGAAGACAGATACACTGGGGCAGACTTCAAGGTCTACAAAAGATTGGTTGTCTCTTTTGGGGTTTACACTCTCTTTGTCTAATTAGACTAATAGGGGTAGAATAAAACTGGGGGAGATTAAAACCTGCGATAAACAAAGCATCTTTTATTTGATATTATTGGAACTGGTTTCACTTATCTTCAGAAATCTTTCTTTTTGCTCTCCTTAATTTGTCCTTGAAGTCCTGTATCTAATCATTAGTTGAGCAACCAATAATCCTCCCCCAGCCCCTCCACCCCTTTTTATGGCTAACTTTAATCTTTCAACTCAGTGAAAAACATGTTTCCCCTATCATAACTTGTTTAACAAAAATTCCCTTTCAAGTTTAGATTGCACAGATACAATAGCTTTCCTGCAGCTTCATGCTGGAGAAAGGAATTTACATTAGAAAAAAGAAAAAAAAGAGATTTACGATAGCATTGTATTTCCATTTGAATATGGAGAGTTAATAACATGCATATGTTTTTTTTATTATTATTATTTTAAGGTTTAAGCTATGCCATAGGCAAAAGGAAACCTGGAAACTGTGGGACTGGCAGGGCTCAATGAATAACCTAATCTGGATTTCATTCACAAACAGCAGCTCATACACAGGGAAAGGTCTGGTGTGTTTCGCCAAATCGGAACTGGAGTAAGTGCCAGGATTTCCTGATTTGTTTACATTTCTCAAAAAACTTTTTTCCCCTGGATGAGGCTAGAATTAGACTTCCTTTTCCACTTTTGGCCCTTTCCAAACTATTCTTGCTTGACATATTCTCTCCTTTTCCCTGTATTCTCCTTTGTTCCAGTCTCAGCTGGCTCTTTTGTGTTGGAAAACAGAAAAGGCAATGAAAGATGTCAGTCTATGATAATAATGATAATGTAGCCAGGTTTGCATGACAGCAAAACAACGCCACAGGCTTTTCCAACACCCTTGGATCCACCATTCTTCTTACAATGGTTCAGGGGGGAGCAAGCGGGATCTCTCTGGGGCTGCAAGCTGGAACAATAGTGTCATAAGGTAAAAGAGATAAGAAAAAATAAAATGAAACAGCTAACCTGAACTGTCTTGATGAGGCCTGTCACTGAGCTAATCAGGAATTGGAAGGCGGCAGCTACACATAACTAAATCACCTTTTCACCAGCTGACTGGTTTCTCTGAGCCTCTAAAAAGTCTTTTCCCTACCAGTCCTTTTTCACTTTCACTGACTTTACTGTACTTGCCCATTGTCTGCAGCCTCAATGTAATCACTGCAGAAACTTGTTTGGGAGACCTTCTCTGTGCCTTTGTTTATAGCCCTTTGATCATCCCACAGAAAGAAAAACACTGTAGCTTGGACCTAAGCCATTGTTTTCTTAACATGACAAGACCATCAACCTGCAATCAGTGTCTGATGCACATGCATAAAAGGGCTCCTTAGGACTTAAAAAATTATGGGAAGACTACCAGAAATAACTGAGAGCGTGGTCATCTTGCTGAGTAGCTGTGAGGGTTTAAAGTAGCCCCCCTGCTGCTGCAGAACAAGACCCCAGGTTGTCCTTATTTCTTGGTAGCAGCGTACAGCAACACAACGTTATTCTTGTCGGGGTGTCAGGTCCTTTTTGCCCCAGTGCCTTAACTCTTGCCATCAGAGAGAGCCCCATGAATGGTTCACGCCTTAATGGGATAAGGTGACGCGGAGGGTCTGTGCCAGGCACCAACATCCAGTGCAGAGGCAAAGCATTCACAGTGAGGCCAGGCAGGGGTGCAAGACTGAATTTCTGCATTTCAAACAAATGTTGTCAGCCAGGTTTTCAGTTGACATTGCTCCCATTGACATCAATGCACCAAAGCTAATTTACACCCACTGATGAATATGCGTCTGGGAGAACTGGGGGATAGGGTAATGGTGCAGAAGAGTTAGTCGAATAGGAAAAGGAAGTGAGGGGGAGAAAGATGGAGATAAAAGGGGAAGGGAAGGAGAGATGTGATCATGGGACTCAGGAAACACAAGCTGCAATGCACGGCTGTGGGAAAATGATTAGACGAGATTGCATCAGACTGGACACCAGTTTTGCAATTTCTGCAGCACCTTTTTAAGATCCCGTGCTGAGATACTGAGCAGAATGTGTGTGGCTGGATATCTGGAACAAGTCCAAGCAAAAGGCCAAATGCAATCAGTCATCTGTGTTTGCTGGTGCTGCATACTGATGTTTCCTGTGCAGTCATTGCAATATATGTCTGCTTTGGTTGTTCTGAATTCTGTGTTTTACCTTCAAGTATTTGTATCATATGTTGTTGCTTACACTGTGTGTAAGCACCCATTTTTAGTACATTGCTTAATTTGTGGGCCAGAAATCCTTGTTCCACTAGTATTTACCAGATGGAGAGGTGAAAGATAGAGTGGGATGGGGAAGACTACATGCAGGAGTAAGAACTGACATCTAAAAAGGGGAGTAAGGTGCTATAAGGGTGGCAGAAAACACCTTGGTACATGAAATCACTAGACAGCTTCTTGCATTTTAGGACATCTCTGCAGAGATGCAAGAGGTGCAAAAGCTGTTTTGCTTACATGATTGATTTAGCTGATCTCAGTAGGGCTACTCATGTGAGTAAGGTGAGCAGGAAAGATTGATGTCAGCAAGCAGCCTGCACTAGAAACTCACACCCACCCTTTCTGCTTCATCAGTTGTCTGAGCCCGCAGTTTCACTATTAGGTTTTGATGGTGCATTTTTAGATTTCCAGTTACAGCTTGCATCATGACAACTGCTGCTGGTCTACACCTGACCAGTTACTGCCATTTAACTTGATGAGAACCATAAAGGAAGCATTTTTCCAGCAGAAAGGGTAGAAGAAGGGACAAGTGTATTTCTAGTCCCTTCCAATAATTATGATTCATGACTTGTGGCAGCTAGAGTTCAGTTATCACTGACAAGTGTCAGTAATAAAGTCTTACTTTAAGAAAACACTTCTGCTTTTTTTTTTTTTTTTTTTTTGCATTACTGATAGCTAATACAGATAAACCCACAAACCTAAAGAGCTCAGACTTCACAGACTTCACCAAATGTAAGTCATGCATCATTTGGAGTAACTCAGTACTTGATGGTAATTGACATTTAATTTGGATGTTCCTTTTTCTTTTTCTCACAACCCCAAACAAATTTTCATTTTCATTTTTCATACCACTCTTTATGTGGTGAGGATCACTTGATTGTTTGAGCATAAAGCTAAGTCAGTATTTTCTGAAGCAGTAACTCATAAGGGAGGTCACACTAAGGAGCCTGAGTAGCTGACCTAACACGTGCCCTTAGCCCACACAGATTTCTGGTATCACTTGTAAGGCGAGCTACATTTGAGTTATTCAGTTTAATTTAAAAAGTTGTTTCCCATGCTTCCACATCATATCTCCAGGAAAAGAGAAGCTGAAAACTACAGATGCAGGTTGATGCCATTCCTTTTTTCTCTCTGCCCAAGGATGTGAGCTGATGATTTCCATGCCATTCTGCTGTGGCCCTGTCACTCCCAACCTGAACTTCAGGATACACTAAGTATACTGTAAGCCCTCCCAGCAGTGTCACACTAGCACCACAGTGGATTACCTACCTCAGGCAAGGCTTACCCTCTGGCAACAGGACGTCTCTGGAAGCTCATTAATTCTGTCTGGTGGAGAAATGGTGGTAGCCAAACAAATGGTGTAGGATGCTTCCAGTAACCTCTGTCCTCTGTGGGAGTGAGCTGTTGGCAAAGTGCAAGATTAAGTTTCTAGTCAGCAGGATGTGACTGCTAACTCAAGATATTATTTGCAATTAGCTAACCACACTGCAGTGCAGCCTGTGGGTCCGTGGGACAGTGGTACAATAGGCCAGCAGAGATGGACATTCCTAGGCAGGAGGGCAGTGAAGGTGATAGTGAGTATTGGCTTGAAATTTTTGGTAGAGATCAGCCAAGAACTCAGACTCTGAATCCAGAAAAACCCTTTCAAACTGGAACTAAAACCATACTTGAAAGCACAAGTTAAATTTTACTGTTTTCAGACTGTGGTATAAGAAACATGCCTGACTCAGAAGAAATCTCAATGTTCCTCACAAAGACAGGGAATTCCCTTTCTGATACAGCTGCAAGAAACAACACAACCCTTTTATTTTTAGAGTGACAAGAAACAACATAATTTTTTTTCTTTTCTTTTTTTTTTTTCGTTTTCCCCAAAGAAGAATGCAACATTTTCAAAAGCATTTGTGACAATTCCTGATTAGGGTCCAAGTCATAATTCTTCTGGTTCTCCTAATGGAATTCATATTTCTTTTTTGTGAATATGCAGAGTGTAAAATGACAGTCTTTTTCCCAGCAAGATTCCCCTCGCCACCCCAGACGCCTAAGTTTTTGTTTGTCCTTTTGTGATCACAGTAAAAACAGGACATGACTGACAGAGGTGAGATGTGCAGCTTTTGCAAACACCAGTTTTTTATTAACTCCTTTTTTTTTAAATGGAAAGACCTTGATGGGGCCAACCAAATCCATCTAACTCAGCACCCTTTGACACTAGCCATCTGATGTTGGCTAAGCAAAGAACAGGAGAAAACAGGCAAACGTGTATGATCCTTCCCTGGGCAAGGCCACATAACTGCCAGCAGTCAAAAGTTCAGAGAATTTTTGAGCCAGAGTTTGCATCTGGGCAATTGTTTTTGATGGTCATCAATGGATCTATTCTTTGTAAAATTCTGTATTCCTATTTTTAATCCATTTATATCTCTTGGCTTCCACGACATCCTGTGACAGTGAGTTAATTATGCTTTGGGTGAAAAAATTACTTGGTGCTTTTTTTAAAAAAAAAATTAATGTAACCTCAAAATTTCAATTAGTGTATCCTCCTGCATGGTAAGAAATAGTGAATAAATGGTGCCTGTTCACCTGTGATGCCTATTCACCTGCCTTATATCAGTCAATACAGCAGATTTGCTGCATTAGTCATCTCTTACACCAGGTAAAGAGTTACAATTCTTTTGCTGATTCTATACCTCTCATCACCTTTGTTAACATTTTTTCTGCTGTTAGAGGTCTTTTAAACTCTACTGTATCTTCTAGAGATGAGGTGAGCAGAACTGCAGTGGACTGCAACATATGTGGTAACAGACTTGGAGCATGTAATGTCAAACCACATGCTTACACTGTGAGTTTCCCCAAATACCACACTAAGCTCTATTTGTTGGAATGGGATAGAGAAAATTTTAAAAACTGAAGTTTCTGTTTATCTGTTTCTACAGCATAGCACTTTCAGGACCATCTCTGGGGTTTGTTTTTGTTTAGTTGTTTTCACTGGCGAGAGTGATGCATAATTTGGGGGGTTAGCAATACTTTACATATGTGCTTCCCAGCACTGTTCGGTTCCTCTCTCTTTCTCACACTTATGGCAATACGATATCCAAGTGAAATCAATCATAAACATAACATGTCCCAATTTTTGGTGTTATGCTTCATTAGTCTCTAAGGAAAGCTCTCTCTATTTACAATTTTATAGCATGCTTATGTGTTTGATCTGAGCCGACACAACCCATTCAAAGATAAAGACATCAATTAATTAAGCAGTTGTTGAGATCAGAAATCTGACACCCATATGGTGTCAAACTAGTGCCTGAAAGCAGTTAACTGCCAAGAGAAGCACACGCATCTGTTGCAAGAGATTAAAATGAAGTATCTATTAATTGTTATGAGTTTCTTGATTTACTTCAAAATTATATTGCTGAACTGATTCTCTTTGTGTTATTAATCTTTAGTGTCATCACTTGTAAATAAAGACTTGCTTCAAAAATATCAAGTTCCAAGCAAATGCTAAGTACTTTCTAAAAAGCAAGCAGAGGAAACTCAACTGTGAAGGGATGCCACAAAGCATGTGCTATGTTTTTTTCCATTGCTAGGAACTGCATAAAACCAGATGTATGCAGGAGAGAAATGTTGCCTGATATAACAATGAGTAATAAAGAGTATCGCACAATCATAGGATGCATGACACAATAAAGAATTGTATATTACATGCTTAAAAAACACAATTAATACTGTCAATTTCTTTCCAGTGGAAGTTCATTGGCAGAATTGTGATACAACGAAAATTCCACTTCAGGCCTTTCATGCTATTTTCCTGTTTTCATGTACTCAAGAATAAGAAAAAGTGCAGATGTTAAGAAGCACACACACTGTCTCTCTGTATCCAAGGAAATAATTGTTTCAAAATACACAGTTATCCGGTTATCACTGGCTTATTTTTAACATCCTAAAGTCAAAACTACATCTGCTTGGATAACACTGAATCCCAAGTCAGACGTGTCTGTCTAAGTCAGGCCTCTTGGTGCAGAAGGAAATATTCCTGCTAACTCAAATGGTGACATTCTTTCTTCTGAGCCAATGACTTGGTATTATTTTTATGAGGATCTATATTCTGTTTCTTTAAACACATAGCAGGAAACCAGGCAGGATGGGGATGGGAAAAGAGTCTACAGCAGCAACCCTACAGTGAGGAGAGAGAGCACGTGCATGCACACTTTTTAAGGAAAACACTTCTTATTTTAATAAATATCCTTGTACAGGTGTTCAGAAAAAGCAGGCCAGGAAGCCCCTCACTGCTAAGACTGGGGAGCACACTTGGATTTTGTAGGTGCCACACAAGTGGGGCATACACTTCTGAACATAAAAGTCTTCTCTCACTTACCTAAGACTCAGTCTGAATACCTCTCAACAAGCTACCTGTTTTCTACCTGCTGCATCACCAGATAAAATATGTAGAAAACCATATTTGAAGGTTATCAGCAAAACGACTACTTTGAAAATGTGTCTCGCTCTCACTTGTTCTTGTGGAGATCATCTGCATATGCTATGTAGGAAAGCTAATAAACAGCTGCTTGAAGTACCCTGTCTCCAGGGCAAAACTGTAGCTTTCTGGTCATTTCTTTAGAGAAAACTACTTAACACCAACAAAATCGTCCATTTCTAGTGTAGGTAGATCAATAAATCTTCAAAATACTGATGTCAAAGACTAGAATGAATCTAAAGACTTTGTAGACATTTTGGTCTCCTGCACACAGATAATTGATGCTATTTTGTCTAATAGTCAGGCTCATAAGCTAAATCAACAGATGCAAGGAAATCAGTATTTCAGGGGAATAACTACCCTGCCACAAGGTTCCCATTGGCTTTCCTTCAAAAGGGAAACTGAAGCAGACAGCAATATTATCAGGCATATAAAGTTAAAAGTCTCCTTTTGGAATGAAAGATTTTGTTAAGGTTTTCTGGTTTGTTAATGAAAAATAAATATATCCCACCACCCCCCACCACCCTTACAGGTTTTCTGATTTAAATCTTTAATGAAAGCCATGCTCTTCTCATGTAGGGAAGCATCCATGTAGGGAAGTACCCATGCAGTCACCAAATAAGACAGATATTCTAGGTGTAACATGGAATGGTAACCTCCTGTTTTGTAGTCATTACATATTTCCAGCAATGCATCATTTGGGCTGAAGAATGAAAGAAAATGCACAAAAATAATGTCCTGATTAAGGTATGTGCCAACATCAGGCAGCTGTTAGCAAATAAAATAAAAGCCTTGCAAAAAAAGATTTTATCATTTTCATTCATCAGCGCTTTTCTATCAACACCGGAAATTTACTGTTTCTCAGTTTAAAAATAAACAAAGTGACTCTGATTATGGCATTTCTTTTAATGTGATGCCAATAATAATTTTTTTATGTTAATGTTTAAGGTGAATTTGATCACTGTTCCTGCCTTGTGAAGTATAGCCTCCCCTTGATCAATTAGAAGCTGGAGTAAGAAGGCAAGGTCCCCTTACTGAAATTGTGCCACTGATATGAAGAAAGCCTCGAGATGAGCTCTTTGCACCGGGTGGTTCCCCCCACCCAAGCCCAAACCCAGTCATCTCCTCCAACGCTCCTTGTAAACCCCTCTCCTGGCGACAGAGCCTCTAAACACACCATAAGGCAGGCAAACTGAACGGAGTAAAAAAGTGCAAATCTGGTGTCTGGATGCTAATTCCTAAGACTGAGTTCTCTCCCCACCCCAGTCCCTTATCCATCCTCTCCTAAGTCCTCCGCACCAGCTGGAGTCATGCTGGAGAACTGTAATGCCAAGGTCTCTCCCCAGAAAGGATTCCTTTGTGCGGGCTTTTACTGCCAGCCCTGAGGCTGCCTCCCGAGGGCTTCGTCCCTTGCTCAGGCACCTGCAGCAGGCCATGCTCAGGCCCTTGGCAGGGGCAGGATTTTGGGGCTGCAGAGCAGCCTGGCAGTGCCTCAGGGAGCACTGAAGGTTGTCAGATGGCTCTCACAGCTTTGGCTGCTCGTGGGTCTCTCTCAATTCTCTGCCAGGATGAGTCTGTGCCAGAAGGACCTGGAACAGCTTATTGTTGGGAAGACACCATGGGGCTTCACATGGTGAGAACATCATCTCCTCCTTAACTTTTCAGTTCTTGTCCGCACTTCTTAAAAGGTGCTGTGTGGAATTTCTCCCTAACTGCTTCTCCTTGAAGACTCACATAAAATGTTGTTTACTTGAGAGCTGGTTTACTCTGACCAGAACAGGGAAGAAAGCAGAATGTTCACAATACAGTGGGAAAACGTCAGAAGATGCTGGAGGCTTTGGTGTATAAATTCACAATTTCTGTGTGTAGGTGGTATGACAGAACAATCCACATTACAGAGTCATTTTGGTAATAATACTTGTTGGTACTAAATTTGGTAATAAATAGTTCTTCCACCCAGATGCTTCTAGATAAATAATACACGATACAAATACTTGTCATCCTAGTCAGAATCTAGTAGCATCAAATAATCCAGAAAGAGTTGTCGAGCTGCATCCATCTGATTTTATGAACAGGCAAATGGCCATCGTACACAGTCTTCTAACATCTTTAACTATCTGCGTAGAGCACAGTGAGTTGTCCTTATGCAGACTTTGTACTTCTAAAATGTCTGACTTACTCCCTTATGCCTGGTTTTAATATAGCTGTTCTTTACAAGGGTCAGCATCTGTACTATGGTAGAAACAAATTTTGAAACAGGGTTTGCCTGCAGATTTAGGGGGATAGTACGTGTGTGTTACTTTATTAGCATGATACAGTCTAAATGACACATACTTTTGTCTTGACAATGTTAGAAATGCTGTTTAAGAAATCTAGACCAAATTGACCATGTGGTTTAAGATCCATATTTGTATACATATTGGCATCCTGCAAATGCATTGATAGCCTGCAGAAAAAGAGGCAAGCTGGTTTTAATGGTTGGAGAATTATTTACCAACACATGCATTAACTACATAAAAATCACCAACACAAAGCATCAGAAATTCCCAGAATCACAGATTATCTTTGCTGGACTCATAATAATTTACTGGATTCACAGAAGAGGAGGGCATGAATTGAGATCTAATCTAAAACCATCCTCAGATGGTGTTCACTGAGATTTGGATGAGGTTATAACAGAAAACAGCAATTTTAACCTTTTAATTTTCGGTTTGAGTTGCTATAGGTCCTTGTTCTATGCTAAAGCTAGGATGGGCACTAGATCCCTAGAGTTATGCAGAGCTTTAGCAGCCTCAGTGGGGCTCTTGCACACAGCTTGTGGCCAGCCTGCAGCAAAGAAGTGCCAATATAAAAAATATTGCCTGCTACAAGTGGAAATGTGTGACAACTGGAATTTCTTTCTGCATCTATGCAATGCAGCAAAGTCATGAGTGACTTGCATTCTCCTGGAAACCATGACATTTTGTCAGCTTTATCTGAACATAACAGCTCTGTTTAAATTTATGGGAAGACGTAATGGCATGTTTAATCAGGTCCTAAGTGTAGGTTGTTCTGAATATGCATGAGATTTTATATTCACACACAAACAAAGAGGATTAATTATGTTTCACCTTTGTATAAGACCACAAAGACTGAGGAAAGATACAGGAAAAGCCTCTAGGTTTTTTTGTCACCACCCTAGGTTATACCTAACACAATGCAAGATGCATCCATTTACCTCTTTAAAGAGAGAATACTGAAAATCAGAGCAATTTCAGTATCATCTATCTTGTTTTGACACTGAAAAATCTTAATGGAGACTAAATCCTTCTTCAATTCATAGATCCAGGCATTCAAGTTAATTTATCCATTTACAAAGTTATTTGGCTTTAACATAACCTTTATGAGGTTCCAATGAAAAGCAGGCTCTATAGAGCTCAACCCTGTACAAAGAAAAGGAGTGTCCCTGATAGAAAAAGCTAAAAGTTTAAGTGGAATGAATGAAGGAATGATAATTCCCATTTTATAGTGTTACCACATGCCCACTGCCCAGTGGAGGGGCTTAATATGCATGTCACATTTCCCTTAACTGATTCCAGAAAAAACCTGGTGTCTGATAACCTCGGAGTGGTAAATTAGTTTCTCATCCACCTCTTTATCCAATTTGCCAAGGCAATGGCAGTGACTTAAGTTCAGCACCCACAGCCAGGGATACTAGTGAAGTAGCATCCAGTCCAACTTTGACTTAGAAAACAAAACAAAAGTAGGAGAATTTTCAGACCTAGGACCGATTTTGTCTGAGCTCCAATTTTTTGTGGGTTTGGACATTTCTCCTTTGTATTCCAATTTCTGATATTCAGATAAGTTGGGAAAACTGTGTCAATATCTTATGTAGTAGAATGAGGCCAGGACGTTTAAACTGAGATTCTTTTAATCATTTTCCATGTGTTCCTTAATTGGCTTGGTTTCTTTTTTTTTCTGGCTTTGTTCTCCAACACTGGTTCATTCATTTCCTGAAGTTTCACTTCACCTTGTCTGGTTTTTCCGTCTGCAGCATGTTGTTATATGCATTTGGTGATGAGAATTAGCTTAAAATAATCTGTACCATAATTACTGACTTCAGACTTGTTTGTGTCTATAGCGAGATGTCCACGACAAAACAAAATAACAACAAAGAGGGAAAGCTACCATGTTCTTCCATATTTGGACAGCCCAGATGTTATTTACAACATTGTTTATGAAGCTTTTTCTTTGCCTTGCTGGCTTTGATCCACACACGTTGTCAGTTTTGAGCACACACGTCCTGTCACATGGTGACTGTGTGCCCCTGACGAGTAAACATGCGGGAATGCAATTTATAAAGACAGGCTAGAGCAGCAATTAAGGAGAAAAAGAACTACAAACAAGACAAAGGAAATTAGGCAGGAAGATGAGCTAAATCTGGTCAGAATACAGGATATCAAGGCAACTGCGCTGCATGTCATTTATCCTTTAGTCACCAGCAAGTGTCAACATCAGTACGTGATGTCTGCGCTGGTGAAACTTTTATCATTAGTCTGCAAGAGGATTGCTCAGAGGGACTTGTTGCTACAGAATCCCCCGAGTGTGCGATCTTTGAAGGGTGAAGAAGTTCATTATCACATTTGGCACTTATTCAGAGTGATGGAGTTCTTCAAACACATTTGGCACAATGAACAAACAGAAGATTGTAAAATCTCCTTTTCCTATAAAGTTGAAGAGGGAGCGGTTTCCAGTAAGGGTCCACAGGATACGTAGGAAAAGGGAAATATCTGACATGCACTGCATTTTCATGCTAAAGCAAGGTAATGCCACAAAAAAAAAAAATTCAACAAATGTTTCAGGCAACAAACTTCAGTCACACTAATATTTGGGTGACAGCAGCAAAAGGTTATGTACCACGACTCATGGGGCCTGAGAAGGAAGGCTTATTTCCCTGTTTGCAAACAAACCAACCCCAAGCAAATGCTGGGATTTGTCAAGTTCATTTAAGAAACTGTGGGCTGAGCAGCTGAATCTTGGGTCTGTGGTATGAAGAGTTCTCTGGTCTGTAAGACGTGTGCTTTATTATGGAGGTCACCATATCAGCCAGTGGAACTGGTAGTTCATTATCCCTGTGTCTGGTAGGACAGTATCCTGGTAGGAAACTTCCTTTAAGCTTTGCCTGTCTAAGTCTATAGGACAGGGCTCTGGAGGAGGCTGCTTCTCCTCTGGGATTAAT
Source organism: Falco peregrinus (assembly GCF_023634155.1). Lineage (NCBI taxonomy): Eukaryota > Metazoa > Chordata > Aves > Falconiformes > Falconidae > Falco > Falco peregrinus. The sequence continues at coordinate 24,154,487 of NC_073727.1, forward strand.
TTAGCTCCTTAACTGCTCTTTTCCTTACAGCCATCTGCCACCTACTTCTCAATCATTATCCTAACAGTTACTGTCCTCATAGGGCAGACCTTGCCTTTTCAAACCTTTTTTGACAAACCTTCTCACAGTATGTGGGAGGGTACTTTGCTACCAGTCTCATTTAGGGAGGGAAAGGTTGAACTAATTTCACATGGGAACTGGATGTCTGGCTCTAAATCTCTGGTTATTTGCCACCCAGGTCTTGGAACAAATAGTTGCATCATGCTCAGAACTTTGATGTGAAACCACTCATACTTTCTGTAATGGCATCATGGTTTCTATACATGCATAATCAAGAGAGTAAACCAGCATGTGATTTATATGGTCACTTTGAAATACCTGTCCAAAGGGTTTCTTGTTTTATATGTAGCTCATCCACTGGCAGTGCTTTCCACTAATGATTCTTTGCTAATATTTAAGAATGTAATATCCTGTGTTTATATTTGCCTATGGAAAGGTATCCAACTGTTCAAGTAAAGTGTTAAGGTAGTCTGAAATTGAGGATACACCTGAAGAGTTGGATCCAGTCCTGGCCTCCCCTTTACAAGAAAGAATTGAAGAAATGCAGTGGTGGGCCACAAGGATGATTAAGGGATTGGAGGGTCTGCTCTACCAGGAGAGACTGAGAGAGCTGGGATTGTTCAGCCTGGGGACAAGCAGGCTCAGGGGGAACCTCATCATTGTGTATAAATACCTGATTGGCGGGGGTAAGGAAGAGGGAGCATGGCTCTTATTGTGTCCAGTGACAAGACAAGAGACAACAAATTAAAACATAGAAAATGCCATTTAAATATAACAAAACATGTCTTTTACTGTGGGGGTGGTCAAACACTGGAAAAAGTTGCCTAGAGAGGTTTTGGAGCTGCCATTCTTGGAGATACACAACGACCAACAGAGATGGCCCTCAGCAACCTGCTTTTGTTGACACCACTCTGAGCAGGAAGGTTAGACTAGGCCATCTCTAGAGGTCCCCTCCAACCTCAGCTTTCTCTGACTCTGTAAAGATACTGTAAAGCAGATGCATGTCCGGAGCACGTGTCCAGACACATGTCCGAACAGAAACTATGAATTCCAAGACTCAGCAACTCAACCAAAATATCATTTGCAGGACAAGTTAGAAACCAAGTGGAAGCAAGAAATGAGAATGCCAGAAGAAATACACACACCTGAATGCAAGGAGACATGATTCATTTTCCCTAGCAAACACTGAAGGGAATTCGTTGTAGGTTAAACAGAGTTCTTATTTGTATGCTAATATTACTATTCACATACAGGATTAAAGAGGCTAGCTAAGCCAGCAATGCAAATTACAGTTTGGGCAGATTGCAGCAGCAGGTAAAGTTACATCTAGCTAACCTAGAGCTGATGTAAAATAGGGCAAAAAATGCCTAGTTTTAATTTCCTAAGACTTCAAGATTGTCAGATGCTTGGGGATGCCAACAGAAGCAGCTGTTAGCACAGCTAAGAAGAAAGGCTGAAATTAGGTACCTTAAAACAAAAAAACAAAAAGCCCCAAGCAGAATGAAGAGGACAAAGAGCTGTTGAGGAATGTGTGACCTGGCAGATTCAGATACACTGAGGAGAGCTGCAGGTGGCAAAGGCACCGTGACCTTACTGAGCCCATCCATCTTCTCACTAGTAAAGCAGAGAGAGAGGGTTTCAGTCTTTTCCCAGTTTTCTCCAGAAACCTATTTGTTGGAAGGAACCAGGAATTTGAAGAACCGATTTGAAAATGAGAGAAGAACTAGCTTGCACTTGTTTTCGGCTGATTTATAATTGACAGCAGAGTGACCCCAGGGATGAGGCAAGCTTCACCTTCCTACTAGTAGTAACTATCTTCATTCAATTCCCTCCCAAAAGTGACGACAGCACTTGCTGGTACAGAGCTGGAGGGCTATGGCAAAAGCAAAATAAAACCTCAAGCCATGGTGGTTTTACTGCCTCAGGCAAGTCCAGAACCAGGTCTGGGCTCTCACGTAGCTGAAAATATGATTGAAACTCTTAGGGCCAGCACACTCTAAAGAAGATCATGAGATACGGATTTCATATTGCTAGGGAGCTATATATTAAGACAGAGTTGACATACATATGATCTTTTACTTTCTTTAAACTGTTCACCTTCCCCACCACTTTCCATCCTATTTTTTGTTGTCCTTTCCACTTAAAACAGAAAAAAATACCTACTGATTACATGATCAGCAAAGGTTTTTTCCACCATTCTTCAGAGAACTGATTTATTTGTATGTTAATATTCTTATCCGTATACAAAAAGTGCACCATAAATAGTTTTATAAGGGAAAACCAGCCAACTGGAAATCCTTCCTTTATTTTAAAGATAATAGCTCCATTTGTTTATTGCTTCTGTTGTTGATTTTTTCCAAGCAGAACAGCAAATCTGCTCTCAGTTAGGGGAGTGCAGCCCTTCTGCAGCCAGAGTTCAGTATGTATCCCAGGGTATCTTTCTATGGTGAAACACCCTGCCTACTTCAATGAAGCTGCTCACAATTAACTCTTCTGGATGTGGAGATCAAAGTAACATAGCCTTTTATTGATTGCCTTGGGGCTACATTCAGACAGCCTGAATTCCACCAAACTTCCCGGCGCTTGCTCTGCAGGGAGAGTTGCTGCAGCTGGAGGGGAGCCCGTGGCACACAGCCGGTGGGAAATGCTGTCCATGGGGGCTCTGGTGGAACATACGAGGATCCCCTGGACAAAGACAGAAGCCAGCTACTACTGTGTGATTAAGCCTGGGTTTGATTCAGCTGGACAATCAGAGGAGAATATGTTTTTTTCTTCCAGCGAGTGATATTTATAAAATTTACTTCCTTAAACCTGTCTTTTTGTTTTTTTAAGAAATGTCTTACTTTTCCATATGCTTGTGCACCAGAATGGAGCAGCATCAGCAATTTTTTTCATTTAATAATTATGTTTGACAACTGTTAAAACATGGAGTGCAGTGAAATCATCACTACCCATTTATTATGGTAAACTCATTTTTTTTCAGTGGTTTGAGGGAAATGCTCCAAACATCCATAAAAATTGGTTGCAACAGGACACACACTAAATGCAACATAACAAGCACACTCAGTGGAGTATGCTTCAGCAGGGGAAATGAATGCAAAAGAGCCACAGCACTAATGACTTAATTGTTGCCTTGGCAGTTGTCAGGATGACACCAAAGCATCAGGCAAATAGAATCTTTCTCCCCAGATGAGCTAAGCTCTCTTTCAGTTTCCTGGGCAGGCCATCATTTCTCTCATAGGAGTTTTACATGTATGTCTTTACAGATTTACACCAGAGAATTGCCTCATGGCTTAAGCTGTTCTTCCCAAGTTGTCCTATGATGCACTATAGCATGCTGAATCCTTTTTCCAAATGTGGTTTTGAGTAGGATACTCAAGAGATTTGGCTCCCGCATCTCAGCAAGCAAACTCTGGGATACATTCAGGACTGTGGGCCTGGAAAAAGGAAGAATGCTAGAGAGGTATTATCCCCTTGCTGCCACCAAGGAAGAGAACATGACTTTGCAAATCTTTCTGAACAGGAGTGTTTCATTGAAAATATGTGACTTAGTCAGAAAAACCAGCATTTTAGTAAGGCAAACCTTAACATAGGTCTAGTTCTTGCCAGTCTTTCTCTCGAGCCCTTGTGCTGCCATGCCTTCCCTCCACTGCCATGCACCATAGGCATCGCTGAGACCTAAGTCTCAAGTATCAAAGGCTCAGACTTTTCCAGAAAAATATTGCTTAGCTGGAGCCAGTCATTACAGCTTCCTCCTTGTTATGTAGCTTACAGGAATGAGATCAAGCAAACACAGTCAAAAGCATGAGTGCTCAAATACAAGATCTGGGAGCATGTTTAACTAATGTGCAGCCAGAAAGCAATTGTCAAGTGTTTAATATGAATCAGCATATTCTTGGTTTTCCTTGTAAAACAGCCTTCTTAAACAATGGAGTGGTTTAAACAGGATTTTTGTTCCTCAGCATGAGGACACAAGGAGAAACTGCCAGGTGAATACAAGCAAATTATTCTTTCAGTTGATTTGGTGAAGGACATTAATTCTTTTCTTCATAGCTTATTTGATGTAACTTACACACATTTTCCTAAAACACCAAAGCAAGTTGCTTCATGTACCTTCCAAATACTTCTCTTCTGAGAAGATGTTGATCAAATGTACATGCGTATCCAAAACCAGAGTGGTTCAGTCAGGATACGTCCCCTTCTCCAAAGATCAGATGCTTATTCAGACCTGAGCCACATAAGCCAGACTGCTTAGGCCTAGGAGCATTCTAGATTTAGGGTCAGAAAACAAACGAAAGTTAACACAGAACTGGCCAAAAGGGGACAGTAAATCAATTATTAATACAACACTAATACAAAGCTTCAGTCTTTCCTGAAGTCTGGATTTTCCCTCATTTCCTCTGGGGATTTTTGAACAGCTGGATGAGTGGGATAACTTGGCTTAAGGATACTTTTCCTGTACTGGCTTCTATGTTTGCAATCAAAAAGGACTCAAGATCACAAAGACTGTTCCGGTCCGAAGAACAATGATCTCCCCCAGGTATCAAGAAATATGATATATTCAGTGGGCCACGTTCACCAGTATGCTTGGGATGCTTTGCATCGTCTTGGTGATACAAAACAGTCATAAACCTGGACTGTCTGTGGAGCCATATAAAGCAGCCAGAACAAGTCTGATCTGCAGTCATCAACTTTATACATCGCACGCACTGGAAGCGTCCAAAGAACTGTTCCTTTCTATAGCTCTCTGGACTTTAGTGAAACACTGCCTGATACCACAACTTTAGTCACTGTAATCACAGAAATCAGTACAAAATGGAGCATCTTTGAGCCAAGTTATCCAGCTGATCCAGCTTTTGTGAAATTCCCCAGAGGAAATGAGGGAAGACTCCAAACGCTAAGAAAAAAAAAAAACAAAAAACAAACCTTCATGCCTCACAAGCAAGGCTGCAGCAGCATGAGAGACGCTGCACTGCCAGGATGGGACAAGGCTTCAGAAGCTGGCGCAGAACCAAAGCCAGAGCCTGCTGCTTCCTGAAGGCTGGTTCAAGCAGAAGTCACTGCGAGGGTGAGCGCAGAGTCCGCGCAGGCACAATGGCTTCTCTATCAGCCCCTGAGATCTTTGCCACTAGCTGGGCTAGGTCAGCAGAGAGCCTTGCAAATGTGCTACCTATTCCCTGGAGACTCTTGTGGTTCAGGCTCTAATCCACTGTACTACTGTCTGCCAAGGAAACTTCCCTAGATTATGTTAGGTATTGGAAGAGATTACACGCACACAGACCCTGGATTTTAAACCCCTAAACCACATCACGCAGCTTAGTGCAGGAGCACTTCGGCTCTGTCTATTCAAGCAAATAAAGCTGGAAATGTTCCCAGGCACTGGAAACTGAACCTCTCTTCAACTGTTTGAACAGCCTCTGCTATATGTTGTGGGCTTATGCCAAACCATTCCCAGGCACAGCTTGAAAGGTAATGGTGGCCAGAGACCAGAGCCGATGGGCAGTCTGCATGCAGCTGGCCCGCTTTAGGGACAAATGGACTTAGGCCCTGCTGTGCTGGCAGCCTCCCTGGCAGACAGCAGCCCAGGTCATCCTAAATTTACTGCTAATGACTTACCTGCTGGGACTACTTCAGCTGCACTGGGCACTGGGCATGCAAGAGGCTGCCCATAATTCTGGTTTTAAAGATTACTGTGTCCGTAGGAAGGAAACGTGTTGCTTGTCAGCCTATTAAGAGTCATGTTCAGCAGAAGATTTATATATGGAAGAATGGGTTTACTTAAGCATATACTTTTGTAATAATAAAATAAAGGCTCAAAACCTAAACCAAAATCACACTATTCAGACTAAACTTAGCAGTAAGAAGTCTCCATAGCTTTTCCAGTCCCATAGATAGCTTGCTAGGGAGACCGGGCAGATGCTATGACCGACCTCAGGTAGGCTGCGATCATCCTTTCTGGCTTTAGCTGTTCAGGACACCTCCTGAAGCCACCCTGAGCAGTTCCTTACCCTGCTCCTTCCCCACCACACTGGGGAATGACCTACTTCTTCTTCTCCTTTCCTGTTTACCTGCTTCATTCCCTGTGATTGGAGGCTGAGACATTGCACGGCAACGCAGGGAATGAAGTCATTTCCTCTTTTCATCCCTTCAGTCTCTGAAGTCATTTCCTTCCCCCACCCACTCAGCATTTCTCAATATCTTTGTAGTACACTCTACTTACCACTTTCTTGGCTTTATTCTCCTTTCTCCTCTTACAGCCAAATAAAGACATATTGCTAAAATATTACACATCAGATCATGAGAAATATAACTCTAGTAAGAATGCTGTATATGTAAATTTTATGCTTTCTCTGAGACTAGCATATAAAGAGAAAACACAGCATGACAGTGGGTACCTGAATTACCAATGCATCCCTCCCATCTATACTGCTGTCTGGAAAGGGAACAAGGATAAATGGAGCAGGATGGTAAAGTAACCTTAGCTGGTTTACAGCTGTAATGGAAAGCTGTCCACCTAAGAGTTTTAAAAGCCACATCTTGTATAAAATCACCCATAGGAAGTAGCATCACCATCACCATACTCCTTCCTCAGTGGCAGGAGTCAATCAATCAGCAGCACAGATTACCTGAAGAATTACATCTAATAAACATGCCTTAGCCACTGCCAGGAACCCCATCCTGCAGAAGCCAGGGCAGGATTCCACTGGCAGCATATTCCAGAGCTAAGGAACCTGGGGTAGAGCAGTTCTGGCACCAATGTTCATCCCTGAAGGCACACAATAAAAGATTTCTACTTGGTCTGTGCTGTCTCAAGAGCCTACAGGTAAGCTGTGATGATCTATCCTGTCGTGAGACCCCACAGCACCGAGGCACCCTACAACTATGACTATTCATAACCAGCGACAATTTAATGTGCAGCTCGGGTGTATTTGGATCACAGTAGACTGTTCCAAGTACTCTGTTCCCCCCACAGCCCTATCATCCATTTACATTTCAAGTTTGGGGCATACTGGAAAAAATAATAGATAGGGCCAAGAATTCACACAGTGTCTGCCCAGGACCAGTAGAGCAAGCTATGCCTGAGAGTACAGCTTGCTGCCTGATTGATTTCACTTGGGAATTTAGGAATTCCATTTCAAACAAAAATACATAGCTGGAACTAATTCAAACCACAAGGGAATAAAGCAAAGAAATCAAATCAAACTAATAAATCAAGATTACAGCTCTCTCAAAAAGATGTTCTAATTCAGCCACAGGTTATGAGATTTGATGCAGGAATTACTGGAGGTAACTCTGTAGCCCGTGATTGCTGTTGATCACATGAAATTATCCTGTTAGTCTCTTTTGTCTTTAGTGTCTGTGCAAATATAGTTGTGTGAATGATGACAAGGTCTCTTTTTTCCCCACAGTGACTTCTGGCTACCGATTACACGTAGGATGCTGGCAGAGAAACAGCTGAGGAGTCTCCACAGGTAGAAAAAGGAGCATCCCACCTCATGAAAGCATCTTCTCGAGCCATAGCTGGAGTCTATAGCCCAGGAATCACACCCCACAAGTGTATCTGCATTTCCAGTTATAAACTGTTTCTAATCAAGAAACAATTTAACAAAAAAAGAGCATTGCAGAATACACTCTTTAAATTATCAGAAAAAAATAAATATACATTCTTATTAAAATTTAGGTTATTATAATAAGAAAGGATATTGGTCGGGAGTGGTAAAGGGTGATTTCCTTAGTTCTCTTTGTAACCTCTAACTCTGTGACACTGTATTTATCCCTAGCACATAATCGCTGTACTTTCCAGGGAAAAGGGTTTGGAAATTCCAGTAAAACATTGCATCTGATGATCTGTCATGGCTACATTTTAAAAACAGCAGAAGACCTCTGAGAAGATTGATGTTCTTTTTTTTAGTCAGTGGCAAACAAATATGTAGTCCAGAGAAAAATCCATTCTTTTTCTTTTTACAGTCAGTGTGACTTTTCATGGGAACATGTATTTTGAGTATGTTCACAGCTTTGCTACCACCAAAGTTAATAGCAGTTTTTAATTACTCCAACCAAAGCAGTGTGGAGAAAATATTATATGATTTTTGAACTATCACAACAGAATTCAGCAGAAGTTAAAAACATAATACATTTTCTGTTCATATATGAATACTTTGCTGAGAAAACAAGTCATACCCATGTCTCAACCCACAGTAACTGCCTGTAATTCAAAACAATGATTCAGCACTGGGTATGTGAAATTGTGAACATTTTAATGATTTTTTTTCCACAAAACTTTTGGAACTTCTGCCTTAGACACTTTTTGTATGGAGCAAAAGTTCAAGCAAGTTTTTCAAAAGAAAAAATTTTGAGGGTTTTTAATTCACACTTAGATGGTTGAAGAGCATTTTAAAGGCTATCAACTGAAAGGTTTTGCATTTCAAGCCCATTTAGATTTCTCTGAGGATGTTTTCCAGAACAGTGTGTGCAAATGCAATGTGAGAGGGAAGCTCCAAAGGCTGCTTCCTATTTCTTTCTCAGATGAGTAACCATTGCTCCTATACCTACCCTCCAATCCTCTTGGACAGGCTTGCATCTCTTTGCAGAATCCTAGATTTATTGCAAAGGGTTTTCCTATCCATATCTGACTCCTGCCTCAGGTCCATGTTATTTTGGGACAGGCTAGCCTCCTGGGGGTGATGGTATGGTTGCAGCAGACTGGGTTATACAAGCGGCGCTGTAGACAGACAGATGGTTTGTAAGGATCCGACCCCAGCTGTAGGATCCCATGACTCACACCTGCCCTTGGGGAAGGCTGCAGGGAGTTTCCTCTCATTACCTTCCTGGAAAACTAGCAGGAGTAAGCATGGTGCCAGCCGCTCCTGAGCTGCCAGGTAAGAATTACCCAGTTTCCAGACAACTGGTGAGACAGTCTTAAAATGGAAACTCTGTCTTCCTTCCCAGAGGGTTCCACACACGTGGGTTTGTGTCACCCGCCGAAGCAAGGAGTGGGGGATCCCCTGGGAACAGCCTAGCCCTACACCTCTACAGACTCCATGGATGAAATTATCTGGCCACCAGAAGCCTCAGCAGAGCTGGCTCTCCATACTTAGCTTCCAAACAAGGAGAAAAAAGGAGCATGGCGCTTTTCTGGGTGCTGAGTTCCCGCTTGCACATCTGAGAATGGGATTGATCCTTTTAGCTCTGCAGTGGAAGGTGATGGGCAGCTGCCTGTCACCTCCATCCTAGGCTGTAGATCAGCTGTTTTCAAGTTTCATCAGTGTGGTCACCCCCAAATCTCCCAGTGGAAGCACAGACCCTTGGGTGGCCAACTTAAATTGAACAGTTTTTTCTTAGTGTTTCAGTTATCCAAGGACCTGCAAAAAGAGAACGATGGGTCAGAGATTCAAAAACCTGGGAGACTGAGAACACTCAAACTAAACCCCTAGGAGGTACTACAGCCACATTTTCAAATAAAAATATTTCATCTTGTAGTTTTAGGCTAGCCTTTTCTGCCTTTCAGAGAGCTAACTGAAATCCAAATATTCTCTGAGAAGTGTGCCAGGAAAAAAAGTCTTAACTTTTGGGCATTTGTTTTAGTTTTCTTTTGTGTTGTCCTTTTTGAAGAGAAAATGCCCATTTTTCAGCCAGATTGGCAGAGCATTGTAGGAGAGGGAATCAAGAATTTCTGCACCAATTTTTGGGTTAACACAAAAAAGGACATTTTTTCAGGAAGAATTTTAACTGTCAGGATAGCCCGTAGTCTTTAAATATATGCAAGGTGTAAGATGAACAGGGAAGTTCCAAAGCTGTTAAGCAGGTGGTGGCAATAGTAAAAGAAGAGACACTAAATACAAAAGAAGCTACTTCTTAACTAATAAACAAAGCTAAACTGAGATGCAGTAACCATTGACATCCTTTTTCCTCATTATTGAAGGGCCATGCAGCCTTACAAAGTACAGAGCTTGCAAGACAAAAGGAGATATTTTAAAACAAACTGAGAAAATCCAGGGATGAATGTTGTATCTTAAATGTGTGGATTGGTTCGCTACATTGATTCTAAATGTGGGTTACTGCAACACCACGTTTTTTAAGTAGTTATTTCAAATTGAAATAATGCTGTAATAGTACAGTATATGGATTTTTAAAAAGCATTTAAAAATATGTAACGAAATCTAGTACTCTTCAGCCTGCTTTTTGGGCACAAAAGGAAAGCATTAAGGAGGAAGGTTATTTTTATCTTCTCATAAACTTGTTTTATTCCTGGGGGGGAAAAAAATGTTTTTCTCTCTGAAATAAATCTGAATTTTTTTGTGTAAAAATGTAATATTGAGATTCAGTGCTTGGGAGAACAGTGCTACTCAGAAAAATTGCAATGTCCCGGTTCAATGCTTTGGACAACAAATATTTTTTTACATTTCCTTCTTATTAGATACCTTAGATTTATTTTAATCCTTGAAATACTTGAAGCAAAAACTAGGTGTTGTGAGTACTGAATTTCCTCCTCTGAAATACCAATCAGGGAAGGCAGCAAAAAGGTTATTATAGCTGATCAAAAACATAATTTAGTAAGTGTTCACTGTGAAAAATCCTCCTTCTGTTTTCAGATTCTTGTCCTTACATTTGTCTATTTATGCTTTCAAGAAGGCTGGTTACAGATAAACCTTTTAATTAGAACTCTGTTGAAAAAATTGTAATTGGGAATTGTGGAAGGAAAGATGACCTCAAACAGACTTGGACTGATTTTCTTTTAGATTGTTAGCCAAAATTCCTCTTCGTTCTTCTTTTCAAACACTGTTTTGGGAAGTTGGTTGTTGTTGTGTTTTGTTGTTTTTTTTTTAATCAGAAGGTGAAAGATTGTTTCCATCCAACTCATGTTCCATGTGAGGAATCTGCATTTGTTTCCTGTGAGCAAGTATGGATTTTCCACTTATATCTACTCAGACCCTGAACATAACAGCACAGTGTCAGCATCTTTGCAAGAGATCACATGTTTTTTCCAAGGTCTGGTGATGGAAAATCTGGAAAGCAGTATTTCATGTCTTTCAGAAGAGTGTTTATTCTCAAAAATACTCAGTTATTTAGCCTCGTAGTAATTACCCATTCCTAATTTGAAGAATGTTCGTCCAGGAGGTAAAGCATTGAGTTGTAGTAATGAACTATTTGTTTCTTTTATGGAGATTAAGTGCATAACTAAGCAAAAAATAAGTTGCTTTTTTTTTTTTTAAGCAAAAAGAGGAAAGTGACAAAGGAGTGAGGAATATATATATTTTTGCATCTTGTCTGGTTTTGGATTTCCTTTTTTAGACTCAATTTCAGGCACTGCCAGTACTGCCAGCAGAGCCCGCTATGGGACCACTCAAATTTGGAGGAGAAAGGTGGACGTTCACAGCCAGGTTTCTAAAGTTTTGCTGTTTTCTTAAATCACTGGAATTAGAGTCCTCAAAGAGCCACCATCCATCAGGCCTATGTGCCTGCTTAACCATGGAAGAGGAGTTTCACCCAGCGGATATGGCCCTGAGCAGATCAGCATTAATCTCAGAGGTAGCACCAGGTCCACCTAAGCTCATCCTTCCTGGCTTTTTGCAGTGGCATTTGCCTAAGTATAGAGTTAATTAAACTTCCCAGCTGGTCTAGGAGACAAGGCGTCAGACGGGTCTAATGTATTCAGCAGCGAAGGGACAAGGAGTATTTAGGTTGATTGTTAAGCAACAACACTACGTGCTGTGGGCAAGAAGGAGACAATGGCAGCTCTGGAAATTTCGCAACTGTTCTTTTTTTTCCTCAAGACTTCATAATTGAGGCTCGCGGGGTTAATAAACAACAACCACCACCAAAAGTAACACTTATGACAGGAGAGAAGAAAAGGACCAGAAGAACATTTTGGACTGCTTATGGTTGTTATTCTGTTAATACTCCAGTAAGAAAGTGAGAGGTCTTTTGTGTCTGTTTTAGTCCAACAGCATGTCTCTAAATAAATCCCAGAGGGGACACGTTTTTGAACACCAAGATGAAAGTGGAGGCTAAAGCAGGCAGGGGAAAAGGTGGTTTTGGCTAAACCTGAGCAGCTGTGTTTTGCATGTCCAAAACCAAAACCACACTTTGCCTTTGTACATTAGGTCTCACGGTGCTAGGAGCAGCAGTGTGCAGGGCAGGGCCACGCACAGCACGGTGCAGCCCCGAGCAAGCGACCTGAGGAAGGGCACAACTCCCCCACGTTGCAGAGAGGAGGGTGAGTAAGGGCAAGCACAAATTCAGAGCTGGGAGCTAGACTGAGTCTCGGGAAACTGGGGCCACGGCAGAAGGGCAGTCGATCAGCTGCTCCTGGTGAGCAGCACCCGGGGTGCACCCGGGGTGGTGTAGGTTAAAGCTGAGTCAGCAATTGGCTCAAACCCGGGTCTGCAGCTGTGGACCCCACCTCCTAGCTAAGGGTGCACAGTGCTACCTCAGGGGTTTATCGCTCAGGTAGATGGGCATTTAATTGCCTCCATGCAGAGTCCTGGAATGAACCACTTGCCTTACCTCAAAGACTGAAGGAAAAACAAGAGAAAGTCTTCCATGTTCACTGCTAGCTGTGGCAGCTGCAGCGATAAATACATGCTGAGACAAACCTACCCCAGCCAGGCTCACACACACACAAATAGTAGTCCAGGCTGTGGTTGCTTAACATCCCAAATAAGTGGCTAATTACTTCATGAGCTAATTCAGAGTACATAGGCACTGCCTATACAGGCTGGTAAAAATAGGTCTTGTGTGTTTAAAACCAGGTCAAACACCAAGCATTGCAGAAGAAATGGTCTGTAGAAGGTTAAGTGACATGTACCTCAGGCTCTACCACTTGCCCACGGGTAGCCACTCTCATGTGGGCACAGCATCGCTAAAACTGGACACGCAAACACTGACGGAATGGGGAGACTGGGTATTAGTGTTAAAGAAGCTGAATTTAAAAATCAGAGCAGTGCCGAACTTAGATATTGCCCTGTGCTCCCGACAAATCCGCTTCTAAATAAAGCTGAAAGTCCAGCCAGACCAGGCTTTTGTGAAGATGAAATGTTTCTCACCACTATATAGAAAGCACAAACCACAGCCAGATGGTAAAATTGTACTTTCCTGTGTCCGAAAGCTGGAGACATGGCCACAGGAGGGATCCATATGCTGAAGTTTAGTGTGCAGAAATCAATTGCTGAAATTAAAACAAGCTATTTGGGCCACTGGAAAGTCAAATATTCTTTCCCCACAGAAGTAACCGCTTCTTCTTGTCAGGGCTACTTTGAGCTGCTGCTGGAAGACATGGGCAGCATGGCACAACCACAGAGAGGCCACAGAAAACAAAAGGCAGGAGAGAAAAGGAGGAAGATGCATTTTTGAGGGGAAAGAATATACTTTTCTTAACATGCCCAGTTCACTGCTGCTGAATGACAGGGGGAGAATGATGGTGGCATTATTTTGGTTTTTTAAGGTAAATCGCTGTGTTAGCTTACACGCAAGAAAGTATCATGTATTAGAATATTCCTACTGTAATACAACTTTAATATGCTGCATATGCTATGTCTGTCTAATATTTTCTGGACTGTGCAACTGTCTGCAAATTAGCCATAAGACACTAACAAAATGCTTCTGTGGTTGCAAATTGAAATTTTTTTAATTTTTGCTTTGCAGGAAATGTGACTTTTTATTCCACCCAAGACCAAAAAAAATCTGATTCTGAAATATATCTCTCCCACAAATCCTTAGGGATTTCAGTTCAACGGAGAAGCTATGAGGAAGATTCACCATTGTAAGATTTTGCAATTATCTAGAGTTCAAAGCTGTCCCAAAATAGTAGGTCATCCAAAAGCTGGACTATTTATGTCCCAGATTTAGACACACTTCCACTGACTTAGGTGTGTTTTATCAGCCTCTGGATTAATGTTTTTCACTTTCCTGGTAATAGATTGCCTCGGGTCCATTTTAAAGAAAGCTGTGGCCAACACCATAAATGTATCTTGGGAGCTACAGTTCTGAAAGTAGTAAAGTGTTATGGGGTAGTCCAAGAGATAGGAAGGCAATGTTAGGTAAACATGATGTTGTGTACAAATGTGTGCTATAATTTTAGATTATAGTTCACTACTTTTACTTCTATCTGATGAGCATAAAGATGAATGATTTTATTGTTTAAGACCACAACTTTTAATCTAAACCTCTACATCTTTCCAAAGTAATTTCTTTCTCTAGTTAACGCTCGCTTCCCTTCTCAACTCTTCTGATCAGAAGCTAGATAAACACTACTTGCTTATGGTCTGGAGGTGAATCCGCAGCTCAGATAATTAAAGTGCCTCCTGCAGCAAGACCTGCTTATTCCCCATTGACTCGCTCCTCCTTAAACACATACACATATGCTTTTTTTGGGTGAAAAGGACTGGTGCGGGATGGGAGGAGGAGGGTAGGAAGGGAAAGCAAGCAGCATGGCTGCAGTGGCCCACACACAAGGACAGTGTAGGGGAAGGCTAAAGCTCCTGACTTGTCCTTTCTTTCTCTCCAGCTGAAAGGACACTCGGTTGTTGGAACTATTTTCTGGTGGTAGGTCACCACCACTTTTACTCCGCAGAAGACAATATTACTACCAGTCTCTACATTTTCCACTTTTCCACGTATGTTTTTGAATAATGGCTAGTGGGTGGCTTGTCAGCTGTGGGAGTCCCTCCAGCATCAATGGGTTCCCTTGACATGCTCCATGCAGTCCCTGCAACTCCACGGCCACTGAGCACTGCAAAACTATGCCAATGCATGTACACTGGGGCAGGAGGAAAAGGCTGAAGAAGTCTCTAGAGCAGCTGCACAGGATGGCCATAAGCAGGAGACATTTTCGTTTCCTTTTGTCTGCTGAATGCAGCTCTGGGAGAGCCGTGCTCCTTGCTGGACCTTGGCCCTGCCTTGCCAGAACAGATACTCATTTGGCATTGCAAAACCCAGAAGAGGTTATCCGGTCAAGGTGGCTGTGTCTGGAGCAGTCTAAACAATTTCTGTATTTCTGGGAATTATCACTTGTTGGTCAGAGTACTGGTCGTGTGGCTGCTGGCATACCAGCTCTACAAACAGAGAAAAAAGTGTCAGGACTATTTTAATAAAGGATTCCAATGGGAGTCAAAAGCATGTTGATGATTTCTTTCATATGTTAATGCCATTAGCTACCTCAGGCGTTAAGCGTGGGGAGTACCAGTAACTGACAGTGCACTGAGTGGAGAATGAATCATTTTATTTTTTTTGAGTAACTTTGTTGTTCTCATGAAATTTGGCCTCAGCAACATTGTCAGGTTTCAATTAGTGTTGGTAACTCTGGTTCAGAAAAAAAATAATAATTAAACTTGATCCATGATGTGTTACTAGAAATTTGACAAAGAGTGCCTTCCAGCCCCCTTTAAAGTGGTCTGCATCATGAAGGACACTAAGAAAAAACAGGCCATGGCAGAGGGACTGCTGTTCTGCTCTTTCGTGGAGGATGTAAGTAGAGAAAGTTTCCCTATGTTTCTCCATGGCCGGCTCATCCAACTGGTAGGCATCTCTTAGGTCAAAATGCATAAGTTTTGTACAATTGAATCTTTTGTGCCACTTCCTTAACAAAGACCGTTGAGAATAGTCAGATTCATAGCGTAGAGCACATCACAGCTGGAGACGGGGACTTTTGAAAGCAAGAGGAACAAATACATGAACAGCTTTGCAACCAGAGCAATATTTTCTTTTGTGCTGAACCTGGCCAGCTGCACTCTACTTTTCTATTTGAAATGTAGAGCAGAAACAAGAGTCAAGGGATCTGGAGAATGAAGGGTGAAAACCCAAAGGGTACACTCTCTGCTCTGAAAGTAAGACCTTCAAAACCCGTTTAACAGTATCCTCCCCTCCCCAAATGTCCATGTACCTGAAGGTCCAGATCTAGAGGGAAGTCGGTCCTCGTGAGGACCTGCAAGTCTCCTACCCCAGCTGCATGTTTCTGCTCCCACCCCACCACAAGCCCAGCCAGGGAGCCAAGCTGGATGGAAAGTCACTGTTTTTCTTGGTAGGGTTAGTCTTTACCTAGTTCAGCCCTGGGAGCTGGCTCGCTGCCCAGACGAGCTGGGGGAGGGCAGAGCAGCAGCAGTGCTGACTAAGCTTGGCTTTGGCTTCCAGGGAACTGATCCTTCCCCTCCACCAGAAACCCAGCCGTCATGGCCTTGAGCTCTGCGTTGCCTAATTTATTTTACTGAGCAGACCCAGAAGTATCAATCAGTTCCATGGAGAGTGAAAAGCATTTCAAGAGTAATATGAAATCTCCTTGAATATATCTTAATGGGCAGATGCCTGTCCCTTGGTATGGGCCTAATTACTGAGCCATTTAGTAAACAAAGGAGTAATGCTATTAGTTAGGCATGCAGAGCTGACCCTTTTTAATCTCTGTAAAGAGTCTGGGGACTTGTATCAGAGCTTTAGAGACTGCAGGGCAGCATACACCTAAAAATGAGTGAAAAACAGAGCTTTTAAAGGTCAAACCCAAAGTCCCTAAGCTATGTACTAGATGGAGAAAGACAACAGTACTACAGATGTGCTCAGGCAGAGCAGTCCATAGGCTTAAGTCAGTTGAGCCTGGAGGAACGTTCCCAAGAAGTTAGAGGATATTTTATTATTACTCCTGGACTTCTCTGCTGCCACCGCCAATGGGTGTGCCAATTAATTTCAATGCTGAGTGAGTTTTAGCAAGTGGCCACCTAAGCAGTTAGGCCATGACCACCAAATAACTACAAGTATTTCTTCCACTGCAGGCGTGAATGTACAAGCTGACAATTAAATGAAACTTTTTTTAGCATGCAAAACCTGATGTGAACAACACATGCACACACACATATATCTAAGCATCTTTTTTTTTTTCCTCTGAAGGATGAAATACAATAAAGTCTCCTGAAAAATGCCATTACCTATGATGGAATTGTCATCAGAGGTGGAGATGAAACTTTGAGGACTGGGCACATGAATACTACACATCTCTGAAGGAGTTAAGAGCACTTTGTGGGACTGCCAGCCACAAATTCACCTTTACCAAGTGTGAAGTCATCACTTCACTAGTCAGATCTTACTTGTGTAGGTAGAAGAGCAGGAAGGCTGATCAGAAGTGTTGAAAAGGTCTTAATACGCAGCAGAAGGAGAAGGGGCAAAATGGACTACTGAACCTGTTTGACCTGGTATGACAATGCATTGTGCCTAAAATTACTAAATCTTATTCCCACTCCTCCTCACTTCTCATTCATGTCTAGACCAAACACTGAATTTGAGATACTTTTGCCAGCTTCTGTATGCTTGGGAACTTCACTGGCCATCTTGATCACTCTGACTTTTATGTCTGAAATGTGGTGATGGGATCAGCTGCTGCAGTTCGTCTCAATTGCTTTGCTCATCCGCATTGTGCTTTCTCTTGACTCATAAAAATCCTGGCTCATTAAGCAAGCTTCTGACGGTTTGACTATGGTGTCTACCCATTGCATACATATGTTTAAACCCATTTTTATCCACATTCACATCCAACTAGTGCATAGCATTTGCTTTGTAGTTCTGGCATAATAGCCACAAGCCCTCTGATGCATTATGAAATCATATGTTTGTAGCCCTTTCTTTTCCTTGATGAATTACAGCATAATCAGACCTCTCTCAGCCTCAAAACAACCAAAATACAAAGATGTGAAATACTTAGAAGTCAGGACACATTTCAGCTGAAATAAAATCCTGTGAGTGGCAGTGTTGGCATAAGTGATTTGTGGTTATCTGTTTCACACACACACACGCACACACAAATTGATATGATTCACTTTAAACACTTGGCCTTTTTTCTTCTTGCAAAAACCAGTTCTATTTGACTTCAGTTTGATGAATGAAGGAACTGAGCTATTGAAAGGGCAAGGTATGAATGGGTGTGACCAGGTTAGAAACATCAGGACTTTAATACTGTAAGTTAACTAATGATCAGTAAGTAGTGGAGCAGGAAAAGATAAAAAAAAATCAAATCAGGTTCTCCCTTCCCTTGATGTAATCAATATATATCTAATTTTAAAAGTTATTATATAAAGGTACTTTTTCGAATATTGGCACTTTTCTTTCTGTGTCTGTTTGTAACTATGCTGGTCCAAAGAAGAGCTTGGGACTCTCAGGAAAAGAGGAAGTTTTCTGCTTGCTGCCAGATAGCTGAGTGCATAAGGGGGAAGCAAAAGGAGGGCTCACTCTGCCAGACAGGTCTTTTCTTAAGAAAAGAACCCAGACAGGATAAGCCATCAAAGTTTTCTTCTTATCTAGAGAGAACGTCGTTGAGAAACCTATAAGATGAAGTTGATCAGGGACAGCCTGCCAGCCCACACGCTTCAGAGGAATTCTTAGGGAGGAACTGAATATGAAATTCCAGGATTTGTTGTCTTCTACAACTACTGCAAAGTGAGAGGTTAACAGAATTTCATGTAAAGCCAAATGCCTGAGTAAAACATTTCACTTTTATTTAGGTGGGGCTTTTCTCCCCGTTCTGGTAGATAAGAGAATGAATCACTGGAATTTTTGTACTCTCCATTTCTAAAGAGTGGGAAGGGACAGCTGGTTATTTCTAGTGGGATTAGGGTTTGTAGTGGTTTCACTCTGCGTATTCCCCTACTGCAAAATCAGCTGCTCTTTGCCAGAGTTCAGAAAACACAACTCTCTCACCTAAAAGAGGACAGACCCACTTCTAAGAACTACTGGACTTTCTCTACAAGCCACTGTTAAGCCTGCTGGTACCAAGGAGACAAAATGCAGCTTACTTTCTATGCTGCTTCCCACCAAATAATAGTCTGTCACTCAGACCATATCTGCAGTGAAAAACAAGAACTCCACACACTTGTCTTTGAGTTCTCTGGAACATCACTCATCTTGGGCTTGGATTTTACCACCAATACCACTGACTTGAGTGAAAAGCCAAGCTTTAGCATGCAAAGTTTCATTGTGGTTGGTATAGCTTTTCCTAATAACATGTTGCAGTGCTTAAATGGTATGAATTGCCTGTGTTTTTTATGGTTTTGACAAGGCGACAAGGGGTGTTTTTGTGTCAGTGATTAAATGAAAACTTTTCAAAGTGTTGGTTACCAGCACACAACCTTGCCTGAGGTATGATCCAAGACTGTAGCAAAGGAAAGTCTGCTGCCTGACTGCAGCGGCTCCAAATCAGACCCTTGCTCTTTCTTCCTCTTCTGTTCCCTGGTAACATGTAGAAACAGAGTAAAATCTGAAGAAATGAAAATAAAACAGAAACATAAATCAAAAGAAATAAAATTCAGTACAATAAAATAAAATAATAAAACAAAATCAATGTAACAATATTCCATCAACAATGGGCTGTTTATGTTGTAAGAGTGAAGGGCAAAATCATTAATTTAATTGTATTTGAATATGCCCCTCCTTGGCAAGCTACTCTGCCATATTGAGAATAACAGGAGCGTACGATATTCTTAAAATAATGGTGAAATGAGGTGCATGAGAGTATTGGCTACTTGCAAAGTCTAAACTTTCAAACTGTAATTTCATGTCGCCTGCTTAAAATGGATGCTGTTCCCACTGAAATCAAAGACCTCATTGCCATTAGCCTCAGGGAGATAGTTTCAGACTGCTTTTCAGATGTTCAGAGCAAATGTTTTGGGGGGTTGTGTCTGCAAATTGACATGGCCCTCTGTATGCTGTGAATAGACAGAGCAAGATCTCAGGAGCCTCTGAGGTGGGGTGGCAAAACTGCACTTTCATTGCAAAGAGCTTTGTCCTCCACCACGCAGCATGGCTCTAGACCAGAACTGATGAGGAAAATGTGCCTCCATTGTAAAGGTGGGATGATGGTTTAGCCCCTAGGGAGATCACTAGGTCTAAAGAATACTAAAAAATCCAGTGTTTTTCAATGAGCCATGTCTATCTACTGAAAGGCCAACCATAAAATCTACAGTAAAAAACTCAGTGTTAAAATGGTTGTCCTGCAGAGGCTGTAAAAGGGCTTTTTCACATAATTCTGTGGCTACTTCAGATTTTGTGGTAACAGGGATTTTCTCCTCTTTCTATGGACTACACATTTTGTCAAATGCTTCAGGAATTTACCTGGGAAGGTAGAGAGGGGATGAAGTTCACTTACACAGAAGCTGACACATAAGCACTACAAAAACCACTTCACCACTCCCAGAGAAAGCATCAGTGTCATATCCTTATTCTGAGCTACAGGAATTCACATCCTCATTTTATCTATAGACACTTTCAGATTACACACACACACACACACACACACAGAGCACACCTCCCTCCAATTCTCCTTTTGAGCTTATAGTTCACCAATGCACTTCTGTCACTGGGCCACTTTAGCTTAGGAATCGGCACACATACTCAAAGCTGAGGACAGGTATCCCAAAGAGAGGAAAAAAGCACTAGTCAGGTCTTGCCTCTGCAACGAGTTCCTGGATGACCTCCAGAAATTAACTTGTGATCTCTGGCTCCTTTACCTATAAAGGTGTTTCTTTTCTCTTACCTTGCTTACATAAACTGAAAAACTCTTGAGCTTAGGCACCCTCTTGCACCTCAGCACTGTGAGGCTGTTAGCATTCTCTCTGGAGCCAGAGATTTGCTACAGCCTCCCTTGTCCACCCATGTCAGGATTACTCAGGATTTTACACATAGGGCCCCAAGTCAATATAAAGTGCAGGGCAGTTGGCATAATCTGTAGCTGCCCCACTCCAAGGTTTTGGGTTTGGGTTTTTTTGCTCACAGACGGTATAACTCCATTGCAGTGGGTACAGAAACCTGGTTTCCATGTGACTGTCTTTGCCACTGCTTATAGGTAATTCTCTAACTGCATCTCTTAACTAAAGAAAGAAGGCTTGGCTCAAGCCTGTAATGACTCAGGTTAGTTTGTTATGTCAGAACATAACACTTCCCTGAAAAGTTGTCTTGCTCTCTGTATGCAGCTGTGCTCAAGCCTGGCAGTGTGCTGCTTAAAAAATGTCTTTCTCTTTATGACTCAGAGGTGAACAGCGCAGGCCATTTCTATGAATCTTACCTGCAATTTCAAATGCTTTTCATCATCAATGCTAAGTCCTTTCAGCATGGCTAGGGGCACTTTCTGCCGGTCAAATTAAAGCTGTGCTGCATTGCCAAAAGGAGCTAACAGGACCAAAGTGGAGCAGAAGCAGAGGCATGACTTTGTAGCCCAGTGGCTGTAGCAGTCAGGTAGAACAAAACTCTCTTGGCTTCTGGTCCCTGCTTCCAGGCTTTTGTAGTTTACCCAGTACCTATAATTCACCTAGCTGATGTAGGATAAAAGATCACATCAGTCCCATACCTAGCTCCACTTGGAATAAGTACTGAGGCTCACCTGGAGCTGCTGTGGAGTGGAAACCTCTTCTCCTTCCTGCAAGTGTGATGTTGCAGTACGCGCTTACTGTCTTGCATGTATAAAGGCAGAGCTCCTTCAGTACCTGGATGGTTGTGTAAGATAAGGGCAATAATTACATACTGTACGCTTGTAACTCTTTTCATGAACAGCTTACAAAATTCCTCCAAACCATCCATCCATTCTCACAACACGCCTGGGAGGTAGATAAGGTTTATTATGCACACAAGCCATTATTTATTGTGAACTGAGACGGTACTCTATTGCTGGTACGCCAAAGATAAACAACTTGCCCAGGCAGAGCCTGGAAGGCAACTTTGGGTTGCTCTGAACCGTGTGTTTCAATCCCTAGGCCAAAGCAGCGTTTTCAAAGTTATTTAACCTGGCAAAAGTTAAAGCACTGGCTTATGCCACTGTGATAAATCTTGGACTCCTCGTTTACCAAGGTGCAGATGAGTGTGGAAGAGGAGCCTCAAGAAGGGCTGATAAGGCTGTCAGAGCTCTCCCCGGTGCGCATGTGTGGTTCAGCTCCCACACTCCCCCCGGGGATGAGCACTGCTTCTAGACTGCGTGATGAGTCAAGGTATTGTGGCTGAGACTGCAAGCATTGGCTCTGTCACCAAGCAGACAGACAGACATTCAAAGAAACCACAGCCCTCTGGTTTCTTTGCCCTTATTTGCTTAATCAAATTCGGGTTGTGTGTGCGCGTACACATTTTTTCACCCACAGCACAAACAAATACTGCTCAACACCTGAGGGTGGCTGGCTCTCAGAAGTGCCTCTGGAAAGATGACTCAGAGGAGGAGTAGCGGGAGGCTCCTATGGCATTCGTCCTAACACGGGAAAGAGCGTTCCCTCTTACTGTAAGTGATCTAATTGCATTACTGTAAATCTCACTCTCATATTTTCGGCTACCTCTGCACCAGCTCTCAGGCTGCACTTATGTAATTGTGGAAAACTTTCTACCAAACAGAAGATTCCTGCTGCATGGCACATTGTTTACCGAAGACTTGTATGTGAGCGTGGGTGGGGAAGGGAGATTTCAGTGCAGAAGACTGAAAGTGGTACCTTTTCTAAAGGTCACAAGTACACAAATTTCTGCATTAAATTGCACCATGGGCCTATAACAACTGCAATGAAAATGAGCAGTCTAAGAAACGTATGTGGTTTCCTTTAGTGGGATAAATCCCATTTAGACAAATAGGCCAAGTGTTTTATCCCTAATGTTTCAATTAAACATAATATTCCCTTTGACTTCTTGATCTTGGTCTCACCTACTACCACTGATCTTACCATTAGGCAGCCGACAGAGTCCTGGCTACATGGCAGGGGTCCTCTACTCGTATCTCCTATAGTGCTCCCAAAAGTCAGCTCATCTCACACAGACCCCTGTTAACATGACAAGAGGATCAAGGACTTTGATCAGGAGCATCTGATTAAAGAGGATGCAGGCGATGAGCTGGGAGCAGAAAGCACTCCGGAAATGAAAGGTGCTTCACAGCTGTGTCAGTTATTAATGCTGTAATGAGCTGGGTCAGGCCTTGTTAAGTGAGGTGTGTAGAGGCAACTCTTCCGTTGGGGGCTAACGAGGGAGAGGGTAATTGCTCTGTTTGGAACCAGAGCGAAGGGAAGAGAGCATTGCCTGCAAGCCCTGCTCTACTGTGGCTCAGAGGCATCACTGGGAAATGAAGCCATGGCATGGATGGATGGATGCAGCTGTGTGTGCCAGCACTTGCCAGAGCAGCCGAGGAGGATCTCAGAGAGACTGAAGTACCAAGGACACAGATGGAGCAGCACTGTGAACGTGTCCTGAGAAAGTCTGATGGAGTGCCTGGGGCAAAACACTGACTGGAAAAGAACCTGACTGGCAGGAGAAGACTCTGGGCACGTCCATGCAGCCTGGTGCCCCTGGCTGGTGCTGTTCCACCTGCATGCCGAGCCAGCCTGGAAGGAGAGCCTGAGCTCATCTGTGCCACCCCTCAGAAGACGCTATTGCACTCAGCTGGCTGGGGTCCAGCTGCCTTGGAGGCCGTGCAGAACAGCCTGCCCACATCTGATCAAAGGCATGTCTACACAGCCTCTGAGATGCTCCCTTTTTTAATTATTATTTTTATTTTAATCCCTGCTCTGTTCTGAGAAAAAAAAAAAAAAAGCGCACATTCTTTGTAAATATGATAGAACATCTTAAGCAACTGACACCACCATCTTCTCCATTTAACTGTGGCAGCCCACTGGGGATGTGTATCTGACATAGATGGTTGAGTCAGAAAAGACAATGTTATTTAAAAAATATAGTTTCTAACAGAGCCCAGAATTTGATCTATTGTCTAGGAATCCAAATGGCAATAGGCCACATAAAAAAGAGAGGGTAAGGGTCACTCTAGCCCATTCTTCTGAATCAAAAACAAGCAAAGAAAGAAAAAGAATTGCAGCAGGTCAGCTAAGGAACTAACGCCCAAGTCCAGGAAATTGTCAAACAAAGCAACTACAATGTATATGGACCCCTTGCTGGTTGCTAGGATTGCATCTCTACACTTGCACCTCTGAACAATGTCCATATTCAGATTCTAGGTAAACTAAGGAGGGGTGAAGAAGTGATTTTCTGAGGTAGACATAAAATGGAAGTTCAGCAGGGAATTTGTGCAAATGCCCTGCCACAGGAAGGCGGAATATGAGGGTGTAGTGGCAGCACGAGCAAGAAGATGCTGAAAACAACCTGAAAGGGCCAGGGAGGGTGTGTTTAAGCTCTGAGTAAAACTTTTTCCCTGTAGTTTTTACTGTCTGTATAAACACCTGATGAAGACAGAAGTTGCTTTTAAAAACCATAACACAATTCATCCTATAAAGAAGTGAGTTTTCTGTAACTATGACAGTTGATTATTTCATCCTGTGAATACTTCCAAAAAGGACATACACACATAAACTTTCTATAAATTGTCATACTGAATGTATATACGCACATGGATATTCTAATTCACCCATCAATACACACGCTTTGGATTTGATTTGTTTTCTTATGATTTACTGTACACACATGAAAATGAAAGGCCAAATAATGTAGATGTGCTTAGGGCCCAGTCCTGCTTCAGATGAGTTGAATTATAGTGTCTCATTTTTTGTCTTCAGAACCTTTAAGGACTAACTGTGCTCAGGATACCTTACACTAGCTGAAGATCTAGCATTATTCCCTTAAGAAAGAATAATACTTTGCTGATCACAGTCAAGATTTACTGCTCTTCTTTTCCAAGGTACATATGACAGGATTCACGACCTCTGCATTTGCAAGTGATGCAGCCTGGGCAGGTCTGAAGAACTGGGTATGTTTGATGTTTTCTGATGTTCTTTCCCCCCACAACAAAATCCCATCTATTGTCATCAGGTGAGTAACTGGAAATCTCAGTCTGTCTTTAAGAACTAAGTTTCTGGGCTTTAAGGCTGCAGACATGTCTTCAGAACATGAAACCAAAACATTCAAAGGTCCAAAGGCAATAAAACCAGACCTGATATTCATCATTTTTTAGGACCCTGAAGTTTCTAAGCCACTGCAGTGGTTTTGGGGGACTGACTTGGCAGGCCTGGAACTTGTTGACTTGTACTGGGCAAGCAGGAGCAGTGGAAGGAAAGGTTGTTCGTCATGATGACAGCACCTCCTCTCCCAGAGTGTTGGATGTGACTGTTCTGCCTACAAGGTGCTGGTGATATGTCTCTTCCGAGGCCAAGTTTCTAGATTCAAGTGAGTCACTCTACTTTCTTATTAAAGAGGAAGATATTTTTAGAAATTTAGCAGGATCAAACAAATAGTACTACTCTTTGTTTTAGATCCACAATGTGCTCTAACATCTTTGATCCCTTAGGTTTTCAACACTCTTTTAGATGTGCAAATGTAGTGTACGTTAGCACAGAGTTCTGGATTATTTAACTGCTCAAGGTATGGAGTATAGCTAGAAAAATATAAATATAAGGAGGTCTCTGTAAGGTGTTATTTCAGAGTTAAGTGCAGATAACAGAGTGTTTAATCCTTTTATTAATTTCTGATGGATCTGTGTAGTGTGTTTGATTTACCAGACTTAGTACATCAAATGATTAAAATAAAATGAGCACACTGAGGAAATACAAGCAAGACAAAATATTTAATAATCACCTAAGAAAAATTAGACCTGGGTTAATTAAGCATATTCTAATTGAACTCGAATGAACTTAAATGTAAGTTTAATTTTCTAGCTGAAGCAGGGCCACATTTAAAAACATTATCAAAATATATTAAGATTACTACTTATCTTCATTTCAGAGTTAGCAAGTGCAAAATCTGCCTGACTGGTTAAAAATCTGTACAAGAATACTATGACAAATCGCAATCAGCTGTCACATTTGCCCATTTTATGTCTTCATTGTTCACTATCTGTGAACATTTCTTCAAGACAAGCTTGTTTGTATGAATGTTGGTTTTCATTTAACCGAGAAAATTGCTAGGATCAAATAACCATCTAAGCACTTGTTGCAAAGATCAATGGATAAAATGCGTCTCCAATATATTCACAACTATAATATAACCCTAACTAATGTAAAAGCACAAGAAATTTCCATTTCCAAAGGAGTTTTAGAAAGTTAGCATTTACTTTGCTCTAAATCAGAATTAAAACAAATGAATTGCCATGACCGAAAAAAATCCTTGTATCGCAATATTTTTCTTTCTGTGATAGAAAGAAAGTAAATTACACTTTGAAACTAAAAGTAGCTTTGAAAAAACACCTCCTCCCCCTTAGCTTCCATCCCAAAAATGTTGAAATGGAATATTTTGACCTTCTCACAATACTTCTTCCCAATTTTTTTCCCCAAAACAAAAGGTTGTGAAAATCAACATGCCTCAGAGAGTAGTTTTGGTTTGACAAAATGGCATTTTCTGATGGAAAAAAAGCATTCCATTGGAAAAATTTTTAACCAGCTCTAGCAATAACTCTGGATTTCACACTCTGGGCTAAATTTGCAACCCTTCACCCTCTGAAATTAACTGGAACACTTGAGAAGCAAGGAACTAATCAGGGGAAAGAAGCAGCCTCCCAGTATGGTTTGGAGACTACAGGGGGGCCTACTGGAACGGATCCGCACAGGCAGGCTGCTGTACGGGTTCCCATGGTGTCTGCTCCCAGCAGCCCAATTACAGGATGAGAGGCAGATTTGTAAGAGTTGGATTTTTTTTTTCTGAGGAAATAGCTTCATTTTGTTTTGTTTCTTGCTGTTCTTGGCATGAAATTCATGTTTTATTGGTATGAAATACAAGTCTGTTTTGACACTTGCAGAGACAACACAGAGAGAAACATCTTTCTAGCTATAAACTGTAGCTTGTGCGCCTTGTAAATAGTTTTTTATTGCTCATATAGTATAAAAGAAAAAAAGAAAATTTCTTACAAACGCAGATAAGTTATCTACGTCTTGCTGTGTACTTTCCTCTTTCTTTCAAAACAGGAACCTGGTTCACCAAAAGCATCTGATCCTTTCGTGTACTTCAGCACAAGAAGCAATAAGCAACTCCCTGAAATCTGAGTACAGCTTCAATGCATAGCTGTGAAAAGTTGTCTCCCATTAAGTTAGATAAGGACTTGCTTTTCTTCAAGCCTGCTGTAGAGATAAGATGGTCTTGGTGTCTCTTTGGCCTGAAGTGGCTCAGAACTGTTGGACTAATAAAAAGAGTCTGGAGGTTTGGTCTGTGCTGTTGGAAACCCACTGGCCCTACTTTAAGTTACTTTTGATCTATCATAAGAGCTAAAATGTACAAGGGTGAAGCCAGTCCTTTTTGTCTTGAAAGACACAGATCTGTTATCTGCATGTTGCTCCCGTATCTAATACAACATAAATGCAACTTTGATCCCATAAGGACTTAAGGCTAAAGCAGGCAGGAAATAATGTTTTCCCTCTCTCAAAATTTTTAAAGACTTTTTTCAATAAATCTGTATCTCATTAAGATGAATCAAGAGCCTTTAAGCCCTTTCTCACACACAGAGTGAAGTCTCAGCACCCCAGACACAGGAGATGTAGAAGCCTCGAGAAGGACCCAACAGCTACATCTGTACCCAAGAGCAGAGCAGTGCTGGGGTACTCTCCAGCTCTGTGGCACCTTCTTGGCCAAGGCCTCCCTGTTACATTCTTCCATCCCCTGGAGTAGAGGCTGAGGCACTTGGGCTATGAGCCATGCTGACTCCTGAGCCATGCTAGTGGGCCTGGGCTAAAATTGTGCCAACGACCTTTCTGACAATTTAATAGTATGACCAAGTCCCGTTGCCCAAGTCCATGGCACTAACGCTCTATAATTTACTAGTATAGTTGTACTGGATCAGTCGAGGGAGTTGCTCTAAAATCTACCACCTAAGCACTCTGTCTCCAGACTCTTAGTGCTTCTGCTTTAAGCCATATTTTAGGACTGTTGATAACATTGTCTGATCCAGAGTTATAACAGGATGACACTTTGTGCCATGTCATGTTGAGGGCTCCGCATACAATGAGCTATCATTATTTAGGATAATGGGAGGCAGAATTTCACCTATTGTGAAAATCTTGTATGGGCAACATGGGATGGAGTGGAAAACCAGCTGGCTATCTGTAATCAGCTCAGGCCAGCCAGGTCAGTTCTGATTCCAGGTAACTTCCTGCAATGTGATTTAAGTACCACTGCAGTGCACTCACTTGTACTTTAGATTATGGGTGAGCTTTTTAACTTGGTATATAGCTGCTCTATGTATTTATGACAAGTAGTTATTAGAGACAAGCTTTTAAGAGTATTTTTTCAAAGCTGGGACTCCAGAAATACTCATTTCCTTGTGAAACTCAAAGGAAAGCTTGCAGAACTTCACTCTTCACCCACACATCATGGATTTACCTTGTTTCCCATCAAAAATGTGTAGCAGAGTTGTCTTGCCTCCTCTCACACATACAAGACAACCTTATCTTTGCCTGTAACAGGGAGTACTTCTGGAAATGCCATCTGGTGCTCCTGAACTTTTTAGTTCTTGTTCAAGTTTACCCTGATGAAATCCTCTGGCATCTTCTGGGGCTTTTCTGCTTCCCTGCCAAATGTTAATCGGTACCCGTTCCTGTATATTTTAATACTCTCTCCCACAGCTGTAGTGATTAGCTTCAGGCATCTTTCCTAGCTCCCAACCCTTTCTCTAAGACCGACATTCCTTCAGAAACCTGACTGGGACCTTTCTTCTGAGGCCATGTGACCTGGTTAGCTCCCTTACTGCTAAGTATTTCACTTATAAGGCCATGCATTGCTATATGATCCTACAGGTCTGGAAATGAGATCACCGAGAGCCGTATGTTCACCTAACTTTCTGTTTTTCAGAAAATCTGTCTCTCTGTGGTCTATGGGAAGCAACCCTGGGTGATTTATAGGCACCTGTCTCATGCAAAATGGCCTGTGGCCAAATCTGTGTGCGTCTCCCAGTCTTTAGAAGGAATATAACCACGTCATCGAACATTTCTCCTTCTCCAATGGCATGTAAAAAAGATAAGTAATTTGAAGCTTTATCGATCTGAAAGTTTATGCCAAGTGGATTGCCAAACTTCACTGCCTTTCCAAAGCATAGTCTCTCCCTGTACATTTTGGCTTGCAGCCTTAAACAGAAACTCCCAGTCTGCAACAATAAGAATGTGTATACATGTCATTTATACATATTTTAATAAATTTGATTTGCACAAGTCATGAGATTATTGTCTCATGTGTTTAGGCTCTGAGCATTATCTCTTAGAAGACTGTTTGTGCCTGCGTAAGCATGTGGACCTGAGCCGACAATCTGAGGTTCAGGCAATGCTAGTAAAAATTGTACTTTGCTGAATGTCAGTGATTCACTCCCAAAATATGAAGTATGATAAACTGAGAGGACAAATAAGTAAAATACCTCTCAAGTGGAAACCACATTCAAGAAAAGACATCTTGGCACCAGCTTTAAATATTTGCTCTATGGACTTGGGGCAAAGCTGCATCTCAGACACCCATGCTGGATTTAGCCCTTTCAGTGGAGCAGAGGACTTTATTGTATGACCATTTCCCAGCATTTCAGTGGAACATCACATCTCTCCAGAGCCTTGAGCGAAACATCTTGGCTTCCAGCTAAAACCTCAGCTTCATGGATTATTCCTCCAGCACTGAGATGGGCTGGTGTGTTGACTCAGGAGTGAGCAGCTCCTTACTGCAGTAGTGGCGCTCCCTAGCATAAATGAAATTTTCTACTGTCATCACCAAGGACTTGTTCATGCATAAAAACTGGCAGAGGTGTAATTAGATTTACTTAAAGCCAGTCTACTTACCTCACTATGAAACTTTGTTTAAGCACCATTCAGAATTGCCAAAACGTCAGTTACATCAATTTACCTTAATTGTGATTACAATATAAATGAGGATGGAAACTGACTTAGCTACTAGTAGTGCTTCTATTTTGTGGTAGATCAGGATAAAAATACTTACTCCAGTGTGACTGATTCCTTCCTCAGAAAGTCACATCTCCTACATTGCTTGTATTGTCAAACTCAGAAATAAATTTCTCTTACATTAATATGGGATATATTTGTGATCTGTTCTTTGGAGATTTTGCTGATGTATCAAGATGCAAAAAAGGGCCGTGATATTTCAGTTAAGAAAAGTGGATAGATTAATAAGACGAGTATTTTACAAGTCTTAGTATAGCTGTCTTCCAGAGATAAAGGAGATTTTATTTCAGTAACATGTCAACCAACTAGAATTCCTTGTGCTGAACTCTTTATGGGTATAATCCAGCTCTGCTTCATTTGATGGTTTTCATGATTCCTTTGCCCTGTTTTGTAGGAAAGTGTTTCTTAATATATGTGGTGTTTAAAGTGTATGTATGTGTAACAAAATACTTCAGTCTTGTGAAGAAGTGTGGTTGGATTTACTCATGGAACAGTACTGGCACTTGCAGTCTGTAAATATGGTATTGCTGTTGTATTTATTTTAGAGGTGAATTGCTCAAAAATTAAACATAGAAAATCACAGCTACTGGGACCTGTTTCACTTGTTCTTTTAACTTGTTTGGGAAAGGGCATCCATGTAACACACAGCTCCAACCCCAGCAAGCTGGAATGCAAAGATTCTGATATAAAGAAAGAGATGGGAACATGGCAACACGGGACAGGGAATTTCCTGAGCTGTTCTTGGTGCATCCTTGCTGTTAAGCAATCTTGGTCTTGATCCATCCCTCTCTCTTTCACTTACACACACACACACACCCTGCCCCCCCACACCCACACCCACCCACCCCACCCCAAACACACACACACACAGAGCCACACACACCCATACACTTTTGGTCCTTTTTACTACTCCTCAAGAGTGAAAGGCACAGGCCCCAAGAGCAAAATCACAAGAGCAACAGGATTTGAGTTTTAAACATATCTGGCCTTGATATCTGGACTGGGGTTTGCCATGAGAGGAATAAGTCTAACTTGTTTTAAACCTCATGGGAAAGGTGATGTGCAAGATGGACACAAGATTTTCTGCCACGCTGCAAACCCCCCCTCATATTTTAAGTCACAGAATAGACAAGGACATACACTCCTCCATGACTCAAAACTACATGTCTGAAAGTGAATTACATTTGCTTATCATTCATGCATGATTGTGTTCTTTTTCGATGGCCAGGTTTTTGCTTCCTGGAAAGCACTTTTGATTTTCAGTGATCTGCAAGAAGTTGTTCTTTCCCCAGGCAATGCTGACATCACACCTTTCCTCCATCAGATTGCTCTGGGCATGGTTCTGTGTGTTTTTCCCAAGCACACCATAAAGGCCCAACCCTGTATTCCCAGACACCCAAACTGCAACTGACTCACTGATGTTTTAGATATTCAGAGTATGCAAGAGGGGACCCAAACCAAGAGGTCAGTCTCTACTGAACTTTTTCCCTCACTATCAGGATTCTAGCACTAAGACCATACAAAAAATATTTTTAACACTCTATTTCTGCCTTCCGTCCTTTTTCTAGTCTTCAGTGTCTTGGGTCTTTGGTCTTGCTCCTCCTGTTTCTTCCTACTCACTCTGTTTTTTTTGATCCTGGGGGTTTGCCCTGTTGATTTTTCTACTTTTGTCTGCTTTCTGTCATGTGTTTCTTCAATTTGTCTAACTCATGTTTCCCTTTTACCTCCCTTACCTCTCTCCTTTCTTTTTTTTAAACTCAGGACACTTTTTCATTCTTCTTTCATGCTGTTTTTTTCACCTCCTTCTTGTTTGATTCTTTGTTTTGCTATTTCTACTGTTGTTGCTAGAGCTCCCTTACTTGTTGTGATGAATATACAGTTAGAGGTATACCCAGTTTAAAGAAGTTTCCAGTGTAAAAAGAAAAGCAAAAAAGAAGTTGGAAAGAAAGGAAATATTGTTATCTTCATTTTAATGAGGGAAAACTGTGGCAATAAGAAAGTCAATAATGTTTTTTAGGTCACACAGAGAGCCTGTGGCTGAACCAGAAGGAAATGCCAAGCCTCATAGATTTCATTCAATGTCTTACTCATAATTTCTTGCTAATTTTTGCAAGTGTCTGCAGTGTAATGGTTTGCAGTGTGATAATAAAAGCACTGTCTACAAAGCAGCAGACTTCCTACACTGCTATGGGTTTTCAAGCTTACCATAAAACTCACTGATTACTTGGCGTACACTGCATTACAAAATAATAATTATTTTAAGAAAAACAGTTTTACTGGAGTATTTTTCCATGACCAATTCACATCTTACTGTGAAAGCCCACCAGATAGCCAGTCCTGTAAGTTCTGACATCTGCATTTAACCAACAAATTCTTTGAAGAAATTTGGAGTAACCTAGTTTTCCCAGTTTAAGTCAGCTCCGTTAAGATGAACACTGATCCACATTCTAATAAATTCACAGAATTCACCTCAGTCTGTGTTCAAAATCTTTACTATTTGAAATAGATGCCTTTAACAACTACTGATGGTTTCTCTGATTAATGTTAAGCACTAAATGCAGTACCAGCTGACACTTGCAGTATTTGTTCTCATGGAGGAGGGGTTGTGAGTACACAGGCGTGTGTCTCTGGGGGTAGCTGAATGTTAGTCTCCGGTTATTGCTTGCTTCTCACTGTTTTAACCTGCTCCAGGCAGGCTATTTCTTTCTGCATCCATTCATTTTAGGGAGATTTTGCCTATATGTGTCAAGGAGAGGAGTGCAGAAAGAATGCAGAACTTCTGAACCTCTCAGTGTACTATGAATAATGCCTAGGCAGATGCCAATATTGAGCTACAGAGAATCAAGCCATGATTTGGTGGTTGCTGGTTGAACTCAGAGCCTCAGTGTGTGCTGCTCTTAGGACAGCCGCCCTGCCCAGGACCCTGGGCCTCCAGGCACCCACTCCCAGATAGTAAAGCTGCATGTTTGTTTCTAATGGAGCATGACCAGGAGCAAACTAGCCTTGTGTTCACACAGGCCAGCTGTTGGGCAGAAGGACATTACAGTGACAGAGTAAATCCTTCTGGGGCTGCCAGCTTCACCTTGTACAAGGCCAAGCTTTCCTCACTTGCAGTGCGGCTTTGGCCTTTCATAGGGCATAACCACCATGGGGCAAATGTGGTTTTGATTTAAGTCCATTAGCTTGGGTGAGCTTGTAGAAAGGTGAGTGCAGCACTGTGTGTGCACATCAAGCCATACCTCACTTCAGCTGTGCTGAAATTTCTCTCTTTCCCTTAGTGTGTCTGTTGCTCCTGAGAGTAGACTGGGAGAACTAATCAGACTGTATAAATATAGCCATGCAGCACAGCATAAATGCACTTTAAACAGATTTATGCCACCAAGGGGATTTCAGGATTAGTATAATTGCTGCACAGTTGCCTCAGTAAATGTGATGCGATGAATTTATATAATTGGCTTGGTGCTGCACTGAGGCATGGGGCGGGGAAGCGAAAGCAAAGTCTGCTGAGGCTGCCCCCACTTATGGAGAAGCTTCTCAGATATCTCAGAGAAGCCAGTGCTCACATTCATTCAAACCGAAAACTAGCAAATGAGTGCACCGACATTAAAACAAAACTCAAACCCAGCAGCAGCCTCCCGATGAAGGCCGAGATGCCAGAATGAAGATGAGAGCTGTGGCAAATTCTAATCTCACAAAAAGTGATGTAAATGTGGAGTAACTCCAGTGAAATCTATGAAGTGGGTTTGAAATGGGCCTAGAGAGGCTTATTTACAGCACATAAATTTAGACACTGAGTCAAATCCCTAATTTATGAGGCTACAGGCTCCATCTAGAGTTAAGCGTTACCTCAGAGGGATTCAGAGGTACTCAAGTGCTCTAAACTGTTCTAGAAGAACCAGTCTGTCTCTCTGTTAAGGGTAAAGATATGCTGGGGAGGTAAGACTTGTCATGTTGGTGACTAAATTAGGTGTGCAAAATTAGGCAGAGTGAAAATGCCCTGAAATGTCCAGATACAGAACCCTAGAAAGAAAAGCTGACCTCCTCAAAAAGCTGTGCCTATTGCAAAAAACATTGAGTGTCATCGTTATATATCAGATCCCCCCAAGGCTGCAATCTGCTCCCAGGCCCTTACTATCAGTAAGACAGTCTTATCTTTCAGTAGAAAATTTGCAGCCATCAATCCAGTTTCTCTCCTCCCCATGTTCTTGATATCCTCACTGAAGCATTAAAGCATACTTCAGTTAGGAAAATACTTGCCGTGGATCCCATGCCTAGAACGCTTGAGGCACCAAGTGGATGTCTGCACTAAATGTACTCTTTGGCGCTCTCTGCTTGTACTGGGAATACAAAGGTGCACTTGCAAGGGCAGTCTTTTTGGAATTCTCCAGCTCATATTAGCTTCCTGACTTGTACCCTCACATGCGAAGCCAAAGATGAGTGCCTGTAAAGGAGCACTGTCAATTGAGTGGATTAGGATGCTAGTCCTATGACTGAGCAAACACCTCCATACCACCTATACATGCCATCCATTCATCCTCTTCAGGGCAAAGTCAAACAGTTAAAGTGAAGATGGCTCACCTAAACAGCTGGTCTCCTCTGAAATGCCTGAGTCGTGTGATGGCAACCAATGTTAGATCAATGGTGGCTTCTTCTCTCAGCTCCCAACTTCAACTACAGCATAGGAGAGGACCATTTAGGAAACTTGTTCCCTGCGAACACTTAGAAGCTGTTACCAGCAACTTGCTGAGAGAGAAACCTAACTGAAGCCATATAGATGGGCTTAATATGCACCGTCACACTCAATTTGGCATGTTGGCAGGTGTGCCAGCACTTCTCCAGGACAAGAGCACAGTAGCTTCACCCTCTGGGCATACATCCAGGGTGCTGGGTTTGGGGCAGGGACAGGCTCACAGGGAGCACTGGGCACCTACCGAGTGCCTGTACCATACCGGGTTCCAGACTGCCATTACAGACATCGTTTCTGCAAGGGTTTCCGCTGACTGCAGAACAGCAAGAAGAAGCCTTTGTAGATTGCTGCATTATTGTCAAGCACATGCTGGGCTTTTTTGATCAGAGAAACAGAGATGGGAATCCCCAAGGATCTTAGCACTGGAAACATTTCCAGACCAGCTGACCGCAATGTTAGCATATCAGCTACAGCAGCAATCAGGCCTCCATATGCAAAGGCGACATCTCCCTTAGCATGCTTTTATCTCGTTGACCTCACAGGCGACCTACCCAAGCTGACCTGGTTAGCAGAAGGCAGGATGGGGATGGCTTCATGATTTTGAAGAGATAAGAGAGTTTTTCTTTTACTGTACTGCCTCTAGAGTGTTGCCTTTGCAGGTCGGTGCTGTGCTTCCTGCAGGTTTCCTGGAAGGTGGCCTGGTTCATCCTGACCTTCTGCAGTAGACAGTTCATCATCCTGCATGTGGAACACAATCTTTTGCCACTGACTGAGGTTTCTTTCCTCAGCCCAGCATGCACCTTTGTCAAGTTCAGCAAGCTGGGTTTTTCAAGCTCAGGAAAAGTCCCTTTTTGAAGCAACTTCTCAAACTAGTTGTCTTACTCAACCTTGTTTGCCTCCTCTTTCTCTGCTGTTCTCTGCAGCTGTTCTTTGCAGCTAGGGGCAAAGTTGGAGTGACAGCAGCTGCTGGAAGCCCATAGACACAACTGCCTGGAAGACGCTAGGGCAAAACTGTTGCTGTCTGAAAGCAAAACCTCCACCAGCTCCTCAGCAGCTCCTCTGGAGCCCTGAGGATGAGCCTCACGGTGCAGAAACCTGTGGGCTCATAACAGCCTCAGATGCTTGAGTCAGCTGCCCCAAAGAAAACTGATCACAGCACAGGGAAAGAAAAATCCTGTGATTTTGACCTCTACTTGTGAAAAGTAGTGATTTAGAGTTAAATTTTTCTGGGCAACCCCCTGTGCATGGCAGAAGCTGTCTCAGAGTGCACAGGGCCTGGCATGAATACACAGGAGCATAGAGACCCCTACAGCTCTGAGTACATGACTTCCAGGAAAATCCCCCCATGTGGAAGTAAATATTAAAACAGAAGTTGGCTGCCTGCTAAAACAAGGCTTGGGCAGTTCCTTCACACTCAGCCGCCAGCTCTTCAGCTGTATCTTCTTGGCCTGTGATTTTTGTAACTGGGACTTCCAACCACTCTCCCATCCAAGGACCAGACAGATAGGAGCTGTTTAACTTGCAAGACTGAATAAGACTGAGTGCAGCCAGGGCAGGGCAGACAAAGCTTAGAACAAGGATTACAGAGAAAGCGTCATAAGAAAGACCACGTTTTGTCCAACAAAATATCCATCCTCTTCAGGATGTCACAGGTCTTCTGCAGGGCCTGCTTCTCCTTAGCTTGACATCTCAAACACATCAATTTTGGGGAAAGACATTTCCTTTTGTTCCCCTTTGGGCCAGGCACTGGTTGTTGAATCTTAATATTCTGCATTTCCTGTGCATCACCTTTATTGCAGATGAAGTGTGGGAATATATGAAGTCAAAAGCTGATTTAATTCCCTCCTCAGTTTAAAAGCCTTAGGCTTCCTCCAGCTTTACATCCCTTCATATTGCAATACATACAACACTGGACTCATACTTCTTGTCAGTGCTATGACTACAAACATGGCAAAACAAATTCTGCTCTCAAGCAGTAACTCCTGATAGCTGATGGTGGACTTGCAGTGGTGTAATGAGGCATAGAATTTGCTCCAATGTGGTTTTAATACAACTAGAGAGACTCAGGCTATTTATTATGGGAGTCATATAAACAAGTCATTCAAACAAAATCCTCCTAATTTTACAGCAGTCTAGACATGTAGCATATTGCAAAGCCATGTCTAAGGACAGCGTCATTAAAGTTTTTAACCTTATTTCCAGTTCAGAGGAGAACTGAGGATAAATGTGGCAGTCTGGCACCTAACATATTATCCCACAGTACCTAAAAGCAGTGCCAGAGTCATCTGAAAAGCCCTTTGATTGTTACATGATAAGAAAGTTTTATTGCATGTTTGCTGTGCTGGGATAACATTGGCTTTAATGTGTTTTGCCAAGTTTGCACACTTTCTGTGGGAACTCTCCTCATTCCAATGAAATGGGATGATAGGAAGCATTTTATTAGAGTTTACTGGAAAAATGTGCCATAAGTGCCAAGGAGCCAGGACTGTTGTCCAGCTGGCTGAAGACAGACAATGCGTAAGTTACAAAAAGCCGCAGGATTGCTGGGCTGCATGGAAATTCCCGTTT
Source organism: Falco peregrinus (assembly GCF_023634155.1). Taxonomy (NCBI): domain Eukaryota; kingdom Metazoa; phylum Chordata; class Aves; order Falconiformes; family Falconidae; genus Falco; species Falco peregrinus. The sequence goes on from NC_073727.1 coordinate 24,191,591, forward strand.
CAGCTGGTGCCTGGTCTCCCAAATTCATACACCTTCCATGAAACACATGCAAGTCTTCTGTGCCAAACCTAAACAATGTCTAGGAAATACACTGTAATGGTTGCCTTATGGTCAGCAGGATTTTGAAGAGATGGAGCTGACTGTTCTCCTTGAAGTCACCCATGCTCCTGGGGACTTGATGGCAGCATGACATTTCTGCGCACCTTCAGGGCACACAGCACATTGCCTCCTGTGTGGCTCTGCAAGTTGGCACAAATGGGGCAACGTTGTCACCTCTTGAGGCTTCATGTGTACCTCACCTCTTTTATTTTCAGTATGAAAGCGGCTTATCTTGCAATGTAAAGCTCAGAGCTCTCTCAGCAGAGCCAATGACATCTGGAAGTAGAAAATGCCTCCCAAATATTTATGAGATACATCATAATTTTTCTCTAGTGTCTAACCTGAAACTTCCTTACTGCATTTTTAATTGCTATTTGTTTATTCATGAAGACATTTCAGTAATTAATTTTATGAGTAATATTCTAAATGAAGGCATAAAATGAATTTCAAGAGACAGTGGACCAAAACAAAAAGAGTCCTGAGAAAAGATTTGGAAGAGGAGATTGGGTCTGATGTGTACTTTTCTGGCATAGGAAATGCCATAGAGGGAAGGAAGGCAGAAATTGTTTGTGGGAGGAGGCAAACTGCAGCCACTAGTGGATGAGTGGCAGGAGTGAGAAACATAACATCAGGAGGAGTCGCATGCTATGTCTGGGTGAGATGCATTATTGTGCAAAGCATCAGTGGAAAGATAAACTGAGATATATGGGGATATGGCTTCTCAAGCTACTGGGAAGAGGTTTTGGTTGATTGCCAGAACATAAATATTTTAAATGAAGTTCAGGCTCTGCTAAAATCTGTGAGAGTTTCACCATCAACTTCAGCAGGACTAAAATTTTACTCTGATTTATTAATAGTTTTGTTTGGGGTTGTTTGGTTTGGTTTTTTCTTTTTTTGGGGGGGGGGGGGGGAGGGGCATAGCTTCAGAAAATGTCAAAATACAAATAGGCTGGTATTAAAGCTCTGGATCCAAATTGAGATCTACATTCCTACATTACTGACTCGGAGAACTGAGGCAAAACACAGAGTGGTAATAGATTGAACAATGGCACAGTCAGATCTAATGCTAAAAGTCTTCAGCTAGAAGTAGTGCAGTCCTGGAGCTCTGATCTAGCCTGAGACTGAGATAAGAGACACAGATCACCACCCTAAGTGTGGATCAGATTTTATTAAAAATGCAGGAGGTAAAAAAATTCTGAAGAATAATAGCAAGAAAAATTAGCAGGTTTTTTTCTTTTGTCTTCCTTTCTGTATCTGGTCACTCCCAATTTCATATCAGTACACTATAATAATACAATATCAGCTACCACATATATTTCAATTTAAACTTTCAAATGTTATGTTCTCCTGTGCATTGTCACTTTAAAACTAATAATAAATACAACCCATGATTCAGCAAAGTCCCTAAGTGGTCCCCCTTCTGTGAGTCTACAATATACAGTTGTGTAAATGATAAATGTTTCAGGACATGAATGAGCTGGAAAAAATGAGGGATGGGATTTTGGGAGAGGGGAAGGAAAATGGAAAACATATAATATTTCATTTTCCTTTGATCTGAAATGTTTAATCTGAAATAAAGCATTTAGCGTTGGCCTTATTTAGGTCTTTCCAAAAAAACATGCAGTTAATACTGAAACATAAAAACTGTTTCAAAATGAAGTGTTGACCTTTCTGTACAACTGTCCTTTCTGTACAACTCTCCTTTCTATACAACTGTCCTTTCTATTATGTTTCTGAATGCAATTGCAGTTTTTAAACTGCAATTTTAAAAATAAAAATAAAGTAGCCTAGCTGTCATGTAAATGACCTTACACTACTCATAAGATCAAAAGTTAGGTAACATTAATGTGGTTTGTAACATTCAAGTGAAATAAGAGTAAAAGGAAGTCTGCATTGAGAGGAAGACATACTTTGGGAATACAGATTAATGTGTGCAAAGAATGCATTCTAGCATGTAAACTGTCTGCAAAAGTTTAGCTAGTGTACAAACAGTCTTACAATGTGTTTGCATTTTGCAGGCCAACAAACACTCATCAATAAATCAGTGAGGCCAGTCAAGATGTCTGTAACACAGCAAGAGGCACAGCAAAAGCAGCAGCAACAGCAGCAACAAACTGCCTTCTCGCTGCCTGCAAACATCCCAAACTTTTACAGTGTTCATTCCTAGCAGGCTGAGAAGTGCGCGATCTTCTGAACTTAATATCTTTAGTCCAGCAGAGAAAAATCATCTTCTCAAAAGCTGGCACTTTGATCACCCTCAGAAATAAAGATCAGAGGATGACTAAGGGTCTTGGGAATTGAATTCTTGCTCTCTTTCTTACTCAAGCAGGCACGCAAAAACGCACACAAAGGCACATTTTCATGTATTTGTTATTGACGCAGACACACTTCAATGAGAGATCCTTACAGCGCACGTACTTAACTGACACGTTACACAAATGTTTGCTGTGTACAGAATAATCAAGGAAACAGACTCATGTTTATTATTACTGAATCAGCAGCAGTCTAATGGATTAAAAACATCCTCTCTTTCTTTTTTTTTTTTTCTCTCCTGTTGTGAAAGTGCCAGTGTTGTAAACTCTCCCTGCAAGAGAAGTGGGTGGAGATGAAGCGACTCGTGACCTCCATGATCTGTGTGCTCCCAATCTCTCAGGTTAGGTCTTCTGGCCACAACCCAAAATCTTGGAACATCAGCTACAGATGCTTGGAGCCAATTGGGTTGGGAAAGAAGACGGTAAATGTCTGTTTCCGGTTCACAGGCCCCTTCGCGTCACCACATATTTTGGAAGTCTGTCTGGCTTCCTGACTTTGAGAGTCTCTTGATTTAGACTTCAGGGAGTAGCAGTGAAAGGCCGGGAAACAAGGCTTACCTAAAACCTCAAGAACAGTTGGAACGTTTTGTTTTCTCTGACTTTTAATGCTTTTAAAGCTTTAATTTATTAGATTTTTTTTTAGGGATATTTATAGTAATTCCTGTTATTATAACGAATTGTCGTTCTTTACACATATACTCTTCAAATTGGAGAAGATGCCCTAAAATGGATCTGAACTCTTCCTTCTCCATCTAGATTTCCACAGATTTCACTGATATCGGGGCTGGACCTTGAGGCCACTGTAACCTCAAACAGGAAGGTTCAGTCTACAATGAAATAGTATTTTCCTAAATCTGAAAATACTGCCAGTCCTGTTTAAGCACAGAATTGTCAGTCCTTGTGAAGCTTTTTTACATCTAAATTAACTCAATAAAATTTGCTCGATCTGATTCTGCTTTTAATGTGGGAACAATGGGATTTAGAAGAGTTTTGCATATTGTTATAAAACTATTTTTAATCTCTCTGCGATAAGCAACACAGCACAGAGGCTTGGCTGCCACTCAGTGGGGAAGTGGTGTGTAATTATGAGGGACTGTACCTGTCCCAGCCCATTAAAATAGCTCAGTCTGGTAAGCAGCTCGTAGAAGGAGCTGTAATACATGGCAAGAATAACTGGGTTACTATCATGATTTGAAGAGGGAGAGAGAAGATGAGAGAGTATACAGAGAGCTGCCATTATCCATGCTGGAAGCAGTTGCTAGAAAAATGGAGAAAAAGATGAAAGCAAAGAGACCAGGCAAGAGCACAGATAGGGCCCTTTTACCTTTCTAATGGCCATTCCTGGCATGGGCATTCCTGCCACTCTTTACCAAGTTCTGTGTTGGTGGAGGGGGCTGGGGTTTGGGATTTTGGATCTGGTTGGGTGTGTGTAATGGGGCTGTAACTTCTGAAACTTCAGCTGTATACTCAACATCGGGCTTTCTGTTATTGTCGCAATCAGAGTACAGACAGTTCATTCCCGGGCAAGTACAGCGTTCCTCACAGGCTCCTCATCAGCCTGGCACTATTACGCCACCTCAGCAAGAAATTCCTACCCATGTTTCCATAAGTTTTCTCATTCTTGCAAAAGTGACTCTGGAAGGGTCACATTTCCATGACCAGGCCTACTGATGCATTTAACTTTCTCTTAGTCAGAGCTGAACTGCATACACTTGGCAGCATGCCTGGGCAAGCATGCAAAGCACAGCCTTCCCTTTTCATCCCAGCCATTTGTCAAAGGATGCAGCCGTTGTTCTTGTCTCTCCTCGGGCCTGTGTTCCTCCTATGCTGACCACCTCTTCCAAGCCCATGGCAGATCTGCCTGTTGGCATGGCAGGCAGTGTTGGAAGGACAAGGAAACCTGCTGACAGGAAAGCCAGTGAAACACAACCTAAAAGTAAAAGACTACTGCCTGTGCCACTGAAGAAAAGGCCCTTTAAGTTTTAAGGACTGGTCTTTTTCAATCACCTTGCAATGGTCTTTCAACGATGGCCTCTGCTCGGGCCGTGCACTTCATCACCTCATGAAGGGTGAGGGTTGTACACATGGCAAAACTGACCACAGCAAACAAGATTTCCATAGAAGTGCAAGGTGGAAAGTTCTTGTCAGACTCTTTCATGTGTAAATTCGGGTCCACCTGCTGCAGAGATATGTCTGCTCTTTGTTCATCAAAGTGTGATGCCGCCAGATGAAAAAGGCAGAGGGTGTTACATCCGGGGAGGTGTGGGGCACCAAAACACTCCTCCAGATGAACTCTGTCACCACAGGTGTGTGCAGGCCAAGCCATTGTTTGGCACTGGCCATTCCCCAGAGGCAGAACCTGTTGTGCATGTTTGTAAGGTTTAGCTTTACTGCCACGTACACCCAACAGTCACAGGAGGAGGGAAACACTTGGATGAGCCAGGAGGCATCACCTTCAGCACTTCCACTAAAGGGCATCACCAGGAGTGGAGCCTTCAGCTTAATTTGACTCAGCACAGGAAACCTCACCTGGCCCGGACATGGACAGGACTGGCAGACAGAGAGCTCTTTCTTGATTCTGTGGGTGATGGTGCGTGACCTCTTTTAGCTGATGGAGTGATTTGTCTGGTTAATTCCGATACAATTCTACAAAGTGATGGGAAACATGCCCATCGCCACAGGCAGTTCATGCCCCAAAGCTGCCTGTGAAACCCTTTGCTTCTTTAACAACTGGGATGCTAATCTGAAAACAGCTGTTATAACTTTTGCAACTCCATTTCATCAAAGGTAGGTTCTAGCAAGTGAGAAATTTTCCATTAAAAATTTTTGCCAACCGGAAGTTTCAAGGTTTTTTTGCATGAAGAATGTTCGCTTGGCACAGAAAATCATTCCTTGTCCTGCAAAAGCTAAATCCCTGGCTTTGTGGCTATGCATGGAGACCATTCTCAGTGTTCCTTATTACTTGGCCCTCTATTCTACCAAATAGGCTTAACTGTGACGCTGAAAATACTGACAACCGCAGAGTATCTTGTGGCCTACTTTATCAAGGGTTTAAATACCTTACTATTCCTATTTATATTAGTGTGAGTCTGTATTCGTTAGTGGAAGTAAGGTCTGCAGAGAGGTTTAGGGGCCTCACTCCAGTTCAGGTGCCTTGCTGTCCATTGAGGTGATCTGACAAGAAATGCAGAGCTGAAAAAATTTGCGGATCTGGGCCTCCCTCCAGATTTACAGTGGGGATAACAGAAATTGGCTTTTGTAGCTGTCATTTATTTGGGAGGCCTGTGTTGCATGTTTGCTCCTTGGCAGGATGAGAGCTACAAAGTGAATAAATATACTTTGACCACAAATGAGCAAGCAAATGGAAGGAAGTACTGTTTAAAAAAATGCTTTTAGTGACTTATTCCAGTTACAAGAATGGCAAGAGGTATTTTCTAGGAAGGAAGAGACTTTCTAAATTGTTGTATGCAAAGATGGTCTGTTTTATTACTTCATTCTGAAAAAAAAAAAGTTGGAGGTAACTACTGTGAACAGAATAGCTCTGGCAGAGTATGAGCACTCCAGGACTTGGTTTCTCTCAGAAAGAACATGTCATATCACCATGATCATCATCTATTGTGACATCACAAAATATGATACTGAGATTATATTGCTGTTCTCTGTAAGTCTACTTAGTCTCTTCCCCACCTCCCCCCCCCAGTCTGACCTCATTCTGGTGAGGGACAGCCAGCTACTACTTCCCACCACTGTGGCCAGCAACTAGCTTCACATATGACTTACTTGTTTCCTCATTAGTCTTACAAATGTTGGACATTTCTCTAGTTGGTGATATAATATGTCTGATGCCAGAAGAGGAGCTAAATAAAGACCTCTCACTAACAAATCACTTACAATCATTAGTCACTGCGTACCTTCTTCTGGATTAAATTACACAGAATATTACCTAACCAAATTATCTCAGTGCAACAGCAAAAGATGGACCTGATTTTGGACTTTAAATTCCAACTCCAGTTTTGGATTTACATACCGATCAGGCTTCCAACTGACCTCTATGAATGAGCAGAACTTAATGTACTCTAAATTTTGAACCCACATTAAAGGATACTAATCATCCAAAGCCTTAGTTTTTGCTATTTTATAATGATCATACCTGGCTCAGATTCAGGATTCTGTCCCATGTCTCTAAATCACCTGGTGTACACATTTCCTTGATAAAGATTGACTTCTACTGAATGAAAAACCACTACTGAAGAGCTGGGTTTGACTATTATCACACATAATAACTAAACCGCTTTATTATACTGCTTTATACTTTGGTTAAACTAACTAGGAAACTTCTCTTGCTTTAGAGTCTCTTCTAGAGATGAGCCAGTTTATTACCAGTAATAACTGTATATAAAGGAATGAGCCATGCCATGAGGGATAGTCCCTGACAGTTCTGGCCTCAGTGGTAAAGTAGGTAGGTGGGTAGATTTGTCTTGAGAGTGGCTTTTCTATCCATTGCACGGTAGCACTGGTGCCAATGAAGAGACTTTCTCCAGCAATGATGAGAGGACATCATTGTCCTAAACTGAAATGCTGGGGTATGCTCCTCTACAGGCACAAAATCAGGTAAGTAATCTTTATAAATATTTCTGACTGCTGATGCATTTAGTTACATACATAGGAATGGATACACTCTAGTACTGAACCATATATAAGAGTGCACCACTGTATTCCTAGTCAGAAACACATTTATTCTGTGTCCCATTCTTGGAGGAGGGGTTGTAATGTTACCTTGCCAGTGTCTCCTTATCTAGAAAGCAAATATCCAGGGCAGGAAGGGGTGTAGAGGTTTTCATTTGTGAGTGCAAAAAGGTAAGGAAAAGAAACCAGCTCCTTGCAAGAGCTGAAACATGCTATGCAAATAGGTAGCAAATATACTCTATACTTTTCTACTAACAACACAGTAAATGCTGCTTACAGACAGGATTGTACTCTTTGTTGCTGCTCCCTCTAACAGCTGCATATACATGCCAAAAAGTGTGCTCTCAGAAGCACTTGCCCACTATCATGGAGGATGAAGTCTGTGTGGAGGCAATTCACTCTTACTTTTGGATTTATAGAAGGAACAAAAACATGAAGACAGAAACAAAATAGAAGCAAAGTATTTAAAGATGAACTAATAAATACAGATAATTCAGATAACTCAATGTAGTAATGTTATTAAGGGAGCATTGTGGAGTAACAAAGTGCCTCATGTCAGCAATAAGCTCCTGGAGGACAGATCCCTGCTTCCCCACTAAAGTAATTAACTAGGCTTGCACTGGGGAGGAGTGCTGGACCTTCTCCTTGCTTATTCACACAAACGCTGCACGTTCTCTGTTTCTGCAAAGTGCTTCAAATGCCTTTTTTTTACCCCTCTTCTGTTTCTAATCTTTTCCTGGATTACTGAATGTACAGTGAAACTTCTTATCTTGTGCAGGAATTATGTTTATAAAAGAGAAGGAACTCAGGGACTGAATGCCGCAGGGACTTGGGCGGTGGGATGTAGAGACTTTTATCTTGAGGTTGCTTTCTTGAATCAGACCCAAGCTGGTAGTGACCTAAAATTGCCTTAGCCTAATGACTAGTCTCCACTGTGAAATGTGTTTGGTGGTCTTGGTTTATTTCCTGGTAAATACTTGTTTGCGCCCTAAATTACTTCCATAACTGGTATCCATGTTGGCAGTCTCACAGAGAGGTCAAGGGTTTGATGGGAACAGGGACTGAGCTATTCCTTCATGCTGCGCGCTGGTCCCTTCTAGCCATGTGAAGAACCAATGCAGTTTACAGTGGTTCGAGGTCTACCTGCTTGTTCATCTGTTTCCTTTCAAGAATATATATTGCAATATGCTAACTCTGAAAAATTACTTATGATTGAAAATCAAGCTTCATTCATCCAGGGTCCTTTTAACATGCTGAAGGCCAAGGTGACTCCAGAAGCCTCAGGCAATAAAGGGTCAGCTCATGACAGGACATAGTCAGTCTGATTAGCATAGTTGATGGTATGTGTCTGGATATAGAAACAGTGCACAAACAGTATAATTCATATAAATAATGTCTGTCAGCCTTCCCCTCTCCTTTTTCCTCCACCCTACTGCTCATTTCTGCTCTCCCAATTTTACTGGCATTTGTATTTAGGTATCAGGTATATGAGGTACCAGATCAGGAAGATCTATTGGTTACAGAAAATGAACCAGCAAAATTAAGTACATGATGAAGTAAACTTAATAAATTTGTTTGCAGCCAGTGCAAAGATTTTTTTGATTGATTTAAAAGCTTTCTGTTATTCCACACATCTAAAAATTTAAGATCCCTCAGACTGCTGTGAATAGCAGCAGAAGTGAAAACAAAATCAGTATTTCATCAATGATTTTCACACATATTTGTAAGTATATTCAGGACATATTTCTTCAAGTGTGCATTCAAAATTGATAGGAGCCAGAGGTCAGTAGAAAATTCGGCTGCCAGACGGCAATTTTTCAGTCACAGATTCACACAAAAATTCTGTAGGACCCTTCTGACAGATTACACTGCAGAACTTACAATAAACCTTATGTTATCTGTCAAAAAAGTCACAATAAAATGCAGCCATGGGCATTTTTGTTCTGCATGCCAAGTAAGTCCGAAATGAGTTTTAGCACCGAAAATAACATCTGCTACTTGCATGGTCTTAGAGTGTGATAAGATGTGAAGTGCAGACAGGAATACAGATTGTTTGCTGTCACGCAGATACAGACAGTTAAGCTCCAGACCTGAAAGTGAGGTTTGACCACAGCTCCAGCCTATACAGGCAAGTTCTTCAACAATTATTAGCGTAAATGGTATTAAATGCATTCCTGCCAGCTGTTTAGGATTTTCAAGACAAGTCTCTTACTGTGTAGTTATAGCATTTACCATTGTAATTTTTAATTACAGGCTCTCATATTAACTGGAGCCACATGATATTATCATGGTGGAAGTGAATAACAACAGTGCTGTTGAAAATTTGTAAGACTGTATGCCACCATCTGAAAATACTGAGCCATAATTCATTTTACAGCAAAGTAGGTAGGATCAGTATTTTCCTATAGTATATACTGTCATATTTGTATATATATTGTATTTAAATGTTTTACAAAATAGGCGTAAATTATCTGGAATTATTTTCCAAACATACTGTCTTTCTGAATTTTAAAGACATAATCTGCAGTAGATTTTTCTAGCAATTTAGAAGCCATAATGTATACACAAAGTATACGTGTACATGTGATAAAAGGACATTTGTAATACTGCTCTCTTTCTGTTCTTAATGGATTTACTAGAAATCAAAAGTGGATTTCTTTGCTTTGCCTTTTTCTTCTCCTGAGGTGAGTTCTGGAGTAATTTCCTTTAAAAAGTGGAATTGAGAATGGCACAAAATATGTTAGTTCATGTGTGTCTAAACAGATCATAAAATTTGCATCACCGCAGGCATTCAGATGGACAGAAAGTGCTTGTGGAAAAATGAAACAAAGGAGACATGAAAGCAGCCAGCCATATGATAAACCAGATTTTATGAATGTGCTTGCTTGTATCTAAGGAAGAACTGGTCTGCCTTGAAGTTTGTCTGGTTTTCCCCAGCTTGTGTAATAAAAGATATTACCTTTCCCCACCAATTTTTCCTTGGTTTATTTGTAAAAGCACATTCCGTTATTGAAACGGCCAGAGTGAAAGTCTGGCTTAAAAAAAAAAAAAAAAAAAAGTCTGTTTCAAGTCCATGTGATCTTAGTGTGTGATGTCTTCTTAACTGGAGTTTTTCGGAACAGATTCCTCACCAATCCACTGCTTTTCAGAAAAAGCCCATAGGTGAAAAACCAAGGTTATGGCACAGCTGCACCTAGAAACACAGCACAGCTGTCAGCTGGGGCAGAAGGGAGATTTTCAATTTGCGAAGATAAAAGCATGATTTCATCTCCCTTCTCTACTTCTGAGCAAGTGTAAAGGGTGATCCTATGCTGCCCTCGCTCCTTCCAGGCAAATCTACACGAATTCAATGAGAGTTGTATAGATGAGCTGCAAGGACCGCACAGCCCAACACGACAACTATCTTTTTAACTTGCAAAAGTAACTGCCAAGTAACTGGTAGTGATTACGCATTTCCCTACTCCTTGCATGCAGCTTCACTGGAAAGAAAGAGCATAGCAACTCTGCCTTTAGTTTGCACACAGGCCGCCTGCTCCTGCACTTTCTAAGCCCCAAAATCTTTGGTATACCAGTTCACTGTACAAATGACTGGCTTGCAAAAATTTGCAGTGGGAGAGGGAACAGGTCCTAGGGCATCAGAATTTTAGGAGGTAGTTTTAAGCTGCTGCCAGAGCAAGTCAACATGTCTTAATGAAAGTTTCATCTGTGCGTAGTAGCTGAGAACAAAACCAATCTGTTTCCCAGCATTGTTTTGTTTTGCTGCTGCGCTCACATAATGCACACCAATCAGTACCGCTCTACTGGCAGTTTCCATGAAGCTGATTTTCTATAAATCTGAGTATACACTGTGCTAAATTGTTCCTTCTCCTGCATCGCCTTGCAGAGCGGTATTACTCAACACAGTATAAAATTCTTAGTCACCGCTGTCACTGGGCTTTCTGTGGCACAGACCCAGTTTTCTGTGCTGCATTCCTCATTTTATAGAACAAACTGGAGCTTGTTTTTCTTTGAGGAGCATTGACCAACATCCTGAATATGGTCCATTAGGGTCAAGCATGGAGCATTTCATCACCTCCCATTTCTCTGGGCTGCGCTGTGTACTAGCATTAAGTTTGTATTTGCAGAAAACAGTCATCCACTCTTTCCTGCTTTGATACACCACAGCTGATGGCCATTCAAAGTGAGGAGTGGGGCTTAGCGCTTCTGTCCTGTGATATGTTACCTCTCCAAAGGAGTCATCTTCAAGCTCAGGTTTATTACAGCATTGAATTTAAATCCCCCACTTAAATTAATGATGCACGGTTCTCTTGTCTGATCTGACCAGTCCTCACTGCCCAACCAGTAAAGCACTTTCTATCACTATAAATGAAAGTAAGTGCTGAAAATTAGGGGAAGAAGAAAAGAGAGTAGAAAAACCAGCCAAAATTTCAGTGATATATGCAAACCAAGAGCATCTCTGCACACTCATCCAAATGCCCAAAGACCATGAGCTAGAACAGCCAGGACAGCTATTGTAAAGCCTAGTAGAAGCAGAGTGGTGGAAGGAAGGGTGAGCTGGAGAAGCATGCTCTGTAAATCTGCAGAGAGGACCAATGCAAGTCACTGCTTAGGACCATGGGTGATCATTTCCTAGAAATAAAGGTTCAGGAGGGTTTTAATATCACGACAAACTTATACCTCAGAGAAGAAGGTGGGGGGAAGTTTTACGTTTGCTGTGTACACAAAGCTGCCAGCACACAACCAGAACAAGCAGAGCGTTTTATGCACCTTGCTCTCCCATGAGACTCTGAGAGGAGCAGGAGTGACAGGGGTACCTTACCTCCTCCTTTTCCCCATAAGGTTAAGCCTTCATGTGTGGGACTTCTGCACCTGGTCAATTATCATTTTGAAGGCTTCAGACACTGCAGTACAGATACACTCCAGATTGTTCTTCCTACTGGATTAATATATGACTTAAATAAGCACAGCAAAGTTATTATAGCAGAGTACCTGAAACAGTCCATGCTCTGATCATGATGTACTGGGCTTGGCACAGCTCTACCACCCACGCTGAAAACATGCTATTGATGACAAAACCTGAAAGTCACCACAAGCCTTTCATAATCTAAATTACAGAGATGGTTTCTGAGTAGCAATCACATGGCAAAGATTGTCTGTGCGTGTTCAAAACCTGTTGGCCTGTGCAATGAGGCAGAAAGGTCAGGAGATGGACAGGGTTATATCACTCACAAATCTGCCAGGGTTTACTCCTGTCATTAGCAGGGACTGAGAAGGTTGTACTCCCGTAACATGTGAAATGGTTGTGGTCTTACGATCACAGGCATGTGAAGTTTTCCCCTCCAAACTACACTCTCATCTTCCTTCAGATATCACCATAGGCTGGGATTTGCTTTGTATTATCACACTGCTATCCACCAGTAGTGGTGATGGCAAACTCAGCAGATTATTCTGATCCAGATATATTTATTAAAGTCAAAGAAAGACCTCCCCGTGACTACCCTGATTCTTGGACTGTCTTGTGAGTCTGACTCCATCTCACACAAATTTCCCACTCCTCCACCCATTCTCTCTTCCATCTTGCCTGGTGGTTGAAAATCACAGGCTGTTTCTCTTCTTGACTCCCTGGCATTTTGGAAAGAAATGAAAACTCCCAAGGGCTCTGTTAGTACTCCATGTGTTTGCTCAAACCTCTCTGTGTGTGCACAAGTGTGTATGCATGTGTCTGTCCACAAGGTCTCTCTTGCTGTTTCCACTGTGTAATCTGGATGCCTCTTGCGATCAACAGTGTACTCATTCTATCTGAAATCAGACCTGAGATGTGATTGCCCTGTGAAAGATTTAGTTGAGGGTAATTCTGAAAAGAACAAATACAGCAAGAGTCGCTTACAGAACCCCAAAGTTCTGCAATCAGCTAAAGAACCCGAGACTTGTTTAGTTAGTCACTAATAACTGAGTGAAATGCAAGCAAGTAACGTCATTTTCTTCAGATAAGGCACTGGGGACCAAAAGAATTTGGACTTGTTTCCATTGACTACATGGTAGTAAATGTGGTAACTTCTGAAAAGTGTTTGAGAAGGCAGAATTCAATATTTGTTGTATTTTGCAGGTGAGGGTTAATGGGTCAGGTTTCCTCAGCTGATTTAAATGATTCAGCAGGATGAACTGTTCCATCCTGATTTGAAAGGCAAGTCTCAAATATTCACATCTACAAATACTGGAAATACTCAGTCTAAGAGCTAACTCCACATCCAGTCTCTATGGAACCAAAATTCAGAGTAACTATGCACATATATTTACTAGAAATTTGATATCTGTTTCTTAAAACTGTAGGTTGGGGTCCTCTCTAACAGAAATAGTTACACCAGCTAAACAATGTTTTAGTTACAAGTTGACTTGCTTTGTAACTATAGAATATCCTGATTTAACAGGATGGGAAAAGTTGTTATTCTTCTCTACTAGTGAAATTTTCTTCTCCTTCTCTGCCTTTTTGTAATGGGTAAAACAGAAAAAAACAGTAATGGCATTTGTTGAGGAACCTGAACAAGGAAAGTATGAAGCTGCAATTGAGGAATTTTAATAATTTGTCATATTCACTTTAGTATTGTTTGTAAATCTGGAATCTCTATTTAGAGTAATAAATTAGTGTTGTGTGAAAACATCAGAATTGTGTGGATTTCTGTAACAAATATTTGATTTTTTCATCAAAACATACATCTTCACTTATTGTCTTTCATTTGCTAGTAATTCTCAAGTATTTGTTACAAAACCAAAAATCAGAATAGTTGTTTTGCTGTTTTGCTAGGAAATTTGAGTTCTTGGCTTGTTCACTTAATATTCACTGGATTTTAATGAAGAAAACTACCTTCCTTGATACCTGTGTCTGTGTTATACACATATTTATACCTTTAGCAGAAATTCCTGATACAAAACTAGTTAAAGAGTAATCTCAGTGCTTTTTAAACCTGCTAAAGTTGTAGATTACCTTAAGTTTCATTTAAAGCAATTCAGGCTCTTTGATATGAACCAAAAATCAGTCTTCCACAATATGAAAAGTATCTCTCTGTTCAGCTGAGTTGTAAAAAAATTTTAGACAGAGCTTTTAAGTCTACCTCAGCTTTACCCCTGAACAAGAAAACTTTGATATTTGTAATGACTTGAAAAAAAGCCCTAGCAAACTTTTTTTCACCCAGTCTATCTATTCTTTTCCTCCACACATCTCCCAGCTCTAAACAAGTCAGACATATACACGTGGGGATGCTGCAAAAGTGTGAGGTGTATGTGTGAGTACATGGTGCAAAGGGAAGGTAGCTGATTTAGAGCACTATCCCTGGCCAAAGCCTCCTCTTTCCTGAGACTGGAAATGGATCCTGCAGAGCCTTTGGCTGGGATCAGAGACACTTCAGTCTGTACCAGCAGTAACAGATACATTGCTTGCAACAGGGTGATGATGCCTGCATGGCTACGGCCAGTTTCACTTTGAGTTTTCAGGTTCACACAATACTGAAACTCAAAGTACAAATAGTGGAGGGGATGTCCCAAAGTGCTGCAAAGTGATCACACCAGCTCCATTTTCCAAAACCTATGCAAATTGCTGTTGGTGGGGTTTGCACAGCCTTACCTGGTAAATCATGCTACAAAGCCAGCTAGCACATTTTACAGTTATGAGTTCAAGCTTCCCACAGTGTTGCAACAAGTGACTGGACATTCAGCCTCAAAAACTCCACCTTGCACTCCCCTGGCACAGGAGGCAGCTCAAATAATGTCCTCAATAAATGCTCCAAAGAGCCCTCAGCAGAGGCTTATGCTGCCTGTGTGTTGTACATACCTCATTCAAATGAAGTGGGATTTAGGTGACACGGTGTTTTGTACTGGTTAAAACTAAGGGATGAATTTCACCACAAAGCAATACAAAAAGACCACACAACTGGCTTCAACTAAAGTGACTTGCAAATTGTGACTCTCCATAGACAGCACTGCCACCAGCCTGATTTAGATATCAGCGTCTTTTGTGAGGCTGGTTTAATTGTGTCATGGCCATATTTGAAAATACAGCAGCCAAAATATGCAAGGGAAAAGATTTCCTGAAAGTTCTAGAACATGTTGCTGAAATGTCACTTTTGATGAAAACGTCAATGCTTTCAAAGGATAAACATAAAACTACATGTTAGTGCAGGTTGAGATTGTGAAATGTTGAAGATACCCAACTTGTGATACTGCCACTTGTAAAAAGTGTTCTGTTTCAATTGCAAATTTCAATTGCAAATAATGATATTTTTCACACTGGAACAAACTGTTTCTCAGAAACTCTGACAAATGGGAATCTTCTGGACTTTATGTTAACTTGAATTATCGCTCGAAAAGGAAACTTATGGAGATACCATTTCACAGAGAATCACCTCTTTATCCATTTACAAGCACAAAATAGAATAGGATTTAATGAATCACTGACTTGTGATTCTATTCCACTAAAAACTGTCTATCTTCCTTCCTCTTCTCATTTCATGAAAGAGCAAGACATCATGTGAGGCTTTTCAACTGCATGGAGAATCTGGTTTTGACCATCACAGGTTTGCAAGTCCATAGTATATTACTGGCTAGCACCCACTGGCAAGTTATATTACAGCAGCTACATTAGGTAGTGCCAAAACACTAATCTGAAGTCAATTAACAATTGTTTCTAAGGGGTGTTTCGTTCTAATCCTTAAATAATTCACCTGCCTTTGATGTTAATAAAGTGGCTCAAAGAAGTAACATTTGATGGAAAAAAGCCACAGATGCCAGAAATAACATGAAAAGCTCCTACTTAAAGCAGTTAACAGCTGGAAAGCTAAGTGTAACAATAAAATGTATTAAAGAGATGTATATATATTTAAGTGTACTTAGATTTTATTACTAAAATATATAATGTGATACACTGCAAGATTTAAGTAGTAGGGCTTTTTATTACCTTTTAAAGCATTCAGACAGAAAACAGTGGAGAATGAAGGATAATTCACTGCATTTTTGTGGGCAGCACCCACATGTTCACATTTCCCAATGTTTTTTTCTTTATGGGAAAAAAAGAGTGCACAGGGCAACAACTTGTTTTTTTCCCATGTAAAAATCATGTGCCAGTGATTCACTAATTCCTATTTTTCCTTGTGCTCATAAACGGACAGAGTGATGACTGTCAATGAAAATATTAAAGGATGGAGAATACCTCAGAGAGTCGACATTCCAAATGATATTTTTAAGATAAGACAGATTCAAACAGGTCACTGGTTTGCAGTTGCACAACCGTCTGGATTTTTTGGATGTAGTTCATTTTGCTACAGTCTCCTGAAATTCTGACTTACGCACTGTTAGAAGCAAAACAGTTTGATGAGCTGACACTATAGTCACTCCCAAATGTTAAAAAAACATGAGTCAGGGAATTCTACGGAACAGCTTTAAGAAAACCTTACGTTCTTTTGTTTGTTTTCTGATTTCTGAGCCATTAGGGTGCACTCCCTCCACACTTGCTGGCTTTCCTCTGCACCAATGAAGGCTAGAAATGTAAATTGACCATTAAAAACACAGACCAAGAGTCCCATACAACAAATTGCCTCCAGGATCTGGATTCACAATAAACTAGCAGCGTATCCTGTATAGCTGTATGGAAAAATCCACTCCTTACACCTGTATTTTTATGTCTGGTCTTCACTTCCCTTCAAACATTTGAGTGGTCAAGTTTTATTTTCACGTGTCTTCACAGAAAATCAATGGTAAGCTTATACCCTGGAGTATCATCAGCAGAAATTATAGCTTCATAGCCTCAGAGAGGAGAAGGGCTGCTAGGCTGGGTTTTTTTCGTGAGATCATAAGTGATCATCAAGACCATTCCCTGCACTAAAGTAACAACAAAATCAGAGCTATGAATTATGAAGTCAAACAATATTTCCTCCAAAACCACATTTTTTTCTAATTTCTAATCTGTGTTGTGAAAAAATGTCATGATGGAAAAAAATTAAATTCATTCCCCCCCCTAAAAATACAACCTTTTCTCAGTTATTTAAATAACAGAAATGTCCTTATGCCTGATTATAAAGATTTTTTGGGTTTTGCTACAACAGTAGTGCTAAATCAATGTGGAAACAGAAAGGAATCTTTGTGATTTATATAGCTTGTTACAGCCAAGCTAAATAAAACTTCAGATATCAATATTGAATAGTGGACTTTTTTATCTCTGCAGCCCAAGAAAACTGACTTGAAAAATTTTTAAAAAGGAAAAGGAAAAAGACTAAGTCAATACAAATTATGAATTCCACAAAATTATCACTTCTGGTCAAACTAGATATAAAACCCACAAACAAAAACCAGTGAAGACCACTGACTTCCTTAATGCAGCTGACAAGTTGTCAGGTGTTTCCTATGGCTTATGCGCTGTACAGAAACAGCTCACATGAGGAACAGCTGAACCTCGTAGCTGGTTCTTCAGCACCAATTCAACTCTGCAACTGTATCTCTGACCTTAGATGAAGCTTTACTCATGGAGGCTTGGAGCATCTTCCCAAGCAGACAATGCTTAATAATAGCCATATTTACTGAGCAGCTCCTCTTTAACCTTTTCTCTTTCCGGTGCAACTATTTAGGAGACCTACTAATGAAAGTTACATTAACTTCTGACTTCTGTGTGATGCAGATTGAATCTATAAAATTTTTCAAAAGGCTAGTTGAATTCAATGATCAATTAAAGACAGTGCAGATACTGAGTGGTAGTACTCTACTATTTTCTTCTGGCAATTTGTTCAGTGGCAATAGTAGAACACAAAGGGGCAATACATTATAAAGTTAACCTTGTGGGAAAACAACCACAAGGGCTGATGAGAACAAAGCCGTGCAGGGGCTAGTTGTAAACACTGATGATCTACTCGTCCTTTCACATACAGGAGAACTTAGTAGGGAAAGAACTTGTGTGAAATGGGCTTTGGTAAAGAAAAGCCATTAGATATCTGGGAGGGTGCTTGAGAGTGGAGAAAGAAATAGTAGTCAGTTAAATGAGAACACGCTGAGTGATGGAAGGAGGAATACAGAGATTTAACAAGAGGGCAAGAATGGATATTGTGATGGTTATGGTTAAGCTCTTACGGTTTCTCACTGGGCAAGAATCAAACACTGGGTTTTCTCCCAGGCCTGCCACAGATGTACTTATTTGTGAGGGCCAGATAACCTCTCCTTGTCTCTGGTTCTACATTTATCAATCAGGGATAAAGATGTACTCCCATTAACAGGTTGCTACAGGATTCTCCCCACTCTCCCATTCCTGGGAGGTGTTCAAATATCATGGTGTTGAGACTTGTTTTAAAAAAATAATCCTGCCTCTATCAATAGATAAAGATGAAAAGTAGGACAAAACGTAGGTTGTAAAAAATCTAGATATGTTTTTTGAATTTTTTCAGACTTCATATTCTATTTTTATGTGATATCCATCACTACGATATCAGACCACCTTCTGATAGTTATGTGAGCAACATGACTAATATCTGTCATGTTAAATTCTGTCTCCTCCCAAGGTAAAATTGTGGGGTTTTAAAATAGGTATTTATAACTTCTTTACTGTGTGATTTTATTATTAACAGCTGGGTCAAAGAAGTTTGCTTGCTCTAAAAGCAGAGGTAAGAATACCTTGGGGAGCTGAAATTCTGCAAGAGGTGATGCCACAAACTTGGACTACAGCACTGAGAAAGTCCTGTCTCAACACAGCCTATTGGCACAATCAGGATTTACTCTTGTTAAAGCAGCCGGCATTAATTTTTCAGACCTACTATAGGTCTCTACTCATAATGCTCTTTAGCATGAACAAAGATCGCGCTTTCTGTACTACATGAAATGTGCTGCTATGGAGAAGTATTTCCAGGCAATGTCACACCTTTGTTTGTGGTCACTACCATGTTTACCTAGGAGATGGATAGGACAAAACCGGTGGATACAGCATGACCATCCAATAAACAGCACTTCTAAGAGAAAGAAAAAAGGAAAAGAACAACAAGATATGCAGAGATTTTTAATGGAATTCCTCCATTTCTATTTGGTTTCACTGAATTGAGTGCTTTGTTATAAATCACTGTACACTTGGCATTGGATACAGGGTTTGGACCCAAAATCTCTCCCAAAGAACATTTTAAAGGTTTAACAACTAACTCTGGGCACAAGGATGCTACCTCCCACCAAGACACTACTAATAATACATTATCTGAAAAGATATTGTAGTAGGGTGGCTTTCTGCTTTTGAGATAATTTGTAGGTAGATGAGGTATCCAAGATGAAGAGGAGGGAGGCAAGTGAGAAATGAGGTGCTCACAGTTGACTGCTACTCTCCCATCTCTGCATTCCATTTCTAATGTGATCCAGTCCCCAATTAAAATGTTGTGCTTGTTCTAAATAAGTTATTTTTAAGGAAATTAAACCACCAAAGAGGAGGTTATGCAAGCTATCTGGAGCTCCAGAAAAGCAATGACTTACATACATAGTGGACAAGCACAGAGGTTTTACTCACCCATCTTCTGGCATGTACCAACGCAAGCTAACTTTCCCTTGGGGAATTACTGTTTCCCATTGGCAAAGTTGGGGTTGAGAAAACAAAACAACATTTACAGAAATAACATGCCAGCATGTCATGCAATCTTTTGGGCTTTCTTGCAATGTTTTTAAGACAACAGAATATAGAGGATGTGATTTCATAGGTAGTTGTCACTGATTAAGATTTTTTATTCTTTTTGTAGCACAATTTAATGAATGTTAAAACTGATTTATTGTTCCCCTTCTTGCTATTGTCTTTACTGAAGTTAGTATGTTGATCTTAGAAGAAATACTATATTACAAAATTTTAAGTCACAAACTAAAAGGCAGAAACGAAGCTCCTCCTTTTTCTGGACTAGCTAGGGCATTCTTCTTTCATTATGCATCATGCATCTACTTCACCAAGATCCTGGTGCAAAGGAAAGGGAACAATAAGGTCCTCTGCTGAATCCTTACTCCTGTTCATCGTACAATGCTTTACAGAGTGCTGAGGACGGAGCTGGCTTGCCTTTGCAGCATGTGAGCTGTGAACCATATACTATCTGATGTCATCCCTATCTAGACCTTCTGCCAGCAAGAGGGCTTATTTTCTGTACCAAGGGCAGGTTCATCTCATTTTAGATCTTTTTTATCACAGGGCAAGAAAATTATAAATCCCCTTTTCATGATTTTGTTCCTGCACAGCTTTTCTCTCTGGAAGATTGCAGGACACAGAGTAACCTTACGTCAGTATTGTAACACTAATGTGGATATAACCGTCACATGTCTACTTTTTAAAAACAGTGGATTCTTTTGTGACAGTAGGTAGCCCTTCAGACATCTTTTGTAAAACAGTGTTGGCATTCAATGAATACTAAGAGCAAAGTAGGAGTGAGATATGCAAACATGCTTACTGGCTGTGTTAAAAGTTAGATTCAGACCTCACCAATAATCTGCTGTTTCCAAATGAAGATGGATTTACTGTTTTATTCTTCAGAGCAAAATCTATCCTGGATTGATGCAGATAAAAGGAATCCTAACAGCAAAGTATTTAAGGCAATATGGTAATCTCAAAAAACGAGCCACCTACTTACTTCAGTGAACAAAACTTATGGCTTTCTCAGACTGAAAAATGAGATATGTCATTATCTCTACAACCTCCCATGTCAGACATTTCTACTTGAATTTTCTAGTTGAATGTATGAGCTGTATATAGACTCTACCCATTTCGGAGCTGGTCACTCAAAGGGACCACAGAACCTAGCTCATAAGGTGACTGTCCTCCATGCCCAGTTATACTTTCAGTTTGTGTGGGACACATCAGTACTTCCTTATGCAAGCAGTTTCTACAGATGCAGACCCCTTTGCTGCATAGAGCAATAAGATTTATTTTTACATAATGAAGAAGAAAACAATTGTTCGGCAGTGATTTACTATCCAGTTCTAGAAATTAGTTCTGAAAGTAGTAAAACTACAAATACTATGGCATGGATTTATGAGGTACTCCAAGCAAACACTCCTTGGCTGTTGACCATTCAGGTCATTTATCTTATGCAGCCATTGAGTCTTTTCTTACAGAACCAGTAATATTATGTTACTGTATTTTAGCTGCCTCTCTACTTAGTACTGAATGCTAATCAGCCTGGTTAACAAAACAGGATGTCACCTGTGTGAGTTCTTATCATAAAACCCAGGTACATTTACCCCAAAGAGATTCTGTTAATATCACATGTACACTTGTAACCTTGTGAAGAATGAATAAAGGGTCTTTAGTGACTTATTTTAGCTAGTGAAGTTAATTTATTTAAAACAGTATGAAGCTATGTAGTGTTAGGTTTATGATTTAATAGCTTCTAAAGCCCAAGAGTGTTAAGATATCCAGCTGCTCCTTTATGTGGAAAACCTCCTTCCTCCACCAGCTCTGTATGGGGGATGATTAGTGTGCTTTGTATAAGTTTCCACAGAGAAAAACAGAACTATCTATTAGAAGTCTATTTAGTCAGCATAGAAATGAGTGCTGCTGTGTGCCGTGAGGGGTGCATACCTGACTGAAGTTAACTCACTAGTTACACCTGGCATAGCAATTCCTTGCATGCAATGGTGCATTCTGAAGTGAGGGTGGGTGTGCTTATTGTAGGTAGCCAGGCTTTACAACATGTTGTGCACAATCAGCACTACATGAATCCCAACATGGACCTGTGGGAATTTTCAGTGGGAGCAACCATCCAACTTGGCTGACACTCCTTCAGACAGATTATAACTAACTCTGTCTTTGACTAAGCTTTGCAATTCACTGAGTCCAAATAGAGTTGAATTTACACATGTTCTACTGACCCAGTTTGGAGTAAATCTCAGTTCAGAAAGTAAATCAAGTCAATATGGTATATGCAAGCTGCCCTGTGCAAGCATACCAGTCGCATTGGCAGGTTAGAATGTGGCCAGCACTTTTTTATCTTTCTGAAAAAACATTATTTTAATTGATGATGAAGAAATACTGCAGCCTAATTTTATGAGATTCTATCACACCTCAGGAAAAAATAATATTAATAAAAAGGCAACTATTTTCAAAAGTTCAGAAGTCTTCTTTGAAACTAATTTTCCTACTTTATAAAATTTCAAGGAACTAAAATGTGTTGCAGGTGGAGATGGCAAGATCTGCTGCAAACACCATTCTTATTCTGGTTCAGCCTGTTCTGCTCTTCTGTAATATGGTCCAAAAGACAAACTCTAGAATAAGGCATCCATAACCTCCCCCGAAATCCATTATAGCTTTGCACAGACACCTAGTTTAGCAAGCTGTAGAGCTTGCTGCAAAGTAAAGGCAGGAAAAAGCTTAAATAAAACATGGAAGGTTCAAGCAAATTAGATGAGACGGTAATAATTATTGTGGACTAAATTGTCATATGTCAGTGACATACACCATTGTAGCTTCTCTGAAGACCATGGGATCCTGACCTTAAAATACAGGATGGAATCCAGTTGCAAATTAAGCAAGATTAGTAGGTTTTCCTTGCTTGCTTGCCTTGAGAAAAACATGTGCTAATAATTTTGCCTTCCATCTGTACAAGAAGGTAGCAAGTATGCAGGCCATATCCCTGGACAGAAGTAAAAAAAAAAACTGGGATCAGTTGATTTCCAGTGGAAAAACATGGAGCAAGTGGCTGCTGTTTGTGAAATGGTCACCCAGGTGTGAAGTTGCTTGTCTGACTTAAAGGGTCAGCAACAAAAAAACAGACAAGAAATTCTTAAAGCAGTTAGTCCTACTGGGGGCTAGGAGAAGGAAAAGGCAGTTTCTGTGCTGTATTTCCTGCTCTTGTATCAAAGGGGAAGAGCCCCTCTGTCAGCTTGTTACTGTGGATTTATAGCCAAATTTGGAAAAGTGCTGTGCTTCCTCAATAATGACTGCCATCACTAGGAGCTGAAGAGCGCTCAGCAGCATGCAGAATGCACTTAATCACCTTTCAAGTTGTATGCTATCTTGGAATATCTGCTGAGAAGCTGTTGCATCAAATAACAAAACAAAATAAATGGGTAAAACTGCTTTCCCTGACAGCATGACTCACGCTGATCATCCTACTTTTCAGTTAACTTTCTAACACTGTATTGATTGTCATCTTTATCAGATGTGGTTCATTCTTACAGAAAGTCACAGGCACTTGCCATAGTCATAACCCATTTCAAACTATAATAGCATGAAGGAAGGATAATCTTGTGGCTTTATTTCTCATAACGCTTACCCTCAACATACAGAAACCCAGATAAAATCCTCAGATAGTAATTCACCTAACCCCCTGGAGACCAACCCACAACACAGCAGCCATCTCAGGCACAGCAAATAAATGGTAAATAAATAACAATCAGTGCTGATAAATGGGTACTTAGATGTAGGTGTAGTTGTACAGGATGATAGGTATCAACATATACATTCATGAGCATAAGGAAATGCCATTCAAGTCAGAGAAAAGATAGCCAGGATCACTTATGCTGCCTGGATGCTCTGTGATCTCCAATTCTACTGGAAAAATTGCATTTTGGAATGATATTGAAAGGTTTTAAACAATAGCTTTGAAATTACTTCATAGGCTGTTGAACGTTTCCCCTGCCATCTAGATGCCTACCTGATATCCAGGCTTATCTAGACACCTAGGCTTCCTAGACACCTAGGCTTGAAGATGGGATGGTTCAATCTTAGCCCTGTGATGGAAAATCCAAACAAGGAAATATATGTCATCCGGTAGTCAGAAATGTCATTCTGTGAGATATCAGAGAATGGGGACATCCCTTATCAGCTTGGCACTTCTTATAAGTTCAGTGGAGTGATCAATTACAGGTCTGCTTACACAACTGTGCTGCTGCTGGAATAAGACCCATCACTGTGCTTCCCAGGTCCAGCATGGTGTGTGCTGGAGGCACATCCTACGCCTTTCATAGACCCCCAGTCTCTTACAGACCAGTGTCCTCACATAAGGTTGCTAAGTGCCCTCTCCATCTCTGCTCACTTCATTGTATAGAATACTTTCTTTGATCTTAAATTTCAGAAATTTAAGCGTACGTTGTGTGAGATTTGGGTACAGGGAAGAAGCATTCTACACTGGTCATGTTGCACTATGAAGAGAGGATGCCGGCAGCACTGGACTGAGGAGAAACACTCTTTTGTGAAATAATAGAGTTGTTGTCAAGGCTTGGCTGCACATCAGGCTACCCAAACTAACTTAGAGTTTCTCATCACACATCTTCTATTCCCTTAATCTATTAAATGGTGTTAGTAGTCCTATTCTCTCATGGTTAACCATTTATGCTGCTTATCCATCTCAGCTGACACCTTGTAAGTTTCACAGCATTCTGTACTGTGAATAACAGAGATCATTCAGGTTGCTGAATGAACTGTTCAGGTCACAGGAGGTCTCAGGGAGAGAAGCACAAGGCATATTCCTGTCCTCCAAGTTGTGGCACATAAGGAATTACCTAGAGATTTTTAACTACAACTGTGACACTGGAGGATCCCAATATACATAGCATACAGCATCCCAAGAGGGAAATTAAACCAGCTTTTCTGTTCTGAGAGGCCTAGTCTCATTTATTTTGGTACTGGTCAGTGTTAGGCAGGTTCAGGGTGGTGATTCAGGGTATTAATTAACCATTCTCAGATGGTGTCCATCTGCCTCAAAACCTTCTCTTTGTTCTCCCTACAGCAGAGTTTTCTCTAGTCTTTAACATGATGGGCATTTCCATGACCATATTAATAGAATCATGGAAATGTTGGTTAGAAGGGACTTGTAAAGACAATTTAGCCCAGCCTCACACTCAGTACAAGGCTACCTCCCATTCAGGATCAGGTCACCCATGGTTTTGTCTCTCCAAGTCTTGAACACCCTGTGGAAGGATGGAGATTCTCTGGTGACCTGCTCAAGTGCTGCGCCACCTTCCTAATGAAAAAAAATTTTTTTCTTCTAATGTCTGGCCTGAATTTCCCAATCTGCAACTTTGGGCTGTTGCCCCTTGTTTATGTCTGAGGCTGCCAAGATTAATTTGGCTCCACTGCAACTCCCCTCTAGGCAAGTGTAGGCTACTTGGTAAACTTCTGTTTTACCCTCTCCAGTTTATCAGCAGCTGTGTCCTGAATTTGCAGGAACTTTTGCAGCATGCCTACAATTTTGTCCAAATGTGCCCTCTACAGAAAACACACTCTGCAACTGCTGACTATAGACAAGTGCTCCTGGGATCATAAAATGCCTTTGCCATTCTCAGCATTTTCCTGATTTGCAGTAATCATGAGAACTTCATTTATCTTGCAGAACGTAAAGTCAGAGGAACCCAAAATCTTATATAAAAGCTTCTTAAAATATTTGCATTGAATTCTCCAGTTCCATAGTAAGAGACAGAAGATGCAAAGCAAAGACTCTAGAGCTGGCTGACTCTGGTGCTGAGTCAGTATGTGGGAGAAGCATGTTCAAATCTCTGATGAAGAATGGAACACCCTGTCCTGAGCCAGGTAGAGCAGGAAGCTGTACCTGGGTCTTCCACGTGCCTGCCTTGTCCCTTCATCATCCAGCTATTAAAGTGACACATTCATCCCACCAGTACACACAACTGATAGAACATTTCTGATTTCATTTCAACATGGAACAAAACCAAATTCTTAAACCTCAAAGTAGTCATGTAGCGTTATTCTAACGGTGTTCCCACTTCCAGCAGCAAGTGCATGCTTGTAAGCAAGTCTTTGGTCTCACGTAGTATGAGCTGATTGTTTCTGGTAAGCCCACACTGAAGAATGGTGTTCATCAAAATACCACTGGAATCTCTTTAATGATGTTTCTGAGGGCAAGCTTCTGGAAAATGTTTGTTCCTGTGTCTTCGTCAGAACCGTCCTAGACTAGCAACGTCTCGCTATATTCTCACATTTTATTTGACAATGAGTGTGCCTATATCTTGTGGTTTAACCCTAGTAAGGAACTAAGCACCACACTGCCACTCGCTCACCACCACTGCTCCACCCACAGTGGGATGTGGGAGAGAATCAGAAGGGTAAAAGTGAGAAAACTCATGGGTTAAGATAAAGACAGTTTACTAGGTAAAGAAAAAAAGTTCACAGGTAAGAAAAGCAAAATAAGGATTTCATTCACTGCTTTCCATCGGCAGGCAGGTGATCAGCCTGCAATGGTTTCAGCCATTACCCAGGAGAAAAGGATTTACATAGGTTATCTAAACAATGAATGAACATTTCACTCTGCTTAACAGCACCGTTTCTTAAGATTATAAAACTAATGTAAGGACTTGGAAGAAAAATTTAAAAAAAACCTGTAGAAAGCAGGGTAAGGATTCAGAATTAGGTTTAAAATCTTTAATCAGCTTTAATTGAGGATCATAACTTTTGTTTCCAATTACATGTGACTCGGTTTGTTTATTTGTTCCTGTTTATCAAGGACATGTCTCTGATCCTCAGGAAAGAAATTCTGTGGATGCTTAAATGTGAACCATGACTGGGGAGAACCTCTGAAACTTTTCACTTGTCAACACGTAGGAAAATAACTATGTAACTTTACTCTTGTTCTTTCTAACATGTGGTATGATTAGCCAAATAATAAATAGGAAAAAAAGTAATTTCTGGTAAACAAGAAAGAATTAATTCCCTCCACAGCAGGAATTATTGCGTCAAATTCTACATTTTATTCGAGACTAAGGGATAGTTTGTGGTGTGACTGAATCCACCAGTAAATTTTCTTGCTACATGACTTTAGTCATAAGTATTCTTATTAGAATGTGAAGAAGACAGGTATCACTTGAATAACTGTCTCCACATCTGCACGGTGCCATGAGTCAAATTAGTTCCACACATTTAGTATCAGGAAATATGAAGGCTCCAATAAGATTTACAGTTTTGTGTAATTATCAGCAAATAATATTTGTCATGTAGTTGCCCCAGTAAGGAACTAAGCTGTGCCAATACTGTCAGAATAATGCCAGAAAGAGAGCATGTGTGATAAAATAGCAGAATCTCCAGTTTCTTTCCTCATTCCCTGGGTCACATAGCACAGAATGCAAAAGCCCAGCTGTATCTTTTCCTGTACCCCAGACAAGGTGATCCAACTGTGCGTGACTTCGGTCTCGAGAATATAGAGGCATCTTACCATAATATCTGTGAGTCTCTAATTCAGAGGGAGCTTTGTCTGACCATATGCGGGTATCTGCAGAATAGACCTGCGTGTAAACTACTTGTCCAGGTATCCTTGTCTGTCAGGGGAGAGGAAGGCTTACAGTGCAGCTCCTCTCATCCTGAAGTAAATAGCTAAACCAGGTCAGATGAAGAGTGCTCATCTGAGAGTGAAGGTACTTTATTCAGACTCCCCAGGTTTTCCCTTTGGAGGCAAATTTGAAGGCCCTTCTCTTCTCAGAAGATACAGGGACCTGATAAGCTTAGTAAACCTCTGAATCATCCAGCTAAGGCAAGTGTATAATCAGTATGACTGCAGGCTATAGTAGAAGTAGTAACTCATCTGCCTGTCCCCTCACAGACAAATTTTAAGACATGCATTTTTTTGAAACTGGGCTATAGTGAAGAGCTACTGCAGTTTTGCGAGAGACTTTGGACAAAAAGAAAGGATTGTAATAAACTCCAGAATTCAGAAAGTAAAAGGAAACTATTTCTTATTATTTTGGAAAATAATCCTGCCTCTGGTCTAGCTGTTTAGTATTTTCTAACATTAGTAATCTGTTGTGAGTCTTAAGGATTAAAATGGATAAAGTGTAAAACCAACCAAAGATGAGGAGAGATGTTAAGTTATGACTTAGCCATCAAATGAGTGCCTATGCAGCATAACATAATATTGTGAAAGGCAGTGTCATAAAACACATTTTCCTTTGTATTTTTTTTTATGGAAAAAACATATGCAGCGGTCTGAACAATTGTGTACGGTCTGCCACAATGATTGTCATATAATTAGACAAGTGGTTTGGTTACTTACAGAGCACGTCTTCATATGCATTCATACGTGGCTTTGTAACCTGGCTAAGTTACTAATTGCCTAAGATGTTCATCTCCATATATACCTGATTTGAAAATTCACTTAGAATACTATCAAAACTCTATCTAGGTCAAGAAAGTATTAGTAATAATGAGGTGGGCTCACAAGGAGCTGATGCCCTTTGTACAATGATGTGGAATCTAGCTGATTCAAGATTACTGGCAATCCATGTTTTAAGATAAAAATCTTCCTATTATGCAAATCTCACATAATGGATGGTGGGTTGTTTTCTTTTGAACACACTTCACTGTTTTATTTTTATCTCAAATCAAGACTACCACATCCGTGTCAAATTTCTGAAGAAGAAAAAAAGAAAAAAAGACACTCTCTGTAAAAACAATAGATTCAAAGAGAATAAACATACAGTTCTTGAAATATACAAGAAAGCAAATGAAGTCTACATGACAAAATGGTTCTAAAACAGATAACATTTCTATCAAAATTGAACTACTAGAAGAATGGTTAGCATGCCACAGCAAAGGGGAGAAAAAGTATACATCAACCTGTCTATAATTTATATTATCCCTAGCTACTCCGATCAAAAGGCAGCTTTCCGTGACAGCACAGCAGGCAGATTGTCATTTTCTTACCCTTCTGTTAGGTATATTTGCTTAGCTTTGTATTTTTCGCATGTATATGTATGTTCTGCTTGATTTGCTACTATAAAAACTCAGCTACTATGTATATTCTGCATTTCTACCTTTCTGAGCGATTTTTTATTGCCAACCTTAAATAGATTATCAGTACACTCCTGGAAAGACGTATTAATAGAACAGATACTGAAATAAAGCAGCTTGAAAGTAAAAATGTCTTTATGAACAAGCCCAGGAGAGGACATTTCTACAGTGCCCCACCTCCACAGCCACTGCCATAATGGAAAGTCCAAACTGCAGGTTTTTGGTTCTTTTATGTCACTGCTGCTGTTTCTGTTACAGTCCTCCCACTGATAAGAAATGATTCGGAGGTACAGGAGTTGTGTTGAACTCCTTTGCTCTTTCATATTTTTTATTGCATTGAGATAGTGGTAAATAAGTTGTAGAAGCTGAAAACGTTCTTTTAACTGTTGAGTCATAGGTCAAAATGCTTGCAGAAATGTTTTGAGAGCCTAATTTATACATGATTATTTTATGTTAAAGTAGAAGTTGCTTATAGATGTTTTGTATTCTTTCTTGGGAGTTGTGGGTTGTGCTCTGGAAGATAATGTTGACGAAGAAAATAATGGTAACTGATTTTTTTCAAAAGGGGGGTTGGATTGAGTTTTGGCTTGAGGTTAGGATATGTTCTTAGTTTAGCAGAGCTACTTCAAACATTGCTAATTAGAGAAGCATTAACATAAGAACAACATTTCAAATTCATTGATGTCATCTTGCTAACAGATTTGGATACATGGGCCATAATCCCACTGAAAGTTAAGAGCTGTTTTTTTCCAGAAGGGGGAAGACCCACATGTCCAGATCTGTTTTCAGGGTTGGAGGGAGTGGGGGAGATGGGAGGTGTGGGATCAATTCTTAATGGTCATTTTTCTTCCCAGGAGTCATCAGCAATAATGAACTACACAGGAACTAACATCACACTGGTTTCGGTTTGTGACTCATTTTTTGGTCAGAATTAGAGCTTAATATAAAATCTCAACAGTTTCATGTGGCATATGACACTGATATCACCTGATAAGTATTGTCCCAGCAAGAGTGGCTACGCTGATCAATAGAGAAAATAGGCTTCTATAACCCCGCTTGCACTTTGAAAATTTTAGGCATACCTCTTAGGTTTTTGACCAGGAGTCAATTTTACTGTGTGCTACATTTTTCTCGTACGAATAGACATCAAAATGCATCTTTTCTTCTTAAGTCAGTGCCCTTGATATTAATTTGCCCAACACGGTAAGAGGTTTCAGGAACAGTAGGGTCTTTTCACTTGCTTTAATTCAGACGTATAACATGCCTAGTGCCTGCACAGCAAATGTCACATTGGCAAGACTGAAAGAACATGATGTGTCAAGATGGTTTATTACCAACTCATATGGTCCCAGCGCTCCAGCAATCCACTACCTAGTAAAATTATTAATACCTAATAAAGAGGCATATTGCATCTATGAAGCTAGTGATTGCTTTTTAATTACATACTTCTTTTGATTTAATAAGGTAGTAAATATTTTCTTCATCTCTCTTTAAAGAGAAATACGCATTCTATGTATTGGTACACTTTGTAGAGGTTGTTTGTATTCCATGCATAATCATCACCACATTTACCCTGGGGCACATCAACCTTTTAGCCACCTTTTTACATTATTTTTGCAATCTTTACAAAACAGTTATTTTACAAGTTGTAAAAAGAATCCCTTAAAGGATGAAAGATACGTAAACTCTTCCTTGGTGTGAACATACTGCACAGAGGACCTTTACACAAGTCATGGCACATTTGTGTTCATTCCAGCTCAACCCTGTGAAAAAGAAGTGATGGGGTCTGAGGCTGCATGCGCACTCAAATTTAAGATTGTAGCTTGCATATGTAAATGACATGTCTGAAGATAAAGAGCAGTGGATCGTCTGCAGGATGAGATTCAACACAAACCTGTCCCCCTTCAAAAGCCTGAACCACACAGGTATCTGACCCACTGTATCCTCACTCTTGCTGGCTTGCTTTTAGCTAGATCCCTTGTTAAGCCAGGCATATACAGGTGTATCTAGACTCACACACGTAGTCACACCACAATGTAAGAAGGTCTTCAAGCCCATGTTGGCCCAGGACCTTGTTTTATCCTGCAAGCTCTGTTCTCTATGGTCCTTGTATATCCAGCATTACAGCCACACAGCAAAATTAATTGTAATCTGAAATGTAAATATGAGAGAGTGGCTGTCTTAGAAACCTGTGTGCTTCCTAGTCACGTTAGTTGGTTAAATGTCAGGATGAGGTCGAGGAAAAGCATTGGTGTTGTGGTTATGTAGAACCAAATTCAGCATCTTTAAATGTGCTGTTGGTTGTGCTTCTTTCTCATCCATCTTGATGCTATCAATAAGAACATGAACCTCTACTAGAATTCCATCTCATTCAGGCTCTTTGTATACAGCAGTATTTCAATTTAGCCTGCACACGCTCCTGAGAACACAGTGTATGAAGGATTTAATTTTTTAATCAGGGCTATTGTTAGGATTCCCTGTACAGTATGAGCCCCCAGAAAGTTGCATTGGCACTTTCATCACCAGTTGGCACCAAGGAGACAGCCAAGAGCAGCACAGAGACTGGGACAAATAGGTGAGGTAGGAGAAAAGTGTGGAAACTTCCTGTGCTGGACAGAATGCTGAAGAAAATATGCATGTAACTACACCCTGAAAATAGTCAAGAATGCTTGGTAGGCCTTGACTTGAAACCAGATGAGATCTGCTTTTAGCTGATATAACCTGAGAATCTACTATGGCCCATTCTACCTTGGTTAAATCAGCAGCTTTGAATTCAACCTTCCCTGTTGCAAACCCCCTTAAAAGAAAGAAATTTGTTAAGCAACAGAATGTGCAGTATTTTACTGCAAAGGAAGAGCTGTAATTGCAGCCTGTCCCTAGGGGTTGTTTGAAGAGCCTAGCATGCAGTAAGTAGACAGTCTGCTGTACAGACTTGTATTATCCTCCTCACATTTTCTTAGGAGAACAAAAGTTGCATGGTAGAACTGCTTATTTAATTGTGGCAAGCACAAGACATGGTGTGGTGTTTTTACCCTGGCCAGACACCAGGTGCCCACCAAAGCCACTCCATCACTCCCCTCCTCAGTTGAACAGGGGAGAGAAAATACAACAAAAGGCTTGTGGGTCAAGATAAGGACAGGGAGATCACTCACCAATTATCACCACAGGCAAAACAGACTCACTTGGAGAAATTAGTTTAATTTATTACCCATCAAATCAAAGTAGGATGATGAGAAATAAATCCAAATCTTAAAAAACGCCTTTCCCCCACCCCTCCCTTCATCCTGGGCTCAACTTCACTCTGCCTCCTCCCCACCTTTAAGCGGCAAGGGGGTAAGGAATGGGAGTTCCAGTCAGTTCATTACAGATTGTCTCTACTGCTCCTTCCTCCTCAGGGGAAGGACTCCCCACGCTCTTCCTCTGCTCCAGCGTGGAGTCCCTCCCACGGGAGACAGTCCTCCATGAACTCCTCCAACATGAGTCCTCCTCACAGGCTACAGTTCTTCATGAACTGCTCCAGTGTGGGTCCCTTCCACAGGGTGCCATCCTTCAGGCACAGACTGCTCCAGCGTGGGTCCCCCATGGGGTTACAACTCCTGCCAGCCAGCCTGCTCCAGCATGAGCTCCTCTCTCTCCATGGGTTCACAGGTTCTGCCAGAAGCCTGCTCCAGCACAGGCTTCCCACAGGGTCACAGCGTCCTTTGGGCATCCACCTGCTCTGGAGTGGGGTCCTCCACAGGCTGCAGGTGGGTATCTGCTCCAGCGTTACCCTCCAGGGGCTGCAGGGGCCCAGCCTGCCTCACCGTGGGCTTCACCACAGGCTGCAGGGGACTCTGTTCTGGTGGCTGGAGCACCTTCTGCCCCTCCTTCTGCACTGACCTTGGTGTCTGCAGAGGTGCTGCTCTTGCATGTTTTCACTCCCCTCTCCAGCTGCAATTGCCCAGTTGCACAGCATCTTTTTTTCCCCTTCTTGAATATGCTACAGAGGTGCTACCACCATCACTGATGGGTTCGGCCTTGGCCAGCAGCAGGTGCATCTCAGAGCCAGATGGCTTTGGCTCTATTGGATATATGGGAAGCTCCTAGCAGCTTCTCACAGAAACCATGCCTGTAGCCCCGGCTCTGCCAAAACCTTGCCACACAAACCAAACACATATGGACATGCACCAGAGCATAAAATACATTAGCAACAGCACAGAATACATATTTGGAACAACATTTAACTTGGTTCCTACTAGTATATAGTCTTTGCTTATATGCTGCTTTGATAGTCTATTCAATGAGTCACATTAGTGGTTGTATTTGCTAAGGTGTAATACTTTAGTATGGAATATTTTTATGCATCTAAGGCTGCCTTGAAACTGAGGGCTGCAAGCACAACAGCACATCCTGCTGCAAATGTCATTCCCAGTCCAAAGCCACCGGTGCTGACTTCCCATTGCTACATGAGACAAGTAACCGTCAGCTTCACGCTAGGCCTGCACAGCTGAAATGTTTAGCATTGGAGAAAGTCAAACCTCTTTCTCCCCACTTTTCCTTCACCAAACTGTAAGGCTAGAGAGTGGGGACAGCAACGGATCACAGCAAAGTGATGGAGTGCACTGAGCCCAGTTACTGCTTGCTGCAGGAACCAAAATAGAAGCTTATTTGAAAGAACCAAAATAGTGTTTATTTGAAAGAAAAGAAAACCCTTTGCATTGAAGCTAGTGGGGTCTTGCCTGCGTAAACTTACAGGGTTTAAACCTAAGGTAATATGGAGAAAATAATATATATACAAAGGAAGACAAATAATTAAGAAGCCACATACCACATTTTTTGTGATTCTTTCTTTAAATAAAAACCCTATTCTCTGTTGACTTATGTTCAAAGGAAGAACATACCTCTGGTCTGAAGGGCAGTCCTTGGATGCGTCACAGAGCACTGCAACTCTCTGGGCTTCGTTGACATAATGTGAGCCACAGACTTTGCTCCATCCCA
Source organism: Falco peregrinus (assembly GCF_023634155.1). Lineage (NCBI taxonomy): Eukaryota > Metazoa > Chordata > Aves > Falconiformes > Falconidae > Falco > Falco peregrinus. The sequence goes on from NC_073727.1 coordinate 24,225,380, forward strand.
TAGGAAGTCTGTTTTCCCTCTGCTCTTTGATCCAGATACAGCATATGAAGGGAGAACACCCTCATGGTTTTGGCATGGCTGCAGCCATCACCAGTGCTGCGTCTTCTTCAGGGTCAGCTCCAGACCCACTTCCTAAGTTGAGTTGTACAGCTGCGATCTCTGCCTTTTGCTGCTAACTACCTAAATGGTACAAAACCCTCTCTCAGTGACAGCTTTGAAGCTACATTACTAACGGGATGTAAAGAATTTTTAAAATCCCTCTGTTTTAATTCCTTGTTAGTACCAATGTATTAAAAGGAGAGGCTTTCTCCAGGCCACTCTTTCACTGTTGCTTGGTCAATTAGGGTAAATGAAAAGACAATGGCTGTGATTTTCCACTCCATCCCTCTAGTTTCATATTAATGTAATAGAGCAATTAACACTTGAGGCTTCAGCCTCTACAGCTGCTAAGCTGGAGTGAGCTGTTGTGGCTGGGCCACAGGGAAGTCTGAGCTGAGCCAACCTCAGTGAGTGGAGGAGGCAGAGCAGTGAGCCAACCACCTGGCTGCACAGCCTACGCGTGAAGTCTTTTTCATATACACTTAGATGCAGACAAGAGGCTGAACCCTCAGTAATAAATAGCAACACTACATAACAATAACCAGGAATTACTAAGTGCTTTACACTTAAACAATGCCAGTCATAGGAGCTCTCCCAGCTTTTTACATACACTAACCTCTGCTATTAAGTGTGCATACCATGAGCTTATTAGTTAGTTTATTTTTTTCTGGGTTATTTTTAACCTGGAGCAGTTCCTTGATCCAGCTCACAACATAGCCCCACACACAGTTACATGAGCGTTAGTACCTAGATGTTGATGGCGTTGATAACAGAGGAAGGGGAAGGGAGGTCTTTGCACCAGTGTAGTCCCTGAAGTCTTCATGTTGTTAAACCACAAGTTTAGGCAAAATTATATTTAATTCTTAACTCCAGCAATGCAGTTATGATTAAGATTTTACTGCCTTTCATTACAGTCTCATTCCCTGGAGTTGTAAGAACAATTAAAAAGGCCTTTTTCCTTGCCCTTGACATGACCCTTTCAAAAGTAGGTTAGGGCTCACCTTTCGCCTTCTCCTGCCTCACTGCTATTAAAGACAGGATTTAATTTTACAGTCACTAGATCTACTTAGAGTTACATTATGATTCATAAATTCCCTGAGGCAGAGACTGGAGCCAGATCTGTTGCTGGTATAAACTGGCACAGCTCCACTGATTTTGACAGTAATTTGCACCACCTCACCTGTGCATGTTTTTCAAGGCACCATGTTGCCATTCAAGCAATAATAAAATGAATGGGTCATTATTGTGAGCGCTGTACTTGTGTTGGCTACAGCAAAGGTACATGAGGCATGAATTTGACTCAGTATTTCTTTGTCTGATGGGGAAATCATGGTCCTACAGATAAACAATATGTTTTCTGTTTGTTCTTTTATCAATATCAGGATAGAACATATGGAGGAGCTTTTGAAAGCTTTCTTCTGGGCAAGGTTGTTTTCCACTTCTGAACTGCCAATTTACCATGAGAAATCCGTTTGCTGGAATGACAGAATGGGCAAGATGTACAGCAGAAATAGTATGGTCTGTTGCAATAAATTACAGGTTTCTTTTTCATGTGCAGCAGTAGAGGCGGCACTGATGCAATTAGCTACAGCTGGTTATAGAAAGAAAACATGCATCTGTAGATGGCTCAGACTGGAGGGAACCAAGATGTATTTTCTGGAATTTATCACTGTAGAGAGAGCAGGAGGAAAAAATAATTGCAATTTTCATTCCTGGCTACAACAACTTCAATAAACTTAATTTTCCCCCTGCTAAACTAACATAACCTAATAAACACGTTTAGTCCAATGTAATCGCTAATTACGATTAGCAAATGCATCTAGGTCATCACAGATGCTCTGGATGAAGGATATGAAAGGTCCATTTTCTGGAATAAACAATTTGAAATAATTATTTGCTGAGGTAAATAACTGAAGTGTGCCATATGTTGTATACCCTTTTACCTCTAGGCCTCAAATATCCCTTTTAATTTTGTTGTAAGAAAGCCTTGGGACTAATTTGCTAGCGAAGCTCTTGCTGCCGGCTGTTCAGAGTTTGCCTGTACTCAGGTATCACAGTTTGGGGTTTTCAGAAACATAGCTGCAGAGGATGTGGCTCACATACATACATACACGATTTTCAGCACCAGACTCATGGTGTAGCAGTGCCTTTCTTCCTGAATGTCCTGGTCACAGACTTACTTTGTCTCTGCTTGTTTCATCTGCCTTTTTCAATCTCAGCACTTTCGCCATTTTCCACTACATTCTCCCAACCAAACATGTGATTATCTTTAAATTTGTTCTTTGAGAAAATATTTTTTTGGCTTCCAGAGACAATGTGTCTCCCCAAACAAAACTGCACCTGAAAATGTTTATTTGCCCAGTAAATTTGATTTGAAAAAAACTGTAAAAGAAAATTGTTCTTTTCTCTGTCTGATGCTTCCTTTCACTTTTCCATTTCCCTTTTCCGCATCTTTTAATATTTATACTTCTGTGGAGAGCAAAATGATACCAAACTTTTCCTCCTCCTCAGTCTCATGTTTTATTTTCCTCTCTCATTGCCCTGTTGCTCATCATTTATGTAATAACTCTTATCTGCTGAGGTCAGGTCTGAAGGACAGGAGTGAAAGAGCTGGAAGAGCTGGCAATTCTTTCTGCTGTTGCTTGCAAGTGACTGTGAGCAAGACTGAGTTGCAAACACTGAATATTTTCTCAGGATCTAAGTACTCCTGTCACTACACCCCAGTTTCTCATTATCTGGTAATCCTACAGTTCATCTGCTCCTGTGGAAACATCTTCAATAGGTGCTTCATCTTCTGTGCTTTGTAATGCACTTATTGGATTTTTTTCCATTTCTTTATGCATGGGGCACTAAAGTCTGGGAAATATAAGAGAATTATAACTGTGAACATGAATATTTCCTAGTAAGGCATCATGTTTTCATCCTCTAATCCTACCATAATCCCTCCATGTGTTTGAGTGGTAGAACACATTTCGCGGCTTCAGCATCATAAAAGCAGCTAGTCAGCTATTTTTGCTATTGCTTTGGTCAAAATAACATGGTAATGGCTAACTTGTCCTTTCTTAGAGTGGACTCAGAACATGAGTCAAAAACATCACAAGGTGGGAAAGGAGAGGTGACCTTGAATATTGGCATTCAAGCCCAAAATTCGAAACGGACTTCTGGGCTTTTGTCCTATACTTAATCTATGTTTAAGCTGACAGTCCAGCAGAAAGCCACAAAAGGCGATTACACCAATGCAGCACGGTCACTGACTTGCCACTTATTTTCAAAGCTGTGTTTAAAAGTAAAATGTCACTTCTTAGACTTCCTCCCTTGTTACACTTTCTGCTTTAATGTTCCATCAAAACAAAGAAAACAACTGTTCCCACATTAGGCATACATTAGCTATGGGGAAAAAAAAGAAAAACAATTCATTATTACATGCTTTGGAAAAGGAAAGGAGCCAGGGTGTGTGCCTAGACGACAAATTTCTATAATCTCCACACCTATAATTTACTTCAGAAATGTGTGGTTACCTTGAAGAAGAGAGGGATCTTCCCAGCTTGCCAGGATAATGAATGATTCAGGTGTGAATGGAAACACATGAAGGGAAAAGTAAAGATCTAAGGAAGAGTTTCAAAACTGTAAGGCTAAATAATGTCTCCTTAGACCTCACCCACTCAAATTCCTGCCCCACAACTCAGCAAAAGGAGACAAGTTGTCTTGATACTGGCACCCTACTGCAGTTAAATAAGAAAAAAAGGCAAGTATTGAAACCCACAGAACAGATGGCAAAGGAGGCATTTCAAGCACTCTCAGATCATCCTGTGAGTTGAAAACAGATCTTGACAAGGTTTGAGTTATTGAAAATGGATCCAAGCAAGACCTGATGCTGCTGCCAATTTCTCTCTCCTTAATTACAATCAATTTCTGCTGTGTGCTCACCAGAAGGGAAAAAAGAAAAAGCATTTCTATTGGAGATGAGAAGTACAACCTGTACTAGTACATTTCATTTGTGATACTGATTACAGAAGATGTTCAGAACACAGAAGTACAGTGGCTACTTAATTTGCTCGTGAGCAGAATAATTTATGCCAACTGCTCCCACAAGGGATACTGGCAAGGACTGTTTTCCTCATTACTTGCTTTGGAAACAATCTTTACAAATCCCACCAGTAATGGAAGACTAAAAATTAGTCCAAATAGATCACTTAAAGTGAATAAAAAACATTTTCCACATCAGAAATCAGTAGTGCATGCTGATGTATTCAGTTTTAATACTGTCTTCAACACTTGTTCAAGAACCTGGTAACAACGAAAAGCATACCCATCAAGTCAGGTATAAAGGCTGCCCTGCAGTATAAGGCTTTTCTTTAAGCGTGCCAGGGACCCCACCACAGCTGGCTTCAGCTGTATGAAAGTTGGTCGTCCCAGCCTGAGCTGATCACCTGAAGCTTCTTCATAAATAGCATGCACCTTCAGGAGGTGGTTTGGCTCCCCTTTCCCAGAAACACTGTTCAGGATGAGAAATGGCTTTCCGGACATGCGTGCTTCTCTCTGATGAATGAGGAGGCAGCTTGGGGTGACAAGGTTAGGCCAAGGCTGCAGTTCAGCTGTGCAATAAATACAGCTTTAGGTCTCCAGCATAAGTGTAGTCACATTTTTTGACACCTTGACATTTTATCAGCAGGCCTTGCTCCAGACTTGGCATTATCTGTGCTCTCACAGCCAGGAGAAAGCCAGCGTAAAACAGCATAAACGTGATATTATGTGTACAGGCTATTTGGGTGGGAATGTGGAGATGCACTCACATGGGGGGGAGGGGGCGCAGGCCCTCAGGGTGCCCCATGGAGGGCCTGCTGAGCACCTCTCGGGGGTGGGAGGTGGCAGTGAGGCGCATGGGCTGGGCTGCCGCTGGTGGGAGGTAGCTGCCCCACCACCTGGCCTGTAACCAGGCCTCCTCTCCCTGCCTCCAGCACTGGCATCACTGTGTTTCTGCCTTCTCCAGTGAAGGAAGGGGGAGAGGGGAGAGCAACCAGCTCTTTAAGATTTTGGGCCCATGAGGAGTTGACTCGTGTCAGCCATCCCTTTGAAGTACTGGGTCTGTTCATGGAGGATCACAGCTTGGTCCTGGATAAGCTGATTGTTTCAATCAAAGGTTTAAATGACTGCCACGTGCAAATACATGGAAAAAAAAGCTGAGCTCTGTGGTGAGCTCCATCTTCCTGGGACCCCTTGAGCACCCAGTGGTACAGGGGTGCTGCGAGGCACATGAAGGCTCTTCAGCCATTCTGGATGATTTCTTGTCACAGCTTGGACCATTCCTTTTCTCTGAAGGCAGACCCGGAGACTGTACTTTTAAGAATTTTAGGAGCTCAAGGCCTATCCTTTAAAACAGATTGTGCAAGTTTCTGTGGCTGCTTGGGACCCATCTTCTGCAGGACAGTACCACCATAGAGTTACAGACTCACCCTGTGCTCAAGTGTTTCCTACAGGGCAGCTCTCATGTGCTCCCTGTTTTGTGTGCAGGTGGGTTTCAAACTCACTGTAACACACCCCTGCCTGCTCATGTTGGGTGCCTGAGTGTCTGGATTGCACCTCAAGTAGCCTCGTGACTCCAGCCTTGTGGGTCTCAGTTCCTCACAAGTAGGTTCTGCAGCATTGTCTGCAGCAATGGGATTCATGAACACAGTTACAAGCGACAGTGATACTGTCCTTAGAGTAAGGCATCTGTGGAATAACTGTGAGATAGCTTGGTAGTAAGCAGAGGAAATTGCCACTTGTGCATCCAGGGCTCCCGTTAACTAATACAATGTAATAATGTGTTCACTCATTTTAAATGACTGCACAGCCTAGAATTGTAGATTTTGTTCTACATCACTGTTCAGTTCTAGCAGTTAGATGGTACTTACACATAATTGCTTTTTGAGTCCTTCCTATTGACCCCAAGTATTTGATATCTATTTGAATATCATGATAAAGTCCAAACAACAAATAAGGAGAATGCAAAACAGACAGGCTGTTTGTCCAAAAGCAGGCAGCTCTGCCTGGTAAGAGTTTTTCTCTTGCATTTCCAATAAATTAAATTAACTGAGAGCTATCTGTGCTGCTACCAAGTTGCTACTTCTCACCTGAGCTGTCCAGAGGTGATTCATCTTTTAAAATATATTTTTATGTTCATGATATCCAGAGGAGTTGCCAGCTAATTTGGGTGGAAAGTTTTGCACTGCTTTTAGGAATGTGAAGCTAAGTCTTTTAATCCTGGTCTGGCCTTCATAAACTTGGAGAAGGAAAAAACACACATGACAAGAATAAGCATTATATAAACGCAATTTAAGTTTATTCCAGTATTTCCCATACATCAGGCACTCCCTCTGATGAAAATATGGAGGATCAGAGGCATAGGAATAGGTGGAGGTAGGGAGAAAGACGCAGGAGGCTTCAGATAGACACACATGAAGACTTTTTAGTTTTATTGTAATATAGCAAGGATATGATTGATTTCATGTGAAGGGGAAACTGGGGCTGAATTGAAGCAAGCTGCTATTCTTCAGGGCTCCAGCTTTGGAACCATCCAATTACAACACGCTCAGGCTTGTTTCTGAATGCTTTTCTACCTTTTACTGCTCAATAAAACACTTTGGAGATGTGAATTGCCTGTGATGTAGATGTAGATATGCTTTCTTGAGTCAGCAGATAGCCCAAAACAATCATTCCAGAGCTGCACCTCTTTCCTTCCATCTCCAGGAGGCATTCACTCCAAGTTTTACTGTCCTGAGGTGCTGCTGACACAACATGCCCTGGGAACACTGTGCAGGACAGAGAAAGAAAGACAATACAATAATGGCTGTCCTTCCCAAGGAGACAGAGCCTTACCTGCTGCTGGCAAGGCAAGGAGTGCTGCCAGACTAACATTCTTGAAACATAACTATGCTGAAGCTTCTGAGGAAGGAGGAGTATCCTACACCATGCCTTCCATTTCTCAAAAAAAAAGCCTGGCCAGTATTGCAACATCCTGTTGGAGCCTTAGTGTGCTGGTCCATGAATTGCCAAAGAGAACTCTCCTAGAAAAAGAAAACAAACAAACAAACATTTGTGAAATTGTAATCTGAAATATAAGCTCATCCTTGCTATGCCATTTGTGTAAGACCTCCAGCCTGCATCATGTTTTGTCCCAGTACTGGGGTCTGCCTACTTGGAGCAGGCCACAGGATCAGGGCCTACTTATGACAACAGTATTGGGCAGATTAATGTCCCACAGTTTTTCCAGCACTTCTGTTCATAGCATAACAATTTCACAACAGTGTGCATGTAAATAAACTTCAGAGCAAATCTGAGCTGGCTGAGCAAACCTTCAGCCAGAAACACCACCCTTTGTTGGAAGGAACCACTTAGGCTGTGTTGCTAATGATAGGAAAACAATCGTAGTATTGTGAGGCTTAATATTGGTGAACACTTGTTTTTACTCTGCCAAGCGTGAGTGGGTCTCGTATGAAAAAATGACACCTAATGGGTTATTTCTAATCATGTGTCTTTCTTTTTTTGCCTCACTCACTCTGGTTTTACTCTCCTCACACCCGCAAGTTATTATTGAAGCACTGGCATGTTGTGATTTCTTTTACTCCACCTTCTCTGACTTCTTTGCATATAAACCATTTGGTGCAGAAAATGTATGTGTACAAATTTCATACTCTTCAGAAGTACCTTATGACAACAATATATGTTCTGGGTCCTGAGGGAGTTCATGGTCCCAGTGGACTGAGGCAAGGGATGCAAAATGCAAGGACCCTGCTTAGAAGGTTGGCATAAGCAGCATGCCGAAGCTTAAAGCTACAGTCCCTGCAGCTGTTAATTGAAGGGAGAGACAAGTTTATCGATACAATCTCATGGCCCATGGAGGGATGATACATAGATCCAAAGGTTGTACACACACACGTGGCTGAACTCTAATGCTATGCCAGCAGAGGAGGAGCTACTCCATCTTCCTGCACTGTAAAAGCTTTCCTACATGGAACTCCACACCCACAGCATTTGTATCTCAAGCCCTTGGGGGAGACGGGGCCAGGCCTCACACATTAATAGAAATCCAGGGATGCTGCTATTAACATGTTCATCTACAACTTTTGACATTCACAGTGGTTATAAGCTTGTAGTGTTGGTAGGGAGCAAAGACAGATAGTAACATGGGATTTCTCAGGATGATTGGTCTTTGCATTAAAAGGAGGATTCACTGCATCCAACTTGAGATGTTTGCAGTCAGTGAGTTCTCTACAGACAATGGAGTAGAAATAGATACTTCTAGGGCATGGTTAATCTTATCCTCATGTAGATATCTAAAATAGGTCAGATGAATCATCTCCTGTGAGTATATCTTCCCACTGATTATAAAGGGAGCCAGCCCTCAGACATAGACCTCTATGTTACAAATGTTGAAAGTGAGGTGTAGGGAGCTCTTCAGAAAGATACTCACTCTAGATGTATGTGCAGAAGTAGGCTTGAAGTTTATACTTCAATATTTTATGCACAGAAGAGGTGGGAAGCATAAATATGTCCTCAGGGTTGAACAATGGATATTAATAAATTTCAGTTGCACTCTCTGGAAGAACAAACATCTAGAAAATCAGGAGGAAACAGGTCAGGCTGAAATTTTAGTGCCAGTATGTATTTCATAGTGACTCTCAATACATATGTTTAATGCTGATGAAGTTTATTTATTTAAATATATTTATTGCAAAAAAAGCTGATGAAGTTTAGGATTTGTCTTCTTGGTGAAATAAATTCCCATTTTCCCTCACATATTTGTAAGGATGTTGCACACAGAGAAGTTTCACACAGAGAAAGTGGGTGGTATGGATCTCCCTTTGTGCACAGCTGTGGGGACCTTCTAGCTTTCTGTAGGATCACAACAGAGTACAGACTGGGGCCACATGTCTTTCCTTATTCTTAGGTCAATGTCCTTGTAGAAAGCTCCTGCACTTTACAGCTGAGTGGCAGAGGAAGCAGGGGAGTGCATTATGACTTGGGTCATATCCCTTTCCAGGGCTATGGCTGCAAAAGACAGGAAAACCAACAAAAGGAGCACTTTCCTCTGTTGCCACAGGGCAGCCGCTGCCTCCCTGCCCAGGGTTCCCCCACCCTCACTCACACCACGGCTGCACATCCCACATCTTCCTTACAACCAGGAGACACGTGTCCTGGGCCAACCATGTCATCAACCCCAACGTGACATGGGCCACCATCAACATTCTGCCTACTGTCTCACTAAGGCTAGTGCCAATAGCGCATGTGGGGGCCAGCTCTCAGGTACCCGTGGAAGAGGGTGGGAAGCTTCCTTTGCCCACAGCTGTGGGGAGCTTCCAGCTCCCTGCAAAAATGTGATGGGGAATAGCCTGGGGCTGTCTTATCTGTCCTGTAGAGTGTTGATGATTCTCCAGCCGAGTGGCAAAGGAGGTAGAGCAGAAACAGTAATTTAAAGAACAGTAGCCTAGCTACGGTTAAAAATTAAAAGCAGCAGATCCTACCTACTGCCCAATTTTAACGATTTGTGTGGTACTTGCTGCGGATATTTGTGAGTTTGAAGGCTAAATTTTGGAAGAAAAATACTTTTCAAATTTATTAAAGGGATGTCCAGTACCAAATCCTTCAACCAGGAGTGGCTGGCAGTACTGAGGTGTAGCAGTGAACTGCAAGGCTCGTGTCTTCCTTTCCGTGAAAGAGCTGAAGTTGCAAAGCAAACCTTCTTTGCTTACTTGGAGAGGCAAATGGAGGCCCTCCTCCCTGAAGAAAGGCAACCAGATGTTTCATGAAAGGAAGGGAACTCAAAACTATGAACCCCAGGAGAGACAGATACAATGTTAATCCTCCTGACTTCATCAGGTTCTCCACTAGTTCCTCCTTGTTTGGGCTTTATGTCTACCATCTCCCAGTCTCTCCTAGTCCCTGCCAATGCCTCTGAGTGGTATGACCACATTTTTCTGCTATGAAAATCCCAGTGCCTGGCTCCCAAGGGATCTTGCTATTGAAAATGCAGTGTTGGTCTTCATGGGTTTGGGTTTCTTGTTGTTTGCCTCTGTGAGCTGTTTATTAAGTAATCAAATAACAGCATAGTAAGTAAATAATGTCTTGCCTCATAGAGGCTCAGATATGCAAGAAGTGAGACTTGTTACATTTTACAAATATGTAATAAGTAAAAAGTAAGACAAAATAGATGGTGACTAACCCCTTGGGTGAAAATACTTGAGAATAAAGCACACTGGAAATTGGAATGGTTTGCTTCCTGTTATGTACAAAATGGCTGCAAAGGAACTATTAAAGTCTCTCAAAAAAATACAGTGCTTTGTGTGTTTGTTTGTTTCTAGTTAGAGGTATACAGTCATTCAAAAGACCATGTGCTGTATAGCCTCCACAGCATTTGCTTTGTAGTACAGATAGTGCCTAACCGCTACTTTCCTCTCTCTTGATCACTAACAAAAACAGACCATATAGAGATGAAAGTGTTCTAAATCAGTGCTCTGTGTCATTTCCCACTTACTTTGCACTTTTCTGACAGCTGAAAGGCTGCAATAAATTGAGTGCATGCACACCCACAGCGAATGACAGTACTACCATAACCTAGTCTCTCAGGACAGGCATTTTCTTCCCCAAGGGACTATACTGAGAAATTATCAGTGAGGGGGGGGTTGTTGTTTTATACTATGATTTTTACATTAAAATTTTTATAAATGTAATTTCTTTGCCAGTTGAGTTTTCCTACTACTTTTCAAAAAATCAGAACATTTTGAAATAAAAAAATTGAAAATAAATCTGATAATATAGCTAAATAACAATTTTATACTAACACACATGAATAAAAATATCAAGCATGTGATAACAGAAGATTTTTTCTCTCTTTTGCTCCCTTTCTTTCCTTCTGTCTTTTCTTTCTTTTCATTCCTTTCTCTCATTTTCTTCCTCTTGGTCTGTCTTGGTTTTCTTCCTTCTTTCTCTTTCTTCCTTCCTTCTTTCTTTCCTTGTTTCCTCACTCCCTCCCTCCCTTCCTTCCTTCATTCTTTCCTTCTTTTCCTTTTCCTTTTCCTTTTCCTTTTCCTTTTCCTTTTCCTTTTCCTTCTCCTTCTCCTTCTCCTTCTCCTTCTCCTTTTCCTTCTCCTCTTTTTTTCTCTTTCTCTTTTTCCTTTCTTCCTTCCTTCCTTTCTTTCCTTCTTTCCTTCTTTCTTTCTTTCTTTCTCTCCACCCTTCTCCTTCCTTCTTTCCTTCCTTCTACCCTCCTGCCCCCCCTCCTTCCTTTCCTGCCCCTCTTTCCTTCTTTCTCCTTTCTGCCTGCCTTTTTTCCTCCTCCACTTCTAATTTTGTTTTGTAGGTAGTTGGAGATCTGGTTTATTTTAAAACAATGAAGAAGGCAGAATCCCCTGAGGTAAATTCATTGAGTACTGGGAGGTCTTGGTAACACAATTGAACTGGCACCAAATCAATAAAAACAGAACAGAAGAAAAAACAATAATTAAAACATTCTGTCAAAAAAATGGAACAGTAATTAAAAGATGCAAACTATTGTTTTGCTACACTAATTACATTTTAATTTTCAATAGCTTGCTGAATAGTATAAAAGCCCATGCCTATAAAATGTCCCAGTGACAGTGCTCTTTCTGCAACTAGCGTGATAACAGTGTTTATGTGCTGTAACAGAGTGGTATGTGCTTTCAACTCTGTGTGGGTGAAACTAGCTTCCTTGTAAGATAGCATGACAACAAAGTTTTGGTTGGTTTTTTTTTTTCTGGTGTGGAAAAATTATTACTCAACACACGCAGACACACACACACACACATGCATGCATGCACATATACACGCACACAAAAACGGGCTCAGTCCAAGAGACACTCTGCTCAGGGCACTTCCATTGACCTCAATGGGAATTTCGTGTGTGGCGCAATAGCGGGTTGTTGGCCAGCATGAATACTGTACTTAGGTTTAAACCATGTTGTTTTCTTCACATGTTATTGAAGGATGAAGAGAAAAACAAATTTAATTTTCCTATTAATATACACCATTTGCAACCCTAACACATGCAACTTTTTAGGCAGGGTCCTGAGGACTTTTCTCACAGAACAGTCCTCACAGATTTCACTGGTAGATACCCATACATAAAAGCAACATAATAAAGCCCATATTCTCTACCATTGTGAATCATAATTGTCCTGAAAAATTACATAACTAATTTAGCTGCTTTTGAGAAGACTTTGGGGGACACATTTCCATAGACAGATTTAAGAAACACTCCAAATTAAGGGTACACGGAAAGGAGTTTGTTGTTATTGTGCAAATGCACAACTCAATGTAAAGTCAAGATGTGCAGATGAGTCCTGGCAAAATCTGGATCCATTAGCTACAATCTGCTTCTCCACAGCTGTAGTTTACACTCTGCCTTTCATATCATGTCGTTTGAATGATAGAGTTCTCCCAGAAACAGGCATCCCATGCGTTCAGACATGCCCCAAAAACAATAGAACCCTTCCATCAAAGTGGGAGCGGTGGGGAAATAATTTCTCAGAAACTAATCCCTGGATTTCAGATGTATGAAATCAATGAAGTGCCTCAATCTATGAAAATGGTCAGCATTGCCAAACAATTTTTCAAAACTGCATAGCTTTTTTACATTTGCAATGTAATTTAAAGTTCATTTTAAATAACATTTTATTTTTTTTAAAAAAGACTGTGCCTAATGATGGAATAAAATCAACGTCCTTCATATCACTGCACCAAGAAGCATAAACACAGAGGCTAATGATTTTTAAAGAGAAAACACTGAGCAAACATTATCTGTGTTTTCACCAGTTTACAGTCCCCTTCATATTGTTCTAAATTCACCTTTCAGTTACATGTATTTGTTCTCTTTCATCTGGAAAGGGTTAACAAGGTATAAATCTGGACAGTATCAGCCTGCTATCTGGAAATACATAAAAAGTAAATTTAAAAGGAAAGCCAGGATAACAATACTACCAAAATCAGGGTCACTTACAAGGTATACAACATCTGTATGTTTTTCTAGGGAGTGATAAGGTGATATTGGTCACACCAGTAGTATTGGTACCTTTTGGAGATGGAAAATAACCTGGAGGTTAGGAAGGCTAACTACTATAAATAGTACCACTTACATCCAGTGGAAGACTGCAATTACATATTTTCACACACCAAAGCTGCAAAAGCAAAACAGATACAAAACTGAGAGCAAAATCGAGGAGGGGTGGGGGAGTGGAATAAATCCTCTAGTTTAGAAAACTAGTCCCTTATCTTCTGGGAATAGCCCAAAATGAAGGGGGTTTTGTGCTGATGCAAGAATAAATTGCTTCAAGCATTATTTCATGGACACATAGTATTCCCCAAATCCCTATTATTATGATGCTAGTGAAATGTCCCGATTTACTGAAATTAAACAAAGACAGATATTTATTTAGAATTCCTGTAACTGCTACAACCAGTAAATGTGTTTCATCACTATGATTGCAAAAACAAATACCTACCAGAGAAATGCAGTTCACAACAACACAGAACTGAATGGAAATAGAAATGTTGTTAATGTTACTCTAACGCTCATCACAGAAGTATTTGTCTGAAGGGAAAATAAATCAAAAGAGCTGACCGTGGCCGAGCCATGGATGAGTCTCAGTCAGAAAGCAGTGAACTGGGCAGCCCATATGCAACATTACCACAAGACCAGCTGCCAGGGAGAAGACCAGCTCAGGAGGGGAAGGTGGGCTTGGTGTGGGGCACTAACAGTGCGACCATGGGCCAGGAGCCACAGCGAGGGAGAAGACAAGGATGTCCTTATGGCTCTTGATAGGCTGCAAAAGCTTTGGGATGCCAGAGCCATGCCACCTCTTGTGCACTGGCTGGGTGCAGGCACCAGTATATCCTGCCACTATTCTGCCTTTCTTACCCTAACAGTTTCTGGAAATCTCTCACCAGCCTCATTTCCAGAGCAACTCCGCAGGCTCTGGCTATCAAAGTACAGCCTTTTTTCTTAGTGTACAACATACACCTGTCCTGTTGCAGCAGGACCAAGATCGTAATTCTCTCACCACTCCTACATGCTGGTGTTGCTGCAGGACTAGAGGGAATGCAAGAGATTCCCTCACAGCAGGCAGAGCATATATGGCCAACCTGATATGGACAAGAGTGGAAATCACTCTATGGTTCATACTTGTGATACAGTCATAAAATGCTCACACTGCCACAGGCACTGTTTGTTTTGAAGAGATCATAGGATTCATCCTTTCATGGATCGTTGGATACTCATGTCACTGCCTTAAGAAGACAGGATGAAAAGCAACATCAAGGCACAGAGTTAGTGTTTTCATATTCTTCCTACACTTGATTCTTTGGAGCATAGGAAGGCTGTGGTTTCACAGCTTGGCAGAATAGGGGTATAACCATTATAAAGTGGCATGTACCCTAAAGGCAGGGACAGGTTGCTCTATAGCTGACACCTGGTCCTGAACAGATGAACTTCACTACATTAACAATGAATGTCTGTGTCTGATTTTGTCCTCTCAGCCAGAATGGGAATGCCATTGGCAGCAGGGGAGGACAGCGACCTGCTGGTGAGCCAAGGTAGGGTTGCTCTCAGGTTATGTGAAAGTCAGCTGCTCCAGTTGTGTGTGGTCAAGGGTCCACATGTTTTAAAAATTTTTTTCAGGTTGTCTGTCTGAGTGACTTTTTGAGTTGGGGATGATAATGTGAGATAACCACAAACAGCTACTCACAGTACTTTTGGAGTATATTTCCTCCTCCTGCAGTTCTTTCTGTTAAAGGAGATGATCAAGGCAACAGTAAATACATGAATGAAACTCAGACATTACTACAACTTGGAAGCTTAGTAATGGCACCCCTCTGCTCTCTTTCAGCCAGTTGTCTAATGCTAAAGCCATGAGTTGGGTTTTATACTGTGAGCACACAATTGTGTCAGTTCTGCTCAACAAATACTGGCTGATGGAACTGGTCTTTCTCTACTGGAAGTCTAACATTTTAAAGGTACAGTACAAATACTAATTAAGCTAGGTCCAAATATGAAAAAGTACAGCTCCTCTTTTAGTCTATGAAAATACACTAAACAAGATACTAGATTTCCCACTCATTTTTAGTATCCTCCCTAAGCATACCTACCTTTTAATAATATCTTACTTTTACTACATACTGCTGTGAAAACTCAGGAGGCCTTCTTTAAAGATGTCTAAATGGGAGCAAGACATTGTTGCATGCGTAATATTTCACTGTACCACACTTCCATTTTTCACTAGAGCCCAAAGGACTGGTGAAAACCTCTCTTCAGTCTCAATAGTAAGAGTTATTATATATCTCTATAATAGATGTAGGTCTGTACTGAGCAGAATGATTTCTTGAAGCATTCTCTTCTCTGAAGTGTTGCATGCCTCAGGCAAAGGACAAGAAAGATTGAGGTGTCATCAGTGTCCGAAGATCCTCATGATCCTAGCAAACAGCCTATGCTAACAAGATGAAAAACATGGAAACCCTTGTCCCTCTGATAAGGGAGAAGAAATCCCTCCCTATCTCCAGTGAGAAACATCAACCAGCTGTGGCCACCTGCCACCCCAGTTACTGCCATCAACCAGTCATTGATGCTGCAGTGAAGACTAGACTTCTCTTACCTCTTCTCTAAGTTCCCAAATACATCTAGACAACACTGAGGAAAACATTTTCATCCTGACTCTGGCCCCTGTAAACTCAGAAGTCTGTGATTTGAGCATCGCTATAAATGTAGAATTAGATGTTGAAATTATCCCAGTTAATTTTCATCCCTCTCTGGCTCGTGAGAGCAGAGAGATCAAAGACCTATCAATTTAGCAATTAATACATTCCCGTGCTGTGCAGGACAGCAACACTAATGCCCTTGATTTGGCATGGAAATTGAATGAATCTGAGACATCTTGGTTTTTCCTATCTTGCTTAGCCAGCTACAAAGCAGGTGGAAGGTGAAGAGTGCTTTAATTCTGCCCTTATTTTTATGTTCTTACAACATTTCTGAGTCTTTCCTGTAATTTGTGGCAAGAGCAAAACTCAATGTGAAGTCCAACACTTAGCAGTATCTAGATCATTCAGTAGGCTAGCTTCACGTAAGGCACTGGATTTTGTTCTGGGCTCCACATTTGAATGAAGTATGTGCAGGCTAATTGAAAAGGATTCAGAGAAGAGTAGCAAAAATAAAGCTGTGGTACAAGGACTATGTTCAGCACAGGAAAAAGGAGGAGGAGGCAGAAGAGCTGTCTGCTGACACATGAAATCATGCTCAAGTGTAGAGCCCAAGTAACGGGTTTCAGTACTTCTAATGGAACTATTAGGTTAAATAAATATTAGAAACATTAGAGTGGATAAATTCCTACGTAGTCTATCCATAATTGCCTTCAAAGAGAAATCCCTACAGAAGTTACGAGGCAATACAAGTACATAGGGAGGAAGTAAAGGATAGAAAGATGGCCTTGCACTAGTAGCAGGTGTTAACAGAGCTCCATGAAATGTGCAGTACTGTATTACTGATGCACTGACATTTTTAGTGCCTGTTTGTTTCTGGGACTGCGTGCATGTGCCCATGTGTTTGCACTGAGATTCCAGCGCTGGTGCCTGATGCAAGTGCTTCAGATCCCACTTGTATAACCCTTTTCCTCTGAAAGGCCTGGCAATGGAAATGACTAGTAAAGACAGACATGTAGGGAGAGGAATTGTGGCTTTGCTGAAGGGTGTCTCTTGTCTCCACTGCATAGTCAAGGGCATTAGAAAATGTACAGTAACTGGTATTTTGGCTTTATGAAGTGAACACAGTGTTGCCTTGCCAAAGAATTTCCAGCCTGAACAGGAATAATAGAAATACTTAGAAAAGATGGTGTTTTCTTTGAAAGAGTAAGGTGAATTGCTTCCAAAGAAGAATTAAAACATTAATTTGGACTGTGGTTAACATTTACTACCTCTGTGACAGCAATAGCAACATCCATGTTTGCACTTCTACAGCCTTTTACAGTTGCATATATCAAAAGCTCTTAAATAGTGATTTACATCTTCTGCAGTTTTCAAATGGCAGAACAGAGTAGAATTAGATGTGGTCAAGGGCTTATAAAAAGGGGCAACTCCACCATGCAGAAAGTGCAGATTGCCTGTTTTGCCAGCAGTCCATGTCAATTCTCACAGTTTAACAATAACTAGCATTGAGACTCATTTAACAACAAAAGAAAATGAACTCTGCACGGGGGATCCTCCTGTGGCATTCACTGTAATTAATAACATTAGTGACACTCTATTATTTTATCTTCATCATTTTTGAAGTGGTCTTAGTCACTTTTTTAAAATCCAAAAGAAAATTAATGTTATCATCCTGTACGTATATTTCACACCCCCTTTTTAAAAATAGGAATAAATAAGAAAATAAGTCTCAGCACCATGAATGCATTGGGTGGGCTTTAAAACCAATTGGAAGAGCTGAAGTCTAAATCCTCAAGAGAAGGGTCATTTCTGTATTCAACTTTGGCTTTAAACACTGGAGTCGAAAATCGCCAACCTCCAACAAACAACACCCTTGGTAAACCTAATCCTGAAGGCGTTCCAGATTCCCAGGTTTTCAGCAATGAATGCCCCCAGTTGCCTGTGTACTCAATGGTAACAGCCCTGATCTTACCTATGTTATGCTTTCTTGGTATCATAGGCAAAGAGTGCCTTCTGAGATCCTCACCCCAGCAGCCTTTTAGAAAATACCTGAAATATCACCTACCACCCAAACTGTGGCCAACAGAAGAAGGGTTATGCTTTCTCCCCACTATGTCTACTCATGGGTGAGCAATGGTCTAAGAGAAGGTTACAGTCAATCTTCCAAGGAAATTCAAGTAGGTGCTCGCCCACAACTGTTCCCAACCGTTGATGCCTCTGAGCTTCACTGTCCTTAACAAAGGTCCTCAACCTTTTTGAAATTTTGATTTTCAAAGGGTGAAAGGGGGGTGGGGGGTGGGGGAAAGGAGGGACAACAAACATGTGAGTATAACTCCATAGCCTGGAGGTGGGACTTTTGGTATGGGAAGGTGGCCTGTAGGCCTGTTCTGCTCATCAGCCATATACAGTGGTAAGGTATCAACAGAACAAAGAATGAAGCTAAAGGTGCTCATTTTGAATGTGACTGCACTGGGTAATGGAGGTATGCTTTAGTCACCTCTTGCTCAATGAACACTTACTTCAAGGAACAGCTTCCATAAAATGAAATGGCAGACTTCTCTATCACCCCCTCCTCCCGGTCCCAGTACTCTCATGTTTAGGGCCTTTGAACGGTAGCTGATGTAGATTTAGGTATTCAAATAGATGAGACTTTACAACCTAAACTGTTCTTCCCAAGAGACTGTCCTCAACAATGACCTACTGGGTGAAAGAGGAGGGATGGAAACATAGGTTTTTTTCTTGTCTTACTTTGGCCATGTTTTAAAAAAGAGAACTGATTGTGGCCTTGCACTCTGGCTCACCTTAGACCCTTAGTAGACATGAATCCTGCAGTGCTATTTTAGAACGTTGTGAAGGGTAATTTTTATATACTCACAGGCACTGCTCTGCACCCACTGCCAAGGCATCACTACCCCTGGGCTCTACCATAGTACATATAAGAATAACAAGACAAAGCAATGGAGTTTTGCATTCTATGTTCACTATACCTCTGGACTACAAACATACCTAGGAGGTCACATTCAACTATTTCTTCTTTTTTAAATATCATTCTTGATGCATTTATGAGTATTCAAAGGTGCTGACTCCCACATTACATACCAAGAAGGCACAGCAGAGGGAAAGACCCCTTTTCCCTGTCTGGGATGTTTTATATCTGTCCAAAAGAAACAAAACCCACAGTTTTTCAGTTCATTTCCCAGCCTTTCTGGAGACACAGGTGGTTATTAAGATTAAGTTTAATGTTGGCTTTTCTAAGACTTTTTTTTCCCATTAGGAAATGGAATGAAAACAGCAGGCAGATTACAGGTAGCAATGACCTTCAGTCACCACAAAGTAAAACACAGACAGAGAAGAAATCATGTGCTGTGGTTTCTGTTATGAGTCCTGTCTTTTTTTTTTTTTTGATAACAAACCTGCCTTTCCTGTCTAGAGTTACTGATTGACGCTGACACAAATCTGGAAACAGCACATTAGGTTTTGCAGAAGGTAAGGTAGCACAAGGAGAGTAAGTTAACATGTATTGATTATAAATTTATTATTTAAAAACCAAAGGGAGAGATGCCAGATATTTTTGCCTATCTCATTAGAAAAACCTCACACCAAGTTATGTCTGCATTAGGTTTAAGATAATGAGATCTGTCTTTTAAAATACTGGGTATCCCAAAATATGTAAACAATGCAGGATGCAAACCTCTGTAAGAGTGGATCACACACAAAAATCAAGGATTACTTTTCTCACTGCAAATATGACTTACATAAACATGTACCCTGTAGATGTTTATGGGCAGAATATGGACAGCAATGACAAAACTGTGGCCCTATATGTCAGTTACCAGATCCAATACTCTATAGTACTTCTTATTTCATCAGTAAAAGGTGATCTAGATTCCAAAGAACTTTATTTTGGGGTTCATCTGGGATGAAGTGTTTTTCTCAGTTATCACGTTCATCTCTTTTTCTCTAAGAAAACATATTTCCTCATGAAATATGTGGATGTGCTTTCTAACTCCATGATGTGATCTGCCTGATTACATAACCAGTCTGCCTGCACCTTCACTCTAGAACATTTTGACACATCCTGTTCAGTAAGGAAGCCACAGGCATCAATTTATTTGACCCATTCTATTCCCAGACATTTTAGTTCCGGAGTAAAGGCTGTCACTACAGTCTATTGTTTTGAAGTTTGCTTTCCTTAGCTTGTTTGGAAAAGTCTTGAGTTTTGTAGTAGTTTGTTGGCTTTCTTGGTCTTCTCGTTTCCATTTCCTAGTACTTGTTTAACACAGCAGCTCAGAGGTGCGGGCACTGAACCTGTACATGCTTTTCTAATGCAAACGCACTGGTTAATGGAAGTAACAGGTAACTGGACCCAGCCTAGCCCTGGCCAGTGGCCACCTTCCTCCTTCCAGAAGTCACCTCTTGTTCTGTCAGCCTCTTCAAATGCTTTTACGTTCACTCCTTAAACTGTTTCAGTGAAAATAACCTGGATCAACAAAAAATTGTTTCAGATAACACAGCTCACTGATTAACATTCATTGGGATGTCTTCACATCTGCAGCTGTCTTGTACATTTTAGGAAAGCAGTAATGTGTGCTGGCAGGGTGTGAGGTGCTGCATGGCTTCTAGGTGTGGGTTCACAGAAAGACAGACTCACGACATGGCTGAGGTTGGAAGGCACCTCTGAAGGTCATCTGGTCCAACCCCTTGCTCAAGCAGGGTCACCTAGAGCAAGATTGCCCAGGACCATGTGCAGATGGCTTTTAAATATTGGCAAGGAGGGAGACTGCACAACCTCCCTGGGCAAACTGAGCCAGTGCTCAGTCACCCTAACAATAAGAAAGTGTTTCTTGATGTTCAAACAGAGAACCTCCTATGTTTCAGTTTGTGCCCACTGCCTCTGGTACTGTCACTGAAAAGAGCTTTGCCCCATCCTCTGTGCACCCTCCCCTCAGATATTTATATACATTGACGAAATCTGCTCTGAGCCTTCTCTTCTCCAGGCTGAACTCCAGGCTGGGACTTCAGCTCTCTCAGCCTTTCCTTATAGGAGATCTGCTCTGGTCCCCACTTTTGCTTAGAGATGTCTTTAGCAGCAGC
The DNA here is from genome assembly GCF_023634155.1 of Falco peregrinus. NCBI lineage: Eukaryota > Metazoa > Chordata > Aves > Falconiformes > Falconidae > Falco > Falco peregrinus. The sequence goes on from NC_073727.1 coordinate 24,246,257, forward strand.
AAAAGTGTGCTGTCTGAGCCTTTGCTATTTCTTGCTCCAGACCCTTAATCATCTTAATGGCCCTTCACTGCCCATCTCTCCCTTGTACTAAGGACTGCAGAACTAGAGACAATACCCTGGGTGAAGTCTCAGCAGAGCTGAATGGAGGGGAAGGATCACCTCCCTTGACCTGCTGGCAACACTTCTCCTAATGCAGCCCAGGACAGTGTTTGCCTTTTCTGCAATATGACATTGTTGGCTCATGTCCAACTTGGTGTCCACCAGGACCTCCAGGTCCTGCTGTGCAAAGCTGTTTTCCAGCTGGTCATCTCCCAGTATGTCTTGGTGCATGGGAATAGTCTGGGTTATTCTTCCCCAGCTGCAGGACTTCACACTTCCCCTTACTGAACTTCATGAGGTTCTTGTCAGCCCATTTCTCCAGCCTGTTGGAGTCCATCTGGATGGCAGCATGATCCTCTGGCACATGAGGTTCAAGGCAGTCATTTCTTTAGCTGGCATTGCTGGAGCCGGAAGACATGTATCTGCAATGTACAATCTGCAATCCCAGTGCCATTCCTAGCATTGTCATTTATTCCCCAGGTGGATGAGTTAATTCTGCAGCCTTTTCCCAGTCTGTCTTATCTGTAATGGACTCTGTAATGGAGGCTGACAGGTATTTAAATGCACTCTAGTTAGTATGAGACATTCTAGCAGTTAACATTTCTAGGGTATTCTTATATCAAATAATAAAACCAGCCCATTATTAAAGCAGGCAGAGGTGAAAAGAAAACAGTTTTTCCTCTTTAATTGAGTTGTTGGCTGGTCAAAGTTGATGAGACAATGACTGGGAGGAGGACTTCGGGGCCTGAAAAGCAGCAGAGAAGTCCTGGTGACCCTAACCAGGCCTGCCACACTCCTCTCTTGCATCTTACTGCCACTGGCACAAACTACAGCTTTTCCTGCACAGGTTTAACACGTTGTAAGGCCCAGCCACTGCAGCCAGAGAGGTGCAGCAAGTTTCACTAGTCTCCATGCCCACTTCCTCTGAGTACAACTTAGGCAGAACAGAGAGCTGCGCTCCCAGGATATAAAACAATGCCATGTTACTTCTTGTGGCACTGCCCTGAACCAATCCTTCATGCAGTGACTTCTACATTTTTCTTCCAGGCCACCAACTGTCAGATGGTAACAATTTCCATCCACTTGCTGACGTGAGCTGGTTTTGAACTTTAATCCAGTCCATGTCTTAACTGTGGTGGCAAACACTTTTTAACTAAAAAGAGCCTTCAAAACAATTTAAAAAAAAACAAAACCAAAAAAACACAACCCAAAAAAACCCAGCAGCCCCAAGCCAGCCCTTGCTAGCAGCACAGCTTTTATAGGAGGCTTGACATACGCAAAAGGTTGAGCAATCACACGAAGGAAGGAAGCAGCTGTTGTGTGATTGCAGGAGCTTGTGGTTGCTGTGATTGAGGCACCTGGCTATTGCTCTGTACGACCACCACGCTGAAGGCCAGTGCTTGCCCCGGAGAGCTTGCACTCCACACTCACCATGAGGCACAAGATAGATGCCAACTGATGAGGGAACACAAGGAAACAATGAAACAATGCTGGTCAGCATGAGAAGCAGTAGTCTCATCATTAAATCATCTCCATTTACTTTCCTAATATGCTAGCATTTTCTGCCACACACAGATCTCTTCCTCCCAGGCAGTACTGAGTGCCTTCAACTCCCAGGGAAGTCTATAAGTATGGAGAGACGTCAGCATCATGCATGAGGTGCTTAGCATTGTGCATGGCAGAGCCTGGAGAGTCAAATCTTGGCTACTTTATATACTCTGGCTTAGAGCAATAGTCACCTCTGTAATGGAAAATTATTATAATACAATAATACAGCTGGGAAGAATTTGCCATGTTTCTTGGACGCTAACAATAGTAGTTTCTTAGTCAAATATATATGGGCAATAGTTAAAATCTTGCTCCTGCTACACTTCTGAAGATAATTCCTTTCTTAAAAGTTAGACATTCACAGTAGAAAGAAAAATACTGCTATTTTCTGTATGAATCTTTCCTGTCTGGGAGGTGAACAAGCCACTGTAACCTCTGGGTATTTGGATTTGCTCTTTGCATGTCTTCCATGCCACTAGTTCCCTTAAATTTTCCTTTCCTGAATGGTGTTCACTGAAGGGACTCATTTGGTCAGTCCCTTCTCTATGTTCTCCCTGCCCGGTGGCACCCTCATGTTACAGATGTACTGGCTTCATCTTCTACCCATGATCTGGATAGTCTCATTTTCTTGCTGGATAAATCTGGAGTGTTGAACTGTCTGGCAAATCTCAGAATTTGTAATACACAGATTCCACTTAATACCTAGCCTTTTTCTACAGTTGTTGCCATTGTCTGTGCCTTTGGTGGATTTATGAATAATAGGGCTTAATCAACTATATTAACTCTAGATTCAAAACTAAATGGTTGCAAATTAATTTGAATTACAAAGATTAGCCTTAGGAAGGAAAAATGTGGCAAACACCACAGTCTTCCAAGCTAACCGCACCTTTTGGAAATTCCCAGAGTAGCTGATTCACTGGAATGACAATTACCCCCCCTGCTTCTCCCCGCCTCCCCCAAGCACATTGTTTTACAGGAAACTTAATAAAACACAGTTTGTTAACAACAGTCATTAGGACCTTACTGAGATTGCTCACGCTGATGATAATCTTTGAAAAGTATTTTTTTTTTTCATTCCAACGGGATTTCTCTGCTTATCCACACCTACCAATTGCAATGGGAACCTACCCTGAGTAAGAGCTATGCACCCATTTGTGCATCACTGACATCACTGGGAATTTTCCCAGTGGGTTCAGTGAGAGCAAAGCTTACAGTATCCTCAAAAGTAATTGTAACACATTAGACACCTATTCTCTCGTTCCTTACACATTCAATTTCTAGCAACAACAACAGTTTTAATTCCGGGTTGCTAGGATTTTTTTTTATTATTATTAAATATGAGTCAAAGGATGTTGGATTCAACACTTTGAGGAAACAATGGGGACAGATACTTCATCCTGGCTAAATGCCTTTTGTGTCCTTCTGTGTGGCTACTTTAATTTGTACCAGAGGCCAGCCATACACACATGCGTACACATGTACACACACAAGATCCAGTAAGCATAAAAATCAGGGAAAAAAGAAAATTGTTTTACAACCTCTTTTAGCTTCTGATATCTAGCTTGAGTTTTAACATACACACAGCATGGAGGAGGAAGGATTTTAATAGCTAACCAGAAGAGGAAAATAATCTCTACTTAAACATTATAGTAGTAGGCATCTTGGAGTTACCAGAAAGAAAGTGGGAGGTAAGAAAGCACTTAAGATGATAACAAGGAATGGTCAACACTATAGTGCTTTGCCTGACTGATTTAGTTATTCACAATTCACCCACACATGTCTTTGACTGTACTAACCCTCTCCTTTTCATTAGTTTCTACTCCTGAGTTACTTTCTTTCCTGTGTTTATTTTCTGGCTCTGTTAAACTGATTAGTTTTCCTGGCTGTTAAGTTACAATACAATAGCTTGTAACCTAGTGTTATACCCTACATAAGTATATCCACAAGTATATAAAATATAGTAGGAAAGCAGTATTTTCTACAGTGAAAAAAAGTAGCATCTTTAGCTCTCTAATAAAATCATATTTACATACATCAGACAGTCATAGACTATCATCAGTGTTAATCAGATGGCCTTTCTATCTTTGAATTAAGAAAGCAGAGAAGTTTGCCCATTTTAGGGAGAAAAGGATATTTTTTTTAAGGCTGGAAACGGCTGGCAGAAACTATAGCTCAACTCAAACCACTTTTAGGAAATTCCCAGAATGCTGAATCACTGAGGTGGGCAATTACCACCCTCTTCATCTGAACAATCAGAGATTCTAAAGAGAAGATATGTATGCATGTTTAAAGAAAGGAAGCACAGCTTTACTGTGACTGTTTCTTTTGAGAGCAATTCCTGAAAAAATCATTTTCTGATTGTGATGGGGCTTCCTTCTCTCTTAAACTCACACTTACCAGAAACATAACTAACCACAGATATTTCTAAAAGTTTATCATTGATCCCATACTTTCCCACTCTATAACACTTTCTGCAAGACCTTTCACCCCCAGGATCCAGCTGCTGGGCAGGGTTTTTTGTGTGATCTAACTCCCCTACCATGTAATCCCATAAGAACACGCATTACTGTTCTACCTGAGGAGGCCTAGTAAATCCAGACATCACAATTAAGCCAATTGCTTGAAAGCCAGCAATTTTGGGGCCCCATCTTCTGGAATTATTTAAAACTATATCATGCTGAAAATCTAATATATTTTTTGTATACATCTACCACATGCTTTGAACAGGCAAAAGTGGGCAGTGATTTAGTGACTCCTATGAAAGGATCGTTTCCCATTGCAGTGTTCCTTCAGTGAAGTCCTCAACAGTGGGAGCAACTCACACCTCTGACTTGAGTTCAGCAGCCCTGTGCTGTGAGACACACAAGTGCTCATCATTAATGCAGAAGCAAATGGCTAGATTTTGACATTTTTCTCATGCTTCAAAAGTCCTAAGAAAGTGGGTGGAGATCTCTTCACAATGCTCCCCTTTCAATCTGTCAGATATTACAATTTTAATATTCCTGTGGTTCTCCAAACCCAAGTGATCAGACCAAACCGGCCTGAAGCAAGGGTCTGCCCGGAAGACATATCCGATCTTTTGATACTGCCCCTTGACAAAGGATCCTTTCCTAGAGAGCAAGCCTGTATGTAGAGATAGCACTTTATGGGATACATTTTGCAGTTTCTCAAAACACAGCCATTGCTTTGATGGAGGGATAATGAATCCCCCCAGCCCTGGCCCTTCCACACATTTGGAGCTTTATTAAAATGGAGAGAATCACAGAGGAAGGTACCACACAGAAGAGAGTAGAGACAGATCTGGGAGACTTTCACCTCTACGCTTTCCAAACAAAGCCACACCCAAGCACAGATGATCAAGAAATTAAAGCAATATTATTTGGACATTATTTCTTGCTTACATTTTACTGGGCCAATTTATTTCATAGCCTTCACTGTAAATTCCTTATCCAGTTTCCCTCTAACCTCCACACCTTCTAGATTAGAGACTGTGTGCTCAACACTCTTCTGAAGCCCTTCCCACACGCTGAGGTGCCACTCACTGGGTGTTGGGACAAAGTCAGCAGCAAGCTGCTCACCAAGTATGTGTGAGTGAGCCCATTGCACAAACCAGCAAGCTATGTTCCCAGGAGGGTATCTGCATGGCCTGTTGGGCCAGGGCACTTGCTTTCCTGCTGACCAAACACAGAAAATCAAAGCCGCTTCTCACAGTGCCCTTATTACTCATTGCTGCTTGGCAGCTCTCAAGAGGTGCGTCTTACATACGTGGTCCCTGTCCTGAGGGGCTGGGAGTGTTGTATCAGCTAACTGTCTCAAGAGTTGTGCCTGCAGTCCCTGTCTGTGACCAAGCAATCAGTCAGAAAGCAAACCAGGCTCTATTTCTGTCACTAAGTTTGAGATACACTTGCATGAACTTCAGCTGACTGAAAGGATCTGGTTCAGAGCCTCTTGTGCAGGCTGCCCTTCAGGTGAGGGAGAGATTCCGGCACCTTTAGAGTGCAGACCATCTCACCTGTACCTAAGAAGGTGTGTCATGCAGAAAGGATCAATCAGTCTTCAGAGGTATTCGTTAACCTCCATTTATTGGCAAGAGAGCCTGGACAACCTGTTTAGATTATGTATCTACACACCTAAGTAAACGCAGAGAAGAGTCCCACCTTCTCGGACTCATGCTGCAGTTACATTAACATCAGTGTGGGTGCAGCTTAGAACGAAAGCAGAGGTGGTGGGTTTTTTCTAGGCAGTCTAGTTTTGTTTTGCTTTGAAAGAACCAGTATTGCAGTAAGACACTTCAATGTGTGGTAATGCAATGAGATAGCCCCACGCCTAGTCAACTGAAAGTACTTGGCATTTAGCCCAATGACTAGCAACATCCCTTAGGTGTGGTAATCTCTCTCAGTATCGCTCCACCCTGACATGTCTAGCACTTCATTAACAGAAGCATTAAGGTCCAGTTCTACTACCCTTACTCACAGTGAGTAAGGATGGTGGGATCTAGGTCTAAGTGAATGAATATTGCCATAATGAGGCAGTACTTGTAACCTTATTATGCCAGTGAAAACGCCACAATCAGAGCTTCCAGAATAAGGAACTAATTGGCTTGAAACAGTTTCAGTCTAATAACCTCTTACCAGACGCTCAACAGTGCATTAAGGTTTATATCCAGAGTTGGTTAGATTAGTTTCAATTTCAGGTAGTGGGTATCTATCCAATTATTCTCCTCCTCGCTCAGAGTAGAGCACATGGCATTCCTTCTGCTACTTGATATGCTAAGCAGCATGTGAGTTGGCAAGTTCGGCTGAAAAGCAAATTAGCATTATGCAAACTGCAGGATTCTGGCACTTACATTAGGATCAGTGATCTGGCAAGAAATCCTGCCAAGCTACCAAGCCCTCCTGAGCCCAGAGAGAGCTGCAAACCCTAATCCAAGAGACCAGCTGACAATAACAAAACAAAACAAAAAAGAGGTTGTGGGGGAGGGGGAGAGGGAGCAAATTCTTAATTGTCTAGGCGGGTGCCGGTGGGAGTATGGAGGTGGATTTCCTAATACAACCTAATTCTTGTGTTGCAGTGAAGAGAGAAAGATAGTCAGAAAGGTGAGAGAGACAGAAAAGTAAGAGAGAAAGGGAGAAAGAGAGAAAGATGATGAGAAAAAGAAAGAGAGAGGTAAAGATAAAGGAAGGGAAGGAAAAAAGAGAAAAATGACAGGAAGGAAAGAAAGGAAGGAAGGAAGAATTATGACTGACCCACAGCTGGTGATGGTGGTACCCCAGCTTCTTGGGGCTGCCTGTCTAGTGGCATTGCTGTCTGGCAGTGGGGCAGCAGAGCAAAAAGTGGTAAACCCATTTTGCCATGAAGATGCCTTCAGTTAATGGGCTCATCTCTGTGATGGACAAGCCAGGGCATAGGTCCTCACTGCCTTTTGCTGACTCTTTGAAGACGTGGGCAGCTGCTGCAAGAGCAGCAGACAACAGCAGGGCAGTAATACCTTAAACACTTCAGCCGGATTCACCAGAATTCATCTGTCTTAGTTTAGGTTTCTTCTAAGGCACCTCCAGGTAAAGATTATTTTTTTCAGGTGTTTGAAAAGGCTATTCCTGGTATTTTTGTCTGGTCTATGAAGGCAGGATAAGGCCCGTAATCCTTACATCTTAGTTTGGATGGGTGGGGGAAACTAAAAGAAAGCGTACAACAGTACCTAAGCTTCAGTGAAAACCAAAGGGAGTTGTGCACCCGTCTGTGACTGTGTGCCTTAGAAACAATTTCTGTCTTACAGCTTTACTAGGTATGTTTCTGTAGAGCTTTAGTCACAGATAGCACCCACCTGTCTGTACTACCACCATACACATACAGCAAAAAGACTATGTGTAGACCCTCAAAATCTTTCACAGTTCTTAGATGGTAAAATTTATCTAACCACACTAAGGTCACATAGGATTTAGTTGTAGGGTTTTTTTAGGGTGTTGTTTGTTTGGTTTGGTTTTTTTTACCATTTGCAAGAGGTGCTCTAGTTACACAAATGCATGTTGCATTATGAAGAAATTTCTATATTCTTTTAATAAAGATGGCCTTTTTTTTATTGCAAGAGACATGATCTAGCTGTATCAGTAGTTCTAAAACATTTGGTAATGATTCTTTACATAAATGGGGGAAAGTATAGCTAAACTTCCAGCTTTGCTGAAAGACATAGTTCTGAGAAAAGTGTTCCTATGTCATGAGGCGATCAAATACAGCAGAGTAACAGAAATATGGGTTTCTTTACTGGAGCTTTTTTAACAAGCTAGTACACTGTAGGATTTTATATACTTGACCTTTAAGAATTGTTGGCTTTCACCTGGCTCATGGTTTCCTCAGTGTAAAGGCTGTGGGAAGGCAATGAGTTGAGCTCTCTGATTCCCTGCCTCTCAATGGCCATCAAAGTTCACTGGTTATCTCTACACTAAGCTATATAAATAGTGCTTTTACCTCTTGACCAGTCCAAAGTCCTTTACTTTCAGTATTTGTTTTGCAAATGTTTCCATTTAGTGCATTAAAATTAGAACATGAGACAGAGTTTTTCAGCATGTGAGTATATGAAGACCTGACCCAGGTGCTTGAACCCAGTAGGCAGAACATACCGGTCCTTTGAGGGTTTTGTGTGGAAGTCATTAAACCAAGGCAGCAGGACTGTTCAGTTTTCTTCATGAAATTTGCAGTAGGTTTCATTCATTTATTTCCTCTGGACATTTGTTAGAATGGGAAGAAACTGAGTCAAGTTTTGGATTTCCATTTTTTACGAAACAGCTGTGCTTGCTTTTATTTTAATTGGTCACTTGGCAATGAAGTATACACAGTTCTGCATCTGCTACTCCCAACTCTTTCAAGTAAACTCACAGAGAAGCTGTGGTTTTAGACAGACTTTTCTGCTCTGCCTCTTTTTCTCTGATGGTAGGGCTCCCTAAACAGCATCCAGAAAGTAGGGACTAGCCTTTGATTTCTGTGCCTTTCATTTTCTGATCAGAACCCCAAACTGGGATCACAGGTATTAAGGTGCACCATTCTACAGCTGCTTGGCTGCAGCAGTACCACTGGAAGAAAGTTGAAGGTTTTTTATACCTGCATCTAGGTCACAAGATCAAAACTAATTTGATTATGTTGAGAGGAGAGGTAACCCAAGTGGCTCTGGATAATATGATTTCATGATGGCAGGCAATCTTCCTTTCTTAAGAAATCCTGGTTCGTATTCAGGTGTATGTTTCTACACCTCCTCCTTACAGCAAAGTAAGTTGTATTTTAAGCTTTTGAAAAAATGTAATCCTTCTTATCCAGGTGAAACAACACAGCATCTTCATTTGGCTTCCTCCATTACTAAAAAGGTTTTACAAGATGGGCAACACAAGTCTGGCTTTTGACCACCTCTGCCCCTGACTACGGGCAGCAGATTCTCCACTCTGTTTCTCTGTTTCCTCTACCACACACTGGTTTCTCTATTTACATCACAACCTCTTTGTACAGTATAACTGTCTAGCACAGTGGGGCCCTCAGTGGGAACCTCAAGGTATTTCCATTATAAGAATAACAAACAACAGAAAGGAAGAAGAACAAAAGAAGAAATACCATGAATACAAGAATAGATCCAAAGCTCATCAGAATTCCGCAGTTTTCAAAACTGGAAACAGAAACAAATGAGAGGGTCCAAAACTGCCTTTTATCTAGAGCTGCGATGTGTATCTACAAAGAATCATGTCGTGCATTGTGCGCATTGCTCTGATTGTTAGAACATATCAAGTGACAGCACAGTGAAATTCTAGAAATCATACCATGTCTAGCTTGGTCACAACTACACATTTCTTTACATTTTGCTTTGTAGTCTTCTTCCCAATATTAACATTTTAAAAATCCAGTTAGGAGCTTTTACTCCCTTCCTACAAATGATTTATTTTGTTTTCTTGGAACAATAGGTCACATTGTTTCTATCCTTCAGAGCTTTCACTTTGATGTGTCAGCTTTGACTGCCAGAGGAAATGTTGTGGACCAGAAAAGGAGCCTTGCTGTGGTCCAACTTCACTGTAAACAGCAGGTGCAGCTGCTGCTGCAGGAAAGCTGCTCATTTTCCTGCTTCTTTTCAGGGATGAAAGAGAGGGATGTAGGAACTTATTTTTCTGGAAAATCTTAGACATAGGAAACAAAAATAAAGACACAGTTTGAAGTGTTTCCTTTATTTGTCAAAAGTCTTGACATGCAAAATAAAGAATGTGTGAATATCATACTTGAATATGTAAATACTGCATGCAAGTATGCAAATATTGTACCTGGATATGATAGTCTTGGTGGTATCTATAAATCTGAGCACACCAGGCCAAACACTCAGCTGAGCTACAATTTGAACGGCCTCCTCAGCAGAGCCAAACGAATTTCCACCAGCAGTTAAGTAGCAGCCTCTGACAGTGACATGCAGAAATATACCAGTAATTCCTCTTCTATACAAATTTAAAGAAATGTAGAAGAAACTGTACTTGCAAATATGAGTGCTTCCCATGTTCAGAACATACTGTTAATTAATAAGCACTTAATTGTATGTGTTCCTCATAAAGATGCCCAGGGGCAAGCTGTAAAGTGTGTGTGCAATTCCCTGTGTCTTCATACTGCCCCTTGTTCTGGAGCCACAGGAAACAATTCTCCTTGCATTCTGAACAGGATGGGCTAGGACTTGACATCCTTCTCACAAGTTCACAGCACTCCAGATTCAAAGAGGATCTACTGAAAGGACAAGGTTTTCCAGAACTTGTAAGGAAGCATCAAATTTCTGTGTTTTCCCATCATTTCCAACACTTGAGTTTAGCAGCAGAGTTGGTCTTTAAGAAATCAGTCTCTGTCAGCAAAGGTACTTTGAGTCAAAGTCATTTAACTTCTGAGCCCATAACTACGGAAAGCATGAGAAAATTTTGTGTAGGAACTCATCCATGAGTTCTGCCACAATCCTGCTCCAAAAAATTCTTGTATTTCCTTCATGAAAACAGTTTCACAAGCAAAGCAAGTGGGATTTACATGCATCTGTGCTGAATATCATCTTGCTCACCTGTGCTGGAGAAAGCAAAGCAATATTTCTGTAAATAACTTAATGTCTTGCTGATAAATGCTCTCACTTGCAGAATATGTAGTACAAAGGAGAGAGGCAGTCATCATCTCTGCAGTATTTAATGAGTATTTGGCAGGGCTGCTAAAGCTATGGTACTTTGTTTTATCAGGTGAAGCAATGAAGCCATGGAGATCAAAGTGGAGATGGAAACACCATGTGACAGTCACAAAGGCCCTCCTTCTTGCAGTCTTTCCCTCTGCTCTGGACAGCCAAAATCCTGGCTCCATCATACATACCAAGAATACATTTTAAACAGGGATGTTAATCCTGCTCAGAGCAGGATTAGCTGCCCCTGAAGCCTCTGAATGCCAACCAGATGTTGCTATGCAGCTGGCAAAATGCCCAAAGCAGCTTTTAAATTCCTTTTTCTCTTTTAAGATGGAGGTCCCTTTTACCAGTAAGCAATATGCTCTAGGAATCTCAAGGGATTACAGAACCGTCACAGTAGATGGCTCATTTTCACTCCCTTGTAGTCCACCGATGCCCATCAAAAGACTCTCAAGCTATATCTGTATTAACAAAATAAGGAAGTGTACTGGCACAGGACTATCCCACATATTTTTAGCATGCTCCACTGTCTGGTTCTGGCTCTTCCTGACGCTGTCCAGAGCATTCAGGGGTCAGACCCATGGGATGTTACTCGCAATGGCAATTTTGTTGTGGCCACTCTGTTCTTCTGGAAGAAGAAGAAAGCTGAGCAATATGGACATAAGCTGTGCCACACTGCTTGGCATCAGAGCTAGAGCATAGTCCTTGGTTTATTTTATTCGCTACAGTAAATATTGCTCCATTGCTTTCAGGGAGCATTACATTATACATGGAAAAAGATATACGATACATTTTAAATGTTAAAGATACTCAGCCCAGAAAATTGTTTAAATTGGAGCTAGTTGTATACCAACAAGAGCATGCTGTGCTCCATGCCCATACCAATTTGTATATTATCTCTTCATACCTTGTATCTCCAAAGGAATGCCTGCAGCATTGTAAATATAAGTAAATGAAGGTTCATAAGTAACAGGTCGATTTTCCTCACCTTCCAGGCTTCTTATTGTGGTAAGAGGAAATGCATCTTAAAAGCAGATTTTGAAATGGAATGTGGTGGTAGACGATTTCTTGCCAGGTAATTTTTCTTGTCAAATGTCTTAGACATGATTTTGCCCACTACCACAGCCTCTTCTAAACAAACTATTTACAGCACACTTCTGGCTGAAATTAGGCCATCTAAGCACAGGTTATATGTGACAGGAGAAAGGCAGGTTTCCCCCATTTAACCATATAAATAAAGAGCCATATTTCTTATCTAATTACCACAGACCTCACCTTGTTTTCCCAAGCTCACTCAATCACTCAACATAACCTCTTCTATCTTCTTTTATTTCTGCACCTATCACTCACTCATCCATGACTCGTAGTCTTTTCCATCCTTTCCAAATTGCTGCTTTTTGCTGACACTGCAGCCTACTTAGATAATGAAAATCAAATTGCTGTAATAAGATAATGCCATGCTTTTCACTAAGAACAAATAGAAGCAGAACTTAGAAGAAATCTGGAGGATTAGGAGCAGGGATGTTTTTATTGGTTAACTCCAAATGCCTGAGACAATCTGCCAAATCTTCTGAGCGTACCTCACGTGGTTAAATTAACCAGGGATACTTTGTGCTCAAAGAAGTTAGCAGAGTAGCCTCAGGTAAAGAAGTGTCTTTCAGCACATATAGAAAAAGCCCTGAAGAGCCCTTGATGTAAGGAGAGAGTGTTGAAACACACAGCTTGGGCCAAAGAATGTATCTGTAAAACAGAAACAAATCTAACAATAATTCTATACCTAAGATACTTGGAGAAGTTTTTACAGCATTAGTTTTAGGTGTCTTTAAACCACTGATTTGTAGTGAAGGATCATAAATATTTGGAGGGGGTAGCTGAAGTCCTGCAGTAATCAAGTACAGACTTTAGAAATCCTTAGCAGTTGTTCAAATTCCTTTGTAGGGCTGGATAGCAGCTCTTGATATGAAGTGGTGTTATCTCTGACTGCTTATGTACCTCTTGTCTATACTTAGTGTGTTCAAGGCTGCAGATGATCCTCCCTCTCAGACATGTTAAGAACCCTGGTAGTATTCAGGCTTTTGCGGAGCTTTCAAAGCTTCCAATTCTACATTTGCAAAAGTAAATCTATGCTGCTGAATTACAGAGGTGATTTCCCGTTCTGACTGGCAACCAAGCAAGACCAACGTGAAATGTCCAGGGTCACGCTTCAGTGCTCTCACTGATTTTGCACACGTTATTCAAACTTAACACTGTTCTCTGCATTGCTGATGCTGTTATGTCAGAGAATAAGAATATGGTTGCCAACTAAAGTGCAATACTGTATATAGTATTTCATTACACAGTGGTTTTTGTCTTTTCTAGACATGCAGACTTGTTCTCAGACCACTTATCATGCTGAATAAATGGAGAAATATGGCATTTAAATTCAAGAAAGTAACAAGGCATTCCTAGAGTAGAGTCAAGTCTACTACTCTAGAGGCATGTAACATAGTCCACACAAATAAGACAGGGTTGTATTCAGATCACTTACTGAAGGATTGTTATTTATCTCACCTCAGTTTAAATATCTCAAAGTGAGTTGCTTACTCTAACAGTAGTCCTGTAATAGTCAATGGGAAGAGAGACGAACCTTCAGGGAGGCAATTCACTCCAGTTATTTTAGATATTGATCTTAGGGTGGGACTATAAAAGCAGCCTGCATAATCACCTCTGATTTAGACAGCTAGAGATGTCTAAAGTTGAACAGGTGACTCCCATCCTAAGCAAATATCTAGGAGATAGCTGGAATGACTCATCCTCCAGGTGGAAAGATTGATTCTGTGACTACTTTTCTCTGTTGACCAGGCTGGAGAGGCCTGCATATTATTTGTCACTTGAACTTAGACTCTATGGAAGCATGGATGATTACAGGGCTTTAAGGGTAAATCATATTCTCACCTTCAAACAGCCGTGGAGGGCTCCATCTACAGTAAAGACACATAGTCTGGAAATGTAGCGTATGAAAGCATGTCCAAGCTTCCCTCAGTAACCCAGAAAAGAGAGGGTTTCTCAAGGCTTTGATTACACAAAGACAGTTTGCAAGGTGAGAAACAGGTCAGGTGTGGAGCAAGGGCATTGTGCTGCTAAAGAAATATGTAAGCTATTGTCCCAGAGAACAGGCACAGGTGAGCAAGTATTATCTCCCAGGTTTCATCCACTGATCTGGGAAACCCTTCTCCAGCAGTTTCGGTAGGAAGCCTTATAGCTCAGCCCAGCTACTCTGGTATGTCTATTATTCCAAGAATATTTTCCTTGCCATGAACGGAATCCTAACATGTCCAAAAGAAGAATCCTCTATCTGCTTCAAATGTGAATGAATCTGTGATAGGAGGCAGGCAGCATTAATTTTGTAGTGCATACCTTTTCAATGACATTATTTTAAATCATTTCATCAATGTGGGCTTTGGTTTTCACTTTCTAATACACTTTTCTAATAACTTGCAAACCTCAGTAAAGTCTCTCCCTTCCCCCTACCAGCTAAAAGGGTTGGCTATTTTACATCAAATACACCTAATATAACTAACTCTGGTACTCATGCTTATGTGATGAAAAACAAATTGGAACCACAGACATGTGTATGAGAAACATATTTGGGGACAGGAGAGTTTTGTAGCTTTATCACAGGGCTTCCCAAATGCTGGGGATGGAATACAGGCCACACAACCTGCTAGGTTTGCAGGGGAACAACGTAAAGCTGGTAAAACTACAACTGCATGGGGGGAAATGCTCACAGAATTGTGAAGGAACTGCTGCAGCCAAATGAGACCTCTCCTCTGACTCTGAGGTTGGCTCTCTTGGGTCTCCTTCCTCTGGATGACTCTGTTTCTTTTCACCAGCAGAAAATTCTGGGTATTCACTTTCCATGTGCTGCTTTAAGTGTATTACAAGGCAACAGAAATCAGAAAAGGTCCCCATGGTACATGATGGATTTCAGAATTCTCACAGCTGTCACCAGCCAAAGACTGCTTTACAGATTAAGAAAAAAAAGCAGGCTATTAAAAAAGAGGAATGTTTTCGCTAGGGTCAAAAGTATGAAATCAGTATCACCCACCTCTGTGGCCCTGATCCTTCACAGACTTACACATACGCTTCTTTTCTCATACTGTGGGTGCTCCCATTCACTGTCATGCACAAAGAAAAGCACATTAATCAGTGTTTGCAGGGTCACAGTCAATTGTTTGTGAAATGAAAGTTCTAGTGAAGTCTGGTTAAGAACCTTATGACTCATCTAACATATTCACTAAATAAATATTATATAAAATGTAGACAATATTGGAGCCTGATATCATGAACTCTCACACAGACCAAAGCCCTGTCTAAGCCCTCACATACATTTTTCCAGCCCCTGGCTGCTTCTTGCAGCCTCTCCACCCTATCTGGAACTTTCTTCCCAAGCCACCATGTTAGCAGTGGTTCCCTGCTAAAAATATAGTCCAGTGGAATCTAGATATTCACAGCAAAGTTCAAAATTTACATTGTTGTTGGTTTGTTGGGGGTTTTTTTCTAAGCTGAAATAGACACTAAGTTTTAAAAACTGATATTTATTGTGAACCAATGCACTAAGCTTTATACATGCATCAGTTAATTAAAATCCTCTAAAAATAGGCATTTGTAGCTCAAAAGTAATACATTAGAACTATAGAAAAGCATGGGAATTACATGCCTCAGGTGAGCTCTTTTGCTGATTAAATCTGTATGTTTGAGTTTATACATATGTATTAGCAGCTCTGCTTTAGTTAGAGCCTTTGTGGGTGTTTTGTATTATCATGCTATCATAAAGCTCAGACAAAAGTCAACAATAAGGAAGAATTCAAATCAAAACCTGAGAAAATACTTGAAACTCAAATCTGTTCTCTTTTGTTCAAAAATGCAATCACCTACTACATTATTACTCTATGAATATCAAAACAAATCATTAATTTATAAATGTTTACATCTTGAAAAGTTAATTTGTAACACTACTACACATATAAACAAGCTTTAAGGTAGGCCCCTTTATAAAATAAGCTTTTAAATGTGTCTTTTATTTCAAAATAAGGAGACTAAAACATTCTGGGTGAAACTCTGACCTTCTGAATCCACTAGTAAAATTTGCATTGATCACAGCAGGTACAGGATTTCATTCTGTGTACTTTCCATATGCTTAGATTTTAATAATGTCTTTTAGTTTTACCAGTAAGGCAAAGATGTAGTGGTTTCATATGAAATGGCTGCTCTACCATGCTAAATTGGTACCAAGCCACCAGAGCTGAAAAGCAGCCAGGAGGCTTCCACACTACGGTGTCTGCTGGAACGTACCAGTGACTGTTTGACAGTTTCACCTATCTGGATCCTTGCAAAGTTTGGTGTGATCTAGTGCTTCTAGCTCTGCTTCTCATCATCAGCTGGTATTTCTCATCACAATAAGTTTAGAACACCCCATGGCATTAAAATTTGAACAAATACCCCACAGTAAGTATTGAATTTATGAAACCATATGTCTTATTGTAATGAAGTCAACTGTTCACATCATGAAATCATTACCTGTCCTTGAAAAAGAGATCGGCTTTATGTACATGTATATACATATATATTTGTCATACATATATATTTACTTATTTCTTAGCCTTATTTAATTTTTGCACATCCAGGATTCTGTCATGGACTTTTGCACTTATAAAACACATTTCTTTCCTTCGTGCTTCTTTTACAATAAAAGTTCAGTGTCTGCCCAGATTTTTGCTGGTAAGAATGCCAGTTGTCTAAGAAAAAGTCTTAAAACACAAAGAAGGGAGTTTTACTGCTCGCAGTCCAAGAAAGACCAAACTAAGACTCGCCTAAGATAAAAAGTACATGTTATGGCACTATAAAAATATTAATGAAAAGGGATACGCTTTTTTCTAAATGAAATGAACATTAGCTATATCAAACCGTTCATGATTATGTAATTCAGTGACATGTAACATACAGTATTTCCATAAAGGAAAACCATACAAACATTATTCATTAAGTATATCATAAAATTACCAATGTAATAAAGAACAATTGGAAAAGGTAAGTGATATTGAAAGCTATGCTTGCATTGAAGGTGGATTTGCAATGTCTGTTAGATGGCATTCTGGAGAAATTAAAAAGGAGGTAGAAGACATTATAGCTGTTTTGCACACGGGGAGCAGAAGAATAGGCTCGCAACCAGGGACACAGGAGGGCACTGAGACCTCTGCATGTTCTCATGTGTAATCATAAGAATATAACTCTTCAGAACTCCTCTCTAGCACCTTTCTGAGGAAGCAGCTTACCATCATGAAGGGCAGCTGCAAGAAACCAGAGAGGAGAGGCATGCCTAAACTTTTCAAGCTGCAGTGGTGTGTTTCCCAATACATTTGCTGGAACAGTGCACTACAGCTTGCCCTGTGGAATGCAGCCAGGGGGGCTGGCTTGGTGTCTTGTCTGCAGTTGCTTCAGAAACAACTAATTTATAGTAATGATGATAATAGTATATCTGAACAGGACAGAGGTTAATTTAATTCTGTGAAGAGGGATATATACCTTAGCACAATGAAACCATTATGAGAACCAGTTTTCCCCCAAATCAAGATAAGAGTAGATAGGAATGAGAATCTTGCAGCCACATGGGTAGGGAAAAGAGTCCACTAAAAAAGTGGGAATGGGAGGTAACTTGGTCCTTTCATCTCCCACTCACTAATTATGCATGACTATCAGCCCAGGCCACTTTTCACTGCAGGCAATGAAAAGTATCCTATTAACTTCAGTGGCCTTGGAGCACAACTCTCAGAGCAAAGTCATCCACGTAACAGCTTGAATCTGTTGGTGACTTTATCATTTACTAAGGTGAGGTTTAATGTTTTGAACCCACAACTGAGACAAAGACTTTCAATCAGAGAGAGGAAAGGAGGTAGTCTGAGCTTTTCTTAGTTGGAAGCTGTTCCTCATATACAGAAGCAGTAAAATTTGAAATAAAAGGGCTGCGAAGGAAGGAGACAAAAGATTCAGATATTATATACCTGAGTTGTGATTGCTCTGTGCTGGAACCTTTTTTAACACATTACACAGTGCTCTCAGAAAGATGCAGAGATGTGATAAAACAGATGCAGCAGATGCAGGAAATATAGCACTTCTTGCAGGACAGGCTTTTGGGGGTAATTCAGTTTATTAATGGCACAAATTATGGAATAACAAGTTGCAGATGATCATTAAAACTTATCCTTAACAGACATTCCTTGTGTATCCATCTTTTGTTGTTTCCATAGCAGGGATGAGAGAAATTTGTGTAGCCTGAGACTTTTGAGTTCCCATGGCTCACATTTACATTTTTGACTTGTGGTTTAAAAGCAAGGATTATTTTTAAGGACATTTTAATTAAAAAATAATAATGAAATAATTCTGTCACCAGAAAAGCTTGTGATGTGATATATTCCAAGGACAGATTTGGCTCCAAGGATCTCATCCTCTTGTTCTCTTCATTTTCTCAACAGCTCTAGCAAAAGCAAAGGCAAATTTCCACTCCCATTAGAGATTCATTGCTCTCCTCAGAGCAAACATTGCAGCTTTTAATCTTTGTCTTCTAGTCCATCCAGCCTCAGCACTGGCAATTTAGGAGGCAATCCAATGGCTCTCCTGGTGAGCTCACTTGCTCCTTCTGATCCCATCAGGAAGCTCCACAGTGCTTGCAATCAGAGACAGCCAGAGTGCAGATAAAAGCTTACCAGGGGAGCAGCAGTAGCTGCTATATGGTATAAAAAGACAAAACTTTATTCCCAATCTGTGTGCAACGTGGTCAGTATCGGGGAACATATGCCATGACCAATGAAAGGACAAACCTGAGAGTATGAGATATATAAAGGGAGGTATAAAGGCCAAGCAGAAGAAAAATCCTGGCCATAATCCAGAAAAAAAGGCAGAAATGACTGCAAGGTGAGTGTTTCTGTATCAGTTAAACTTCGTGTCTCTGAACCCTAGAGTGCGGGATGATGGCCTTTGGTGATGCCTAAGCAAAACTTCGAATTGGAGCTTAAAATGGCAGGGAAGCTAGCAAATAAGTGAGGAATTCATTTGGGAAGGAGGGAGAGAGATGGATAATTTTATTTCCTTTTCTGTCAGACTTATCCGACTCCGATGTCATGTGCTACAACTCAAAGGACAAGTTACATTTCCAGCCAAAGTTTACAGAAAACATTCTCATGGACAGAATGAAAAATATTGCCTAGGGGGATTTTGGATTTGCTGTCGCTGAGAGCTTCTAAGAGTAGCTTAGACTTTTTAAAGACTAGATTAGACAAATGTCTGTCCAGACTAGCTTATGTTGTGGGTGTACTTTGAGCAGGGCACAAACTAAGCCACTAATACGGTCTTCTGAACACTAGAGGTGTTTTACAGGCCTGTTCTTCAATTACCCTGTGCCACGCAAGGGCTGTGCAGGACGTGATAATGTAGGTCCGGGCAGAACTGGGGAGGTGGCAATTGTAAAGGGAATACAAATGATGGAGGGTTGATAGACTAGCTGAATGCCATGTTGTTAATGCTATGTTGTTAATGCTTGGTGTGTGTCACCAAGTCCACTGCTGGTAACATTCAGTGCCAGGCATCCCTGATGCTAACAAATGAAATGTGTGCAGCCAAGGAGGTGGCTTTGCAGACAGAGTAAACAACAACAACAAATGTGATCAAGGGAAAATGTAAATATAACGGTAACCACTGTCAGTGCCATACTGCATATGTGACAGATGTGAAACACTGTAAGTGCTAAATGTACCCAAAATAAAAAGACACAGATGTCCTGACAGCAGGCAATCTGTGTGTTTCTTCTCTGTGCCAATTCCATATAGCACTTTGTAGTCCCCAGCTGTGGGCCCACACAGATAGCTCCAGACTCAAAAGTTAAAACTTAATCAGCCCCAAGCTTCTGTGCCCCAACAGGCAGCAGTGACATCACTCTCAGTGCCAGTGCTCACTGGCATGGTGTTCACGGGTTGCTGTGTCTTGGGGCTGCTCAATCCAGAAGAGAGGAAAGGACAAAAATGAGGAGCAATTTTGATGAGCAATCAAAAGGCATGTTGCTGATCACACTACAGTATGTGATGGCCAACGCATCTATTAGAGGAGAGGAGGCCAGGCACTGCAGTGATGTGCGGAATTCCTTTATCAGCTCTGTCATCACCTGGCAAAACACCAGAGTAGGTAGGGATAAAGCATAATCTATTAATTAGTGCTGTCAGAACCCTTCTCACTGTGTCGGGTACCTTTGTCAAAGAGGTCTGTACTACTAGTATGGACTATGCACTACAGTGTCTGGCCTGGTTAAGTGGAAGCAGGATCGTAAACCTCATTTTCAATACCCGCTAGAGGTAAATATTTGCCTTTACAGATGAGAAGAAACAAAGCAGGGAATACAGCATAAACAATGTGTGCCACATCAAACAGTTATCTGCTTGCAAAGCAACAATCCAGGACATCAGAGCAACCAACACTTCTGCATAACCAGGAGGGAAGGAAATCAAATTAAATTTGTGGTGGTTACAGGCTTCCTCAGGTTTAGCTAATAGTATCTCAATGCAAAAGTGTAGCAGACAGGTTTCTGAGTAAAAGAAAAAAGTCACAACTGTAGGCAAGGCCTCAGTCACCATGAGACCATTTGATCTCCAAAGATGCAGTGCGGTGCTGCATATCCCATGTTTGTAACATGGTGTATCCAAATGTAGTTGATTAGTATTACAGGCCACAGCACCATGTGTAATGAAAAGGAGTTTGAAACCTTCTGTGCCTTCAAAGGCAGAGAGGGCACAATCCAATTAATACCAGGTGACAAAGACCTACACATAAACAACATAAACATCCTGACAGACATTGGAAATGAACCATTGTCCCAGAGAGCCTGAACTGTTGGCACCCAGAGCCAGGAAAGCACTGGCAAAGAAAAGCTGATTTCCAAATATGAGATTGCTCTCAGTGAAGACCACTGCCCAGCACACATATGGAAACAGCCAGGGCCCCAAGGAATACTCAGAAATGGGCAGCTGATAAAGAGATATGTGAAAAAGCTGTGTGAATATGGTGTTACTGTCACCCAATACAGCATGTAACCACTCTGGTATGTGGTTTATATAGCACTCACGCATAGTACTCATGTAATATTCCAAGTCCTATGCGTGCTGCTCCAGCAGTACCACACATGCACACAATACCACAATCAAAAACACATCTTCCTGGCAAATTTTGACAACCTATATACCATGTATTGCAACCACCCGCACACATATGACGTGATGATAACAGCTGCCATTGCATCACTAGCAAATACTTCAATGGACCAGCACACATTTTCTCAGAGAGAGAGAATCTTCACACAGTCTGAACAACCTACAAGCAGATGGCAAACTGCACATGAGGAAAAGCTTGATGAAGCACCCAACACAAAGGCAGTACAAGCAAATATGCTGATGATGAATCTGGCTAATTGAATGTTTCATGAAGTAAACACATCAGTAAAAGCTATCCCACCCATTAAAAACAGGCTGCATGGCAAAGAAGTTCAGAGCACTTCATTTTGACACTTGTGAACATTGCTGGTGGGCAGTCCAGTCCCTGACGTGCTGGCAATATTGCCACTAGTAGAAAACCATGGCCCAGCACAAGACATAGCATATAGCATTCTTCCTTCCTTCTTTACACACCTCTTGGATATGACAGGGGCAAGAAAATCTTGCCATATCACTAACAGATGTAGTTCAGAGGAAGTCTTGATATGCTGAAAATGGGTTCCACTATTCTGGCAAATATACTAGCCCCAAGTGTGATGATTTTGGTCATAAGCGTAAAAGCCTAAGGTTTCAGGGTTTTTTTTAACCCAGAAACCAAGCAAATGACTGAAACAACCCTAGAATAGTTAACAAAGAGAAATGAGATGTTTAAGAGGGTTAAAATAATTGCCTTTTGATGGAGGGGCTGAGCTAGAAGCCAGAGGTGACTGCAAGGGAACTGGTGTAGATACATGAATACCAAGCTAGTTTGGTAACTGCCCATGATGTGTGTGCCAGGGAAGTTCAGGACATCCATGTTTTGCTGTATGGCACTGTATATGGTCACAACAGTGCTGCTACAGGCCAACCTGTGCTTACAGCACAGCTTTCATCTCATCCTGCAATCATTTCTGTTCTTACACACCAGGCAGCAGAGCCACACACCTGTCTTTACTTAGCTGGCTGCATTCTTTCTCATTTCTCCAGAAACCGTCCTAATCTACAGAAGATTTAGCTTGTGAGTGTTGTCTGGACAGCAATGCTCTGAGCATTTTCATGTTGTGCTTAGTATAGTCATTCCAGGAATCTGGCATTTCTGTGCCAGGATGTGCTGTGTTGCAGACTGTGAGCAGCAGTGGCTCACAGGACCTATGTCGCACCCATGGGACTCCTGAAGCCAGAAAGCTCCATCTATCCTCCAGAGCACTCCTCCACCTCTTTTGCCGTGGGCTTTCTCACAAGCCTGAGTGGGTCTGGCTGCTGGCACACTGCTGCCTTTGCAGCAGCAATGGGCAGGGTAGCAATGAGCAAGCTGAAGTGGGGTGCAAAGCCGTCCCCACCGGCTCTGCCCCGTGGGAAGGGCCAGGTAGGGCCAGGTTCCCATTGGCAGTGGTGTGTGGATGGCGGGTGGTGTTAACGAGCCTGGCTGTGCCGTGTGTGCAGCTCTTCTGGAATTCTGTTCAGAAACACCATGAGAAACTCAGAGCATGTACTATTTACGCTGTTTATTAGAAGCAGATGCTAATGTTTCTTTGCTGCGATCTCCCAAGTATCCTGTCCTTTTATGATGTGTGGCATGTGTTTGCAGTGTGTATGTCTCCATATCACATGCAAATAAAAGGTTACTTTCACCATTTGTGTTGTGTTCATTGATAATGAGGACCTTACAACCTCTTTCTGTGGTCTTGCCCCTGCAGATGTTGACTGTGTAGCTGAGGTAAGCATCTGTAGTAATGTGTAGGGCTGCTGTATGGTGTACATGTGTGGATGTCTGGCATGAGCAATGGATGAAGTATAATATAAGTCAGGGCAATAGAATCATAGAATCATTTAGGTTGGAAAAGTCCTTTGAGATCATCAAGTCCCACCATTAACCCAGGACTGCCAAGCCCATCACTAAACAATGTCTCTAAGCACCAAATCTATGTGTTTTTTAAACACCTCCAGGCATGGTGATTCCATCATCTCCCTGAGCAGCCTGTTCCAATGCCTGACCACCCTTGCTGGAAGAAATTTGTGCTAATATCCAATCTAAACCTCCCCTGGCACAACTTGAAGCCGTTTCCTCTTGTCCTGTTCCTTGTTATCTGGAAGAAGAGACCTATCCGCCACCTGCCTACAACCTACTTTCAGGTAGTTGTAGAGAACAATAAGGTCTCCTCTGAGCCTCCCTTTCTCCAAACTAAACAACCGCAGTTCCCTCAGCTGCTCCTCATAAAACTTGTCCTCCAGACCCTTCACCAACTTTGTTGCCCTTCTCTGGACATGCTCCAGCACCTCTACATCCCTCTTGAAATGAGGGGCTCAAAACTGAACACAGTATTCAAGGGGCAGCCTCACCAGTGCTGAGTACGGAGGGAAAACAGTGCTTTAAGCTGCCTCCTGGCACTGGGTAGCACAAGGGCAACCAGGATGTCTTACCTGTATACATACAGTTCAGTGTTTGAGAATGGCAGGCCCAAAACAGTGCAACATTCACATTTCTTTCTCTTTCATATATACTTGTATATATGTATGTTATATGTACATGTGTACGTACATATAAATATGTATGCATAAAGTTCTTTCCCATCAAACACCTCCTACAAATAGAGTCTACAAATAGAACTCAACATATAGAAGTTTATCTGGAAAATTATACTTACATACATAAAGCAAATACTCTTTGCTTATAATTATACTGGTATTTCTCAGTATAATTTAACTAACAGCATAGCTGAATTCATTGTGTATGTGAATTATTCAATAGCTAGAAGATTTGTTCACATAACTCGTGTCCTTAAGTAGTGGAATACCAATAATTCAATGTCTGTATCAGACAGAACAGGCTTAAAGTGATACTGTCATAAATCCAAGTCTTATCAAGCTTTCTTAATCCTGTTCTCCTAGGGTGGCTAGGCCCTGTTTTAATGGATCCATTTCTATGTCTAATTTCGTGTTTTCAAGTCTTACCTTTTACATGAAGAAACAGGGTATGCTTAGAAGATTTCTTAGGCTTCCTTTAGAACTATCAGCCCAAATTTGGGAGTTTTCAAGACAATGAGCAAATCTACACTTTCCAGAGATTTCCTTCGCAGTCAGGTAGCACCTCAGCCAAGATGTATCCACTTTAATCTGTGTTTATATGACATTTTGGATACATTTTAACTTAAAAGTAAAATGCACAGTTACGTCGTTCCTACTCACCAGGTGGACACAGGTGTAGTATCATGTTATAATGCCCCATATTGGGAAACTTTCATCATGTGCCACAATTCTTTTCTTCCTGAACTTACATCACCCTCAAGATACAAAGTTAAAATACAATATCCTGAACCGCTCCTGCTGTACTAGTTAGTGTCTTGTCTACCCATTCACAAAATTCCTAGGAATAGTTAATGGTTTGCTTTTGTAACAAAGACTTAAATTTGTGTCATAACAAATGCTAGAAGCCTTAAGTAATCATATGGGAAGCAGGGGGTGGGGGCAGAGGGAAGCTGACTATGCTAACCGGGTTTTTTAGATGTGAGCAAGCCTAAACATTGGCTTGGTAAGCAATTGGGAAAGAGGTTGGTCACGTCCCTCAGGTGAACATAGTCTGGAGACAAACTACATATGGTTGTACCCTCCAAGGCCAAACATGTCTTTCTGAAGAAAGGGAAAAAATAGATATGATTCAGTCTGAAGGTTCTCAAACTTTAGTGCATACATCACTTCAGAATAGAATCAAGACTGTTTAGTGTCATGGATGCAAGTCTTTATAAGAGAGAAAGGGGAGCTCACAGATCTGGGAGCTATTGCTATTGCTGCCTTCATGTGGGACAAAGAAATAGAGTAGAAGTACAGAGAACTGAGAGTTGGCAGTTCCTTACCTGCTGCTCATTAGCCAAAACAAGTCATCTTTTGTCCATCAGAAGAAACTGTAGAGTTGGACCTGGCTGGCTTCCACAGATAATGGCATTCCTGAATCCATAGGGAAATAGAGCAACTATTGCCATCTCTTGCTATTATAGTTCATGTTTGTTATTGGCTTTCTCCTCTTTTCCATACCTCTCCAGGAGCAGCATTTCCTTCTTTGGCCTTGTCAAGGCAAGACCTCATCGCTGAGGTCTTCATCTGGCAGCCCTTGTCCCAGTTTTTGGGGGTACTCCTACCATAGTTTCCATACCAGACTAGGTAAACAAGCTGGTGTCATGATAGTTCCTGAAGGGAGGACTTCTTTGCACCAAATTCTCAACCATTTTGTCTTCACAGACTGAAAAAGAAAAACATCCAAAGCAGTCCCATGTGCACCCATTACCATCACCAGAAACGAGAATATTTTTTGTCGTTATATACTTCAGTGCATACTAAGTTGGAAAATCTCTGATCTAAATGTTTTTTCCCTTCTTTTCACATCTGACTTTAGCTATCCACCAATGGCTTAGTGTTGGTACAGAGGCAGCATTATTGCACATATAGTCTCTTCAAAAAGATGTGACTATGTGTTTGAAGTCAGCCAGACTGGCCTTGTTCCTGATCACACCTACTTCTTACTGTGCCAAACTCTTGATTCAGATTCCCCTTCCAATAGGGAAATCTCCTTTAACATGTTCAAGATTTCTGTAGATCTGAAGTAATTTGGACCACAGGTGTGCAGCAGTGTAATTTTTAAACATTTGATTGGAAGATTCTCCCAAAGCTCAGCTATGCGAAATGCTCAATATAGCATTCCAGTTGTCTTGCACCTTCATGAATTTCTTGCCCTTAAAACAGTATATATATATATATATGATTATTCAATGTCTTCATAATTATTCTTATTAGGTACAAATAACAGGGATGAAAGCTATATTTTCAGTCACGAGGCACATTTGTTTATGTAAAATTATACACACAATTATTCATGTATCCTCAAATTTTAAAATGCCAAAGCTATGTGTACATCTGAAAAACAATTTAAACTAGTCCCAAGAGCATTAAAAAGTGCATCTGGATTATGTGGATTTTTATGGTTACAAATTCTTTCATTCAAAAAGTCTAAAAATGTCTATATACAAATTTGTATATGGAAAGAAGATTAACTGGCAATGTACAGACTACAGCTGATATGCCTAAAAGTTTTTTTAAGATACCATAAAGGTTATTTTTATATTGTATGTACTCACTTTTATTTGGTTTACAGCATATTGTGAGCTTAAAAATGAAATATTTATGTAGGGTTTTTTCCCCTTTATACAGTAGAAGGTCAAATATTCTGGTCTGTTAGGAAAGTCCTCTCCTGATTGTCCCTGCTGGAAATGAATGAAGCCTCAGCTTTAACAGAAACTAGAAAAGCCAAACACATAATGTTGGGTGAATCTCTGTAACAGCAATGTGCTCCTTCAAAGCTCTGCCTACCCTTTATTTGCCAAACAAAGGCCATTCTTTGCACCTTAAGCCAGGGTGGAGTAATTAGGGGGAGGGAATGGCAATTATGGTCTAAGAGGATGGGGAAAATACAGAGGACAAGCAAGGTGCACCTTGTAATGATGATTGTTTATAGTCTGAAGCAGGACATGAAATGAGGAATGCCGAGGCACTTTTCTGTGATTTGAGTATTAGGGCTGAGAGGTATTTTTCTTCCTTTTTAAAGTTCAGAGTGCTGGGAAGAACAAAACGGGTAAAAAGCTTCTTTAGCAGCCCTCAGCACCAGTGCTATCAGGGAAACTGAGAGACTATGGATCAAACAAAGCCTGCCTTCCCCAACCTTGCTGAGTTGTGACTGCAAAAGAAGAAATCAAACCTGTTCCCTCTACCCACTAAGTCCTGCCCTGTTTCTGAGGTTGCAAGGGTCCGTTGGCACGATGCAGCCTGCCCCGTGCCCACCAGCGCCTGTGCCAAGGAACAGCAGGTGTGGTGTCCATGTTGCTACAGCAGCTGCCAGCGGTGCGACTCTGACACCTGGCTTTCTGAAACTGGCCGGGAAACTCATCTGAGGTCTCGCAGTGAAGCTAAAGGGAGTCGCACTGGGATGAAAGCATAGGGGGAATCCCAGCTTGCTTCTGATTCCCACCACCCGGTGATTCGCAGTGCAGTGTCCATGAGGTATCATCACCTGAACGGGTGGCGAGCTCCTGGCCTGAAGGAGAGCCCTCACCCGTGAGGGCAGGGTGCAGCGCAGGAGCCAGCCCGGCATGGCAGCCCAGGCCCAACCACCTGCCCTCCTGGCAGGGTGCTCTCTTCAGAGGCTGGAAGGGACAAAACAACAACAAAACTACTTTCATAAAGGTGCCGGTGACTCAGGCTGCGGTGAGCATCTGGGGCTGTTGATGAGCGGGTGCGGGCACTCCTAATGACACCCCGCTCCCGCAGGGGGTGGAGCTGCCCTTGCTGGGGCCTTGCAGATCTCCCTCCAAGGCTACAGTGTCTGTCATGAGGGTCTCGGCCACAAGGCAGGGTGGTGGGGAGGGCAGCAGGGCCAGGGCAGAGGGCTCCCTCTCCCCGCCCCAACAAACCACCTCCTTGACACAGGAGGCACCATGACGCCCTCGGCTGTGAGCGCAGAGCTGGGGAGGAAAGTTCAGGGCAGAGCTCAGGAAGAGGCAGATCAGGTGTCATCCAACAGCACTCACTCTTTCACTGGGTTGTGTAATGCAGTCTTTTAATCACCAGAGAGAATCTGGATGCAAATGTGCCCCTTATGCAATGGGGTGAGTAAGATTCTGTGCTGCCTGCAGCCTCTTTTCCAGGCAGTGCGGTTGCCTTCTCTGCATGATGAACTTGAATGTCAAATATCAATAACAAAACAAAGTATCTCCACCCTATCATCAAGGTGTGTCGTGGCTGATTCCTGTTTAACGTCAAGGTTTCTACTGCTCAGGAATTCTTCCTGCAATCCTGGACTCCGGCCGTATCAGTTCTGTGAGTGATTAAGGAATGACAAAAATCCTGAAGAACTTCCTGGCATCTGAGCTCATCTTGATCCTCTTCCATGGTTTGCTGGGATGGGAGGAAAAAAACGGGAGCTCCAAAGATAGAATGGCTGGAGTAATTCTTGCAAAACCAGCATAACCCAACCGTCAAAGCACTTCCTTTAAGTAAAAATTCACACCCACCAAGCTTACAGTACATAAATAAAACTGTTTCTCAAAACAAAAACAGTGTCTCATACAATAGGATTTGTATAGATCATAAATGACACTCCCATTGTCCTAGCCACAAGCTCTTTTGTGCATTCAAGTATTTAGTCTGATGAAAGAGCATCAGAAACGCTTTTTAGAATGTAGATCAATTGAAGAATCATGAAGCAGCTGAAAAACCATTCATTAATAATAGTTCATTTTACTAGGGACTTTTTACTCTGTTGAAGTTACAACCAGTATATGGTTAATTTTTTGATTCCTTCATTTCTTGATAGTTCAGTAGTATCAGAGCACTATTCCTATTTTTAAATGACTCTCCTTAGCAGAGCCTGAACAGTGCTAACTGGTGGGTATGCTGTCTTGCTTACAATAAGTGCCATATCTAGCTCCAGATCCCTGTAGTGATCTAAGTCAGGGATCCTCAAACTACGGCCCGCGGGCCAGATATGGCCCCCCAGGGTCCTCAATCTGGTCCCCAGTATTTACAGACACCACCCTGTCCCTCGCCCCCGCCAGGGGTTGGGGGGGGAACCAAGCAGCCGCAGATGACTGCCTGCCACTGCATCCGCGCGCCGGCCCCCTGGTTAAAAAGTTTGAGAACCCCTGAACTAAGTAGTCATAGGCCTGATGTACAATGAAAGACCAAGGGGTGTTTGTCACATTTCAGAAGAGAAAGCAGAGGTGAGGTCTTAGAGCTGTGTTCAACTACCTTACAGAAACATAGAGGGGAGGCCACATTTCTTTCTGGAGGTGCACAGGAAAAGGACAAGAGGTGACAGACACAAACCCAATGAGGAAAATTTGATTAGATATCTGATTAGGTGTGAGGAAAAAAAATTCACAATGCAGAAGCTAGAGACTGGGACAGGTTGCCCAGAGAGGTTTTTTCTCCTTCAACATACTCAGCAGGACATGACCCTCAACAACCAGACCTAACTTCAGAGTTGGCCCTGCCCTGAATGGGGGCTGGAGCAGATCAGATGCCCTCTAGAGATGACTTCCATCTTGCATTATTCAGTAAATCTATGATACTATGGGAAGGGGTGGTAGCTGTGAATGGCAACGATCTGTTACCTTATCATTATATATTCAAATACTAAATAAAAAGGAGAAAGATAATGACAGTGAAAAGATGGGATTTTATAAGAGATAGAGTAATGTGTGAAAGAGAAGGGAGAAGGAGAGGAAATAAACTAAATGAGGGGGGAAAGTCCACATGAAGGGGCACAGAAGTAAATAAAATAAATAGGAGCAGATTCTCATTCATATGAGAACAACTTCAAAGCATGATGGCCATACAAAGAAGAGGCAGATGATAGGTACATCCACTTCAAAGCACATTACTGCATATTACTCTGAAAAGAGGGAAAATATGTCTTAATTGAAATGTGAATTCAGTCTACTGTTTCTAAAGGACTGGTGGCTCAAGGATGAAGGTCCCTCTCAAAAATGTATCCTCACTTTCATTTGACGAATAGATTTACATGTAAAAAGTAGCCTTTTAATAAGATTCCACTAATGGAAATACTAATTAGTGCACCAGTAATAATAAATCCTGAACACTTCAGAAGTTTAATCATAGGTTGTATAGTGGTTTATCTTACCACCAGTTCAAAATTCAGCCTCGAGAGATAATTAAAAAAATACAGTAAGTGGTCTCTTTTTCTCTTTCTGCAAATTATCCACATACAGATCATATTCTCATTCCAACATCTGAGGGTTGCTGAGCTCCTTCTGAACAGCCTACAGGCAAGCGTTTCTCTAAGCAATCAGACTCAAGGACTTTCATGTCAGATTTCTGTGCTTGGTTACCTGGCCATTGTCAACTTTCCTTCCTGATGGTGAGGTGAACAACTTAACTGCAGGAAGTTTCACACAGAAATGCCATAAACCAAAAGAAAAACAACCATTTGTAAAGGTACACCAATGACTGAATGAAATGGGAAGCCACTAATCATTTTCCCTCCCTTCTCCTATCCTTAATGGTAATTATGAGTAGAAGCTGCATCATCTGATGCTTGCACGATGCCCTGTTTGACTTGGGTTAGACTGTATCCGTATTACAAAAAATGCCACAAAAAATGCCACAGAACTGGAAATAATTGGAATAAACCTCTTATAATATATGCAGATCCTGCATGGAACACAATGTCTCAGAGCAAGGTCTTTGATTTTTCTCAGTTATATAACCCCCAGGGAAGGAGGATGTTATTATTTGCAGAGCACATTCTCCCTACTTTCTGTAATGAAAAAAAAAAAAAAAAGAAAAAAACCCAACGCTCAAGAACTTCACTAAGAGAGCACCTAGGAAGCAAACAGTTCTTTGATGGCTCCTTTTGTGTTATCTCGTTCACTTCCCAGATCAGAAAAGAGAGCTGAGTAAATCTGAATCCAGCTGTTGCATTGTTCCTAGAAGATTAATCAGTTACAGTCACACAAGTCAAAGAAAACTCATGCCTGATGGAGAGGTGGGGGGTTCTTGCTATTTCACATGCAGAAAGATTAGAGACACCACAAAGTGAAATGGAAAGTCATGGTGGTGGACAAAAGATTTTTTCTTGGAAAAATTCAGATGCTTTTCATTATGAAATACTTTACCTCTAGACCACAGTTCAATGGCCAGGAGAGAAATGGTGCTAATTACTGAAAGAGAGAAAAGTGCAGAGGGTTTTGGATGCATTCACAGTTCATCAGACAGGGCCTGAAATGGAAGTGACTGTTTTGTAATTCTTTGCTCTCTCATAAGGAGGGAGGACATTAATACCTTGTGACTCTGGTTAACCAGCATAAAAGTACTACAGTAGATTAAATGTATTTGCAAAAGTGAAACCAGCAGCTAATCATCTTGTTCATACACGTTGATTTTTCCCCCTGACTAATTTCTCTTGTAGTGGGAGTAATTAACTTTATTAGTAACACTGACTACTCTGGTACCTTCGGGCAAGCACTGGTGGAGCTGCTTATTAGCAATCACATAGTTTCACTTACACTGTTATCCTGAGCATTTCCTACAGGGTGAAGTGCCTGTTGAATGTAAAGGGGTAAGATTAACTTCCTACTTAAAAATAAATGATGATATGTAATGTTGGAAACAGGGGAAGGGAAGAGGCAGAAATTCTAAATTTTTTGCTTGCTCAAATTTATTATCACTTTCAATACACATTTTTCCTTTGTAAGGGGAGGACGACCAGAGCTGGGGTCCACATCCCCCAGTTGCGTCGCCTCAGGTGGGCTCTCCATGACATGTGTGCTCAGCCCAGCCTCTACCCAGGAGATTACCCATGTGAACGGGAAATCTCCCACATGGCTTTGCCAACAGACCTCAGTCAAGGTTTCCATCCAGAAGTGCAGAGGTGTAGCATGTTACTCAAGCAGCAGGCAGACCTGTAACACTTCCAGCACGGACGAACTGGCACTTTGCTGGAGAATAGGAGCCCGCCTGCTGCAGTTTTCCAGAAACACCTTTGCAGGTGCCAGCTTTCCTGCTTGGAAGAGACCACACAGTGAGGTGAGGAACACTGTACCTGTTCTGCCTTGCTGTTCCCAGGAATAGTTTCTCCAAAAATGACAGGCAACCTGGCAGGAAGCTTCAATGCTTGGAGGTTGTGAAACAGCTCTAGACCTGAAAAGAAGGTCACGTACCCACTCATTATCTGGGCATTGCAGTGTGGAGCGTGCAAAGAGGCACTGGCAGCCAGTTTGAGGGTTGTTTTCAGAGGTGGGGCAACTGGTAGCACACTGTACTCAAATGAATCTGAATGGTCAGAAGGCAAGGTCACAGGAAGAAAAACATCCAAAGAGAGGGAGAAGAAAGGCTCCTCCTGCTCTGTCACATCATTCATTGTTGCTTTTTCTACTATGACCTCAACTGTCCATCCCCGTAATGCATATTTTACACTTACAATGACTTACTGGGGTTAGGACATAGTGCTTTTTCCCCATACCAGACCTAGTCCCTTAAGGTTCCCCTTGTGTCTGAGAAGAAATTCAACAAAACACTTCTGTTTAACCTGTTTGAATCTATTTTATCCATTCTGTCCCCAGTACACAGATATTTCAGGAGACATTGCTTAGAACAGTTTCACTCTCAGACTTGTATCAGTGCTAGAAATCACAAATGGCAATTTACTAAATAGAGTGATGCACTACTGAAATTGGAAACTACTGAAGTCTGTATTATCTAGGCCAGGTGTGTTGGGAGAAGGGAGATAATATTTTTATTATTGTTATTTATTTAAGGAAAGGGAAGAAATGCTGGGGAAGGCAAGTTGCTGCACTTGCTGGCCCAGCTCCTGGTCCCTGCTGTGCTTGAATTTTGCAGCACACATCTGCTCCCAGACCCTGGTACAGCAGCAGAGGGGAGGCATGTGGACTGAGCATGGCTGAACTGTTGCAGCAGCGCCAGGCTGGCAGATTGACCTGGACATTTTGAACAGTTGGCAACAGCTGAAGCAGAGCTGGGATGTTGTTCCTGGGCTCTGGCTGGCCCCAGGGCCACAGCAGTTCCATAGAATGCATCCTTGCAGTGTGCTCTTTGCCAAGCACGAGTGAAACAAACCTAACACCATTATGCAGGTCAAGAAAAGGAGAAAGGAAGAGGTGGAATTGTTGTGTGGGTGGAGTTTATATCACATAAATAATTGGGAAATTATGGATTTACATTACTGAATTATTTTTCTCACTGACCTGTTCTTTTAAAGGAGAGACTCATATAGATGCAGTCAAACAACACCACTTATCAGATAAAAATCATTTGCATGCTGAACAACTGGCTCTGGCTCTTTCTGTAGCATATTTCACTCACTGACACACTGAATGCCCAAGACACTTAAAAAAATATCCCTGGCTCCATCAAGTTAAGAAAACAGGACTGCATTTTTAAAACTTTTTATTGAAGTTTCCTAAGCAGATCCCATTCTAATCTGTTCTTCTGTGCCATGTCCATAGAACTCAGCATACACAGAGAAAGATATTAAACAGCTACTTGTACTAATCATTGTCAAGTGTATCCAGACAGATTCTACTGCCTTTGCATGTAAGAGACGATACAGAGAAACCAAAGAACAGAGCCATGTCACTGGAGCCACCTGGGTCCCGTGTACAGTACCCCACTGCCATCAAAAAACAATATAATATCTGTGAGGGTATTATGGTCTTTTTTAAATTGAGGTGCAGTTTTGCACCTACACCTCCAGTTGAAAACTTGTTTCAACACCTCACTCCCCTCATGGACTTCATCTAGAATCTATCTGTTCTGAGTTTGTATCCAATTGTTTGAGATTTTCCTCTGCATTTTAATCTTAAAAGCTCCTCCTCCCCTGTATTTGCTGCCAGCTATAACAACGGAGAGCAATCACATCCTCTATCAGTCTTCAGTCCAAAGGAGCTAAGGTCTGGCTCAGATACAGGTGTGAATGCAACCCATCATTCAGTGGTTAATAAAGATCCTGTCCACCTACATTCACTTACTGCATTCAGAGTAGATAGGGTGAATAGATATTTTCACCCTATAAAATTTTAATTATGAAACTAAAAGTACAAGTTATATAATCAGCTTTCAACATCATCTGGCATTCCAGTTCTGCTTATATTAATGTTCAGCTTCCAGTCATTAAAGGACAGATTTGCTCTTTAGTAAACAGAGCAAACAGCTTTGCAAATTAAAATGATACCTGACCTGCCCTCGAGTATCTTTAAAGTGGGCCAGATGTAATGGAATGTTCTCACCACTGCCTCACTAAAACACGTTTGGTCTTAGCATTTAGGACTAACCTTTCTTGCAGTGATTAAATACATACTCCAGTCAGAGAAAGAACATTTATTTGGGATGTGGAAACTAATCTCAGGCCCAACCAAAGTTTATAGTGTAGCCATTCCACTCAGGAGACAGTTGTGGGTAGCTACGTCTCACTCCAATCAGGGAGGAAATCCCACTGGCATTAGCAGTAACATTTCAATACAGAGAACAAACATAAAAGCCGCTCTGGCAGGTGTTGCTCCTTGACTCTGGCAGTTGCCCCTTCTGTCATGCAATAGAGATCTGGCAAGAAGACTCCATAGTTTGGAACCACCAGCCAATGCAGCTGTCAAGCCAGGCTTTGCTATTTGTGCTGCTGATAGCTCCTTTCCCTCCACCCTGCACCCTGCAAAGCCTTCCCAGACCGTGCTCTTCTGGGATTTGTCTTCCTGTGAGGGTGGCAGTTGTCAGTTCAAGCCAAAAATCCCTTTTTATCATGTGTTCAGATACCAAAACACTGAAGGGCAAGTGTTTTACTCCCAGAAATGAGGGAAATAAACAGCTTCAGAGCTTATCGTCATTTTCCTAAAATAGTTGTAAGTTAAGCCAACAGGTTTAAGTAACAAAAATTTTAGGAATGGGCAACTTTCAACTTTTGACCTAAGACATTATGCCAACTTATTGCCTCTCATCCTGCCCTAGTTGACAGAAGGGCAGGATGAAAGTGTCTTGCCATAATGCAGCATTCAGTTGACTTCCCTGGCCCCACCCAGTGATGTTTTCCAGTTTCAGTCTGTAAGTCTCCCTGATTTCCTGGAGAAGATGCATAAAACATTCTCTCCCTCCCTCTTGCTGGGTATACACACACAAATTTTTAGTGTAAGTGGAAGGGAATTGGGAAAAGAATCAGGAACTTGTTGCATGTGATGTTGCAGACATGACCCCTTGGTATTTGGTAGTCTGCTCTAAAGCTAACAAAAAAACGAATTTTTGAAAGTATTTCAAAAATATGTTGCAGCTTTTAGTTGCCTAGCTCTCACAAATCCTACTATTTCTTTTTTAAACTGTTGACAAAACCAGGATTTGCATAAATCCTCCCTTAAATAAAGATTTCTGCTTTCCTATGAGGCTGGTTAGGATATGTGACATTTAAATGGCAGCATTTCTACATTTTGTGGACAAAAAACCCAAAAACTTAATTTCAACCAAAGCAGTATCAAGTTACTCTCATAAAGCATACCTTCCACTTCAGATAAGACACTTATATCATCAGATAATTACTAAATCAAGGTACATCAGGATCATTTCTTTGACATATATTACCAAAAATAAATATTCAGTCATTAATATCAAAGAACTCCCTCAGTGCACTGTATATCCTAATGCCTCTGGTATGTGAGCCTCAGACTTACCCCTCCTTAATTTAAACACTTCGTGGAAGTACCCAGTAGCCAAAGGGCTCTGCTTAAGTCTTGCCCAACTTTACACCTCCCCTGTATACTCCCTCTAGCAACTGTGAGTTGCCTCAATGGATAGGTGATGCCAGAGGGTCATTCAGCTCACCTGAGATCAGATATCCAAGAGTGTTCCCTTGCTATATTAACTACAGAGCAGGTTTTAAATCTTTTCCAGGCCTCCTCATGATCCCCAAAACATGATACACACTGTATTCATGCAGCACCTCTTAGGAGCTCTCCTCATGTCTCAGAGAGCAGGACTTTGTTGCATGTTATTAAACCATTGTAAAATTTCCCAGACAAGCTTAGAAAAAATATATTGAGTAGTCCTGCCATAGAGAGACCTAGATTGCATGCCCTCCGCTCTAGTACTTCAGGTCAGAGTCTAAACTTAGGGTTGGAAGTAAGTAGTTCTGGTGCATGTACGTGAAACAAATGCATTTCCATTAATGTGGAGCTCCTGCTCCACTTTCTTCTGACATGGCAGTAGTGGTAAATATTTGCAAGCACTAACTTCTCAGGAGAGCTTTACTCTATACAGGTAAATCTGAAAACTCCTTAGACATCAAGTAAAAAAGATCAGCTTAGGGGCACCTTCTTGTCAAAATGTAGTAGTAAGGCTTGTCTGCACAGAAAAAAACAGCCTGAAATAGTTATTCTGCAATAACTATTCCACACACAGCATTCCACCATTGCTATTTTATAATAGTACCCCTAGGGACACATGGCTGAGTTAAACCACAAAAAGGCACTCTTCAGGCAGAGTAAAACTGTCCCCCCCACAGCGAGTGTGGACTTGCTAACTCTGGCGAGCTCTTGGTTCACTCCCTAGTACACTTCCCATTTGCATGCACAGCTGACTGAGCTTTTATTGTCTTCTGAATTTTTAGTCTGAAAATTTGATATCTAACAGAACCCTAGAAATTAGAATAAGACTTTCAGTAACTGGCCATTTCAGTCATGTTCCTGCCAATTATTTGCTGCCATGCAGGAACTTAAATGTTTTGTCCAGTTGAATTTTCATGCTTGCAAAACAGGAAGTTCTGATCCTGCCCTTTGGAGTCTAATCTACAGCACAATAGAAATCATTATTAAGAAAGATGCCTGATAATCATCCATAATTCACCTCTGCTTGGTCCTGTCCTACTCCTTGCACTCCGTTTCCCTTAGGGAAAGGCCCCTTTGCTGTCTTTGCAGAATGCAGTTGACAATAAGGGCTTTGTGGCTACACCTTGGAAAAAAACCCAAACAAATGGTCATAGTGGTGCCAAGGAGTTCTATTGCCAACAAAAGCACATGAAGGATGGTCTGGATGTCTGAAAGAAGGACCACTGGAACGACCTGGAGAATGACAAACACTTACAACCCCTCAACTGGAGCCCTATATCAGATGTGTTCATTATTCTAAGACAAGTGAAGCCAGGTTACCCAAACTGCTCTGTAGCTAAATATATGACACATAAATAGCCTGTTGTTTTCTTGCCAGTACAATATACTACCTCCTCCCCCACCTTTCCTTACGTAACCTTGTTAAATAAAGACTGAAGAACCCTGAACAGCACAAGTAAAAACAGGCCATGGATTTAAAAAAGGGGTGTGTGAATTGCTTCTGACAAACAGGTCTTCCTTTGCTGGAAGGGGACTCAGGGATTTTCATTAAGGAAAAAACCACAGCACTTTTTGTCCTGATTGTTTCAGAACAACATTGCTGTAACAAGCACTTTCACCTGTAAGTGGAAAAATCCCAATATATAGAATAAATCTAAAAAGCTAGTAACAATAAAACAATATCTCCTGCAGTTTTTTTTCAATACAAGATTTATTCTATTTGGTTCTGAGAACATTGCATAACCCTTGTAATATTATAGCTTATTGCATTGCCTCATCATACTGCGTGAACTTGTGCTGTGACACGTCCACATTCAGATCTATCAGACACGCTGGCAACACCTATGACACAATAAACCTGAACTATGTTAATTCAAGCTTGATGGGACATGTGGCATTCCCATGTACTGGACTAGAACCCTTCTGCTGTACTCTTCCGCCAGGCAGTCTCAGACCACCCTGTGTTATACACTGTGGACCTAGGTACCAGTAGAAGGGATTAATCACATTGAGATAAGGCAAGGGCAAGTGGGCACTGGGCAGTGGTACCTATTCAGCCCACCCTTTTGGGAGCAGGTCATGGGAAGATGAAGTCAGGAAGGAGTCTCTATTGTTTGATATTCCAGTTGAAGGAAAAGTGAAAGGTCCAGGTTCCAGTTCCAAAATTATATTATTTTTAACTTTTGTAATTGCGCAGTGGAACCCAAACTACACAAAACACCAACTGTGTCCTCAAAAGCTCATTCATTTTCCCACTGCTATTAGTTGCCTGTTTCTAAAGGAGGCTTTTACATCTGCAGGACATTAGAATATCCTGCAGCATTTGTGAGCAACGCAATGAAGTGAAGAAAAGCTGAGAACAGTTACCTTGGGACTGAGAAATGATTTCATAGTCATAATCAGCTCTAAAGTGCCAGTCTGAATGAAGCTGCAAAATGCCCAGAAAGAGAGCCAAAAGAGGTCTGTATGCCTTTTCAGTCATCCTGGGTCTCCTGTTCTCACCAGCTCTGCCACTTTCTCAGCAAC
Organism: Falco peregrinus; assembly: GCF_023634155.1. Classification (NCBI taxonomy): domain Eukaryota; kingdom Metazoa; phylum Chordata; class Aves; order Falconiformes; family Falconidae; genus Falco; species Falco peregrinus. The sequence goes on from NC_073727.1 coordinate 24,284,251, forward strand.
AACCCTTCTTGTTTTGCCATTTTTTTCTGCCCTTCACTCCAACTACAGTTGATAGGGTCTAATACATTTTAATAGGGTTCAAAGCACAGCCACATTAATTCCCTAATAGCTTTCAAATGTTTCTATCAATGCTTTTACGTCTTTAGTAATAAGAATGTGGAAGTATTTGTAGTCTGTAAAATAAAAGGGAAAATTGGCTTCAGACATAAGTTTTACTGCCAATAAAACTGTATATAACCATTTGCCTATTTTTTAACAAAGATGAATTAGTAGTAGAAACTCTAAAAATAGTCTGGAAAAAAAGCTTAGTTTTGTCCTCTTGCCACCTTTGTCTCCTGTTGCAGTAAGGTGAGGCTGAGAAACGTGAGATCTTATAGTCTTCCAAATCTCACTTTCCTGCTGTGCCTCCCTGACTGGGAAGAATCACATTCTTCCATTCTTTTCACCACTGCTTCTCAGCAAATCAGTTCCAAACCATCTAACACAATTAGAAGAGCAGGAGGGCAATGGCTTTGAATTTACTTTTCTTTCTAATTTTAGGAGGTAATAAGGTTATTTAGTACACAGATTCAGATTATTCATCATGACACTGCAACCTGATGAATTTTGTTTCTCTTCTGCTTTCAGAATATCTAAAACCAAACACTGATGGAAATGATTCAGAAGTGCTCATTCAATAGCTCTCTCATTGCACATGTTTTAAAATTGAGGATGAAAAAAAGCCTAGCCTGAATACTTCATAAGTATGAGTCAGGGTTGGTGTTACTGTGAATGGTCAAATAAATCATCTTTTGGGAATTGTTTCTGTTGTCTGATAGGACAAATAGTTCCAGCATGATCTTTGTTGTGTACAATTGTACAAATGTAGCAATCTGATTTTAAGATTATCCTCACAGGTAACTTTTGACAGACAGTCCCTGCAGTCAATTATCTCACTGTAGGTATCAGACTGACTAAAAAAAATCTTTTAGATACTGATACGTTTCTCTACAAAACTTACATGGGCATTTTTACTGGAGATTAAAAGGTTGTCTCAACTGAGAATAAGTTAGTAGAAACAAAAATACAAACCCCCACCTCTACAAATGAAGCGGGTTCTTGCACTGATTTAATATATCCTCATAAATGGGTGCTCTACATGCTTGTGTAAATCCCAACCCCAGAATGTAAGTGCTTCCCACTGATTCAATACAATAGAAGCTCAGTATTGATGAACTGAATCCAAACATTCACATAAATATATAGGAAATTATTTCATGATTCTTTTCATTGAGCTCTAATTTAGAAAAGTGGAGATTTCATGCTTCTTTTTAAAAATAAGATAGAAGTAGGGACAGGCCCAAATGCCTACTTTTGAATCTCAATCCAAATCTTATTTTTCCCAAGGTTGAAGTTTACTTTGGCTCCAATACATTGATTAAGATTCTTCAAGATGAGGGAAAAAAATTTTTTTCACAATGCACCAACTGAAACAGGAATGCAAAGCACTCTTTCCTCATTTGTCCAGTCATGGAAAATGTTAGCACTGGTCCTGATTACCTCTAGCCAAGAAACATGCAAGGATTTCAGCCTTTAGAAAAGCTCACGTGACTAGTGCCACTCTCTTTAGAGAAGTGGAGATCTCCTGGTTGCAGAAGAGGAGTACAAGGCTCCTCCAATAACAGGACATATCCACTAACTTGATCCTAATGAAATCTCATCAGCATGTGAGTTTCCTCATATGTTTGTCTCATTTGCCAGAACAGGAAATCCACAGAAATTACTTTTCACCAAGATTAACCCAAAATCAAAATGACAGCTCTAACCCATTTTATGTAAACATCAATATTAACATGAAGTAAAACCATTCATGGGATGCGTTCCACTCTGCTGCTTCTTCCCAAACTGAGCCTTTGCACTACAACACGGTTAGTAGAGGCCTGAAGACAAGCAAATTCTTCTTCCAAAGGTTGAAGCCAGGTACTCAGCATGATCCTGTAGTATACAAATTGAGGCATAATATCAGATAACTGAGAACCAGTTCTGTATGTTAAACCACTGGACAGTTTTGATACACTTAGACTAGTTGTTCTCTATGCCTTTCCTGTTGTTACTTTCTTTTTTGAAAAAAAATGAAAGCTACAGTGTCCTTAGTTCCTCATTTTTCTCAGAAAAATCCCTTTTTTTAAATTTTGAGCAAGAGAACTCACCATTTTTCCTCTAGAAGTACACCTGGAAATAGTCCTACACCTATGGGAGAGAGAGGGCTATATAGGCAACAAAAGTACTGAGGAAAGGCAGAAAGGAGGATTCACAACTAATGTTTCCACTTTGTTTCCTCTAAGCAAGGCAAGTAAACCTGTTAACCTCTTTCATTGCTAGAGGTGAAAAGCTCCCCTGACCCTAAAATATGTCATTTGGCAGTAGGTCTGCTTTGCTGTGTCCCCTTCGTTCTTATTACTGAAGAAGAAAGACATCCCAAATTAGAGCAGGCCATCCTGACTCCAGTCAAAGCAGGTTGAGAGTGCAAAGTGTTTTTTACCGGTTGCAGCAAAGAATAAATCTGCTCTGGAAAATGGGTGGTGGAAGATATAGCCTACCTTGCCGGACACATAGCAATTTTACAAAAAGGTCTTGCCCGAGAACTGAATTATCAGATCTTCTGTTCCTTCTTGTGAAGTCTCAGAGTTGCTTTTCTTTTCCCTGAGGAACGGCTGTGCATGTCAAATGTTAATTTTATCTTAAAGTTCCTTGTACAGGCATACAGACCTGAGAATCGTACTGTTCTCCAAAGTCTGATTTGTTTAAAACTAATTGTAAGACAATAGTATTTCTCTCTTGACATTTGTTTTCCTGTTAAAGATAATGTTGGAACCCGTGACATGACCACATCCAGCTGCACCAGACACATCAAAATCAGTGACAGGATGAAACCAAATTACTAGGCCTTTTTGTGGCTGGGGCACCATGTGATGCATCACAATGCAAGATGACAATTGAAACATTTTAAACTGTAGTTCAAACCACAGCAAAGAAAACCTCAGGACTCAAGATCAGAGAGAGAGAGAAAGAGAGAGGTGTTTGCAAACTGTACAAGAGGAAGGGATTTAGCTCTCTGCTTCTTCACAGGTTCACCATCTGATTTGCTGCCAATTGCCCAAAGGGCTTTGACATCTGAAGGATATTACACAAATATACAGCACTTGTGAATAGCAGAGGGCAAAGGGAAGCATTTAGATCATATGTGCAAGAGATCTAAGCATTCCTATCTCCCTCGCCACTGCCTCCATGGGCAGAAATAACCAAGCACTGAATGGGCCATGAGGCTGGCAGGACTGGGAGAAGATGAGGTTACTGTCACATATATGAGAAGGAGACAGTCTGGCTAAGACTTTATCACAACAGTCATCCAGAAAGCAACTAAAAGAGCAGACTTTTAGAGTAGGCTCGCTCTTCAAAATAGACGTATATAGAATATTAAAGATGGAAAAACTGTTCCGTGCTTTTGGGGTAGTAAATTCAATACAAATGTAGACAAAATAATCAAATAGCAAGCAGTTCACTAAGCTATGCTTTTCTGATTAACTGTCCAAAGTGACGAGGGGATCCCTTTCTCAGATTGTAATGTAATTCTAAAAAATATAAAGAAATAGCTTGCTTTTATTTCTAATGTGCAGGTCTAAAATGTCAATTCTTTAGCAGAAATTGACACAGTCAGAAAAGTGCTTTTTGCTTTCTGCATCTCTTTGATACCCAAGATTAGCCACGGTCAGTTTATATGTACAAAGTTTGGGGGGTTTTAGGCCTCAATGCTGCAACAGCATACTGCTCTGAAAGTCAAAGTCGTGTTATTCCCAGTTGGAGAGTTATTGCTACCAACAAAGACTCCATAGGCAGATTCTGTGCTGATGTGTGGTAAGTGCAAATTCTTCGTCCATGTTTTCAAAATGTGCCATTGCTTAGCTGAACATTACCCTTGACTTAATCTTCTTCTGTGAAGCACATCTTCTTCCATGTCAGTTCAGTGGTATCTCCTGGACATGTAACAGCATTACTAAATATCCCTCAGATTGCCCCTCTCACATCATGTGTATTCTCTCACAAATTTTTACATGCCTATGTGAAGAAAAGCATAACATTCCTATGTTTCTGTCAGGGCCTAGGAATGTGCTCTATCTTTGACCTCTGCAAAGCAGTCAACAGTTATTGTCCCATTTTGCCTTTGGTTACAGCTACCCAGATATTTTTCATTTAAGGCATAGCCAAAATTTCTTTTCAGCCAGTTTATTGTAACTGTAATAGGTTTGGGACCTGGATTTGAACGTTAGGCCTAGAATATGTGGAGCTATTCCAGTGCTGTAGAAGCCAGAAGATCTTTCATACCAATCATCTGTGGTTGGGTGGGCCAAATGAAGTTGATGGGGCTAAAAGATAAAATGTTTATTTTTGTGTCTAGCAGAGATCTCTCAAGAGTGAGGAAGGCCTGTCAGGTATACACGTGGAGAAATATTTTTTTCTGGTAGTAAGATTTCAGCCATCATTTTTAAATTTAATTTTTAATTTTGCAACCACCTGTTTTAAGTATTCAAATCTCTATGAACAATTACATAATCACACTGGAAAGAAACTTCCATCCAACAGGTTTGTTTCAGAGTCTTGCTTTGTTTCACCTCTGAGACAGCAATGAATGATTAGTCCCATATGTATGCAGCATACAAGAGTCTTGGAGCTCTGTGCATACAAGATTTGCTGTGTAAAGTCATTATTTTTCCCCTTTCGCTCATCCTTAGAATACATATCAGAAGCATTACCTCCTGCTGCAAGATGTTTGCAAGCAGTTTAAGTTGAACAGGAGAAAGTGAGCCTTCCTACTCATTATATGTAATTTTCTTTTGATTTGTTTTGATTCGTCTTAATGGTGATGGAACAGTATGTAGGTGTGGGTGTAGATGATGGGGTGGGTAAATTTTATGGAGAATGAGCTGAGTAAGCAAGTTTGAAACTACCTCTCAAAATGATTCTTCATACAAGCCTTGGGGAGGCAATCAGACACTTGCTTTAGAATCCCTTCACAAATCCCCACGCTCTGTTTCACAAAATTGTGAAAGCAAAGGATTGTGCAGCCAAAAATAAATGGCAATGTCAGCTCCTTAAGCATAGGAATTTGGCTTGTTACTATGAAGTCTGTTGTCAATAAAACCGTGTGTCTTCTAGCCCAGAAGACCACATATATCATGTGTGTCTGCTCACATCTAAGGCTGTTGACTCACCTCAATGAGGCAATCATCTCACAGCGTTAGCAGGGTTTCCCTAGTCTGGCCCAGAGCTCTTGAAGTTGAGGGAGCTGCACAGAAAGAAAGGGTCAAAATTGTAGAGCAAGTCTATGGATGGAACAGGGCTTTCATCCATCCCATCTATCCATGGTCTCATAAGAAACTCAGCTAAATGTCAACAGGCAGCTCTAAGTTTTCCACAATCCACAATGAGGGAACCTAGAAGACAAAAGGGGTTCAGAAAGAGGAGATACAGGTAAATGCCCCAGCAGAACAACTCTGCTGAAATCACATGGCCACAAAGCTGAAGGGACTGGAGAACTGAAAGGAGGGGAAGAGATCTCTTATAAATAAGCAGATGTCTTGAAATTCCTGAGTGTATCAACAGGTTGTCACAAGTCCTGCAAATCCCACCCACTCAGCAGAAGAAACCTATGAAAATTCTGCAGGGGGAACTCAAGAGCTGCTTTCAGTGGAAGGAAACAATCTGGCCTATAATTAAGTTTTCATCTCCTGTTATTTATCCAACATCATAGCATCTCATCCAGCATCTACCTTGCCGACGCTGTTTATTTAGTTAGTTCATTATATTTCTCTTTAATTTGTTGCAGTTGAGCTGAACACAATGGCTTAGAAAAACACCATTCCAAACACTTTCATCATCGCAACTTTCTAAATGTCCCAGCCCTGCTTGTTGCCAAGCAGAGAAAGAAGCATTACTGTTTCTGTCACACTTGACTGCAGTCCTTTGCCCCTAAAACTGCACCCACACTTGCTCTGGTACCTGCCATTCATTCATCCTCTGCCAGCTTTCAGAACTGATGAATGTGGAGGGCAAAGGAAGACCTCAGGAGATGCATAAATGCAGGATGTAAAAGAGAAAGAGATGAGTGACAGAAAGATAGCGACCGGCATTTGGCACACCCTGCTTTTCTAGATTGTAGTTTCACATTATTCTTTGTAAGCTGGATTTTTTTTCCTAACTGGGGCTGGGACCATCTTTTGTGTGATGTGGTAATAAAGCTTCAGTTACAACAGGTACGGGGCCATTAAGCAAGACTGCAAAGGGTCTCTGATCAGTTACAATCAACAAAACTTGAATGAGTCTTAATTTACTGTGGATGAAACTGTGCCAGGATCTGCATCATGTATGTGCACCAGCTAGACATGCACAGACCTGTGACATATACAGCAGTAAATACCATCCATAAGTAAGAAAGCCAGGGAGACCTGGTAGTTCAGGTCCTGTGTGCCCTGTAGATGATTGGAGACAGCCATCTTGGTATGAAAAACAACAAAATAATGAGGATCAGCAGGTCTGATTCTGATTTCAATTATATTTATGTAACCCAGGAGTGACTCCATCAAGATGTGGAGCAGTAATGGTGGAAACGGAGTGGCAGGCCAAGAATCTGTCTTAGGTAAATAGGCTTCATCCATAACACTGCCAGGGCATTGTAGATGGTTCAGTAATTGGAGGTGTGATGGCAGTGCAGTCATGTTCTAGCTAGCTTCAAGAGTATGGTAGGGAATCTGCAGCTGTGCAGGCTGTGGAAGGAGCTCCATATGTGTTTTGGAAGAAGGGAATGAGAGCCATGAAGCTCAAACCCGTATCTTCCTGGCTATTGTTAGTGTTAGATGAAAGCTGGTTTCAGTGCATCTCACATGCTGCAACTGCAGCTCTGACCACAGTGTAGGTACAGCGTTGGAAGCTGGCAGACGTAAGCTGTGCTTACTGTAAACCTTAGCTAAGAAATGCACTTCTTAAAGGAACACGCCAGGTAGTTCCCAAGAAGTTTGAGGTATTGCAGATGAGAAAGTCTTTCCACAGACACAGAAGGACTTTTTTTTCTTTTTCTTTTTTTTCCCCTTTTCTCTGGCAATCAGATGAACCAAGGGATGGTTTTGATTCAGAATCTGGAGCAGATACGGGGAGGATTGATTCATGATCCTTTTCTTTTTTTCTTTTTTAATGGGCTGACAGACTCTGCTCCAGGCTTGTGTTCCAAAGGCCTGATCCAAAACCCACTGAAGTCAATTCTTGTAGAGTGCAGTGTGCTGTGAATCTGGCTGCAAAGTAGTGCTCAACTACCACTCTGTAAAGAAACAGGCCACCAATTTTTTCTTAATTGCCACAACTATTAAACAACTCCTAAAAAAATCTGCCATGCCTTCTTCCTGCCAAAGCTTCCTGTCCCCTGTTCTGTACCTTACTTTTCAGCAGCTTGGCACTCCCCACTCATGGATCACCTGGCATCTGTCCTTACCCCGTGGCAGGAATACCTGCCTGGTCCCACAGTGTGCTTTTCAGTTTCCTTTGTTCCCTTCACACTGTTCCCAGTCAAGCTCACGTGGGCCTCTGAAATGAAAAGGTAACACTGTGTAACAGAAAAGAAAAATGTAAGCAACCAAGATGTGCCTGTAGCAGGAATATTTTCTCTCATCTTCTCCTGTTGCAAAAATCTTTGGCATTTGTATGTGCACACACACACACCCTGCCCATCCTTTACTGTCCTCTTTGCTATAATGACTGCATAAGATTGAAAACTCCTGAGGGCAGGGTCCTGGTGTACGGCTGGCTCTCAAAAGCATAGTCCACACCTGGGCTGTTGTTTTAATGATCAAGGTAAGGCTACCAGTCAACATACCACATTACCACACTGAACAGGCATCTGGTCCTTACACTGTAAAGTCAGAGCCTCAGAAAATCCTTTCAAAAATCCCACCTCAGCAGAGCAGTAGAGGTGTTTGCATACATTTAAACATGTAGCCCTAGGGCTGTGCAAATAATGAGCTTTATCAGCTGAGCTGCTGGGCTAAAAAATTGTGGGGTAGAAACACCTCAGTTTGGACAGAAAAGAAATTAAAAGAATCTAATTGGTCTCACTGAAATGAAAACCTGTAAAATGTCATTTCATTCAACAGAAATGTTGCATTTGACTGAAAATTAAATGTTTCATCTTGGGAAATTTTGAGACATCCAAAGGAACACAAGAGGCCAGATCACAGAATCCCAGAATGGTTGAGGCTGGAAGGGACCTCCCGAGATCATCTGGCCCACTCCACCTGCTCAATCAGGGCCACCTAGACCCAGTTGCCTAGGACTGTGTCTGGGTCATTTTTGAATATTTCCAAGGATGGAGACTCTACAGCCTCTCTGAGCAACTTATGCCAGTGCTGTCATCCTCACTGTGAAAAAGTATTTCCTTATGTTCAGATTCATGAGTACCTTAAGGGTGGGGTTGCTGGTATCCTTCCCACTTAAAATACCAGGATAAAAGCTGGAATGCAGGTTTTAATGCCCATGTCTCTCTCAGGGGTGAATAACCAAGCAGGTTATGAAGATATCCTAAGATGAGGATACTGCAGTCACTTTCATTACTTTGTGCAGACAATTTGGTCTTCACCGGAGCAACACCGAAGACTATGCTCTCCACTTCCCAGCAGGCTGGCCTCATTGTCATGACTCTGAAGCCATTTAACTCTCTTGCTACATGACTGTGTAAGTACTTTAATATAAACAGAGAAGCTCCTACAGGAGAGACACACCTCAATGTATTTATAACCTCATGGCTAACAGTGACTTGAGAGGTTGAATATGTTGGTGCAGGTCTAAAATCTCCACTGGTTCAAGGCAGAGGTCTGTATGTGAGGACTTTAACCCAGGACATGTTTTGTAGGTTTTTTGCAGCAGAGGCTGCCCAGTGTCCTCCTCTTGGAGCTATCCCATTTCTTATAAAACATCTAGATAGTCATGGAGGAAGAGTGTGAAGAATGACTCCTGACATGCTAGTTAAAACATTCTCCTGGAAGGTGTGACACACACGACACTCAACCCTACTCCAATTAATGTTTAATTGTTTACACAAAGAGGACAGTGTAAACAGGAATGAAAGACCTGGCCCCCAGCTCCCATCTCCTGGATTAGCTGAGAGGCAGCAGGCTAAGAGAGAGAGGGAGGGAGGGGGTGGAGGATCAGCTCCCCCGGCCCAGGCCACTGTCTCCCATAGGTTGCATTTCTTCTTGTGGACTTTTGGTGAAATAGAGTGCTCTCCATCAGCTCTGTGACCCCAGCCCTCTACTCCTGATGCTATTCATGGCAGTCAACCTCAACCCACAAATAGTTTCACACTGACAAAAAGTTGCCCAACACATTGAGTCTTCACCAGAAAAAATCCACCAGCTCCACAGGACCATTCACAGCCAGGACAGACGGCTGTGTACCCCTGTCCTTCTGAGTGTCCTTCAGATTGCTGAAGCAGGCCAGGTAGCCTTACATCTGTGCTCTTTTAAGGTACTGCTGTCAGCTTGCCAGGCATTTTAAAGTGTTTTGAGTGCAATGTCTAATTTACGTGCTAAGTGTTTGCACAATGCTGAGCACAATGGGGTCCTGACTCTGGCAAGGGTGCCCAGACACTGCTATCATTAACTGTAATTATGACTGATTACCTAAATCACGGTTCACGTCATGGGACAGACTCTTCCCCATGCACAGAGGCTGCGGGGGCTCTGCCTGAGCACAGGGCCCAGCCTGGGCCGCCAGCCCTGCCTCCGGCAGCCGGGCAGGGGCGGGCAGGAGGCTGGCAGGCAGTGGGCAAGGGTGCCCTTACCCGTGCCTCAGCCTCTGCCGGGGGCCCTTATGTGCCTAATGGCGGCTCTGCCAAAATATTCTTACGCTCTTCCCCTCAGGGCTGGTGGCTAGCCAACAGAGGCCAGGCCGTCTGGCCGGGCCATCCAGTTGTACTGTGGCAACCCAAAGGCTGCTGCCAATGTCTGCAGCACCCTTTTACCTGTGTGAGGAGACATCGGGACTTGGGGGCCACGTATACATCACGTCTTAGGACAGGCTTATTAAAACAGATGGAGAGCTATGAAATGCTGGTTGCTTCCATCTACTAGGCCTTAATTTTGGCACATGCAAATTAGTGAGCATTGCGTATTGGAGAAAGTATAGAGAAGAAAATGATAGCTGCTCATTTTCACATACTTAATTAGATTCTGATAATTACTACTTCATATGTTTTAACTCTGTAAGAGCAACACATAGCCTGTGCACACATGGCAGTGAATAATTCAGAGGCTGAGTCAGTCGATGTACATCAAACTGTTCTACATACATTTATCTGGCCTTCAAAATGCGCTGTTTTTCAAGGCACTCTGTGCACTTCATGGACATCTACTTGTCCAATGTGACACTCCTGCCAGTGCTGGCCTTGTCTTTTCCACTGCACTAACAAGAAACAAAATTAAACAGAAAACATTGTCTAAAGTGAAGTCCAGGGTCACTGACGTAGCTTTCAAAGCCAAAGCTGGTTTAGGGTTGTTTGATTCTCGAAGCATCACTCAAACCACTTCATGAAGTCAAACTTTATCTTCCAGCTGGAGAAACAGTGGCAGAGGACAAAGCCGGGAGCAGGACTTGGGCTCTGCAATTTTAGCATGGCAGACAAGCTTGTTCAGGAGAGAATCAGGTGCGCAGTAAAACCTCACCTGTGTGTGGTGAAGGTTCACCCCCAAGCCTCAACTGTATCATTGCTGTTGCTCTAACCTGTCAAGTGTACATACTCCAAAAGCCCACAATGATATTTTCTATGAAGCTGTATAAGACTGTTGATATTTCTGATTTTCTTATTGCACCTTTTGAAATTTATATAAAATGGTGTTTTGTAATACCTTGGGCAGCAAATTATGAAACCAAAGCTGCTAGTCTATGATTTCAGTTCTGGTAGCGGGATGATGTATTTTGCCCTTGGACAAGGCATGATTATCTATGGCTGCTGTGGCACTGGGATGTAGCCAGCACTTCTTCCAACTGAGACTGAAATGTTTTTAAAATAACCATAGCAGAAGTAGCACAATAACACTGGAGATTTTAAATTTTAGAGTTCAGCAAAAACATTTTGACTTCCCTCTATGTGATTTTTCCAGCTCATTTTTCAAATCTAAAATATTTTGCTGATATTGTGTATTTAGAATAACTTCTAAATTTCCAAATTTATGCCATGATACTATTTTACACTTGCCTCCCAGACATTCAGCTCATCACAAAACCAGGCCATTGGACTCTTTTTGCTTTGTATCCATCTAAGCCACTCTTAAGAGTCATACCAAGGTTTTTCACAAATGCTTGCAAGATTTCATCTCCTTACTGTGTACACAGATAGCACTGAACAGGCAATTTCCCTTTAAAGGGTTTTGGGTATTTTTTAATCAGAAAAATATTTATTTTTAATCTCTTTGCACAGAAGAATTGGCCTGCTGAACAAAGAAGTTTTTTTCGAAAGTTGAAAAAAGCTTTCCATTTTAACATTTGCATAATGAGGTATTTATTTTCCACTTAGAAATCGCTCTCAGTGTAGAATTTTACACTAAAGAATGAAGTTTAAAGTAAAAAATTTTGAAGCCATCTTTTCAACTTCACTTTAATGAAATGTCTATCTTGCTTGATGAAAAGTCTTGCCTTGATGCACATTTTCCTGATTATCCTCCTGAGCTTCCTTCCAAGAGGACATCTTTTTGTCATGGGTTAGGCAAGGAAAAAATGTAGAAATTTCAAAACCTCTTTGAGGACAGGAAGGCTATTTCTCATCTTCCTCCACTGCTAAATACTTTGTGATCCTTAGAGGGGGCAGTGATATACATAGGTGGCATTCCTGTGGTGGACTCAGAGAGCAGCTGGCTTTTGCTAGCTTTGCTGTGTGGAGGCAAACCTGAAACCTCCACTGGGCTAAGCCCCTCCATGCAATGGGTTCGGGTTAACCACAGGGAGCAGAGGCTCTGCAGAAGCAGGGAGACTGCGGCCCCTGGGTGGTACCCAGGAATGTGGCTCACAGTATATGAATGGCTCAAACATTTCTTCCAGTTCTACACTAATTGCTTTTTAGGTCAAAAAGGCAGATTTCTCCCGAATATAGCAAAATGTTGACAAACTAAATGTCAATTTTGTGATAGAATTTATTACTCTCCCATTCAATGGAGGGACCAGAATATGAAATGCAGAGCACTGAAAAACACCCTGAAGCTATATCTACTGTGATACAGAGGGAATTTTGGTTACATCCTTCTGAGTTTCGTGAAAGGAGGACACGCATCTTCCACCTTAAAAGAGGAGCAGCAGATCGGGTGTGTTGTCAGCCTCTTTGCCTTTGGCATTTAAGCTTAAGGACAGTTTTTGTTAGGTAACTTTTACTCTTACTCATAGCAGAAGGCATCATATCCCAATTTCTCTCTGAACAAGAAGAAAAGAATTGCCCCTCCTGAAGTACTAATGCTCTTAGTAAATTCATTGTGTAATACTTTCAATATGCTTATATCCTTTCTAATTGCAAAAAATAAAATAAATTAAAATCAAAATTTTAAAATTGCACCATACTGTCAAAAGCCATAAAATGACCTAACTTGATGGCATAGCTGTGCTCTCTGTTTTGATTTTCAAAGCCATGTTTTCTCAGCAAAGCCTCCAAACAGCAAAAACATCCAGCATTGCAGATGTTTACAATTATAGGCAACTGAATGAGAAAACAGGCTTCATTTATCAGTCAGGATTTTGGGTTTGTTTTTATTCAATGTCATACCTACTTGTGCACCCTTCCATGAAGCTGCACAACTGCAGCTTTTGAGTATTCTATTTCATGATCGTAATAAAGGGGAAAAAGGTCTTAATACGTTTTCACAGTCTTATTACCTACTTAACCTTCCAGCACCATTACTCACCTAATTGCAAGCTTTACCAAAAAACCCTCATACGATATATCCTGTTGTGAGTTCATAACAGAAAACCTCTTAACAATTAATGGGATTACTCCAAACCAAACATTGACCTTGACAATCCCAACAGATTCCTGTTGGAAGCTATCAAACTATAAAGCCTGTTGCTCTCTTCTAATAAAGAGATTCATCTTAAATTCCTTCTTCCTTCTACATGTCCAGTGTGAGGGCCCCATGCTCTTCAGAGGTGGCTGAGTAACTCTAGAGATGCTGCAAAGTCCTTTTCTCATAAGTCAAGCAGCTTCCCCTGATTTAAAAATAAATGGTGGTGAATTCAAAGTACATGGTGACCCAGACAGTTATCTAGGTTAAAACATTGTCTTCTCACTAAAGCATCAAAAAAAGCCACGTCCATTTTTATTACATGTAACTCCAATCCAGAATCCAGAGGTCTTTGCTGTATTGTACAAAACCAGGCACAGTGGTTTGTGCTTTTGCTAAAACACAAAGTAGCTTTTTTAGAAGTCCTTGATCTCACATCTTGAGATGCTTTTATGATTTTTATCTCTACCACTGTCATGGAACACTGCTGCAAACACAGAAAACTTTCAGTCTTGCTCCAATGAGGAGATAACTCCCAATCTCTGCACCAGTGAAGTGCCAGGCATAGGGTACAGCTAAGTCTCAGAGACAATTTTGTTTACCTGGGCTTGCTGCCAGCCAAAATTTCTCTTTTGAGGTGTTACGGTTAATTTTCTTACTTTTCCCTTCTTTTTTTTTTTTCCCTCCTGTACTGCAAGCTAACCCAGAAAGACTAAGTGTCTGTTGAGGGACAGATTGCGCCTGAAAGACCTCCTCTCTCCATAACCAGACAAGCTGAGTCTTATGGGAGGTGAGAACTCAGTAATTGCTGCCCATCCCACATCCCATCAGGGATCAAAGGTATTGCTGGACATAGAGCATCAGCCTCACTCCCATTCTAGGACGGCAGGACACATATGGGATGCATCCAGGCATGTGCCAATACCCCACACTCATACACTGTCCCAGGGCAGGTAACAGATAAACAGGACAAGGCAGCCCAGGCTCCCTCCTTGCAGGCTGACTGGGCAAAGCTTGGGCACGGGCTTATCCTCCTTCTCACTTTGGAATTTTGTCTGCGAGGATGAAGAAATTTCACGTTTTCTGCAGAGGTCCCAAAGCAGCCAAGCAACCCCTGCTGCCCTCTTGTTGCCTGGAAGGCTCAGACAAACATCCCCTGTTCGTTGACAGGTCAATGCACAAGGAACCTGACCCTCCTCATGGGCATCAAACCTCCAGCACATGCAGTCACAGCGGATCACCTGATGCACAGGAGACCTGACATACTTGCTAAGCATGTGTCAGCCATCTGTGTGGTGCATGTGCAGCTGATACAGTGCATCCCAGCTGTGTCAGTCTTGTATGTGTATGTTATTATAGTACTCAAACCCTTATTTCTCCAGGAGATTTTCCAGGAAGACCATCGAGTGTCCTACAATTAAAAACTCCCTCTCAGTACAAAATAGTCTAAACTTGAAGAAGGTCTAGAAGAAGTCAGAGCATGTTGGAACAACGACGTTTTGATGTGTTGTCTTCCCGCTGGAAATGTGCCACAAGAACATACATGCAGAGACTGACAGTCTTCCTTTATGAGAAACTGAAGTTGTTTCAGCATTTGAAACTAAGATTGCATATCAGCACAGCAGTAATGCTTCTTTTCCCTGTGTAGGAAGACTATTTGTCCTTTTGTAGACTAAAAATTAAAAGGCTCTGTTTCTACTGTCATAAATGACATGATAAACCAGGTGTAACTGAAAAGCAGACAATGGGTGTAGTATATCATGCTCAAACAAACCTACTTGAGAAACCAGCCACATAGGAAGGATCTCTAGCTCTAGGACCAAAGGATCTCACAAGGAATACCTGAGCTGTAGACCAGTGTTAGCTGGGAAAGTGCACAAGGAAAATATTGCTATATACCTGTCTCCTTCTCTCCTCTTTTTTTAAAACGTCCATCTAAAATAGCAGGTGAATTATGCCCTAAAAGTGCCCGTTTCTCTCTGTCTCTCTCACTAAGAATCTGTAGCTGAAATGTAATTCCCTACACTGTACATATCCCTATTCGGTCAAATCAGGGTAAGCTGACTCTGAATTTCCATGGAAAGTTTTGCTTTCCATACCAGCGCAACCAGTATTCATACCCTTGGACACATTCAAATTTTGGTGAGATGAACCTTCTCCCGTTCCTGTAGCCCAAGCACCTCTGTTGTTGGACCTTGGTGTTTTATGTAGGTAATGCAGAGCTGAGTGCTATGGGAGTAGAGGAGAGGAGAGGAATCAACCTGTGGTAAATTGTCTTCTTTTCTAATGCCCACAAAAGATGTGTAAAGACTTGGCTGATTTAATGAAGTGCATCTTACTATGGCCTGAAGGAGGAATGATGTGAAAATATTGCCCTTGTACTTTACTCCCTGGGTGAAACACCTGTTATGAAAAAAATACATTTGGAGAAGAGTAGCTTTAGCTAACTTCAGCTGTGTAAAAGCTAAGAACATAGTCCACACCAGGTATGTTGGCTCCCAGCATTTCTCGCAGGGACAATTCCAGAGGGCAATTACTCCCAACCTAAGAAGGTCTCAAATGTTTAAAGGTACAAAGTGTTCTTATGCTTCATCCTCTAGATTCTTGCTATATGTGGGGAGAAAAGCAATCTTTCAATGTCCTGCTTCCTCTAATGAGCTACAGAAATTACTAAATTATTTAGTTATCATCTCTGTGCCTGAACAAAATCATTCTCCTCCTCCTCTCCCCTTCTCTATAAATATTCAAGACTATTAAATGCAAATCTCTGGGTTATGATGAGCCAAATTAGCTTAAGAAGGCACATGGACCAATTTGTGTCTAACCTCTGTTGTCAGGTACTTAGCACTGTGACAGATGTGCCATTGGAGCACAGTTTTTAACCCCACAAACCAAAGCAAAGCAACGTTGGTAGCACTGTTACTTGCAGTGCTACCCTGAGACAGGGGAAAGACAGCATCAAATTCTGGTGGCATTTTTCCTGGAGAGCTGCCAAAGGGAGCTGGGTAAAAGGCATGGGATCAGTTTGAGGGTGCTTGGCCCTGGGTGAGTTTGGTATTATGCCTTGTTGTACAAACTCCACAGAGAACTGACACAAATCCTTCTCTGCCCTGTGCCTTAATAATCAATTCTGATGGAGAGTGAGGGTGCACTGTAACTTCTGAAAAGAGGCAATTTAAAGTCTAGGGTTTTAAAAACATTACATTGTATCCTGTCTCCTCTTTTTATGGTGTTCTTTCAAAAACAAAAACAATGAACGATGGGACTAGGATAGGCTTTCAGTGCACAACATGGACAAAAGAAGACTGCTTCAGGAACTCTAACTTTTCAATTTCCTATTTTCTCTAACATTAAATTAACATCAGTTTTCTTACATTTACTCAGTTAAAAAAAAAAAAAAAAAAAAAAGCTGCTTGCATGTATCTTCCAGGCAAAGGTCCAGCACTAGGACTGTGTTGGAAACAAGTACCGTTGTTAGACTGCATGGTCGGTCACAGCCAGGCTCTCAGGATGCTCATAAAAATCTGGGACTCACTTTCATTATGATCAAGTGTGTGGATGCATGCAAAGCACATTTACATCACAGGGCTCAGTGAATGCAGGCGCATAATAACGTTTGAAGAAGACAGCAAGAAACAGAGTCAGTTATGATTACTTAATGAACAGGCTGCTAGTCCTCTATTTGACATGTGATTCTTTCTGCCTTAGCAAAAGTGACTTTAAAGCTTTCTTTATGTCATGGGATTTGGGATTTGTGTGTGTGCAGGCCTCCAATAATTAAATAATAGACACATCAGTAATGGAATAAAGAGAAAGACAATCAGTTTTGATTAAAAGATCCTAGTCTCTTTTAATGTCATCAGTAGGAATGGCACAGGCCAACATATGTTAACATCCAGCAACTATTTTTTCTTTCCTTTTCTTCCCACCCCCCCCACCCCCAAGAAAAAGTGGTTCTACCATGCCAGATTACATCATTTTCACATACATTCCACATATGGCTCTTCCAAAAATTATAAACACAGATGCAGAACCATAGTTTGTTTGGCTCCTGCCCCTGAGAGTGACACCCATTCAACCACTAGCTGCAAAAGAGCTGTGCTGCAAAACTGAGGTAATGTGTGTGCCAAGAGGAATTGTTTCCACTGGGAAGCAGAACTGAAGTGATTCCAGGGTTTGTGTTTCTTCATGTACCTTGTCTGCTAAAGAGTGCAGAGGTCAGCATAGATGGTCTCTTTCTGGACACTGGCCCAAGTAGCCATTGGATTCAATGGGCCTTGTGGCCATCAAAGGCTTTTGTGTGTCTTGTTAAGAAACGTGGACAATTACAGCATTCCTGGAAATACATTAAAAGGACTCTTTTTTCCCCACTTCCTTATCCGATAGGTGTATGAGATATTCCAAATGCTTCAAAATCAAATGATGGCTACAGGCTTTTCACAGAATCCCAGAATGGTTGAGGTTGTAAGGGACCTCTGGAGGTCATCTGGTCCAACTCCTTGCTCAGGCAGGGTCACCTAAAGCAGGTTGCCCAGTACCATGTCCAGGTGGCTTTTGAATATCTCCAAGATATTCTCCAAGACTCCACGGCCCCTCTGGACAACCTGTGTCAGGACTCAGTTATCCTAACAGTCGCAAAGTGTTTCCTGATGTTCAGGCAGAGCCTCCCATGTTTCAGTTTGTGCCCACTGCCTCTGGTCCTGTCACTGGGCACCACTGAAAAGAGCCTGGCCCCATCTTCTTTATACCCTCCCTTCAGGTATTTGTACACACTGATAAGATCCCCTGAGCTTTTCTTCTCCAGGCTGAACAGTCCCAGCTCTCTCAGCCTTTTGTCATAGGAGAGGTGCTGCAGTCCCTGCTTTTGCAGAGAAGTGTCTTTAGCAGCATCAAAGGTGTGTTGTTTGAGCCTTTGCAATTTCTTGTCTATCTACGTGTAAAACTCCAGAAGCCCACTTTCTACTTCTACTAGCTACTCCTTGTGTTTAGTTCTCATGTAGCCTATTACAGAGCATGAGACATGAATACACCTTTCTCACAGAGGCTTTGTTTCTAATATGTTGCATCTTCTTATCAAATATGTCTGAAAGTGCTTCATTGCTTTGCTTACAGGGTTTTAAAAAATCCTGTAGTGATGAAGACAAACAAGTGACTGACTGCTGTAGTGAGTTGATTTATGGTTATTGCAACAGACTGCTGTGTTTTACCCAAAGGACATCTTTTGGGTGTTCTTTTTTTACTCCATTTTCTGAGTAAAATATTTTTGCAAGCTCACAGGAGCAAATAGGCAGATTTTAAAAATTATTTTAGGAACCTATCTAATGCCAAAGGCAGTTAAGTATCTAAGTGTACTTAAACATCTGGGCCAGAAGAACAGCAAAGCCAGATAAACCAGCTAGTAGGGCTATCACAGGGACTAGGTGGTGTCTCTGAGCAGTCTAGAATTAGCCTAGCCTAAACCAGATGGAAAGCAGGGCCTGTCCTTTTAATAAGTATTTGCCTAGTGACTCACATCATCAGGGCCCCCACCTCTAACTGGAGCTTTTCAGACTGAAGCTGCTGGGGTGCTATTACTAATAATAGTATCAGAAGCCGTACTGCAGAGGGGTAGATACATACCCAGCAGTCACTGCAGCATAATAGGGTGTAGCCAGCTCCAAAGGGGCTCTGGACAAGTTCCACCTCGATGATAGAGCTTGGGCTGCTCTCCATGGCTCTTTCAGATTGCATCTAAACACTCCTCCCTGGAACAAAGTCCTCAGGCACTTTTCTGCTTCAAAGGCCGCCTGGATAATAAGAATGAACAAATGCTTTGTCGTATATGTTGGAAGAAAGAAGACACATTTCTTGAGTATGAGGCTCCTTGTACATACAAGATCTTCCCTGAATCTTTCAGCTATGTCTAGTCTTCCCACAGTTATTGCTTGGCTATTCTTTGCAGCAGTTGCCCTGGTTATAGCAGATCTGTGGTTATATTGGTGTTAATACACTTTGGACCCACAGTGCAATTCCACCTGCAAAATAACTAGATCTGCCTATGCCAAGTCTTCCCAGCCTTGCTCCGCCAGTGCATCGAGCAGGATAAGGACTCAAAAGCAGCATTATAACTGCATGGTATCCCCTGTAGTCTGGGAACAGACACTGCTCTGACAGCCGCTGGGGACACTCTTTAGATGCACTTTCCTCTTTCCCCCTTAGCCTGACCAAGTGCAGTGACCACAGTAAGAGGCGTGATGGTAGCTGGTGAGTGAAACAAAGTAAAGCGAGTTTTCTTCATCAGCTTTCATGTGCTCTTGGTTTGGTCCCTATGGCAGGGAGAGAAACCAAGTTCACCCCATTGCTTCTGCACCCTCCTGAAGCCATTCAGGCAGCCCTGAGAGAAAAGGAACATGTCCCCCTTGTTTTCTCACTAATATTCATTGCTTTCATGTCAGACAGCAGCTTAAGAAAAATGTTTGCCAACACAATTGGCAGATTCTAAAAGGAAAGTGAGAAGTCTGCATCTGCATTTGGGACACTGCCACCACAAGCCAAAGCATTGCCCTTTCTGGTTGTAGCTGGGCTGCACTAGGCAACAAAACCAGGGAGTAAGGGAATAACTAAGCAAGGAGGCTTTATGGAGTAGAAGACAAACAGACAATGAAAGGGTGTGTTCCTGAAATCCTTCAAAGGGTGTTAACTCTTTCATAACAAGACTAATGACTCCCCCTTAAGCTGGTAGTTTCCTCTGTGCCTCCTTAAGGTTAATTCAGTGGGCCAGATTCATCCCAGGAGTCCTTTCATTGAAATCACTGGAGTGATACCACCAATAACCACAGCAAAACAATGAGCCAAACACTGTATATGAGAAAAATAGTTGTGCTCAAACTTTTCGTGAAACTTGATCATGGCCCTGCCAAACTCTCCTGCAACATTTCCTTGCTTGTGTGAATGGAAAGGTAGCATGTCAAAAGGATTTCAGAGAACTGCACTCCAGCCTAATGTCAGTTTGCAATATGGTCCAGCAAAATCAGCCTAGTCAAAGAGCTAGAAATCACTCGTATCTAAGAATGGTTCAGACACAGCTCATGAAAGGACTGCAACATGGGGCTCCACAGCTGGAACCATATGTGGTTGCATGCTGCTCCCTAAACATTCTCTTTCCAATGAATGAACTGCACAAGCTGCGCTACGCAACTGTGCATCTTCACCAGGACTGCGGGCACATCACTGCCTTTGCTCCAGCAGTGGTCTGATAACCAGGCAGATACACTCTTGTTCAGTCTCCATCACTCCTCAAGGCTGAGGAAGACACAGGTGCTGTGCCTCCCTCTTGCCAGGCTGATGTCCTACCCACTACGGAATGTGAAAGGTGAGTCTCAGAGCAGCAATCATTTTCTCCTTGAGGCTGTGTTTTGAAGATTGTGCCCAATCTGGCCATTTCGCGGGGGCCCAGCTGGACTGCAGGTGGACAGTATGCACCCCTAGCAGCCCTGACTCACACGCTGCTCTGCAGCGCAGGCACCTCCAATAACTCCTTGCCGCTACTGCTGCCTGTTAGGCAGCTCTTGGTGGCTTCCTGCTCAGCATGCCGGATCTTTGCATCACCCTGCCAAGGTGCCCAGGGGTGCTGCAGTGCATTGGGGTGTGGTCCTCTATCTACCTTTTTTGGCAGCAAAACAGGCTTGCAAGAGTCCTGCTCTCCCCACACTTTATTTCCACCCTCCCAGTTGCAGCTTGCCACCCCCTCAGTTGTGCCGACACAGCTGCTTACGAAGCCACCTCACTCAGTCAGGTTGCTGAAATGCCCTGCAGTGAACTGGGGCACAAGGAGGGAAAGCAGCTGGAGGAAATGGGCTCTGTGGAGCATGTGGGATCGGCTGCAGCCAGCCTTGCTGCTGAATAAAATGACTGTGGAGTTGCACCCCAGCAGTCTACACAGAAAAAAAAAAGAGCTTTAGCCACCTGCTCCTCTGTGTGTCTACTCTGCAGGTCAGAGGTCTGGAACAGAAGGGTTGCAGCACCCACCTTTCAGCGCCTTCTTCACCTTTTATCCTGAGCCTTACTTTTCTTTCCAGTTTCCAAATCTGATTTACTGCTCTTGAACCTAGGAGAAGATTAAGTAGGACAGTACAGCAGGAATGAGACATTGTCTAGCTTGGAGTTACAGCTCAGGCAAAGACAAAATTTAAACCCCTGAAGATACGCTATTGTCCATGAGTTTTAACAGAGCATTTACAGCCAGCTCCAAGACATCACCATCTGCCTTTCCTAAGAATGAGAGTCAAACAAGCAGACAGAAGACGAAAGAAGGCAGGAAGGAAGGAAGGAAGGAAGGAAGGAAGGAAGGAAGGAAGGAAGGGAGGGAGGGAGCGAGGGAGCAAGGGAGCGAGGGAGGGAGGGAGGAAGGGAGGGAAGGAGGTCTTGCGCTTTTGAGGCTGTCTTCTGAGTTCAGGGCTGATTTTCAAATAGGAATACATCTCTCCTCTTGTTCTCTCAGCAGGTCATCCAAGTGTTGCCAAGCACCAGATGTTTGAAGTGGCATATTATTTGGAGATTTAAATTTGTTTGATGCTGATCTGCTTCTGATAGGGCTTTTATTGGGTTTCTTTTTCTCTGTTTTTAAGACTTTTTTTCCCCTAAACAAAAGCTCAAGTTCACTTGAAAATCTGTCTTGTAAAAGTGCAAGTGAATATCTGTAAGAGGGAGGGAAACAGTGAGGTAAGTCATGGTCTGCCGTTGTGTCCTTGATTTCCAGAGATTCTTTCACTCTGAGGACTGAGAGTTGGTTCAAGTTTTTCTGTCTGTCTGCTGACTCATGTCCCCTTCTGTAAGGAAGAAGCAGTGAAAGAAAGACTGGACTCCGAGCATGGGCTTCTTTCTCATGGATTCCACAGCCTTGAGACCATCAAGTTTTCTGATTCCTTCACAGACTTCCTGATATGTTAGTGTTCCCTGGGTTGATTCTGCAGGGTGTTTGTGTTTCCCAGTCTCACTTACCTGCCAAGAGCTATATAAAAGCAGCACTATTTTTTCAACTGAAAAACCTAAAAGAATCTTGGCAATGATTTTTCATTAAATTGAAAGATATGCTAAAAGGGCTAGATAAAACATTTATGACGTATCATGGAACACCATGAAATGTTTGACACATGGTGGTGCAATGAGCAGGATATTATTTCGCCTACCTTTGAGCTACCTCTTAGTTTCTGCAGAGTCCGTCTATGCCCAGAGGTACTGTTGGTGCAGCTTGTTACAAAGGAAATATTCACTGACCACAACTTGGATAAACATATTCCACCCTCACCAACCTTCTTAGTCTAGAATAAGCCTTTATTCTTCAAGTCTGGAGGAAACAAATGGACTTTGACAAATATCCTCACTGGATTTATTATTTATTTGATAGTATCTCCCAGGTTTGGGATGGGGGATGTGGAAAGAAAATTAGTTTTATTACTGAAAAATTAATCTACACTGTAAGCAAAGTAATCATGCCAGATTAGATTTTTTTTTGCTTCAGAACTGAGTGACCATAGAGGGATCTGATCTAGAGACACCACAAAACAGCTTAATCCCCAGCAACTGTGCAGCCATCTTCTCTGTGGAGGCATTTCTTACCAGTCTTGTCTGGCTTAACAAATTAAATATGATTAGCAAATGCATTACATAACATATTGGTTACTGATCTTTAAGTGCCACATGAGCAAAGAAGATTTCAATGTTTTCAAATAAATGTATATAGAAATAGCTTGACATCTCCAAAAAAGTTTCAGTTTGTTACTGTGAACTCAAGTCTTCCCAGGTTTGGTCACTGCCAGCTAACGTGTTTTTCCCTGGCAAGCTCTAGTCTACAGTCAGCGTTGTTTGAAATCTTGTTAGCCACTATGTTACCAAAAAAACCTTTCTTTTAGTGCAGAGTACACTTTAGAGTAATAGGTCACATATTTCTGTCTTTGCTCTGTCATTTTTAACTAACCATTGCATTCAGAAGTGCTTACTAAAGAAGATGAGATAGCAATCTGTTATATGCAACTTTAGGAAGTATGCAGTAATGCGAGCCTTCATGAGACCAGACCTCGTGTGCTAAGAGGGTTTTGTTTGGTTTTGCACTGCACAGCTACAATGAGAAAAAACGACATGGGCGTTTAGTGATTTTACCATCAATAATTCTAGCCTTCTACATGCTGCTTCATAGTCATTTTAGACTGTGCAAAGTGACTGAAAAGTGGGTGTACCAATCGGACCGATAGTGTGTTACTCCCACTCTGCAGGGACAATAGTGACTATGCATGGTGGCAGGTAATGGAGAATCATGGTCTCTGTTTTTCCATGTAAAGGACTAGATTCTACCACTCCTACTCAGGCTGAAGTCCTAGTTTTACAATGTGGGAACTTCAGCAGAAACACTGGTGTAAGGGGTTCATGCTTGCCACCCCCGCCTTCAACCGTATCTTTCCAGGTATCAGCACACTGCCCCTAATTTAGTAAGCTCAGCTCGATTTAAGAATATCCCCCTGTTTCTGAAGGTTGGTTTTTTTCTTCAGTGGTTCATGGAGGAGGCAGTGTGCACTCTGGGGGAGAGAGCAGGCATGCCGAAGCAGGCAGGAGTGCTTTCCAACAGCACCGACGCTGGTGCCTGCAGAGCCTGCCACAGCAGCCAAAAGCATATCTTCCCTACCCGAACCATGGGCAGCTCAGAGTCCTTGGGGTCTCCCCATGCACAATCCTGCCTTCTCCCACCATGGCAATGAAATGGTGCTAAAGAATAGGCTCTGTTTCCCTTTTGCATTCCTATCTGACTGGTGGACCTTCTGGCGCTCTTGCTCCCTTTTCTTCTGGTAACCTAGCCAGTGTGTCAGGACTGTACCTTCTCAAAAGTCATGTCCTTTCTCAGTAATTGTCATAGGCCTAGGTAACACCAAGGCTCAATACAGGGGCAACTGCAGCACGAAGGGAAGAATTTAGTATGTTCCTCTAGTGAGGCCACTTGTTGATGCCAGCAGTAGATCTTGTGTACCAGATCTTCCCACGCAAGGAAACTTAGACACTGACGGAACAATGGCTTTTGAGCCTAAAGAGTTGTTAGGATGGGGCTTTTCTTTTTTGTAAATTATTCTTTTATTCTTCCTGAAAAGTCCAAAACAATGATCCAAATTTGCACTCAGACACAGTCAAAAGACCTTCCCATAATCCAGGACTTCCAGTATACAAAGTACTTCTCAGACATCCATTAATCCTCAAAACAGCCTGTGAGGTAGGAAATTGTAAGTGTTATTATCCCCACTTCACAGGTGGGGACTGTGAGGCAGGAAGATTATGTGATTTGCCATAGGCTACACAGCAAATCCATGCCAGACCTAGATTAAAATTCAGCAGCACCTGACATCTGGGCAAATACTCAAGCCCTGGTCTCTGCTGCCTCTAGAATACATGTTTACTTGTGCACATGCCTATCTTAAGCAGGTCGCCTGATGAGCATTCATAATCAACCACTGTACTTCCCTGTGTAGCGCAAGGGTGTACACACATACAAGAAAGTACAAATCTAAGCAAAGTACAGGCTAAAACATGTCAATTTGAAGAAATCTCCCCAGAAGTCTAAAGGAAGATCTGCACAGCGAACTTTTGAAAGTTGTATATTGCTAGTCAACTTCAAACAAAGCAGTAGTCTGGAGCATAGTGTTTTGTGTTATGCCAACAGACATAAAGGATATTATTTAAATCAGTGTTTTCCTGTCCATTTGCTTTCTGAAGAAAATGCATAGACTGGCCTATGTTCAAGAACAGACAAAACTTCTGATTTCCTTGTGCTGGGAAACGCAGATTGGATCCTTGAATTTAAAAGAAACACCATAAATTTTCATGTAAGAAACGGATCTTTCTGATAAGGTTATTTTGCTTTGAAAAGAGGTAGCTAAAATATACCATTCGTTGTTCTAGTAGCATGCAGGGTATTCCTGTCTCTTTTCATACTACTGAGTTCTCTTTGTCAGTTCATTATGCAAAACCCTGATCACAGAAGTTTAATGTTTTTTGGTTTCCACAGTGGAAAGCACTTCTTTGCCGTAGTTGTCCGCTCTTGCCAAAACATGTCGTTGTTCATTTTCCATCTCAAAGACTGTTATGAAAAGATTAATTTCTAACCTCGAGAGAAAGAAAACTTTTTTTTCCTGTTTTCTTCACAGTTTTTATGTAAGTTATTTCTAATGAACACTGAAAAAAGACAGAATAATAAAAAAAGTGGCAATGAATGGGAAGATTTTGGATCAGATTCGTTCTCTGGAACTGGCAAACCCTCCCTTTTTGTCTTCTTATACCCCGCATCAACAGTCTGTGAATTAAGTTTGCATAATAACACCCCATCAGACCCTTTCTCCTCTTTGATTTCTAACCTGAATCAATGCAGAACAGCTACTCATTTATCCATGTCTTCAGCAACACTATCCATTTTCCCTGGCTTCTCCAAGCTCTTCTTTCTGACTACAGCTTTGTCTTCTTCAGTCTTGCCCACTCACTTCTCAGTTATCTGCTTCCTTTCATTGCAGCCTTACAGATAACCAGAAGGTATTAGAAGCAGAGCGAGAGATGAAGAGTGAGGGGAAGGCCGAGAAAATAAAACGTACAAGGTTCTTTCTTGTTAAAAAAAAAAAAAACCAAAAGAATAAACACAAATTTCTGCATCTTGGAAGTTCAAAGGTATGTTGAAATATTCCTACACAACAACTTATTTTATTTACTTACATAATCTTGCACTGCTGAGTGTATTCTGTCCAAAATAAAAAAAAGATGCAGTATGATAGTCAAATCTTAATGTCATTCAGATATTTCCTGCAAAGCATGTTGCAACACTAATAGGAAAAACTTTTGGAACCCTGCACTGCTAAAGGAAGCATACCTAAAAGCCAGCAACAACTCATCTGTCCCCATTAAAGCAGATTATCTATGCTATTAACCAATATATCCTTCCCAGTTCACTCAGCACATATATCACTTGCTCTTTTCTAAATACACTGACTTTTTAATTTTGTTGCTCAGTTCCATACAGCAATACAACCATTCCAGTCACTTTAGTTTATTCTTATGTCTTCTTTTTTCTATACTCTGTTTGCTTTATTTCTTTTGCTTTTTTTCCCCTCATCTTTCCTTCAGCCGGTAAATATATTTTTCTTCTTGTTTTTATCAGTGTGCTTTATGTCCCATCCTTTTACATCTGGTGACAAATTGCTGCCACTGGAGATCCTTGTGAAGACACATCACTCTTCAGTCATAACTGTAATTAAATTATTCTTCTTCTGCAAGGTGGTTGCCTATCTCAACCTTGGGTTTGGTTTTAAATGAAATATTTAAAACTGCTTCTTGAGCTTATGTCACTGAGCTGTATAGTTCAAGTCTAGCTCAGATATGAATTCCTTGTAAACAGATACATCATTCTTTTTGAAACACAGGGAAGAGCAGGCGACAAGTAAAAATACAGTACAGGTTGCTCCACTTGAGCGTGGGGAGACGAGTTTCTCACCATATGCTTCTGGTAAGAAGTATGCCAGGTAAGAAGTAATTGGCTCCCCAAAGTCCAGTTCCCTCAAGAACTGTATCAGCCCTTGACACCTGGTATGGTAACACACAGTAAGAGTCATTTTAGAGATAAGTGATGCTTATAGTTAGTTAAGACTGTAAGGACCAGAAATTTACATGCAACACTGGTTCCTGCTGGGACTCTTCTGCCTGGTCTTAGTCATACAGATAGGGGTAAAATAACAATGATAATGTTAGAAATATTGCTTAAAGTTTATTTTCTTTGCTGTCTTCATTTAAAGATAAGAATGCCCATTATTTTTAAATCACTCATCTGCACTGGATAAATGTTACAGTTTGTGGGTGTGCCAATTAAATTTAATTATTACTTGACTGATCTGACTTAGCATTAAAATGTCTGGTAGAACTGGCTCTGATCTTGCAAAGGAGACTTTTTCTTCTGTGTTCCTGTGTGATTAGGAAGCTTGTTGTTTTGGGATCTGGATTTCCTGATCATCCATGTAAAAAGACAAGATGCTTGATGAACGCCAGAATCATTCCATATAAAATTAAATAAGTTTCTATCATATTATATTATTTAATAGAATATATTGTACATAATAATAAATATATCAATGTTATAATATTATGGTAATATAGTATATTACATTATAACATATAGTATTATACTATATAAAATTCAGCTGCATTGGGACTGATCTCCATTTCCTTGGACAGACGTAATTGGTACAACTCACCCCATTTGGCTTAGCATGAACTGTACAAATCCAAGCAGTGCCACTGGTCTCTTTTTGCGGCCAAAGGAAAGAAATAGGAACTTCTGAGCTGCCCCATCCTAAAAAGGTACTGGAGAGAGCTGTTGTGATACACATTCTGAGAACTTTTTCTTTCATGTCATTGGCTATAAAAGAAACTTACAGGGACTAGTTCAGGTTTAGACAGTAGAACCTTAGATGCTGAAATTAAATTAGATAAATCCCATTCATTTGCATCCAATGGCTGACCACGACTATTGAATTGGTGGTGGGTAGATTATCTGCATCAGAATATATCTCCCCCTTTCCAACTTTTTTGTGTGGTTTCAATTACAGCTTTCAAAAGTTCAGTTTTCAGTTCTTTCAAGAAAAAAGTAATTTTAATTTATTTTGGTTTAGTCTGACACCACATTTTTTTACTAGGCAATACAACAATAACAAGACAACAAAAATGTTTACTATTGACTGAAACTTTTCATTCAACCCAGAACGGGATGTTTTATTTTCAGCTTGGTGACTCTTAGCTGTTCCTTGATTTTTCTTATCCCTTTAAAAGTTAGCATTAAATGCAGACAAATTTTGAATGAACTATTGCCTCAAAACAAAAAATCAGAAAACTTATATTAGAAAATGTTGAAAAGAAATGATGCAAAACTCAAACAAAACTATCCATAAGATCATGCCAAATCCTGTTTCAGAACTTCTGACATTCTATATTATGGAAAAATAAATCCTCTAAGGAAAAATGTTGATCAGTTACTTCAAATCCATAGCCCTAAACAAAGCAGCTCTTTCATGTGCCACCAAGTGCATAAAAACAGGCATTCAAAAGCTACATATATACAGAAAGGAAAATTAATAAATTTAATAATCTAAGAGAGAAAAAAGCAAAGACCAAGAATAAAGATGGAAGTGGAAGGAAATTTGATCCCATTTCTGAAATAATCTAAGCATGTGATCTGCTGCACCATAGCCTGTTAAACATTTTGCTGAATTGCAGCTCTGAACTCGGCAACTAAGAGATGTGGAAATATATATTAGAGCTTGTATTTCTAGAGAGGCAAAAAAAAAAGAATAATGCACATGCCAAATTACATGCACGCTGTCCTGTCTTGAGATGAGCGTTGTCACTGGCAGATGTATGATGAAACAGAGAGGTGGGACTGGTCTTCGGTCTTCAGGGTGCTCTTGGTACTAGAGGCCATTGAGAAGAGCTGTTGTTGCACTGGAGAGCATTTAAAACACAAACACCCACTCACTCCTTTCTTATGTATGCTGCATTGTGCTGTTCCCACCTTTCCGTTCACAAATCCTGTTTTCCCTCGATTCCTCACCTCCACTGTTATTTCTTTCTTCTTTTTGTCTGTTGGGAGGCTGTGGGAGGGGGGCCCTCAAGTACATTTTCCTTTTCATTTCATTGCCAAATGAAAAGAAAGGACTCTGGGTTCCTTTCAAGTATTACTCATACCTTTCTAAAGGTGCTGAGATCCACAGTCATCTTCAGAATAAGCTCCATTAATTGCACAAAGTTCCTAGGGAAGATGCTGATTTTTGCCTCTTGTCAACATGTGTGAAAATAAACATATAAAGCAGATGAAAAAAAAATAAATCCAGGTCAGTAAGTAGAGTTATAATAGCACCTCTTTAAACTGTGTGGGTATTATTATGACATTTACTTCTTTTAAAAATTCATGCTGCTCTGTTTCATTACCATTGACTTCTCTGTTTTGTATATATAAGAAAGATAATATATTTCTTCTAATTGTTCATGCTTTCAGAGAGAGAAGAGAAAGGTATAAGCCTGGGGGAAGCTCTAAGTCCCAAACCTGAGAGGAAAACATAACTCTTGGATCGCTTATATTGTCAAACATTGCCCTATAGTTCTCACTTAAATAAGGGTACAAGAAAGTGTTTCTTGGAATGAAATCTGGAGTGGCTGAATTACTCCCACTGAGGCTCAGATGCATAGTATGCAGGATCAGACACTACGGAAGGATTCAGGTGTTCCCTTGTCTTTTACTCACTCGATGGATTTTACAACCATTTGTGTTCACGTTATACTGTGCATACATATGTCGTCATAGCCAGGGCATATTAAAGATATATATATAAAGAAATGCAATTCTGTGCCAAGAGATATTGTCACATGCTCTCCATATCATAACCAGCGCTGTGCATCTTTCTCTTGTGCTTGGCACGGCTTACTGACCATGAGATCATGGCAGATGGGAGTCTGGACATGATAATGCACTCGTTAGGAACTGAAGCTGCTGCTGGTAGTGTCATTAAAATTTTTTTGAAAGAATCCTCAAAGCCAACCTTGGAAACTCCCTCATCTCATCTTACTCAGATTACTAGCAGCATTATAAACATGGCATTCCTGAAAGAGTATGGAGTCTGTGCTAGAAGTGAACCCAGAGCAAAGCCATCTAATCGCAGTAACACGAAGCAAGAGAGTAACAATGAAATTTTGTCTGGAAACATGTTGGGTTTTGCAAAAATTCAGCGAAAGCAAGAAGAGAGTATGTCCCAATTATGCAGCTGCCTGCCAACTCCTGGAATGGCAGGAAGATGGTTGAAACCATGAACTGATACAGCCTTACTGAGGTAGTCCTGCGTGCCAGTTGTTGAAAGCTGATAGACAGCTTCAGTTAGGTCATCAGAGAAATTAGTTTTGGTGATACATTTTGAGGATAGACACTACAGTGTAAGAGGTATCTACATCTATCTTTTGTTTTCTGCCTCGGAAGAAAGAGTAACCCACTCAGAAAACAATTACTGAATTACTGTCAAAACACTGTAGGAGGGAATATTACATCAGCAGGGAGTATTAATGCAGCTGTTTACAATAGCTCGCATTCTGACTTCTCTTCCACTTATTGTCAGTACAAAGGGATGGTCAGGAACTGCGTGGAATGAGAACCAACCAAAGAGTATGCTAACAAAAGAAGGAAGTGGTGCAGATGCAGTCACTCACCCACTCTTCCTGTGCCAGTATCTCTTCACTACTATCACCCAGATGTAAGGACATGCAGCTTTCTTAGTCGAAGCCACTTTGCCCCAAGGCTAGACTGGAGTGTATAGAAACCCTCAGCAGACACTGAAGGATGGCAGCTCAGTATCGCCATTAAAAGATGTTTTATCATGTGCTCTGTCTGTATTTCATGGTGCTGCCCCCCTCCAGCCTTTTGCCTTTTGATTTCTCTTCTGAAAATTGTCTTCCTCTTTCCTTCCTAAGCTCACATATCTATTGATGGGCTCAGGGTTTGATTTCTCAGGGCACATGACTTCCCCACCTCCTATCAGGTGTTATCTAATTCATGTCAGCATTATTTCACTACCCAGGACGGCAAGGTAAAATTGGAGTGTGACTCTGTCCACCTAGTCCCCAGGCAGGCTTACATGGATACCAGGTACGGGGCATGACAGAGGGCTAGGAGGTGGAATAGGTGGGGTGACAATCTGGCCCAGAGCTTAGGGAACTAACAGACATGATGCCCCCATTACTACTTATAGAAAAGACAACTTCAAATAATATTCACTTAATCCTGTCCACTGTCAATGGAGTTGTATCTCTGAAAACACTGGAAAGATGTTATGCTTGCTTTTAACAAGAAATAAGTGTCATTTCTTGCCAAATGATGGAAGGGGAGTTGTTATCTAAAAGATGAGCAGCTGAAGAAGTTGGTGGAAGAAGCAGACCTATTAATAATGCTACACTAGAAATAGACATAGGACATAAAACACGTGGTATCAAACAGTTTTTTCAGCATCAAAGGTTCAAACCATTTCCTCAAAGGACCTTTTAATGTGTAATGATCAGGAATGCATCCTTCCGTGCTGGCCATGATGCATGATAAGGTATGGCTTCAAGGAAACTCTTCGTAATTTCATGGAAAGATAAAGTAAAAGGACCTTGCTTTCTTAAAATAACAGGAAAATATCCCTTATGATACACTGCCAGACCTACCCATCGAAGGAAAGAATGTCTTGGAATTTAGTCACATTGCTGAAGAACCTGTAAAAGCCAGATCTCAATGAGTTCATCCTGATACATCCTTAAAGCACAGTGTCTGAAACTACGAGGGCTGTATGCACATATATTTACATGCACCCACACAATTGTTTTTAAAATACTTCTTCTGTAAGATACAGCTGTAGTGCATGCCTAGAAACATGGTGACTTTGGTGGTGACTCAGGTAGCTTGTGTTGATAGTTAAGACAATTCTTTAAGGTACATTAGGAAAGTTTCCAAATCTGGTTTCTCACCCTCAGAGAGCTAAGACATAAAAAATTATTTTGTAAACAAAATCATTTCCAGTATAGCAATGATGTGGCTGCATTGCACAATTAAGAGACGTGTTTAGGAACAACAGACTTGAACACCAAAGAACTCTAGGCTAAAGCTATTTGCCTGCAATTTTTAATAGACCTTTCTCCTCTGAGAGACCAGTGACTGCAGATCAGACCAAGTGAGGCCACCGTCCGCTAGTCACTCTACTTTAGGTATCCCTTCATGATATTTGCTCCACAGAGGGCATGGTTCATTGCAGGTCATAGCCACAGGGTATGCATCTTTTGAACAGGGCTATAAAGGTTTGTGCTTTTAGCTGTGGAGATCTTTGGTTTGGTTTCAAGTGCAGTCTGAGATGTTATACCATCAGAGTAGCTAGGGGAAGGCAGCTGTAAGAACACAGGACTTCCAGCAACCACAAACACATCTGGAGACTCATGGATAGCAAAGTTTTGGAAGCAGAGCAAATAGGCAACCTTCACAGCAAAGTGAGTGTACACATTAGGCTCTGGAGACTCCCCCATTCCAAGTGGACCTGAGCAGGCACAGAGACCAAGAGCCCATGAGCCTTTCTATTCCCCTCCAAGAAAGTGGTATGCTAAGTGTTCAGTGTGTGCTGAAAGTGCTCTGTTCTGCAGCCCAAGCATGCCACCGAGTGCACTCCTTACACAGAGAAGTAAGGTACTGCCGCTTGTCAAAGTAGACTGAGCTTTAGAGGTTGAACATCTGCCACTTTTCCTGAAGGTTTCAGACCTTTTCCCTATTAGTAATGCCCCATGTAATGGTAGCTTGCCAAACAAATTACAGAAATTTCAGGCTTAAATACCACAAGAGCTACAAGTTCAAGAGTTTGATTCAGTTTCAGCTTTGCGTGCTACAACATGAAATTAATCTACTAATGCATCTTCAAGTGCTTTCCAAATAACTCTACTGTTTGTTGCACACTTCCCTGTGTTTACAGAAAAAAAAAAGCCATTATTCCTCTAGGTGCTCCTCTTTCTATAGCCCTAAGTTATTGTCTTATAGTGGGTTTTGAAACTGTGAGAAACAATTTGCATTGACTTCACAGCTATAATTTATAAGGAACATAATGAGTCATTGTCACAGGCTGTTTGCCTTTGTTCTCTTCTACTTCCTTCTTTCTAAAGGGAATTTTCTTAGAAAAAAAAAATACTCATTTTGATAGATAGCTTCAGGACTTAAAAAAATAATAGGAGCATTTCTGGAAAGTAGTGTGAGTCAAAGACAAAGTCTGACCAAAGAACAAACACATGAGACATCTTGTATTTAGTGCAAAAACTTAAAAGAAGATTTGCATAAAGGGTATTATCCATACTTTACAAACACAGCCACCCATACTCTTGCACACTTACACCTATTGCCTAACAACAGCTTGGCTGTTGCAGCAAGTGAAAGTAGCAGAAAACTCCTGCTCAGAGAGATGTTTCCACTTTGCAACACTTGGGGTTTGGTCACTCAATTGGATTTAAGGGCAGGGTTAATAAGCAATTTTATCTCCCTGAAATAAGACTCTCTTTCACTTGAAGATTTCTCATCTCATTTCCAAACATAAACACTACTGACTGCGGAGGAATAGTATGTTCTTTCTGGTTTTGAACCTCTTTGAAAAACAACAAGGTAAGATAAAACATGGACAACTATGGCTGTCATTTTGTATCATGGTTTGTAACCCAGTAATTATTTAGATTGCTTAAAGCCCATGAAGTGACATGTGAAAACACACCCATCACAAATATCTTTTGCTCCTTTCTAATTTCACACAGGGACAAGTGATTTTATTTCCCTCTTTCCCTCGGGCTTTCATAAATCCCTGCTTTTGCCCTCATTGCAGATGTGCAGCAACCGACAGAGCAGCCTCCCTGGCTCCCCAGCAGCTCTCACCTTTCACCAGTCTGACCAAAGTGGTAGAAGAACCTGATGTGCTTTCATGGTCTAGCAAGTGGGACTTCTCACAAGTAGCCTTGATAGACAAATGTTTCATAAACACCTTCTGAATAAGGGATACCCATTGGCTATAGCTGCCAATCACCTTCTACTGACAACTTCCATAGATATAGACTCAAAACTCTGTTTATGTTTCCCTATTGAATACAGTATTTCTGTTTTAAGTGTTTAAAGAAAACCTTGGGCTTCACTGCATGTAGACAGAGGTGAAGCTCTAAAGTGAGGCTGAGACAGCAGCACTGAGCTGGTCTTTCAACACATTTCAATATGGGTAGAAATAAATTCTTGCCACTCAGTTCAGAGAAGTATATAAGTGCTGTTAGACTTAAGCAGCCCCTTAGAATTACTACACCCATTTTAAAGATCTTCCCTGAATGGCGTCTTACAGACTAATTTGTGTCGTGCGTGACAGATGCTGCATTCTTCTCTCATTCTAATATGACTGGTCATACATAAATTTTATGTATATTTGTATAAATACACACACATATATACAACAATCATGGGTTTATGATTAGTTGATGCTGACTATCTGACTAAGATGACACTAGAGTGAATCACTACCGCACCAAATTTGCTCAAGGTCAGACTTGCTTTCTGGTTTCTTTTTCCTTCATAATATGGCTTTTGTTCAAGACGATCCATTTAAAATATTAAAAAAACCTCCAAGAAGTGTCTTTGAAAATGGTTGTGGTTTATTTGCATAAGAAAATCTTTTGGAGGAAAAGAATAGGCACATTATATTTATTTGGTGGCATCTTTTTATCCCTTTACTTTTTTTCCAGCCACATTTAGGTTTCAACTTTCTCATGTAAAACCAAGGAGTTCTTTTCTCTACTGCAGACATAACACGAATGACCTGTCAGACACTCACTATGTGACTCATGTGCCATAATGTGGAGAGATCTACAATACACAGTCTGGAAAAAGTGGCAGAAGAAGTCTTCGGTCAGGATTTCCTCATTTAAGTCAGGAGCAGCTCTGAAAAATCAGCAGTTATGTACATGCAAAACAGCATCAGGCCTTACGCTTGGCAGCTGTAAGGTTATGACAAACAAGCCATGGTGATTAAGTGGAGTGGCTTTTAAATTAAGGAAAAAAGAGCAAATGTAAATACTCTTCTCCAACCAGACAATCAGAGAAAGGTCCTGAGAAAAAAAGATGTCTGGTGTGGCTGGCTCTGAAGTAAAACCAGCACATCCCTATCACACTAGCGTGAGATCAGAATCAAGTCCAGAAAACCCAGATAAAGATGTCTTTCAAATGGCACTGCTAAGAAGTTTTCCAGATAGCTGATGCCATTTACGGTTACATTTCCAACGGTCTCCTTAAAAGCATACTCGTCATCAGTTGCATAGAGGCCCTGAATGCCCGAGGATTAAGCTAGCCCTGCACCCACAGCTGAAACCAATGAGGACATTTGGCAAGATACCAAAAGAGTTTCCTGCCTTCTCAAAACTCCCACCTCCTTCTCTTTTGGAAAGCTGGTTTTTTCCCAAGCAAGCTATGGCAGTCAGCTGCCAGGTTTTTTTCATATGCACAGATGACATACGTGGCAATGAACGGAGATGAAACATGAGTGAAGCTGGTCCAGGAGATGCAGCGGAGATGGAGGAGGTGCAATAAGCAACAACGGGCAGAGGCTGTCTTGCCGTGTGCACTGGAGCCAGGTTAGGCAGCCTGCAGGCTCTTTCCAGCTGTGCCACTGGCCCATTGCTCGATCCACAGCAAAACTCATCACCTCTCTGCCTTGCTGTCTCTCTTCTTATGCCCCCATCCCACCCAGTTGTATTGCAAGCCACTTGAGCCACACAGGGACTGTATCACATCCCTAAGATCTCTGTCCTGGTTTGTGCCTGCTGGTTTGTGGTCAGAGGGCAGGTGGCCCTGGCAGCAGGCAGAGGTGAGGAAAGGCAGCAAGCCTCTTTCCCTGGTGCACATCAGCCCAGGGTTGCCAGTCCACTGGTGCTCTGACCTGCGCCCAGGCTGTTATATGCCTGGAGAAGGCAAATGTCTGGAGCAGAGCCCTGCCTCTGCCTGCAGGGAGGGAAGGGATGATCAGCTGAGTACACTGCACATGGTCACTCCATCAGTCCTCTCCTCAGTGATTTCCAGATAGAAGAAAGAGTTGGACATGCAGCAGATATATGCTACAGGCTGGAAGTCCTGGGTACTGGCTCTTATCCATCACAAGGTACCATTGTAGCCTGGCATAACTCATCCCCACGTTGATGGTATTCTGACATATATCTCCAACAATTAACATGCCTCACTGTGGGATTTCACTCCGTAGGGAGGAGGAACATTGTTTTTTTCATTTTGGACCATGACATAATCTGGTGTTAGGTGTGAAATTACATCACCATGTAAAATGCAATGACCTAGCTCGTGATATTTCAGTACCACGGCTTCCAAGTACACAATGCCAGATTGTAACACAGGGGCGGTACTGTGATATTGAGGTATCTGTAATACAGTGTTGTACCCTGCACATCTGTGCCTCCACCATGAATCCATCTCCTTCTCCTCCTACAGAGGCTGGTGCTGTTGACAGGACTACATGCCCTAGCCAGGGCAGCTGGGCAGTGCTCTCCTTTCCCTGCTGACAGTGCCATTCCGTCCCCAGGGCAGTGATGGCACCAGGCAAATTGCCCAGTTTCAGGGGTATGCAGGATCCAGGAATAGGGCTGTGCTGAGCTAGTGGGTCCCATATACCCAGGGAGAGCGGGAACAAGTAAGGGTGCCAGGGCCACTGCATGTTATGGGTTTCTCTCTGTGATGAAAACCCTGTACACAAGTCCTGGACCAAGCAGAGATTTTCAAAAAGCTAAAGCATAGGAGGCTAGTGAGAAGAGAAAGAAAAAGATCAGTGCTTCCACCACCACCCACAAATTCCCTTCCTGTCCAAGGGTTCACGATATCACAGAAAATGGCAATATTGTGATTCCTTCTGGTATTACCAACAGGAGAGATTAAAATTGCACTGCCTGCCACTACACCCTGCATGAACCAAACACAACCAGGCAAGTGTAAGGGGCAGAACCCTTTGGCCTTTTGTATGGTAAGTACAGCTCATGAAGAATTTCTTTATGGAATATATTCTTCCGAATAGATTTATTTCCTGTAGAGGTTTTCTTGGAACCAGGACAGAAATTCTTTAAGGATCGGAGAGAAAAAGAAACTAGCAAACAGCCTGTAATCTGTGAATTTTGCCACAGTCTGGAAAGCACAACTCAACATGCCTAACATGTCCTGTGCAGGACAGGAAATTTGAAAATTGCAGTCTCCCTCATCTCCTGGAAATGTCATGACTTCCAGTCTTATGGCTATTCTATGCTTTTGGTTTCCTTCCCCTCTCAAGTTTCAAAATTTCAATGGTGTAATCCCAAGAACAAGAAATTCTAGGAAAATGTAAGAACAATGAATTTTTTCACCTAACAAACATATCTATCCTTATTAATATTCCTTAATTTTTAGAACAAGTACAGGTTTGTGTGGCTGCAAGCTTTACTCTTAGTTAACAATAAAAACAAATAAGCCTGATGCAACTGTAATAGTACCAGCACAAATATTCTGAGTTTACTTTGATATCAGTGCGGAAGTTTTCAAGCCAAAAAAGAGACAAGCAAATTGAGGAAAATGAACCCCTTTTTCTTCTCCGCCATCTCTCATCTTTTATTCTGGTTCCTGCTAATCATGTATTTTCTTATTTTTTTTAAGCAGGCCGGTCCCATGCAGGTACGCTACATTTCTGTGATCCTGCAGGGTTGCTGAGCACTCTTCCTTTGATCCAAGAGAGATCAGAAGCATTAACTTACCTTCAGGTCTTTGGGACTATCTCTGCATGGGAGCACATACTTCAGCTCCTTCTGGGATTAGGGCCAGCAGGTCAGCACTTTGCGAGGCACAGAGCATTTTCATACTCAGCGTTAATGGCCTGGATGACATTGTGTGCTCCAAAGCACAGAACAGTTGTAATCCATACTGTCCACTCAAAGTCACTGTACATTAATGTGAAGAAAAAGGCTGTGTTAAATCCTACCTGATAGGAGACACTTGCTTGTCTGAGTTTTCATTAGATGGATAACCCAGTGGAATACATTTTTATGTCTGAGGATTTGATTTGCAAATGTACATGGTCTTCAATGAGCTCTCTTAAAAACAGAACTCTTAACTGAAACTGTGCCTACAACAACAAGAAAAAAAAAGATAATCGTTGCTGACAGATTTCTTCAGACTGCCCTTGTTCCCAATTTTTTATTTAATTTGTTGAAGCTGCTGAAAATGTATTTCTGCTTAAGATTCCTAAGACAAATCAAAATATACAGGGGTAAGGCGAGTGCTTAGCTCGGACTTGTATTGATTTTTAATTACATATACCACATGTTGCAGTATGGTTGTAAAACCTTATGCAAATGAGTCATTTTGCACAGCTGAGTTGTCCTTGCTGAGCTAATTTTTACCAATTGCGTACAATACAATGCAGCAGACCAATGAAATGTCTAATGCTTATTCATATCTGCAGATCTTTGTAACTCTAAGCTTTGTTTTCTTCCAGACAACCTCAAAACTATAAAAGATGTCAAAGAATAATAACATTAGCAGAAAGAGAGAGCAGAGAAGTCAAAGGAGGAAGAAAAAAAAGTATATATCCAGGTAAGACCGAAAAAAGATGGAAAGGCAATGGCAGAGTTGACACAAATAGATTAGGCTGTGTTTCAGTAACCCTGCCAGTCATGGAGCATGTCATCCAAATCCTGAGCTCTGGTCTTACTCAGGAGACTGTTCCCTAGTAAAACTATAATAGCATTAGAGTTAGAAATCTCAAGTACTGTAAAAGTAACAGAATTCCAGAGTAGTAAAAAGGGAGGGAATTCCAGACAGTAGGACTAGTAGCCTAGGGGTAAAAAAGGGTTTAGGCAGGTTCTGGTCTTAACTATGTGAGCTTTTTACATACACATTTCCAAGACTTCACTTACTTCACGGTTAGCCTGGTGCAAATGAGATCAGGCTAATACGTGCCTCTGATTTCCCTTGTAAAATTGCCATAGACTACAATGTAAGGATAATCTCTTACCCCAAATCTTAATCTAATTTCCGTTCATGAGGGAATCATAAAAGTGTAAAAGTTACCAGGCCTTTTAACATTTTTAATATGGCAAAATAACAGCTTAGTAAACGCATTTTGTCCCTCTGGGAAAAGGAGTGAAAAGGGCTTTTGCCAAAGTTCGTTAGGACATGAGGTCAGCCAAGCTAATTAGAGTCCCAGAAAAAGTATTATGTGATTCTTAGTCATAACCAACCCTGTTTTAAACTCAAAATGCACAGTAAAAAGCGGCTTCAAAATGATTTAAGGCATTTAGAAAGTGAAATACTACATGATCTACTTCAATGACCATTTAACAGTTGCAGAAAAATAAATGTCGAACTCACTGCATGTTTGCAGATGCAGGTCCTACAGCAAGGAGCACTTTATGGTCCACAGGAAATACTCATCATAGCTGTACGATCAGGAGCTCTTCCACCAGCCTTCAGCAAAGCCATGCACCATCACAGCTTTCTGAAAGTCAGTAACAGCAGTTATCCCCTCCACGTGCCCAGGGAAATGTTACACTTCCAGAAGAGATTATGTAAAAATACTTTGTGACCAACCAATCCATAACCCCTTTGAAGAACTTGTTGAAAGCTTTGCTCCCTACCAGATTAGGTGCTAGGAGCTTGACAAGTGGCGGCACATGGTGTCTTGCTATTATTGTTTGGGGAATAGGTTTCCTTCCAACCACCTCAAAGAATCTGAAAATTTCTTCCATACTGGTTCACTAGCTGCCAATTAATTCAAACATAAAACTCTAGGCACTCATAAAGGTCGATGGATTGCAATTATAATGGAGGGCTATAGGCTCAATTAAATTGATTATTTAACATGAAGAATAAGAGACTGATTGAAACAAGAACTGGAGATGGCCAAAATCCTTCTTTTTGAAAAATGACACTGCAGTGAGTTACCTATTTCAGTGACTGTTGGCCCGGTCAATATTTAAAACTGAATGGTGTTAAGATATTTCAATAAGCAGCGTTAAGAGTAAGCACGTTTAATATACTATCACCAAGAATTAACTGGAAATTGGCCCCCGTTGTTCTAGATGCCATACAGAGAGAAAGTGGGACATAGCCACTGTACTGAACAGCTGGAATCTAGGCAGCTAAAATAGACACAGTGAGTGCAACAGAATCATGTAAAAATAATAATGGGTTTTGAAAAAGATGGGGAAACACAGACCATACTGCCCCCATTCCCAAGGGCGTCTTCTGCCTTGGTCCTGTGCCATGCTCAGTTTTGAGGAACCCTCAGGGCCAAACAGGATGATGGTCTTCATGGAAAGATTGCAAGGCATTTGTTTCTTGTCATATGAGACTTACAAAACATTGTGACAAACTATGGAGGTTGTTTGCAACAGCATAAATGCACTTGCTGAATTAGCTGAACAACAGCTTGGACTGTGACAGTGAAGTCAGATCTCCAGAGACAAAAGAGTGAAAAACTTTTTTCTCCGTTTATATCACAGAAGGAGTGAAGAAGTCCAGTGAACAACTGGTAAGTAAGCTGTCCTGAGAATGGACCTAGGATACAGGTCCGTTCCACCGGCTGAAGTCTCCGTGAGTTTCTCTCTCATCTCCTCATGCACAGGTGATGAGTCTGGAGGAAATCACGGTGCTGCTCCTCGTGCCTCCAGCACTGCAGGGTCTCCCCAGCACAGCCGCAGCTCTGCTGTGTTCCTGGGCAGAGAGGACGGGGCCATGACAAGGAGGCATTTTTATTCCCTTCCTTGAAGTACCTGCTGTCCTTGCTGCAGAGGCCCAGCATTTCAGTGGCTTTGATGTGGTCACACAGGCAGCTTGGGAAAACCATTTCTGACTATTTTGACTGACTACAAGAAAAAAAAGTAATAAAAATGTCTTCACTGTGTATAAAAGCAGCACCAACTTCAGGTCTGTTTCCCCTATCACCAACATCAGCAGCAGTTCTCAAGGACTCACCACTCCAGGATCTCCAGGATCAAGCACTTTGGAAGCTTCTGCTAATGATTTTACTAGCAAATCTGACCAGTAGCTCCCTTAGCACCCCAGCTCTCAATTATACAGCCAGGACTGGAACCACACAACAGTGAAAAATGTGTTAAACAAAACTGTTAGAAAGGATTTGCTTTTCAAGGGTATGAACCAAGCCCTTCAACAACAATCAGCCCATTTCACACCGACTCCACAATCCACAGTGCAATAAACCTGGGTATTGGCTGATTTGGGATACATAGCCCTCCTGTGAGGACTCATATCATACAGCGTGTGCACTCTCCATGCACCTCTTAGTTCCAGATCTTCTTGGTAGAGCCCAAGTGTGCCTATTCCCATGACTTGGGCTTTCCACGTGGGCAAGCCGCTGGAGGAGCCTCGTGCTCTCCTGGCCCCCTGGACCAGGCTCGAGGAGCACTAGATTTCAATGAGGGCTGCAGCTGCAGCTGCAAAGTACTGATCTGGATCCAAATTTCCCAAAGTAGTGCTCAGATGATTTAGTTCCTTGTTGAAAGGAGCCAGCACTGAATTTTAAAACTGAAATCAGAGCCAAACTTCCTCAAAGTCTGGGAATGTTCTGATCTAGTGGGTTTGGTTCGAGCCCGTCTCTAATATGAACCATATAGACACAGGGCCCAAATCTGCTTTCATTTCCATTCACTTGACATGAGAGCAGGTTGGAAAACTTCCTTGCAACAGAAGTTTGTTGAGAAAGGCCTACAGAGTCAACCAGTTATTCTGATATTCTGTAAACTTCAAGGAAAATTCCTCCATGACTATATTTTAAGAGATAAATAGTTCTCTTCCCAAAAAGGTATTTCCAATAGTTTTCATTTTTGTTGTTTCTAAACATATCTATGCTGTTACTTTTTCACAATGTGTCATTTTTTCATGACCTAGCAGCAGCACTTTGACATACTGTGCAATTCTACATATTATAATTGAGGATATATCATCACAGCATGGTCATAAGTGATATATTCCATTCCTTTTATTTTATCTGTGGCAGTACTGCTTAACATGAACTGATACAGCTCATGCTTTCTTCCAGCTCAGTGTACAGCTTGTGGGAAAAATTGGCACTTAATGTACTGCTATACGGTGAAATTTTATTTTATTCTAAAAATCATTCACAGATAAAATGCTATTCAAAACCAAATGTAAAATCAAAATATGACATAAGAAAACTCTGTCTTTAAAAGTGTCTTAGAAGGAGCTCTTCCTGGATTCTTTTCACTTGACTTGATTTGATTTGGAAGAAAAATGAACAGTGACCAGTGAGACAGAAGAGCTAAATCTGACCAGTTCAGCTTTACCTGTATCTGCACAGACTGTAGAAGATTAGGTCCCAATTTATCTTGCAGATGAGAACCACATCTATGGAAGTAAAACAGCTTTTGCACAGAAAACTGCAAAAGCACAAACAAAAATAAAATTCCTCTCTAAAATGCTCCTAAATGATGGACCAAATGTAGTTCTGATGCAGAGCAGTGATCCTGAAGGTGGGCAAGCTGATGGAGGCACATCCATCCTGGCATGGACCTAGCCCGGAGGGCAAGCAGCGTGGCATAGCAGAGAGAGGAAGCCATGCTCCAGGATGGTGGCTAGCCCTAAGAGCAGCCTCGGCAACTAGAAGCCTGCTTTACTCTTGGCAAAGCCAATTACATTCCCCAGTTTCATTGCTTAGCCTGCAAGGTCAGAGCAGCCTCTGGCCCAACACAACATGCAGACCACTCTCCAGCACCGAGCTGATGTGCCTGGTGCCCCATGCAGCCCTCTGCCAGCTTTTGGTACCGGGACTTGCAGGAAAGATGGTGCTCAGGTGGGCTACAAGGCCGCTAATCATGCTGTCATGTCTCCCAGGATAAAGTCATTAACTTTGAAGAAATGCACTATACGCAAATTCAATACCTCCTTTGTTTTTAATGACCATGCGGTAATAGGACACAATACATGGAAAATCGCAATCTCAAATAACCCCACAAATGTATGAGCCTGGGATCTGCTGTCTTGGCAACTAACTCAGTGGATAATGCAGGCCACAAATTTTTCCAAAAGATAAACATTTCTGGCACATTAGCACACATGGACATCACAAACCAAAACTGGGGGAACTGGCATGTGCAGTAGTAATTTTAAATGTTGCTGTTCAGGGTCATTGGTATCAAATAGCCTTTGTTTGTGTGCTCTAGGGTTTTGTTTGCTTTGTTTTGTTCATTTTGTAGGTCATCCTGGGCATGAACATCCTGATTTGGGGTCTTAGATAATGCTTTCATCTGCTTTCTTTTGGACTTGACATATTTTCTTTGCTTAAAGACTTGCTATTACCGACAAATAGCAGGCTTACTTGCAGGAAATCCCATTTCAGTCACCAACTATTCATTTATTGTGGTTAATGCTTTAACTTGTATTTGTGTTAGATTAAAACCATTACTGTGATTATCTTAAATACCCATCAGATATAAGATTCCTCACTGTGAGGAGCCATGCATCTTTGAACCGGACAATCCAGGAACAGTAATTTTCAGCTAAACCAAGGAAAAGATAAGATGTGTGCCTATGTTCATAATAAAGACATGTGGCATTAAAAATTTGTGCTTAATTTACATTAAAATTATGATGTAAGAAATAAGCCTTTTCACTTGGTTTGTCCAAGTTTGTCAGGTGCTCCCAAACCTCTGCATTTTGCTCCAGATTCCCTAAGTAGAGCAACATGCCCCTGTATTTTACAACACCCACTGAGCAAGTATCATGACCATGCTCTTCACACAACAGACAATTACTTCGTGCAGTAGATCAAGGACTTCTGGAGTGCATCAGACTTTTAGCACATGCAGAGACCCTCTGGGCAGAGCATGGATATGATTTCCTCAAAATCTGCATTGACAAAGTTTCTGGTCTGAAAAACAGGAGGGTATGTCCTGGAAAACCCAGATGTGTGATAGTTTTAACTGAGTCTAGTCACAGGAGGGATTGTGAAGGGGTAGATTAGGCCACAGATGACCATAATTCTTAGAAAATGCCCTCACCAAAATAACAATCAGCCATGGCCTATATGCAAAATTCAATTTTCTTTTCATGGGGAATGGAAAAACCACACTTCTGGCATAAAAATTATTCTTCCCTGACAAGTTTCAAATCCTAGTCCCATGGGAGTATGGAAACACTAGCCCTTCCTAAAAGCAAAGGAACAAAAGCACACTACAATAAAATTTTTCACTAATGTATTTTTCCTTAATGTCATCCTTAAAAACAGCTGGATACATGTTACTAGCTTCTGCAAAAGCATCTAAGTGAGACATACACCTAGGAAGCTCTCAGCCAGAAATGTAAGAAAATTAATTCAGAATTGCAAACATCTGGCACAATCAAAACTGCTCAAAAAAAAGCCCTTATATAGGGCAGTACTAGACAAACTTAGCAATGCTGATGCTCTGTCCATAGCAAAATGGGTTTAATTCAATTTAAGAGTCTTCACAAATGATTGTATCTTTTTAATTAAATTAATTTAAAAGCCTATTTTATTTTTAACTGGTGAAAATTTCATGCATAAACCCAAGAATAAACAAACAAATAGAAAGATGCTAAGGAAACAGGACAATAATATGCCTTTATGTGCAAGACAACTTGATTCATTAGAGTAGCGTGGCAGAAGCAAACTTTTAAAAAGGACTTAAATGTGGTCGCTCTAATCCAGACCCAAATCTAGCCTGGTTACTTCACTGTAATTGAGATCAGATTCTGATGCCACCAGCAAAAGTTGCAAATACTCTTCCGAATACCATTAGTTCACCCTCACATTTGCTGGCAGAGCTTTAGCAACACATTTTGGCACCTGGGAAGCCTTCTTCCCTGGATTGCTTCTGGCTGCTTCTGCTGGCAGGGGTGCACCGCTGGCTGGCTGATGTCGAAGGCAAAAGCAAAGGCTGTCTTGCTGGGGCTCTGGCTAGGGGTGCACTGGACAGCGTCCAGGAAGCGAACAAAGCGATCAGAAGGCAAAGGTGTCTGCAGTACGCCGGATAAAAGGAAAAGTGACCTGTCTGGGAACAAATCCAAAGTTTGAAGGAGGGGAGGTGTGACTGTGCCTTCCTAATTCTGTCCAGGTCTCAGAGAGAGAGAGAGAAAAAAAAATAGCACTGGGGGAGTCATTTTCTCATGCCATCTCCAGCCAAAAGTGAGCTGTTACCAGAAGTCTTCTGAGCCACACTGAGTCAGGAACAGAAAAAATAAAGGGCTCTGGGACTTAGGGCAAT
Source organism: Falco peregrinus (assembly GCF_023634155.1). NCBI lineage: Eukaryota > Metazoa > Chordata > Aves > Falconiformes > Falconidae > Falco > Falco peregrinus. The sequence goes on from NC_073727.1 coordinate 24,329,163, forward strand.
ACGTAGATGGCTTGAGGCACCCACTTCCAAAGCTGTCATCCACAAAAACTCCACCCAGCAGCCACACAGCCCTGGAAGTGCCAGCATCCACAGGGCTCCAGTGGGGTGCGGACACAGGCCTCTCAAACCCCACACCAAGCTATGTGGTGTGGGCAAGCTCAGGCACAGGCACAGGGATGAACCCCTGGCTACAGGCTGTTAAACCTCCCAGAGACCAGGAAATATGAACCGGGAGGGTTTTGTCCACAAGCATCTGTGCTCTGAACAAAGCTACATCTCTGCGGGCTGCTTCTCTCCTTTGCCAGAACAAGTCACATTTACCCCACAGGGGTTTTTCTCACATTTTATAGGCAAAACAGAATGCCTGGTGTGGGCCCAGGCTGGAAAAGGGATGGCGCAGCCCCACCTCTGGTCTGGAGTATTCCAGAGTGAGGGTCTTGTGCAGATGTTGGCAGGTTGCTCACATCAGAGAGATAGCAAGTATGGAACAACGGGGCTTGTGTTAGTTCACTTGAGTCCTTAAAGCAGCAAGTGAGCAGTCAATGGGACCTGTGCAAAAGCAGGCATTGCACTGTAAAATTATGTACTTTCTCTGGGCCACATCCATGCTTGGGCTGCTCCCAGGGTAAGGGTGGTGAGACAGCAATAGGTAGGAGAAGGCTTTGTTGTTTACACATTTAAACAAGTTAAGGCCATACTTTTCCTAATATTCACACTGATCACAATTTTCTCTTTATAAGTGTATTTATATATGTATGATGCATTTTAATTGATGAACATACGTATACATATACTGCGTATTTATTTAGATTGTGAAGAGACTATTTCATCCTGCATTAGTAGCACTTCAAAACCTCAACCAGTGCTATTGTGAGGCTGGAAGCCTGCCTGTTTATGCAGATAATTGTAAAATATAATTCTTCCTTTATCTTACACCCTCACTATTCATATAATACTGTAAAATCCGATCAAGGCACATCACCAGAGGCTCAGCAGTGTGTGTGTGCAAGCAGGTGTCCCATCCATCTCTGGTATTGATACGAACATCAGCCCATGCAAGAGACTCAAACAACAGTAAATAGGTTTCACACAGCTTTAGCAACACTTTGAGTTGTTTTGTTTTGTTTTAAAAAAGGGAATTGAAAGCAGTACTAAATAAAATGAGAGGGGTCACAAGTCTGTGGCCAAAATGGAACAATAACCATAGTAAACTGTTGGGCAATAAGAAACAAGAAGAGTTTTTCTTGATTGCTTTTGTTTGTTTGTTTGTTTGTTTTCTACCCTCCTTGAATGTTTTCCACTTCATGTCAACCACTGGATTGTGGAAATTGATTCCTTCTGGATCTTTCCCAGTTATGTGTGCTGGGACACTGGCAGTCTGCAAGACAGAGAGAATAGTTGCCTCTGATTCAGATTTCTTGTTTCTTCTGTGGGAATGATCCTCTTTCAACAGGTTGAATTTCTCCTGTAAGACTGGGAGCTACTAAAGGGTTAGGAGCTCCAGCATCCACGCGGTGGTGTCAAGTGGCTTCTGACCCATTTCAGAGCAGTCTATACATTGCAGCTGTTTATGAACTGCCCGTCACAGCAGAAGGGGCGATGGTGTGCAGCTACTTCACTTTTCCTCCAAAATGTTTGTGCCTGGTTTGCAGACTGGCTGAGATGCCAAGTACCAGTCCTTTTTGCTGTCCTGTCAGCCATCAAACACCAGACCTACCTGATGACCATCTCTACTGAGGAACAACGCAACCAACTGCCAAGCGCAGCAGCACCTTGGAATAGTGCGTTGAAGTGTCAAAACCAGGGTTAGGATCTCCAGTTATTTCAAACAGGCTTTTGATCTCTCACCCCTGTAAGATCTCATAGACTGTTACTCAGATGACTTCCCTTCAGCAAAGGCAGCTAATAAAGGCTTTGGACTACCATTAGGTCAACTAGCAGTTCCACCTGCAAACTGAGTCTGGGGAGATCAGGGAGCCAGTGGAAGTCGCAAAACAAAACCTTGTCCCACATGTCATGGGAAGGGACTTCCTCTGATCACCTGCAATGGGTGCAAAGATCTTCAAGCTGTCATAAAGCCATATACTCGTCAAGAAGAAACCGCTGCTGGTTAGATGAGGCTGGTGATCATTCCTGACTAATGGAAGAAAGCTCAGTGCTTGCATGACCTTTAGGAGGGCTACTCAAATGACTGTGAACTGTTTAAATAAAAGCAGAGTTTGGCTCTAAATAATCAGTAGCTTAAGAATATCAATAGTGTCTCAGTGGGTTAGGGGAAAAATGCATTACAGGTGGCTTTCTAATTGACCAGAGAAAATCTTGGAAATTTAATCAACACTTTTAGTCTACACATCAACAATTCGTTTCACAGATGTTTTGTTAAGAGGCCCACAGGCCTTATGTTGAGGAAAAACTCCATTCAACATTCTCTATTTTTACTCACATTGTTGAGTGAAGAGAAAATAGATGCTTCAGTTGACAGTCGAGGTCCCATTTTGCTACACATCGTCTACATGCGAAGCAGCAACCAGTCCATCCCAGTACATTTACAAAGTGAGCACATAGTGCAAGAGCAGGTGCCTAAAAGAAACAGGAGGTACTCAAACTAACAGGGAAATGATTAAGATTAATATGGTAAACATCAGCCACCCAAAGCCATTCTCAGACATTTTATAGATTAACTATCTTCTCAGAGGCATAAAGCTCAGCAAGTCTGAAGTTATCTGTGGAGGTACGAGACACACAATGTCTACTCCTTGATGCCTTTGATGAGTATGGCTCTTTCTGAAAAAAATCCGTTATTTATTTTTTGGTGAAGCATTTCATTAAACATTATGAAAGGAAAGATATTTTCTGCAAAGTGAAAACAAAAAGCAGTATTTCTGAATACGAAGCATCCATGGGAGATGTTTTTGTTTGTTCCTCCAGCACAAGCCAAATCTTTATCTGCTCATTTTTATTAGCATTATTGATGCATCAGGGAAAAAAGTAAGCAACCAGAGAGTGTTCTTTAAACAGATAATAAAATCCATCATTCTCAAAATCGAAAACAGATTGCTTCATGCTGAAAAAAAATGGTCTCATCATAGGCATTGTTTTACAAGGGAAAAAAGACTATACTCATTTGTAAAATGAGGAACTTTCACAAACAGTGAAAACCAAAAGTGCTGACACAAGAAAGGAAGAATGTTACCACATTGCGATGCGAAGAAAAGAGACCAAAAAATCCAAACCTATACACTTTCAGTCCTATGCATATACGCCCTCGCTACATTCACTCACTCACTCATTCTCTTTCTGATGTGGTTCAAACATTTTAAGACGAAAAACTAGGAATCTCTTCCAGTTGAGTGGGCTTAGACCAGGTTCACGTGGGCAATGGGTACGTATGCCCAGAAGTGTTTCGGTCACCTTCTCCTTCCTGTATTTAAATCTGATTCTTTCTTCCATTAAGGAAAGAGAAATCCATTTTGTATCTGCAAACTCTGCATAAAGGTAGAATAGACAAAAGCATTCTTGTTAGTGATTAACTTTCTTCTGTCCCCTTCCTTGTTGTTTCACTTATTTGAAAGATTTTTGGGTTTGGTTCTCTGGAGCAAGGATTGTCTTACCCAAACACTATACAGCAACTAGCAAAATGGTTCCCTTGCTTGGATGGGAATTATTAGCATTACTGCAATATCTATACATAATAATAAAAGAAGATTTCCTCTTTAAAAAATGCCCTAGCCTTTCCCCACTGAGAGGAACTGACAAAAAAAGACTTTTAAAATTACTCTATTATGTTTGACACCGGGTTTAGTCAAGAAAAATAGGAAACTATGAGTATAAAAATCCTCAAAAATAAACCAACATGGATAGCACAATGGGGGAATTTTGCACAAGCTGTAGTATTCCCATAACTGTTTAAGAACTAGGTGGGGAAAAAAGGCATCAGATTTGTCTACTTTGACTTCTGCTTAGGAAAGTAATAACTTTCCACCTAGGAAAATAACTCTCTTCTTCCTGACCGCTGTCCTGTCTGTTGAAGAACATCTTTTAAACACCCTGTTTCTTCAATACGTCTTTGTTGCAAACCAAGACTGTGATCTAATGCTTAGTCAAGAAGGGATCTTCCTGGCACAGGGCCTTCTGGTGGGTATCACACAAAGGCTTGGATGAGCAAAGTCTCACATGTTTGTTTCAGACTGTGATGACCACCTTAAATTGACACCAGAAGAGACGCTTCCTTCTCCAGACAACAAACTGTTGAAATGCTAAGACCAAACTTTTTAATGAAACCAGAAGGCTCAAAGACTATACTGCCAGCAAGATGTGTTTCATCAACCACGTAATATAGTCCAAGAAGACAGAAATCTCAGCAGTGAGTCAGGAAGGATGGTTATTTCAGATTTTAATAGTAGTAGTGAACTCTATACAAATCTGTAGGGAAAAGAAAAGGAAAAACTGAGGAAAGAACCTCTCTGTAGAAGGTAAATAAAGAAAGATAATCCTTTTTACAGGGCTTTCCAGTCAATGATAATAATAAAATGTTTTCAAAATAGCAATAATAATAATAAACAGATGAAGGGTTAGATATCTCATCAAACAAATAGGATGAAGAACTGGCGCAGTTTCTTAAATAGTAGTACTGTAGTTTGTGTTTAATAAAGAAAAAGCAGCAGAAGTGGGGAAGTAGAAGAGTACTCACAAGTCTTCACCTGGTAGGCCACAATTGTTGCAGTGGGTTCTATAGGTGTTAGGACAAGAAAAGAGCTGAAGGAAGATACGCAGCAGTGGCTTGAATTTTGGTGCTTTGGGAAGCATTTTGGGAGAAGGCATTGGGGGTGTTTAAAAGAATCGTGCATGAAAAAGATTCAGAACTGTCTTTGAACTGAAGGGAGATCCACAAAACAGCTGTAAACCTCAGTCATATAGACATAGTGACATTAAGTTGTGAAGAGTCCTCAAAGTAAAGACATAAAATATTTATTTAGCAAAGAGCTGAACTGGGGCAGGCTTTGTATAAAAAAGATTTTTTCTAGTATCTTTTCTTCTTTATATTTTCTTTCTTATTGTTTGATTCCTGCTTTCCCCAGTGACTGTTTATCTGCCTTTCTGTTACTCTATTTTATTTTAGATAATGACTTAAAATTAGAACTGCTGAATACACTTGCTAATTGGGGAGCATCAAGGGGATCGGTATTCAGATCATTTTACGTCCAAATAAAGCTCCAGTGGAAACTGCAGGTATTAGCCAGAAATGTGAAAAAATCAGTGCAGCTACTCAGGCATTAGGATATAAAAGATACCTGCTTATGCAAGTTGAAAAAGTATTCACTATGTGCATTGGTGTGTTTGTTGATTCATTATTATCTGAAAGATATTTAGTTAATTGTACTGCTGAAATATTCTGTATTGAATTTGACAATGAGGATAACAATATTCAGTGTTTTCTTTCTTCTCATTAAATTCAGACTTGCTTTTCTGTCTGAGACTTAAAAATGTTGGAAACAGCAGAATGGAAAGGTCTATGGGAGGTCTGGCTCGACCTTAACAGAGTCGTGAATCTGTCTGCTCATTTTCTATGACTCTGTCAGCTAATGTCTTCTACCAGCTATGCAACAACAGTGGAAATGTGGAGTTGAATTTTCAGTTGCACATGGGATATGATGCACTTTGAAAGGACTATTACACTCCAAGTGTGGCCAAGATGTCCTTATGTATCCTTTGTGAATAGGTGATGATTGTCAGGACCTTCCTTTGATGCATAATAATGACTCCTTTTAAAACTTTTGCAAGTATAAGTTCAGATGTAATTCTTAATGACTCTAGGAAACAGGCTTTTCATTGTAATCTTAAAGAAATATGCTGGGCTTTGTAGAAGGAGAGAAGATTGAATCAACAGCAACTTTCAAGTGAAGTGTGAATGCAGAGAGAGACTAAATAATGATAGAGGTCACAACGTGAGAAGGCTGGAGAGGTCTGTGAGCAATTATGACAGAGATTTTCCTTTTGCAAGGTGTTAGCAGACAGTCCCAGTTTTTCTTTCCCTTATCCAACACATCTAATACAAGGCTGCTGAACAGAAGTTGAATTTGCTATGTGAATGCGCAATTGCCTTGATCTGTAGACATCATGTTAGTGTATAGCAATGGCTAGTGAAGTATTGCATCCCACTGGAAAATGCTTCTAATGGGTCTGGTTTAAGAGCTGTTGCGAGACTCAGCTCAAACACAGGTCTCCCACATGCAAGAAATAGGCTTACCTTTCGTGTATGTTTCATTTCATGTGTTTAGGCTTAGTGATTACAACATCCTGAAACTAAAATAGTAGGCTAATTAGGAGCTGGAATGAACTTCCCGAGTCACTGGGTTCATCATCTCCTGGCTTTACTGGCAACGTTACATAATGCCCCCATAAAGCAATGGAGCTTCAGCTGAAAGTTACTCAGTTCTTGCTGTTCCTCCCACACAAATGTTGCTCCACACCCTCCCTGCTCTGATGGTCAAGAATTTTCTTCACTTTTCCTGCACAATATCAGATCCACTTTGTACCCATTTGTTCCTGTGCCAGCACTGGATTATGGTATATATAGCTCTTTTCCCTCTCCACTTTTCAATTCTTTGATTTATTTGTAGTAAGCAATTCTATCCCTTTTTGGCCTTCATTTTTTTAGGCTAAGAGAGCTAGACTTTTCTAGCTTGCCCCTCCTGGATGACAATCTTCTTTTCCCTTAATGGTCTCTGCACCTTCTTTGTACCTTTTTCCCTCTGAATTCCAGCCTTCCCGATTATGCCTGACCTGAACAGTACATAGTAATCCAGATAAGTTTTGTACTTAATGACTGTACTAATGACTGTAGATTGTACTAAAATGACAATGCTTCCCTCTCCCTCCTAGATGTCTTCTTTAAGACTGTGTCATGCTGGTAGCTGACAGTAACCCTGTGATCCATTACTATGACTACATATTCTTCCTCCTAAAACATTTCCAAATGATGAGTTCTGGTATATAGAGAAAATTTTGGCATTAATCCCTAACAGTGTGATGACTTTGTACTTAATATTATTAAATTTCTACTCCTATTATGCCAGCCCTCGAGGTCATCCCAATTACTCTAGTATTGTATCATCTCAGTTCTCTGTGGTACTAAAAATACCCCAACAAGTCACTGGAGAGAGCCTGACATGAGATCAAGCCTCAGCACCAAGTCCTTCAGAAACTGCCCTTGTCTACATCCATCTAAGCATACCATTTTCTTGTCAGCACCAGGTGCGGTTGCCTTCCCCTTTCACCAGCCAGCCTACCGCTCTTGTACGTATCCCCATCTCTCCAGTCTGAACCGTGCTGCCAGATTCATGGGTTTGATGAGTCCAGGGAGATTATAGCTGTTGCAGTTCTTTTGACCATAAAGCCAATATTATATCACAGACAAATGTGTGTGGGATAATATACCAATGCAAAACTTTTATTCTGTCCCACTTTCAGTGTCCTTGATTGTTTCTAGTGCTCAACTGTTTGTCCTTCAGATCAAGACATATGGAAAGACTGCCTGTAAAAAACTTTCTGTGGCTACACCTGTTTTGCAAAACTAATCAGAGCGTAGGCAAAAATTACACTGATACATAAATTTGGATAGCTTTAATACATTGCAAAAAATGAAGGCTTCCCGAAAACTCTCTATTTTTTTAATTCACAACAGACTTTACGTTTACAGGAAACCACTTCTAAAATGCACCAGATTGCAGTATTTTTCGTGTCAGCTAGTTAAAGTGTTCCCAACAGCTTTTCTTTTGCCTACCCTCCAAGCTCACTTCTCTCAGTTCAGCCTGGAATTCCATTATAATTGAGCTGATCCAATTTTTGCTCAAACCACTTTCACCGCTGGCAGTCACCAGCCTCATATGAAATAACTTTGCAAGGCTGACAAAAACTGGAATTTGATCTCCTATGCAGGTCCATGCTTTGCAAACATATTCTGGTAAAAGTAGGAAGAGATTGCATCATTAAAGCCTGCAGTCAATTCAAAAGACTTTTCTCATCGCACTTTGTGACTTTGCAAAGAAGCGTTCGGAACTTTCACACACAGAACAGACCGAAGTTGCCCATTTCCTTCATCATCATAGGGTGGAATTAAAACCTTTTGGCCAAGCTGCCTAATAGGCAGCTGCTTGCAATTAGATGGAGCATTACATCCATTTCTTAACTAACTTCACAACTGGATAACTACAGTATGAGCAATATACCATGAAAATTTGCCAGCATGTTTAACTTATCTGCATTTCTGGTGGTTTCTGTACCTTGCCCTCATTTTTCCAGTTCGCTCGCATACTGTCTGACGCTAACAGTTCCCACCCTGTCGCAATATGGCTGCTTATAAAGCTTTAAGCAAGACTTTTGTCAGTCTTTACGTAGATGTGCAGCTCTGTGGCAGGACATAGGTTGCAAAACTAATGCATTTGATCTTTCTAAAAATAGCCTTAGTGTCTGAGCAGAAAGCCAGTGATATCATGTTTTTTATATACTGCACTTTCATTTCCCCTGCTAAACTGACGTTAAGTCCCAGTCATCTTGCTCACACAAATAGCCTTGCTGACGTGGTTTTGCACAGAAAATCAAGAAAATTAATTTTCACTGTTTCTTCCAAAAGTAGAAACAAAGTGAACAGTACTTATGAAGAAAATGGCATTTGCTACCCCTTAAAAAAAGATGTCGCAAATTAAGAGACAGAATGTCTTTTCTCAAAGCCTATGTAAGAGAAAACACATCTAAATTCAAAAGTGATAAATTCTGCAAATGTAAAGATACTAAAAAAGTAAATTAATAGAATTCGTGCTCCCTATTAGTTACTCTGCTCTACTGGAAAGCATTAATATCCACAGGACCATAATATTAATGCAACTGGCCTTAAGGTAAGTTCAAAGACCAATAGGATGTATGGGAATCTATAGTGCTCAACCTGTGCAAATCCATTTGATGAATTTCCTCGTTCCCTGCCTAAGAAAATAAACAGTTTGGGCCTTGACAATTTTACTTTCTGGAGAAGAGTGAAGTGGGAAAAATGTAGCAGACAGACCAAGGACAGGGTGACAGGTGGCAAAGATCTCCTTCCTTCTGTGGACTCAAGGGAGAGGCACTGGAGGGTGTCATTTAAGGACAAAGGAGACCAGTTTGATATGACGGCTGAGGAAAGGCAAAGGCAGAAGGACAACACAAGAATGGTATAAACTGGGGTAGAACAAGCAGATGAAAGGAAGAGCAGGTTACTCTGAGATGCCAGGCAACAAATCCTGGGGCGTTAATGTGCACTGTGGGTGCCCCCCATGGATTCTTGCTGCCTCCACTGTTGTTGGGAGAATTGCTGGGCAACCACCCTACTGAGGTGAAGACCATGAGTGCCTTGTCTCACTCCACCCGAATGAAGGACAAGCCTACCAGGATTTATTGTCTAACAACAGGCAGCTTCTCCCGCAGTGATACAGGCTGGTATAATCTCGGGAGAAAGAGACAGGACACAGTGGACTCTGTACGCCCGTTCCAATGCTAGGGGGGGGAAAAATCTGAAGTTTTCAATGGGGGTTAATAAAGGAAGCATATCTAATATGGTGCAGGGACAGAAAAACATGCACTTAAAAACAAGCTGATATTCTTTATATTAACAATATTTAGTCTTTTATTAGCATTTCTCAAACCTACTCCAAATCAGAAATTTAAGCCTATCTTGACAGTTCACCTTCTGGCCAAACTCACAAGCCACTAAGCACAGCTGATATGTCCAGAATGAAAAATGTGTTTCAGGGACTATGTGTGAAAAAGGGGAAGGGGGAGAGAACCAAAGCTGTGAGCATTTATTGGTCTCTCGTTCTTAATTTTTTAGTTCACAGAACTACCTTGACAAAGATGGGCTTCCTAAAACCCACAGGTTTAAACTATATCTATAACCAAGGATCTCAAATACGGGTCCAAAATTTCATAAACTGGATAGTTTGCAGATTTCAAAGAATTTACTCTCTGGTATCCAAACTGCAATCTAAGTCACTGATAAGCTTGCACTGAAAACAAGGGGAACAGGAATTAGTTTTTCTAAGAGAAGTAGGACAAAAGCTATCTTAAAAGAACTAACTTCAAAGAAAGGAGGTCAAATAACCTGCTGTCACGTAACACATCATTACGTTGGCATTCTCCTTGGCTCTTGAATTTAAACTTTGCAGAGAGGATAAGGATACTAGAAACTAAGACCTTGGAGTTTCCACTTCCTGTTAGTAACCATGCTTTACTGGAAGAAATTAATAACTATAAATGTGTCATGGGGTGCAATATTACTGAAAATTTTAGCTGGAAAGAACCATCGCATGCTTTCTCCCTCTCCCATCCCTACACACATATCCTGTGACACAGGGTTTTCTTTCTTTTCCCATGTTCAATAGCATGTCCAATCTAACTTTCAGAGCCTGTTTGTTTACTAAGAAAAACCCAGTCTTCAGACAGTCAGTGCAGAGAAATTTTTGAAAATCATACTGTATCAAAAAGCTTTCAAAAGAGCATTCAGAATCACTAGCCAACATAGAAAACAGAAAGATTCCTTCAGGTGGCTCACCATGCCCTGAAAGTCTTGGTTGCCTTGACTTACCCAAGCAAAATTAGTATCACAGCTGATCTCAGAGGTGATTTTATGTGGCCAAAATGGAATAATATCACTTTGAAAATACTTCTGTGCAACAAAAGATCCATATTTCTAGCACTTTATTCTCACTGACAGCTTGTATCTCCCAGGGGTGGCCATGCTGCACCTCCCAAGTCCGGCTTTTCAGCAGCATCAAGCTTTCCTGTAACGTAGCATAAGATGCGTAAGGTTAGAGACACAAGAGAGACTTAGGCATGGCAGATGCCCATGTTTGCGACCATCTAATTGCCCAAAACATGTACGTTGTCTGTAATGTGCTCCCTTGAGCACCTGAAGACATGGTGGCTCAGAGAAGTCCTTTGCAGCCCATACATGCAAAGCGTCAGAACCAACGCCCAGGCATACTCCCATCACCTGCACAAAACGCTGGACGAAGGAAGGAAGCTATTTGTTATGCCCATTCCCACCACCACCTTTTTTAAAATCACTGGCTCACAGTTAGAGCACAGATGTAGAGGGGGTTGGAGGGTGGGTGGACACCCAATGCTGCAATCCCTCTTCTTCCTAAGGACACTTAGAGCTGTTCAAAGTAAATGCCTAAACAGTGTTTGCAGTCATTCTCACATCATAGTCTGACGCAAATGCGTTCAAATTAAGGTGAAATAGGTGCCACAAGAGAAATAAAAATACTTCCAATGCAAAGTTTTAGCCCTTTTTTATTGGTAACCTAAGTAATTTTTTCACCTGACCTGCAGTGCATTATGAATCCCACCTGTGCACAATGCAAGGCAGACCATGCATGCAGTGCCTTATTGCAGTCTCATCCAGGGAGTCTCTTGTTTCACACACACGCCCTCCTTAAATATATGTTTTGATAGTAAACTTAATGGATTATGAGGGCTGCTCAGTTTTGATGCAGAAACCATTACTCTAAAACACACAAGCAATAACCTATTAGCAAGCACCCACAGTTAAAATGCCAGCCGACTGTCTACATTTCAGAAAGGTTTTTGTCTGTAGTGTGAAAAAGAAAATGTGCAAATCAGCTACAAAAGAAGGAAAGCCGAGGTCAGGGCAGTTCCCTGGAGCTCTCCCTGTTTACAAACATGGAGCGAGCTTGCAGAAAACTGGAATGAAGTTAATCTAAATGTTAGTGTAACTGAGATTGGAAACTGGCTCTGTATGCACCTCTGTAGAGATATCACACTTCTAGATTAAATGTGAGAAAAAATGTCCTTTTATAATCATCACCTCATTGTTAGGCAGCAGATCTTACCACAAAACGTTTGATGTTTGTCACTGACAAGAAGGTTCTATCCTTCTCACATGATGTGACACAGTTTCTGGCCCCAGACTCAGAATATATCAGCCGATGTCAACACTTTCTCCTTCCACTTTCTAAATATTGCTGATCAGGCCAAGTTTCATTTCACTGAAAAGGCCACTTTCTTTCCTGGCTGGGTGGAAGAGAGAAATTCAGAAGGGTTCAGACACGATAGCTGCATCTCTGTCAGTTTAGACTGCAGCCTCTCCATATTTCAGCTGACAAGTTCCCTAGATGGCAAGCATGCAAGGCAGCAAAATGTGAATTTGCTGGTGGGGTATGGGTGCTTGGACCATTCTTAACCACTCTGCCTCCTCTTCTCCAACTCCCCGTCGCTCAAGACCCTTCTGCCAAAAGAGGTACTCGTGGAAAGAGCTGCAAGAGTGAAAGCAGAAATCTTTACAAGCGTTTTGCTGAACTAAACCACTGAATTTCAGGATGCCATGCCCACCCTTTTTATGTCAGCTTTGCAAAAGAGTTCAGTTAAAGTTTATGAGAAACATAGTTAGGGTAAACATTTTTTTGAGTTGCAGCTGAAACAGAGCTCTGCCACTATGACTGATGATGTTAGGTGCTAATGATACAACAGGGTGTCTGACAGCTGCTGGCTTTTGTCTTCTCTGATCCTATCTAATGTATATGGTGTCCACCCTGGAGTATTCAGGCCATGTTTGTTGGTTTTGTTCAGTGTCTTTCTACATACATGTTCACACGCATATTTTGTCCTTTATCCCTTTTTTATCAACTAGTCTAAACCAAAAGATCTCCAGGAAAAAAACCAGCAAGTACTTTCCATGTGTATGAAGTTACATGTCATTGGCAGTTTTTGCACTTGAAATTCACTTTATTCATGTTCTCAGAGTGCCTCCTTCACATGCACTCCTCCATATGTCTTCGTTACCTTGTGCTTTGTGTTCCTCGTCAGGAGTTACTGGCACTATGAAAATAGAATATTATTTTTTTCACTTAGGATGTAAAAAATACTGTGCTCCTTCTGATGGAAAGTCTTTTTGAAAATACAGAAAGCTAGGCTGAGAGATTCCAAAAGTGGTGGCCCTGATAACGCAATGTCTACACTGAAAACTTAACATGGGTTTGTTTGCAGACATGGTAGCCCAAGAATATTTCTGTCCAAATCTGAGTATTTATCGGATAGAAAGCACAAGATAAAAAGACATTGAAACACAGCAAAGGATTTGAAATGGCAAGATGTTTTAACGGGAAGTCCCTTTGGTGGGTAGAGGACATCCAGTTCTGATTTCTTATTCAATTAGGCTCTTTATTTTGGGACAAACAGAAAATGTGATTTCACTCAGGGAATGTCAAGTTGGTCCCTTTGAGAGCTGTACGGATGTTCTGCTCTTGGCAAAAACAAACAAAAGGGTGGAGAAATGGGATAGTGCAATATAGGAAAAAAACAGGGGTGCTTGTTTCCAGAAGCAAAGGAGTTGGTCAGTCAGGTCACCTACTCTGGGGTGGCAGGTGAGCCACGGTTGCTTTTGCTTTAGACCTTGGGCTCACCTGGGACGTTATCTGTGTCTAACCAAGTCCTTTTCCTTCTGCGTAATTCAGTAGGTCTCTAAAATATGGCAAAGCAGGGAATGCAAGACAAAGGACTCTGCAGGGAAAGAGCAAGCAGAGAAGGAGGAAGAAGGTGCAAGGTGGCAGCCATGGGGTACGGGCACAGCAAGGGCCACAAGAAAGTGGCAGGTGGAGTGCAGTCACAGACACTGAAGCTCAGTTCCATCCCATGGCATGGGTGAAGGGGCCTCCTGGCCGGGCTAGTCTGGATCACCCAGTGACTGAGGCTTGCTAATAAAGGGAAAAGCCTCCACAGCATAGGAGGCCTTCTGCTGGGGAATTCCCTAAATGTCTGCTCTGCCCAAAGCTTCCCTTTTCTCAAGATGCCAAAAAAAGCAGAGGGGGGGGGGGGGGAAGGGAAACACAGGCTTTCATTATTTCAGTCACCATTTAGGACTGAAACACAATATACAAATTTTGTTCTAATATCCAGTTCCCACACCTTTTTTGTTTGCCAGATAGGAACTTCAGGCTTTGATGCTACGAATAGACTTTCTCGTCTGTACTAATTTTTCAGTTCATCTCTTTTTCATCCTCTTCGGTACTACTCATTGCTACAGGTAGTATAACACAAAACTGTACGCTTTTCTCCTCCTCTGAGTTCACAGTTTGTCCAGACGTGGAAGGACTTCGGGCTGGTGAGCCTGCACGGCTCCGTTACCTCACTGCCCACTCAGCAGCCCGCAGCTGGCAAAACACATAGCACTGGTCCTGAAGACATCCTTTTTCTCTGTGCAGGCATGCTAAAGAAGCAGACAAATCTGCATGGAAAAGGCAAAAAAAAGGAAGTTCAGCTGGGTAAGCTTTATTTCTGGTACCACAGCACTGCTACAACTACTTTACGTAGATGGAGTCTTCTGTGGTTCAATAAAGAGAAGAGACAATCTCTTCTTTGATTAATGTAGCCACAGATATTACCTGAATCTGTGCTGCAATTGTCCCCTGCATGATAATGTCACTGCCTAACTCCCCTTCTTCACAGCAGCACAGGTCAGCTCCACACGCACCCCAAGTGCACTAGAAGACCTGCGTGCTTTCCTTTTGCTTGGTGTCGAAACCAGAACCCTTACTCTGTGCATGTTCCCTGTACTGAAATGAGGACCATTGTTCTGAAGTATGTCCAGGATATTACAGACTAAAGCAATATGAACATTCACTCTAGTAAACAGATCTCTATTTAATTAAATTGCATGAGTACTATAAACTCAGAAAAAGAGAAGTATCTGAAATATAGGTTGATTTAATCCTCTGGAGACAATAGTCTAACAATACATGTGTCCAATTTTATTATTCCTGTGTCCAGAAATTACAGTATAAACCGATCGGTTGAGGGGAAAGTAAATCCTTGTTGGCAAACGGACAGCATTCGTTCACCAGTGAAACAAGTTGTACATTTTATTTGCCAAAAATGAATGATGAGCCAAAAAAGGCCTTTGTGAAGTGATTCAGCTTTTGAAAAGAGAAGTATTAAAAACCATATTTTTTTGTGAAAAACGTTTACCCCAAAATTTGAAACAGGTGAGATGTGCAGAAGTGATGCCATTATTCATAACGTATTTTAGTGGAATTTCAGGGTTATTTGTGTGATAGGGTTTGAGGCACATTGATTATGTTGCTGTCTCCTGGTTTTAGGTCAGCAGCTGATCCTCCCTTCATACCCAGGACAGGTCTCCTCCGTTTTTGCCGAAAGGCTCCAGGGGAAATCCTGGCCACCGGGCTCTGCAGGGACAGCCCGGCTTCCCTGGAGGGGAGTTTCCCATGCCCAAGTCCGGGAAGGCAAATGCTAAGAAAACCTGAGCCGAAGCGAGCAACAGGGCTGGGATTTGTTATGAGATTTTCTGGACTTCATTAGCAAAGCCAAGGCCCGGGAAGTGCAGGGACAGGACCCTGTACAGAAAACGCAGTCCGAAGCAAGGGGAGTAAAATACTAGCCCAGAGGTGCTCCCAGCAATGGGCACATAACACTGCACAGCTGGGCAGCAATTTGACTCATTTTTTCTATTATTATTTGATTGTCAAGGGGTGACTAGAAAAGGCCTTATATATATATATATATATATATATATATATATATATATATATATATATATATATATATATATATATAATTTTTTACTTCCACAATTTTCAGGCAAATTTGAAGAAGCCTCTTTAGGTCATGCTTTACTACTGAGAATATCTTTTTCTCATATTACAGCTTTTGACAGTTACTTTATATCCCTATAGGTCCCAAGTGTGTCTGCTGGCCTTCAGGGGAATGGCAATACTAACTTATAAGAGGAACAAGAAGGGAGCAAGAAGAAACCTGAACAATATTTTTCTTCTTGCATGGATAATTTACTTGCTAAAAAAAAAAAAAAATTAAAAGATTCACATTGATCAAAACAAACAGGTTTTTTACAGATAAGAAATTTAAATTAATTATTTCAGTGTCTCCTTAAGGCAAAATATACTTATGTTCTCATTTTGAAAAATCTGAAGTGAAAGGGAATTTTTATTTCAAACTACATCAAAGTTGGTCTGACATAAAACTGGAGATGTCAAAGAAAATTTTACCTGGAAAAAAATGAAAGTATGTCTGTAGTCGTACAGAAACTCAAATTTCTTTTGAATTATGAGCTTTTAATGAACCATATAAATGTGTATGAATATAAGAGCACCATTTTCTTTTATATAGAATAATTAAGGTTGCATGGAAATAGAACAGTAGGTTTGCCTATTTCTTTTGGTGCAAATCATAATTACATAAAACGTTTACTAATAATTTCAAATATGTGGTGGGAATAGGTCTTCTCATTTTCCAAACTCAACAGTATGCAAAAAACCAAGCAAAAAATATCATCTATACTTCCCCAATCTTTCCCCAGGTATTAAAATAACTGCTACATCACAACCTCCAAGTAAAAAACATATTTATTTATGGTCATTTTCCATTGCCATTTCCTATGATGCAGACCTGTGCAAAAGTTTGGGTTACCCTACAACAGAATATTTTCCTTTTGAAAAATGAGAACTAGCAGGCCTTGGCTAAACAAAACCCTCTTCCTAGAATATTATCTAAGGACGTGGGAGAAAGGGCTGTTTTTAAAGTCACCTCTTTGTAAAACTTAAAATTTAGATAGAACAGAAAATAGAACCCAATTTTAATTAGGGTCTAATGGCCCCTCACTGGCTGTAGAAGAACTGTTTCAATTACACTGTGACCAGTGTCTTTGTATGTCAATAGCTGGAGCCTCTAATAATGCCAATAAACTATTTCTTTTGTTTCCTTTGTTGAACTGTTTGGTTTGAAGCTATAAATTGGGGACAACAGCATCAAGTGTCATCCTGTGCTTATGAAACCATTATGGGGTGCAGAACTGTTCTGGGGTTTTAAATGTCCATTTCTCACAGGACCTCTCACCGAGCTGGAGTGCATCTCCTCACTTGCCTGTTGTTCACGCTGTTCACACTCCAAGAAAGGGCAGAATTAAAAGATTACCAACCTCGGATCCAACTGTGATATACTCCTTTTCTCCTGTCAGTCTGACCAAAAAATACAGCGCTTGCCTTTTAAACTGACCTGATACTGCAGCTTGTTCTTAAATAATCAGCTAATTAAAATGTGACATATCACAAACACCGCAACTTTAAATAACTTCAGTCGCCTAAAAAAAGAACTGATAGCTTTTCCTAAGGGGAAAAGCACTAGTAGCTTACTAAGAAAGCTTAGCCTCCAAGGCCAGTCTAGCTAACTATGGCCTTAGGGCTTAATCCTTGCAAAGTCCATCTGGAGAATGTCCTAATTCCACTGCCTGCTCTTCACGATCATCCTTCTGCTTTTTTTTTCCCCACCCTTGCATCCGTTTAGTGTCCTCATTTGCTTTCTAATGACTTTCTAAAGTGAACTCCGCTCTGGTTTCTTTCCCAGATGACCTTTAGCTGGCTTTCCTTTCCTTGCTTCCCTACATCATGGCAAGGTGAGTCGTGATGCTCATATCTATATGAGCATCATACCAATACCACATGCTCCAGATACAGAGCAGGTAGCCAGCAACAAAGCTGAGCCATGATAAAACACACCTGTAACTTCCCAAAAGACTAGATGGAGCTGTGTAGGCATCTGAGCCACTTCTCCTGCACTTGGAAACAAGCAAAGGTGCTGAAAGATTTTAGCCCTGGTAGCCAGGGCCAATGCTTTATGTCAGATATTCCAGTGTAATTTCTTGTGGAGCCTGCTGCTTTTCTCAGCCTCCAATAATTCATTTTAGCAGTGTCAGAGATGAAGCAGTGACTCCTTTCTGGACAAGGTTGTGTGTCAAAGCGAGAGGATTTCAAGGATTTCTGCCAACCTGATTCTCAAATACTGCAAGTACTATGAAACCCTTGTTCTTCTTGGGGTTGTTATTCATCAGCTATCAGAGCTGTCATGTAATTACTGCAAAGATACTTTCATTTGGAGAGAAATGTAGCAATCATAGCCTGTTTTCTGGTATCGGGGGGGGTGGGGGTGTTCACCTTTAGAGTATGAACCCAGTTTCTTAACTGCAGTCTTTAATTCAGAGGTGTTCTCCCTTTTACATACCCCTAACTTTCTTGCCTGAGAAAGACAAGCACGGAGAAGGGGCAGAGTGCACCCCTGCATAGCAAATGTAAAGCCTGCTCGTCTCAGGCTGCTTGTCTCGTACCTCCCAGGGACCCCTGGAGAAGAAATCTGAGGATCTCTAGCGATATGTGGGCCAACAGCCGACAAGCAGGAACCCAGAAGTCCTCACAGAAGGAAGTGAAAATACTGCAGTGTTGTAATCACTGTAACCTTACACGTACGAGAACATAAGGCAAATGAGACAGTTCATCCTTGCTGCAATTTCTTGTTACTTACACGCCAGTTTTCAAGCACAGACTCTTTAAGCAATTAAGTCTTGCAGTTAAAAGAGCTTGTGGGAGCCTTGTAGTGGCAGTAATTCTTTCATGTCCTGACACACTGACCTGAAACGCTCAATTCCCTTTACAGCATCAGGCATCTTAGTAACAGGGAAATCTTTGATAGCGAGGGTTTGACAACCTGACAATACGGTTAAATTTCCGAAGTGAAAAACTCCTGGGGTAAAAATAAGGTGGGTTAAACAGATACACCTAGGCTAATAACTAGGTACCTGTTTACACTTATTAGTCACCTCATTAAAAGTATTACTCTAAATAACATGCCAGTTATATTTGTTAAACCCATTTCACAGGAAGCTTAACTAAAAAGGAAAGAGGTTAAGGGCCAGATTTTAACCTCTGCATAAGTAGGTGGCTAATCACGGCTTCAGACACGCCTGGTGGAGGGGGAGGCCCTGAATCAGGGCAGCACGAAGAGGTAGGTGCATGCATAATCACTTCCACAGTGCCTGAGCTTAAGGCATGTTGTGGGATTGGGGTCTGAGCAAGAGGAGCAAACACTAGCAGAGCTGGGAATACCTTTTACTGCTCCAGGGATAATGCTTTTCTCTTTACGGGGAGGCTTTTAAATTATCTCTCAGTATAGCATATTAACAACCTTGGTTTTTTCGGAGTGCTGGTCTGCATATGTGGTGTGCCTGCAGATGCTGTGTGAGTTGTTCCAGCTCCCCTCAGCCCTGCCAGGTCTCTTCAGTCCTGACTTGCACACTGTCCTGCTCCACTTCTATCAACAGCAGAGGTTACCAGCTGTGGGATGCACTCTTATATTCTAGGAACTATGATGTTATTACCAAATTTATTTTTCCTGTAACTTGAGAGAGGAATAAAAAGCAGATTCTCAGCTAGCACAGATCATCACGGCTCATTTGTGATGGGGGAGGTTCATCATACTACCCAGAACAATGTTGATCGTTATCAAACAGGGATTTGACTCTCAAAACCCAGGCACTGGGGAGACTCCACCAGCCCTCCACCAGCCCTGACCTCCAGAAGGGCTAGATGGGTGGATAATTCCAAATAAAATGCCTTGGGTGCTACATGGGTTGGATCCCTCTTCCATTTTCAACACCGCTTTTATTTTTTTTGATTCTTGAACCAGATTCAAAAAGGCCTTTAACAGGCAGCAGGGGAAGGGGATGGGACTGAAGTCACTGTTTCTGCCATTTCCCCAGCTGCAAGCTGAGCTGTCAGCCAGTAGCCCCACGTGGGCCAGAGTCCACAGCACTCTCGTTCCTCTCTTCTTTGTCCTCTGGTGGGCTGCCTGCTCCTCCCCCATCCAGGTTTTTTTTGCACTTGTAAGGTAAAATTTCTTCCAGGCTGTAAACTGCATTGGTTCAGAGACTCTGACAAATGGCACAAAGTAAGCAAAAGGAGCCTACAGCTGGGGATGGGAAGTCACAGGCATGGGGAGGGTACAAGCGGGACCTTCCTCGACAGTGGTGCTGAGCTGTTGTATCAGCTCCCATGTATCCTGTAGACACAGCCCACACCCACCACCCTAAAAGCCCCTGTTCAGCTGTTGTCAAAACCCCAGAAGGCCTTTCCTGGTCAAAAGCTTTTGAGGTGTTTAGCTCCAGGGCTGTGTGCATTGCCAGGGTTGTCCTGACAATGAAAGCTGAGCAGCCTGGTGCCTACCCCACTGCCAAAGTGACCCAAGGTGACTGCCTGAGTAAGAAGGAATGTAGCAGGGTGGGGAAAGAAGAGCTCTGGGTGCTTGACCTTGCCCTCAGGACTACTTCATGATCACTGGTGGAGAAGGATATAAGGAAGACACTGGAGTGAGGGCTCTTACAGCTACCCATAGCACTGAAGTGGGGCATCTCATCCCTCCTGCAGACTTTCAAAAGAAAAGATCCATCCTTGGTCAGCTGCATGGGCAATCAATGGTTTACACCTTGCACAGTGACAGGCCCAGAGCAGGGGAAGCCAGACATCTCCAAGTCAGATTCTGGAGGACCAGAAACCATGATGCACGACGTGTCCCCTTGGGTAATTCCTGGCAGCTATGCTCAGGGTATTAACAAGAGGTGGGTCACTCTACTGCACATTGTGGAACCTACTCTGAGATGCTGTATAGGGTCTGGCTGAGCCCCATAGCAGCCCTCATGGCGCTGGGCTTGTGTTGGTAGCTAGAAAGGTGCTGATAACACACCAGTGTTATGGCTACTGCTGAGCAGTGCTCACACAGTATCAGGGGCTGTTTCTCCAATATTTCCCCCATACCAATAGGCTGGGGGGTGGGCAAGATCTCGGGAGGCGATATAGCCAGGACAGCTGACCCAAAGTGACCAGTTCCATACCATATAACATCTGCTCAGATATAAAAGCTAAGAGAAAGGAGAAGGCAAGGGGGACATTTGTTATTTACAACATTTGTCTTCCAGAGCAATCGCTAAACGAACTGAAGCCCTGCTTCCCGGGAAATGGCTGAACATTGCCTGCTGATGGGAAGTAGGGAATAACATTTTTTGTCTTCCTTCACTTCCACACACATGACCTTTGTTATTGTTTTGTTAACTGCCTCTTTCTTCACCCACAAAGGGGTTTTTTTTTCCATCTTATTTTCTCTTCCCCTGCTCTGCTGAGGAGGGGAGTGATAGTGCAGCTTGGTGGGCACCTAGTATCCAGCCAAGGTCAACCCACCACAGATGCCAAATCCTCCTCAAGGACTCAACAAGCATCCCAAAGCCCTCACACAGGGTTTAGGGCTCTGTGCAGGCAGTCAGACATCAGCAGGTGTTGTGCCATTTAACCTGTAGGCAACCATGCTCTTTATTGGATTGGGCCTGCCAGATCAGATCTTGAAAGTTATTTGTGTTTGTGCTTCGCTCAGCAGTGTGTGTAAGAGAGCAGAAATGCAAGCTATGTAGATATCCATCCTCTGTCAGTGCCTAAGAACAGCTGAAATAATTAGCAGATGGTGATGAAAGTGACCCACAAGAGAATCACATAACTCCATCCTAAACAAGCCTAGATAAAATTATTGTTGCAGAGGTAAAGGGATAATAGCAACAGGCTTCATTAAAGGAAAAGGAGACTTTTAATCTCCTGTACAGGGACAAGTTTCTCTTGCTGGAGATAATACCTGTAGGAATAAAAGAATCCTAATGTTCCCATGTTCCCTTATGAAATACTTTGAAATGTGTTACTGGAAACTTACTTTAAATACATATCAAGGCTACTCATAAGGGGTAGAAATCATTCTGATTTACCAGAACAAAGAAAAGAGGTTTGTGTAGTTGTTTCTACAGGATTTAGCTTATTTACCTCACAGCTGGATTATAGACATACTGAAAAATGACCAGAGGCTTGATTTAAGTTGAAACATATATTATTCAATAAAGAGTCCAAGTCAGTAATTTAAGATCTAAATTGTTTCAGCAGGTTTTTAAGAGGGAGAAAGGTATTTAAAGAACCATAAATTCACAGGTATACTGCATTATATCCAATCACCCATTTAAACTTCTGAAATACCTTAAGTATACGTGAGATGAGATGACAACTTCCTAATTTTCTAATTGGAGTCTCGTCATGATACATTGCCTGTTTGGAGCTCTGTGGCTGCCAGGAGACAGGCAGAGCCTGGGCAGCGCTGCAGGAAGAGGATGCAATGGCAAGCCCCCCCCCCGGCACCCCACTGCACAGTACATGTCTGGAGGACATCAGCTGAGTGGGTCCAAAGATTGTCTCTCTTCAGGAAACACAGCAAAATCTCTCTTTTTAGAAAAGTCTTCTCACCAGAAAAGTAACTTGGAACAGATATGCTTCCATGTCCCGTTAGTCTGCCTTTACTCTACAAAATAGGAGAGAAAAGTAAGGAAAATTACTAGTGAAGTCATGGGAAGATGAAAGCCACTTTGAGTTTGAGTTTGAAGAGGAAGAATTCAGTGGAGACTGCATTGTTGCTGCTGATTTTATGTAGAGCGTACTCAGATACTAACAAGATTATATAACCCAGATAGGTGCCTAGATAATCAGGCAGACTGACTGAGCTTATTTGTTTGCTTGTTTTTTTCTTTTTGTTGATTTGAAGCCAAAGATCCAAGCAAAGATCTCTGCAAAGGCGCAGCAGTCTGTAAACGGTATTTTCTCACATAAAGTTGTCTGAGAGGCTGAGGAAGAAAGATGAAGAGAACTTAGAACAGCACTTTTAGTGCTTTTTTAATAAAGATGTATTTGGAGTACATTCTCCATTCAATGTACATGCAGATCAGCCTTAATAATAACATATATTATATTTATAAATTTCAAAGAGGAAAATACTTCAGAGAAAGGTTAAGGTAAGTCTGAGGAGCCTTAAACAAACATTTTTATACGGTTTTGTTTTCTTCCAAAAGTTTCTTGGAGAAGACACTGAATTTTGTCATTTAAATCACATTTATAGAAGTTGACATATTTAATTTCAAATGTAGTTCTGCTTCTTAATCCAAGGGTACATACATCCCCATGTCACAAAAACATCTGATTATTTATTAAATCTCAACTGTGCAGATCAGGCAAAGTTTCAGACTATTGTTTAAATTTCCCTGTAAGAATTAGGTCACTTCTAATCTTCACATTTTAATAACTTCCTCTTCAACTGAAATTTAAATTGCTGAGAAGCTTTGTGGGGGAGAGGAAAACTCCCATAATCATCTCATTTGAATAATTTGAGAAAAACAACATGAGTATCACTCGGTACAGGTGAGCAGGATGCAGGTGAGCAGCCACAGTCAAGTGAGGGGTCTCATGCCATCCCACCATGCGAAATCTGGCTTGCCTTGGATTTAGGGTTAGGATGAGTAGGATCTTTGATACTGGGTAATTCATACCAGCCCTGTGCTAGGCATGGGAATGGATGGTGCCCCGCACTGAGGTATCTCCACTTGACAGAGAGAAATGGGTGGAGAGCTGGCTACCTCTGTGGCTCTGGGTACAAGTATGCTGAATGTACAAGAGATGGGGGACAGGAAGAATCCCCAAAAGAGAGACAGTAGGTGCATTCTGCTAATTCCTGGGACCTATAACGCAAGCTGTGAAGTATTCAGTCACGTTTCCATAGGGAAAATGCTACATGAAAACATACTGGCAACAGATATGCTAGCAAATTATGTATGGTTCAGTGCAGGGATTTTCCTGTTGCAGTATGTCAGGCTTCCCAGACAGCCCAGTGTGGTGGGTGGTGAGAGCAATGACATCCCTTCTTCAATGGGGGCTATGGTTCAATTCCTCCCAAACTGGTTCTCTGGCATCTTTCTGAAGCAGCAACCCAGCTGGAGAAGCTAAGCCCATCTAACTCTGATCTCACTGTGAGGAACCACGTAAGAGTGCTTGAGGAAGTGGAGAGGCAGACACAGCAGAGGACAGAAGGAGCAGTGGAGAAAGGAGGAAGGTGGACCCATCCCCAGCTTTCAGCCACGCAGTGGCTTGCCATTAGATCAGCAGCTCATGGTCTATGACATCAGTAAGGAGCTTCAGGAAAACACTAAAGAGAGCAATTCTACCTGTATATAACTATCCATCTTTACAGTAGCCTTTCCTTCTGGCAGTGCAGACCTTCCACTGCCTCACTTGCATTGACTGACATGCTGAAGGCTGCAGAGTCCTCTTGCACCACATGAAGTCGCAACAGAAAACAGCAGCTGCAATAATTTGTATCTTGTCCCACTCCTGGATGGAAAGAAGCCCCACTAAACCTGATCATTAATCATTAAACCTTGTCAGGCAGGCAGAAGTATGCAGCTGAACCAGCATTTCTTTTCATAAAGGACCTAACCTTATTTTCAAAAATAAGTAAATTTCACAAAGTACTATGTCAACGTTATGTTAAAGAGTTCTCTAATACCATGAACACCAGCTTCAGGCTCAAAAGTGATATGTATGCTTTCTTACTGCAGAGTGTGTTTATTTTTTTCCAGGAAGCTGGTGCTGAAAATAAGTTTCTTCCACAAGACATAGTAAGTGCCTCAGAGTCAAAATGGTATGGTTCAGAAATGGTAGCTAGTATCTAACCCACTCAAAGTTTTGCTAAATACTCTCTGAATGTCATTCTTCCCATGCTTCCTTTCTCTGCTGAAGTATTTCTTCCCATCAAACACTGAAATAAATATACATACTTCGGCTGGCAAAATCTCTTGAACCACTGTTTTGTATTTGTGAAAGGAGTTGCTATGATGGGTGAAATGAAAAGTCAGGACTTCCAGGTGTCCCAAAGGGCATTCCTAGGACATCATCTAGAAAATCATGACAAACTGGCCACAACCTGGCACCAGCACTGTTGTAGCCTCTGAAGAATTCTCTGTGAGTCCATCTTTCGTTCGTGACGGCCATTGTATCCCTGGATCAGCTCCACCTGTTTTTGTCTTCTCTTAGACCCTTTACAGTTTGGAAACAGAGAATTTTGGACATTTGGAAACAGAATGGCCTAATCTGCTCTCCTGGGATGTGTAGTGGTGCTGTGAAAGGCACTAAAAACATAAATGCACACCTAATCTCTGCCTCAGAGTGATGCAAAACTACTTTGAAGACAGGACTGCAGAAGATTAGCGCTGTGAGCATTGTACCTGAGCAATCTAAGCTGCTGGCAGCCTCAGCTCTTTCAAAGCACTCCCATCTACCACTGGCTTGCCCTACATAATGTGACTCCATCACAGTTCCTAGAAACTGGTAGATAATCCTTTCTGAATCATAAACCTCCCATATATTCTCTATCGCTATATTTCTTTTTTCTTTCTGTCTCTTTCCAGCTTCGTTTCTATGTTAAAAAGCTCACAATTCATAGAAAAAGGTTTCAAATTGCTCAGCAAATAAGATTAATAGAAGTGTGGTTCAACGAAACAGGTCCAAAAGTCCATCACCCCCACTATCCTGTCTTTGCAAGTGACAAACAGGACAAGAAGGGCCTAGACATGCTGACTGCAATAGCTCATAGCCCTGAAGCTCCTTCCCTGCCTCCTTTTCCTTTGCCTGGGCCAGGAGAAGCAGAGTAGGAGCTAGAGCAAGCTGACATCACCTCACAAACTGCCACCACCACTTGCCAAGAGCAAAGACCTGACATGGCCAGTGCTGCACCCCATAACCATGTAGAGCTTCTGCTGGGTGCAGGCTGGTCCTCAAATCATCTGGAGAGCTGGCCCACTCACTGCTCCTCCTCTGCTCTGCACCTCCTACACAGAGGGAGTTGGGGAGTAGAAGGGAAAAGGGCAGAGTGCCCCCTCCAGCCCTGCCCTGGCTGCTCCACCACCCCCATGCCATCATTCACCTCCCTTCTCTCTGCAGCCTAATCCTCACAGGCCTTCTGCCACGCTGCCCCTAAAATCCCCAGGTATCAACAGGCTGACCTGGCTCAGATCTCACAGCTATCTGGAGTGAGTGCTCTGGGAGCAGGGTGCCCTCCTTTCTGTGCAACAGGGCTATGACAGCCCCTGGTCAAAGAAGGACCACAGAAACCTGGGGAACCTGAACCTAGAGCTGCTTTCCAGCACAGATGACAAATTAACACCATCTTGCTCCAAACAGAGTCTGTGCTGAGGAACATTATCTATCTAGAAAAGACCAAGACAGAGTGATCTCTCTTGTCCAGATCCCAGTGACCCATCTACAGCACAGGTGGTTAAGCTTGGAACAGGATGCTATGTGCCTTCTCCCACCACTTCCAGTGGTTCCAACACAGCTAACAGCTTTTCACCATCAACTTGAGATGCCCTATCATACAACCCTCCAAACTGCCAGGATTTCCTCACAGCCTGGGGAGATCTTTGGAGTCACCAGATCTCCATGATCAGCAATGCCAGGTGGATCCCATGCTGTTTGCCCAGCTCACAGAAGGCCCCTCCTTCTCTGTCCCTATCCCATCTGGTCAGCATGCTCAAATCCCACAGTCTTCCAAGACACTCTTAAATCCTGCAGTTCCCATTTATCTTGACTAAGTTTACAACCCTTGCCAGGTGCACCCTCGCGTGCTGCTCTACCAGACAACATGATATCCAGAAAGACTGTCTTAGAACCACATCTTGACAACATCTTTATGAGTTCTTGCCTTCCCACTCCACTGCCTCATCAACCCATCCCACCTAGACACAAAGTGCTAGGAGCTCTCCTCACCAGGAGAAGGCAAGGAGCACTAGTGGGCTAGCATGTGCTCCGAGCTAATTCTGTGTCCCTGGGAAATTTGGCAGGTGGGGACTGTAGGTCCTGTTCCCAATGCCTGGCCCTGCCACATCTCCTTGCAGGGTCCCCCTGGTCAGCATCTAGCAGATACTTAGGTGCCTCAAGGGAGCATTTGGTGCAGTTGGGTGCCCTGTCAAGTCTCCCCTTCTGGTTCCCTACTTTTAAGCCATTGACTCTCCTTCAAATCTCTTTATCATTTTTGCCACTTGTGATCTCTTAGAGTTTTTTCCTCCCCAGTGTCTTCTCTTCATCTCTCCTCCCCCCGTGGTCTTTGTTTTTTTGTTGGGCTGGGGAGGCAGCCCAGCTCTGTTAGGGTTGGGCTGCCTCCCCTACCTGAAGGGGAAAAAAACATGGGGACAGTGGCCAAAAGCAGATAACTTTGGAGGTGTACAAAACAATGAAAAATACAGCAATGTTTTCCTGGTACAGTTTCCCAACCACCACACTCTCCTAGCCTCCAGCAACTTACAGGTCAGGGATACAAGCAAACACTTTCTTCAGAACTGTTCATCAGAACTCTCTTTCTTTAGTAATCCACAGTGGAGCACGTTCTATTATCTCCCACAAATAAATGTATATTAAAGGTTATGTCTGGCTATGGCAAACATTACTGGGTGAACAAGGCATGCTGCACCATGCCCATAAATAAAGAGACCCATGATGTCCTTGGAGAGAGAACAGAACTTTTATAAAGCCATGGAGGTTCTTGTAACAAGCTTCATTATAAATGCAGACCGTCTGCCCATAAACTAAAAGTCAGTTCCTGCCAATTTCCTTGTACACCTCTAGTTCCTGGTACCTTATGAACCAGGGCTGGGTTTCCTTTCAGTAATGAAATGGAAAATGAAAGAGCATGAAGGGGCAGCAATGGCATGCTGTAACAGAGAGATACATATGAAGAATAAAATTCTTACCTTCTTGAAGTTAGCAGGATGTTACCACTGACTTCATGGGGCCAGAGTTTCACTCTGATCTGTAGAAGCTGGCAGGCAATCTTATCAGTCTTTGGAAAGTGTTGCTATGCTTGTTATTTGTAGCATTTTAAGCAATTTCAATGACATTAAGCCCTAGGAGGTGAAGCCCCAGGAAACAGAAGGGTGCAGGCAGCCTGAGTGATAATATCATGAGCCCTGCTAACTCTCTGCTCAAGTCAATACCCTCAACTGCTCCATGCAGAGCTACAGTGAAAGGAAGAACACAAAGCTACCACTGGGACCTTGAAAGTTTTTGAGGGAAAACAAACCAAGATCAGCCACAAACAGAAAGTTCTGATGGGGCCATTTCTTTTTTTTTTTTTTTCCCCCATATTGGGAAGTTCTGAAAATTCATCACTGTGTTTCTACTCACTCACTGGATATGGCAACTTATCTTATTTACATTTTTACTATTTCCATAATATCTACTCTAATCTCAGCTTGTTAAAAAATTGTGGGCACACTATATGCAGGTGCCTAACTCCACCATAAATATTTACAGCAGCGTTGCCACTTAAGGGTTTTCACATGTGGCCATTTTAGGTGGTAATTTATGTGTGTTTTAACTCTTCTGATGCATTAGAGCATGCAGGTGAAATTTCTCTTTAAAAGTGCAAACAGTGACATCAAGTATTGCCTAATAGCTAGAACATGCTTCACATAATACTCATGCTGTTTTGGGGTCTAATCCTCCAAATATTCTATGCCCTTCTTTAGATTTCTATAGCCTAACACATGGGCTGCTTTCTTTTTACAGTCTTTTTTTAAAAAAAAAAAAGTCCTCCCACCTTTCCCACTTCATTCATTGGCAAAAGACCTGACTGACTCAAATGGCAAAAGAAGTAAGAGGAAGCCTGCAAGGAAAACTTATAAAATTGCTCTAATCTTTTTTAAAACTAGTTTCTAAAAACACATGCAGCATTTATTGTTGTGTGAATAGAGCTTTGTGAAGGGGTCCTTTTATTATCTAAATTCAAGTAAGAATTTAACAAAAACACTTCTGAAGTTTAAAGAAGCGAAGCTGGTGATGACAGAGATTAATGTTCAGTTTCAGGGAATCCACTTATTAATTTTGTCAGGCTGAAAACAACGGTTAACAGTTTCCAAAATAGCTGAACAATGTCAGCAAACATTTGCTTTGGCTGAACTGAGACCCTCCCTTGCCCTAAGATCAGCTCCAGGACATTTTCAGAAAGCCTTTCTTTATCTCTTGACAGTGTGAAAAAAACTTTACCTGCAAATTGACTTGCGTGTAGAAGGAAGCTATCATTCATGCTAATGGAGCCCATCAGCTTGCTTTCACTGTACCATGATACCCTGGAGCAAAAAATGTGAAGCCTGTTAAGCCCTGGGCGTAGCAATAGGATTTAACAACTCTAAAATGCCTACCTTCCTCTGTACACGAATTGTCCACCGCTATCCCACACATTTCTCCCCGTTACTGTGACAGCTGGTCAATGTAAACTAGCTCTTAAAAGATTTTATGTTGATTTTTATGCTCTAGGAGATGTTTGCTTAAAATAAAACCTTCAAATTCAAAAAAGCAAAGGCACAAAGAGACCTTGGAAAACTGCAGTAGAAAAGAGAGCAGAAAATTGTACAGAAATTTGTTTACAAAGCTCCCAGTAATTTGGTAATGTGAAGCATCTTCCCTCCTTGCTGCGCTCCTCAAATAAAACGTTAGTGGGCACATTTTGAAAGCATTAGAGATCACAGCTCCTACAAAAACTTCGCTTTTATAAAATGTGAAGGCATGAGAAAGGTTAATCCCAGACCACAAAGCCAGAGAACAAAAGCATGAACAAGCTGGTCCCAACTGTGCTTGATAGAAAGGCTTTGACTGGGACACTCAGGTGGGTTAAGATGCACCAGATGTGTCTAAGTGGCGGGCAGCAACTTTGTTAGAGATAATTTACCAGTTAATAGTATCATAATGCTAACATGCGAAGAAGTGTTCGGTGGGGGGAAGAGATGGCTCTAAGCCATAATCTGCAAATGGGGAACATCAGACTGCTCCCAGCCTGACCTCCTGAGATCTGGAGCCAAGCCAGCCCTGGGATCTGACACACCCCATCGCAGGCAAAAGAAAGGTCCAGACAAAGGGCTCATTGACAGGCCCTGCATCTTGGGTCTCTCCTCTTGCCCATAAAAGCTGATCATAACCCTCCAGAGCTGGTCCATTGGCCCCTGTCCTTCACTGGACCCTGTTCAAAACTGTGAAAGCACTACCCTCCTCAGAATCCAATCAACACTACGTACTGCCAGGCAAAAGTTAAAAAAAAATAAGTCATTGACTATGAGAAAGGAAAAAACCCCTTGAGGATATGACTGAAGTCAAAAGAGAAGCAGCAAGATTAAACAGAGCACGAGCAGGGTGGAACAGCAGTCCTCGTGGATGGCACCGAGCAGATACCCTTCACTTCAGGTGAGACAACAACTTATACATCCCTCCACTGTGGATAGCTGGCAAAAAGAGATGGGTCAGGAGAGGGACAGATGGTGAAATACAAGAGAACAAGGAAGCAAACCATCATGAGAGAAGTGTTTTATGAAAGCCTGCAGTGAAGTGTAATGCTCAGAGTCTTCAGAGCCCATGAAACCAGCCTGGACTGCTGCCTGTGTAACGAAGGCATCCTTGGGGTCAGCCCAACTGCCAGTGCCCAGCCGGGACACATAAGGCTGGAAAAGCCACAGAAGGGGCTGGGAGTTGCTCTTCCCTGCCTGAGATGAGGTGAGTTTGTTTTCAGAGGATAAAAAGGACTGAGGTAAAGAAGGACTCTTTCTCTGGAGGTATCTTAAAAAGTCCCAAAGATACAGTAAGTTAAAAGAAAATGCTTGCAGACAGGTAAAAGAGAACGAATCAATATTTTCAGTAAACAAAAAAGGTATCTTTCACAGGCAACTGGTGAGACCTTTCCTTCTTGCAGTGAAGCAGCAGCACATCTCTAAACACAAAGCGCTGAAACAATTGCAACTGGATGGTGGTGAAAAAAATAATGTGGTTGAACCACTAAGGAGGCACAAATAGGAGAAGTAAATCTCCCTTTACATTGTGGTGAGTTGATGGAAAAAGGGAAGCATCTTTTTTAGAGATGGGACAAAGTTGGATTGCTTTCACGCCAACAGAAAAAGATCGGTCATGTGTAAATCTTCATACAAAAGAAAAAATGCCTAACACAATCCCGGGCATGTTTGGTTCAGATGCACCACTGCAACAGAAGATTTAGATGACTTCCCAGGACAGCACAGGTGGGTACCGAGGAAGAACAACCAAGGCACCACAGCATCATCCGCTAGTGCCTGACCTGTGACAGGGCATTTTAATAGAACCATGATCAGGTTTGGGTTTCTTCTACTGGCACGCACACTCCAGGAGCATCTGTCTTAAATGACAGTTAAACAGAATTCCATTAAGGTGAAAACAGAAATAATAAGACTTCCAAGATGCCTTGATACTGGAAGATGTAGAAGTTGGGACAGATATTTCTGGAGACTTTCTTCACCTTGGGATTTTGTAACAGTCAACTTTTCACACTACTAGATTTTTATTTTTTTAAATGCAATACTGGACCATTAATTATCACTTCAATACCTCAGTTAGTTCTTATATCTGTTTAACGCTGGGAGGAGAGTCATAATTCAGGAGACTCTGCTCTGCTAGGAGCATCTGCATTTGTTATTCATTGCCCTTCTCTGAATACTTGGGATAGCTCTGCTCACATGCAATACTACTTACTCAGAAAGTCCTATTTCTCAGCTACCAGTGCAGATCTGAGATGGCCTCCAACTCTCTTGCTATATGCAACATCCTGTTTTCTGGATGTGGAGGCACTGTTTGTTGTCCACAAGGTGCATTCATTCAATCTGTTTTCAGGACCCTAGCCCAGGCCCTTCCCAGCCAGTCTTGCTGTGCTACTTTGTGCAGTGATTTGCCTGGGATTCAGTCTGGTCTCACAAAGCCTTTTTCACTAAGTCCTCCCCCTGGCTATAATCAGCACTTCCATTCTCCATCAGGCAGCCTTGGACTCTTGGTCCGCTGCCCACCTCTCAGTGGGTATGGCACCAAAGGACCCTGAGGATAGACAGGAGTTTCAAAAGCAGATTCATAGGGCTCGATGAAGACTACAGAAGTCTGACCAGAAAGGATAATAAGCCTTCCAAAAAATTATTTCTTTGCATCCTGTCATACCATAAAAGTACATTACAGACCATAGATTGTCTGGACTTACAAATGAATTCCCAATGTTTAATCTATCTGAATTTCTTTCTTGTGGTTTTTTACTTCAGTGTAATCCTTCACTAAACATTTTTCAGCCATTAGCTCAGGACTATACATTTTTCATTATTAAACTGCCTCATGTTTTCATTATATCTGCATGTCAGATTTTACTTAGTGATATATCAGTGGGATCACCTCTCTTATTACTGCACTTGAATTCCTCTTCTGAGAGAAATACAGTTATTGCAGATGAAAAGAGGCTCCTCAAAGCTAGATGGCCATGAAGTATATTGTCACAACAGCTACTCAGATTATTCTTGCCTGACCCATGACAATTTGTATGAACTGAAGTAATATCAAAGTAATATCACCTATGAGAAGGGAACCAAACCAAAAATTATTTTCTGGGGCAAGGTGCTATGTGTAGCTGGAGGAAACACCTGCCCCATGCAAGAGTTGCCTAAATAGACAAGACAGACAAAAGGTGTGAGAAAAGAAGTGTTGTTGCCCCATGTTACAAACTGGGACCTGAGTCACAGGGTGAGTAAGTGATCCGGCGAAGGTCACACAGGAAATCTGTGACACAATTGGTTATTAAACCCAGATTTCCTGATTTGCCACTGAATCCCATAATTACAAGACCATCCTTCCTGTCCCTTCCAACTCTATCCATAAAGTACCTCAGCAGTTCGGCAATGCTTTATAGGAAGAAAAAGCCTTCTGTGCATCCTGCAGCGTGATCTTGGATGACTCGCATCACTGGGTCCAAATCCATGGCCCTAGAGCCTGGCTGAGAAATTGTATTTCCTCGTTCCCATCAGGCTACCTGCCTACCCTCATGCAGATGTCCTCCAACCCAGCTCGTGCCTTGGCACCCAGCCTGCTCCGCTTCCTCACACCACCATCCCTGCTCCTTGCCCACAGTTCCTCTCACAGCCCTCCGTGCAGGCATCTGAACCAATCCTGCCCCTGCCTTCTGGTTTGTTGCGGTTTCCTCACTTTGTTGGTCGTGGTCTGGCTAGTGAGGCTGTAGATAGGAGGCCCTGGAGTTCTTCAGGGCGGATCCTGCAGTGCATTCAGTGATTCTACTTGAAACAAATCAAATGAGGTCACAGTGCACACAGGTTAGCTAAATCTTATCCCTCATACTTCAATAAAAAGGAAAAAAAAGAGTAAAGATGGCTGTGTCAGGAGGAAGACCACCAAGAAGATTTCTACCAGCAGGGGGAGGAGACTTGCAGCTTCAGGAATACCGAATTTCTTAGAGATTTAGGGAGCTTCCGGAAATCCGAAGACAAAGAGACAAAAAAGATTGGGCTGGGACTTCTATGAATAAGAGACAGAAAAGAGATGTGAGGATATGAAGTGGACACAACTCAGCCTACCTAAGAAAGGAAACAACTGAAAGCAAACATCTGAAATATCAGGTTTAACAGGAAGATAATTATACAATGTCACAGATTTCCATAATGTGCTGAAGAAGACTCAGATCTAGATGAAAAAATAATTTGGGTCTGTTCTTAATGGTCTTCTGAAAGGTCTAAAAACTGGTTTTGGAAGTGTTAAAGAAGTAGGTAGTGGAAATAAAGAGAAGATACCGACAGGCAAGCCTCCCTATGGAAGAAGCAGCAAACTCATTTTCAAGTTTAAAAAAACAGAGCCATATGGCTGGATGGTAATGCAGGGCTGAACCCTATTTAATATCAGCATTAACACTATAGAAGCTGTTGCTATAGTAGTGACATCTGGAAGAAACCTTCAAATAGATTATTCTCTAACCTGGATGAAGGATTCTGCCAGTCTGTCTGTCAAAGAAAGCCTTCAGAGCAAATCAATAACAAAGATCTCATTACCTGAATGCAATGTAATTCAGTGGCTAATCAGTTTGACAACATTAAATATATAAGGAGAGAAGAAAAGAAGGGTAGAAACCAGAAGACATAATTAACAGCCAGGAAGGCAGAAATTACTCCAGGAACATGAAAAGAAACATCAGACTTTTGTACGTCACTATCCACAGAACTTGATCACAAAAATCACACCTCCACTCTATAAACTGTTCCCAGTCCAGCTGATACCGTTCATAGGCTCCACTTAAAAAGCAGCAACATTACCAATGGATACTATTATTAGTAAAGAGGAGAGCTGCATGCACAAAATGCTGTTAATTGCCAGAGCAGTGATAGATACAACGTCCCATCTTTGTTTAATGTTGGTCTGAATCCCTGTTTTTCTTTGGCCAAGTGGGAAGGTTCGTCTTGACTAATTGAGTCTGCTGAGCACAGACATTTGGCAGCCTCTGGAAATTCAATTCCTCCTTGTAGCTGGCCTCTCTGGCTGAAACAGTATGTGAAATTGTTGCTAGAAAAAGGAGTTTGTTGGTCTGTTTGTTGTTTGTACTTACACAAAAGCATTTTGGACCTGATTTATTTCTCCTCACTCAGCTGAAGTTGACAGGAGCAATTCTCAGCACCGCTTGCACCTTATGTAGTCACTGAAATCATAAAAGACTGTAAGAAAATTAACAGTGCCAATTCCATTCACTTGCACAATGTACAAAACAACTGCATGTCAAACACTCTGATGTGAAATGGTGATCATGACCATATGTTTTTGGAAGTTAACAGACTGTATGTGGGGATACAGCATTTTACTCTAGAGTTATCATTGAAAAAATCTTGGAAATAGTAATTGACATTTTTCATATTTGTTTTCAAAAAATGCTGCATTTTACATCCTTTAATGTAATATATCTATTTGTTTCCTGCAGGGAACAAAATTATTTATTCATTGAATAGACTTTGACATTCATCAGAGGTCTTATCCAGGCCCCTTCAAAGTCAGTGTGGATGAATACCTGGTCCAACCCTGTATGTCTTCACCATTCAGTGAGGCAGATCTGTCAGAGAGCAAAGGCATGGCACAATTCCTGACCTGCAGCCTATGGGCTTCCCAGGGGAGCAAGGCAATCCTGCTTCTCATGAACAGGCATGGGCCCACACTTAATAGGCTACATTATTTACCCTATGAAGCAACAGAAGTTTCATCGTACAGTCCAGTGGGAGCAGATTCTTGCAGAGTTCCCTAACGTCATCTAATGTGCCACCTGCAGACGTCTCAGAAAATTAGTGGTTTTATAGTTCACACTGTCCTGATTGTTCAAAGACATATGTGAGTGGGAGCTAGATACACTATCCATATGAGTAACATTTAATACCAATATCACCTAGAAGTTAACACAAAATGTGCTATTTTCAAGTGATTCTGGACTTTCTTGTTCATGAAGCAGTCAGAATGTACAAAGGTCAGGCACTGTTCAAAAGGTGAAAACAGAGACAATCTTTAGGCCAAAAAGCCCAAGCTCTTTGCAAATTATTATTTTTTATTTAAATATACAAGGTTGGTTAAAGTTATTTAATACCAGAAATCATGAAGTCTAAGCAGGAGTAGCTGTAAAGAGAGGAAAAAGTAGATGGAGCACTAGAAAAAAAATAGAGATTTTGCTCCAGTTCTGAGAAAGTGGTTAAGAAGTCCCTGGATGGCTGTTCATGTAGTTCTTACTCTGGCAAAACTGCCACTGACTTTAATTGCAGTTCGCTCAGTTGGATCAGCCTGCTAATCAACTAAGCACTTTTCATTTCATGACAATAAGAAGGTGTGCTGAAAATGCCATCATATCTCTAACCATCTTCAAAGCCTAGAATGTCTTCACACCATTTCATGGGTTTCCCCTTTCCAGTACTAAAAAAGGATGCTATAAAAGTCATGATTTAAATGATATATTGCATTTTTATGGACTTGGAAGCTAATTTTGCTTAGAAGCATTTTTATGGACTTTGGAAGCCGAGAGTGGGGGGAAGCAGAGTTCCTAAGATCAAAAACTTTCCTTCTGTAGAAAAAGGTTTCAGGGGAAGCAGTTTCTGCCTCCTTTGGACAGGTCTCAATTGCTTCTCAGGTTCCGATATTGAAAGGTTTTTGCTGAAAAATACATGTAAAGAGGGAATTCATTTTATCTGCCTTGCAAACAAAAGGGATTATTTTCAGTTTCTCTTATGAGAGGGAGAAGGGTGGGGGTGTGTCTTTTCAGGGAAAAGCTGTGAGATATTTTCCTTAATTAGTTTAATTACAAAATGTACTAAGACTATTAGATAAACATTAGGCTGTTTTCGGGTTCAAAACAGGCAGATGTTAGCAGGATTAAATCGAAATACTTTATATGCCTTTGAAGATTTTTTTCACTCAGAGTCCTCAGCTATTTTTTTTTTTTTTGGTCTTTTTAGGCTCTGTAGCAGCTCATATTATTTTTTTTTTTCTTTTGATTAAAATTATGTCCATCTAACTCACGCAAGTCAGCTTTCATTAGCAAAGCAAGTGGGATTTGGTCCATGGTATCACATTTCTGGAATCTGATGATTTCTTTTGTATTCATCCATTCTCCCTGCTCTGATCAGATTCTAATTACAGCCAAATTACAGCTATTGTCTCAAAGGCTGAGTAACATATTTGTGGTGGTGGTAGGGGGGGGGGAGAACCAGAAGATGGCTGATTTAAAAATAGGAATTATACAAAGTAATAAGAGTTGTTTGTAATATTTTTTTAATGCAAGATGGCAATGGTGGGGAGGGGAAGGCACCTCTACATCCAAGTAGGAAAGAGTGTACAGTTTGCTGAATTGAAGCTGTCTTTCTACAGCTCCCTTCACTATTAAGACTCTAACAGCTGCTATGAGGCACGGAAGAACTAGGTAACTCCAAAGTAAGAATCACAAAACATACTGCTTTAGGACCTAACAAAGAGTTTATGGAATATATCAACAGGTAAAGTATCACTGGAGAAATAAACATAGAACATATAGAGAAATATTCATAGTCATGAGTAAATCTGCTATAAACTTCTATTTATGTCACAGTTATATACATACTGAGGGAAGAAAAAACACTATACTAATCAAATGGGTAAAGAACTGAACACCATGCTTGAGTACGCTCATAAGCAATAACAACGCTTCTCTCAAACCATTGAAATGATTTCCAAACTGAATACAGGCCAATGGCATTTCAGGCACAAATGTCCTTAAGTGTAATTATTTTATCACCTGAGAGTGACAACCTGACATAACTGCTTTTAAAGGTATGAATGTCATCAACTATAAATTAAAACAGAACTCAAAATAAAAAGGGCAATGAACTATTTTGGTCAGAAAGGCAGTTTCCAGTGCTAACGTATTTACAAAGCATTTTTACTTTGTCACTTTTAAAATCTATTGCTAAAGAGCACCTCTAAGATTGGTTATTACCAGCCTGCAAATTACTCCAAGATACACGCAAAGCCAAATGAAAGACTTCTCAAACATTCTTGCATATCAATAGAAGTTGTTTTACAAGAACAAGGCTAAATGCAGTATATTTTACTGCATCACCCTGCTGGTCACTCAAAAGGAGCTTTGGGTACTCAGCAGCCTTTTGCCTCCAGAACTGGTCTAGAAGTGTGCGTTCACTGTTTTCTCTAAGTCTATCCTCACCAGCATCCACCAAGTAGAAATTAACAAAACCCACCAGGTAGGCTGATGCTGAACAGATAAGTTCACCAAAAAAATCCATGAAACACAAGAAAATAGTATATGGATAATGCCGCAAAAACAGTGATATATCACTACACATTCAGTAAAAAAATGTGAATATTGTGAATTGTAAAGAGTACACATCTTGAATGTCTGCTCGCATGTGCACAGACAGCCCAGTGCCCTACCTTTCACATGCAGTAATCTCTTTAAAAACCTCTGATGAAAAAATACAGGCTAAAATCCATGAAATGTTTTTCCTGTACACAAGCTGAGATGTGCAGGTCTTCCTCAGAAAGAACTGTATAAATATCGTCACGTGTTAGTATAATGCAATGACCATCAGATTTCAGTAAATGACTAAATCTATTAAATGATTAAGTCCTTGAGCACACCAATTCATGTCAAGTGTAAACATACGGTGAAACACTTTTAAATCAATTACCTGATGATAAAGGAATAATCTTCTTACTGAAAGCAATTAATGTATGTCAGGGCTATGCATTTAAGAGGTTTCCAGGATCAGAACCATCCATTTGATAGTACCTAAACTCACACTTTCAGAAGCTAAATATCACTAGCAGATGTTGAGTAGTACTGAAGCACAGAGAAAACTAAATAGTGTTTAATTTTTTTTTCTTCCGGCACATTTCATACCGCAGGATCTCACAACATTATACTTTACACAACACTGAAATGCCACCACTGATTTCCCTCCTGCCGTTTTTTTCACTACCAGTAAAGGTGACATGGGGAGGGGAGCAGAAGTGGCGTGCTGCTCCACTTGCCCTGCTAAGAGTGGTATTGTGGAGCTCTTAGTAGCAGGGGTGACATGAATAGCATGTGAAAAAGAGATGTGATAGGGCTGGTTGATGCATTTTGCAGCAGTGTCTGAGCTACTCAAGGTGATTACGGTTGTGGAGCCAGACACAGCATCCCTGTGCCGGACCGGGCACATAACCTGCTTGTTCTGAGACCCCTGGACCACAAAAACTGAGACTTTTGAGTGGCCCCAACATACACCAAGCCAGCTGACAAAGAAGAAATACAGTCAGTAGTTTAACCAAGAGCATTTACAGAAATTGTGTATAGGACCTGCCACATTTTCTTTTGACTGTCTTGCCAGCCAGGCCCATCTCCTGTTGTCAGCAGAAACTGTGGCCCTTGGTCTTGCTCTTGGCAATGTCAACCTAAGGATAAATGAAGGACTGCAACTGCCTCCCTTTTCACACTCTTTTTCAGGCTCCTTTACTCCTTCCAGCCTTTTAGTTCCCACTTCTACAAATTACTATTTTTTTAAATTATTTTTTCAGTATTGTGGCATGGAGATGTGGGTAGAGGTGTGTCACCACCATGGTGACAGAGCTAGGAGTCACCCTGTACATATAACCACTAAGAGGTCACGTCCTGAGCAGAAGAATGATAGCGAATGCCAAGCATGAGCTCAGGGGGCCTAGCTGAAAAGCAGTCTTCAGCATGCATTATGTTGGGTACTTCAAACATGCTGGGAAGATCTCGTAGCATTGCACTGTGGCTATGCTGAATGACATGCAGCGTTAAGTGACGCTCATGCGCAGCGTGACTATGCCCACGTAATGCACAGAGAAACTGCATTACACATGGCTTGTGCAAGAAGTCTAGTCTCAATGAATATGCAATGTACATTCATTCTGCAGCAGGGCCTTAAGGCAGCCCAGTTAAGTGGCAGCGACAACTGTGGGTGTTGGTAGAGTACACTGATACCCATTCCACTGAGAAATAGTAGCATGTTTCTGGGGCAGTCACAGCAGTTCATCCAGCACAAGTTCTGTGTTCTGCAGCATTGCAGGCTTTGTGTGGGTTAGGCTCACCCAAGGTTGCAATAGGATGGCGACCTCTCCTTTCTCAGTCCCCCCTCTAGCTTTCATCCTAATTCTGTGAGAGAGAAGTTTGCTCTTCCCAGCACATGGGGAAGGGAGAAATTCCAGCCCGCTGCCAGCCATGGCTCAGAAACTTAAGCTGTCAGATGCAGACAAACAGATAGGTAAGTAGTTGCAGATGGAGTGCAGATAGAGATGGAGACGTGTCATGAGTCTTGGGACTTTCTTTTCCTTTGGTCGACTGGCCTTTGGCACCAGACTTTTCCTAAAGTTTCACTAGGTGCATCCTTACTTCATTTGGTTAGTCCATCTACCACGTAGGGTCCCGGCAATTTCCTCCTCCCTGCCCTTTCCTTCATGCTGTCCTCACACACCTGTATTGGAGGGGTGGGGTTTAGCTAGGGCTTCACTGTATCACTGAGTGATATCACTCATTGAGTGGTCTCAGTGTGCCTATGTCTGTATGGCAGACAAAATCAGAGGGGGGAAAAACAGTCACAGTCAGAAACAGTTCCAGGATCACTATGTCCAGTAAAATCTTTGGACCTGTGTGGTTTTGCTCTGATTGTATTCTGAGAGCCACTTCCCGAAGTGACGTACAGGACCCTTAGATGTAGAGAGGTCCTTGGCCTACAGAGTCCCAGCCTTGGCTGACTGCATGACAAATGATGACAAAATTAATTTCCCTCCAACCCGCATCCCAGGTTTCACTGACAGGTTAAGAAGAATCCCCACCCATACAGGATGACACAGAACCAAACCCTCAGGGACATCGTATGCAGTATAGATGTATCACACTGAAGTATTTGACTTGTAGCAACTTTTCGCTCTCACTGCCCTTATATCCCCAAACTGACTGCTGGAACTTCAGCTATGGTTTACCTCCAATGTACAGTCTATATACTATACATAACCATCAGCAAAAAACTTTGAGCTTTCTCCCATGTCTGCTGAACTTCATTACAAATTCCCCTTAACCTTTAATGTGTAGATTCAAGTTCTTTCTCTAATGACTGAAGATCACTTTTAAAACCAGACCACTTCTATGTATTAAAACCTGAGAAAGAAGTTTAAAAGACCCTCTTCTACTGTTTCCAAACCCAAACAATTGACCAAATTGCTTAATTTCAAAGTCTTTCAGAGTGGAAAAAAATGTCCTCAGTCTCTGCACACCAAACTAAGCCACAAATATGTTTTTACCGTGACCATTTACAGCTGGGAAATGTGTGGTTTGTAATGGAATGATCATACAGCTTTAGCTTGGGATGTCACAGGCCTTCTGGTAAGGTAAGAGAGAACGGAGCTAGTTCTGATCTTTCTAGGTTACGTTAGGCAGAACTGTTGTAGTAAAGCAGCTCCCTGGCCCTTCACACAGTTTTACCAGTTCTGGGTTTTGTGGAATTCTTTTTTTAATAAATATATGGTCTAAGGCCCAGCTTGAAACAAAAATGTTCGTTGCTTGCTGAGTTGTATGAACTTTGGAAATATGGCAATAAAATGGACACATATGTTCTATCATTATTATTATTATTATGCTTAAGGGCTACAAAAATAAATCATTCTCCAAGCTCACACGGACAAAATGAGTACTGCCTTCTGTGAGAGTCTGTACTTACATGTATCTGTTTACTTAGATGCATCTGTTCTTGATATCTCGTGGAAAAATCAAATATTGTATCTTATGAAAAACCATTGCTGAAGCATTGTTCAGAAAATCAATCGTAAACCAGAAGTCCATTAAAAAAAGTGAATACCTGGGTCTCTCTGCTTGGAACTCTCTTTTATTGTTATTAATAGATCATTTATCTTCAATATGGTTGGAGATAAAAATTCCTTTTTAAAGTGATGAAATGATGAGATTTGCAAGTGCTGAAACCCCCTGATCTCCCCCTCTCTCTCATCACCTGATACCGGCTTAAGGTTTCACAGTTTGTAAAAATCAATGGGAAGTTCTGCCTTTGCCAGTGGCTCAGGCCAATTTAATAAGTACCCGAACAGAGAGGCAGCCTGTCGAAGGGGCAGTCACCTTTTGCCTGGCAGGAGGAGCTGCGAGGGCCGGGACACTGGAGCGCATTGTGTCCCCGTGCAAAGGCCTTCATCAGCAGCGATGAGATTTCTTGGGATATCTTCTCCAAGACCTGCTTCCCACTCCCCCACCCCCCCAGCCTGCCCGTAACCCAGAGGGGAACCTGTGAGGGGATGGCCAGCTTCTGCCGCAGGACGTGGTTACTGGGATGGGGGGACTTCACATTTCCCGTAAAGGGCTTTCTCCTCTCTCACTGGGACAAGCACTTCAGAGGGAAACTCCAAGCAGCTGCTGGGCAATTTCCTTCCAACTCTGTCCCAACATCGCTGTTTACAGTTTTAGGAAGGCAGCTCCGACTGCCCCTTCTCCTCCTCTCCCTCCCACTTGTTCCAAGTTTGTCGATACCCGATCCACAACCATATTTTCTCCTTCCCTGGAGGAGTTTTGCGCTCCACTGACCTCAAGTTCAGCCCCAGCAAGGCTGGCAGGAGGGCTCAGCTGGTTCTCGTTCCCCCACTTGCTGCAGTCCCTTGTGCTGGACAAGCAAAACCAGTGTAATTCAAGCGGAGGGAACCCTTCCCTCGCCTGCTTCTCACAGCCCCGGGCTCTGCTGCTGGGGAAAAAAGTTCATCCGCCCCGGTCCCAGCCCACGGAGGTGAACCCCCTACGCTCCGTCCATGGAGGCCACCGGTGCTGGGGGCAAACGAGCACGTCCAGACCCTCCCCCCGGCTCTGGCTGCCCTTAGCTCTCTCCTCCCCGGTCTGCACCGCTCCTCGCCTCCTGACACCGCGCACCTGCGGCCCTGCCCGCCTTCCCCAGGTGGGTCCCGGCCCCGCGGCACGGCTGTGGGTGCACGGGGGTGCAGCGCCGGGGGTCGGCAGTGGGATGGGTGAAGGGGTCGAGGGAGTGGACGGACGGACGGACGGACGGACGGCTGTGCGTTTAACTTCCCTTGCAGCTTGATCTCCAGGTGGTTCCCCTCCCACCCTGTACCACCGCTCTTCACCACCGGACCTCTCTTGCCTCCCCGCCTCCCCTCCCCACTTCTCCCTTTTCGGCAGTGACAAAGCCTTTTTCTTTAACCCGTTCGGGCTGTTCGCTGCGATCCGCCGAAGATGGATTGACAAGAGGTTGGGAGGTCGGGGGCTTTCGCTCTGTCACCGGCTGCGCGGCCCCCGCCTTGCGCGCCGCCCCACGCCCAGGCGCGGGCAGCCGCGGGGGTGCGCGGAGCTGCGCGGAGCTGCCGCCGGCCACTCGTGGCGGGGACGGGCGCGGGAGCCTCGGGTGGAAAGAAAGGGTGCGCGGGCGGGCGCGGCGCAGACCCCCGCGAAACCCGGAGCAGGGGAGGGGAGGGATCCCCCCGCGGATCCACCAGCCCGGCTCTCCCGCCGGCTTACGCGGCGCCCCGCGGAGGCGGCGCGCCGGCGGGGGGCGGGCAGGGCAGGGCAGGGCAGGGCTGGCTGCCCGCGCCGCGGCTCCGCGCTGGCTCCGCGGCCCGGCGGGGAGACCCGCGCTGATTCCCGCCGCTCGGAGCCATTCCGACGCTGGGCCAGCAACACGCGGAAACCGCGGCCCCTCCGGTGGCTCCTTCTGCGCCACTGGCCACCCAAACATTCGTGCAATGCCGGCATTCGTTGCTGTCTAATTAGCGGCGCCCGAATCCGTCTGCTTCGTCTTGTTCTTCAAGACGTGGCTGCTACGCGAGCGCACATCAAAAAAGGAAAAAAACCACACCTATATTTTAATTAAATTACCTCGCCCTGCTCGCGGGGGGCGGGGGGGAGGGAACCCCCAAACCACATTCTGGGAGATTATCTCTACTTTCTGCCCGCTCTGCCCAGGGTTATTCATTCCGGTTGCCGTGCTGTTATTTATTGGCGTGTATTTATGTTTCCTAGTAGTTAAATAGTAAAGCTGTTTACGCAAACTGCAGCAAGGGAACCGAGGCAAAAAGATTTTTGGAAGGATGTGAAAATCAGTGTGGTTTGATAGTGCCAGGACTACGGCGGAGCTCGCATTTAAATCGCACTCTTCGTCCTAGCGCTTTGGTTGCGCGTAAAAAGAAAAGAAAAAGAACAAAGAAAAGAAAGAAAAAATAAAAGTCCCATACGCTGGGAATAATGTGCTTTTCGCGGTGCTGCCGAGGGGCTGGTGGTGGAAACCCGCCCGAGTTTGCTCCGCGCCAGCCCGGGGAAAGCTCCCGCGGCCGGAGCGCCCCGCGCCCGCCAGCCGCGCAGGGGCCGCCGCGGCGGGGACACCGAGCCCCGGCGCGCGCGGCTCCAGCCCCGCCGGCGGCTCCCGCCGAGGCCGCCCAGGTGCGCGGGGCGGCGCGGAGCTGCAGGTGAGCCGGGCCGGTGCCCCCCGCGGGCTGAGGCCGCTGCTTAACGGAGAGCGGTGCAAAGGCAGAGAGACCATTAACGCCGCGCTAACTGAGCCTCTCCTCCGCGCCCATCCCGCCCCCGCCGCTGCGGCGCGGCAGCATCTGGGCACACCTCGCAGGTGGGGCGCGGGGCCTCGGGGAGCCCCCCGGGGTCCCCCGCGGGGCTGGCGGCGCGGCTGCCGGTGACGTTTTGCCAGCGCCCAGCCCGACCGGGGTCTGTTTTCCTCTCCCCTTGCACCAAATCTGGTGGAATGACCGTGCGGCCGCCCGGCACAGCCTGACGCTTTGGCTGCCCGGGGCTGCGCACCGCCAGCGCGGAACTTGTCGGTGGTTCCTGC
Organism: Falco peregrinus; assembly: GCF_023634155.1. NCBI lineage: Eukaryota > Metazoa > Chordata > Aves > Falconiformes > Falconidae > Falco > Falco peregrinus. The sequence continues at coordinate 24,373,102 of NC_073727.1, forward strand.
GCTGGAAGGTCGGTCAGTCACCACCGGCAAGTCCTGATGCTCAGGAAACGCACCCGGGCGGGTGTCGGGAAGGAGAGTGGGCATCTTTTGGATTTTTCCCTTGTTCTTCCCGGAGGTTTATGTGAAATAAAAAAGTCCCGTTACAGTGCGGTTTAAAGTGCACGATTTTATGATAAAACACGAAGTCCCTCGACAAAGGGTTTAGGTTCAGTCCGAGGAAATACCTTGTCCCTCCGCGCCGCGGTGCCGGGGGCGGGAGGCGGCCGGGCCGGGCCGAGCCGAGCCGAGCCGAGTCGAGTCGAGCAGAGCCGCGGCGCGGGGAGCCGCTCGCAGGGGCTACTTCAAACGTGCCCCCTCGTACAGGGTTTATAAAAACCGATCCCCATCTGCAAGCAGCTCCTCAGATGCCAAATGACCTGTTATTATCGGCTGCCTGAGTTTACCACTTGCCTCTGGGGTAAAACAACGGTAACCTTCCAACAATAAACTTACCCTGGGGGTGGAAATGAGATTCCGGGAGGCTGCTGATGTCTTCCTTGGATTGTCCTAAATGTGACATTTTGCATAGTCTTTAGTGGCTCTCTGGTCATTAAAACACCACGGAATTATTGGGGGGAGAGGGGTGTCAAAGACAAGGGGGCCTGTGCTTGCAGGGGGAGAGATGCACATGCTGGATTTTAGGAGTGGGGAACAGCGATCTTCCTTCAAGCACTTACTTTCCTCCTAAATCATGCTTTTCAAATCCAATTCACCTAATTCAGTGAGGACCTGAGCCTCTTCCTCACTGGTACAAAAAAGATCGGGTTGTTGGGGCTCTGGTCTGGTTGGCAAGCTATTGATTTCCCAGCTATCGGGCAGACAGACTGAATGCAATTCAGCAGATGCAAACAGGCAGAGCCTGGCTGAGAGATTGTTTTCCTCCAGAAAGTAACCTTGCAAGGTGCTGAGGTTATTGACTTTGGAGTGGAGAAGGAGGTGTCTGATAATCTGCTCACGCCCTATCTCCCTTAGATTTATAGATCAGGGCCTCCCTGTCACTCCTGAAAATATAATCATGCTGGCAATAAACCCTGAGGGAAGAATGAGACGGCAAGTGTTTTTTCTCAGAGCTAACGCAGTGACCTTTGAGTTACATACTTAAACGAGCCATGATGTTATAGCCAGCCCAGCGCTAGTCTGATTGCCCCGTCTTGGTTAAGCTGCCCGAGAAGGTGCCATAGCTGTCCCCGCACAAGCAGGGCTGGCAGCACCCCCCATACCCACAGCGCAGGGACACCCAGAGCACAGCACCTTGCTCTGGGTCTGAAACTGCTGCCACAAGGTGCGGGGATGGTTCTGAGATACATCGCTTGGGAGCCAGGGAGAGATCTGTCTCACTTCGTTTCACCAGATGGGAAAGCTACACCAGAGGGACTGAGCTTTTTTTCTGCTGCCCCCCCCCTCCTTTTTCTTTTTTTCTTTTTCTTTTTTTTTTTTTTTTGACAGAAACATTTCCTGTCTTCTTTGCAAAAATGTATTTTATGACCATCTTGCTGTGCAGATTTCCCCCTTTCTGGACATTGCACAGAGTAATGCAACACCTTCAATCTGTAGAGCAGATACCTCTTGATTTCTTTATCTCAGAACATGCCTTTGTCTCTCCTTCGACCTGTTCTTGCTCTTCAGTGAAAACTCACCTTTTTACAAGCTGTCAAACGTAACACTAACAGCTGAGCATTCCTTAGGAAAAAAAAACATATTTACTTAAAAATCACTTAGTATTTATAGCTCCTTGATTTTTTATTAGCCTTTTAACAATGTCTCTCACTTTAACACTAATCCAGAGGGAAGGGGCTCTCTCCTGTGCTTGTGGCAGATATATCAAAACAGAGAAGGGGAAAAGAGTTGTTTAATCTCTTCTAGTATTTCTGATATTTAAGGCCATTTTGGAACAAGTAAAAGACCCCACTTTAGTGTGCCCCCTGCTAAAAAAAAATATTGTTTCCAAATTTCATGGTCTAGCTGGTTATAAGCAGGATTCAAACAAACAGCCCAAAAGGCTGCAAATGCAATGCTTCCACAATCCCATTCCACAGAGGAGGCATCATTTCCCAAGGGACCTCATTTAACAAGGAAGAACTTTTAATCAGGAGATGAAAGTTTGGCCCTTTGAGACAAAGATGGCCCAGGATTCACAGCTCCCCTTCACTTTCCTTCCTAAACTCAATTGAGTAACCCCAGCCTGCCCACAGTCTGGCAGATGGAAGGGGAGGATAAGTGCAACTAAGTGGTATCCATCTTAAATGGCGCAAGTGGTTACTTTGGCCAAATGCTTGACAGACTGAGAGGAATTTCAGAGAGGCCCAAGGCAGCCACGAAAATGGGTAACAGCTTGGCAAATGTTAAACGGCAAACACAAGATTTGAAAAACACATTCACTGATTTGCCTCTTAATATACTGTAGTGACTCAGGATGGAAATCTGGACATCACTGTGGATAACAGTGAAAACCTCTGGTCAAAGGGCAGCAACAGTAAAGGAAGCTAATTAAATATTGGATAGCAAAGGAAAGGGGAGGCAGGCGTGGGAGAAAGATTTACATAAGCTTCGTCATCATGTAAATCAGCGGGAAGCCCCTGCCAGGAATAGGATCTCAAAAGAAAAGCACAGAAATAAAATGGCCCAGGGAAAAGCACCACGAATTGTCAGCAGTATAGACAACACTGGTATTTGAAAAGATCATGGCTGCTTTGGGGAATATGGGATAATGAGAGGGTAAGATGAATAACACAGATGTGTAAAATATAATGGGTGTAATATAAGGTAGATTTGGAACTTCTTGGCCACCCTCATGACTTGTATGAGTAATACATAAACAAGACAAGAGGAAATGGAAAAGAGATCTTAGGAATTTTCTGTACAAGGCAGTTACCTTGTGGAATGCACTGTCATCAGATGCCATTAAAAGCAAGGTCTTGATGGAATTCAAAGAAAAATATACATATGGATATTGTATTGATATGTATGGAGTTGTATTCCTAATCAAGGTAATAGTTTTGTACTATCATATTTAGAAGAAATGCAAGTCTTCATCTCGAAGTCCAAGTAATAGAACGTGTAGACAGAAACATGATTACACTAGCAATACTTTTTTTCGGTGGTTTTTGCAGCTTCCTCTGAAGTAGCCACCAACAGACATAATTTGAGGTTAAATACTGGATAAACCTTGGACTGAGCTAGTATGACCGTTCCTATGTTTCTACATCTCCTGGAGAGGCTTTCTTTCCTGGACAGTTTTTAGCCCTCCTTACTAGTGCCAAGTCTGGAACTGAATTCACAGAATAGAAGTACCAAATATGACACTAAAATATTAAGTAGAACAATTCAAATAATGTTCTATCCTTTTCTGCATGTTTATTACAGCACCAATGTGAATTAGGATGTCTCATTGACTGTCAGAAAAATATTATAAGTCTCCAGATTTTTGAACAGGAGACTTGGGAGTTTTTGGAAATGTTACATACTGCCAAAATAATAATGTGTGATGTATAAACTGTTTCCTTCTTGACCTATTCAAAATAAGAATCATGACCATTTGTCTGTTTCTTCACACGTGGTAGAGTCAGTTTGACTGTCCTTTCCAATTCAAGTAATCACTACAGGAAATCTTTATATTAGTGTTCTAATTTGAGGGCTTAACTTTGTTTTTAGTGGAACTAGAAAAGAGTACAAACATGCAACGTAAACTTTCTTTAAAACTACAAAGAGAAAAGTTCCACTTTTATTTTTGTTCCTTAACTTTTAATAAGAATAACTTTAATTTAACACATCTGGGCAGCTTGCAGACTATCAGATAGTGCCTGCATATCTGGTGTTCTAAGTACCCTGGACAAATAATAATAAAAAATATCTCTAATTAAATAAACACAAGAACAACCACTGACACTTATCAACTGCCCTTACAGACCTGCAACACTGTTTCTTTGCCCTTCCAAACATGCATCTATTCCAGGCAAGGCAAAAAGAGTTGCGGGCTTGCACCCTGACAGAAAATAGTAATATCAGGCTGTTTGAAGCTCAGCAATAAATTAAGCAGCAAATTTCCAGGACTCTAATACAGTAATTTCTCCCTCAGTACAGACTACCTCTGGTAACTGAAATTTCAGAGGTAAGGAAATTTCTCAACTAGACTCTTTGCCACTTCACATTTTCCATGTGGATTGCTGAAGCATGTTACAAACTTGAAAGCAACATTTACAGTTGCTGGGACATGGTGGACTGCTTTACAGAGAAATATCAGTTACCTTGTACAGAAAAAGTAAGACACAACATCCTGCCCAAGATTCTGGGAAGTCTGTTTAGTTCAGGAGTAGAAAGCTTAGTAGAATTCCCATAGCCAGACCACTTTTCCACATCGTGTTTAATCCGGCTGCCCCACCTCACACAGCACCACGCTTTTGTCACATTTTGTCTGTATCAGTTGTCTTTACAGACGAAGGACAAAAAAGGGTGTAGACTGCCCCAAAGCACTTTTCCATCAGCTCTTTTTTTCAGAACAGGATGCCATTTAGACTCATGCATACCATTATCATAAATAACCTCAGAACTACTTAAATCACAAAGAGAGTTTGCAAGCATTTGGAAACAAAAATATGCACCAGGTATACATTTTAATTTATCCTTCCGTCTTGTTTTTTGCTGATAAACGTTGGTAAATGAGAATATTGTGAAAACCACATAAAGGGACAGCTTTGAGTTCACTCATGCCTCTCTTCACTGCTCAGCACCCTGGTGCGTGTTTTCTGTGTACCTTAACATGCAAACACAGGCTTGGCTGTCTCAGATTATTCTGCTGTTGATCATAAAACATTATTCTGCTAGGCAGCGCTCCCCCCTGCAACTCTGAGGATGGAAAGCCTTTTTGTCAGTTGATTTAAAAATGTATTTCACTTGTTTGAGACCACTTTTTCTGATGTTGCAAAAGCTGATAAAGTCCCCAAATTTACTTAAAACATCACAGACACTTGATGGACGCTTAACTTGATATTCCTTTAATTCTAGCCTTTTGTAAGTAAAACTGATGCTCTTTTAATTGCAAATATTTAAATCAAAATGCTCTGTGATGGAAGTGTGATAAACTGAAAAAAAAGAGTCAAGTTCCTTCCTCTCACTTTCTGTATTTTTCCATCTTTTCCTTTTCTTTTCTGAGCGTCCAAAGGTAATAGAGATTGATAAAAATGTAGGAGCGGGTGGGTGGATGGGTGTCAGGCAGGAGGAGGAGAAGGAAGATAACATTATTCCAGACCCTTGCTCTGTTTTGTTAGGACAGATTTAATCTTCGGGCAGCATCAGGAGATAGGCCTGAATGACTGCCTGATCATCTCTTCACTCTCTCTTTTATCTGGATTACCCCTCCACTCTTTTCAGGGATGATATCTCACTATTCTTATTTGGTAAATTAGGCTATTGTTTCCCTGTATTTCACTTATTGTAAAATGTTTTCTTTCTTAACTTCTGGCCATTGTTCCAGGGCAGTGAGCATGCTGTCACTGGAAAGGGGATTCGAGAGAACTATATAATTGGGGACAGATTCTGTCCTATTTTGCCTGTTAGCAGTAGCTTGCTGTCTAGTGCTCTTGATTTCATGGGGGGTTCTAGCAGAAAAAAACATGGATAGAAGGGGTGAAATCAGGCCTTGTAATTGAAGGGAAAATTAAGGAAAGATAATGAATATTATAGAATACGGAATAGTCTCAAATGGCAATTTAATTTTCAAGTTAGCAAATACTCAGAATGACAGGCCATGCACTGGGTGGTTATTGAGAAAGCATTTGTTCACAGTCTGATTTATCAATGCTTCTTGTTGCCTCATGATAAACACTAAAAGAAGAAAGAAACATAAACACAAATATCACAGTAATTTTTGTTCTGTTTAACAGTGAATCTCAAGGCTAATGGTTTTAGTTCAGAAGCAGAAATTTCAGGACAGAATACTAAAATGTGTGGTGCCAGGACTTCATTTATTGTCACTGCAATGTATATTCTGTGCAGTAACATTTTATCTAACTGTGCTTTGAAAATAACCCACCCCCCCAACCAAATTCAACATAATTATATATTTCTTGTTCATGCTGAGTAAAACATGTCAGACATTTTGGGAAATCAGGCTGAGGTGCAGAGGAACCAAGCATACTAGGACTTCACAGGACACGCAGCCTGATGGTTAGCACCGGCATCAGCCAGGCTTTGACGAAAGCCAAGCAATTGCTTTGCTTGTGACAAGGGCTTAGGCAAAGGTGGTTACAGGCCAGCTCATGGAAGATGATGAACATGTGTTGTGCCATGTTTGATGACTGTTGAGAGAAGGCCAGAGTGAAAGAACTTATATAAAAGCATTAGCAAGGACATAATGCCAGTTGACTCACTCGGCACAATGTCATGTCTGCACAGGGCATGTGAAGCTGTAATTAGTGAAGTGCTGCTGTGTCTTCCAGAAACTGCTGGGAGCCACCAGCTCCGTTACATGGTTAATGACCACCTGCCCATAAGCACCATGCAGGCGATGGGCATTTCACAGGAGGCATGTGGAGAGCTTCTCTGGAGAAGGCTACTGCTCTTTTCTGGCTCTTTCTCGTCCCATTTGAATGGTACCAGCATTTAGATCAGAAGTGATCATGGCAAAACTTATTCTTCTTACAGAAAGGTCAGGTCCATGAGAGTGGGGTGCCCACAGTAAAAGAGGGAAGCAAGAGCAAAGTTGTAACTCCTTTTTCCTATTTAATTGCTCTTTCAAAACGAAGCAGGGAGGCAACAGCATTTGACATACTTGTATTGAGTGTGCCTCCCGCACCCACCCTGGAAGCTCAAAAAACCATGATGCTGGGCCAGATCCATCCCTGGCTAAACGTGCGGTGCTGGTCTCGCGGGTGGCGGGGTACTGAGCAGCTGGTGCCCGTAGGTGTGGGTACAGTGCGTTTTGGTGGGAAGTGCGGAGAGGACCGGTGGGGGCACCGCCACATCCCCGTGCCAGACACTGGAAATTGCCTGAGGTGACCCACACTGTGCAAGCCTCTCCAGTGGCATTTTCACCAGCCCCTTTAGATAAATTGACTGAAGGGATCAAGGAGGTTAGGGGGGACAGGACATACATGTGATCAGTCCCCACTAGGCTGGGGAAAGTGTTCCTGCCTACGGCTCTGAAATGCCCCACTCCTACCAGTCAGCCCCCTGCACCCCTCTGCTGCAGCACTACATGGCCCTCCCCAGCCCGGAGCTCCCACGGACCCGGTTATCTTTTCATTATTCTCACTTTTTTCCTACTTCAGATGCGAGAGGAGGGCTGGCAGCGCTGGGTGCGCAGCGCCGTTACCGCCGCCGCGGGCCCAGGGGCGGCCCCGCACCCCACCGGGCCTGAGGGGAGGCCGCTGCCCCGGCGCCGACCCGCGCCCTGACAGGGGGTCGGGGGTGCAGCTCAGCCCCGCAGCCCCCCCTGGAGCGAGGGGAGCAGCGGGGAGCCCCCTCGCTGCGAGGGCTTCCGTTGGGCTCCCGTTAGGCGCCGCGGCCCCCCGGGAGCCCCTTGGCGGGGCCAAAGTGAAAGTGAAGCGCCTCCCGAAACTCTTTGGGGGTGGCGGCAGGAGCCATGTGACAGCCGGGAAGCAGCGCGGCCGCACGGGGTTGCGGAGGGCGATTACCGGGAGGCGGGGGGGTGCGGGGGTGTACGATTCTAACGGCTGCGGTGCGCCCCCCCGCCCGCCCCGGCAGCAGCGCCGAGCGGCCCCGCGCCGCTCCCTGCCCCCCCCTTCCCGCGGTCCCGCACCGCCGGCGCCTTCCTCCGCGGCCGCACTCAGCCCGTCCCTGGGGGCGGCGGCGCGGGAGGCCGGGCAGGGCGGGCGGCACCCCCTTCCCTCCCCTCTCCTCCGCCGCGTCCCCCTCAGGCAGGGCAGGGCAGGAGCGCGGCCCGCAGCGCTGCCCCCGAGAGGAGGGACTCCCCTCCCCGGCATGGTCACGGCGGCTTATTAGGGTGGTCGTCTCCCTCCTTTTTTCCTCTTAATTATTATTTTCCATTTTCCTCCTCCTCGCCGCGGCTGTCACTGCTCCCACCGTTACTCTTACCACGCTTCTTCCCGGGGCTCGCGGCGCGGCCCTGCCCCGCCGCCCCTTTGTGCCCGGCGCGATGAGGCGAGGGGCCGGCGGGCGCGGCCGGCCCGCGGCGCCCGGGGGCAGCGGCAGGTAAGCAGGGCGGCGGCGGGGGGCGGGCACGCAGGGCAGCCGCTCTTTACCGCCAGTGCGGGCGGGCGAGCGAGGTGCCGGTGCGGCGGGGAGGGCGCGGAGCGGCGTGGCTGTGCGCAGTGACATCCGATGCCAGGCCGGGTTGGGCCAGGCCGGGCCCCCCCGCCCCGCCGCCCGCCCGCCCGCCCGCCCCCGGAGCAGCCCGCTCGCCCCCGGAGCAGCCCGCTCCTCACCCGCGCCGCCGCGGCCGGGCGGGCTTGTACCTTCCTTTGTTGTACTTAGGCTGTGTATAAAAACTTGTTGTCACCGCCACCCAAAAGGACACCCTCTCCCATCCCCCCATCCCTGCTTGAGACCTCTGGGGTCTCTGCCCCTTCGCGGGTTGCCCTTTGCTTTAACTCTCCCCGTCCCTTCCCGGTATTAAACCTGTCTCCGGCTGCGTATCTTCCCTCTCTCCAGCCTGCCCACCCCGAGGGCCCCCCTCCAACTTCTGTCCCCGTTTTGATTATTTTTTCTTACCCCCCCCACGCCCCGGTTTCTAAGGGACACCCTCCAACCTGTCTGTAGGTATGTTTGTGTAACCAGACACTGAGAGTAGCTGTCTGCCGAGGAATTAACTCGGTAACCCCCAAAGCTTAGTTTGCATTCAATAGAGGTGTTTGTTTTTCAGGTTTAAACCTCCAGACGGGTTGAAGAAGTCGCCCGAAACGAACCACTTGGCAGATTTTGTTTCCTCCCTTGAAATCCCTGTGGACGTGGAGCAGGTGGGGGATCGGGACGGGAGAGATTTTGGGGGAGTGGGAGGGGGTGGTGGGATGGAGAATGACCAGGAGCTGAGTGGTGTGGGAAGAAAGAGAAAAGGGCTTTCAAGTTGGGAGAGTGGAGCCGCGTTTCCCCCCTTCCTCTCCTCTGAGGGCAGGGAGGATAGCTCAAGGCTCTCACTCTCGTTCGTTAAAAATAAATACTACAGAAGTTGGCAGATTTTGTAGTTCTAGAGAAGTGGATTCTCTCCAGGATTAACGTAAAAAATGTTGATGTTTGAGGAACTGCTCTTGCTCAACCCGTAAATAAAGTGGAGATGTTGACAGTTTGTCTAGCCTCTAGTAAACGAGAAAAAAAAAACCATTTCATTTCTTGAAGGGCATCAATAATTGTGAGGGGGGGAGGGAGAGGAAGGAGTTTAACTATTAACCTTTATCTGAGATCGTAAATGAGTTGAAACTCGTGTTTCTGAAGCTTCTTTTATGCATTTGCTTTTCTGTTTCCCCCCTTCCGCTTTCCTTCCCTGGAGATGGTGAAAGGTAAATGAAAACGATGATGCTCACATTAATTGGACAAGCAGGCGATTTTATGGCTCACCAGTAAAAAATAAATGCCACAGGAAAGTTGCTTGTTTGTAGTGCAAGCAGTGGGAAAGTGGTCTGGAGGGTGTGTGTGTGGGGACGGCAAATCAGCGGGGCTGGCTGTGGGTTGTGCTCTTACTTTAGGGGGTTTTGGTTTTGTGTTTCCAGATCATTCACTTGAAGACGCCGGAGGACGATTTGTGGAAGGTAAGAGAGCCTTTTCCCCAACAATATCCTCTGGGGCCACATACTGTGCGTACCTCAGTATTTGCCTACCACTCAGGCCCACACTGCCAGCACACTCGTGCTGCGAAGTGATAAATAGGAGAATGCTGAGCTGTTGCTGGCCACGGTGTGGATATTGGGAAGCACAGCATTTTTTAGCAAACAGATGAGCTGCTTTTATGCGCTAAGATGCTTGTGAAGCTGATTAATTCCTCCTGTCCAAAAATGGGGTACCTTTTCTTAATCGGGACATAGCGTAGGCAAACAGGAGATGAAGAATACAATGAAAAAGTTTCTGTCCTGTTTTCTGCATGTAGAAATAATATGCCTAACTTAACATGTAGGTTGTTTCCAACAAAGATGTTAGTAATTTTGGTATGAATTGGGGGGGAAAAAATATCCTTGTATTTCTTAATTGCAGCTTTCACAAATGTGTTGTTATGTTACTTTGTGACATTTGTCTGAAGTGAAATAAAATGGCTCTTACTACTACTGAAAATAAACCTTGTCCAGCCATCAGAGCTTTCCTCTTTCCTACAGGATTAATGAAGTGAATGCTGGAGATCTTGGGGAGGAGGCAAGGGTGGGAGAGATACAGGATCATAAAATTTGGCAGAGCAAGTGTTTGGGGGGTAGGTGTGTGTCTTTGTTAGTTTGTCAGTATTGCAATTACAAGCAAAGTACGCTGTTCAGTAAATGCAAATTCAAGTAATATAAAATGAATATTGTAGAAATGCTTTCCCATTTTTTTTTTCCTTAGGAAGAAAAGAGTCTTTCACTTGATTGTTATTATTTTGTCATTCTCTTGTCTAGGAATCAAATACAAAGACCGAGTAATACTGCTTATTCTCATGAGTTACTGTAGAAATCTGTACAGCATACTCGGTTCTGAGGTAGTTCCTCTTCCCTTCCCTTTAAATAAGTCCCTGCCAGCAACAAGTGTGTTGATATACTGATCTGAAGGACTTGGGCACGATGCCAACTCAAGCAATTTAAATGACATGGTTAATAGTGTTTCTACTGTCCTTATCACGCAGTGAACTTCCAAGTGATAATCGTGGATGACAAATTAACTCAAGTTGTAGCTCTCCTGTTCAGATGAACTTCATTTTACTCTGATGGAGAAATATTAAGTGCTAATTCCAGATGAACTGTAAGAATTTGCAAAATATACCTCTCTCCTCTAAACATGTGATTTCTTTCTGGCAAATAACAGCCAATTAGATTATCTGAAAGAATTTCTAATGCTGAAGTGTTCCCATGGGTTCTACTGCTAGCAGTGTCGTTTTCTTAAGTTTTTCTGTAGTAATAAATTTACGTGGAACACTGCATCCTTCAAATGAATCCTTATCAAACACTTCAAAAGAGAAAGTAAATTTACATAAAGTAGGTAGACAGTATAATATGTCTAACAAATTAAACCACTCTGTAATTCCTGTAAAGCATTTTGGATTGAAGTGAAAATGATTGTTCCATCAACTTCAATTTAAAATAGGTAACCTTTAAAAAGCATTTAATATAATTTCAGTAGTATGCACACTGGCAAACGGTAAGCTATTTCACAGTGGAAGTTTTAAAGTTTTTTGAGTACCCCTGGCACTCATCCTGACTTTTTGCTGTGTAGAATTAAAAATTATAGCATAATATGAAACTACAGAAGAAGAGGCAGAGTAGTACAATTGATAGTTTAACTGCAGATTGCATGTATGATTGCTTAGATTATTATTTCTATTTTTTGCAAGATTTGATCCTAAAAATATCTTTGCTAGATCTCATCTTCCTGATTTCCAACACTGCTAAGTCTTGCCAAAAGCCATAGAAACACTCATGTTCTCAGCAGCTGTTAAGAACTTGCTAAAGCACTTAATATGTTTCGTGTCTTGTGGCTGTGATTAAAATACAGTGCTGTGTGCTAAACTAGTAAGTTTGGAAATGCTATTCTTAATGGCCAAGATTGTATTTTTGAAAATTCATACTTGACTGCAGATTGTCGAATTTCACAGGTTTGATTCCTTGTGGCTCTGTTTGCAAAATTCATTCCTTTGAGAACAGTGAAAACTTACTAGATTCTACCTGTCTTAAAAGTAAGAATAATAATAAAAATAATCAATTACTTTCCTAAAAGCCTTGTACAATTGAAGAAGTCTGGCAGATTGGTTTTCCTTTTTTTTTTCTTTTTAAATTTGTGTCACCAATCATATTATAGCCACAAAAAAAAAAAGTTATTTAAGTGTTAGCTTTGGTAAAATTGAAGGACCCAACCTGAGATAGTACTGTAGTACTGGAATCTTACCATGAAACTCCTATTGCCCAGAGTATGAGTCAAAGAAAGGAATGTGCCTTTATGTATATATTTGCTATATATTAGTTATGTTACTTTTAGTCATTCCTTGACCATATGGATCTGCTCTATTCAATAAAACTAATTATTTGTTTGTTCCAAGTAACATTTGGAAAGACACTGGATATGAAAGCACAGTATCTCTAGAAATGCTTTTAGATTGTTGATCACTCCTCCTTTTCGATGCTCTGAAATTATGATGGTGGCTTTCTAATACTCAGGATGTGAAGTTAAAAGTGATCTTTGTTGTTAAGCCTTGTAATTTATGAGGTTTTTTTCTCTGCAGCCCTCCTCAAACCTGATAGCTCTTTCAGTTTCACAGTTGGCCTCATGTTCCACTTTTCTTTTTGCTTTGAAGGCTGGGTGGAAGGCTTGTCAGGGTTTGCAGTTGTACTGCTCTGTGCAGGTCTGGGTGGCTGTGCTTGAAACCATATGGGTGTTACTCTTCAAGAATTGTTGCCACTGTTCCCAATTTCTCTTTCTTACTAAAACCAATGCCAGGGATCTCTTCAGTAGCAACGTATTACTTTAGAAATCCCACACGAAGCATCATATACTTGTATAATGACATTTTGAAACATAAAGCCTTGAAGACTTGGTGGTTTGGGTTTTTTGTGAAAACTGGGCATGTTAAATGCACAGGAAAAAGCTTTCAGGTTCAGAAAGATCAAATGTAGTGCATTTGAACCATTTGTCTCTAAAATATCTTAATCTTTTATCCTCCCTTATTTGCTCTGTTCATCTCTTAAGACCTGAAATTGCTAGTACGTGTAATAAGCATAATCTTAGTACTGTGAGGAATGCCACTGAAGTAATTGGAATAATCTTTGGTAAAGCAGTGCCCTGTGTTTGCAGAACAGACTAGCCCTGGTCTTTTAAGCCCCACAGGGCAGGGAATTGTCTTCGAAGTATTTTCTGTAAAGTGCCTGGCATGTCTGTGTGTGCCAAAAAATGATAAATAATAACAAACAGTAGTTGACAATTTATGTAGACTTTCTTTATTATTATTATTTTGGAATTTGCCTATAGGGTACTTTCTAGCAAAAAGAAAAATGCCAGAGTGGCTTCCAGCTGGGGCAAGATGTGCTGTGATGGCCAGAGAAGCTTTTAATCGAAATAGAACACACATATAATCTATAGTATCTTCTGTGAGGCCGTCGGGCCAAAACATTAACTTTTTGGCTTTAACAGTTTTCCTTTAATCTTCTTGCCACTTAACTTTTACTATGATCTGTCCACATTCCAGAAGTGTGGAATGAAGATGGGATAACTTTTCCTTACTTTCTTCCTCCTTTAAGCCTTTGGTGGCTTTTCTTTTGTGTGATGATATATGCTTCATTGGTTATATATGCTCTAGTCTTCCCTTCAAGCCTGTGAAGGTAGATGTCCTCAGAATCACGCCTGAAAAGGGGGGATGTTATATTCAGAAACACTCCAGTCTTCTGTAGCTTGCCATATGCAGGTGTATTGTGAATGGCTTCCTGATCATACTGTATCTGTGATTAAAGGTTCCTAAATAACGTTAGGAACCCTCTTATTGGCAATGTGTCACGTACAGAAGTCTTGAAACATTGCTCCCCACATCTATTTCCCAGGATAATTTTATTGTGTCTGCCAAGCGTCTTAATGTTTTAGTTACTAAACAGCATCATCCATATGAAGTAATTGAAAATGTTGAGAGTGTACAACTTGTGTGGTGGGAAGACTCAAATGATATTTGGGCAGTAAAGAGGAGAAATAAATTATTTATTTTCCAAGCCTCTAATAAACTTTTTTGAAGGCAGTGTTACTAAACTAGTTCTTGACCTGAGAAAACTGTGAGTAGAGACACTAATTTTCAAAAGTTCAAGCTAAATATTCTTCTTTCCTATTAAAGTATAATGCCATTTTTAGAATTTCAGCATAAATATTTTTAACTAAACCTGCTTTGTTAAGTAATGTAGAAAAGTAATCAAGTTTATTAGATGACTGTCCAAAATTTATGGTTTTGAAGAAAGACGGGATACTTATGTGTTTGTGTGTGTATGTTCAGATTTGGACACAGTGGAGAAATCATAAATCCTAACGGTCATACAGAGCAGCTATGAGAATGTGATTAACTGCCTAATCATACATTTTTGCTCAAATGTTTCTCACCCTATGTCCAGTTTTTCCTGATCTGTATAAACTAATAATATCTTCAGTGGAAAAAAAGTAATTAGATGAAAATATTGTGCCCAGATGCTGCACCGCAGGTCACACAGAAATGTCTGTAGAGCCTGAGAAAGAGTAGATTCTGCAAGTGGAAATGAGCATACTCCATTTCCTTTGAACTGACTGGAAAGTTACTTTCCTCTTTCCAGCTTGCCAGTTCTTCCAGAGCTGTAAAGGACTGTAGTAACTGAACCTTTCACCAACATTTTATTAAAGCAGGAAATATATGCAATTACAACAATTCAAGTGACTCAAGAAAGATTCGTAGAAACCAGTAATACATGCAATAATTTCAGTTCTTACAGATGCTCAGATATTGTTTTCCTTTTCATTTGTAGTTAGGAAGAACTTTGGGTGGAAGTGGGGCTGCAGAAGGGCAAGAGTTCATGCCAAAATACTGAAGTTCATTTCAGAGCCTGCCTTGATTTTTTTTTCTATCCGTGATACAGTCTTGGTGGAAAGTAAAAATATTCTGACAAAACTCAAAACTTGACTGTAAGGCTGTAGGAGCTAGCAATTTTCAAAAATGTGTGTCTCTTCAATATACTTCCAGCTTGTGTAAGATGACACATTTTCAGTCTTTTTTTGTATCTATTTTATTGTCAGAAACACATTGCAGGTCTTCAGTTACTCTTAGTTGGATGTCAGCCCAGTTATGACAGTTTATAGTGGCTGAGGTTCTGTATAATAGTGACTTGAGAGCTGGGTTTTCGTAATGTAACATTCAATTAAGTCACATTTCATAGATAGCATGTTATGGTAAGGAAGATTAAACTTTTAGATTTTTATCCAAGAATTTCCTAAAAATACACATTTTTAAGATACTTTTATAGGAGAGGGAAGTCCTGTTATTTCGCTGTCTTTAATGGTTTTCTTAAACTTCTGTATGGTATTTACAAACTCCAGTTAATGATGAAGAATCAAATGCTATAAACTTGCACTGTAGATTGCTATGTCTAATGATGTTTTTAGGGTTGCAAATACTGGCATGTAATTTATAGCTAAAGTAAAATAATTTCTCTGGTCAGTTCATTAAGATTATAACAGCAGCTTATGAATTGGAAATTATTTTAAATATTTTCAAGTAATTTTTTTTTCTTACCTTTTTAATGAAATTGTAGAAGTGTACAAAAGACAAGAGGTGGATTTTGGGAAGTGATTTAGAGAAAGTAAAAAAAGAAAATAATTTTTTAAGAGAAGATCAGTAAAGCTAGAAATCATTGCTTTTGTGTGAACTTTGTTCCTAAAGAGAAAAACAGCCCCAAAATATTTTTTCTTTTAAAGTTTTATGAATATTTTAAAACAGTGGAAGAAAGTCTGTAGGGAGAATTTTTTTTAAGGCTAGATCTCGGAGGATTTTATATACCAACCTAAATGATTCTATGATTCTATATTAGCTACAGATCACTCCTGGCTAGTTACAAAAACTCTGCAGGATGCCTACTCATATAAGGTTTTTGTTTTGAAATTAAACTGGTTTTTGCTTCTGCATTATAAACAATTTGAGTAATATATTGGACATACTATGTTGAATAGCAGAACACCCAAAAAGTTTGGTGGATCAGGAGTTTTATCCTTGCACCTTTTGCTCTGTACTTGTGTTTGCACAAGTTAAGTGTTGTCATATGAATCTGATTGCAGCGGGAGGGGGACACATGGGATGATGCAGACAAAGTTGTTTGCGTGGGAGTGCTGCAAGATCAGAGCCTTGTGCTTTTAGGTTGTCCCTCATGATTTCAAAATGAAAGCACGTTAACCTATAAGCTTAAAAATAGTTACTCTTAATTTAAATATGCATTGGCAGAATCCTAAAGACTTCTAAGTGCTCTTCTGCTGTGACTTCATATGCTGAGTTGTCTGTTATAGAACTTACTAATGAAATAAAAAAAAAAATCAAACCAAAAAATACATCTGATCAAAGCAGTTGTTAGAAATGACACTATTTGATAAGATCATCTACTGAAAATAAAGGGGGAAATGAGATCTGACAGAGGTAAAACCAGGTAAATAGCTTTCAGCTTTGCTTTTGTTATTCAAGAAGAGAAAGAAACAATAGGTGCTGTTTAGAGTCTGGAGCTGCCCTTGTAACCTCTGCTGCTCTTAAAATGCCTGAAGGTTATTGCATGGTTCTTGGAGGCTTTTATGCTTGCAGTGCAACTTTTAATTTTCTAACAAAAGGAGATGCAGTACCAGCCTGCTGATAAACACCGTGCAGAACACTTGGAGAGAAAAATGGAAAAATTCCTCATGCTTTTTTCCTTTCCAGTTACTGAAGTATACTGGCATATTTTTAACAGAAGAGCACTGCCTCCTATTTTAAGCTGCCAAAGCTGGAGGCTGGTTTTTAAAAAGTAGGAACATTCTTTCTAAGAGGATGGGATGTGCTTTTTGCATTCAGTAGCCCCAGCCCAAACAAATGACTTGTTGCATGCTGTTTTGGGGAGTGATCTGAACATTCATAGGGGCTGTATCTATTTCAACAAGATTCCTAATTCTTGTTGCACTGGCAAAATCAAGTCCAGTTAGCCTTAAATCCAGCCTTCTCAGCATCAGAAGTCCAGCTGCCTGGCCCAGAAGTGTTCCTGCTGGATGTGAGAAGCACCCTTTCTCCCTTTCTCTGCAAATTGTAAAGCAGTGCACAGTGCAGGCAAAACTCAGCCAGCACTTTGGCCCTGTCCTTACATGTGCTGCATGAATTTGTTGGTGTGATCATTGCTGGTGTTTAGAATACCATGCTAGCTGTGATGCTTTGTACTTGGATACTGGTGTGATCAGAGGAAAGAAGGGGTCAACTTCTGAAGGTACTGTTTTCCAGCACAGCTGAAAGTCATGGAATGTAACAGTTTTAGGAATGTACACCTGTGAGTATATAATAAGAGAGTATCTGTTTGTGTATTTTCACTGCTGACATTCAGATCAAAGGTCCTAGGTGGTGATGTAGAGAGAAAAAGGGAAAGGGGGCCACATGTCTTACCAACTCTGACCTGTCGTCTTGCTCATTGTTTGCAAGTTTTCACTAGAAAAATCAGTCATGAGGCTGCTTAGATGAAGTGACTTACTTTCAGAGGTTCACTTGGCGCATATGGATATTCAGTTCAAAAAGCTGCAGATTCAAGTCTTAGTGATTAAAAGAAGAAAGACTTATCAGCAAGTGCCGCCACTTAAATATCAAAACTGATGCTTTGGACAGCGCTGGGATATCATCACAAACACTTTAAAAAAAACATTGTGTTCGGAGGCAATGAGTATTACTCCTGGATGACTGATGCCAGAAAGGCTGACAAGTAAGCTGAGAAACATCTTAAAGCCTTTTAAGCATCTTCGACCCTTCACAACTACATGCCAGCTAAAACAAAAAGCTGAGGAGGAGTCTGTTGCTGTCTTACAGCTAAAGGAAATGTATCCCAAATGGAGGAGGATCCCCCAGGCCCTGGAAGTTGTTTAATTAATCATCACTTTCAGCCTGCTCATTAAATGGCTATTCTTTTCTCACATGGGCAAATGAAAAAGATGATTACACCTGGGAGAAACAATGACACCTGTTACAGCTTCCTTTACTGTTAAGCACAGTTTAAACAAAACCCCCAAAAACAAATTAAAAAATTAAGATTTAATTTTAGATACACAGAATTAGTAGAACTACGCTTGCTTTCTTTTTATGTAGGTTACATGGAATTTGTGCAGGTACATGTGTGTCATAATAATGTATGCTATTATACCTGGCAGTAATGCTCATATTCTTTAAGTTAATTTGCTTAAATTGGAAATACTAGCTTTTTTTTATTTATTAAGGTAGAAAGACTTTGTCAAATTCTTGCTTGCTTCCTTGACACATCTGAATCAATTTATGTATAACAAAAGTGTTTTACATGAAAGTGAAAAGTATCCTCACCAGGGTCTTCAGTGTTTTCTGCTCCTGTTGCATTAACATTTTGGTCATGATAGATGTCTTGGCAGCTTATGATGTAATTTATCATGTTGCTTCAGTGCTGGGGCTTTGTCAGCAACAGGGAATTTCAGGAAGAATTTTCCATTGGCTCAATAAAGCCAGCAGCAGCACTGTGAGAAATCTACATGGAAATCTGAGTGTAGACATGGCCTAAGGGAAACTACTTGTGTCTGATTTTGGGGCACATTTTGTAAGAAGTAGTAAGCCAGGGGTGTTGAGTAACTGTGGTCATCAAAGCTTAGCTTGCTGTCCATGCTCAACGTGCATAAGACCGCTTGCAATCTTTTCTCAAGAGGTTGTGGAAAGTTATTAGCACTTTGATAATACACATTTTTCTTTTTTTCTTTTGGGCTCTGCAGCTCCAGTTTGCTCTGGGTAAATTCCTGGGGCACATTGCTTACTGTACTCAGGCCTGGGAAGTCAGTATCTTACTAGGCGATAAAAACTGTTGTTCAGGCAGTTTGATTTAAGATATTGTTTCAGAGACAGTGAGTCACATTGAGTCCTCATTTTGCTTTATCCGGATTTATTCCAGAGAAAATGACAAGCTGGGTATAATTTGCAAATGTTTGCTTTAGTTGCGCAGTTTTCACAGTGTGTTCTCCCAGTCGAAGGCAGTAAGACCTGTGACACCATTTCACACAACCCTTGGCCACATGGTTTTGTTTTATTTTTGCTTTCTGTTGGCAAGCACTAAAGGGGGTGTTAATTCGTGGCCTGCTAATTTTGCTTAGAAGGTCTATTCAGCCATGAGCACAAAAAGGGTTACCAGCCTTGCTGTTGCCTATGGCAGCCGTGGTGCAACACCAGCATGTGCTGCTACAGTCACGATGCTGGACTATTGTAATTCCGTCACAGTAAAACCTTCAGCCCAGCTTCTCCTTTGCTTGCCCACTGCTTCTTCAGAAAGCAGCAGCATGGTTGCTTGTCAGCTGGTCATACTATATGCTAGCTGTGTCAGCCTTCTATTTTTTGGCTTGGCGTGCTATGAAATAGTGACCTGACTTTAAGATGGTGATGCTATGCATATTTCAAAGCTACGTGGTAGGACCTAGTTGCCTTAAAGATTGCTTCCTGGAGCTTTGGTCTGAAGGATGTTTGCCTTCAGATGCTAACCTGGTTTTCCCACCATTACATTGGCTACGAGCAGGAGTGGTGAAATTTTGACTTACTAGACCCTGCCCCAGCCCTTCAGGTTTAGCTTTAGTTCATTCTTCGGTCTTTTGGCCAAAGTAGCATTGTTCCAAGAGATGCAGGTCCACAGCAGCTTAAGCTCTCTTCTTCCCGTTCCTGCCTTCTCCCTTGCTCTAGAGCTGGCTCCTAGCTGATCCTGTACAAGCCACCTTACAGTCCTCAACCTGCAGACTAAGTCACAGAAAATGGAATAGTTTTCTGCAGGGTTATCTCTCAGAGCTGGCTTGTGACAGAAGTGGACGTGTTCCACCATGAGCAGCAAAGATGTGGTGGGAACAGCCAGCCTGGACAGGGGGGAATGGTAGCACGGCCCTGGCACCAACTTTCCTAGCTCTTTCCTAGCTCTGCAGTTACTACACATTTCTAAGCAGGAAAGCCTTTTCATTGCTTTATCACATGAGCAAGACAAAAGCTAGGGACATTTTATGCATCACTTTTAAAGGGTCTGGGGTGGCGTTCTTTTAAATGTTATCAAAATCCTTGTGGTTGCCAGTGACTGAGAACTGATCTGTATTGTTAAATCATTTTGCTTTATGTTTGGAGGTAATATATCAGCATAAAAATTTACAAACTAAGAAACTATACCCCTTTAACTTAAACCCAAGGGACAAGGGTACAATCTATTCAGCCCTATGCCTCTCTAATGCTTGCTTTCTGTAAAAGACTTGGCAATACCATGGCAGGCATTTTTGGCTGAGGCAAGGAGTCGATTTGCAGTATTTACATAAATATATTTTCTGGAGCAAATGCCATTCACTGTACTTCATACCTAAGGTGATCAGCCAGTGGGAGAAAAAGAGTTCATTGCTCTTTATCGTGCTAAAGAACATAAAACACTTTCTGCTTACATTTTTGCCTTTTAACTATCAGAATTTATCTTCCCTGGGGTTTTTTGTTGGTTGTTTTTTTTTTCCCTTTTTTTCCTAAAACAAGGCTAAAGAACTGAAGTAGGAGCTGTCTGAGTCTGGAATTGGGAATGACAGATCTTTTATTAAATTTATTTTCTTATTTTGGTCATCAGCTAGTGTTGAAAAAAAATAAAAATCCCCAAAACCTGAGTGTATGACATGCATAGATTTAAAAAAAAAAACAACTGAAACAAACAAAAAAACCCCAACCAACAAAAGTCTGATTAAAATGCCTTGCCCTGCCAATTGCTTAGCTTTTGGTCTCTTTATATATTTGATGTTAAAAGCCAGCAAAAATAGCTAGTGGGGTTAGAGTTCAAGGAAAGGAGAAAAAAAAAACCAATTGACAGGCAGATTTTGATACAAAAATAAAAGCAGCAACAAACATAATGCCTTCTGTCTTCAGAATAATGTTACAAAGGGTTTGTTTAAGTTTTATCCGCAGAAGGGCTTTGTTGTGTTCCAGTGATTCATAGGATAAAGTGATTTTTATGTCTTTTTACTTATATTTAAGTGGGATTTCTCTCAGATAAACAAAGTAACACACACTCAAAGACTCTTTCTGCCTCATTTAAACACCCCACCTTATCAAAACTCCATTTCCATGAGTGATGGATCTTGACTCTGGATGGGAGAATGAAGTATTCAGTTACCTTATTTTCATGTGCTAATGAAGCAGAATGTGGCTTTAGGGGGTTTCTTTTCAGCAAGGTAGCCTGTTTGGTTATGCACATGCCGCCTTCTTATGTTTCCTTCCACGTCTCTGTCTACACTCAAGCGGTGGTCTTAATGGGCAACAGTGGCTAATCTGTCTGCGTGACAACAAGCCTTGGCCTTCTTCAGCTCAGCAGGAGCACCCCTGGCCTGTAATTAGCAGAGCCATCAAACCAACTGTTTGGCTCGAAATGATTTCTTTTGGCACGTCTTGGAACAACCTTATATGCTGAAAATCTGAAGGTTGTTTTCTTGTTTCTGAATTTTCTTTGCTTCATGGAGTGCTGATGTGAGCAATGTGAGCTCTGAAATCCTCAGCCTAAGCGGCAGTAGGTTTGTACTCCAGCTGTCCTCAAAATGGGAAATGTCCAGTTTAAATGTTTGCCATTATTTGTTCAACTGAGCTTAAAAGTGCAGGTGCATTTTTGACTGAGAGTCAAACGGTTAAGGCAAGTATTTTTTATAGCATTGTCATCCTGCTGCCGATGCAGGGAGAGGTATGTATACAGCTTGGGCGCTCTTCAGTACTGGGACCCCCTCCTCTGGCAGCCTCAGCTTTACTTCCATGAGAGGTACTGGTTTAATGGGTGAGATCATTCATACTCTTGAAGCTAAGCTTTTACTTAGTGCTTGGCTGAAACAGGAGGTAACATTCAGTGCTTTACATGATAGCTCCTTAGCTGCAGTTGCATGTCCTTTTAGCACTGTATAATGAAAATGTGTGTATTGTGGGGGTTTTCCTAGCAGCTGTATGCTAGGAATTAGGTGTGTCAGCTTCACCACAATGGATGATGGAGGGAAATAACCATCCAGGAGTTAGTCGCTGCCAGTTATGAAGTTGAGGAATTGGAAAAAGGCAACACATTTTCGGTTTTTTCTTCCCCAAAGAATTAAATTAAAAAGCTTTACAAAGTACATTGAAACATATCCAAGTTTAGGTGTTGGGTTTTTTTGAGGTTTTTTTTTTTTGAGTTGTCTGAAAAAAGTGAAGAGAGGCTTAAATGGCTATGGTAAGTATAAGAATAGTCACCTTCAGTTCTCCTGTAAAGCATTAACATGGAGAGCAATAGACTTAATATGTTACACTTTTTCCCTCCAAGATTCATGAATGTTCTTAAGAATTATTCAGCAGCATAATGAATCTCTGCTCCCACTAACTGATGGTAACTAGTAAGTAAAATGAGGAAGTGTAACAAACACCAAGTATAGCACGGGTTTTGTAAGGTGCACCAATGCTACTGGGTGTTTTGGATTCTCCTGAAGGAAAAACAGGGGGACAGAAATGTATGAAAACAAAAACTGAAACCTTTGGATATTCTTTTGATGTAGTCTTTCACAAAGGTACTAAAGTAAGTGTAAAGTCCTGTCATGAATTAAAACAGGTGAAAAAAATAGGAGGCGAGTGATAAGAGTTCACAGCTTTCAACCTGGAGGAGATTCCTGTTTAAGTGGAGCTTTAAAATATTGGTATGGGGAGCGGTGTGTGTGCAGGCAGAGAGGGATCAAGAAGCAGCGGTGATCAGCAAGGTTACCCATCTGGTGGTTTGAAGTTATATATGTTAAGGCTTGTACCCCCAGAAGATAACGTGAGAAGTATGCAAGAAAATTAGGTAACTTAATAACAGATATTGTGGCTGAAGTACATCACAAACCAGATTTGATCAGTGCAGTGATGTTACTGGTTCCCCTTCATGGAAATAAGGCTGATACTGTGTTCTGCTGCAGCTGTTGAATACGGCTTTCCTACAAATGCCCCAGCCTGTGCTGGCTCCCAGGAAATTGACCTCCTGTGAAGGAAATTCCCAGCATGCTTCCCACCCCTCCAGCCTTCCAGCCCTTGGAGGGGAATTTTCATGCCTCTCCCTTATCTCTTGGCTATCCTATCTCCAAAGTGAGCTGAGGGAAAATAAGTTGTAGCTGGAGATCTGCAGAGCACCAGCTGCCTTTGGCAACCAGAGAAGCATACTGTGATCTGAATGAAGTCACAGCAGCTCTTTTATCCCTTAAATTTGGGGAAACAGTCCTGTGCTTTTTAGCTAGAGTTGGGTAAAAGAGGTTTTCGTGACTAATAACTTTGTTTGCTAATATGTGCTGTTCTGAAAAGCAAAGCAATTAACTTGCTTGGTTATGAGTTCATGAGTTCAATTTGTTGTTCTCATTAAGAGCTGGAGAGTTTTCAGTTGAAACTTTTAAAAGTTTTTAATTTCTTTAATCATTCTCAAAGCGCAGTATCTCAGAGCGTCACTTTCAAAATAAAACATGTACTTTTTAGAATACACAGACTTTCTTTGGGAACCCTTGGTGAGACATATTTTGTTTCACAGTGCTTAACGTTATTCATTTGTCCCAAACCAAAAATTTTTCACTGTGCAGAAAAAACCCAAGCCCTATTGCCGCCTTAACTGGTTTTGAGACAATTCTCCTCCTCCTCCCCTCCACCCCCTTTTCTATGTCCCTTTCTTGGATCTGCATAGTAGTGCATCTGGTATCTCGGTGTGGCTTTGAAAAAAATAAAGGGAAGCAATGTAGCAGAATTGTCTCCTGACTTGAAAAAGTAAACTTTTTTATAGTGCTGCACTCAGCGCTAGTCAGCTTGGCAAGAGCAGATACTTAATGTGCATTCGGAGCTGATAGTAAATGAAAATTAATAATAAACTGCATATCTATTTTACAAAAGTGTATTTATTCTCAGAATAAAAAGAAGTTTGTTACTTAGGCTTTTAGCTTATTTCCTAGATGTTTCTCAGTTGAGAACATCTCACTAAAGTTGTTAACTCCCGTTTCACTTTCTGGTTCTCATACACCAGTACCTCGCTGCACCATTTACATTGAAAACGGTTGCAGAGGTCTTTGTTTCCACCAGCATGTTTATTGAACTTTTTAGAAGTTAGTAAACTGTTGTGTTTTGGAAAACTCCTCAAAAAACCTAAATTTTTCAGCACCTTCCATTTTAGAATTATGATGATAATGATAGGAAAGAAAAAAAATGGTGGTAGAGGTAGTATCTTTTACATTTTCTATCGAGGAGAAATGTTGAGTTCACTTTATAGTGAGATGTGTCTTGGGGACTGTGATACAGCTTTGTATGTTTAAATGCATAATACCTAGGCATGAATGCTGTGTGAGAAGCAGTCGTCTTACTGAATCTCATCTTACTGTAGAGGGAACTGTGAAAGTTTTATGATCATACAGTGTAACTTTTGTATATAATAGGTATAACCACTGAATTCAGAGTACTGAATTGCAGTATTCAGTGCCTAACAGTTTATAAGATATTTGGGTGTGTTATTACTTCATAGATGCACAGACTAGCAGTCCTCCTTCTGCCTGGTTATAGTTAAAGAAATCTCTACTGAGAAATATAAAGCAAACAGTCTCAATAACCAAGCAAAACCAGTAAGAATTGAGAGAAGAGTACAAAAATAGCAAAAATCATCTCAAGAAGGGAAGTCTGCCTCCCCAGTGAACTGATTAAAAACTGAAGATTAGCATTTAGATCATGCCGCTTCTGGCATATCAATAATCTTATGCAGATGTATAGTGCCACTGAATTGTCTTGCAGCAGCATAGGCAGACATGTATCTTGGGGAAACTGAAAGCATTTACAGTTAAAAACCTATACCACTGAGTTAAATTCAGCCTGCAAACCTTCTTGCATAAGTAATCATAAAGCCACACTTAAGGCTGTTGTGTGTTGGATTTCACTTCAGCTTCTGAGTAATCTTAAGGACCTGAGCAAGTAAAGCCATCGCAGTAGCCTGTTCTTGAGGTGACCAGAATATGGTAAATTTCAGAAATCCACATCTGAAATAAGAGGTTGCAAGCTCTTTACCAAGTGCAGACAAAGAAAAAAGGCTCTTTGATGTGGCTGTAGTGTAGTATCAGCTTTGTCTCTAACAAGACCTCTGTGCTTCAAACTTGATTTGTGTATAAAAGGCTGTACTGTTGGATGGAAGGGCTGATACAGGCTTATCCTGTCATCTCCACCCCCACTCGCCTTCTGCACCTCTCAGGTCATCTCTGTTTTGGCTGGCTTGAGTCTCAGCCAGCTAGTCATCATCCCAGCCCAATCACCTAAAAACCCCGGATAATCCCATTGGAGTGCATAAACCAGAGCAACCGTAACAGCAATAAACAATTGCATAGCAGCTGCTTATTGCAGATGTACACCCACTGGAGATGCCTTGGGAGGCAGGGGGACCTCAAACGCTGCTGCCCAGAGAGCAGGCACGTCGTGTAGCAAACAGTGCCTTTGGTGTCTCCCCCTGGTTCCCAGCATGCAGCAATTTTTCTGCCAACAGCAATTTGTACTTCAGCTGAATGTATACCTCTTCTTAATATTAGCATTGCCTTTTACCTCACTGCTACTCCTGCCGCTTTCTGTGCCTGTACATAGTAAGTACTTCAGGGTACATAATAAGTACTGAAGGGTCCCTCTTTCATGCTTTCCCCTAGCACAATCCTCCTTTGCCCAGGAATTCATTAGTGTAAAGGAGCTAGTTTTGGTATACCTCATCTGACAGCGTAAGATGGGACAGTGGCCTTCTTTCAGCCATAATTATTTACAAATTAGATTGCTATAAGTGGAGATGTGAATATGGTAAACTTTCCAATACGGTATTGTAGACTGTGGATGTGGTAGGAAAATGTTAAAGGATGAAATAACTAGGAACCTCCAGTGAGGCAACTTCACTGCCCTTCTGCTATGCTTTTTTCACGCTACCACTGCCTTTTAAGTAGCTTTATGTTTTGGAAAAAAAGAGGTTAGGTATTCTGCTAGGTAAGAAATGTCTTGTCAGTCACATTAATGTAATTAAGCTGTTACATGGATCATTGGTCCTTGTACTTCAGCCATGAAATGGCGTTGGCCAGTTTGAGAAGAATCCTTAGCTCCTGCATAGGTAGTGCCTGCTTTAGGGCAGCCGGTCAGGGAAGCTCATGAGGGGGTCTTCACTTCCTTCAGAATTCAGGCTGTCCATATACATGGCAGAAGATGGGATTTAGCAGTTAGTTAAGGACATTCTCAACTTGATTATTGAAAACTAAAGGGGTCCCACATAGTATCACAGCAGAATAGCCACTGTTGTGGTGCGTACATCGGCATGCTTTCTTGTTGCAGCGACTTGGGGTGCTGTGGCATAGAAGGATGGCCCGGGGAGCCCTGCCTTGCCCAAGCCCCACTGCATCCAGAGCCAGAACACAGCACAGCATGGCATCGGGCTTGCACTGGAAAAACACTTTCACTGGCTCCAAAGTCTGGGTGTCCGGTTAGGGTGTCATCGTGTTTCAACTGCCGAATGACTAATGCCCGGCCCAGGCAAACTGGTGGTAGTAGCCGTTTCTGCTGTCCTGCTTCTTACCTCTCCATCCCAGAAAGTACTGATGTTTCCAGCTCTGCCGATACAGCGCTGGTTGCGCTGGCGTATAAAAATGATTAGTGACCAGCTATGCAGTGTAATTGCTAGCATGGCTGTGGTTGAAAAAAATACTTATGTTTGGACTTCAGGCAGGAGCTTGAGCACTGAGCTGCCTGTTATGCTTTTGCTGTGGGGAGTGCAAGAATGAGAAGTGATGGGTGAGGTATGCCTACAGCCCCTTCCTCCCACCCCATGGACTCACGGGGCAGAGCTAACGTGCCAGGTAGGGCACTCTGCTCCCAGCCTGGAATGTGGTCTCCTTTTATTGATTTTCTCTTATTTTTCAAAACATACTGCAGAGTATTTACCAGGCCATAAAAAATACACTGTGAGGAGTTATCATGTATAATTGCAGCTGCCAGGATGAGAAAAGTCCTATTTGTGAAGATGGTGATAGTATTTAGAGGGGACTGAGTTACTTTGGGTTTTGATGTTGTGGTGTTTACATGCTACCGTACAACACTCAGCACAGCATGCTTGAGCTCCTAGTGTAAACGAGTCACAGCTCCGCTCTCCCAAAAATGTCTTCAAACAGGGGCCTGTAAGTCAGAATAGCAAACTTGATACCTGTGGTGCCCAGACCCCCATCACTGTGTGGCTGTGAGTGGAGTAACACAGGTCTCTCCCCTGTCATTTGCTCAGCGAATGAAGAGAGAAGACACAAGTGGAAAAGGTGACCAGCATGATTCCCACGTTGGCATGTGGGCAGCAGGTGTGCTCGCAGTGGCTGCCTGCCCACAGATGGGGCTGTGAGTTGTTACAGCTACTGAAACTGGACAGGTTGAGGGAATTCAGAAGGCAATCTGTTGATTTGTGTCCCCCAGATGACTCCTGTCCCTGATGATGGCTGCATTAAGGAAAACAGGGCTGCTTATCAGGCCTCAGTTGTCACTCATCAGCCAAGCAGTTGTTTTTTCCCAAATACTGCTCAGAGAGCGACACATAATATATGGTGGAGGCTGTATTGTTTTCATTTTTTTCTTTTTAAACAAGGCAATTATTAATTGTAAAGGAGGTATTAGTCAAAGGAGATTCATACCTCCTGGCAAGCTAATCCACCCTATAATCTTTTACTTTTGGTTATATGGTTTAACATGTTTGTATGGCAGAGTGTTAGCTGTTATCACATGTTTGTGTCGCAAATCAGTTTGGTCAGGTCTAGATCTGCTGCAGAGGCACCTCAGATCACAGCTCACATGAGGGACTGATCCTCCAAGTATCATCCTGGGAATTTCTCCTCCATGCATCAGAAATCTAACTTTTTTGTTATCTGGGTAAGGAACAAAAGAGGAGCTGATAGAACTCACTCATTGCTGTTAGCCATGAAGCAGCCATGACCTTGTTTGTTTCGAGCTAGTTTTTGGATGAAGAAGGCATTGACATTTCTTTCCCCTCCTTTTAGATTGATGGGTGGAAGCAGTCCTTGGGATTTGGCTATTTTCAAAACAAAATATTTGACCTGAAAGGTAATATTTATAGCAGGCAGCTAATAGAAAACACGCTTGCCCTCTCTCTGTGTCTCTTGTGTATGTGTGTGTGTGCACTCTGGGTTCCCTCCTGAGCCTGACCTCTGCTGCGCACACTGTAGCTTCATTGAATTCACCTTCTATTCCCTTCTCCTGATAAATGAATCACTGGAAGCAGCAAGGCTCGGTATGCGGGGAAGCAGGGTGCAGGAAGTTCATGGAAGTCCCGTGCCATTCTGACCCTCTGCAAATGTCCCCTCCTGCTGGAGTGATGGATGGCACGGGGCTTCTGCGTCAGTCACTTGTGAACTCCGAAGGTCACCCCAGACAGCGTATTCTCTCTTTGGAAAGACACCCTGGAGGGATGTTGATTTAGTGACATCTAGCAAGGACTGACCCTGTCAGTCAGTGCAGTAATGTTGGAGTGGGGAATGGTGTTAGTGTTGGGTCACTGGATGTAAAGCAGGAGAAAATGATAGCTGGACTCCATAAAAGCCCTCGTCTGGGTCACTGATTGGATCTGGCAGGTGGGAAAGGGCTATTTTGGATGAGGTATCTGGCTGAAAGAGCAACTGCAGTCCCAGCTTTCTTGCAGCAGCAAGTGCTTTGCATTTGAGCAAGGACTGGGTAAGGCCTTCTTATTTGCTTGCAAACAGGTGCTCTCCCATTTTTTTCCTCAAGGAAAAAATATCAGTGGGATGGTAGGGTCTCTTAAGGAGCTTAAAAATGCCTGTGTGATTAGAAATGGTGGCTGTAGTTTTTTAGACTCCAGTTTTCTGTGAAGTTTGGATTTGAACACATCTAATTTTTCTCATGTTTGAACCCCTGTGTGCATGTTAATAAATCCATTATTGTTCAGTGAGGATTTGCTGTGATGGGGGACTGGCTTGGTGGGATTCAAGGTAGGCACAGAATAGGCAGTGAGGTGCCTATGTCATTAAGATGAATGCAGAGGTGGTGGAAGCAAACAAGGTGCAAAAGCAGCATCTGGAGTGAGATGTGAAGAACCTGAGCTGGAACAAATACAATTCTGGTCTCCCTTCTCAGCCCCTACTCAGATGCAGAGCTGGTGGGCTTACCATTGAGGCATTCGCAATACTGTAGTCTGGCCATAGCCGTAGACTTACCATATTATTTGAAAACACATCCTGTTTTTTTCCAGACAGAATTGCTGGTACACCAAACAGCAGTGGCTTCACAACAGTCCTGGAGACCCGACATGAAAACCTAGTATTCCGCAAACATCACAAAGTTCCTGTTCTTGGTTTAGACGTTACAGGTTTTAACAGAGTTCATACTCGAATCAAGTTAGAATTTGTGTGAATTTAAGCAGAGTATTTAATAAAACTCTACTTAGACTGGGCCGTGGTGAGGCAGGATTGCAGAGATACAGACTGTGATCAACACTCAGCAGGAGGCTGTTTAGATTAAATACCAACTGTCTTGGAATGGTGGGAAAAGTTTCAGACAGAAGTTTTATTTACTGGTTTTTTGGACAAAGTTGTGGGCTTGCAGTATTATTTCAGGAATTCTGCTGGACAGATAGTTTTCCTCCTTGAAGAAATGTTCTTTGTGCATTGCAGTGTTCTTGAATTCAATGACTCCCTTACATATCCTCTGATGTATACGGCTGAGATCCAATTTGCTCCCCTCCTTTATCTCCTTACTGTGAGACTGTAATCATCCATTTGCTTTCTTTCAGTCTGCATTCTTTTTGCCAAGAGAAAGACAAGGGAGAACTTTCGTTTGGGGCAAGAAAAAAAAGCTTCGCAATTTTGTAATTTTTCTTGATTTTTTTTTTCCCCTTTTCCCTCTTTCCTTTTCCATTTTTCATGTTGACCTTCCTTCTCACCTTTCCTTTTCCTGTGTCCTATCTAAAGGGGAGGGCTTACCCTCCCTTCTCATCTACTCTCTTATTTTTGAAAATAAGAATGATGACTGATTGTTTTATCCCCCCTTGTTGTTTATCTACTTACTTGTCCACACCTGTTTCTTTCACTCTAGTTTCCTTCAAGTTTTAGCACGTATTTTCTCTTGTTCTGCCTTTTGCTTTTTGTTTCTCCCCTGTGATTATGCTGGATCCCCTGGTCTCCCCTCTCCTTGTTTCCTAGCTGCCAGCCCTGGGCTTGCTTCCTCCTGCCCAGCCCCAACAGAAGACTTGGCAGCTTGGCTGAGCAGCACCCACTGCCACTGTGGTGCCTTTCCATTTCTCCCAGCACCGCAGCATCAGTTTGAGCGCTAATGTGATTTGCATAATTTTATTTTGGGGTCAACCCTTTCAATTGCTAATGCATGTAGGAAGCACCATAATGACTATGTTATGGTGCCAGGCTTGAACTGCATAAAACAGGGTCCACTGACTTACTTTCAGAATGAGTGCGCAGTATATAAAAATCACAGAGAGGAAAAATGATACTCATGCAGTCAATGTCCCTGTAAACAGAATGAGTGATTCCATAAACAAATGTGGCAAGCACCTCCCTAAAATTAAGAAAAACGCATGTTTCCTGTAAGACTGCTTCATGTTTATATGGGGTCTACTCGTCTATTTCTGGCTCCATAAAGTGAGCAATACAAAATACTGGAAATTATAGTTAGACTCTTTCTCACTTAGGCAAGTAAGTGAGATTTCCTGTTTCTCCTTGTCATCTGGCTACCATGATGGAGATATTTTTTGCAGTTGCTAATTCTGTCTAAAAGTTTCTCTTTTTTAGGCATTCTTAATTGCTGCAAAGTTTTCCTGAAATCAGTTTTACTAATTGGTGTCTTTCTTTTGCCTCAGTTACTTTTCTTTGTCTGACTTGGGTCTTGGAGGTTCCAGGTGAGACTGTGCCTACCAAAACAGTCAGTGGAACTACACAGTCCTTGTCACACAGCACTGTGAAATAAATCACCACACAATGGGCCTTGGCTGTAATGGGCTAAAAGCAGCTGCCCTCCAAAAGCCACAGACACAGGCGTGCACTGTAGGTCAGCAGGGAGCTGGTTGGAAGGTGGAAGTCTTGCAGGCACAAACTAATCAAAGAGTCAAATGCTGGAACAAAATGAACTGGCCCCATGGCCTGTGCAGATGGATGGGAGGGAAGTACAAAGACTGAAGTATTTCATCTGCAGAGGTGCAGTTTAAAAGGCTGATGTGTGAAGTGTGGTACTGCTCAGCATAAGCTGAGGAAGCCCGGATGATCTCAGTCGTCAAGTGAACCTTACACTTCTTTGTGCGAGCCATGCAGGACAGGCTTTGCAGCTGGCATCCACTGACCATGTCAGAAAAAGAAAGTGACGTAGACTTTGTAGAATACAGGTACTTTTTATTAATAATTCCAACAAAATACAAAAATTATAAAATTTGTTAAAATAAAACTGAAAATACTGAAAGCCTTTGGTCAGAATTGACTCAAGCTCAAACTGAAACTATCTTGATTTTTCCAGTATTGCAGTGAAACCAAATACATATTAAATCACTGTAACAGTTAACATCCTCATGTCTTTTAAGTAGTCTAATGAAGTTTTTGTTTCCAATAAAATAATTTCACCAAAGCAACATTTATCATCTGAACTGCGCTAAGTAGGTTAATCAAACTGTAATATATTAAATGAACCACAAACACCACATCAGTTGTGCAAAGCTCTCTGGTTACACTTTCAGGTCTTGCATCCTAGTTACTCCTCTTCCATCCTGCCCAGCATAGAAATGCTGTAACACTTTAAAAACTCATAGCTCTTAACCAAAACCCATACGTGAACAATTTCAAGATGCACAGCACACTTTTAAATACTGTCTCCTGCAGACCCTTGCAGTGCTTAAGCACAGACTGTTTCTTGCAGGACCTATCTCATAAGAGCTTTAGGGGAGGGTCCCATAGGGACAGTTTCATCTTCTTGTCCTGACAACGAAGAAACTGGAAACACCCTTGCTATTTAGTTTAAAAAGATGTCAGCAGACATTGGAAAATTAAGATGGTTAAAAGAGAAGAAACATGAGTGAAAAAAGCTTCACAGGTTCTCAGCTCGTGCAGCGTTCTCGTTCATGAGTGGCAGAAGTGCGAAGTAGATGGCACTGAGCTTCTCATGAGTTGTTTTCAGCAGGGTAGAGACAGACTGATCCTTGGATGGTGTCCATTGACTTACACAGCTTCCTCTTTCCAAGGTGCTTCCTTGCAGAAGGTGTGACCAAAATGGCAGGCCATCTGAGATTATGCTAAATTACGGTGCTTTAGGAATGATGCTTGGTGTTGGACAAGCAGTAGCCACCACAGGGATGTGTACCATGGCAGCTCTGGTTTGTAAGCAGCTGGATCCATGTTTGCAGGAGGTCTCAAATAATGCATTTCTGTTTGCAAATGTTTAAACAAAATTTTAAAGTAGTTTGGGGTTTTGTGCCAGGGTCTATGAGCACCCCTCCATGTGCCCCATCAAAATTCCTCATGAGGAAGGCCACTTCAGAAGGTATGCTCTTCTGTTGTTGTAACAGCTCTACTTTCCAGAGAATTAAGCATAAAACTATAATTAATACGGTTATGAAAACAGACAAGCAGCCTCTCTAAATACAAGCATACAGCTCAGTAGCTAAAATGATTGCATATCAGCAATAAAAAAATAAATTCCTGTACAATAAACATCATTTTCTCTTTTGCTAATCTAAAGAGAAACATTCTTGTTCTTCATGTAAACAAGGCAACTGTAGTTACTTTCCTATTTTGGATTTCATCAGTGCGTTGTCACAGTTTATTTTCCAAAATCTAATAAAATGGATGGGAAAAATTCTTTGAAACTCATTAAAATGAACCTTAATATGTATAATTTAAAATGTGGTTTCTCTGCTTCTACAAGCTGTTTGCATGCTATGCTATACTGCTGGTTTTGGATCTCTTAGATGAGGGAAGAGTGATGAATAATAAAGCTGCAGCTTTCCCCAGTGTAGGGGTGACTGCTTGAACAGAGATTTCTACCAACACAAAGAGAATTTGTGAGAAGGCGTAAGGCTGCTATTTGTTGTGGTAGCTTCTGAGCCTAAACAATAACTCTGCAAATTGAACATAGGGGTCTCAAATTGCTGCCTCATACCAATTCCCAGGATATTTCAAATCTCAGCTGAAAACAAAACCCCAAACTTTTCTTTTCCATGGGTTTCTGCAAATAATGTATTCAGGTTGGGTCTGTGTCCTCTCTTAAAAATTTGGTCCTAGGTTCTGGCTCTGAACCAATGGCAAAATTGCAATCAGGAAAAATACAGTTTTAACTTGGGTCTGTATTGAGACCATTAATTTTATTTTCAGTCATGCAATTTCAAGACAAGATCATGAATTAATGCAAATTTTTAAACTGTATTTCGACAGTTTCACAGCACACACAAAAATCACACAAAGGTGATTTATAGCTTATCACTTGCAGCATCATCAGGAAGGTTTTATGTGGGCCTGAATTTGTTCCATGTGCTCACAGTAGCTCTGAATGGCGCAACCTCCTGTAATGTTTTAAGTGTCACAGAAGTATGAAAATATACATTTCTCTGTCACTGTTAATGTGATACTGAGCTGTGACAGATTTATGAAAGAAGCTATGTCTAAGAGGCACTATTTCTATATGAGGTACTGCAGGAAATATGTGAGAAATGGTGCAGAGTTAACACACTTTGACAAAAACTATGGGTTCAATGTCTTGCACGTATAGAGTATTATTTTCTTCTCCTCTCCCAGATTAGTATATTGTGTTTAGATGACAGAGGTAGTACAAATAATGCTCTAGCTCTGCAAACATTCAGTGGGATTGCCCATGGCAGAAAAGCTACATTCATTTGTCAGATAGGCAATTTAGAGAGATAGTAGGATTCATAACAGAGCATTTTGCTTGCTTGCTTGCTTATAAACGGTTTATTTTTGGCTGATCTTAGGTTGGCTGTGTGCAGACGGCATCAAGCCATGTTCTGAGGCAAACCTGCTTTGTTACGTTTTGGAAAAAATGGTTTGGATTATGGTTTTCCCTCAAATTATTAACAGGCACAAATGGTGTTTGATTTAACTTGCTTTTTATTTACGTAATGATCAATAATAGCGTAATGTCTGAATTAACTTGGAAATCATACAACTGTTTCTGTTTGACCTGGTTTCTACATTTGGATGAGTTTCCTTTTTCTGCATATAAATATCCATAAAAACATGTTGACAATTTCTGGTCTCACCTAGTTATTCACTTTTTTGTGGCTACTGCTATCTTTATGAGTTTGATTCTCACACACTTATGTACCCATGTTCCACTTGATGGCCTGTTAACACATATTATACAAATAAACCCCCCTCAGTTTCATCTCATTCTAGTGTAATATTCTTCTCAGAGAATCACAGAATTAAGAGATAGGAAGGTCAACTTGTACGTGCTTTTTAGTTGTGTAAGACTGTTCCCCAATTCCAGACTCTTATCTGTTCTTTTTGATTATTTTTATTACTTATCAGTTGTCTGTTACTTAATAGATGGCTAGATACCATGTTATTTAGGTAGAAAGCTTTCTTTGCCCCTGAAGCTTGAGCAGTTAGTCATTTATTATTATCCGCAGAACATTGTTTTTCCTATGGAAAGACTGGTAGCTATGCTGTTTATAAGCTGGCTACTAAGAAGGCGTAAAACCCCATACAGTTCTGACTGTTCCTCTATACATGGAAAGTACAAAATAATTTAAGAACTGTGTTTCTCCTTTTTACTCAGGCAATGTTCCGAGTAAGATTTCAGCAGAATTGCTTTTGTGATGCAGCAAAAAAAAACCTGGCCGAGGACTCCAGTTTGTCCTCACTCTCTTTCTTTCTCATTTTTATGTCTTGCAAGCAGATATCGCCGTTACCCAAATTAACCTTTTCTGAGTTTTGCTTTCCTGCACCCCCTGTATTTGGATCAGGCTTCTTTCTGGGTGGGGCGAAAAGTGAACTCCTCTAACATACAGTACAAATTAGGTCTTTTTAAAAACAAAAACTTTTCTTAAGAATAGCTGTATTTTCTTTCTGACAAAAGAAGGGAAAACACAAGTGCGCACAGTAAATCAAGAAGTCAAATGTGTGTAATCTGATGCCAAGTGTAAACATGTATGGACTTTACAAGGCTTGCCGACACTAGATACTCTGATTTTCTTTCATTTGAAAAAGTGCTTTTGAGTTTTCACAGTAGTGCTTGCAAGAGGCAGTCAAAATCGCAAAGTGAATAAAAGCAGGTCTATACAACAGCTCATGTTGAATCAAGGCTTTTCTAATTTTTTATGGACACAGTATTTTCCACTTAGAGTAGCTAATATAAATTTGGTAGATCTAGCTCCATATGCAGCAGGGCTTTTTGGCAGAAAGTTTCTTAAGTGAATACTATAAAAAGCTGCTAAAGAGTGAAAATATAGTCCCTCATATAGTAACAAAACTGTTTGATTCCAGGGGAGGTTAAGCACCTAACTACCTCAGGATATTGGCCCTAAAGACCACCTGAATACCTTTCCAGCACCGAAGGCCTGAATACCTACCTTTCTGTGTTGGCTGAAGGAAAAACATTGCAGAAGTTAGCGATTTAATAAATAAAAATGTTGTCTTGTCTTCACTACTATTCTATCAGGCTGCTGCTGTAACAAATCATGGTATTACTCCATTTGTGCAGAAGTACTGCTGTAAAACTAAATTTTCAGGCTGCTTAACATTTGTACTGAACGGTTCAAGCTGTGTTAATTATCTATCTGTGAGTGCTCTGGTACTGAATGTTGGTTGGGTAGATCCCAGAGGTCTGCCAAGGAATTTTTCACATAATTTTAATGTTAACAGTATTTTTGTAGCTGGGTATTTATTTTAAACATAAGACCAGAGTTTCTAAGCACTAAAAAAAATCACATTTGCAGTTGGTGAGTGGGACTTCTGTTCTTCAGCCTTACCTCTAATTACAACCCATGACTGTTAGAAGGGGTGTTTCATTTTTGCTTGTTCATGCTTTAGAGCAGTTACCAGATTGCTTTGATACTGTTGTGAGGAGGCAAATGTATGAATTTAGCCCTCTACATATCTTCTGGAGATGGTGAGGCATGTGGTAGTCTTTATTTCTGGCAAAGAGGGAGATACTGATCAACATGCAGTTACAGGAGCTTTTCTGTGCTGAGAGACAGCGTGCCTCACAGTGGACAGTCTGAGACTCTGATGTCCTGGCATGCAAGGAAAATGAAAGATCAGGGAGATGTTACATCATCTTTCTTCCTCCCCTCCCTCCTCTTCCTCACTTGGCGGTGGCTGAGGGCTGGTTCAGCCTACCATGTGAGCTACAGCAGCCATAAGACTGGTCCAGCCTAAGCCACTTGGCACTTCTGAAAAAAATTGGGCACCAGAATCCAGCTTGAGGAATGGATGACTTGCAGCTCTGGAGAAGCATGGTGCTCGAGGAGCTGTATTGGTAGTTCAGGATTGCCATAATAAACCCATGAACCTAATGCTGGGCTTTCCCCACATAGGCCTATAGGCAGAAAGGACAGCAGGATGCTGGGTTCACCCAGTGTCGGTGACATCCTATGGCTGGCAAACTCCCACCTGCCCCAGCCTGGACACATGGAGCAAATGTAGCACTATCCAAGTCCCCAGCCCCAGAGCTGTCTAGGGAGCGACTCATTCCCTCCTCATAACCACCTTGGGCACAACCGCTTCAGTAGGTTGTGATTGCTCCTCAGGAAAACTGACAGGAAGGGATGGGATGGCTTGCTACCGCCTGCCCTGCTTGTGCCACCAGACCTGAGGGACACCTTCTAAAGAAGGATCTAGAAAAGCCTAGATGGACTCATACAGTGCTTCTCTTTCCCTCCCCTCCTCCCTGAAGCTTTTTCCATGTAAAAAACCCAGAGAACTGGCTCCTAGAAGTCATTTGGATTAATATAAACTCTTGATAGTGTCACGTAGCCCTTGGAATAATTCCCAATAAACCCCGGCTTATTTGGAAAAATTGCTTCTTAAAAGAAATGCACAAACATTGGTCTTGATCCAAAGCCATGAAATCAACAGGGAGACTTTCATTACAGAGGGCTTTGGATCTGGCCCATTGGTGGCTATGACCAGAATGATGGTCTGTTACAATAAATCATTTTTAGATTCCTAGTTTACAGATGCCTGCAAAGTTTTGGTGAGAGGAGAAAGAAAAGAACAACCTTCAGCTGCCTTCCAGTGAAATCTCCTTCTCTTTTCCAAACTCTTTGAAACTGTAATTTATGGACTGTCTTATTATTCTACTTTGAATGCAGTACCTTTTCTTCTCTCTTTTTACAAAGATTAGAGATATATCTATAACGATTTAGAATGCAGAGTGAATTAGCTGTGCCAAGGGCTTCTGATGTTTTTAATTTTCTTTTTTTGTTTTCCTTAACTGCTCAGTTTTTTGGATTATCTGAATCCATAGGTCATAGTTTAAATACCCATGACACAAAAGAAGAGACAGAGAGAACAGCAGGGACTGAAAGAAAAATTTGAAGTTTGCTGTAGTTAATGTGTTATGTATTGAGTTCTTCATTGTGCTTCTGCAGAACAGAAGCTTGAAATTGCTTATTTGTTAGTATAATTTGCTTTGCATCCAGTTTTTTATCATTTGAGTTTGGGTATTATTTTTTTTTTGAGAACAGTGGACACAGTGCACTTGCTTTGTCAGAAAACTACAGGCTTCACTAGAGGAGAGTTGCTAAATACAATAATACAATGAAGAACAAAGTATTGGTTTAGAGGTTGGAGAATGGAGTTTGTATGAGTTAAGAGTATCAAGGTAGAATGTTTTACCTGCAGGAAAGCCAAGAAAAATATTTAAATTGGTGCAGAAAATATGGGGTCTTTAGATTATCACTTGTAATATAATCAAACCCCATCTTCCAAGAACTGTGAGTCAGGCTTTGAAGTCATGAAGTTGTTTTAAAAATCACAGATTATGAAAGTAATACTTTGAATATTTGAAGGCTTTAATTAGCCTTCTGGGTTTGGTGCTATTAGATTTCAGTTTCAGGTTTTTCTTTGTCACCAAGAAGACTAGACACTTCATTTCTTTCTCTCATGAAGGCTGAGATCCCCACAAAATCATGATTTTTTTAATACAAAGCTTTACAGAAAGCCTGTCTGGTAAGACTCAAAGTAGAATTCTTAAATGCTCACAGCACTGGTCTTGCATAAAATACAAGCTGATAGTGGATAAGCAGAGTCTCCAAACTAACTCTAATAAACACATTCTGTTCCTCACTTCATCTGATAGATATCACTGTAACATCCTTAAAAGTTGTGCTCATAAATTCTTAAAGGAGCACCTGTTACCCTTAACTGTGCAGAACAGTCTCTGCTGTGCCTGCAGTGGGAGAGGTTCTCCATCTCCCAGGCCACGCTGGCGGCTCCAGGTGTGTCTTCTGCTATCCTTTGTACTGAGGAAGGAGAAAGCAGGGGGCAAGAGGGTGCAAAGTGGGCTCTGTCTGTCTCTCTAATTAGCAGCTCTAATTAGTTGTCTTTTTCCAGAAGCCATGGAAATGGTGGAGGGGTGACACTAGTAGTAGGTTTTCCCATTGACAAGTCTGGAAATTAGGTAGAGACTGACATTTTTCAGGTCATCCACAACAGGCAATAGCACATCTGAGGAATTGATGCATGGGCAGAGAAGCAGCACAGGATGCTTTAGAGGGTTTAATTTACTACCCTGCTAGGATTAGAAGTATGGCTGTATGGTGTTTTAAGTGTTCCAGAGAGATGAATTAAACTCTATTCTTCTGTTAGGCTCACAGTGAAGACAGTAATGTTCTGGAAACAGGACCAGATTCACAAATAAGTGCTATATCTTGGACCAAACTTTTGGACTCATGTGATGGCAGGATCTCATGAGTGAGCTTTGATTGTTTTTTCTGGAGGAGGTAAGAACGCTGAAGAGAAAAGATGGTCCATATTTTTGCCCTTAATTTTGAAAAGGGGTGACCGTTTCAAGTAGAAAATGAGTTCTAGCTGGGGTTGGGACACCTGGGTTAGGATGAAGATGTCTTACTGAGTCCCAAGTGAGGAAGTCTAGGCAGTCGCAGGGAAGAGACACAAGGTGATCTGAATGGCTAGGCCATGCCCTCCCTTGTCCATCAGTTCTTCTGGCTGGAGCAGGACAGTACTGTGCAAAGGGAACATACTAATTCCTGATTTTGCTTGTCTCACTACATCTTACCAGCTCCTTTTTCTGAATGCATGAGACTGAGCAAACAAGGAGAAGCTGTGGCACAGAGATGGGGACTGATGTGTGGAAGGTAAAAGGCCTCTTAGTCCCCCCTTCGACCAAGAAAATCCATACTTGGCCCCACTTGTGCAAGTTACTGCCTCTGGTTTGAAGAAATGGTTAAACCAGTGTACATTGGTTTGGGTTATTTTTCTGTTTTTGTTTTTGTTTTTTTGGTTGGTTGGTTTTCGGGTTTTTTTGTTTTGTTTGGGGTGGGTGGTACACTTTTGAGGTCTTTATAATGCTGAATGCCCAGAGTCTACATGCTATCGTTTATGTAAGTTGATGTGATTTCTTTAATATTCTGCATTCCTGCAAATACAGGATTATTTGCTTTCCAGCTTTTGAATGGTACAGTAGGATGTGTATATATATATAGATGTGTGTGTGTGTGTAGATGTGTTCACTTATGGTAAACGTGGAAATGGAGGAGACTTGAGAAGGATAAATGAAGAGTCAAAGTGAATCTCAGAGGAGATAAGTGGTGAAAATGGGTAAACAGAAAACTCCACTTCTGTGGGAAAACATGGAGGAACAAAACCACAAACAGGAGAGGAAACAGCCAAATCTAAACAATGAATTGCAGCAGCAAGCTGCAGCAAATGTGATTTTAAAGAGCAGAGTGATCACAACAGACATGCGTCACTGCAGAAGATCAAGTATGTCAGCACTGCTTTCCTGCTTCCCCATCCCCAGTACCTCCATGGAAAGCTCAGCCTCTCCTGTCCACCTTATTTGTTCAGTAGTGGACTTCATACGACTGATTCAGTTCTCATTAAACTGATTTACTGGGCTTGCTGGCTCTGCTCAGCTTCAGTTTATTCCTACTTTGTTTAAAATTCGGGAAGTGCTGGGGGAGGGGACAGGACACTAATGGCCATTCTCATGCAAGTGGAGTGGTAGCTGATTTATTGCAAAGGTTATAAAGGAAAAGTATTAAGTGTGTTCCATTCTGTTTGGCAAAGCCATCCTGCACAATGTCCAACAAAACCCAGAGACCGCTGGTTTGTACCAAAAAAAAAAAAAAAAAAAAAAAAAGGGAGGAAGGGTATGCGTGTGTGTGGAGGGGGGACGCTCCACCAAAGATGTGCTCTTCTTCTTTTGAGCATTAATTAAGACTGTAAATCACAGGCAACATGAAACAACTGTATTCGATGGAACGTGGACAGTTCTGGACTTCTGCTGTGCTTGTGCGATCAGTTTGAATACCTACACTGAAACACTAATGGGAGAGCAAACTTCAAAGAGAAATTTTGGCATGAAGAAGTGGTCTGCAGGACCATTACATGGATAAAGTTGTAAAATAGACTCCTCTGTGCAAACAGGGGATGGAGGTGGAATGAAAGTTTGAAAGGTTTATAGGAAATCAGGCTGCTTTTCCTTTTCATGCCCAAAGTCAGTCCCACATTAATTTGGTCTTGTCTTGAAATAGGCTCGTGTATTCGTGTTTTGAATGAAAGGGGGGAGAGGAGGGTGGCAGCAAAAAAAAAAAAAAGGGTACTTGAATAATGAAAAGCTCACTTAATTGTCTTTAAAATTAATTTTCCTTCCCTAATAAATAGTTGAGGAAGGTCTTTTGTCATATCATAAGTAATGGTTGTTACACATTCCCAGGTTTATAGAATTTAAAGCCTAAATTTGTTATGATCAAGTAGTTTTATCTTCAGCAGAACATGAGTTATAGATAGCCAGTAATTCCAGCACAGATACCATGTCCTAAATGAATGTGCTAAAGCTCGTTTTTAGGAAGCCATCTAATCTTGATTTAAAGGCATTAAGTAATGCAGAACACCCACCACCACCACCTACCACCCCCACGTCAGGTTGTTCACTTTGTTATTATTTTTTTAAATAAAACTTAATCTTTAATATTCTGCTTTATTTCTCCATGACTTCATCTAGTTTCAGTTTCTTGCTATCGTGTCTCTACTGGGCTGCAGTGGAGCTGTTGTAGTGTAGTTGAGAAGATGATTTTCACCCATTGTAAAATATGGTCCATTTGTTCCTCATTTTACTTTGGTGTAAAGCTACTGGATGCAAGTAACATCTTGATGAAAACCGGTCTGTCCTTAATAGTTAATTCACAAGCAACATATTTCCCAGCACAACATATTTACGTAATTATAAGTAGACTTCTGTCCAACTACTTGTCCGGGATTCCTCAAAGCATTTTTGGTTTGCCAAGTGTGGTTTGAGATGTTATTCATAACATGGGGGATTCCAGAATGACTGATGAGGTTAATTTTCCTTCTTGTAGAATATGATATTGTAATAGAGATGCTCTCTTTAGATATGCAAGACGTAAAAAAAAAATATTTTTAAAATTTAAAGAATAACTTTGAAAATGAAATCTGGAGTTAACTGCCCAGAGAGGCTGTGGATGCCCCTTCCCAGGAACTGTTCAAGGCCAGGCTGGATGGGACTTTGAGCAACCTGGTCTAGTGGAAGGTGTCCCTGCCCATGGCAGGGGGGTTGGAACTAGATGATCTTTAAGGTCCCTTCCAACCCAAACCATTCCATGATTCTGTATTTAGTATATAGGAGTCAGGAGCCCTGTTTACAGCAGTAGTCCCCATGCTTGCCATAAAGCTGCTGCTTTTCACTGACCTTACTAATTTTATGCCATCAAAGGATAACCACCTGATGTCATGATACTACTCTGAAGACTCTTCATTAATATAGATACATTATTTCTGTATTTAAATATAGTATAAGTGTTTATGCAATAAGCAGGGAAAAGGAATTTGTTGTATTACAGGAATGCACATGCAAGAGGGTTTATGGAATGAGAACTCGAGTGCCTTAAACCAAAGGTAGGGTTCAGAGTAATTGGACTTGTTGTAACTTGCAGAAAGGGCCAGTTTATCTGTATGCTTATTATGTTGTCAAGGAAAGTACTTGATATACAGCACGTGTCCACTGCTTTGCCACTGTGTTAGTACTTCAAGACAGTACCTCTCCTTTCCTTAATGACAGAAAAAAACATTAACTGACCTTCTGTTACATTTAAGACAGCATCTTTTTTCTTGATTGGGAGCCAGGATTGTGCTGGCTTAGTATGTTGTGCCATTCAGAGGTACTCAGGTGGTCTTGAATGAAAATAAATGTGTGCTGTTTGCTAAAAATCAAACCATAGCACTGTCATATATTTGAAAAGGCTTACACTTGCATGTAAGGCTTATGCTTGTATGTCCAAATAGTTTAAAGGGTGCAGTCTTGAACTGTATCTATGCTGGAAGAAACGTTGTCAAGAAGGCAGAGGTAACGGTTGACACCACTTAGTAGCATTCAGCTACTAAGGATATCATGTGCAGTCACCATGCAAAAGCATACTTTCATTATACAGTTGTCTTTCTGGCAGTGCTGTGACTAGTTTAGATTGGCTGTGGCTAAATATGTGGTCACAAACTTCTGGCCTGAAATGATAGGCAGACACAAGGGATCTGTCCCAGGCTCTTTAAAACAAGCATGCTATCACCTTGGTTCCTTAGTTGCCCTGGTGTGTATATTCCTGTCAGTTCTTGGATCAGCCAGGAACAGTACCTATCCATAGCCCAGGGATTTATGTCAGTTCACAGGTAGTTTATATGTATGGGAAGCAGGCAAACGTTTCTGAATGGGAGGTGATAAAAGGAAGCAAGAACCAAGGAAGGTGCTGGGTTTTCCATTTCTTGTTGACTTCAGATCAAGATTCATTGTGTTCCACGGAAATGCACTCCCTGCAGATGAAATGCATGGAATTAGTAGCCAAGTGAAAAACACTGGCTAGTGCTATGTAAATGAATGGGCTTTCTGCCCATGCCGGTTGAATCTGTGATAGCAGAACAGCTGAGCAAACGACCTTCAACGGCATTTGATACCAATGTGGTTGCTGTTCCACAGTGATCTTGTATCTGTCTATACTCACAGGCAAGGATGCTTTAAGTGTCATGTGGTAGCAAGCATATTGACTTGGAAGAGAGAACATCCAAACTGAATTTCATGGTCTCCCTTTGTCTCCAGTGTGATTCTGGGCAGCGAGCTGGGGTGGCATATTTTTCACCCAGCTTCATATACCTGAATTTGAGTCAGTTCTCTCAGAGTTCCCTTTTCCGTCCATAGGGAAAACCAGCCAACATTTGCAACACATTTATCAATCTCTTTCAGACATCTGCAACCAAGAAGTTTACCTTTAGTCAGATGAAACTGACACTTAGCACCAGTCTTTAAAATGTTTTGAGATGTCCGATAATGCAGATGAATACATACTGGACATATTATCAAAAGTTGGTGGAGATCACTCTAGGCTGTTCTGCCTCCCCCAGGAGACTAAATACCCTTAAATCAGTTTCTGGGCCTCTGGATTA
The DNA here is from genome assembly GCF_023634155.1 of Falco peregrinus. Lineage (NCBI taxonomy): Eukaryota > Metazoa > Chordata > Aves > Falconiformes > Falconidae > Falco > Falco peregrinus. The sequence goes on from NC_073727.1 coordinate 24,416,617, forward strand.
ATGATGCTAGCTTACTGGGCATAGGAGCCCTGGGTGCTGGAAATCTATACTGCTAACTGGTAGGGATGGTTACTAGCAGTTTTGGTCTGACTCAGCCAACACTCTTTTGGACAATTTCTGGGCACAGTTCAGGTGTTAAAAACAGACCAGGGGTCATTGCTGGCAGGTGACTTGGATGTAGCCCTGTTGCAGGGGCTAAAAGATGCTCGTAGGTTGGACATAGGCCCTTCTGGGTGAGTAGTTTGCAGTGCTGTAGAATGGTTACAGCCGTGGCTGTAGCCTGTGTGTCCCTGTTTCTTGTTTATTAAATTGTGGCCATAGCGTTCCCTGCCTTGTAGTTGTTTATGAGTGTAAGTTAAAGCTCGTGGAAGAGTGCCCAGCCAGGGTAGTTTACAGCTGGAGCAGTTCCTTGATCCATTTTGCACACAACTGTAAAAATGCTTGTGTCTTTATCAGTGAGGACAACTGGGGTGGGGGAAGGTAAATGTGTCTGCAGGTAGAAAGGGGGTAGCAGCAACTGCCTTAAACCAGCATTGCTGCCAGAAACTTCTTTAAAAGACCCCCTGCCAACTTCACCTGCCAATCCATGGTCGTTTGCATAGTTCAGTATATTGGCTTTAGGGAGCCCCAGAACAAAGGGTTTCCTTAAAAACCTCAGACTTTACTCAGATAAAACTCCCACTCATGCCCCAGGAAGTTTTGCATGATGAAGAGTGATGGGATGGTGTCTCAGCTTTGCAGTGTGTACTGCTTATAGCCACTTTCTAGTTTTGTGGATGAGTAAGACTGTTCCTGTTTAGAGGGAAACTTGGAGTATATTTGCTCCCGCTCAGTTTGCTGGAAAGTTTTTTTTACCATCTTCTTTGTGGATGGCTTTTGAGGAACCTACAGGTGAAGAGGAAGGGCACCCGCCAGAAGGAGGTGCCTTGGGTGAGTGCTGAGAAGGAGGGGGCTTTGAAGATCTTAGCAGGCAAGCAGTGCCATTTAAGTTTCTTAAGTTGCCCGTACTCCCACCCACATGAGACCCAAGATTTTGGAAGTGAGAAGTTACTCAGCCCTGGCAGGACTGCTGCTCACCCCAAGCTCAGCCCGTCAGTCTGTTCAGTGTTTGGGGATTCTGAGATGCCTTTTTTGCCCTCCTTTGCTGGTGTGGCAGGTATGCTGCATCATGTCTTTCGCTTCTCTGATTCTGCAATTACTCATTGTTATTTTGTGTGAGCAAAGCAGGCTGATCTTACAATACCTTCCTTGTCAGCATGTCTTGCAGTTTCTGTTTCCTTGGATGAAGCAGTAAAGCAGTGACTTCAGGGCCAGAGAATTGGGCCTGATTTCGTCAGCTGGAAGGTGACTAGTTAAAATCTAACTAGCAGTCTCACACCCAGTGCCTGACAGGAACAGTCTTTGAAGACTATTAAGAAAACAAAAATTCCCTGCTCTGTCGTATAATGGAAATGAGTATACTTCAACGGCCATCCCCTCTAATCTGTTAGCCAGTCCTTAGCAGCTTACCAAGCCTGTATTTAACCTATTTCCCTAATGGCAATTAAGAAATGTTTTCATTTCCCAGGGAGAGGATTGCCAATGAAATCCCCCTCTCCCCCAATCCCCATCCTGTGGCTCCGCTCTCTCCCTCCTCTTCCCCACACCCCAGCTCCTTCTTCCTTAGCCCAAGGCATCCAAAGCATTCCCCCTGTGTTTGGGTAGCATGCAGTGAGGAAGAAATGATTAAGCAGCTGAATGTTTGAAATCCAGCTAAATGCACCGATTATTATCTGCTTAGGGCTTTCTTATCTCGAACTGTGTGGTGCTTAATGGCAGGCCCATTGTTTTCAGCTCAAAGGTATTAATGAAGGAATCAGGGCAGCAGGCTGATGTCATAGGTGGCTGAAAGGTGACTTGCTGCACTGATTTCCCTTACTCCACCCCTTCACAACTCCCTTCCAACTAGTTCAGGAGAAGGGTTAGTATTTTTAGAGTGGAGGGGAAGGACAAAAACAACCCCACCAACAGGCAGGTTGCATTTGTGTGTCTGATAAAGGGATTGCAGAGGCTCCTAAATATCCTGCTTAAAAGATATACTCTCTTAGCTTCTGCTCTACTTTCTCACTTCATAAAGACTCTGAACTGCTGGCACGGGTCTCAGTGTGAAAGCGGTCGGCTGGCCCTTGCTCACACCTGCCCTAGGCACTGGCCAGCAGACTGCACCTTACCTTCTGACCTGTATCCGAGGTTTCCACTTGGTGCTTTCAATGCGAAGAAAGAGCTGTAAGTAGCTGCTACCAAGGGTTACTTCTTGAGGCGGATGCAGCCCCCAAGACGATGTACAACTTGAGAAAGTGTTTATGTAGTCAAGTATCAGTTGTACTTTTTGGCACTCTTCCGAGTTAAATTGCTTTTTTCTTTTTTTTTTTTAGTGTACATTAGATGCAGAGTGATGTATGTTTGTGTGAAGAGAGGCTTGTCTCTCTGGGGTGGGGTATTGTGAGTGTATTCAGTTTTCTGTTACATGGTACAAATAGGGGAAGAGGTGAAGATTCAGAGATTAGTTTTCACTGTCATTGCTTGTATTTTAATAATATATTATTAACTCTGTAATTCTCTTTGTAACAGATGTAATCTGACATTCCCTGCTTTTTTTGTCATGGACTTTAAAAACATGCTGCTTTCTGTGACTTAAGAATGAATATTATTGCTGTACACTGTAGACTTAGCATCACACTGCCTAAGTATGGTAAATGCAAATAAAATTTCATCAAGTTTTTTTTTTTTTTTTTTAACGGACCCAGCTATGAATTTGAAGAAAAATGTGTTACCAGAAACTGACTTGTGGAGCTTTTGTGATTTATGAAACAATAAAAGAAAAATAGGTTTTAGACAGTGGTGTCATAAGGTAGTAGGCAGAGGTCTTGTGTCCATACATACCCAAGCAGCTCTCAGACAAGAATAGAAAATAATGCTTTTTTTTTTCTTCATTTGAATGAAACAGACTTTTCATGTAGCATGTAATTTAATCAGAGGCTCTACAGTTAAAATTAATGTCTTTGCTGGCATGTGGTTAGTAGGTTAGGATTTCTGTCTTACCTAAATGAATGAGTGAAGAGTTTACTTTTTTTTTCTTATTTTTTTTATTGCTTTGGGGTTTTTTTCTCCTTCTCAGTTTAGTTTTAGTCTGGTGAACACGTGGTAGCTTTCACTGTTCACTGGAGTATTTCATGCCTCTTGAAGGAGGTGTCTAAATAGTCCACAAGCAAAGGCTAGACCTCAGAAGAGAAAGCGGAGGCAGGAAAAAGTGGCACTGAATATCCACACATGCATCAAAGCCAGCTGCTATCTTGATGACAAAGATTTGCTTAACAGCGTATCATCAAACATGGAAATGTTCCCTTCCATTTTTTTTTTTTCCGAGGAAAAAACCCAAACCTGTATACTACTAGATTTCTTTTGATACCAGGTAGCGTTCTGAAGGAAAGACCGGAGAACTTTTAAAAAATACTAGCTGAGGTGCTCCAAAAAGATTTGAGTGAACTGACCGGCACTTCCAGTCCTGTCCTCTCCCATCCCCCCTCCCCATTTCTGTAGGCTCAGCAGTAAAAACCTATTGAAATGTGAGATTACCGAACTGAAGCAATCAGTCTGAAACGATTAAGGAAAATTACTATTCTTTTCTTCAGATGACCAAAAGTCATTTTGTTCAGAGTTCCTTATCTTCGAGCTGCTGTTTCACAACTGTTTCTAAATTTGTATTTCCTATTAAAATCTAGGAGTGCTTTTCCTAGTATGTAAGTTTTTATGTAAAACCATCACCAGTAGTTATAGCAGTGGGGTCTGTCTTTCCCCTAAAATTATTAAATTAAAGGAAAGAGTGTTTGTTTATTTCTTCAGTAATTTAGCAGATTATGTGTCAAGCCCAGGGTGAAATTTTGTTTGCTGAACTTATCTTAAACCTCAGGAGGGGAGGAAGGTTCTGTTTAAAGGTCAAAGTATTTCAGGATTTGAATTCAGTGTACTTTTTACCTTTAAAGTTTTCCCTTACCCCACCCAGACCTCGGACCTTAGAAGCTTTTCAGATGTCTTACACATGTTCATCTTGTATTGAAAAATTTGAAATGGTTCTAAATTAAATCCTAGGATAGTTAAATATCCACGTGTATATCATCCACTGTGCATAGGCATCGCTCTGGGAAGAAATTCGGTGTTTGAGGTTAGGGGAGAATGCTGGAGCTGACAAAATTCAGATGCTAATGATAATTAATTTATGTACTGGCAAAGATAGGTGCACTGCCAGGTGCTTTACAGGCAGATAAGATCTGGTTTCAGCTTCAGTGAGTTTACAATCTGAGGCCCTGGTGTTGCAGATAGTTATGCATGTGAGTTGTGCCACCAAGTGAATGACAACTCATGCATGTGAAGTTACTCACCTGTAGTGAGCATTTCTGTGTACAGTTTCAAATACATAAGCTTTTCAATTGATTCCGTGGTGAGTCAATAATTATTTGGTGTGATAATTGAAGTTACTTAATAAGCTGTGCAAATCAGAATTTGAAAGAAAATACAGGAGTCGCCTTTCCTGAAGGGAATGGAAAACTGAGTTTTTTCTGGGAAGTTTTTTAGAACACAAACAGCCCATGTTAGATCTGGCACTTTCATGTCACTCTGGCTTAAATTATGTCTATTTGCTTACAAATCACACAGGAGAAAAAATCACCGGATAATTGGAAGGGAAAAGTGTTATTCCCCTTCCTCATTTGTCGTGATGCTGATCTTGGGGCCACATTAGGAGTGTTTCCAGTGAAATTACTTTCAAGTCTGGGAAAATTTAATCAGCAGAGGCCTTGGTAGCTGTAAATTTGTGGCAGCAGTCCCTAATTCATCTTGTAATTCTATGACAGGCTCTGAATTGCCCGTATTTGGCCAGGGATCACCTCAGTGGACAGTTAATGAAAGAGTAGAGGGAACTTGAAGGTCAGTCGCACTGAATTCTTTCTTCTTCCTGGATGTGTCTTTTTTATTGCAACCTATCTTTCTTTGTATAATTTATTAAAAAAAGTCCTTTTTTTTTGTTTCCTGCAAAGGCAAATCTATCCCTCTTTGTTCATCTGCCTTCTTTTCTTGAAGCATTTATAACACAGCCAAAAAAGTCTCAAAATAGATGTTTCCATTGAAATTACTAAACAGAATTACACTTTAGCCAATTTCTGTTTCTTGTCCGAGTGTGGCTGTGAGGATAAAACTGCAACAGATGCTGCAACCAGGTATGTTTTTGAGAGTGGAATGCGTACATTGACCTGTAAATCTGATCTCAGTACAATGAGAAGACTTTAGTTACTAGCTCAAGCTCAGAATAAATTAATTTGAACTTCAGAAAAGCACAAGACTGAGGAAAATAGCACAAGAAAATGCATTTGGGTCTGCTGGATTGAAACTAACCAGAAGATAAGCTGAAATAGCTTTTGTTTATTGAAAAACTATAGTAGATGGGTACTGACTTAGCCAGAAACAGAATTTTCTTGTGATGAGTGTAGTGTAACAGATATGTTGAAAATAAAATGGAAAAAATCAAAACAATGAGAAAGGCACAGAATAAAATTTATAATGGCCTTTCCATTTTCTTCTTTCCTCTTTCTTATTTAATAAAGTGAATGCCTGTTAACACTATTTTCTCTTTTTCAGGATCTTTTCTTTCTTTGGAGGACACCAGCCTTAACTTTTGTTTTTCTCAGTCACTTTCTGCCTTGGAGTACCTTGTGTCTTAATCTTCTCTCTCTAGCTTATTGCTTCACCCAGTTTGCCTCGGTTTTTTATCTTTTTCCTATTGTGGTTTTTTTTGTCATTCATTTTGACTTCCATTCTGAAATGCAGTATCTTCCTACCTCAGAGTTCCCTTCCCCTGTTTAACCTGTGTCACAAAAAAAAATTTTAGGACTCACCATCATTTGACACTTCAAGATGAAGTGTTTTGAATGACCACTTTGGCTTCAGAGGAAGAGAAAGTGTTGGTAGATGAAGTAGTGGTTTTTCAGCACCTGATCTCTTAGCATCCTTTCAGTCACAAAAAAAATCACTCCTGCTTTCTCTCAGGTTGAAATAAAAATCCTTTGCAATGCTTGGACAGCTTAATATACTATTAAATTGAACATACAAAGTGGGGAGAAACAGGAGATAGGAGAAGTGGGTAGAGAAGTACACTTTCGGCCTGGTATACAAGGAAAAAATTAAAAAAAAATATTCAGAGGTGAGTTTGTTTTTCAAAGTACATTTAGTTTAAACTATCTGTAAGTATTACCTGCATTTTTATGGTTATCATCTAGTCAAGGATGCCCTTACTGTAAATACAGTACAATGAGCTTTTCTATTTGTAAACTTGGGATTTCATGTCACTTTTTAATAGGCTTCAGAAGCACACGTCCATTTGACTAGCTGTGATACAGCAGTGGTCATTACTAGCTGCAGGACGTGCTACTTAGCATGCACTAGCTGTGGCTGCCTCAGGTGATGGGACATCTTTTGTGAACAGTGTGACTGTCTTTTACCAGCACCAGGGGATTTCAAGCTTCAGCACTTTTGCAGATTGCAAGTGTGGTGTGGGAAGCAAGATGATGCCTCCTGACTTGGTCATGCTCTTGCATCCGTGCAGACAGGAGGGGGTTTTGCCCATACTGCACTCTTTCAAAGTGATGCCAGCACAATCTCAGTCAAGTCCTATTGAACAAAAATTGTCTTTGTTCTTGCACAAGCCAATGTGGGGAACAAGGTGGCCTCTCACAGTGTTAGCAACACAGCATTTCTACACGTGCTGAGTTTCCCATGTTTGTGCAAGCAGCCACTCTGAGAAGGTTGATTGGAAGTGATAAGGATTGTTTTGCATCTTGATTTTGTGTATTTCTGTTTAAATCCAAGTAAGAGGTCATATTTGAAATGCTAGAGTTGGCAGTAACTGCAGCATAATAAAATTGCTTGAAGGAGAACATGAATATCTTCTGGGTTTTTGTAGGCTATTGTTAATTTAAAATAATGGGGTGTCAAGCTTCAAAAACCATCATATGCTGTGTGTTTATGAAGCCCTTTTATTAATGGTGTAAAAAAATCCAATACCAACCCGAGAAACTTACCATTGTGAAAGGAGAAAAATATTAGTGCCTTTCCTGACAGGGTTTCTTTTCACGAGAGATTCCTCTGTGGAACACTAATCAAGTCTATTCAGAAAGGCCTTAATTAATTTAATTAAAATCTGTCAGATCAAACTGATTAGCCTGACATCCAGCCTGGTGGGAGGAAGGAGACTGGTACATGCGTTGTAACTGTGTTGAGGTGGGCTTGCTGTCTGCAATCAGAGACGTATGGCTGCTGCAGTGATCAAAGCCGTCTTTCATTGTTGTTGGAATAAATGTTACAGCTCCCCCAGGCAAGTGATCCAGTTTCTTTTTGTTGGAAAATATTTTATACCTCCATAGCCCTGGCAGCTCACGAGGGGATGGCAGGTACCTGGCTCTCGTGTGATTGAAGGGGAGCACCAGGTGACCTTTCCTACCCTTCTGACGATGGGAATACAGATAAACATTTTTCATCCCTTCGCCGTCCTCTGTCTTAGCCGTTGGCCATGACCACTGCCACACAGACAGGAGAGAGACAAAGGCCATGTTGACAGGGGTGGCTGTGCGCATTGATGGTGAGTGTGAGTATTACTGCAGCAGAGCCTTCCACGGAATGGTGTGTCCGGGTGGGGCATGTTCCTTTCGAGGACTGAACTGAGGTGGGAGCTGAGAAACTGCACCCTCTGCTATCTGGCAGCACTCATCCAAAATATGAGGAACTACCTCAACCACAGAGGCTTCTTAATCCTACAGCTGCTAATAATGATGTGTGGTTTCTATGGCAAACATCAGGGCAGCCAATGCAATCTGTGTCTCTAGCCCTTTCCACTTCCCCTACCCCACACATGTACTTACAGAGTATCTCTCAGCTTCAAAGCTTTTTTTATAAACACTTTTATCCATTGTTATAGTGGGATGGATCCATCAAAAGGGTAATAGCTAGTAAATACTCAGGTTTTTAGGCCCCAATCCTGCAGGCGCTTAGGCATATGTTTTAGCTTTATGCTCTGTAGTTCAAGCTTCAGTGGAACCATTCACACTGCACGAAGTTAAGCATCTGTGTAACTTAGGAATTGCAAAGATTAAATAGCATTCCCGTTTGCTAGAAATCAAAAGGTAGATGAAAACAATGACCCCAGCTACAGAGGAACTGCAGTTCCTGAAGGAAGAGCAGCAGCAGCTGACATGAAAGACTTGCTAAGAGGAGACCTGCTAGTGACATGTGTTTGGTCTCCATTTGTGAGAAGGGCCCTTCTCCTGGCAAAATGCTAAGGACCAGTTTCTCTGAGTGTGGAAATCATCTGGAGCATCCTGTTCCAGTTGCATGGGCACATACATAGTGAAAGCATCTTTCTACAGTTTCACACTATGTATTCAGTTTTAGTACTTGGGCTTGACCAACTTGTGAAATGGTAAGAAATGCATTATTGGAAGAAACAGAACTTCAGTTTCATCTGCAGGTATTTTCCCTGACTTGTAGCTTACCAATATTTGCTGGCCATGTTAGTTGAATTGATACTGATATCCTTGAAACAGGCAAGGTAGCTTTAGTTTGAACAGTGAGCCTGCAGTAAAAAGGGTATGTTTGGTCCGTTTAGTTTCTTACCAGTGGAAAAGCATGCTTTATGGAATAATTCAGGGTCGTAAGGGCAGGGCAGACAAATACATAAGAAAATGAGTCAGTAGCCAGTATATTTGGATTTTTTGAAAAAATGTCATACTTTGCCATCTCTGCTATCTAAGCCTGAGCTTAGATGTGTAGACACATTTTCCCCTACCTGCCAAGAGCTTCATTGATCCTGATCTTTTATTATCTCCATGCTGGCCCAAGGATCCACTCATGATGAGACCTTTTTGCAAGGGAATGTATTTCACAGTGTCTGCATCGTTTCAGTTGATGATGACTAAACTCTAGCGGTTTCTTCCTAGGGGAGTACAAGAGTATCTTATTTTTCTTCTTGCTTTTACCATGGGGTCCCTTCCCTTGTATCTTCCCAATGGCTCCATTATTTGTGTCTTAAGATAATACAAAACTGAATTCTATTCACCTGTACTCAATAAATTGGATTCTGCTCTAAATTTTTTTTTATACTTAATCATCAGGTACCTAGCTTGAAAAACTTCCAAGATTCCAGTATTGTAACTGAGAGTGAGTGGTTGGTTCAACACATTGCTATAATGCATGTTTGTAGATGTAAATGGGCAACAAGAAGTAATTTTTAATGAGATATTTCTTAGTAGGATTTTATAAAATTTGTCTTTTCCCATAAAACAGCTGTACTAACTGTACGTACTGCTTGAATCAAAGTGAGTTTTATTTTTATTTTTTCTTAATCTTTTTTCTTTCAGCTAGCTTAATATTTGTGAGGAAATAACACTAAACATTATTGATCTATTTTTTTCTTTTCTTCCTGGCTCCTAGGTCACAGTTTAGGCCCTAGTTCAGCAAAGTACTTAAGAAGAGGCTTATCTTTAAGCACATGTTCAAGTCTCAGCGGAGTAAATGAGAATTAAGCAAATACTTAAGTACTTTACTGAATAGGGATAGAATTAAGCACGTAGTTGAATGTTTTGCTGATTCAGGGCCTTAAAATTAAAAATTAATCTTATTTGCTACAAAGATTGAAAAGCTAGGCACTAGATTTGGATCTTGAATTAATATAAACCAGGAACAGGGTAGCACCAACTGTCACAGGAACAAGGGGGTATAGGTGTAAAAAGGGGTAAAGTTGGGGTTGTTAGAATTGTGGGTAGGACAGGAGATGTGTGTTCCGTTCCTGCAACTGTTTTACACTAAATTAATGCAGATTGACAATCCCTCGTGTTTCAGGCCTGGTGCTGGTGAGCCCTGGCATGTGTAAAAAGCCCTGTAATGGTAATAGCTGCTGTGCTAAGTCTATAGTTGCAGAAGGGGCTTAATCTTTCTAAGCCTCAATACATACTCTATTTGTCCTGTGAAGTGAAGGTAATGCCACTTACCTTGTTTCACTTTATGTCTCCCTTCTCTATCTGATTGCAAACTCTTTGAGGTGGTGAAGTTTCTTTCTACATGCTTGTGTGATGCCTGGCATGGTGCTCTTGCTCATGGCTTCTAGATGGTTTTGTAATAAAAGTCCATAATAATAAAACTTACGCTTTGAGCTTGACAAAATAATTTGTGTGATGTGACAGAGTATCATTGCAGCTAAGGTTTTTGTCAAGTTTTAGGTTAATACGGTTAATAATAATGGCAGCACTAAGTAGTTTACTGACCAGTGTAAGTAACTTGTGAGACTCTCGAAAAAAAGATTTGAAAAACCATGGTAACTTTACACTGTTTTTTAGAAGACAGCTGCTGTTTTCAGCCTCTAAATTTGAGCAGCTTTTGGATGAATGAAGAGGAATGTTTGCATGAACGGGTTTTAAGGACATTTGTTAGATCTGTGAACACCTAATGTAAGTTTTTAGTGCCCATGAATTCCCTTGGAGAATTTTTTGTATTGGTAATAAATGTTTGAGTTGTGTAAGTGAAGTGATTTACAGCCATTGTTTCTACAAACATGGAGCTTGTTCCAAGGCAAGCTCAGTGTGCATCATGATGCTCTGTGTTGGGGCAGTCGATGTTACCCTTTAGCCGTGCTCAGAGAAGACTGACTAACCCGAGTGCTTGTCTTAAACTAAATTTCGTTTAAAGGATACCTTAACAAGTATGCATAGTGAGTGTAACGTGATCTGTAGGGGTGCTAGCTAATAGTTAACCTAATGGTTAAACCGGCTCTGTTGAACCTGTGCTCCTTGAACAAAGCTATCAGTGTGGGATGAGTTGTCTTATTTCTGCAGACAGGCTAGTGCAGGTTGGAGACTTAATGCTTTCTTCTTAGGAGTAGAAGACAGCGGGAGGGCTTTCACTGCCTGCTCAAACAGGGAAGGGAAGGATGGCATCACGTTACCAGAGCTGCTATTTTCAAATAAAGATGGGAGGGATGAGGGTAGTGGGGTCTCCGAGTATGTCCTGAAGTTTGTAGGGTGGCTGACCTCAACTCAGCTGTTACTTTGATTTTTTAACTGACTGTTGTCTGAACAGGTGCTTGGTGCAGTATAAAGCTTCTCAGGATAGTTGGCGTAACTTTGCTTTCATGCTTTGAGAAAGGGGAGAGAAATAGGCAAGATCATGCTTTACGCAGGAGGTTACTATGTGGAGATACTCTGTGCAGTGCATGCAGGGGCAAGATAGTGCTGAAACTTTGAGCTTTCTGTACAAGGCAAAAACCTAATAGATCAGGTGAGTCAAAACTGTGCATCTTGCTTATATGCTGGGGGATTTGAAAATTTTGTGGAATTTGCTTGTCATAAGGCATATGGGATGACAGTCTTGTTTTCTGAACTTTTACCAAGGCAAAAATGTGCATTTTATATATGGGAGAGACCTCTCACCCAAGCACAGTTCTTGCAGTGATAGCATTGCATGGTCAGCTTGATTAATCATCTTGGCTTACAAATGGGTTGAGTTAGCATCTTTATTCTGAACAGTTCTTGAACTGTTAGAAAAACACTGGTTCTGGATGACTTGTAATTGTCTCTCTTTTTTTATTATTATTTTTTTTTTTATGGCAAACACAAGTCCCCTCTATGCATATGAAATAAGAAATAGAGGCTTTTGTTGAGCATAAGCAAATTATTCATTCCTATGGGTAGAAACCCAGAACTCAGCATGAAAGGCTTCAAAAGCACATCTAGAGCAAAACCAATGTATTTTGTTTTGTTATGGCAGATGAAGTTGGTATTTCAGTTTTTTGACCGTGGGCAGTGGGTGATATATTAAGTATTTAAGAAATTGTCTCTTCATGATTATTTTTTCAGACTAACTTTTCCTCCTTTGATGAATTAAGTGACCTACCTGTACAAACAAATGAGATTGTTAGCTCTGAATAAAGTAATGGATTTATAACTTTATAGCATCCACTACTCGCAATAGAAGCCTCTGTTTAGGACAGAAGTTTAGAATTTGATGCTTTTAAGGTATTTTTATTGACCAGGTAAAAATTATTTGTTAAAACGTTGGGTATTCAACCCCCTCTTCATTTAGGTTATCCTTGCACTGGTGTAAGTACATTTAATTCAGTTAAGTTCCCTGTGACTTAGACCATTAAACATGTGGCAAGAAACAAAATTATGAGATAATTAAAAGATAACTAATTTTTATTTTTGTGTGGTTTATTAACAGTATACTTAATTTGACTGTGGTTGTACAAAAGGTCTGTCAATTAAGTTAATAGTAAATGTCAGTTTCTAGTTAATATGTCAGAAAAGCCTCTAGAGTACATAATGATTATTTTAGGACTCATTCACAAAATAAAATACATAGCTGTAAATCTTTTCTTATTTAGTCTTTTAAAATTACTATCAAAGAACAAAACCTTAATTTGTAGCCTGAAGTTATTTTGTTGAAGTAATTTTTCTTGACAGACTCATTCATACATGAGTATGGTTTGATATAACTGATTTGATTTATAATGGAGAATGAAATAAAAGTGAAGATATTTTAAACCGATAAATGAGATATTGACAGGCCTGTTTTGTCAATTCTGCAGTAACTTTTTTCTTAGGCAGAAAAATCACAGACTCTTTCTGTGAATTATTCTACTAACTGCAGAAAGTTTAACATTATAAATCAAAATTTTTGAAGTTAATCTGAAATCAGGAATCTGGAATGACAGGCTGGTTTTGGACTCCGTGTTTGTTAAGACAAAAATGCATTAGCTATTTTGCTAGGAAGTGCCTCTTTAAGCATAGCAGAGTTATAAATATTTATCTCCTTAATACCGTTTTGGATTAAAGTAAGAAAGTCTCAAATGACTCTATGAATGCAAGTTTCAGATTTTTTTTTGTTTTGTTTCACTAACATCCATTTTATGGAGGCTTTATGAGTTCCAGTACAGCTTCCAAATATTGACAGTGCCGGGGCTGGATGGAAAGTTCAGACAAATCTTGAACCTTCTCCTGTTGGTTCTACAGACTGTCTGGAGTCCAAAGGTTACGAACTGCTTGTAAACTATCTCCAGAATAAAAGCCTGTGTGCCAGGACATCAGTGCTGGTATTGTGTTCTCTATTCTTTTACTAATTTGCAGTTTCTCTCCACCCTGCCCCCGTGGATTCTCAATGGCCTGAATTGCTTCAGTCTATTTAATTCAGTGAGGCTATGCTAATCGGTGTCAACTGTAAGCATGTCCTGAAACCCTGAGACTTTTCAGAGATGTTAATTTGCTTAGTACTACCAAAAAAAAAAAAAAAAAAAAGTTCTAAATTGTCCTCTCCTGAGGCACAAACATTAAACCCCTGGATTCAGCAAGCTATTTAAGTGAGTACGTTGCTTTTAATGGTACTGATTTAACAGAACTTGCTTTTAACCGTAAGCACCACATACAAACATGAGGTAACTGATGTAATTTGTTAGCAGTGAAGGGTCCTAAATGGTCCCTTTGCAGCATTTTTTCTCTGCTGGTGTCTGGCAACATAAAGATTAAAATTTGCATTCTAAATACTTTGTACAAGATTGACCCAGTGACTACTGATGTCAACGGAAGTCTTACTGTGTTTCTGAAGTTAGTTTGCTTTGCTTCACTCTGCAAGACATGCAGACTAAATCAAGTAAGATCATTTATGTCCTCAAACGTGAGACAATAACATATTGCTCAGCCTATTTCCCAGAGTGAATGTGGACCCACTGGAGAATCTTCAAGCTTGAGTTAGGTGCTGATGCTCTCCAGGTAGCTCACTGGGAGAAGATAGTGCTCAGGAGAGGACTCCCAGGAGCCAGCAAGCTCAGCCAGAAGAAACATCCTGAGTTCGGGTTCAACAGTACAATCTGTGAGTTTTTGCAGAGTGGAGAGTGGGACATAGTCCAGCCTCATCCTCCCCCAATAAACTGAATTGCCTATCTGTGCTGGATAACCTTTGAGGATCCAGGCTTCTCAGGCAAAGTGGTAGACTTCCTCAATGTTACAAAAAAATGTGTTTCTAAATGAACATTTCTGCCTAAAGCCCTTTTCCAAAGAAATACTTTTGCTAGGACAGGGAGCGATCACTTACAGCTTTCCACAGGCAAACACTGTATGTATTTTACTTCCAACTGTGACAAATTTACCTCTATTTTAGTTCATTAAAAAAATTTCAGTAGGGAAATGCAATTCCTCCTCATTGTGTAAACATAACAAATAATACTCATCTCCTTTGATTGGTTGTTTTTCAGACATGAAATTCCTCTAAACGGATCTAATTAATATAAAAATTTTAAAACCAACATAGTATTTCCCGTGCATCAGTGTGTGGGTTTTAGTTAGTACAGAGTATGTAGAATCGATGGTTCATCCAAGTGATCAAAGGTCCAGTGAAGGCAACTTATGTCTTTAACTCTGAATTGCTCCTCAGTGGTCAACTTGTTGCTTTATTCACCTGAAGTAGCTTTCTTTTTCATAGAATAGCTTTTACCAAAAACTTCTTTTGTGCCAAAATTTTTTAACAAGGCTTTGAATGTTCTTAACTCTTAGTGAGATAAACTGAAGTTTAGTGTGTTAAATATTTTGAAGAAATAGGCCTGCTGACTTTTAATTTGCAGGTCTGTCTTGTACAGCATGCAGGTACTCGGCATCTCTTGTACTGCATAACCCATATTGCATGCACAGCTTGCGATATGGGCAATACATTTTGTTACTATTTATATAATAACACATATATAACATATATAATATAAAAATAATAAAAATAAATAATAAAAATAATAAAAGTAATATTTTGGCAGGCAATTTGTGGGGCATCTTACCGAAATACGGAAAACTGATGCAGAAAGAATGGTGATTAAGGCATATTTGGCCTGTAGTCTTAATTCTATTTTAAAAATAGGCAGCAATGAATTATTAATCTTCAGAGCTGTTAAAACATTGCAGGTTGTGGGATGCGAAGGCAAGCCCTGCCGAGGCAAGCCCTGCAAAGGCGAGCTGCACGGGACACCAGCACCCCTCGCTCTCCAGTGGCCAAGCATTCCATGCCCACCCCCCACCCCCCCACCCCCGCACCCCCGCACTCACCAAGATCTGTTTGTCCAGTGATGCAAGGGTTTGCCAATTAAACAGTTCACAGCAGTGTTTGGGGCAGAACCTGTGGACATTTAACCAATTGAACAATTTATTGCTGTAATTGAAGGGGTTAGCTGGTGTTTATTAACTAGCCTTCCTGTCACATTCGAATGGCTGGACTAACCCTTGGTCCCTGACTTGTTTTCAAGCATCCCACTGGTGGTGTTGGCGCTGCAGTTGTCACTCTTCAGGCTGCTGCTTCAAGGCCAGCACTTTACTTATCCCCTTTTGCAAATTCAGCAACATTACTGGGCTTTTTTTTCACTTGCAGAAGCTAGTGTTTTATTACAGGTGAAGTACTGTCCCTTTAGAGCAAAAAGGAAACAAAAAATAAATCGGGATAATTAGGAAATTTCAGCAAACCACTTCTAGCTTGAAAATGGGTGTTAGGCTTTGTAACCTCAATGCAGCATTAGTTTATTTTCCTTTTATGTTCATGGTCACCTCTACTGTCTCCATTGCCATTAAAGCAAGTTCAGGACTAGGATAAAGGCGTCACTGCCGTGGCATGCAGCAGGGCTTCCAGTCAAACTGCTGAGGCACACACAGTGTGGAACACAAATCTCTGTTCAGGGGAACAATGAGTCCTGATGGTGATAACAGGCTGCTTCTCCCCCTTACCCGTGGAAGCTTGTATAACTAGAACTAATCGGCTGTTCTTAAAGTGCAGTTAGCAGGGATGTTAAATCAAGGCCTGACAGGTGTGAAATGTGTTCCTTTGAGTCCATTCGAAAGACACCCTGTCTGACCAACCATAGGAGGAGCCTGAAGCAACTGTGTCTATAAACTTGTAAGGTTTTAGTTTGTTGGAACTTAACAGCCTGCTTTTATTAATCGCATTTAAGTCAGACAACATTAACTCAGCAGAAATGGATGGGAGGAACTTCACATAATACAAACATAATACTTGGTATCACTTCCATCATCGGGAAAGGAAATGCTTGCTTCCGCCTTCATTTGGGTATGGGAAGAAAAGAGAAGACTACTTAAAACCCCCATATTTTAATTAGTTAGGTCTGAATAATCTTGCATTAAGGAATATTCAGTGTTTCCCCCCCCCCCCCCCCCCTTAACTTCTAGTGCAGTTTGATAATCTCCATTTGTAATGTTTGCTACTTCACTCATTTAGTTGTTCTTCATCCCACTAGGCACAGCACATAGCAGTGACTTTAAAAGGTGTTGCCACTGAGAGTGGCATTCTCAGCTGTTCAGGTATTATGTAGCAATCTATGATGGAGCTTCAGGACTTGTTTAAGGAACTCGGGCTGGATACATCATTACCAGTTCAGCTTCTTTACATGTGGTATAAAGGGGCTCAGCCCAGCGGAGCTGCACCAATTTATACAGGTCCGAAGATCCTGAATTCAGCCAGCAGACTCTGTGGGATGCTGAAGGGGTTCCAGCGGAATCTGCGGATGGCTGCTTGTGCTAGTGGGCTTCAGGCTTGGAACTAGACGAGGAAGTTTGTATTTCTCATTTTAATTAAAAGGGGTGTTCACAATATAAGACTAAAAGACAAAGCCTACCCCAAAGACATGCATCTGTTTTACATAAAATAAATGCATTATAAAAGTGAGAAATTGCTTGAAGATGGTCTTGATACTGAAAATTATGTGTGTTCATGGGCACGCATATGCATGTATACTGCTCAGTCAGCTAGAATTTTCTCCAAAAGAGAAAAAATCTCTATTGTTTTATGATGCATAGTCTGGTCTGAAAAACGTATGTGTAATGCTTTGCTAGTTCATCCTTCTAGGAGTACCTGAATGTCTAGAACATTGTAATAATATTTCTCAGAAATATCTTAGAAGATTTGCTAGAAAAGGTAAGTCTAGAAGAGGTCTCCCTGGTTAGTCAGCCCAGTCTCCTGATGGGAAAGGCAACTTCATAAAAAAATTATTAATGAACAAGGCCTGTCATACCAAGGCTAGGGTTTTTTGCCCCACCGCTGTGATGGAAAAGCCCCTCTCAGACTAAAGAACTTCTGACCTTAACTTGCTCAGGCCAGTTTTGTTCTTCTGTGAAAATCTTCAGCTGAAAAAGCTCAAGAAATAGCTCCTTGCTGTTTACCCCATGACATATAGAGCACAACCATGTCCTTTCCCAACCTTGGCAAAGCCAGAAAGCAAGAAAGATCATGCTTGCGTTGTATAATCAAACAAGGTTCAGCAGCCCTTAAGGGTATGAGCAGTGATTGAGATAGCCTTAGAAACAGTGTAAGTATGTCTCTGGAGTTAAATTTGTGTGCCTTTCTGAGCTGTAATGCATCTGCATTGCTTTCTTGATGCAGCAATGTCCCTCACAACACTGCAGTTTTCCACAGATAGCAGGCTTGGTGCTGGCTTTGTGGGCTTTACAGCATGATGTAGACATGCTCTTTTGCATCTTTTCTAGGAAAGGCTCTGCATTTTCTAACCTATTGCCATCTAAATTGGTCTTGATTCAGCATGGATGACCAGCCTAAGAAATGACACCTTCCATCCAGAGCAGTAGCAAGGTTTGTTATTTCTTTGGAACCCATTGCCATTCCATCAAGACATCTGAATTTTCCAGGTGATTTATAGGTTTAGTATTCAGTTCTTGATTTGTGAGGGCAAGGCAGGCTTTTTCTTGATTGCCCCAGATAGTGCAAAAGATACAAGAGGAAGGAGGGTCTTGTGATTGAGACGAAGGGCTGTGATTCAGGACATGTGGGTTTAGCTCCTGTCCCTGTTGTCTGCTTTCAGTGAAACCTTGGGGAAGTCATTCGATCTCTTCCTCTTACGCAAAATCTCTGACTCTTTCTGTCTTTTCTATTGAGCTGAGAAATTCTTGTCATCGGCTGTGCGTTTGTATGCCTTCCTCACCGTTGTTGTCCACTAATGCAATCTGGACAGTCTGCTTTCTCATGTTTGGGGAAGAGGGGTTCAGGTATGAGGTTTTGCGGTCTATTCTTAGAATGGAGAACATGATCCCACACCCAAATCTGCTACCAGGACTCCTGCTCGCTTTTCCATCTCTCCCTCAATTCTCTCCCCCCAACTTGCTCCTTTTCTCCCCCATCCCTCCTGAACCACCCAGAAGTGGAGAGGAAGGATAGGGCTAACTTTATACCTCCCCACTCTGAAGCCAAAATGTATTATTATCAGTCTCCTCTTAACTAAATGTGGGAACAAGATTACTCAAATTGATGTCAACTGAGTACCAGTTGTGCACTTTTGCATGTTGCTGACAGAAATTATTGGAATTACACAGAGCTAAGTGATTTGTTATAGCTGGAACTTGGTGAGCCTTTGCTGTTGACACCATTGTTCATGGTGGAAGGGATAAGTCCTGCTGCTTCACCTCTTCACCCTTTTTATAGACAAAAAGGGTGAACAGTGAAGATGTTTGTTTGTACTAGCTTAACCTCAAATGTTTTGGACAGTTACTTTCTTCATACCTCAGTTATATTTTCATTCCTGTTCAGAGTTTTCATTAGCAAGTTATTTTGCGGCTACCCAGAGTGATGTTTAATAATTGCATTGGGATGTTTCTCTCAGAAGTCTAAACTGTAATAATGTGGTAAAACCTGCTTTTGCTCAAGAGGTACCTGAGCAGAAAAAATCAGCGATTAAAATAATGGCAAGTAATCACTGATGTGGTATTTATTGATAGAAAGCTGCAGCTCTTTGCTGTGTGGCTGGTAAGAACTGAGAATGAATAATAGCTACCAGTGTCCCAAGTTTGAAAAGTCAGAGGAAATGGCAGCAAGAAAAAGCAAATGAAGATGGATGAAACCCCAGGAGGGTGAAAGGAGACGTCCTCCATGCTGGATGTGGCTGGACGGCTGACTCCTGGGTCACCTCAGCTGTTGCTTTTTGGAGTGGTGTTTTGAAAGGGCACTGTTTGGGAGAAGTGCTTCCTGGCTGCCACCACTGTGCACCACTTGCAGATGCTGCTTGTGGGTCAGTGGGAGGTCACCGCCAGTTAACTCAACACCTCCAGCGAGGAGAAAGCTCTTGGGGATAAACTGCCTTACTATCACTGTCGAGCCCTCACTGAGAGAAATCGCAGATGCTTAACTTGTCCCTTTGCTTTGTCTTGAAGTATGTTTTCTGGGCATCGTTAGTGCTGCCAACTAATACCTCTCCCTCACTCAGTACAGCGGGTTCAGCATCGGTTTCTCCAGCCTGGTGGTTGGGTTTTCTCCTGGCAGGTTCCTCTCCACATGCTGTGGCCAGGGCCAGGCTACCCTCCAGTGCCTCACTGGCTCCTCAGAGAAGCTGCCAGGGTCCAGACAAGACCGCGGGGTCTCCAGAGGCAGCATCATCTCGTGCATATATGGGTGCCCCCAGGGCTAAAACAAGGCCAGATCCCCATTGCCATGGTGCTTACAGCTCTGTGGCTCAGCACCAAAAAGGGAAGAGGCAACTCTTGTACCTCTGCCCGTATTCAGTGACTGTGTTGTCACTAGTGACATCAAAGGTGACAACAAGAGGGGATAGAGTGAATGTGAAGGATGGTGTTTGCTTATAAAATACAAAGTCTGAGTATGTTCAGCAAACTGCATCGAGTCCTGTAGCTCTGCAGAAGTGGAGCGGTTACATTCAAATCATGGCATTTTGAAAAAGATTAATAATGCAAATAAATGGCACAGGTAGTGCAGGAGCCCATTTCTTATATATACGTAGAGGTACATGAGAAACTGATGCATTTTACATTGCTCCCACATTTTTGCTTCTGAAAGCAGGTAGAGAGCCCTGCTCACAGATGAGTCTGGGTGCAGGCGCTCCCCGGTTACTTCCCTGGGTGTGAGAATTGGTGGGGCTTTCTCAAGTATAAGCACAGATTCTGGGCAAAAGTCTAGAAAAGGTAAAATGCTGAGGCAAGGGGATTGAACTCTGCAAAACCTCTGCAGGTTGCAGACTGCTCTGTTCTTGTCCATAAAAGAATTTAGTAGGCATATATTTTATGTGTGTGGGTGCATCAGTAGATGCATAAAAACACATATGTCTGTTTTCAATAAAAGTACTCCATGATCTAAACATCTTCCAGATAACATCTTAAAAATCTTAAGCTTCACATTTTCTCAAACAGGCTTGTTCAGGGAAACGAAAGAGGGTGCTTGACAAGATTATGGTGTTGCTTCTATACATTTCCTTTATTCTTGTGGCTAAAAGGAAATTACAATGTGTTGTTAAGTCAAAGCGTGGTCTGTGGAGCTGAACCAAAAAACCTTTAAATGGACTAAAATTCCCATTCTGATAAAAGGGAAAACTACACAGCAGAGAGACAGGATATCTTTAATTTAAATAGTGGGTTTAGGTATATTAATTTGAGTTCAAAGCATCTTTCAAAGGGTATGATGCCCACATTTTTAATTTTACCTAATACTGAGCATCTGGTGTGGACTGGTTTGTGGTACTGAGAGCAAAAGGAAATACATTACTCATAGATGAAAGGAGTGAGGGGGAATCACTGTCCTGACTAAAAATAGCCTTTTTTCCACCAGTTAATATCAGCTGGAGGTTTGATTAAATAGTAATTGTCTAGAAAAAGACAATAATTGAGTGTGACTGTTTCCTTTCAGGGGCCAGGCCCAGGTGGTGAAAGTTAAGTATTGTCCTTCAGATAAGGTCCTGAAAGCAGTTTTCCTGGATGTCCACCAAGCCCTTCTGCAAAATGTCCTTTCTGGGTGCTGAGCTGCAGACAGACAAAATCCAGGCCTTTTCGCAGGGCAGCAGCAGCTTTCGGGGATGTAGCGCCGAAGGATTTTATGGCTGCATTGCAGATATGAGCTGGCTCACCTCTTTGACTGGAACTCTAACCCAGAGGCGCAGAGATCACAAGAGACAAATGTCTTGAATTAAGAAATGGGGTTGACATCTATAAAAGTCAGAGCACATCTAGTAGGCAACATGTGTAATAAGACTATAACATTATATCTAATAGGGAGATCGGAAAGCTGTCTAAAAAAATGCAGCTTCCGTTCAGATCTGTGTGTTCAAAACCAAAATACCCTAGATTAATGCTTTTTGGGGTTTTTTCCTCCCTTAATTTATTGATCTGAATCCCTATAGTCTTTTCCTAAAAATCAGTCTGTCTTTTTCAGTATGAGGTCAGTGATGGTACCAGTAACAACTTTGTCTAGCTTTAATAGAGTCCATAGTGAAGAAATGTGTATTTCTGTGAGGTTAACAATATTTTTCTCTAGATTTCTGTAAGGTTACTCTCTCTGAATGACTCTTCTGTGTTTTGTAACATTAGCACTTACCACTTGTCTGAGGCTTTGAATATTAAGAATATCTAAGCGTTATTTAATTAACCTTTGCAAGTGTTCAATGAGCTAGAGGGCCATTTCCAGGCAGGAAATGCTTTTTCTGCCTTGTGAAAGTTTTCAAATTGCTACTTATTCTGAGTGGAACGGCCTCAAAACTTTGGGGAGGTTTTCATGAAGCAAAAGTGGAGGAGGAGAGAGCGTGAGAGACATACTGGTTTGCTGCAAAATAGCCAAAAGTTACAAAGTGCTCCCTGGGGAAGGGGAAAGCTATCGTTTCATCCCTTTGTCCCACTTGATGAAGATCTGGGACTTGAGCCTTACGCCCCCACATGCTGAATTAGGACCATAATGGCTGGGGCAGAGTCAGGCCAGCTCTGCTGGGTGGCCTGGGGACAAGTGCTTGGAGAGGCAGTCACCATAGCCTGCTAGCAAGAGCAGCTCCCAAAAGCTTTGCTTGCTGTAGCTTGGACTGTCTTTTCTTTTCTGTTCCAGGTAAGCGGTCTTACTGCATGGTGAGGACTGCAAGGTGAGGTTGAGCTCTCATCCAGCCAGAAATACCACTCACTTGAAAAATAGCACACACATTCTACCAGAAAGCCTAGGCTTTGGCCATTCAACATTTTCCAGGGGAAGCTGACCCCTTGGATAGGTAAGGGTAGTTGCTTCAAAGCCACAGCAGAAATTGATACCATATTCAGTTTGATAATTCAGATGTCTTGATTCTGTGGTTTAAACCACTAGACCACACTCTTTCTGAAATAGGTAGGAATATTTGCATTTTTATATAAGGAAACTGAGGCACGGAGAGGGTACAAGTTATGCCAGAAGCCATGTAAGAAGCCAGTGGCAGAGCTAAGAACAGAACCAACATTTCCTGATACCAGCACCTGTGATTCAGCTACACTGAGGGCTGGACAGGAAGGAACAAAATGATCAAAATTTATTTTTTTCTGAAAGTGAAGACTCTTCTTGCTTCAGTTAGTGTTTTCCATTATATCCAGAGCAATGATAACGTCAGATTGATTGCTGCATCCCTATGATCTAATTTTTCTGTAGCAGTTGGGTTTAGCAATGAATATTGCTTTGGCATCTACCTCGGGAAGCTGCTGGCCTTCTGCTAACCGCAGATCTGTAGGCTACAGTGAGAGACTGCCCGTTGAGAATGTAATCCTGGTCTGCAGGGGGCACAGAGATTTCTTCACCTCTGGGAGGCAGCCTGTGGTTTAAAGTAACTAGGGCCTGAAACTCCTCATTTAGGTACAGCATAGCATGCTGAAAGTTAACATAAACTTTAAAGGGGGGGAGAGTGGTCTTTAGCTGATGAGAAGGGTGACAAGTTTGCTTGTAGTCACTAAATATGTAGAAGATACACAGAAAAATTTAAAGGGCATGTTAACTATCAGTTCAGGAAAGCAGGTATTTTCATGTCTTCCTTCACTGCAAATATAATGGGAACCCAATATAATTCTGCCCACATTTATAAATGTGTTTTAACAGAAAAAATGGGGTCAGTAAGTCCTCTGAAAAGAGGCTAAAATGAAGGAAGATTGAGAGTTCATTGCTTCCCTGTTTTGAGCCTGCGACTTCCAAAATCAAAGGCCTAGTAATCCTAATGGATTGACTTCCAAAATTCCTTGGATTTGTATTGCTGGACTTGTCTCTCTCCAGGGCTTAGCTGGATCCCTGCAGATAGATTTTCAGGTTTATATGCTGTAATTCCACTTAGTCCAGCTGTAAACTTGTGATGGCTGAATTAATATATTATAGGAGGGGGGGAAAAAAAAAAGAGAAAAAAAAAAGAGTATACCTACAAACCCCCTAGCTTGTATATCAAATCCCGAGGGGGAAAAACCGGGCATTTCAATTAGTTGGTTGTGTGGCCTGATTGAAGAACAGCCCTGTGGCTAACAAAGCTTTGTCTGTAGTATCAGCTTGCTCCTCATCCACCAGGACAAATAGAGTGGTTGGTCATTAACGGGCTAGCCATCGGGTAGGGGTTTTGTTCTTAAATGGGGGCTTTGTCTTATCCCTGCTGTTTAAGCCCTCTCCAAGCACTCCTCACCTGTCATATCTGTCATACATTTAATTCATCACGCTCTCTGGCCAAAAGCTACACTGGTAGTATCAAAAAAAGAGGAGGGGGCTTCTTATAACTTTAGCGATCAAAGGAGATTACCAAGCAAATAAGATTTTAATGAAGATGGCAGGTTTGGAAAGGAGAATTTACTGCCCTGTGAATCGCTAACACATTAAGATTTGTTTTATCTGTATAGTATTTGAGAGTGGAATCCCAAACTATTACAAAAAGAAGGATGGGTATGTGTGTTGGTTTGTGGTTTTAATTAAAAATGTAGAGGGAGGAGATGTAGGGGGGATAAAAGAGCTCTTTTATTTCACTCATAAAGGTCATATTTTTAATCTGTAAATATGATAAGCGTAGCAGATTGTTTAAACACAAGTTTATTGCAGTGCTGACAAACACATCAAGCAATTTGCCACTGAACTGGTATTGTCAAGCCAAGGCTTTCTGTTATTTGACCTGAGTGTCAAAATATCAGTCACAATACTGAAATATGCTTGGCCTCACTGTAAACACTCAAGAGGCAAAGCAGGCAGGCAGTTCCCGGTTGCGGGCACGGACACCCACACACTCCTGTGATCATACATGATGGAGGCCAGAGATAACAGGGATGCACTTTTTGGGTTGGCAGGCCTTTTCCAGGATGGCAGCCCTGCACCAGAGCAGCAGGGAGCACTGAACGCATTCACTTACAGGTTTGCATGCAAAAGCACATGCTGCCCCATGGTGCTTTGTCATGGAATGCGAGCCTGCAGCATCCGCACTTTAACTGACAATTATTTTCTATTAAACCTGCAGTCTTTCTGCAGAGGAATTATCCCATTTGGGGCTGTCAGTCCAGAAGACTTACTCCATTTTCTGGTAAAGTGGAAACACCCAGTGGGGAATCATCTGTTACAGTTCCTACTGCTACTAGCATGCAGTAGCAAGTGTTGCACAGCCATTCATTCAGGGATTCGATTAGGAGCAAAGATGGAAACATAAAAGTTATGGAGCAGATCATCTTGAGTGCCATCAGGCGGCACATACAGGACAACCAGTTGATGAGGCTCAGTCAGCACAGGTTTATGAAGGGCGGGTCCTGCTTGACTGACCTGATCTCCTTCTATGACAAGGTGAGCTGCTCGGTGGATGAGGGAAAGGCTGTGGATGTTGTCTACCTAGACTTTAGTAAAGCCTTTGATACTATTTCCCACAGCATTCTCCTGGAGAAACTGGCTGCCCATGACTTGGATGGGTACATTCTCCACTGGGTAAAAAGCTAAACAAGTGAAAAACTGGCTGGATGGCCAAGGCCAAAGAGTGGTGGTGAATGGAGTTACATTCAGCTGGCAGCCGGTTACAAGTGGTGTTCCCCAGGGCTCAGGATCAGGGCCAGTCCTGTTTAATATCTTTATCGACAATCTGGACAAGGGGACCAAGTACACCCTCAGTAGGTTTGCAGACAGCACCGAGTTGAGCGGGATGTTGATCTGCTGAGGGCAGGAAGGCTCTGCAGAGGGAGCTGGGCAGGCTGGACCGATGGGCCCAGGCCAGTTGCATGAGGTTCAACCAGGCTCAGTGCCGGGTCCTGCCCTTGGGTCACACCAGCCCCACGCAGCGCTACAGGCTGGGGGAAGGGTGGCTGGAAAGGGCCTGGGGGAAAGGGCCTGGGGGTGCTGGTCAGCAGCCAGCTGAACGTGAGCCAGCAGTGTGCCCAGGTGGCCAAGGAGGCCACCAGCATCCTGGCTTGTATCTGAGACAGCGTGGCCAGCAGGACTGGGGCAGTGACCGTCCCCTGTACTGGGCACTGGTGAGGCCGGACCTCGAATCCTGTGTTCAGTTTTGGGCCCCTCGCTGCAAGAGGGACGTGGAGGTGCTGGAGCGTGTCCAGAGACGGGCAACGGGGCTGGGGAAGGGTCTAGAGAGAAAGTCTTATGAGGAGCAGCTGAGGGAACTGGGGTTGTTTAGCCTGGAGAAAAGGAGGCTCAGGGGAGACCTTATTGATCTCTACAACTGCCTGAAAGGAGGCTGTAGTGAGCTGGGTGTTGGTCTCTTCTCCCAAGTGATAAGTGATAGGAGAAGAGGAAATGGCCTCAAGTTATGCCAGGGGAGGTTTATATTGGATATTGGGAAAAAAATAATCACTGAAAGGGTGGTCAGGCATTGGAACAGGCTGCCCAGGAAAGTGGTGGAGTCAGCATCCCTGGAAGTGTTTAAAAAATGTATAGATGTGGCGCTTAGGGACATAGTTTAGTGGTAGATTTGGCAGTGCTGGGTTAACAGTTGGACTGGATGATCTTAAAGGTCTTTTCCAGCCTAAACGATTCTATAATTCTATAAAGCAGTGCTTCAGCCACTGGCTGGCATCCATGCATGTATAGAGCCAAACCTGCCCTGTTAGCAGCAGAACTAGGCAGCTTTTTTTTTTTGCAGTTTTTCCTGGTGATGAAAAGAAAGTGTCTGTGACTCCTGAAGCCTTTGATAAAAGAAGGGGTAGTTGTATTATTAGCACGGATGTTAACATCTTTACTTAAAAGATGGGGGGGAAGTGGCTGCCTGACTTTCTTTAAATTGAATTAAAAACATGGGGTCCAGGAAGGAGCGCACAAAACCATGTCTGAGCTTGTCAGCCTTTGTGGGTTTGGGTGGAAAACTCCAGTTCTCACTTTCCGCTGAGTAATACTGAGAGGTCATTATTTGTGTGGTTTTCAACCTGGTTATGAATTATGAATGATTTATTTAAGAAGTGATAAACTGTGGGCCTGCCCTTCAGCTATGAGGAGGTCCCTACAGCTGAGATGTTTTACATTCAGTGAGGAGATGGTCCTCAGCACCTTTCTGACATTGGAGTTAATACCCTGTATTTTCAGTTGAGGGCTGGTATCCATCACTTCAGTTTCTTTTCTGTAGCCCACGGAATCTCCTGATACGCAGTGAACTAGTTTTACTGAAAGATGAAGAATCACATGCTCTCATCTGGTGACATGAATTCAGCTGAACCAAACTCAGACCCAGATTTATTTGCAAGTGAAGATGGGATAAAGATAAAGCCAGCACCAGTTTAGAAACTCCGCTTGAACTGTGCTTTTGAGTAAGCATGTCAACAAATAGCTTCTAAACTGATTTGCTTGAATCAATAACTCTAAAACCCATGTGTGAATGGGGCCTGTATTTATCTGATACTGTGAGGAGAAGTACAGCAGAGGCAGCTGCAGCAGGGCTCTCCTGGCGCTCACAGCAGTTCAGTGGATGGGTGTTAGTGGCGCTGGGGGGTTATTCTGCAAAACTCTGCCCTTATAAACAGGGTTGCCATGTGTGCCAGACACAAACATTTGCATTTACTGTTGGTTTAAGGACCTCCATGCTTTTATTCAGCTGGAAACTTGGTGGTTTTTTTCTTTTTTATTCCCCTCTGTCAGTTAAGGAGGGCAGAGGCTAACTTACAGTGTTGTCTCTTCTGTCACAAATGAGAAACTCTGGGAGGGTGCGTGGGGTACCTGAGGTATTTATGGACCAGCCATCTCGACTAACGTGTTCTGGGTATAGACCTTCACAGGTATTTGCAGGACCGAAGTGCTTATGTAAAGAAGTGGTTTTTAAAATAAAGTAAGTCCACATGACAGCATAGAAAAGCCAAATGACAGAGCAATTAATGGGTTATTGTTACAAAATTAACCTTTCTAATGAGCTCCTAAAATACTCTGTGGTTGGGAGTTTCACTTAAGGAATTTACTTCTAAGTCACTTTCTCCAAGTTTAAATCTGTCTACAGAAAACTTCAAAAACTTTTTTTTTTTCCTTAAGGAAAAGATGGAAGGAAAAATAGCATCCTTTTTTCTGTGTTAAAGCAAATGCTTTTGAAACATACCACCCTATACCTGACTGGAATGAAAAAAATATATTAACTACAGAAACAGGGCATCAGTTTTCTTTGACAGAACAAAACCCACTGTGCCAACACCTAGAAACGCAACACATCAACTGCTCTTATAGTGCATAGTTTATTCTCTGCATCAAAGCTCTGGTGGGGGGGAGAAAAAACAGAGAGTGAGAGAGCGAAAGAGTCAAGCTCTTCAGAGCCTCTAATGACGCGTGCCAAACACGTGGAAGGTAAATCCCCTAATTCAGTCTATTCTTTCAGCATTCCCTGGCAGGAGGCCAAGCTAAATATTTCTGCCGGATAAAAAATGCACCCTCGTATGCGGCACTTTCTTAACAGGATGGCTCTCCGGCTTTAGCGGAGAGGGCTTCTCTGGGGGAAAGCCAACATGTGTGTTCTCTTATCTATTTATTTATTTTATTAAAAAGGGGCTTTATGGGCTGTGATTGGATTAACTTAGTGAACCCTGGAGGAAGAAGAAAAACAAATTGGGAAGCTGGTTTAGCACCCCCACCTTTTTGTCATCTTCTTTTGGGATTTCCTGGCTGGCTGCCACCTTGAGCCTGTTGAATGTTCTTTAGATCAATCAATTAAAAAGGCTTTAATATTTGGGTGATTGGAACGCAACATATGGGCTGCTGGTGCGGATGTCATGTGGTGTGTGGAGTTAATTGAAATGATTAATAGAGGTGTTAGTTTCTTCAAGACTAATTGAAGAAAGAATATAATTGGAAGCATGGACTAACCATTATTGTTGACTTTTTAAAACATTTTGTGTCCATTAAACACTTTTACGTGTTTATAAGCATGCAGATGGATTTTGTTTAGATTTCTTTGACGTGGTGATTTGCAAAATCATGTCTACTGTACAAAAGTCAAATCTGGTTTTATGTAAATTAATCTGAAAAAAATATTCCCATGTGTCTTTTCTGTTTCAGTAACCTGTACATACATGTAATTTCTGGTACCTGTTTGTCTTTGATCCTTGCTAGACTTAAAGCAATTTACCCAGCCTTACTGTTATCTGTGGGGTTATAGCATCCATCCTCAGAAACTGATCATGAGCCTCCAAAGGTCTGTTCGGGCACTCTTCTGTCTGCACAGTGAGTTGTGATAATTTGCACTCTTCTGGTGCCCTAGCAATGTGCCGTGTATTTCAGGGAAATACCATCTCGATCGTAGTGCCCCACACCTTGTCAGCTTGACCATATTTCAAAGGGATCCAGTTGTCCATACACAGGACTGGCAAAAGCCTAGCTTTGACAGTCAGGAAGAAATGACATGAGAGAAATTCCGAGGATTTAACTGAGAGCAGATCTTTTGGCCTCTCCACCTTCTTTGAGAATAATACATCCTTTTTTTCAGTAGTAGTAGTAGTAGTAGTAGTCTCTGAATTTTTACCAAAATTGTTAAGCTATTGCGAAACACAAAATGAAAGCCATGAACCGGCCACAGAGGACATCTGGCAGCAAGGAGAGGGTACAACGGGATGTGCCTCTCAAAGTCTTCCTGCTGCACAGGGTAGCTCTCAGGTTAGAAGTGGGGAAACTGAGAAAACATGACAATCTCTCATCTGTAGTCAGCAAGCATGAGCTGGCCGCCTGAGTGCCACACAAGGAAGAGCAGTCGCATCCTGCTTACTGCTGGGCTGTGGTTATGAGTGCCATAGCAAACTTCAGCTGGGGATTTCTTAAGACTGAAGATCATGGCTTAAATTACTTGTGAATCTGCTAGAGAGCAGTTACCTTTGGGAGAAGAAAATCAGGCAAGATGGTAATGGAGTGTTGATCCAAAAGGTAAGTCAGTTTGGATTTAGGACAGATAATGTGCATTTTGAAGCACAGTATTTTCACACCAGCCTTGGTTTTGCTGGCTTTTGGTAATAGAGGAAAAGTTTATGTATAATTTTAATGTTCTGGAAGAGAACTGTCTGGAAAGGACATACAGATTTTCTCTGTTGTTTCCTTTGCACATGTGGTGCAGCTTATGTGCATCTTTTTCAGTAGTCAAGAAGTTTATTCTGCAGCCCAGAATAAACAGAACAGGGAAGTGATAGATAAATGCAGAGGGGGTTTGTTGTTGCCTTAGAAGAGTACAGGATGGTTTTAATATCTTAGAGTCTTCCCACACAGATTTCCAGTGATGCTTTGAAGGCAACTGTGTGTCTGCAAAGACTTTGAGCCTCCCCGGAAGATGTGGCCTGTCTTGTGTACAGATCTGAGCAAAGCATTTGTAGAAAGGAAGTGGCTGTACTGGGGGCTGAGAGGAAGGGAAGACATTAGGTCTGATTGCAAGCTTCCCTTACTCCCTGTTGCCTGATTTGTGTGCATGTAGCGCTAATAATTTTAGATGAGGAATATGCAGGGACAGACTGGTGCAAATTAATCTTCCAATTTTTTTTTTTGTTATTTGGTGAAGAGATTAGTCACTTAAAGATCTGATTTTATTACAGCAAACTACTGCAATTAGATAGTCACTTGTTTATTTTTTTAATTTTAACAGCGATGAAAAAGAGTAGCATCAGCATTTTTGTTGTCTCCATTGCCCTTCAGGATTTAGTATATGAAAAGGAGTACTTTACATAAACCTGTTGGAACAGGAGCATCCTCACTGTCTCTATCAAACCTTGCCATATTGTATAATTAATACAATTCTAGTGCATTGGCTTGGGCCACTGAAAGAGGAATAGCAGGCCAAGGAAACAGGGTTTAAATCTATGCACATGCTTTGTATGTGATTTGTGTGTGATGGTGATGTTCTCATACAAAGGAAAATGTTCAGTAACATCCCCCTAAAATTAATCTCAGGAAACTGATCTCTAGTATAAGCAAGGCTGGTAGCATCACCTGTTGCTAAGAAAGACCATTTGTATTAGGAGATCCTATTTCTAGGTGCTCATAAATCTACCAAGTTCTAAACATCTGGCTCAATTGTCACTTAAATTTTACTTTCCTCAGGCTGCATTTTCCCCCAAAATCTATTCTGCCGTTTCCAAGAACTTGGCTATGTCAAAAATTGTGTTGCTAACATTGTGTGATGACTTTTCTTTTGAAAAGCAATCTCCACCGTGACAGCCCCCATTTTTTAGAGCAGAAGTTTGAATGACAGGTTCAGTGGCTCTGGGAAGGACAGTGTATGTGGCAGGAGAGGGGAATGGCTGTTGCTGTCAGGGATGCTCAAATACCATCCCTCTGCCAGGATCTCTTCCCAGTTCCTGGATCTGCACATGTGCTTTACCTACATCAGGTCTCTGTCAGAGCAAGACCTGGACACACACCAGTCCTGTCACCACCTCCATCCCTGACTCCTACGCCCAGGAGAATTGCTTTTGAGCTAGAAGCCAACCTAGATGACTGGCAGAGCAGCCCGCCCAGGAGCTGTAGGAGGGCATCACATCTTGCTTCAGTGAGTGAATGCTGTTGGGTCTAGGACTGAGTGCCTGAACTGAGAGCAGAAGGGTGCATGTTTGGCGCATACCTACTGCAAACCATCCTAAGGACAGAGAGTCGTCAGAAGGAGCTGTTTATAAAAGCCTATGGACAAAAGCTGAACCTTGAGGGGATTATGAAGGAGGAGAGACTGTGCCTGGAGATCAACAATGTCAGGGAGGAGGGAAACTGAGAGTAAGGTTGGTACAAGACCAAGGGATTTATCTTTATGGGTTATTGTAGACAAAGACGAGCAAGCTCGGTGTTAAAAGCGGGTGGGATGTAAGCCAGCTCTGATCCAAAAGCTGCCTGACTGCATTAGCACGGTGCTAAGCCCAAGCTAATATATCCGGCTTCTCACCAGGGCTTATTAGCTTGGGCTCAGTGCCATACTAACGTAGTCACAGAACTTCCAGTTGGCTTGTCACCATGTCTGTTTAACGTGTGAACTGAGCTCACTGCTACGTGCCTGCGGAGGAGCACCAGGAGATGCCTGGAGAGACTTGACTACACCACGCTGCTGTGGGGGCCAGGCCTGCCAGGCAGCAGGAAGGGGCACATGGGGATGGAGAGTGTACCGTGTGCTTAGATCAGGGTGGGAAAGGAGTGCAGTGCAGGTGAGGAACCAGGAGGGACTGAAACTGGCTCGATGAGAAGACTTGGCACATAGGGCCTGGGTGTGGGAGTGGAAAATGGGAATGACTGGAAAGGGAAACTACAGGAGGGGTCAGGAGGAACAAGGCAAGGACTTGCTGGGCAAGGAAACCAATCAGTAGGCTGAGATGAGGTCTGAAAGATGGGCTGAGACCGGAAGCAAGGAGAGTAGGAACAAACCACACCAAACCTGGCATGAAACCAAGATGCCTGAAAATAGTCATTCTTCTGCTTCCAGCAGGTCACCTGGGGAAACCCACCAGCAGAAGTGTCCTATCCCTTCCAGTGCTTGTGCTGAGCTTGCCAAAAACAACTGTATGGTTGGTCTGAGCCAGG
Source organism: Falco peregrinus (assembly GCF_023634155.1). Lineage (NCBI taxonomy): Eukaryota > Metazoa > Chordata > Aves > Falconiformes > Falconidae > Falco > Falco peregrinus. Next base: position 24,448,420 of record NC_073727.1, read on the forward strand.
TCTGCTTAGCTTCCCCCTAGAGGTCTGCCTGTAGCAGATCAAAATATTCCAGCTCTGCTGATCCATCTGTATGGGTGTCAGTGTGATGCCAGGTTGTGGGATCTCTGCTTTTTCTCTTTGCAGTTTCAAAAACCAGCACAAAAGCTGTGGAAAAACCTTACTGAAATTGCAGACCCAAGTTTTCCAGTTTAGGTGGTTTGCCTAACCCCAATTTGATCCTCATGTGTTATGATACAGTCTTTAATTACTACTTTAATTACTGGGGGAGGGGGTTTCTGCTGGTTACTTGCCTCATTCAGGCATCAGACAAGTTTGCTACGGGACGTGAATTGGGGTGTGTAATAAAACGTTATCTTTAAGACGCCTCTTCCCCCCACCTCATTGACTGCCATGTAAGGCAGTAAAATAGCCATGGTAGGAAATAGTGTTGCTCTTCTTGGGGCAGGTGAGCTCTGCTCTGAGGAACCAGGTATTATATCTGCCCATGATTCTGAGTAAAATTCATTCCAGTTCACCTCAGCAAAGCCTTTTGCAGATGGTCATTAATTTTGGTATCTTCCTGGGTGTCTGATGTGAAGACCTGCAAAATGCAGAGCCGTCACAGATTCCAGGAAGAGAAATGCTTTGAACATAGAAAGTGATATGCCATGCTGACTAAATCAGCTTCTCTGCATCCCAAAATTAATGTATGCTTTTGATGTTAATGTCATTGTGTCTCCTACCCTTTCTGCAGAGTGAGAATAGCAATAATACCTTCATCAGCATATGGAGGAGGTACTGTGAAAATCAGATTAGTCATTATTTGATATTTGTGAGGTATTCTAGTGTTGTTGTTGTCATAAGCAAAGTGGAAAAATAGAAGACGGAATTGGTTGGCCTTCCATTTGAATGGTCTGTGGTAAAAGTAGAGGCACTGGGCCTTTCAAGGACAAAGAAGAGAGAAAAAAAGCTGGAAAAATTACTTTTTCAGTCAGCACTCTTCTTTCTAAACACCGAATGAGGAAGCAGTCTGGTGGAAAAAAAGATGTACAGTGTATGCCAGGAGTGCAGAACTGAGTTTCTGTATGCAATTCTGCGTTTGGCATTTCCCACCATTTGACAGAGTGCCTGATTTTGCACCGTAATGGGCTCCATTTACTGTCATTTTGGACCATTTGTCTCATTGCAAAGCGTAGCTTTTTGTGTGAGAACGTTGTCATGCAAAGCTGATGGTTCACTGTAGGTTTTTACAGAACTTTGACTCAGCTTCAGGGAAGGAGGAATGAAGAAGCAGAAGAGTGAACTTCTGGAAGCTGAAACCCTCCTTTCCCTGTGTTTGAGCAATCTGCACTCTTATGAAACTTTTTGAAATCTCATTTGCTGATGTCTTTCTGACCCCCAGAATTATTCTTGTGCAAATGTTGACACCCAGCATAGATGAAATCGTTGGCTTAGGAAAACATATCTAGCTTGTCAGAAGCTGCAGGATTCCAACAATACACTAGCAATACCAGTCTTTTTTTCTTTCTTTCTTTCTTTTTTTTTTTAAATTGTTTGTGTTTAGTTGGCAGATGGTGTTGTGAATCAGGTTATATGTATCTGAGGGAGCAGAATATTTTTCCAGTTCATATGAACCCGAATCCATGTCATATACCAAACTGGGTTTATTTTCTGGTCTGTTTTCTGCTCGTGAATTTTCCTGTGTGTTTATAGTTTTGATATGTTTACTGATTTTATGTTGACAGTGTTAATTACACGTTCCCAGAGTATATAAGCAGCACAAGAACTAGATATGTTTCCCAATTGAATTCAGGCTATGTGTAAATTTTCTGTGTGGGTTGCACCCCATAGCTCATGAAATCAAAGGACATCAAAGTTTCCCCACTGACCACCTGAAATCAGTTAGTCCTCAGCTGTTTTCTTTTTTGTGTGTTTTTTTTTTGTTGTTGTTGTGTTGTTTTTTTTTTTTTAAATGATTCTGACCCTAATTTCTTTGATTTAATTGCTGAAGGAAAGTGATGGGTGGACAAACCATCAGAAAAAATTTTGAGGCTTTGGTCTCCTATGTCATGCCATTAGGCGACAGGCAGGGCAAAAGAAACAATTACAATCCATTTATTTGTGGATGTCTGTAAAACTAGAAGATGCATTTTTGATTTTGCATCTTGAATTTTTAGTCTCAAAGTAATTAAAAAGAAGTTTATATCGAATTTGCTGTGTATAGGAGGAGGGAGCTGCCCTCTAATAAACTAGCAAAAAAAGAAAGTAGTCTCCTTGGTCCAAAATCAAGTTTTGAGTTCTGCTGTTCAGTCCTGAGTTTGGGGTTTTGTGTTTTAAATTAAAAGGGTGGCTGAGTGTTCATTATCCCTATGATAAAGGCAGTAAAAATAGGTGCAAAATGGCTCTTTTGCAATGTTGTAATTTACCTTTATTTTAAACTGGCTTACACATCTTAATACATTATGACAATCAGAATTATCAGGCCACCAGGCGGAGAGGAGTTTTTGTTAATTGCTCTTGTTAAGCCTAATTACAGAATGGGGTGGAGTGGATGTGAGGGGAGGGAGGAATCTGCTAGCAAGAGGAAATTCTAAAATCCTCGGAGCGGTTCCAGGCAGTGCGTGTTGGGGAGTGAGAGCGCTGGTGTGGTGTGCATGTACGCATGTGTGTGTGTAAGGGTGTGAGAGTGAATGACAGACTTCCCATATGGACTAAAATCCTGAGATGCATGAGCTGGAGGTGGGGAACCTGTGCTGTGCGGACACATGAAGGTACAGCTGAACAAAGAACTGTGCGGTATTTTGCTTTATGAATGAACTCCTTTTTCTTCTTTTGGGGGGGGGGGGGGGAGGTGGGGCACGACGTAGATTAATTACTTTGCTGTTAATTTTTGAGTTTCATGTTATCAGATTGAGTGTTAGAATGGTTTGCTGCTGTGATGTGCCATCCTTTCATGTTATGGGTTGCCAGCATAAGGTGCATGTATGTATGTCGCTGTGGGTTGGTATTCTAAATCCCTTTGAGCTGTTTTCCTTCTTGGTGATAGTGGCAGAGATGTGCTGCCCACAAAATGTGTTACTTGTTTAGACTTTCCAATGGAAAGCATACATCCAAAGAGCCCTTCAGCCTTGCATTATTGCAGTTTGTTTGTGTGCCCCATATTACGCTGCTGGCAACTTACTGTGCCTGACCTGCATTGTCAGCCCACTCCATTGCCTTGGGAGCCTCTGGGACAGAAGTTTCTGATAAGGCAGTTTTGAGCAAGCCAGATGCAAAGTAAATGATTCTGTAACAAATCTGTGCTCTTCTCTGGGGTATGTTACCTGACTTGTTTGCTGCCAAGGTGGTTTTATTGTTTTGGCTACTGGGCGGAGGGAGGAGACTAGAACAGCAGAGGACTCACGCTTTTGTTTTGCTTAATTATAATGTATGCTTTTAATAAAACCTTTTAGTGCCATGAATTAAATGGTATTGCAGTCCTGCACAGGAAGAAAAATGCTACTGCTGTTGTAGCTGACAGCTGAGTGGTTAGATGGCCAGTGTGGGTCTGAGACTCAGAAGCCTTTTCTTTGCTGGCTGGGTAAATGTGTTTACTTTTTCCTTAGTATTTATGCTAGTTAATGTGTCGCACTAGATAAATCTACTTCCTGAGTCCATCTTTCAGCTTGCTCTCTTCCCTCCCAGTTGACAAATGGTTTGAGTTTGACACCGTTTTATCAGTTGAACCCCTGCTGGGTGCTGCATGCCTGCTTGTTTCTGCTTTATCGTGAAAAGTGAATTATCTGCAATATTTTGTTACCATCTAATTAGGAGTTGGCAGGCTTTCCTATATGAACTGATTTAGATTTCAGCAAGGGGAGGCTGTTGTCTTTCTCTGCAAAGCCCCGTTGTTGCTCTCCAGGAAAACAAAAGATCCCGGAGCTTTCTGCACCACAATCTGCTGCTGTCCCACTTTCAAGGAGGTGTTTTGTTTGTTGCGGCAGCTTCCTATCTTAAAATGATAAATTGAGCGGACATGTGCACTGTTTGAAAACCTCTGTCTCCAGGGCTTTTGTGTTCACTTACGATAAAATACATTATTTTGTGGTAGGCTCTGGTGTGATTTAAACTTGATTTAAAGATTACAAAGCAAAAGGGAAAGCATCAACATCTTCAGCAGTGGTAGTTTGATGAGGAATAGCTGTCAGGAGAAGAACTGTACCGGCTTACCTTAAGTGGGTTGCAAATGCATTAGGGATTCATTAATATTAATAGTAGAATAGACATTTCCTGCATTCGTTTGACATCTTCCATGCTTTTTTTTTTTAAAGCAGCTTGGAGTGCAGTTTTAACACTTACACAAGTTAATACAAGGATGATAAGCTAAAGTTAAACAGAAGGAGACCCCTAAGTGTGTGGGGTTGGTCTAGGATTTCTGGAATTTGGTGCTGTGCTTTTGAGAAAGATTGTGGTAAACTCTTGTGTCAAGCTTTCAGGGCAATTTGCAAAACGGGTCTGCTAGCTACAATTGTAACCAGAAGAAATTGTTCTATGAGAGTGGTGGGATGGTCGCTATCAAAATGGCATGTAAGGGTTAGTAGCTGTGTAGATTTCTAAGGTGGACACGGTAGTGGCTTGTTCGCAAGTTCAGGGGAGAAAAAAGAAAATCCAAACCATTCTTCAGTCTCCAAATGCTTTGTGAGGTTGGCTGAACAGTTCAGTTTGAAAAATAAATAGATCCAAGGGTAGGTTTTTTTACTTGTTTTCTGTCTTTTAAGTCCTGTGATGCACTTTTTCATGCTTCTGTTCTGTCACCAGCAGGCTTTCAAACTTTCTTAAAAAAAAAACAACCACCAAACCTCTGAGATGTAAAATAAAACCACGAATATTATCAGCACCAGGAGGGAACATGTAATTGCAATGATCGTTTTCAGCATCCTGCACAGCACATCACATCACAATTTCACCTACTGAGCCCTTTAACTAGGAGAACTCGTGGTAGTAAAGTGAGGCAGGGGCTTGTAAACACAGCTAATAGTCCCAGTCCATAAAATGTCAAAAGAAAAAAAATATGCCCCCACAAAGCGCCTAGTTTGGCAAGACTAGTGATGCAGCAGCTACAAGCACAGAAGCGCGCAGGGGTTTGGCAGCTCTTGCAGATAGGGCAATTTGAATTGTCACTGTGTGTCTGCTCTACTTGTTGAGCCTAATGAAAAGTACAGTTTAATCACTGGTGTGCCAAATTGACCATGATTAGCTGTTATTGCAGATTAGTGCATTGTCTGGGGCTCCAGAATTATTGATCCGGGTGCTGTGCTCTGGTGTTTTCTGTGCCCTCTATCGTAACCTCTTCTTAATGCTTAGGAGAGGGAATCAGGAAAGGAGAGTAGGAGGGAAGAAGTCCAGATGGGAAGAAAACAGGTCCTGAAAAGACCACATAGGAACTAGGTCAGGTACTGTGGAGATTAAAGAAGCATGCTTCATCCCTGGACGCAGGAGGCAGGGACAAGTAGCATACAATTACGAGGAATTAGAACGGCAACAAGTAGTGCAGATTTATCAGCTTTAATTGTCTATTGTCAGGACAGAGCCCTTCTTGTAGATCAGGCGCTGCCAATGCTTTAATACCTCTAATGGACTCTCTATTGTGGGATTATCTCTCCTAAGGACAATGTCTTTCTTAAAACTAGTTGTTTTGGGAGAGGGAGGAAAAAAAAAAAGAAGAAAAAAAAGTAGCTGCAGCCCTCGGGTTTTTTCTCTCTGGTTTGTCACATTCTGCAGGAAGTAGTTGAGAGCCCAGTGTTGCTCTTCTGTCAGCAGCACTATTCCTTCAGGGGAACTGATAGATACCTATTGAACATTAACCCCCTTTGCTCCACCTTCCCCAATGAGCTCCTCCAGAAACAATAGCTGGTTGATAAAGAGCAGATAAGCGAGGACACCCGGCTTAAGAATCTCTCTGCTATCTTTATTTTAAAAGCTTTCCTGGGTTTTGCAAAGTAAACATTACAACATTTAAAGAAGGATAAGGTGTCAACTATTTAATGAGAAGTTGTGTTTAATAGCAGAGGAATTCTTCCCTCCCCCAGCCAACACACAGGTATGAAAAGACTGTTATTTCACCACCCTGGGGTAGGAAAGGTGGAGAAATGACAACTGTACTCTTAGAAGCTTAAAAAGTGGTCCTTCAGCCCACCCCTACCAGATTCCCTAATCAGCTCTAAACATGCAGTCACTGTTTTGAATCCTTTGGTCCTAGATGCGTGGTAGTCACATTCCTGGATCTGTGATAATCTGTGGGTAAATATTTTTGTTTCCACCATATGCGCTTTGTCATGGTGTGTAGCTGTTGTTTTTGTTAATCTGTTTTGAAACTCACTCTGTGGCCAGTTCTTTGTCTGAGAAAAGTGGTGTGGTTCCACCCATGGATCTCACCCTCCTTCTGCTGTGTTCGTCAGCTCCATGACGCTGGGCAGCCTGGAGAGTATCTGAAATGAAAACTGAATTGTGCAGGAACAGAGTCCAAAGTTTTGCTGTGGTTCATATCTCTATGACTTTCCAGGCAGGTTGAGGAGAAAATACCCTGATAAATGTCATGACTACAGAGTTGGGAAGAGATGTGAAAGTTGAATTAATGCAATTAATTCTGAGATGGTTTCGTTATTTCAGGTTGTTGTGAGCTCTCTGTGGGGCTGATGTCTTTTAAATACTCACAGGAGTGAGCCTTCTATAATATGTATACTGTTCCATCCCTCCTCAATAATAATCTGGAAATCAGCCTATTTTAAAAGAAAATTTCCCAAAGCACACCCTTTTTTTCAGTCTCTGTCACTAGTAAGATTGGCAAGTGGTTGGAATGAGTTGGCCTGTTTTCATTCATTTTTCCTCAGACTCAGTTGCTATGGTCAGAATAATCAAAAGTCTCTCTTTGAGATGTAGAAGGTTGATTTTTGTGCTCAGGTTTTCTTGTCCAGTGTAAACTTGGGTTGTAGAAACATGCAAAGACAATACAAGTATTATTGTATGGACTCCTGGCTATCATCCCTACCTTTCCCAAGACGACCATTGCTCAGAAGTGGGATGGGAAGGCTGAACTGTGGTCTTTGCTGTGAGCCATTTCACTTCTCATAAGGGGCAAGGAGGTGGCTCCTTACGTTTAGTCCAGACCCTAAAGTCTACTACCTTTACCCACAATGAAAAGAGGTGCAATGACAAAACAGCTGCTGCTGCTGCTGTCTCAGTAGCTTCACTCCAGCTTGCTTCCTAGGAAACAAGAGCGAGTGGCTTCAAACTGTTTTGTCTTTGCTGCTCAGCTGTGTTCACAGTGAAGAGAAGCCCAGCTTCTCACAGTGAAGTGACTTCTTGCCCTCCTTATAGCAGGCCCAGACGGCCTTGACTCCTTCTTCTCAAACTCGAGCCTCAACAAGAGGAAATGGCTGAAGCTTAGTTCTCACTTCTGTGTGCTGCAACAGTGTTTTTTCCATTGGAGGAGGGTTGTTTTGGCTTATTCATACATCATCTGAACATTATTTTAATAAGGCCTGGCTGGAAACAAAAAGGCATATGGTATTTTAGTTTGATTCCTTTTTTCTCTTCTTAAGGAAAATTTCTTGAGAGAATAAAACAGCAGAAATCAAAAGAGATGTTAAAGCTTGCACTAGGCAGTAGCTGAGAGTGCAGCCAGAAGATCTGCTTTTGGTATTGCACAGCTGCGACAAAAATAAATGTAAAGGGCATTTGGAAGTGCTACGAGGCAATGACCAGGGTGCTCTGTAATTAAAGGCAGTCCATGAAAGCTGCATGTGTTAATCCAGAAGCCTCCTGGCTACAACATACAGCACCCTAAATGCCCTTGCAAAAACCTTCATGTAGATTCAAGTGTAATTTTAATTTCTCTCCTTATAGGCAATACCATGCTGTAGCTGTCTAGGGCATACAAAGCCTCTGAGATCGTATCTGAAGCCTATAGGCTGTGTTTTGCAAAGTCAGGCCAGTCTGTGAGAAGGCGGCTGTAACTTTTCCTGTTGCACAGTCACTAGAGCGTGCTGGGTCTCTCTCTTACCCTTGAGTCTGACAGCAACCACGTTTTCAGAAACGTGGCCCCAAAACAGGAGTGTGTCTCAGCAGAACTTGAAAGCAAGTTCTTTGAGTTTGATTTCACAGTTGGCTTTTAAAAGATGTGCAGTTGTGCAACTACATCATGTACCTTCTCCAAGTAATGACCACAACTGGTCCCCAAATGTTTACCAGCACAAGGATGCCTACATGCAGGAAGTGGGAAATGGGGGTGGGTCTGGTAGTTACTCTTGATGTGGTCAATCTGCTGCTGACCTTGTTTGGGTAAGGGGAAGGGGAGGATGTGAAAATGAGACTCTGCTTTAATCTCTTGTGTGCATTTTATCTCCCCTCCAACTTTCTAAAGAAGTTTCGTCTATTAGAGCAGCTCCCTTCCCTCCTTCTTCCCCCTACAATTACAGCAGGCGCAGGGAGAAGAGCAGCAGCAGAGGCAGCAGAGGCTGAGGCTGGGTTGCGCAGGCTTGTTGTTGAGCTGAAGTGGTGATAGCATCAAAGGAAATGGATGGGGATTTCTGAGATCAGAGCTGTTAGGGCCATTCATGATTTGTTGCCAGGCTGAAAGCTGCTGCAGAGAGAGCTGCCTGAGAAATGCTGATTAATACAGTAATTGAGGTTTTCTATGAGCAAGAAGGAAAAAATGAAAATATGACTAAAAATGTTCTTTTTGAAATGAACATTTTGAGATTGCACATTCCAGACAATAGCAGCTACTGGTATGAAAGATTTCTATAAAAGAGCAGAAAACTTCTGGTTGAACAGGGTGTCTTTTTATGTTTCTCTATTAAGGAGGAAGGTCAGAAGGTCAGTCTATGTATTTCTTTAATGGCAGAGTTTCCTTTGTGATTCTTACTTTAGTACACATCCTTAACAATTTGTTTCTGTCTCTTCTTTCTTGATAAACTTAGTTTTATTCCAGATCAGGCAGGCACTATTAGGCTAGACCTGCACACCAGTGAAATCCCTTCTGCACTACAGTAGTTCCGGGCTCAGCTTCACTGAGACACCTGGAGCTAATTTCAGGATAGCCTCAGAGTGTGCCACAGAGTTATTTGAAGTCCATAAGCTTCGTAGGCTGTACTTGCCTCCCCAGGCTTCGGGGAGAGAGCCACACTGACCTGGGATGCTGGCATCCTCCTGTCATCCTGACGAATATTTCACTTCATCTGATCTGATCTAATCTCTGCTTCCTTTTCTTCTCCAACGCAAAAGCACTCTCAGTTCTCTGAAAGGCAGATTTGCTTTTCTCCTGCTTTCCTTTACATTAAGATCAGCCCCCTGAAGGAAACACATCAGCCCTTTTTTCTTGGCCCCCCCCCCTTTTTGTTTTTCTTTCAAGCTAACAGGGAAGTGAAAAGCTCCGAAACAGCTGCCTCTCAGAGTGAGACTATTTTTCAGTAAAATAATCACCTTCAGTATGACTACATTGTTTTTCTGTTCTATACGGTGTGACTCAGCATCAGTTAATTAACCCAATCAAGTAGGCCGGATTTCTCTCCTTTAATGAATGGTTCTTCCTACTTCAGAGCCTTCCTAGACCTCATTTTGGTTATGTCTCGGTTCTACTGGGTATATCTAATTACATTTATATCCTTCAGCCCAGTGTTCAGGCCACCTCTCTTGTGGAATTACGCTGTGGTGGAAGTTAAGCCAGGACACTCACTTGCAAGCAGTTGCCCTACTTAGGTCTGCTGCCATGAGCCCTCATGTGTTAGCGCATACAGAAGGTCTTTACAGAGATATACTATTCTCAGCATTGCAGACTGAAAATGGCAAGTAATCCTTTCCAAATGTCTTTTTATCAGAGGGAGGAAGAGCAGGTTGAGGGAAGGGGATGTGTGTACACCCATCAGAGAGACAGCCAAGCACTTGATTGCATAAAACGTGCTTCCCGCCACCCCCTCCCTTTTATCTTCTGAAGAATGACGTAACACCCAGATCACCCCGAAATATAAGTGTGTGTGTGTTTAGAAGAATGTGAAACTAGCTTCCATGTAAAGTGCCAGGAAAGCTATGAGAAATATGCTTGCAGACGTGTGAGGAGAAGGAAAAGTGGTAGAGTTGCCTTGTAGAGAAGCAGCTAGCATTCGCACTGGGCTGTAGACAGCTATAAATGGAATTGTGCATCACCGTTCTCTGAGCTCGAGGACGCCTCACTGAAGAGACAGGACCACTGAAGGAAGTAAGGCATCTGGTTGTTTTGTAATGAGAAGCAGGAATGCTCTTAATAATAAACAAACAGGACATTGTATGCCATCATCACAGGATGTCCTTCCTTCAGCCAGCGTGCTGACTTGGATCGGAGGAAAAGAAAATTGGGTGCAGTGTCTGCTAATTGCTATACCAATCCTCCTTCCATCACCGTCGTGCTCCTGGATGGTCGCTTAGGTACTGCCCTGCGCAAGATTACTGTTCTTACCACGCTGTGAAAGAGGCATCGACTTTGGAAATGCTGCCTGCCCTTGCCCTGCTCCTGTCAGCTTCCCTGCTGTTACTTGGGGAGAGGGGAAAGATTTTATTTAAAGGAAGAAACAAATGTTTTTCCTAATTCCTTTTACAAGTGTTGCTAAGAGGGACACTCAGGAAGGGGATAAAATCCAAACTCTGAAACTCCAAAATTGGTCGTGTCATAAAGCACTGTAATCGTTAAGGTTTGGGAGCAAGCACTTTTTAAATTGGGTTTTAATCGGTGTTCTGGAACCTGGGAGTCAGTTTTATTGTTTTGGGTTTGTTTGTGGTTTTTTGAACGAAAGCGGGCACGCGTTGGCCTCTGGAGCTTCAAATAGGAAGAAAAATAAGATTTCCCGTAGAAATCGTCTCACACGGGCTTCTCTGCAAGGGCTGGGGCGCCCGCCCGCCGCGGGCCGCAGGGCAGCGGCGCGGCTCTCCCGGCTGGCACACAGGCCCTCCCCGGCCACCACATCTCGGTCGAAACGGGGGCAGAAAAGTTATTAATAATAATATTTAAAAGGGAAATAAAACGGCGGCCGGGCGGGTGGGTGGGGGCGCGGGCGCAGGTAGAGCCCCACCTCCCGCGCCGCGGCGAGAGCAGCCGGGGAGAGGGAGGGGCCGGCCCGGTGCGTGAGCGCGAGCCGAGCGCGGGCTGCGCGCGAGCCGCGGGCGGGCCGAGCGCGCGCTGTGGCAGGCGGCCCCCCAGCGTTTCCCAGAGGCAAGAGCAGGGCGCGCGGCAGCACCTGTCTGACAGCGGGGGAGGAGCGGGAGGGAGCGGCGGCTGGAGGTGTGAGTCAGTCTCCCGGGGACCCGGCCGCTGGAAGGAAGGAGAAATGTTTACTCGGTAGAGATGAGCCAGGTTTGCCGCCGACGGTGGGCTTCGGTGTGGAGACGCGCGCGGACTCTGCCCCGGTAAGGAGCGCCATGGCGACCCTCCGTGCCCCGCACCTCCCCGGCCGCCGCCCCGCACCTCCCCGGCCGCGCCGGCCCCGGCCCCGGCGGACTGAGCAGAACTTCCCTCGTCGCCCTTCCCGGGCCGGGAGCGCTCCTCCGACCGGCGCTAAGCCTCCCGCGCCGCCGCGCACTGAACACCCGCCCCCCGAGTTTCGCTGTTCGTCTCCTCTCCCCCTTTAACGCCAAGTCAGTCGCTGTGGCACCGCTCGCCTCGGCGGCGCTGGGGTCGGGGCGCGGGGGCCGGTCCCGGGGCCGGGGGGAGCTTGCCTGCCGCGACCCCCGCCCCAGCCTCGCCGGGCGGCTGCGGGCGGCCCGGCCGTGCCTCCCCGGCGCGGCGCCGGGGTCTGCCGGTAACCCGGAGTCCGGCAGCCCTTAACCTCTTCCTCGGAAGACCGGGTGCTTTCTGTCTCCGCGTTTCGTTTTTCCCGGAGGAAGGGTGTGAATTTCACAGTGGCTGTGTATCCGAAAAGGAAAAATGAAGGGATTTTATGCCGGGCTTGAACGTCATTCCCGGCTACCAGCGCAGGCACAGATTGTGGTCCCTAATGAACCTTACGGAAAGAGCTCGACCTAGTACCTGTTTGGGGATAGGTTTGGTAACAGTGCTTCTGTCCCGAATAGACAGAGGGGCTGAGGGACTTGGTGGAATTGTCCTGTGAGGCTCCTATCAGTGCTTTGAGGTATTAATTCTCAGAGGTACCATCAAAATCAAAAGGGAGAGAAAAACTTTCTCTTATTATTGATTTTATTTATTTCCCTTGCTCCTTTTCTTTTTTGGCCCCCAAGAACATGTTGCAGTGCTTTTTGCAGGGCTGCTGCTGCTGCAGTGATGCTGGCAGGATGTCGGCTTTCTCAGCCTTCCATGCCAAAGGATAAGGGGACGTCAGGAGGAGGCGGGGGGGCCAGGTTGTTTTGAAAGTTGTTTGTGTGTTGAAAGCTGGTGGGAAAGTTCAGGCTTCCCCATTTGGAAGAGGCAAGGCTGGGTTCCGCTCTTCCAACATGCGCTTTCCATTTTTAGCTTCATTCAGACGCAGACAGCAGCTCCTTTCCTCTTCCTCTCCTTGTTTGTGACACTTTTCTGAGGCAGCTTTTCCACAGGCGACTAAGTGGTCTTGTGGCCATGACCCCACGTTTTCTTCAGCACGGAATACTTTTTTTCTCTCTGATGCATTAAGGAAAGGGTCTGAAAAAGGTAAAGTGGTTGTCAGCCTAAGGATTTTTTCCTCTTTGTTTTTGTTCCCTCCTCATTATTACTGAGGCTGGCATTTTAAGGCGCTGCTTCAGTCAGAGCAGCTTCGTTTATGCTGCTTTTTGGCTATTACTCAACTATACCAACTATCCTGCATACGCTTTTAAAGTGTCACAGACTACTGTATTAGTCATGCTGTATCAACGGAAACCACAACACTGAAGGACAATGAGGATTAAAGGCTGTTTTCTTTTTTTCCAGGCTGCTACACAGTGTAGCTCGGACGCTGTGAGTTTCAAGAATCTGGTGAAAGGGAGAGAGTGGACAATGAAAATGGACATGGAGGATGCTGACATGACTCTGTGGACGGAAGCTGATTTTGAAGAGAAATGCACGTACATTGTAAATGATCACCCGTTGGATCCCAGTGCCGATGGAGGCACCCTAACTCAGGCAGAGGCTTCCTTGCCAAGGAACTTGACTTTCAAATACGCATCTAACTGCAAAGAGGTAAGCGGCAATGCTCTGGGGAAGGTTGGAGTCGGACAAGCCAAATCACAGCGCTTCGGAAAGTGTGTGCTCACACTGGCTTCCATTCTTTAACACATACACACACCCACCCCACCACCACCAACTGCTGCCTGCTGGCTTTTAAGATGGGACCCTAATAACTCTTTTAAGAAACTGTGAGCTGGTTATCTGTTGTGTAATATTTTCACTGGAAGTTGCAGCAAGCCTATCCCTGAAACTGGTTCTGTACCAATTCACAAACAGTTAAATTTTCACAATTTGAACAGCATCTGAATAAGCATATTTAAACTGTGGGGTAGTTCTCTGTGCCAATTTCTAGACTGCTGTTTGCCAGGACCATTCATTGCCTCTGGCTCAGAGATTAAAGTGCCTCGGTTGTCCAATAAATAGCTTTAAAAAAAGTAGAGGGAAAAAACCCCACCAAATTCCTGGAAATGTGTTTAATTATTTCTTTTTGTTTTCCCTTTGGTTATGAAATTGCTTTATTCTTTTCATGAGCTTGCTGTATTCCCGACTTCCTAAATTCTTAAAAACTCCAGCATGTTGGTTAAGGAAGTGATGGTGGAACTGTAGCAAGCTTGACAGAGGGGTGGCCGTAGCTTAAATTAACTTTAGTTTATCTGGGACAGTATCTTCACTGGTAGCTAGCCGTGCAAGTCTGTCCTATCCTTGTCCCTGGAGTGGGTACATTCTTTGTTGTTGTTTCAGAAGGGCTGGAAAGAAACGAGCCCGGATGAGCAATTTGGTTTTGTGTTTACTCCTTCATATAGAGTAGCTATTATAGCTAGGTGTGATGTTCAGCAGGGTAATAACCCAAGGGACAACCCTTCATTTCTCCTTGTGCTGAGACTTGTGGTACAGCAGCTATTACCTGTGCTTCTACTTTGGCTAAACACACTGACCACAGAGCTGAAAAGAAGAGGTACGCTCATCTGTGCCTATCAAATATTTCCTTTCAAAGTAGGTACTTGTTTAATCCTGTGTGCAGAAATAGGGCGAGACCCCCAGCTGGAGGGTACTGGCACCGTGGAATTCAGCTTGGCAGTGCCTAATACAGTGCCTAGTAGGTTTGGTAAGAGTTTAAAGCTAAATTTGTCTTTAAATCACTCTTGTCTTCCCATCTGCCCTGCCCTGCAGAGCTTTGGCAGAGAAAGGACGCGCTCCAGAAAATAAGTGCGAAACCTTGTTTTGTGTTAATGCGTCGTTAGACAGATCTTACTTGGGGGGGGGGAGAGATAAAGCCGTGACTCCACTGTGTGATACGGCACGATTTCTTGGTTGAAGAATGAGCTTGCAGCGCGACAGCTCAGGCAGATCCTCGGCAGACGGCTGGTGACTGATTGGCTGCTCAGGCTGCTTGCTCTCTCTGCCCCTATTGAGTCCTGCTGCCATGGCAGGAGATGTCCAAGGAGCTTTCAAAATTCCCAGCACTGTGTTTGGAAACACCGAGGTGTAATTTCCTTATGCTATAGCTCAGGTTAGTGAATCAGGGTAGGAGGATTGCTGCCATCTCTGTGTAAGAGGTGGGGGGAGAGAGAGAAGTTGTTAAAAGATTCCCGGTTCTTCCTTGTAAAATGTGACCCATGCAGCTACCTGCTAGTGGGAGTCTGAATATAGGACATCCTCCTTTTGTTCTCCAGAGTTCCCCCCGGTCTTTTATTTGTGCTGAATAGCACCTACTGTAAGGAGCAATAGGAACTTTTGAACCCTGACTATTTCAAAGGTAGTTCTGAAAGAAAAGGCCGGTCTGATCCTTTTTTTTTTTACCCCACTTTCCGTGAAAGCTATAGTCCTGTAAATGTACGGACAGGGCACTTGTTTGCTACTTGTCTGCAGGGTGAAATAGATGTAAATGGTGTGATCCGTTTGCGTTCCAACAACTGCTGATGTGAAACATTATTTTTTTCGGTCTGTCTTCCGAGTCTGATTTTGTTCAGTGGGGTCAGGACAGGGTGTATGTTGCTTTTGCACATCAGCATTTGTGGGGTCAGCAAGGGAACCTGATTCTGGTTTTGACCTCATGGAAAACTGCTGGAGTCCTGACAATTTGGTAGGATGGGATTTTTTCACTTGCGAAAGGATGAGGTAAGACTTCAGGAGATGCATCGTGCGTGTTTGCCAGGGGGTTTCACATGTGAGCTGTCTTCATTGTTAACTTTGGGGAGAGCTGTGGCTTCATCTGGTTGAGAGTTTTAAATGCTGAGTCAGTTTATTGACAAAAACATACATAATACATCGCTTGTGAAATGCTAATACTGTCATGATTAGATCATGAAATCCTGGTGCTGTCATGATTAGTATTGTATCTCCACTTGGAGTAGGAAAAGTACTGGCGTGCCTGCTTAGGAGGGAGGAAGTACAACCGCTGTTGTTTGGGGAGGGTTGCTTTTTGTGTTTCTTTTCCTTGCATGCTTTGTGAAGTGAGTAGCTCCTCTTTAAAGGTTTATTGAATTTGCAAGGGAGTCCATGACACGTCATACTCTTGTTTATTCTTGGATCTTGGTTGGGGATTTTTCTGAAGGACACTTTTTTCATTATGAGTTCACAGTATGTGTCAGCATTTTAAAAAATGAATTACTACTGCTCGTAACATTTTAGGCTGCTGGATTTACATGAAGTCATGTATTTATTTTTATGCGTGAATTATTTATTCTTTCCTCCAGTTTTAGTGATTGACAGAAAATGATGAAATGCAGTGCCAAAATCACACTCTAGAAGGCCATATGCGAATCCTCTTTTTCATGCAGATATTTAAAACCATCTTCTTCTTTTCAGTAATTTTCCCCTTTGTTTTCAGTCCTTAAAGCCTGAACAGCCCTTCTTGATATGAAGTGCCAGTTATTTTGCTGTCTTGAATACTCCTAGTGCCTCATCCTGGTCCACGAGCTTGACAGAGAGAAATGTATCTCAGCAAACCCGTTACTTGTTGCATTTCCCTGACAAGGCTGTTTCTTAGACCCTGAATCAGTGATTTTAACGAAAGCAGTGATTTTGAGCTGTTTCAAAGTGTGCCTTGCTGATCTGCGACACTTGCTCTCCCCTGTTGCTTTGATTTCGTTGGTTTTGTATGTGATCACCAAGGAAGCAATCTGAAATTTCATGGTGTATCTTCTAGATTCTTTCATGGCACTTTATTTCATGGCACATCTTCTAGAAAACTGGTCACTGAACGAAGGCATAAAATTTATGCAGTTTTATGTAACTGTAGAACTAGTAGTTTAAAAAAAAAAAAAATAATCGGTGTCATTCCAGGACACGTGATGGCCTTCCCTATTTGCATTTGGAGAATACTGTTATTTCACTGAAGCCAATAAGAGTTCGTTAGGTGCTGTGTTTCGGTTTGTTTTTTTTAAAGCAGTTTAGGGGGTCCCAGCTGCAAAATACCTTGCCCTTGCAGAATTAGCAGGGGTGGTTGTTTACTCCCAGTGCCCTCTCCCCAACCAAAGATGTAGGAGCCTTGGTCTTTCCAGGCGCCTTCTAATACCAGATTTGGAACGGGAGCCCATCCGTCTCCTGTCCGGGGGGAGCGGGCGGGGCGGGCTGTGCTCCGCCACCGGGCCCGCTGGCCGGGCTCGGCGGGCTCCGGGCGTGCCCCTGCCCCTGCCCGCCGCCGGCCCCCGGCGCCGCATTAGGACCCTGGTCAGTTCCAGGGCCGCCGCCGCCCCGGCTGCTCCCGGCCCCGGCCCCGGGCAGCCCGAGCCGGGCCAGCCCGCAGGCGGCGGGGCTCTTCCCGCCAGCCCGGCCGGGCGCCGCCGCTGCAGCGCCTCCAGGTTGCAGCTGGCCCCGCTCGCCAGCCGGCTCCTCTGGGCGCACCCCGCTGCGCTCGGGCCGGGAGGAGGGCGGGCGAGCCTCGGCAGGAGCCGCAGCAGCCCGCAGCGCCGGGTGCCGGCCCTGCGGCGGGAGGCTGACGCTAGGCTTCATCTTCGTGCTAGAAATGGCTGGTTTACTGGAAGGAAAAAAGTGGTAGCGGCCCGCTTGCAAGAGCGTTGAAAGCTGGAGCTTCGAAGGGAGAGGGGTTAAGTGTCTGTAGAGAGGAAATTGTTCACAAAATAGCGTGTTGCTCCTTTACGGCATCGTTCAGACCCAGGAGGCTACACAAGGGCAGTAGGGAGGGTTTTACTTGCGGGGAGCTAGCTCACGTCGTGCTTCCCTGCGGTTCCCTGCCACGAGGCTTTTTCGGAAGGTCTCATCGCTGAGGCGCAGCAGTCTGCTGAAGGACACCTGGTGGACACAAGTCTGAAATGCCTCTCTGCGGCAGCTTCCCGGCAGCCCGAAGACGGCTTCTCCTCCGTTCTGGACGTGGAATTCCTTTGCCGTTTTGCCTGCAAGCCCTCGGCAGCTCTGTACTTCGTGGCCACTTGTTAAACGACACCCTTTAAGCTGCAGCAGGGCAGGAGCCCCTTTTGGGGGCGGCTGCCAGCAGTCTGGAGCCACCTGGCACTGCTGGTACCCCTCTCCTGGAGGGTAACTGAGCTTGTAGGGGCACAACGGAGGCCAAGAATTGCTGACCCGAAAGCTACCCTTAGTTAAAAGTCATCTGGACAGCTTTGGTCTGGTTTAGCAAAACTTCACTGTTGGCATACGTGGATGTGCAGAGCATTCTCTGCCAAAATAACCTTCTGGTGGGTATAGGGTGAGAAATCGTCTTCGTGTCCAGCTGTGCTGGAGGAAAAGCAAGCACTGCATGTAAGGTGAATATCAAAAAGTATCTGCTATGTCAGAGACAGTAGTTCAGTGAGTGTTTCAAGTTGACTAGTTCAAGGATGATTTCTAGAGATTCTGAGAATTTCATTAAAGTTGTTTTAATTAAGGCCAGGCTATTCTAAAACTATGAAAAAACTCGAGCTACCATGCAGTAGAACTGATAGGGTGTGCTGTAGCTTGGTTGTGAACTTTTCTTGAGAGGGCAGATGGATGTAAATGAAGATATATGGGGAAGATGAGAAGAACATCTGCCTTTTTCAGCTATGAGAAATGTACAAGCAAGACAAAAATAAAACTGAGCCACCGAGCTTGTTTCAGCTTGTGGTAGGTGTAGGAAAATTTCTGGAAGTCCCTTTTCTCTCTCTTCAGTCCAGATGCACAGATCAATGGAGCATTTAACTACCTTTACTGTTGACGTTTAATTTTTTTGTAATATGCTGAAACACATGTTGAAATGCAGACAAGCGCAAACACTCACCATGTACACCCAGCAATCTGTTTCCGGCTGGATTACTGCCTTGATTCCATGGCTATTATTTGTCTCCTTTATTTTGACATTTAACGTGAAATTACGCTAGGCGTTAGTTGTTTACTTGGATTTTCAGTCTTGACCAGTACACAGGCAAGCATTTCTCTGTCTGTCTTTCTCCCTCTGTCACACCAAGGGTGATACAACAGAAGAAAATGCAGCATGAGAAAATCACAAGACTCAGCTAGTTTGTGAAGTGCTGCCCATAGTCCACGGGTTTTACTGTCCTTTGCTATGAAGGACTGTTAGGAACAAAAAGACATGCTCACTGAAGTGAGCTATCTGTAGGGTCTGATGAGGGCTAATCTGCTTTGGTAAGAACACTGATTCCTTGTGGGGTACAGACAGCAGTAATCTCAGTTGTCAACCACTTCTGCTGTTACTGTCTTGTTCTGAAATCCTGGCAAGCAAAAAGACAAATGGCAAGATATTTGAAGGGGATAAGATTGATGCATTTTGCCATGAAAGTTTGGTTATAACACCAAATTAATGGGCTTTTTACCTTCCTTTTTTCCACTATCTAAGCAGTAGGATCAGTCTTGCAAAGGCTTGGGGTTTTTGCTTTACAAAATTGTTGGTTTTCTAACATTGTTTGGATACATTAAATTTAAGAAGATTGGTGAGGAACAGAGAGAGACAAAACCAATAACTCAGCGGTGTTTTGCAAAGGGTTACTCCAAGGCACGTTCTTCTGAATAGTGATGAATTGCTTCCTGATTTGTGGTCAGTGACTTTTTTTTTGGTATAATTACTGTCAAGAAGGAAGCTGAACAACTAGAGTACATTTCTTAGACCTAGCATAGTGGAGCATTTTCATCAAAACCCTTACGTCTTTTTGACCAAACCCACTTGGCGTATGTTACTGGAACTGCTGCCTCCTTTTTATAAAAGAGGGTGATCTGTGAGTACATGTCCCAAAGCCTTTTCATACTCTGTTTTGTATGCCACTGTATGCTGGTGAGAGGATTGTAGGTCATCTTTTTTTGTTGTTCTCCTTTTAGCTATCAGGACGGGTACAGAGTTAAGGGTGTGTGTGTGGGGGGGTGTGTGTGGCGCGGTGGGGGAAGTTTCGTTTTGATCTGGAAGAGCAGTCATTCCAGTCCCTAACTTATTAGAAAAAGCAAGCTCTGTAGCAGTAAAGTGATTGATAGCTGTTGAATATTTTTGTTTGCTGGAACTAGACTTTTGGAGGTTGCCTTTGATAAGAGAAATAACTTCTGAAGATATTTGACAGTCTCTATACATTTTGTTTACTGTTTCTTCTTGTAAATGTATTTCCACAAAACACACTTTTCAGGTGGTGTTCATCTTTGGCTTCTGTATGTCTCAGTAAGATGCTGGTATCTAATAAATCTGGTGATACCATATCCAACTTCGTTAATTTATTTCTGTTTTGCTGACTTGTCACTAAAAATTTCTTTCATCGGTTGCTTTACCTCATTAACCTTGTTAAGTCTGGGGGACAGGGGAGAGGAAGGAAGACTCTTCAATTTCCATTGGCAATGGACTGATCCTGTGCTGCTCTTCTTGTAGGTCACTGGAGTTATAAGCAAAGAGTACATTCCGAAAGGAACACGCTTTGGACCCCTGGTAGGAGAGATCTATACCAGTGATACAGTTCCCAAGAATGCGAACAGAAAATACTTTTGGCGGGTAAGCAGAAAAAAACAGCACCATGTTGTTGCAGTAAGCAGATCACTAGATGAGTACAGCTGAGAAGCTGGGTCACTTCCTGCTTCAGACCTGTGTGAATGCAGGGGGTAACTTCTGTATGCGGCCAGGCACGAACAGGGCCAGTGGGGTGAACTAAGCCGAGTAAGAGCCTGGCTGTCTTGGATATAGGGACTGCGTGGGTGTAGAGAGCAGAGATGCACAGCCTCTCCTGGCTCTGTCTTCCAAACAGATTCGTGCTTGATTGTGTAAAGAAATAGTTCTGCTGCTTGCTGTAGGGGCAGGTTATTTTGCATTTCTTTACAGCAGAAAGTCATTCTTGTTTATGCAAATATCATGTACCCTTGATTTTTCCAGCTATGAAGAAACTGTGAAAGTACTGCATAATCTTTTAATCTGGAATTACGATACGTTTTGTGACTCCCCCCCCCCCATTTTGAATAGAACTACTGTAACATGGTGGTGGTGGTCTTCAGCATATATCATTCAAGTCATAAGCTTTTCTAGTCCACTTCAGAAAGTGTTAAAAAAGCAGCCTACAGATCTTAGTGAAGGGGCAAATCCATTAATGGCAGACAAACGCTAGAGGTGATGCCTAATTTGTACTCTGTAGTATAAGCTGGAAGGGAACACCAGGCAATTCGTTTTGGCTTGGGAAGTCTGTGCTGGGGAATGTGCTTCCAGTTTATCAGTTGACATAATCCTCGGTTTCCTTTACAGACTCATTATTAATTGTTAAAGAACATTCCTTCAGCCCCATCTCCTTCCATGGATTTGTTTTGCTGCCTTCTAGCCATTTAGGTTGTGTCTAAGTTGGTGGATTTGGGAGTATATCCAAGCCTCTGTGCCCAGGTGCCTGTCTGCCTTAGTAATATCCCAGCCTCATATGCAGGTGAAACCCAGGGCAAGCAGCAGCGTTCCCCACACCCCTTTCTTCCTACCTAATTGCATCATTTTGGTTTTCTCAGATCTTAATACAGCATTGCACAGGCAGTTATATGCATGAGTGCTTTTATGAAGCAGGCAACTGTTTTCACATTCATAAGGCTACAAAATGTTTCTTTTAGCTGAATTTTTCAGAAGCTTGCACCCAGCGTAGGAAGAGACCAGTATGCCAGCCCTAGCTCTGCTAGTTGTTAATAAGGCAGCAAGCATCGGGAAGAGGGACTGCTAACCATCTTGCAGGTCTTCATTCATATGTTGCAGCGAGAGAGATTACATCATTCTTATGATGTGACTTTAAGCCTTAATGCAGAGGGATCCTCAGAAATAATATCCTAGGAGCCATCTAAGCATCATTAAATTCTCTGTTACAGTTTCTTGATTCATTCAAGCCAGGCTGCTGCAGCAAAAATGAATTCCTTCCTAGGGGTCTGACACAGGCTTGCATATGCAAAGGAAATTGTGGGAGATAACTTCCCACATGTTATTAAAGGCATCCTGGGCTTGCTGGCAGGAGTGGGAACATCTGCTACACGCGTGGGGGGATGCTGCCTGCGCCTTGCCTGTGTGAGGGGAGTGGGGCCACCCGGGGCCAACGTCATTTCTGGGAACTGCGCCATGACTCAGCACATCTGGTCTCGCCTTCCCCAGAATAGGTGGGAGCCTGGTGGGGTGCCTTTGCCCTGCAGCCGGAGCACAGTGACCGGCAGCATCCGTGGCCATGCTGTGGGAGCGGTGGAGGGCCAGTTTGGGAAGCGGCGGCAGGCGTCAAGTGCCGGAGCCCCGCGTTCCTGGAAGTTTGCTAGCTGGGGTGAGCAGAGAAACCCAAAGGCTCCTCTTGATGCAGCACAACTTGCCCAGCTCCCTTCCATTTTCTCATAACAAACACACCGCAAAATCTCTCACAAGCTGCTTTGATGAGGCCACATGTATTTCCCCCTTCTCAGTTTACAGGAAGTTACTCTTAAAGAAAGTGATTCTGGTGTTTATGGCCCGCGTTAAAGGGCCAGGCTGCCTCGCCCCTCTCCGCTGGTGGCTCTCTCCAGAAGAGAGGTCCCGGCTGGCCGGTGGGCGCTCGCAGGGTGTGCTGCCTGGCCAGGTAGTTGCAGAAGACAGTGGTGTGAACACGAAGGCAGGAACAGGCCATGGAGTGTTTTCCCCCTGGAGTGAGCTCTGTCTCCCCTTCAGAAGGGCATTTCCTGCTCACCGAGGTGCGTCGCTGGTGCAGGCTGCTCCCACTTCAAGGTCTGGCTATTGCCCGGCCATCTGTTTTGCAAAACCCAGGAACCCCATTTCATCCAGAATGGAGCTGGTTCCTCCTGAGAGTAAGGGATGTGTCTTTAACAAACACGTCTCTGGCATTTTTTTTAATGTGTTTTGGTTTTTTTTTTTAATAACTTTCTTATTCTTATGGCTTTTAAGAAACAGTAGCTTCTGTCAGTGATTGGGACTTCTTTCTCCCCAAGTCGCTGAGCGGTTTTTACATTCATGTTTTCTTTCCCCTCGTGGACAAGCCAGAACATGTCCCTCGATAAGAAAAGTGACTTTTTTTTGGCTAGCCCCTCTCCAGGTCTTTCAGTTATGGCAGGTGAAGTTCATCTTTGCCTCGCCCAGCCTTTCCACAAAAGGGTTACAGTCCAACTGTGAGCAAGTGTTGCTTAGGACTCTGGGGGGGGTGGAGGATGTTTGTATAGTTTAAACCTTTGGGTGGAGGTGGTAGGAAACTGCAAGTACAGAGGCCATAGAAAAAGGCAAGAAAGACTCTGACGTAGCACAGCCAGTCAGTCTTATACACAGGTGACTCAAAGCATTAATGCAAGCATGCACTCAGACCTGCAGTCATCAGCATCACCCACTTGTTGATCATAGCACCGGGAAAAGGACTCTAAGGTACACTGTTCACACAGGGAGAGTACTCTGCATTTCATATTTTGGGTCTGATTTGTCCATACTAGCAGTGACACAGGATAAGCAGAAATGGAAAAAGTGATGGTGAACTTTGAATAAGCATCTATTTCCTTACCGCAGAGGATAGCATAGCTGGAAAGGGGGCAGCCCAGCTTGAATTATTATTACAGTATTATCTGTTCATGTAAAAAAAAAACCCCACAAACAAAACCCTGTAATTTTTCCCCTCTGGACTCTGTGTGCATGTGTTACGTATTGTGCGTATATATATTCATAAGCCCTTACTCTCTATTCCAGATCTATTCGAGTGGTGAGCTTCACCACTTCATTGACGGATTTAATGAGGACAAGAGCAACTGGATGCGTTATGTAAACCCTGGCTACTCTGTTCAGGAACAGAACTTGGCTGCTTGTCAGAATGGAATGAACATCTACTTCTACACCATCAAGGCCATCCCTGCCAACCAAGAGCTGCTTGTGTGGTATTGCCGAGACTTTGCAGAGAGGCTGCACTATCCCTCTTCCAGAGAGCTGACGATGATGAACCTTAGTAAGTGGATTACAGTGTAAACAAGGAATGCTAGTAATGTCTCTTCTGCCTATGTGATCTAATAATAAGTTGTATAATTACACAGCTGCATCACCTGTTGTGTCACAGTAGGTAGCTCAGAGTGGAAAAGGGGAATTAAAAACCCCAACAGAAAGAGTTCCCTTTGCCCATTCGAATGTAAACACAGTATAAAAACTGTGAATGGTTACTGTTTTATTCTGGACAGACAACCTGAATACATCCTCTGCCTTCAAAACTGTAGATGTTTGTTCACTCTCAAACTTTCCACGTCTAGATTTCATAGTGCATTGAGCAAAATTCTGCTTTGATAGCATATACTAAAGGCTGGCTGGTCATGCTCCCAAAGGGCTGCCCTCACTGTACAAGGAAGTGGCTATGTGCCATGACTCTGTCTAGGTGTCTTGACAAAATATATGTTTACTGCATAATGCTCTTTGAGCCTTGCATCTACGCTTATGGGAGCAAACCTCCTGTCGTCTTCTCATCTTGCTACTTGTTTTTTAAGCTCAGTCAGTGTATTTCGTCCCTGTTTCTTGGCTGTGTATTGCAGCTTTCATTTTCTGTTCAAAAATAATAGCATTGGTAGCAGGGGGAAGAGGTATTTCCAGGAGTTTATCTCTGTGTTCCTCTGCGGTTTCTGACCATATCCAGCCTCAGCGCTTTACTCATAGCTTAATCACTGCCTAGCGCATCACCCAGAGCCACTTGAAGAGAGGGAGAGATTCTTGCTGACTTCTCATTTGACTCTTAGGCTTACTCCCCCCCCGCTAGCTGCTCTGAGATAGAGCAGAGCATTCTTTTGGCCTGCTAGCCCCTACACTGACATTTGAAGGAAGAACTGCAAGCAGGTTTTCTTATAAAAAGGACTATTTGCTGTTATTTGGCAACAAATAATGGCTTATAAAGTATCAGTGTTACTTTGGGGATCATTAGACCTAAAATGTAACCCCGCATCATGAAAATGATGTCACACATTCAAATTAATCAAAAGTACCTCTGTCCTCCATGGATGTCGTCCTTCTACCAGTTTTTGGTCTTTCCCTACAAATTACAGGAAACAATTTGCTTTGTCTTAATGGCAGAGGGAAGAGAGGGAGGGGATGTCCTATGCTGCTATATTCCATATTCAAAATATATCTCACTGATTCTGTTATCTTTGCACATGTCATATCACCACTTGCTGTGCAGTTTTATTTCCTGATATGAGGAACTGTTGCCTCTTCAGTAGGACCTACATGTGGTACGAGACAACAGCATTAAGGGTTTCTGTGCACGAGGAGTTTGCAAACATCCAGCCAGACATATTTGGCCACTAGCTAGGAGGATACACAAATGCAGCCTTGGTTTCCTGCGTCTGCTGGCATCTTAGGTTGCCTTGCAGAAGGAGCAAGGAATGTATTTCGAAAGTGTCAGTGAATTGGCTGGTTAATCTTTATCAGGTCAAAGCTAGGGGTGTCTGGACATGTGCAGAATAATCCATTTTAATAAAAGTAGGCTCAATATATGGATTTAAAGAGATGGGATCTTTAGCAACAATTGTGTAGTTCAGTCTTAACATTCAAAAGAACAATCTTCCCAGATGCTGAAATCAAAATATCCCTTGTTCTTTTTAAAGATAATTCTGCTTAAACTGTTCAGAAATTTTGTTAGCCCCCTACACCTAAAGAAAATAGCCGTTCAAAAAAATGAGAAAAAGTTCTCACTTTTTTTATTTTGCCCCCTCATCTTTGTGACAAACACATTCAGGCTTAAAGCCTGCAG
Organism: Falco peregrinus; assembly: GCF_023634155.1. Classification (NCBI taxonomy): domain Eukaryota; kingdom Metazoa; phylum Chordata; class Aves; order Falconiformes; family Falconidae; genus Falco; species Falco peregrinus. The sequence continues at coordinate 24,473,662 of NC_073727.1, forward strand.
TTGGGCCAGAAACCCTACAGATACCATAAGGACTGAGGTTTTCTAACGTTTGGGTACCCTTTCTTGAAAAGTATGGAAAAAAAAATCCAGACGTCTCCCAAAGATGCTTATTTGCTGAAGGCCCTGTAGCAACAGTGCAAGCAGGGATGGTTTTTCCAGCGTTAGTACTGGAACCAAATGAATTTAAAGCATATGTGAGTACTGTTCAGTTTTCTTTTTCCCCTTCCTCTCAGGCCACTTCTTCTGGTTAAATCTGAAACTAGTGAGCATCCTGCTGCCCCTCTAACCTTTCCCTCCATTGCAAGCCTGGCCAAGGTGCCCTTGTATTGTGTTCATCTATGAATAAAATGCAGAAAGCTTGGCCCCAAATCGCTATCATCTTGTACCTGCTGCAGACATGGGGCTTTGCCCCATCTTAATACGGTCTTGTTTGGGGGCACCCTGCACTGGTCACCTCCTCCGGCTGCTAGAAGGTCAGGAAAAGCTCTCTCCAGCCAAACGGATTGCTAATAATTCACTGTTTAAAGTGGCACAGCTTCCCTCAGAGGAGCAGCTGAGCATTGCTGCCTCTCCCAGCTCCTAGCTGCTGGCTTTGGCACCCTCTGAGGAAGAGGGAGGGAAAGCTGGGGACCAGGTGCCGCTGCAGGCTGAAGTCAGGGCTCCACCCTGCTGGGACACACGCTAGTGTGAGCGTGGGGCAGCAGCACTGCCAGCTCCTGGCCCTGCTGTGTTGCACCCAGCTGTCTCCCTGCACCATGTCTCTGTGCCCACAGGAGGCTTTGGAAGAGCCGTGCCTTGGCTGGTTGCCCAGCCTGGCACAGGCCACCTGGGACACACACCTGTGGAAAGCTTCCAGCCTTGCCAATTTAAAATACAGGCAGTTGCTTTAGGTGCCTCAGGGGTTTGGGGATCACGGTCTTGGGAGTTTAGCACCTCAGTTCCTCTTTAAGCACCTGAGCGGGATGGGCCTCTGGGGAAAAATGTATCAGAGAATTTCTCTGGCTTTATTTCCTGTAATTAGTGGCCTCAAAAATGAAAGAACTACCACTTTAGAGCATAAATATATATTACACATCCACATATAACATCTACTTGCCTCTGTAACAGCAAACTTTCAAATTAAAGGTAACTTCTTCAGCATTAGTTCATTTGTGCTGTAGAAGGAAAGCATCCAGATTCAAGACAGCAATTAGGCATGTACTTAGTTATGGGTTTAACCCTGTCCTCTGTGCTTTCTTGAATTGGGGCCTTTGACCTGGTCCTTCAGACGCTGAAGCACACACTTACCTTCACAGCCATGATTAGCCCTGAGTGGAGCTACGTAACTTTGAGTGGATGTTGGAGTGCCTGCAAAGAGTTGCACAATAGTGGTGGAGGCAAGACTGCATTATCCCGGTGGCAGAAACTCAGTCTCATTTCAAATGATCCCCTTCTTCCCGCCTGTTTTGAAGCCACTGATGTTGTTTATTATCAAGATTTGAGATATGTCATCTTCAGATGGTAGTGTTGTGCATCAAATGGTTTTAAGTGTGATGGCACAAGATTTATGTATTCTGCTGGCCAAAAAGTCAAATTCCAGTAATGTGTTAAATATGCTTGGCCCCATTCAACTGGACTCTCGGTTTGTCTTGTCTGTGATATTTTATTTTTGGACTAGCGAACAGACAGAGGAAATTTGCATTGGGGGTCCCACATAGTTTAACATATTATTCCTACCTCATTGTAGGGGGGATTATTTGGGGATGGAGGGTGAAGAGGGTAACAATAAAAAAAAAATAATAAAAAACCCCAAACCAAACAACTGCGTTGACTCAGGACATGACTATTTGATAATAATGTTCATGTATTGCAATCATATGATGCAACTTCCTGCTGCTCATGTCGTGTTTGTCTCCTCAGTCAAGTACAGGCAGGTAACATCTGTTGGTCAAGCTTCAGGAAAAAAGTTTGAGTTGGGGGAAGACAATTTGCATGTTTATAAAACATTTGGCAATCTTTTTGTTTCATTAACAGGCTTAACGAGGTATTATTTAAAATCTTTCAGATTCTGTGAAGATTTAACTTTTTAATGCTTGTTTCTTACATGTGGTTTATTCTTTTCTTCTTCCTGCTGGCCCTGACATGCTAGCCGTTAGCTAAGCCCTGCTGCTTGCTTTCCCTTTTGTTTATGGGCAGTTTCACTTTCTGGTTTTGAAGCTTTTTTCTGTTTGGGTTGGGAGGAAACATCTGCACTTGCTTAAAAAAAATGCCTCCTGGAATCTTCAAAAGAGCTCAGGAAAATGATTTTGAAATTATATGAAAGGTTGTCTTCACAAAATCAGAATTGGAGGGCTAAAGTTGACTTAAAGTTGAGGATTATTTGAAGACTTCCTTAAAAACCTTCTCTGAGCAAAATGTTTTCCAAGGCATGTCACCCTGCCTTGGACACGTTTAGAAAACAGATGATCAAATTATATACTTCTAATGTATAGGTCTCCGTTCTCATTTTGAATGGAAACACTCTTTGTTTTGCCTGCTTCACAACTTCGAGGTTCTCTTTCTACTAGCAAAAGAGGTGCTTAATTTAGATCGAAAATGTGAATCGGCATAATTAAGCTCTACCACTCGAAGTGTTCAGTACCATCTCACTCCTGAAATTACTATTGAAATTACTGGCCGCCTACAACCGTTTTTCAAGTTTTTAGAAAAAACAGGTCATTGTTCTTATGAAGTCTTTCTCAGGCTACAGCTCGGAGCACAAGAAACGAGAGCAAAGCTTACAGCTATGCAGCAGTCTGTAGCTGGAACACCCACATTGGAGTGACTTCAGGCAGCCCCTCCGCTCAAGTTTCATTAATACTTAAAAGTCAGGAGTTTTGTCCCTTTTCCTCTTGCACGCACTCACTGATCTCAGATCTGAGCAAATAATCTGTCGACCTCAGTTAGAAGTGGATCAGGCTCCTAAAGAGGCACGTCTGGGTTTTTTTCTTTCTTTTTTCCCCCTCTCCCCCCAGATCAGTAACTTAGAAATGCAGCTGCACTGTTCTTGTTTTGTCATGAACTTCTTTTCTGTGTGTCTCTCTGACCACAGAAACTAGACAGATCTTGGAAGAATATGTGCCTATATTTACTGTATATGTATGTATGTGGGGGTGGGAAGGAAAAATGCATTTCAAGAGCAAGAGGGAGACATTGTCATCAGTGAGAACTTAATTCTAAAATCAGAAGTAAAACCAAAAAAATCATGTATAAGAAATACATCTTTTTATGGCTCCTTTAAGAGCAACAAGAAAAGTTGTAAAACTCTCAGTCAGTTTCAGCCCTGGTTTAAATCCACTTTCAGTATAAAAGGTAAGAACCTCTCCTTGGCCCCCAGCACTGCCTTCTCTTGTTTTACACAGTGCTGACACACTTGATCATGTTTTGATCTCTCTGGTGTTGTGAAGCATCCCTTATGCTCAGGTAAAATAGGTGAAAAAGCCAAGAGGGGGTTTATGGACCAAAGATAGCTGGTGAACTAAAGAGAACTGTCACAGTTAGACCTGAAAAATGATCTTTAAATATTGCAGCTTCTGTCTACACATGGAAATTAGTTGGAGGGAAGGCTTTACTGGGAAAACTTTGAAGGGAAGGAAAGAGCAATTATCTTTAGCCTGTCAGGTGGGGGCATGGGCCTGTTGCACAGAAAGTTACGTTCTTGGTGTGAGCTTCCTTTTTGTCACTTGCGGGCTTTCTCCGGCACATAAGGCACATATGTCCCCACCCTGATGTTTAACCTTGTGACAGTAGGAGCCGTTCCTCTAACTGAAGTGGCCCCAGTTTCTCTGTCACTTTCCAGCAGCGCCAGCACTTCTCCTTCCTCTTCCCCTCCCCCTGGATTTTCTTTCTTTAAAAGAGAAAAGTGTCAATTTGAAGTTCCTGCTCGACAGATAAGGTGGTATTTATTTATTTTTTCGGCTGCAAGGCTTCACAAGTCCTGCTTCCCACCCGCTGCCCAGCTTTCAATACTTCCAAGTCTCGATACTTCCCGATGATAGTGTCACCAGGAATGCTTGCTCTGAGAAGCTGGCATGGTGACAGGCAGCTGATAAGAAGATGTAGATAGTACTATCCACAGTGCCATTATGGAGCTTCCTGAACCTAGCAGGATCTCTTGTGTTATATGCAAAAATTTGGGTGGATAGTTAGAAAATGTTTACCAGTCTACAAGTACAGACAGAACGACCAAACAAAATAGATTATTTTTGACGCCAGGCAATATGACACACTATTAATTTATTATTGAAACAGTTCTGCATTAAACTTTAACATCAAGAGAAGTAATCGGGAAGCTACTTGCACACTTACGTGTGTACATGCTTGCTGTACAACACACCCTATATTTTATCATAAATATTTTAATTGAACTTAAATGTGTTCAATTGCATTTCATTGCAACTTGAAAATCCACAAAATGCCCACATATCTCCAACTAAAATTGCTTGCTACTAGTCTAATGCCGTTTGAAGAAGGATGCTACTGTAAAGCGGGTTGCTGTGAGTAGGAGCATGCTTTGAAAGCAGCTGCTTTCTTGGATACGTTTAATAGATGGCTGTTTCTTTGCCTTATAGGGTAATGTTGCCAAATGATAGATTCTGTCAGGGCAGTGAATAGTGAAGCAAAGAATCCGCGATGAAAGCAGCGTGGCCATTGCCTGTCTGCATTTTCCTCACTGGTCCTGGTTCAGCTGGTCCTCCAAAAACCAGAAATAACTGCTTCTCACCTCAGTTAGTGAAGTAGGAGCAGTCAGTCACAAAAGTAGAAACCTGGCTGAAGGGCTGTGATACTTTTGAGTCACGCAGCTATTGGCATCAACTTGTACCTCCTGACGGAAAACCTTGCACATAACTAACCATGAATATGAAACCTTCTTGTAGATTTTCCCTTATAATAAAGTATCTTACAAGTCATCGTTTCAAGATTATGTAACTATTAACTTTGGGAGAGCAGATAAAAGCAGACTTCTTTTTCTGTTGAAGACATCTTTCAGTGTACTGTTTATATTCTGTTGTGTCCAGATAATGAGTCTTTGAATACAAATAAACAGTGTATGTGCTGAACTGAGCCGAACGCATGCTAGCTTCTGTTTTCTTCTAAATACATATTTCTTTTCCTCCCTCTTTTTTTTTTAAGTGCATTTCAACTTAAGCTGGAGCCAACCAGTCTTGCTTTCTTTTGCTTCACTTCAGCATTTTTTTTATAAAGTACAGCTGTAAGCAGAGGAGTTTTGCATAGACTGAATGCCACAGAAATCTGCAGTAAATAGTCTGCTTTGTTGTAGATGTTCCTAAGCAGTATATTTAATGAGTAATGATCTGTTTACTGATGGAGAGTACCTTCTCTTTGAAGAAAGCTTTCATCCTAGCCAGCCATGGTTTTTTTGGTACTGTAAGTAATTGAACTGGCTGGTGAAGTGACTGCTGCGGTTTGGCAAAAGCCTATTTGTCATGCCTTGTTATTTATTGAGGAACATTTCTGGGAGCTTGCGTTCTGCAAAGTCCTTCTGTTAAACCTGTATTGTGAGCAAATGCTTGTTACTGCGTTTATTAGAAATACTGCTTAAACAGACGTCGAAAACAGACAGCAAAGCTAGTCAAATGTAAAGGGAAAGAAAGGTGAAATCAGTTTGCAAAGTGGAGCCTAGCATTTTAGGAATGAATCATCATTCAGATCTGTATGTACTGGCTGGTATTCCTTAAAATAGCAATGTTTTTTATTAACACTTAATACCAGCAGGCATTTCTTCGCACAGAAATTAGGCTTTTGGTGAGTTAAATGATTGCTCATCTCTGAGAGTGGCCCTTCCTTCCCACTAAACTTGTGGGAGTTTGATTGTGTTTTGAAAAGAGGTAATGACGGTGGCATATCTGAATAATCATTAACTTGTCTTTGTATTTCAGCACAAACCCATGTTAATCCAAAGCAGCACAGTGCTGATAAAGATGAGCTCTATCAGAAGGGCATCCCAAAGAAGGAGCACAGTGTGAAAGAAATCCTGAAAATGGAATCTAATCCTCCAAAAGGAAAAGACTTCTTCCAGACCAACATTTCACCAGTTACTCCAGAAAAAGACTTGGATGATTTGCATAAGAACTACAGCCCAGAGAGGTGTTTCTTCCCGCGAGTTGTCTACCCGATCCGACCTCACATTCCAGAAGACTATCTGAAAGCTTCCTTAGGATACGGAATGGACAGACCTAGCTACATTACTCATTCACCCATCCAGACGTCTACTACACCAAGTCCTTCTGGGAGGAGCAGCCCGGACCAAAGCTTAAAAAGTTCAAGCCCTCACAGCAGTCCAGGGGTCACGGTTTCACCTCTGGCACCTACTTCCCAAGAGCACAGAGAGCCGTACTCTTACTTGAATGGATCGTACGGCTCAGAAGGACTGGGGTCTTATCCTGGATACGCACCCCCTGGCCACCTCCCGCCTGCCTTTCTACCGTCCTATAACCCCCACTACCCCAAATTCCTATTACCTCCGTTCAATATGAGCTGTAATAACCTAAGCGCTTTGAACAATATCAATGGCATCAACAATTTCAATCTTTTCCCAAGGATGTATCCTCTTTATGGCAACCTTCTCAGTGGAGGTAGCCTTTCCCACCACATGCTGAACCCCACCACGCTCCCCAGTTCATTGCCCAGCGAAGGAGGCCGTCGACTGCTGCAGCCTGATCACCCGAGAGACTTCCTCATACCAGCACCTAACAGTGCCTTCTCTATCACGGGTGCTGCCGCCAGCATGAAGGACAAGCCATGCAGCCCTACCAGCGGGTCGCCCACAGCTGGAACAGCAGCCAGTTCAGAACACATAATGCAACCTAAACCTACCTCAGTGGTGCTGGCTGCCACCGGCGGCGAAGAAGCCATGAATCTCATTAAAAGTAAGAGGAATGTGACCGGTTACAAAACCCTCCCCTACCCACTGAAGAAGCAGAATGGGAAGATCAAGTACGAATGCAACGTTTGCTCCAAGACCTTTGGCCAGCTCTCCAATCTGAAGGTAAGCAGAGGAGACCGAGACGTGAGGCTTCTCGGGAGGGTCTGGTTTCTCCCTGTAGGGTTATCTAGGAAAAGCAGGGACGGGCCTCCCTTGCTTGTTAGGCTGCTTACCAGTTGGGGCTTAATAGGGGCATCTCCCAGCCGGAAAGCACGGTTGTAAAGACAGTGTTTTCATGCTGACGCCACCTAAGTAACTAGATGACATTGTGTTTTGGTGATGGGAATCTCCCGCTAACTTTAGGAAACCTCTGAAAGTACTTCTGTTGCAGTACTGGAAACTGGAAATTGTTAATTGCTTTGTTTCTCCCTAGGTACACCTCCGAGTACACAGTGGAGAGAGACCGTTTAAATGCCAGACTTGCAATAAAGGCTTTACGCAGCTGGCGCACCTCCAGAAGCACTATCTGGTACACACGGGAGAAAAACCCCACGAGTGTCAGGTATGCCACATGCCACAGAGGCAGCCTCCCTTGGAGGCCAAAGGGGTGGCAGCGCTCGTGCGGGCGCATGGCGTGCACGGCGTGCAGGGAGGGCTGCGTGGCGAGCCCTCAGCTGCTCAGGGCCGCAGTCAGTGCTGCAGCTGTTTCCAGCCCTGGTGCGGCAGCATCTGTAAGAGCAGAGTCGCCTTTAGCCTGCTAGGGCAACGTCTGCCCGATGCAGTTTTGCTGTCGGCCATACTCGAAATGCTATTTGGCAATATTTACATAAAAAAGGTGGGGATTTTTTCCCTTTGTGAGAAAGTGTGAAGATATAAAAAGCTGCTGCTTCATTCTGCTGTCTCCTCCTAGGTGTCTGTGATTTAAACCATAAAATCCCCTCCCACTCATTCCCTGTTTCTCTGCTCTCTGCCACCCCCCCGCATTAGGTTTGTCACAAGCGGTTCAGCAGCACCAGCAATCTCAAAACCCACCTGCGGCTCCACTCTGGAGAGAAGCCTTACCAGTGCAAGCTCTGCCCAGCCAAATTCACCCAGTTTGTGCACCTGAAGCTGCACAAGCGTCTCCACACCCGGGAACGTCCCCATAAATGCATCCACTGCCACAAGAGCTACATTCACCTCTGCAGCCTCCAGGTCCACCTGAAGGGCAACTGCCCCGTTGCCCCTGCCTCGGGCCTCTCCATGGAGGACCTGAATCGAATCAACGAGGAGATCGAGAAGTTCGACATCAGTGACAATGCCGACAAGTTGGAAGAAGTGGAGGACAATATCGACTTAACATCGATCGTGGAGAAGGATATACTGACCATGCTCAGGAGGGAAATGGAAGGAGCTAATCTGAAAGTATCTCTACAGAGGAACCTGGGAAATGGACTGCTCTCCTCAGGATGCAACCTTTACGAGTCGTCAGATATGTCAATTATGAAGTTGCCTCATGGTCACCCACTACCTCTGTTACCTGTAAAGGTCAAGCAAGAAACAGTTGAACCAATGGACCCTTAAGACTTTTTGGCAAAGTGATTTTTTTTTTTTATTTATGACTTGGCAAGTCAGGGTGCCTGTAGCAGTTGCTTGTACATAGTTTCAATGCTGCAAAGCAATCTTGGCTTACAGTAGTTTCCCTACGCTCTCCAGCTGAAAGAAGGAACTCCAAAGTTACTGTTTTCTCAGGGCATAAAAAGGGGCAAAGGACTCTATGTTGCCTCGCCAGTTACTAAAAGACAATCATCTATCCATAATTATTTTTTCAATGATAGTACTTCATAATTTATTATGCAATTAATCATTCTAAAAGCAATAATTAGGAAAATGTTTACAATGACTGGAAAATTCATTGTAATTTTTACTTTAAATGTTTTTATTTTTTGTTCTATGGCCATTCTTTGTAGATATGTTTTTCTGCACATCTGTTTTAAGAACCTAAGATCGGGGCTTCAGTAAATATGTTTTATGTACCAACGTCTTTTAAACAAATGTGGTTTTTCGTATTGCCAAAGTTGGACGTTTGACATACAGAATCCTAGATCTGTTGGTTTGAAAAAAATGCTGTGTACTTTTATGTACAAATCACCCCACTGGGAATTGAAAAGGGAAAAAAAAAACCCCGCAGAGTAGCAGCAAGCAGGGAAGAAACTGCTGTCCCTGCCTGCCGGAGGATAGGAGAGAGATTCTTCTATCTGCAGCTCTGTCCAGAGCAGATGTGGCACAGCAAACACCTACCTGCCATGGACAATACCACAGGTTGTTAGAAAACAGCTCTAGCCCCACACGTTGTCATGTGATGTTATGACCAAAGGAATGCATCAGCTTAAAGTGGCTTTTCCAAAATAGAATCTCACTTACGTTCTTTGTTTCTGAAAGCAGTTTAAAAGCAAACACACAAATATTCTTAATATTCTGCCTAAAAGGAAGTTTTTGGCAGGCTTCTTTCTTCTCTCTCTCTCTTTTTTTTTTTTTTTTTTTTTTGGCCAGAGCCTTCCAGGGATAAAAAAAAAGATGGTAGGGATAAAAAAAAGATGGTCAGATTCCCTGAGAAAGAAGGGGTTCAGTTTTATTTGTATTTTTCACTCCCACTTTGCCTGGGTAAAAGTGGGTAATAGAGTCCTTTCCTGGCACATATTTTTTTTTCTTCCTTCCTGTACAACTCTCAGTATTTGTGTTTGTACATTTTGTGGTTAATTTAATTAAAGAAGAAAAGGGCATTGCAAAGTTGTTGAACAACAATTACCTCAGTGCTTGTGTCCAGTGGTGCAGACAATGCTGTTTTATCTAAACGCTTTGCTACTTAGAGAAGAAACCAAAATGTGCACAGGGAAAGATAGAATGCACGTCCTTTTATCTTTTTGTTTTGCTAAGCCCAAAGATGATATGGTGACATTTGAGGTGTAGCAAAGAATACATGTATATTTATAGATATATTTATACCACTATACTATATATGTATATGTATATATATTTATACCACTTAAGTTGTGAGCCAAACCATGTAATAAAACCTATTTTTCATCTAAGTGTGAAAATCAAATGTTATCCAGTTTTGCATACTACCAATGACCTCAAAACCAGAAGGTTGTACGAAGGCATTTATCACTCGCAAGTATGCTTGCGTGGCTGTCCAGGGGAAGCCTGAACTTGCAAACAACCTGATGTGAATAACGTCACGTCACGTCACCCACGCGTGGCGTCTCAGCAGATTTGGTGGGAACGACCCTGTTTGCAGAATGGGGGGGTCATCACTCCCCTGCTCTCTGGGCAGCGTGTACTGGGGGGGAAGGAGCCGGGTGGTCAGTGAAAACACAGCCAGAAAACACAACTGAAGAAACTTGAGAGGCAGCCAGGTACCACCCACACACGGTGTGTTCGCAAAACGCAGTGAAGGGGGCAGGGGTAGTTGGGATGAGCCCCTGGTCTTGTTTTACCCTGCTGTTAACGAGCTGCACAGTCAATTCACGTAGCATCTCCCCTCCATGTACATCTTCTGTCTGGTTATACTTACAAATTTTAAGATGACCCACTTCAGCAATCCAGGATTTGGAGATTCTTTTTCTCAGCAAATTTCATTTTCATGCCTTCTGTTAAAAAACAAACAATCCTGAAATAATAAGTCTCTCAACACAGCTTTTGAAGGACTACAGTTCATTACATTTCCACTCCTGCAAATTGTGAGGCTGACATCTTTTAAATGTAGCAATAGTTCATAAATATAGTACTTACTTGTAGGATAAACCAAAGTATCACTACTCTGTCACTGGACACACACTTTTCCTATTATTTGCCTGTAGTGCTTTCTTGTATTTGATACAAATTTTACAAGAATTTATATGCATCAGCTTTAAGAATTGTTACTTCTCTTTACTGTTTCTCCCTTCCCTTAGACGTTTTACATGTGAATGTAGCAACAATCAATCAACAGTGTTTTGGGGTTTTTTTTTGTCTCTCTCAAGAAAGACTCTGACCAAAGTTACCAGGCTTTTTACTTTGCTAGAACAACAAACTATCGTATGTTTACGTATTGGTTTACATCATTATTTATGTGCAAATTGTCAAATGTAAATTAAATATAAGTGTTCATTGCTTTACTGATGCTTCCCTTGTCTTCAATCTCTCTGCACTGACCGCATGCGCAGCCTCGTTGCGGGGCGTCTTCCCCTCCCAGCCGCAAACACGCGCAATGCCGAGGGCGATGATGTCTCCAACAATGCCGACTTCTGCCTTTGTGGGCTCTGATTTTCTGTGATTGAAAGTTGCAAACAGCAATGCCAGAGCCGAATACCCTGGCGCTGTTAATTACGGCGCTCTCGTCAGTTTTAGCCAATACCTCTTTTTTTTTTTTTTAAAAAAAGGATTTTTGTTCAAAAAGAATTTTCAGTGTTTTGATGGAAATCCTTGAATGCAGTCTGCCTCACAGATATATGATCAGGGTTCTCATTTACATTTTTCCAAATGATTGTCATTTCTGGCCTGAAACCCTAACCACTGGGACCACAATGACACACTCAAAAGTGTCAGCGTGAGACCACTTTGTCCTGTATCAGCGTGGTGGGAACTGCATTCAAAACAAATGTGGATCTGTTTTCACTGCTCACAAAGGAGATGCAAATGCAAACTAAATCCAGGAGAAGGTCAAGTGTCCGTTCCCCCCGCCTCGGCCCCCCAGCCAAAAAGTTAACAACAGGCCAGGATGCCCCAGAAAGCTAATACAACATTTGCTACTTCCATCATTTACTGTGAGATCTAAACCAGAGAGGCCATGTGCTGCCCTGCCCTACCTGAACGCTACAGAAATAATGTTCCTGCTCATATTGAGACACTCAGCACCATATGATGTTTTAAAAGTATTTCACTGTCCTCTTAAAAAATTCATTTAAACATCTGTCTCAAGAATTTGAAATACTGCCAACAGCGAACTGTGGAGTTAAGAAAACCAGAGCACTGTTGTCATAAACGTGCCAAATGCAGCATGTTATACTCCTATATTTGACAGAGCTATTGCTGTAATAATTTTTTAAAAAACACATAGGATAACCGTTACCGCTGTAAATCATACTTCATTACTTGGCAAAGCGTTATGTTGCACTGGAGAGTTATGTCCTGGGGACACTTGCAAGCTTTAGAAGATGTTTAATAAAACGCATTACATAAAAAGACAATGCACGTTATAGATCACAGCCTTGTGAGGCTGAGCCCGGCAGCTGCTGCGTTGGTTTCTGGCAGCCCCCAAGCCAGTCAGAAGCCACTGAAGGCGCATTTTGCAACCAGAAATACAGTGGGTTTCAGCCACGGCAGCACCACCACCACCAGGCCAGCTAACCGCAACAGCGTCAGCGAGGTGCGGGGTGGGGGAAGCTCCTTGTTTTGGGTGCTGCCATGAAACGCAGCAAGACCGTGTGCCCCCAGCACAGAGCCGCGGGCTGTCTGTGGGCAGGCCACCTGGATGTGTGAAAATGCTGGGGGACCAAGCGTGGTGTGCCCAGGAAGGCAACGTGCACTTTCCGCCCACAGCTTTGCCAGCTGAGCTGCTTTGCCATGGGATGGGGCAAATGACAGGTGAAAGACTCACACACGCACATTTAAGGAGGATCCTGCCCTTCTGGCTGATTTATAAAGTCTGGTGTCTCTCAGCTGGGTGCTGGGGGAGACACCGCTAATTCCCAGCATGGGCAATTATGACCTTGAGGTCAAAAAACGAAATATGTGACTCATCAAGGGGGTATGAGCCCTTCGGGTTCAAATCAGCAGCTGCCGGTGCACGGCTGCGTCCCAACATGCGTCCTGCGCTCCGTGTGGGATGGAGCCCAAAACCTTTGCTGTCGTTCAGAGGCATTATGTTACAGTGAGGGAAATAGTTGTGGCTGTAATTAAAGGCAGCCAGGAAACACTTGGCTAATTACTGCGTGAGCCAGGACTGAGTGGATGCGGTGTGGCCTAGGAATGTGCCCGTCATGGGGCAGGTATCTGCAAAATACGAGCTGTCACGGTGGCCTAAGAAAAACTCACCGACAGCACCAAGGGTTGCTGCCCTGGCACGGAGATGGAGGTCGCCCTCCTGTGCACCAGGTCAGGGAGAAGGCAACTGCCCGGGCTGGGATGTGGGGGGCACTGACGGAAATTTTGGCAACTTCAGCACTAACCAGTGCTGCCTGAAGAGCCGGAAAACGTGACTTTTTGTCCAAGATGCAACACTTCCCAAAAACATGGCTATTTAATTTTTCATCAGATGCTGAAAAAGGACTATCCTGCAACCAGCGCGGCTGCTGCCATTCCCATTCTCATGAGCAGTACGTGGAAGTGCTGGCAAACAGCACATTCACACACCCATCAAGGTCGCATTTGCACTAACTGCAGTCAACAGCAGAAGGCTTGAGAGTTCCCAACATGCTGCGTGACATGCTTTTGCTCATTTTTAAAACAGGTTGGGGAAAATTTCCCAGCAATTCACAGTGGTGGCTGAAGGGGAGAGGAGCCGCTAATCCTCGCCAAGCCCCTGCAGCCTTGGTGCCTACTGTGGCTGCAAAGCTGTATTCTTGTCTTGTGCTAGAGGGGTCAGATGTCAATTGCTTAGAGATGCACACAAGCAGAACTTGCCTTCTGCTTCAAAACCAAGCCTCCTCACCTCCACCGTGACAGCTTGCAGCTTGGCACAAGTTGAACGGCACTCTGCGCAGGAAAACGTGGCACGGGGAAGATTTGATAATGCTTTCCACCTCCAGCCAACACGGGCTCAGCTGCTTCGGGCCTTTCAGCTCTGCAAACTTCAGGCTGTGCAAACTCACCTAGGAAAGGCAACTGAGATGTAACCCAGGCTGCTGACATGCTGTCTCAACCCGTGCTGATGTTGTCTTACCACTAGCTATAAAATTCTCCCCGGCATGCTCTCCTAGGGCAGGGCGATGCAGTCCTGTGCACCAGCCAAAACCCAGTGCCTGAACATCTGTCTCCTGGCACTTCAGAGGCACCTGCCAGCCATCACATCTGGGCCCAAACCGCTTTCCGGAGCTGGGGGTTAAACAGCCTGGCTGCCACAAGAGGTAAGCCAGGGCCCCAAGCAGATACCCAGTAGTGGGGCAAGGAGCTGCAGTCACTGGGCAGGTGGCACACTTCCCTAGGACAAGACCCTCCCTGGCAGGGACCCCCTGCAGCCGGCAGGGGAGAAACTGGTGCAGCGCATGCACGAAGTTCTGCTCCTTTTTGATGCCAGGGCTTGGGGCAGAAACCTGCGAGCAGAAACCCAGAGCACAGGGATGGGTGGCACTGGTGTGTGTATTGGGCACAGATCTCTAAAAAGAGATGCCCAGCCCTCCAGGAAAGGGAGATGGGCACTCAGAGCTCACCCTGCCCCATGAACCAGTGGCCAGGCACCTTGGTGGCACACAGGTGCAGTGGCCCTTCCCTCCTCCTTCCCCAGCTGCACAAGCAGGAGATGGTTGGGATGCCAAACCACTTAGGTAGGTGTGACCAAATAGCCCTACTGAAAGGAGCCAAACCAGTATGACTTCCTTATTGTGCAATGATTAATAAAGGCTTTCGGCTCTTTTTTTTCCATTAATTGTGAATAGGCAAGTCCTTGATCATTTCCTTATCCAAGGACCGAGCGAGATTCCTTACAGCATTCCTGCCCCAAAGAGAAGTGATCCCTGCAATATTGAAACCATGCACAGCAAAATCAAAGGCTGAAAACCTCTTTTCCGGCTCGCCCCTGTTGAGGGCAGGCATCACCACATGATACCATGCTTAGGGTTCGGGAGACCCCAACATGCCTGCCTTTGCCGGTTGAGTTTTACACCGTAAATCCTAATGCAAATGAGCAACGCGGAGAGTAGCTTTTGGGCAGGAAGAAGAGTGCGGCAAGCAGCAGTCTGTATGGGATGGTTTAGATATTATAGTCTCGGTTCCCAGCTTCCCCACAGCTCTCCTATGGCAAAACTTTCTGTGTGAGAACTGTCCCTCTGTGAACCACAGGGGACATTTGCTTTCCCTTGTCCTTAAGTTTACCTTGTGTATTCAAATGACCTTGTTTTTCTAAAGGACAGGTCCTGGTCCTGTGCATCTTCACAGGCAAGGTCTGCTCTTCTTGTCAGCCTTGAAGCCCTGTGCAGAGATATTTCAGTAAGCAGGGAAGGTTTGGTTTCTTCTGGTTGCGCTGGGGCCGAGTTGCCAGGTGGGGACCCAGTTAACCAGGCTGGGTGGCAGCCCTGAGAGGCCTCACTTTACTTGCAACTGGTCATGAAAGAAACAAAAGTTAAAAATATTGTAGAAACTGCAACCAGGTGTGAAAGGGAGCAAGAATACATGAAAAGTGAAGATTAGCCTTTTTAATAAGCTGTCACAAGTTAGTTGGGTGTTTAGGAGGGGACACAGGCTGGCGCCTATAGTCATTCAGAGAAGATTTTGTGTGTGTGTGTGCGCGCGCGTGTGCGTGTTTTTAATGAGACCAGAGGCTGCAGAACAGGGCTCCTTTTCTAACCTATATTGCAGCAATTTGTGCATGTCTGTAGCTGTGGGTGTTATGTGCTCTCTACTCCGAGTGGTAAGTTTCAGTTTGATTCTGCTCTCGAGAGCTGTGGGGACAGTTTGCACTCGCCTTATCAACGCAGAATCCAAACAGCCTCACAGTGCGCCCAGCCCCCTGACACTGCAAACTGAGAAAATATGCTTTAAGCACAGGAAAGCGAGTGAGGTGACGACCGGATGGCTTTTTATCACCAGAGCATCCCAATCTCCCAAAATACTCATACCCCAATCAGCGGAGCAATAAGCTGCTTTGAGAGCCACATCAGCGGCACCACCCTGAGAGGCCTCAGCTGGGACCCTGGGGAGCGGAGCCAGGACCCCGGAGCTGGGGCTCCTTTCCTACATCTCCATTGCCCCAGACCCCTGCACCGCCTCCTCTAGCTCTTTGCACCAGTGCCCCAGCACTGGGGGCCTGGCCTGGACGCTGCAAACCGGACAGTCGCAGGAGGTGCTTGCCTGCCCCCATTCCTCCCTGGGCTGGCCCTGAGCAAGCCTGGCCACTAGCCACTGACTGAAATTGTGCCCATGGCAGCAAGGAAATGGCAGGGCAGGTACTTCCATGGCCCTCGCGAAGCAGATCTAGTTTGGCTGCAAAGACTCGTGATCTCAACAGTAATCCCTGTGCCCAGCCATGCATCTGATTTCCAAACGAGTGTTGCTATCTTTACACCTGTTTGCTAAAAACATCTGTCTTTTGGACTACACACCAATGTCTGTGCTGCCTGTCCTGCTGTCCCCAGATGGGCTGTGTCCCCTGATCCCTGTGCCTCCCCTGCCTGGGGGTCCTGTGTGGCCACCGGCCCCACAGCAGAAGCCCTGGTGTTCCATCACCCTGAAAAAAGCCTGCTCCCTGCAGAGATACCTCACAGCAGCCTCAGCAGTCGCTGTTGAAATCTGAAGAAAAGTGCCCCCTGAATTTGGAGCCATTTGGGAGGAATTCAGCACACTTTCCTTGGGACACAAGTTCTACTCACCCTCCTCGGGTGCTGTGGGCTGCTGTTCACTGGGAGCCTTGTTCGTAAAATACCTGAATGTTTCTCAGATGAAATTACGACCTACATAGCAGCTAAGAGCAACATTCAGATTTCCTCCCTCCCTCGGATCTGCTTGAGGTTTTTAATCCCCCCACGCCACCCCACCCCCAGATACAACATTGAGGAATGACTGCGGTGTTTGCTGCACAGTCACCTGTCTTGCTTGAGCTCAAAAAAAAGCCCAGAAGACAAGGTGGAACAGTGGCTGCAGGTACTACAAGTGGTCCAGGCTCCTCCAGGGAAGAGGCAACATGGCATGGGCCCTTCTGCTCTCTAGCGCAGGATTATCCTTATTCTCTAGCGAGCACCCAACAGAGAAGCAGGCTGACGACCAAAGGGTGCAGACCATACTGGAGGCACAGTGCTCTCCAGTTTTGGTCAAAAGCACAGTTACTTGTCCAAATTAAGGAGTCCAGAAAACAAGGGCCCTCCCTGACCTTCAAACCCATTCTCCTGAAGCAGAACACACCCCTGCAAAACACTCTAAGAGCCTTGTTAGACAAGACCACCCTAAATCTCAGTCCTTTGCTGCTGGCCTCCTGCCTGCTAACTCCTCCTGTGCCCATTAGCCACAAGAGAACACAACTCCATGTGAGTCTGACGTCAAAAACACATTCAGGGGTGGATGGACCTAGCCACAGAGTTCAGCTACAAGTTCTCATTCCCCCCCCAGATTTGGGGTATTTAAGTCTGGGAATACCTGTTGATGCCATTCCTAATGCATTTCTTTTTTTATTACTATTTTAAAATAATTAATTTTCTATGTAATTGTTTAGACCAATCTAAACACTACAGCAGTGATGTGCATCTACACAGGGGAATATACCCAAGTTTAAGCTTACCTAACAATGGAGATTTAAAGACAGACTTCGTTTTATCTAGAAATTTCAGTACTTCAAGGCCAGAGATAAGTTTTGCAGCAAGGACAGGAACCCAGGAGTCAAGATGACTTGGTCCTGGTTTTGGTATCTCCACTGACTGGTAGCGAGGTCTGGAACAATCCAGTTGACCGTCCCATACAACACCCGATTCATTTGTAGAATAGGTACAAGACTTGTGCAAGTTGTGGTGTAAGACTAATATTTGTACCTTCTTTTGAGATCCTCAGATATGTAACAGCACGTATTTTTGTTGTTCATAGACAGAACAAGTTGCTTATGATCTGCAATATTTAGAAGTCCTCCCTTAGAAGGGCTACGACTACCCTAAACGCAACAACAAAAACTCTCTCTGCCCCAAGGAGCTTACAAACGAAGCACTATTAAAAACCAAAAAAACCCCACAGCGTCTAGGTGCAGAGCTTAAATTTCCATTTTCTCTTAGCATTTTCCCACGAGGGGATAGCATGTGAGAGCACACAACAGAGAGTCAGATCACACCCGGTTCGGTTGCTCTGGCATGCCATTTGGCAATACAAGAATGACATAAATTAAAGTGAAACCTCTTCACCTCAGCGTAAGTGAAAATGTGAAAAGCAGGGGGGGTGAGGAGGAAGGGGGGATATTGATCCGTATCTACTCAACAGTCAGACCAGTGGTGTGGTGGCAACAAAAGATGTGCCATTGCTTTTTCAGTAACTAATAATCTATAGAGAACCATTTCCTTTTCTACTGTTAAGATAACACATTCACCACCTCAGCTGCATGCAAATAATTTGTGCCTCTGCTTAACTAATTGACCTCTCTGGTACAGACAGAAGGGCAGAAACCTCCCACCAGCATCGACTGATGTGCAACACTGAAAAAGGAGCCAGCTCACCCAGAACTTTCTGAAATGTTTAAATTGCTAGAGGACAACTGCACCAAACGCTCTGCAAGAGAAACATGGCTTCATGAGATTAAATGGATTATTTTTGCTGGTCTTCGGTCCTGCCTCGGATCCACATGTGGGTTGCAGGCTGGAACTGACATTATTCGAAGAAAAGCATTTGATATCTCTGCACATAGACCACAGCTGGTCAACAACTCATCCCAGATTTAAACACAATATATTAGCTCTCATCTGTTGCCAGAAATATTACACACTATTAAAAGCCCGGGCCCCCAGAAGTGTGCTGAAACTGAGTGGGCCTTCACTTCACATTGCTTGAAAACAAACAGGTATCAGGCTGGACATGTGTCTGTATCTGATGGAAACCTTGTTCTAATCAAAAAGCTCATGCTACTTTCACTCACTCGCATACGCACACCTCTCTCCCTGCATTAACACAGTGCAAGCAAGGTTGCAATGTCAAGCACCAAGAAGTTATGAAATGCCAGAATTAATTAAGCTTGTCCACACACAAGCTTCAAGAGCAGCCCTTGCTCACAGGTTCACACACTGGTTTTCCTGCGGGACTTCTATTTCACTCAGCCCGCAAGACGGGAGATGCTCACCCTGTGTGGGAACAGGCAGGGATGCCTTCCTTCTCCTCCCACCTCTCCCACCTCCATTTCTGGCCACATGACTCTGGCCTTTGTGCTCCTGCCCTGCTCTCCAGTTGGGGCCGGTTGCATCTCATTGCTTTTGGTGGGTTCATCAGGAGGATGACTGAAGGCTTCACCTGTATCACTCAACATCCACGCAGAAGAGGAAGGTGGTATCCCTATGCAGGCAGAAAATGAAACAAAATACAGGAGTTGCAAGTCAAATATTCTCTTTGGGCGCACAGACTTTTCAGGGCAGTTTATCCCAAGTGAAGCGTCACTTGACTGTAGCATAGCTCATCCTAATTTCAGGGGTCACTGGGAATCCTCAGCGCCTTCAAATCAAGCACCTAAAACCACAGAGTACCGTACTTCACAGCCTGTGAAAACTTGGATTAAGTGACATGCTCCGTGCTATGAACAACTCCTTGGAAACGTGCTTCCCCCAGGTAGTACCCAGCTCCCTGGCCAAGACGGACCCTCCACCTACCCCACTCCTTTCAACAAAGACCACCACCAAGGTGTAGGGTTTACAGATTAGAGCCTCCTTCGGTTTCCAAAGCCAAGGGCCATAGGGTAAGGTAACACGCATCCCGTAAAGACCATGTCATTACACACATCCATAGGGGCCTGACTCAGCCTCAGTTCTGGCTTTTCTCAAACCCTGAGTGCCTGAGCTGTTCTCACAGGCTGCCTGGACAAGCTCCTGGGTTTTGAAAAGCACACAGGCCAGAGAGATGTGTCCCTTTCTGTGGCTGGCCTGCAGTATGTCAGTACGGCGCAGCAGGATTGGTGTTTTCCATGAAACAAGCTACCAGCTCTGCTGGCTGTGGCACTGCTGCCAGGAACAGCCCGTCACCCTTTATGTAGACTAGCACGGGTGTGTGGTGAGCCCCATGCCCTTTCTCGCCGTCCCTTTTACCTTTCTCATTCTTCTCTTCCCTGTGCTCAGTCCCATCCTCTTGCCTTCTTGGTGAGCACCCCCAGGGCTCTCAGCTCCCTGCTAGCTAGCCACAGGGGAAGGTGGCCACCGGCTTCTCCAGTCTCTCCAGAGGGAGACTTCCTGGTGGATGGAAGTAGTGAAACACCACCTTTTCCTTGGAAAACCCAGTGCCTCCTAAGCAAAGGGACCTGCGCAACAAAGGGCAAGGGTGAGATGAAACACTAAGAGAAGGAACAGAGAAAAAAAAGGGAAGAACATCTTTTCATAGTCCGTAGATGCAAAGTGAAACTATTTTGATAGATTCAGCTTTCCCATGTTGAAAGGCCCAGAGTTTCTCATTTCTGACTTTACTCTGAGGCATGAAATTTCACCCATGACTTAAACTATAACATTGACAATGCTTTGCGGCTCATCTGCTGCCACCCTGCCAAAGCTTACCTTGTGTTTTGCTGGGATGATACTGCCAAATTACTTCCTTTTTTAGTGTTTTCCTTATTTTGACACATCTTTCTTTGCTAATACTTCTCCCTGGAGCTGAAAATCTATTGATGTGGAACTGGTCCTCTTGTTAGTACACTGGCATCTCCATTACTGGATACAGGCAGCCAGAGAAGAAAACTGGGCCCACGCTAGCAAAGTGTCCCCTTTACTGGCAAGTGATCACTTGGATGCTGAGAAATTTGCTAAGCCGCTAATTTGCCCTCACCCTCCTCACAGGGACCACCTAGCTCAGCAGAGGGCAGATCCAGTTTGGCAGCCTGATTTTGGACGGTCTTCATAATACAACTCACATAGTGGATGTATAAATCATTGGTTTACACAGAAGCATTTTAAATGAAGAGAACTGTTTAAGCCTGATCTTATGAAAGCTCAGCCATGTGTTTGGCTTACTGAAGTTAGCTCAAAGACGTGATAGTTCTATATACTGCCTTTGAAAAGATGCAGTGGTTTTGCTCTATTCTGTTTTAGTAAAAGAATAATCTAGCCACAGAGATGAAGGAATCGGTAAATGTTTCAGTCTGGACCAGCCATCTTACAAAAGAAATGGTCTATGTCAATCAAGTTGCAGATGGCTTCAAAGAAGTGGATGACACTTAGTAGTTTTGTACCATACAGGAAACAATCATGGATTAAAAATCTATTATTCTGGGATTACTGTGTGAATTTTCCTTATAGCATTATGAAACGTTTCTGTTTCCCTGTTGATAGATCATCTTCTACAATGTCATCTAAATACAGAGTACCTCATCCACTCACTGTCACCATTGTTGCACCCTTTGATTAAGGGGAGATAAGAAGACAGATCAAAATAGAGGTAGCAGGTGATTGTACCACCTGTGAAATATTAATGTCTAATATGTTGTTTGCTAGAGTTGATGCTCAGGTACTTAAGATAAGTTTCCTGCTTTCTTCTCCTTCAAAACGATTTCTTCTTTATGATTGCTATGTTATCTTGGTCAGTTTTGGTACTGACACGTGTAGGAGCCTGTATATACACTGCTGGGCTTCAGGGATAACTAATGCACCTCTCTAGAATGATTTTAAAAAGCCAGGAATGGGGAAGAACAAAAACAAAAGACAAACTCAATGCTTTGGAGACCTTTTGTCCTGGTACACACAGGAATTTTTTTGTGTTTGTCTCCTCGCCTGCTCTAAAGACAGAGGTGGCATTAATAATGCAGAGCACATACCTTTTCAAGCTCTCTTGCAGCTTTTAAAACATAGAGAGCAAATGGCAAATTTACCTTTCATCTCCTTTTGAAACTCAAGTTAGGCCTTATTGGTAACAAGTGAAATTAAACTGGTTGTTGCTGTTTAACTTCTCTGTGCTATTTCCTCACATGAATTAGTCATGACCAACTCTACTTGGCAGTTGTCCTCTCAAAAAACAGAACAGAGAAGGGTTAAGCACTCCCATACAATTTACCTAATAAATTTGTCATACCCCTTATATAGAGTTGTCCCTCCAGTTCTGCCTGTTCCCTAACATATCTGGCAGTTTGAACAATGTTGGCAATATTTGAGCAATTAGGCATTCCAAGTGGAAAGGTTAATATACCTTACCCTCAAATGCAGGGTGTGTTTTGTCTTGTGCCTTCAACCATCCTTGATGAGCATCGATTGCACAACAGTCATGAAGCAGGAAGGTCTTCTTTCAATTTCAGTATGGCCTAGATTGTTTTGGTTTAGCAAAAGGCCAGTAGCCCAATAGCTATGATGAGACAAACACGCATTGACTTGGGTGCTATTGAGGCAGATCACAAAGAGGGGACTTCATTGCTGTTAACACTTTCCGGGTGTTAAATGCTTTGGTCACACTAGCACTGGTGCAAAACCAGGTAAAAGATAACCCATAAAAGAAACCCCTCTGATGGAGCCTGCATTAGGACTGGTCAAGGAGATATGACATTTGTGGTTTATTTCCCCCTCTTTTGGTTGAGCAGCATTGGCATCTCAGTTTCTTTTTTGGCCAGTTCTCGGAGACAGCACTTTGTGGTCCAAGTCTGGCAGATAGCTCTGGGGAGGAGCGGGCAGGGCTGCAGAAGTCCTGCAGCCTTGTGCTGGGCAGGACCTGCAAGACCACAGTCCACCAGGACAGAGACAAAACCACTTCCCAAGCCAGCCAGCCCAGGAGACAACATCCTCAGCCCAAACCATTGCTGAGGTTGAACAGCCAGTGCAAATTGCAAATGACAGTACCACAGAGGAGCACCCCAGGTCGCCAGGAGGCCAGCAGCTGCCAGACCGGCTTCCACAGCCCTCCTCCACCAACAGCAGGGCACACCCAGTGGCCAGCCTGCCCGCCCTGCCCAGCAGGGATGCTTGGCTGCATAGTCAGGACCTGGCTTAAGTAAGAAAAAAAACAGGTCTAAGCAGCAGAGAAGGAAAGTTTGCAGGTCACAGCCACCACCAGTGCCGATCCACCCTGAGCCTGCTCAGGAGGTCCGGAGTGCTGGTGGGCAAAGGAGGTCAGGTCCAAGATGCCTGGTACATGCCCCCCCTCCTGTGAGACCTGAACGGGTCTGAATGACCCAACCTGTGCTTGGGTGCTCCTGCAGGGCTCCACATGCGCACGAGGGTCTCTCATGTGGAATCCCTGTACCAGTAAAAACTGCTGAGAATTGGGTATCAGCTCAGCCTCTCCACTTGTGGCTGGTGGTATTTTCCTGGCTGGGCTGATGTTGATGTTTGTAATGAAGCTTTGGCAGAGAAAGAGAGACATGTTGTAACCATTAGCAGACTTTGCATTTAGAATTTATCTCGGGAAAGGACAAAGGATAATTCAGCTCGATGGGGTTTTTGTGCAAGATTGGGTCTACACTTTCTATTGTAATATCAGTCCTGGTCTTCACCATTCTCTTCCTCTGACCCAGAAAAAGTTGTTCGTGAAAATAGTGTTAGTTAGAAAATAGTGGAACTGGTAAGTCATTACAAGCACATGTGTGTCTCATTATACATCAGTTTGGTTTCACTATATATTTTACACTATGTAACATAAATTTCACTATGCACCACAAGTATTTCAATATGTGATAGTCAGAAAGTGGCAGTTTACACTAAAAGTTTCAGTATGTGGTAGGATATTTCAAATACTATAAATTCTCCTTTTAAATGAAATGCACTGTGTAGATTAGTAAGAAATGCAGTGTTTTAGTTCACCCTATGTGGTTTTCTTTCAGAACAGTATTTAGTACTGTGCTGTTCAATTGCCATGTTTATTTTAATCATACATATTAATGGATGATTAAGTGAAAATTCATTAAACATACCACATAGGATCCAGGCAAACCTGAGTTCTGTTTCTTAAATCTTTTATCTCAACTCAGCTTATACCATATTAACAAACACATTATATTTACAAAGACTATATTAATGAACAACATAAGCTTCCTGTGTGAGGCCTGTTACTGGCCTGTTGACTTTTTAAAAACAAATTCTCCTTGAGCAAGTAAAGTCTGAGGGACCTGAAATCCCCTGTAAGGGTGAATCACTAAAGCAATGAGCAGGCATATCAAGGGTCTGCACTGACCCCCGTTTATTGCAGATGATCACCATTTCAGTTGCAGCCAGCAGCAGAGGAATCTGCACTGCCAGCACAGTGCTGCTAATCATGGCTTTAAATCTCTTGATCAGTTGGTCATACAAGTATCATGTTAATCAGGCCTTTTGCTAGCAAACTCTGTTGCAGTTGCTAAAAAGGGGTATTCACTGTGATACTACTACACCAAAAAGCTCTGTCATATATTAAAATTACCAGGTCATAGTATTTTCACATGTGATGTCCTTCAGTGCCAGAGGGTATAGATTACCTTGGAAATATACTTGCCATGAACCAAGACCATATCAAAAACAATCAACATAGCGTAGTAAAGCCAAGGCACAGCAAAGCAATTTCCCCATATCCATCAGAAATGCAGAAAGAAGAAAAAACATTAGGCTAAATTTGGTTAAGAGTTCTCCCTCATTCTCATCTCCTCTAAACACAAGCTACACCAAGAACAGCTCCATGCAAAGTTCTATGTTATTCAGAAAAGAGCCTCAGCAGAGACAACGGGGCAATGCTGAACTCCAGCCCAAGAGAGAAACATCAGCCAGTTATCTCTGCTCTGGCTTCTGCCCCTCAAGATATAATCACACAGGTAATTTCCCAGCAATTTTTAACGGATAATTTCAAAGTACTAATGACCTGTACTGAAGTTCAGTGTATAGAAGAACTGGAGGCCTCATCTACCCTGTCTCGCACTCCTAAGACAAGGGTGACCCTGCACTGGCGTGACTCTGGACAAGCCACTTAGAGAGTTACAAAGGTCCTGGATTAATTAGAAACTGGGTCTTTTAACATAACTCCTTGCTCCATCACAGGCCTAGCAGCCCTCATTGGCTCCCTGCCAAATAGTTCAAGCACCTATTAACCAAGGAAAAGATAAAGAAGCTTGGGTTCTAACATGCTGGATTTCAGCCCAGTGGTTTCAAATCTCCTAACCTGCAAGAGCAGCTTATCTGTGTTTGGAGGTCAAAGACCTTAACAGAGCCCTGTTAATAGGTGCATGCTGGCACAAACTCAAACATTTGGCTCTTCAGTTTACAGCAATTCCTTGGTTTCTTACAAGTGGGGCAAAAAGGGCCACCAAAGTGGCCAGTGACACTCTTGGGGATGGCCTGAGTCTTCTTATGCTAATTTATTTGGCAAAATGAGTGCTTCCT
The DNA here is from genome assembly GCF_023634155.1 of Falco peregrinus. Lineage (NCBI taxonomy): Eukaryota > Metazoa > Chordata > Aves > Falconiformes > Falconidae > Falco > Falco peregrinus. The sequence continues at coordinate 24,498,724 of NC_073727.1, forward strand.
TAGCTCACAGGAGCTGGAACCAAATGCATCCAGTACAAGGCTTGGCTATCCTACTCTTCCAAAATATAAACCCAAGACCCACGGTACTCCTTGTTTGTAGCCTCCACTGACCATAAAAAACAGATTGTGCCCCAGACACATCACAAAGCAAGCTTACGAGCTGTGTCAGGTATTTCCCAGGGACTGCGTTGGAGGAAACGGGAATGTTTGTGTCAGACGTGAGGCATGGGGACAGCCTGGAGAGCAGCGATTACTGCTTTCATCCCAGACGGGGGCTGGGTGCAATGGGTGCTGCATTCCTGTGCCTAGCCTAAACCCTTGAACCATGAGTTTCCTCATGTGCCTCCTCCAAGGAAGCTTGAAAGCAGCCCTGCTGTCTGCCAGAGCATCCCTGCATCAGACCAGATAAAACATGGGCTCATCTCTGCATTCAATAGGATATTCGGGATGAAATAAAGCTAGTGTTTTTAAGTGCATGTCTGCTTTCCAGCAGGACCAAACCTGAGCTGTTCCAGTTTAAGAAATGGAGAAGCAGCAAAGTTCAAACTTTCCCCTGTTCACTTACTCCTGTGTTAGATCTGGGCTGAGATACATATAAAACAATATATTTATGTCCTAGATTCCACTGCCGATACTGACAACAAAAGCTATATTACAATGATTTTCCTGTAGTCAGGTTGCTAGTCCAACAAGTTTTGGTAGGAGGGAAATACATTACGCACATCCTCCAAGTCCCCTCCTCAGGACTGTCAGGCTATAATTTTAGCTTACTCTTATTACTGATCATGTATAATAGTTGTTGAGACATCCTTCAGCCAACAGGAAAGTTACATTATCTAAGCTGTTGCATTACTTTCACTAACTCATCTTGTCCAAAGTTTTTAGTATTTCTTGACTGAAAAGGCAGAATAGCAACAAAAGTTCACAAAACTCACACCAACTCATTTATCAAATCCAAGCCTTTTCATTTGACCAGTTAAGTTTCACCTGTAAGCTAAACCACATGATTTCAGGAAAAGAAGTTGCAGCGCAGTTTGGAGTATTTGCTATTGTGATTTCAGAAACAGCTGGCATTGGCTTGAAGACCGCAGTTTCATGTGTACTAGTAACATTTAACAAAGGACTTTTCCATCTTTGCTGACTGAAGTAGGACTATTTGCAGCATACAATTAATCTGTTAGTTTCTGTTGTTTTGAATGTGACCTACCTTTTTCCCTCTTCATTCAACTATGGCTGAAGCTAACATCTCTTTGTCAAAATCCTTCCGTTTTGAATCAATGTATCTCCATCTACGCAAATCTGAGAGGGAAAATGCTCACAATAGTTCATATTCCTGATTGCTGAAATATTCCTGTGGCATCTCTCTGCCATGTTCATATTTTCAGACACCTCTCTGTTTGAAGTCAACTTCCACAGGTTTTCACACAGAAAATTTTCATCAGCCTCAGTCCTTCCAGCTTTAGCAGTAAAACATCATCATCAGCATGCAATAGGCAAGAATCTTGCAAAGTGACACCTTAAAGGAAAAAAATTGATAAAAAGGTTGTCTTGGCATGGTGTGAAAATTTTCCACATCTCACAGCTTCTGCTGATTTTCTTCAAAACAGCCTTCCCTTCTTTTCTAAAAAGAACAAGTATTGATTCTTCTTTTAGCTCTGATTCATAGCAACTGAAGATTTCACCAACATAGCACAGCAGTAGTATTCTGCTGATCTTCGGGAAGGAAAAAGACCAATTAGACCAAACTTGCTCATTCATTGCTGCAAGTCCCTGCCTCTAACCAATGTTCTCTTCGGGACAGGGACATCAGCTTTGCTGGTAAGATTGATTGAGGGTTTTAATGGGAAAAAGGCCTCTCCTCAATGTTCATACTGTGGCTTTTATGCTGTGAGACATAAAACAACTGCAAAATTCAGCATCTGTTGAGTTCCACCTGTGTGGACAGGGAAGCATTTCCCTGCTCTTTAATTAGGGTTTGCAATATTGTTTACAAGGACACCAAAATCTCCAGCTTTCACAGGCAAAATGCTCCACAAATACAGGTGAAAGCCACGAAGGAGACTCAGTGCTCACTTTTGTATCTTAAGCTTAAGATGGCCAAATGAAAAGAAACAGCCTGCCGATTTAAAGGAATGCTGTGGGAAGTCCTCTGCAGTAGCACAATACATTCTACCTTCTGGACAACCGCAGAAAATTAACAGATCCCTTGTTTAATGCTGGATTTCTCTACCTAGATGCCTGCTGGTTCTTATTTCCTGTAAGCATAGGTTAACACAGATTTCATTCTACCAAGTAGCAGAAAACAGTGGTCAAAAAGAGGGCAGCACAATCAGCAGTTGTCTTCTGAAGTTGGCATATATAACCATTGCCTCATGTTTTATTTTTTAATTTTTAAATTTTCACATGCCATTATTTTCACACAGCTGGCAGATCCAAAGAGTTGGAGAGGAACAGACCAAATCCAAATAATTCCTTACATGCACAAGCATCAGCAGGTGCTGCAATCCCAGAATGTCTCTAGGAAACTCCAGAGCTGGGGAAGTTTTCTGCTACATGGGGGTTGTGCCTGGGATTAGGCACTGAGGCACAGCCTTTGGAAAGGACACTGCTCAAAAGGCACAAACCAGTGCTGATGTAAAGGAACCTCACTGGTTCAGACAAGCCCCAGGTCATCATGGCCCATGCAAAAACCAATCATTACAAGCAAAAGTACTCTGAATTCATTCTCAACAAGTGCCATTGCAGATCAGATTCACATCTGCCCTGGAAAAGTTGACATTTGGAATTTGCATTTCTCTCTCAACTGCTTCTGTGGAAATAATGAAAAACACCAAAATGAAACCCAGGAATCAACCCAGATCCTCACTGCAATCCAACTAGGCATATCCTAAACTCTGGGTGGCAGGAGAGGGAAGCCATGATGCCTTTTTCTTGTTCAGATAGCAATACCCAGAGCATACTGAAAGCAATTATTTCCATCTGCCACACACAACCCAGAAACCTGAAAATTATTCTGCTAGTAGAAATCTAATACACCAGGGAGCAACCAGAAGCAACCTACTGCTTTCTTTTGTGAATGGCCACAATGTTCTGGAGATGTCAGAAGTGCAGTTCACTGTTCTGCTATGCCTGGTAGGGCAGGTATTTGGTACTGGCCTCCAGACTGAGCAGCCAATCAAGCAGCAGGTGGTAGAGAACAGAAGTACATAAAATGCTGAGCCACCGCAGAAATGACTTCTGTTTGCCTTTCAGTCTGCATTTGACTAGTCAATTTTTCCCCTTCTTTGGAGGAAAAGTAATGATCCAATTAACTTCCTGCAGGAAGATAACTACTTTGAGATTACGAAGTTCTTTCTGCAAACAGCCACCATTCGTAATAAAAACTAATTTCAGGGTAAATGTGTAGGACTTCAACAGGTACAAACATCCGTTTAAGTAGTGCAGTTGCCATAATTCAGCCCATAAAATTCCCAGATATTTAGCTGGTCACTAATATTGAGATTACTGACCACTATCAACACAAGCAGAGATGTCACTCCATCAGTGCACCAGCACTGCTCCTCATTCCTGTGTATCTGACTTTTAAGCTGCTGCACCCACATGTCTGCACCCTGCACCCCCATCCCCCTTTCCAACAGGCGCACAGTACTGGGTGGGGAGGAGAAGGGAAAGGGAAACAAGCTGTAGGCGTCATTTCTGTAGCCATTTAAGCCCTATTTGGTAAAACAAGGACAACGTCAATATTTTATGATCAACTTGCGTAAAACACCCCAGGAAAAGAAAGTGTTATCATCTGAAGGCACAACTTAACCTTTGAACAGTGTAACAATCTTCCTCTTAACCATAAATTTAGGACTACATACACTGTCTCTGTCTTCCATAGGTTGGTGAATAGCTGTGAATGTTGGACCTTGGTCAAAAGTATGAGGACAACTGAGCAGATTCTCAATCACTGAAAAGTAAGCACGCTAAAGAGGGAAGCAGATGACCTTCCTACAAACAGCACAGATGAAGTCTGGTACCTGACTCTTTATATCCAGGCATAGGCTCTGGATGCACCCAAACTGTCAGTCACCGAAGCTAAACGGTGTGACCAGCCAATCCTTAGCAGTCAAGACTCAGTCCCATGCACACAAGACAAGCTCAGATTGAGTTACCTGGCAAAGAGCGAGCTGCTGGTTTAGCAGGACTAGCAGAATTTTAAATAAAAGATGAGATCACACTTTTTTTTTTTTAAGAGAAGAATCTCAGTGGCAAACACATAAAAGCAAAGCTCTCACGTTTGCTAGAAAAAAAGATTTTAACTGATGAAAAATCTGCAGTTACTAAACATGTCACAGTATTCCCCATGAATTTCTCAATAACTGAGAAGTGGACTGGCTAGAAGCAGACAGGCTAGGCAGCCACTCTCCCATTGTTAAAATAATTGGGATGTCTCAAGATTCTCAATTAAGATAGCAAACTAACTAGTGTGGTCTGATCTTGCTGACATATTTTGGATATTCTGTTTCTGACAGTCCAAGGAATTCTATTATTTTGTTTGACAAAAGAGGCAAAACCAGTAGGTCTGCATGATGAATCCCCACGTAATCACCCTCCAAGCCAGATCAAAGAGGAGCTCTCTCAGACTGCAATATTCATCTCCCCCAGCTTCTTATTTATTGGAGCTGGATTTACCAGACACAATATTTTCCAGAACGGAAAGCAAGGTCCAGAATGCCACCTCCCCCTAACCATATATACTAACTTCAGCCCTATCAAAACAGTCAAGAAAATCTGAGGGTGCTGCACTGCATTGGTTCAAATTAAACACGCCAAGCAAAAGATTTTAAAAGTTTTATTTATGAGATGTGAAAAAGTTGCCTTCTACTCTCCAAACCATAGTGCTAAATACCAAAGACACTGTGAAAGGGGTGCCTCTATTATTCAAAAAATATTTGTGTGCTTTTGGTAGATTAATTGCATTTAACATTCTGGTTAAACACACAAACAAGCACAGCTTTTTGTTGTTGCTTCAAATGAAGCCAGAGAGAGAACAAAAGGCATTCAACTGAACCAATTTAGGTTTATAAACATATTAATTTTAAGAGCGCTATGTGTACACTTAAAATGAATTTAAAGCAGTCAACCTTTGCAGTGCGATGCCCAGTTTCACTGTATCCAAATAATCCATAAATCCAGATGCAAGTTGTCACAGACACTTCTTTGGAGAGCTTGCAAAGTTAAAAGTCAATGTTTCCTATTAATTAATAATTGTTTTCAGCTGTTTTGGCAAGTGATTAAAACAAAGTGTCTGCCTTTAATGTCACAATATAAGTTTTCTTCTTTAGAGGCCTAAGTGCCAAGCGGGAATTACCTCATTTGCAGGAAAGTGTCATATGTGATTGCTTGGAACATTTGTAAGCAAATAAGATGAACAGATATTGTACCTGCCAGTGCAATGATTTCCATACCACGTCCATTAAAATTACCCACCAAGCAGTTTCAGAAGAACATCCGCTGACATAATTAAAACAATACTTCTCATGTTAATGGAGTACCATGCCATGAAAGTCATCCCATAAAGAAACCATAGAGGCTGTGCATCATTAATTAAACTGTGCCATCTCGTGAATTCAGTATCACATACCCTCTGAACTCTGCACTGCAAAGCACAATAGATGTTTCTGACACCCTTGCTCAACGGATCAGCAGAACCGCAGTTCTGACCAATGCCTGCTGCACAGCAGGATTAAACTCAGCTTTGAGAAGGACCTTCTGCCGTAAGTAGCCCTCCAAACATCATCTTTTATTCCCCAAATTCTACCAATTCGTTCCCCCAGTAAAACTGAAGTAACTTCTCTTGGAAGCTGCATTTCTACATGTCTGCAGAGGAAGGGTAGCAGATTTTGCAGCACAAGCTGAGAAACTCTGCTTGCAAAGTGGAAGGTACTGACATTAACATAAGCAGAAGTAAGATCTCTATTTACCTTCCCTGTCTGAGCACTGGACAACTCACTGAGATAACTTTCACTTCTGTTGCATCGAGAGGCTTGCGGAGTAATGAGAAGTGCAGCATCTGACGTCCTCTTTTTGGTACATTATGGGAGTTGCTGCCGGCTCCTCTTAGCTCTTGGCTTCTGCCTCTAGTTTTAAAAAATTGTAAGGTGTTCTTTGTTTGTTGAAGTAGAATTTTTTTAGACTAAATAGCATGCTTTATCTCTCCAAGGCAATGAGTCCAGATAAAGCTGCAGACTATGCTGAGCAAGCAACAACACGACTGTCCTCGGGGAGTATATTCATGACAGAATTCAGAAGAACCAGACTCAGGTTTAGGTCAGCCCTTATTCTGGGGAAGATCTTTCCACCAGTACAACACCCTTACTACATGGTATGAATGGCAGAGGGATACTTCAGCGCTTCAGGCAGATAGTGACCCACCAAAACACTCAGCAGAAAGACAGCACAGGCAGGAGCATTCTCTTGTTCCCTGTGATCCTATTTGCCATTGCAAAATAAACTCAAATAATTCTCAATAAATTTCCAGCCACACCATTCACACTTAATCATATCTCCATTGCACAGTGAAATGAAATAAAAAACCCAGCCGCTAATTTGTTTCAAGTAATTTACACCAGTGCCAGTCAATAAAATGATCCCTTTTCTAAGGTTGCTTCAAATCCCTGAAAACTCTGTTAGATATAGATAACAAAATAATTCAAAAGAAATCCTGCAGGTAAAAATGAGCACTCAGACTCATTACTGTCAGGTCAAGATGCATATGTGGTTACAGAGCATCCGGCAAATTTACAGTAATTATTCATCGCCACATTCTCCTCCCCAGCCAATGCCAGAGAAAGCACCCTGCTGTTCTCAGAGACACAAGCAACCTGTTTACTCTGGGGCAACAGAAGGTAAAAGTTCCCTATCTTGGGGCAGCTCTGAAAAGCTCACACCCTTGTTTATGAATGTGGCAACTGCAGCACATGCCCATATGCTAAAATGTTAAGGATCTTCTCCTACATTGATGGTATCCACATTCATTTCAGTGTAGCACTTCACAACACATTAGGATCAAAGCAGAACACCTAAATATGTTACAGAACATTCCAAGTATATATTACATTAAAGATGAAGACTGCATTTTTATCCTATCCAGTCAATAACTTGCAGCAAAGATGCTGCATACTCAATGCCTTTGATTATTTCAGCACCTTCCAATGATAAAGACTAAACTCCCTTTAAAAAATAAAAACATTTTTTTCCTTAAACTCTCAAGTCTTCTGATACCATCAAATGGCATTTTGGAATAGGAGCTGCATGTGGTTTTGAAGCACTGTTAATTGCCTGCAGTGACACAAGCAATGACTGACTTGGGTGTGGGCAGGGGGAGGGGAGTTGTGCAATAGGCTTCTTCCATACGCCATCACACGATCTCAATTAGATTTGCTTTTTGAAGGTATATAGAAAGCTGATTACACAGAAACAGCAAAATAAATGTGAACAAAGGTAAGTATCAGCCTTTGTGGATACTTCCAATTACTTGAATGCCAACTTTAAAAGAGAATTTAATTTACACCTTGTGTTATCTTGCTGGAAGCTTGCATGGTTACCCCAGACCAAGTCTCTTTTAGAGGTATGGCTCAATCTGGAAATACCAAAATTTCAGAGCCCCCTGAAACGATAGCTGCAGAATTAATTGTTATGTCCAGTAGCTATAGTTCATCCGCTTCATTGTTCAAACCATGCAACAAAAAAAACAGAAGGGATGCGTTATGGAAAATGGCAGCACCCAGTCTGGGGAAGAAGGGAGGGAAAAGTGTAAGTAGGTAGGCTTCAGAGAACTGAAAGATTTTCCCCCATGTCCCCGAAAGACACTGAACCCAACATGATTTATGGAGGTCAGAGGGGATATAAGTCCTCCTGCACCTCCCCAAGGAAGCCAATTGCAGCAGAACCCTTGAATGCATTCAAGTTTCAGTAAGAGATAAAGACCAAATAGTTCTTCTTATCTGCATATTAATTACAAACACAGAATATATTTCAAGGAAATTGTAAGCTGACCCATTAGGATTGCACCCTCTTACCACTGAAATAACTGAATGTACAACCAGAAGTAGGGCATCATGAATTTTGCTAAAATCTGACATGATTTCTTAGTGAAGGACATTTGAGCAATAAAATAAGCTTTTTTCTTTCCTTTTTTTTTTTTTTTAATTGCCATTATGGCTATTGTTCTAGTGAATTCCTCAACAGCTGTCAAGTATAAATTCACATACAATAAACCAAAACTGGACAGTTTGCGTAAGGGAGCAGATCCCCCAAACTGCAGAGAAACTGCCTGGGTGGTTCAGCAAAACCACACCTCAGCAGCAAGGCAGAAGTCCTTTACGTGTCTTCCTATCGAAAGGTGTCAAGATGTAAAGTTCAGAAATGCCGATGATTAAAAATGACACGTCCTCTTTGTACTGCCTATACAGCCTGATTATGAATATTGACATATTTTTCTACAGCTAAACCCAATATAATGGAATCTTATTCTGACTGGAAAATGAAACTGAAAAGGCTTGTGACCAAAACTGGGTTTGGTATTTATCACACACATTGAAAATGTGTTCTGCTGTTCTGTATGAAACATTCATAACAGTATAAAGTAAAACCTTCAGAACCATGAAACAGTAATTTTCATGACACAAAGGTTCTCGAGCAACTCCATCGTTCACTCCCTGAATAAAAAAGCAATGCTGATGATGCAGTTTTCCATGACACAATATATTAAAACAGCAACATGAAGTGCCCGTGCAAACCGTGCTGCCATTTTGTGCGGGACCTCTTGACGCCTCAGCTGGAGGCCCAGGCCTAGGACTGGCTGCAAAGGAAGCAGCTCTGAAACAATTTTTATAAATAAAGGCCTTCTTAAGCAACATGCTAAAACAACAAAGTGAAATACACCCTCTGAAGTGTACTGTTCGCTCTGAGAAGGCAGCTATGGCAGACGGTGACAACAAAGGTGCCAGACATTTCGCTTTGCAGATGGAAGCCAACACACCACCACATTCATGGAAAGGACGCAAAGGAAAGCACACGGTGGGAGCTGTAACATGATGAGTGAACAAGAAACCTGGGTGAGATCAAGAATCCTGCTCTGTCATTTCACTCCCCATGAAGTATTTTTCTCTTGAGCCCCACCTTCACTGTTTTTTCATTACTCTCATTTCCCCATACCCTCCTCTGCACCTTTCTCTCACTTGTTTTCCTACAGGGCTACCCAGTTTGTGGTAACAGCCAGCAGAAACAAACTCATGCCTCAGATGTTGAGGGAGAAGCTGAGCAAGAAGGGTCACAGAGTGCTCCAGAAATCAGGGTTTCAGTCACAGTCACTGCACATTACTGATAGCAAGCCTGCAAGGGAGGGACAGGCACTGGAGAGCAACGGGCAGGTTCAACCTCATCTCCAGTCAGCTGAGGTCAAGGATTAGTTAAAAAAAAAAGTGAAGCTGCAAATTAAAGAAGAGTTTGCTAGTAAGGGACAGAACTCGTATGGTAAAATTGCTGCCGTGGAAACAGTGAACAAGCCGTATAACTTCCTGGGTCATGCTGGCACCTCAGGCCTCGAGGCTCACCACCGTGGCCTGACCTCTGCCTCCCTCTGCCCTGTACAGACTGGGACAGACTTTAAAATGAAAAAGGCAAGCTTATTTCGCTGATTTTGAACTGTGGAAAAAAATCCAATGAGGGCGTGTGTACATATGACTGATGGAAATCAAACCTCTGAAGTGCAGATTATTTTAATTATAGCTAGAAGAACATCTAAGGTGCAAGTTTCAGACAGTTTCCATTCTGATCTTTAATTCCGTAGCAATGAAAATGTGAGTGCCTCTGTCTAGCTGAAATAATTACAGACTTTCTTTTTTATGGCAGCTGGGACACTACTGACCCTATGCAACAAAATCTCAATATACACAAGGAGAAATTATATACATATCTACAAAATTAGACATCACCAGCTTTCACATGTGCACTCTCTCCACATACAGGGAGAGGTTTAGAGAACAATGCTATTGATTTTTTCTTTCCCCCACCACAGCCCAGGTTTCTTGGAAAGAGGACCTAAATTCTAGCAACTTTTAAGATGTGCATGTGAACTTACTAAATGCATCTGACAAAGTCTAGCAAGTGATCCTCCAAATTACGGCAGATGCAAACTATATCACATACCTGCTTTACCCTTTCCACCGCATAATACTCACAATTACTGTGAGTGCTAAGATGAGAATATAATGTGTATTAATAACTAGATCACACATTTGCCACCACAATGTATTCATTTTATCTGTTGACCTATATTAGTGAAATGATGCAAAGATTAAAGCCTTAAACATCTTTAGTGGAAAGTGCTATTTTAAAATCTGATGAATTTTGGCAGTTTCAAGTGCAGTAAAGTCAAGCTCCTCCAACCTCCAACCCTAACCTGGTGTTTGAGTGCCTGCCTTTCTACCCTGTTTTTTATCCACATAAATACTATTAAAACCACGTGGAAACCCATACCTTTAAACTTCATATAACTGCGAGTTACTTTATACACCTGAAGTACACAAAACTCCTCTTTGTGTACCTGTTTGCATAGCTGCATTTGAAAGAAGTTTTGTATTCTTCTGTGTTCTTTAATCTATTGTTTAGAGAAACTGGTGTTTCATTTCACAGTTAAAGAATTTAATTACTTTAATCGTAGAGACATGAAAGGCAAAGGAAGGAAAGAAAACATCTCACATTTTAAACTCTTCTTCCACAAGCTATTTTGATAGTGTCACTTGAAAGTACAGAACTCTGAAATCTACTTCTGAGCATTTGAAACTTCACGTTATTTTTACCTCTCTCTCAAAAGACAGTACTCAGGTTTAGTGTGACATTTTGAAATGTCACCATCCCTGTCTCAAAACCAGAAGTTTTAATGCATAATAGACACCTACCTGTTTTAATTCAGAAGTCCATTCTATACGTGATGTGATATTCTAAGAAAGTCTGTGCATACCCTTTCTCATCCTTAGGAAAGAAAAAAAAAAATCACTTCAGGAATCTCTTTCCCAACCAAATAAATGGGGATTGCTAAAAATCAATGGCTGAAGTCACCTTCTGAAAGCCTTATTATTCTGATACAACCACAAATTTTGAATAAAAAATGTATTTTGGGGGGAAATATTTTCCCCTGAAATACAATTCTGCCATGTCAAGAAAATATTATTTTCTCAGTAAAGACAGAGTAATTTTGGTTTTCCTGGAAGGCTGAAGCTTGAAAAAGTGGTAGTAATTGCCAAAGATCCACTCAATCTCCACATTTCATCCTTTTGCAGCACCAGAATAATGGCACCCAATGGGAGCCCTCACGATCACTAACACTGTTCTCTTTCTGGCATAATTTGATAACCATCAGTATTAGTATTTGACTTTTGAAAAGTAGGTGATCAGTTTTAACATATACATATGGCAGCATATGAATAAATACATTCTATAAGCTACTACTGCTAACCCTGCAAGCAAACTTACATCTAGATTCTTCAGTTTAAAATCATCACATGTAAAAATGCTTGATTTGGAAAGTACCTGTGAAAGGGACTAATCTGTCCTTTTTTTGTCCAGTCCCTTGATTTATTGATAAATTATCACTGGCAAGCTGTGAAATTTGCTTAAAACATTCTCCAAAGTGAATAATCATTTTTTAGTCCCAGAAGTCTTCTAAGAGTGTGCTAATACTTTTGTACAGCCAAGATACAGATTCCTAAATATCAAAACCAAACAAACACCAGCTACTGTCAGTGCCATAAACCAGGATTTGTCACTCAGACATCATTTGCCATGAGGAAATAAAAAAGCGCCATAATTATTATGCAGGATATAAATAATACAGGACATAATGACCAAGAGTCTTCATCAGCTGATATGTACCTGGCTGTCAAAGCAAAACATGCAAGGACACAGAACCAAAAGGACTTTCCCAGTCACCGAGTCCAATGACTGCTATTGTAGGCAACCAGCTCTTAGCCTTTTCATAACTTAACCTTTATAGTAGTTTACTCCCAAAACTCATGGTGGAGAAGTAACTGGGTTTGGAATAGCTCAGTGGTTTTCCTTCCCATAAATTTATTAATAGCTAGTTCATACTGCGTGTTCCTGTGCCTGATCTGTCCTCAAGATTAGTATTTCTTCACATTCCTACAAGATTTCCCAATCATATTGATACACAAATTCAGCAGTATCTGCATTTCTGCCACTAAGGCAGCACAGTATCTACACTAGCTTCATCTTTCCTTTCCACAACTAGATATTCAAACTCCCTCCCCTCGGCCCCCACAAACATTCCATGTGAAAACATCTGCCTGGGCAGGCAAACAAGTCCCCCCTCCCCATTTTCTGTATATAATAGGAAACCTGGATTAGAGGTGCTTTAGCAGTGTAACTTACCGTTGTATGAGCTTCCCATACATATGCATGTATTTCCCAGCAGAAATCCTTCTGTGCCCACTCTGTATATTCAGTTCAAACATCTCCTGTCCTACATCCTTCAGGGTTACTAGTCCTTGTTGCATTTAGGGTGCTCCTCCCCCTCCTGACCAGGTATTAATGGAAAATAAATTAAAACTAATATAAATTTCTAGCACTTAATGAAAAGGCATTGCCTTATGTGCTAACAGCAGGCTGAGTGACAGCCAGTGGTATCAAAGGAATAATTGGAAAATTCACTCTTCCTTCACTGAACAGCCAAATACGGAGGTAGCCATTACCAAACATCATGAAATACAACAAGCTCTATATTCTGCTCTTTTTTAAACTATAATTTAACGTGTTCACCAGATACACTTAAATTCTAAATGTAAGAGTGCTTGTATATATTTGACACTCTTCCGTATTATTTGAAATCAGTTTAGTGAGCACTATGTTAGATTCTAACCAGCTTAGACCAAATCTGTTTTTTCCTGAAGTTACAGTATTTCACAGTGAAGAAAACTGTTTAAGCCACAACACACCTTCTGTTCCTATTGTTATTCACAAAGTAAAAGAAACTACAAAAATGTGATTTAGATCAGGTAAAGACACAACTTCATTTTTGTGATGATGTGCTTTTGTTTAGATACATCACCCAACCAGCTCTTTAAGAAGTTCCTACTTATTAAGTATTAATTGTTTTCGTCACTTCATGACAAAGATGCTTATTTAGCTGCAAATAAAGACAGACTCAAACTTTGGTTTATTTTTTAATAAAGTTTAAATAGTTAAAATAAGAGGAAGGAGTATGTTTTAAAGCCAAGCTATTCCTTTGTTCCATGCTAGGCCTTAAAAGTTGGATTTACTAGCAAATACGGGCCATGAGAAGACAGCTGTATATTTAAAATGCTGGTGTAGAATATACTAAAATACTCAGTGATTTACTCCATCTTACCTTAATCAAAGGAAACACAACCTCTACAGTTTTTTAAATGTACTACCTCTTATCCTGATTAATGGAAGAATTATCCCTACAAAAGACCTTTTTTTTAAAAAAATACAAAGACACTACAAAATATTTGATTTATCCATTGGCAGGACTTTGCAATTCTCCAGAATATTTAGATATGTCTGCCTAAGAAAGTTTATAAATGTCAATCCAACACTGCAACAAAAATTCCAAACAGAACTGGAAATTAGAATAACTCGACCAAATCATCCCACTGTAAGAGTATTATATTTCAATTCTGCATGAACACGATCAGCACGGTTTGTTTTGTTTTAAAAATTCTTCATGAGCCACAGAATACAGCATAGGTTTATTTCACTGTTATCTTTTCCCTTCCATTTCCTTAATTCTATTTCTTCATTTACATTTAAAACACTACCTAATTTATCTACTGGCTTTTTCTGCCCTTCTATCCTCACCCAAGGAGATCCTTCCCCTCTTACACTTTGAAGAGGCTTTTGTTTGATTGATTTTCATTTTCTTCTTTTTCAGATACAGGCAAGTATCCTACCACAAAGGGAGCATGGAAAAGAACGGGAACAGTGCTGGGAGTTACTGGGACATGTGCAAACCAAGACCTTGAGTAGGAACTTCAACAGTTACTATTTCTGAAAGAAAAATATCATGCTTTCTTTATATTTGATATACTTGACAATATGTCTACTATAAACATAGTCTTGTGTCACAAACAGCCACAAACTGCAGACAAAGCAATATAGCACACCATTTGATGAATTCAACATAACACACAAAAAATGGTAGAGTCCTAGCAGCAGCTGCAATGGTAACAAACATTTAGAAACCAAAGTGATCCAATAACCTAAAAATACAGCTGCTAAACTAAGGAAAAATCTGTGTGATGAGATTAGAAGCTTCCAAATTTCAGACTAATTGTTCAGGGACCACAGTAGAAAACTAAACTCAGATGTAAGGAAGTATTAGTTTGGAAAAGCCTTAGCTTTCCAAAATTCAGAATTATTAAAAAACAATACATCTGTTCATCATTCCACAATTTAAATGTTTTCTAGTCTAAGGGAATAAACAGCAGGATACAACTGTTTGCAACATCCATTTACTTATTTTTTTGGAACTTTTAAAACTAAATTAAGAAAATATTCTTACAGGAAAAAAATTCAGATGAGGAACAAAGAAATGCCATGATAAATCCTGAGACAAATTATCCTACATCATTGCTTGTCTATGAAAACTAGTTTGAATAATAAACATACTGGAGTATTCAGTGACAGTATACAAATCAAAAGTATTTGTAAATTATTAAATTGTGCATGTTTTTAAATGACAAAACATGCTCATGGGTTTACTTTAAAATCTCTCACTGCTTGTTATCAAAGTTAAAAGATCATTTGCATACCAATACACATACTGTAAACATGAACTTCTCATTAAGGAGAGAGGCGTTTACAGTAATTTGATCTTTTACAAAAAGCTATTGGTAACTGAATCTCTCAGTGTCTAACTTTCTAGAAAATTAAGCCGAAGTTTCCACTCTCAAAGTTGAAACACTAGTGCTTTAGGAAACAGCCCTGTTTATTTGTTAATCAGAAATACAATCAAGTGGCATATTTCCATTTGCTCTTCAGCTGACAGTTTCAGCTTCATTATGTTTTACAAGAAAACAGCAGACTTGCAGAGGTCCTGTGAATTCTTTCATATCGCAACTGATTTAATTACAGTGGTGAAGAAAAGCAGTGGTGATGCAAAATAAGATCAGCCCAATTGCCCTTATCTGATGATAGGATCTTCTCTTCCTGTTTGGCTTGCAGCAGTGAGGACTTCTTGTTTTATTTCGGTTTTTTTGTTGGTTTTTTTTTTTCTGGTCATGCTGCCTCTGTCAAGACTGACAGAAGCAAGTTGACATGCCCTTATAATTCCAGCTTGAGAACGATCCTCATACCCATACAGCTTAGTTTCAATCAGTAGGTCGGGGAATGATACTAATGTGGAGAAAATTATCTGGATAGCTCATATGTTCACTTAGCCACTGTATGGGTGTTTCCAGCATTGGCTCAATTCCATGAATCATCACTTGAGTCTTCTGCTCTCCATCTAATTCAAAGAAAAAGAGAAACCACTAGTATACCAAAGTTCACAGAAATATTAAACATTTACTTCATTTACGGTAGATTTAATTGGTGTTAAGAGTTTAACATTTAACAGAATGAAAAGCAGGAAATATTGGTACGGAGAAAGCTGAGATTACTATCATCCAAACCAGAAACTAATTCCAAGGGAAAAAAAAAAAAAAAGGGTTAAAATGAAACAATGAAAATGCCGTTCTTCTTTATTAGTTGCAAGCGTTTTTTTTCCTACAGTGATCACAGCTTGGTATCAACACATTTAAGGCATATCCTTCTCACCCAGCTATAAGCCATATGAATTTTACACAGATCATGCTTAAGATGTTGAGCTTCCTAAAACATACTAATAAAACTCTGTTCTTAATACTGTCATCTCTTGAAAGAGCTGGACTACATGTAATACATAAATATTCCTGAAGTAATTTTGTTTCGCTAAGATTAAGTCACTAGCAATATTTCAGAGGTAACTCAGAGGCTGAGTTGGCACCAGCTTTTTCTCACTTAGTTTCATCTCTTGGAAAAGTTAAGTTCACAAATGATTCCCAGTATGACAAGAATATTTTCTAAGAATATTTCAATTCTTTTTATTTATACTTGTCCCGGAGGATGCAAGTACTTTGATCCTTTGATTCAAATGATGGGAACCAGCTAAAGCAACTGACATAACTGTCAAGAAATGAACTAAAAAAAACCCCAAAAATGAAAATTTATTTCAGAGCCTTGAGATGAGAAGAACATCTGAAATATGCTCCAAATAATGGTTAGGGGAGAAAAAAAAAAAAGTAGGCAGTGACCTTTTACTGTTTTTATACTATAGTCTGGCATTCTCACATGGACCTACCACAGTGAAATCTACATTGCTCAAAAATATCACTGCCTTCTCTAACTGACATTTTATGCTCCCCCTCAAGTTCGCTGGAAGAAAGCAGAATCTACAAGTAAAGGTACCATTACTGGCTCTTTCATTCTGCTTCCCCAATTGCAGCACAATTCCTATTTTATAACATAGATAAAAAAAACTTATTTGCTTGGTAACCAAAATGATTTGACAGCTGCCTGAAGAAATTTGTATTACAACCAGGTATCTATGCCAGCACAGGCTAAATTAGACTAGGAGGAATCATACTTGAATACGGTGTTGACTATGCTAGTAATAATTCTTCCTGCAAAGTAAACAGTTACGTTTGCCTAAAAAAAAACCTTACACGTTAGTTACATATGGTAACACATTCTGCACAAACTCTTGATTAAATATATAAAGCTTCAGTCTCTACATGGCACAGTATACACATTACCACACTAAATCAAGCATAAACAATTGCTGTTTTCTGGTTTTATTCCAAATAGGTTAGAAGAACGCAGTATGTCATTTAAAAATAAACTTCTGATATTTCCAACCAAAGCAGGCATTTACCGGGCTGAAACGTTACCAGTCCAACTGTCAAGACTGTAAGCTCCAAAAGAAAAATCTCAGAAACCAAGATTTTACAGAGAAGTCAGGGAACAGCAAATATTCTCAGTATAAAATATATATATTTGGGAGTTACTTTAACACTTTCAAATTGAACTCTATCTATGCTATTCCCAAAATTTGCTGCAGAGTCGGTGGCATTTTTTTTGCATTTTATAATATAATTTAATTTTCAGAAACAACTAATTTGCATACACAGACAGATGGCAGAATGCTGTTTTGGCATTAGTAGTGTGCTAGCCACCTATATATAGCTGACTTGGCAAAAACTTGCACAAAAAAATAGATTAAAAGCTTTAGAACACCAGTATAATTTTCTTGTCATTGGAGGAAAAGCTTATAAATGATAAACACTTTATTTGGCTCTTCTTTTACTGTATGATAGAACAGTATTGGATGTGTGTGCATATGCACGGTACTTTGATGCCGATTGCTTAAAAATGAAATGCAGTTAATCTGGGTGTTGCCATTCCCTGCTCCCTACCCCACTTTATCCCTTTCTCATACAAATCTTTTATTCTGTTCCTCAGCAAACCGAGAAAGTCTCAGAGGTCAATGAAGAATTTACAGTTTAATTAAAATCTAAATCTCTGCATTAGCATTGTTTGTGCTTTAGTATTATCGCTAACAAAGCTTAATTCCTTTCCCCCTTGAGGCTTGACTAAAGAGATCTTATCTACCAATTC
This sequence comes from Falco peregrinus, assembly GCF_023634155.1. Classification (NCBI taxonomy): domain Eukaryota; kingdom Metazoa; phylum Chordata; class Aves; order Falconiformes; family Falconidae; genus Falco; species Falco peregrinus. The sequence goes on from NC_073727.1 coordinate 24,516,448, forward strand.
TGTATTTACTGTAGCTTTCTTTCACAAAATCCATTGTTTTTACTTCAGCATTCTTCCCTCCTTTTGTTACTAAGGACAATAAACTCTCACTTAAGTCACATGTACTCAAACTTTCTTCAACTTTCATGTTTTCAGTAACTTTCCCATTTTGAATCACATACAGAGTCTCTCTCCTATAGATGGCTCCTCTGCTTTATGTAGCAGAAAGGCTGTCAACAGCAAATACGCCAAAAAAATTTCTGGAAATTATTCGTGTTTTCTCAACAGCTTTCTAATTCTTATCCACCATTACCTACTGTGATCTGGGTTCTGGATGATTTGCAAGCTATGAAAGCTTCATCTACCTGGTTTACTGATAACAGTAGATTTACAGAGTATTTTTCCTTCCATTACTGTTCAGTCTTAACGGTTGTAGCTTATTTTGTATGTATCTTGACACACCAAGTGCTGTTCTCTTCTTCCCCACCCTGTATTCTATGATAACAGAGTCTTTTTAGACTGAACAAATACCTCTGTAGAAGTGTACAAGTTGCTAATCACAACATATATTTAAATGAGTGGTGTAAGATTTAAATGATTTAATTACAAAGATGATGAATGCCATTCATGCCATTGGACCAAGCCTATAAAAATTAGGGCAAATAACTCTGCCCATTTGTAGTGCATGGGGTCTAGACCTGATATCATTACTGTCAATATCCATTTTACGATATTCAGCAATGTAGTTAAAAATCCCCAGGATTTCCTTAAACCAAGAAGTTCAAAATTTCACCTCTCTGACTTTTTTTTTCCCCCTTTTAAAATCACAATAGAACAGAGTTACATGTTAGATATTGTATGATCGAAGATGGTTTCTTTTACTTTGTTGCAAATTAGTCTCAGTAAGATGAAGTGGAAATATCAAAAAATAAAAGCATAGCCATAGACATTTCATAGGAATTTTTTTATAATGTGTGTACATAGTAACTATTTACTTGAAATCAGCATATTTTTGTATTACTGAAATTTACAAAAAAAGCCTCAAAATCAGTTAAGCTGTCATCTCCTATCAGAGTGGTTGTCCCAGGATTAAATTGTCTTTGCTTTACTTGTGGAAAGCCATGAACAGGCATTATAGCCCCCCAAAGTCACTAGTGGCAAGTGATAAGATTATAAAACAGATTATAAAACTTTTTGGTAAACCTTAACAATATTCAATCTCCAGAAGGTAGATAACTATGCTTACATGCTGTATACTATGGCATTTTTGAGACCACTTAATTTAGATACTAACTCAAAGGCTGCAACACTTAAAGCAGGTGCCCGACCCAGGCTAGTAAATCATACCATGTAAAGTCAGAACAGTTTTCCAACTCTGCACAGAAAACAGAGAAACAAGCAGCTCTGAAGTGAAGGTTTAAGAAGACTTCTGCTTAAACCTTCTCTATTCTGATTCTCTATTGTCTATAAGATGCCTCGGTATTCCTGATCAGGAAACCATCTGATCCAGCCAAAGAAAGTATTGACAAAGGACTTCTGCAGAGAAGCATCTGCTGGACGGAAGAGATAGCGGCATTGCATCTCGACAGTCCTCGAGGCAGTGGCTCAAAGCCCTCCTCAACCTTAGGCAGTTTGACTCCACTCTCCCTTCTTTAAAGAGAATGCCCTAAATACTACATTTGGTACTGCTAATCCCAAGCTTCCTCTAAAAATCCTCAATGTTCAAGAATCAGTGAGACACAGAGAAGGAACAAAGAAGAGGAGATCTGTAGTCTTCAGAGAAGGTAGGAAGATGTGCAATGTCATGGTATCACATGGGAAGTTTTTCTGTTTCCTTTAGCTGTGTAAGTTACTGCTTGCAAAGGAAATCACTCAATACTAGGAAACAAAAGAATTAGCATATTCAGCATAAATTCAGATTGTTACACATACCCCTAACGCAATCTAAATCAATTTTTCTACTGAACTGTCTTTTCATTTAGAAAGGAAGAAATAAAGATGTAGGGAAAAGAAAATGTTTTTGAGACAGGTTCAAGTGCCTAAGAGCAAAATAGTGAGAAGGCACTACTTCTGGCAAAGGTATGTATTTCAGCCATTTTTCACTCAGATTACCACCACAATGCTCACCAATGCTGCAGAGACATTCTCCCTTTCACCTACACAAGATCAGCTTCTCCAGTCAGACTAGATCTGTGATGCACCACTTAAAATTCTTTAGTGGGATGAAAAACCTCCCTTTTGATTTGCTGCCTCTAGCAATCACCTGTCAGGGCAATTTAGCTGGCTTAAATTCTTTCATTGACAGACAATACAAGATAGTCAGGATTTAGCAAAAATGTTCCTGGAGTAGTACAGTTAGAATCCTCCACATGCAAGTCCTCTGCAAAGCAAGTCCCAGAACCTGCCTGTAACCATCAAAATGGACAATGCAGAAACCACAGCTTCTTACTGAGGGCAGCGCCACATACAAAATCGGCTTTAAAACCCTAAAAAGGGAAACAGAAGTTTGTGCTCCAAACTAGAGGCAAACAATGCACTTTTTGCATGATACACGGCCACAGGGCTATATTGGACAAGGATACTAAAAAGTGTGAGGTGTAAATCCAGAAAGTGTCACGGAGAAGCAGCCTTATTAATAATGTAATAGAACTAGTTTCCAGCTTTTTCAGCTCTGAAGTGAGCCATAAACATTTGCTTGCTTACCTTTAGAATACACGATATATTATACTCTGGATTAGGTGATACTAAAGGCATTCCTGATGACAGGTCGTACCACACTGTAGGAAAACTCACCTTGGGCCAGTGTTATAAGGAGCAGAGTTCTTCTTTTGTGACTGTGGTGGGGCTCCTTTCCTTTCCACCTCTCCTGCTCCTCAGATTACCAGGCAGGACAACAGGCCTTTAGGTGCATGTAATGGTGAAGCAGCCACAGTACACGTGACAGCATGTGCTCAGCAGCTAGGGCCCTGGACATCTCTGAATAGCAGATAGGGCCCTGGACATCTCTGAATCTGAATAGACATCTTCCCCAGGAAGTCAGTCGTCTACTTCTTTAGGCTCTCTTAGGAAATTGCATACAGATACATAGCTTTCAGTAATATGCTTCATGCATAGATGCAGCCACTAAGTTTGTTACTGACAGGTGCTGCTGATTCAATTTTTAAAGCCTAAAGACAAAGCTGGGTGGGGCTAAGCCTCTAGCAAGCAAAGGTGAAATTTTCCTTCTTGAAAGCTACAATTCTGGTCAAGCACAGAGGATCACACATATGAAACTATGTGCAATTATTTACAAAAGTCTACACTATATTAGCAAGCAAATTCAAAAATCATGTTCTAAAGTGGTAACCACAGATGGTAAGAAAGAACTGGACAGTGGTTAAGTTATCCTTCCCCTCTCTAGGCATCTCACATTAGATATTCTAGGACATCCAGAGAACAGACAGCACCACACAAGCCTCAGTCTAAAGTAGTAGTACTTGAGTGACTTCTGCACCAGTAGTAGAAAATAAGCAAACAAGCACTTAATAAAAGTGCAAAAAGTGAAGTACATTCAAGAAGGTAACATATCTAAAAAATCCAAAACCTCAATATTGTCAGTAATGGTTCAATTTGATACAGGAATCTTGCAAATGCTAGCGCTGAAACTGATGAATAGCATTTAGGTCTTCAACAGTCCAGAACTGAAAACTGCTCTCATGTCTGATGTTAAAATTTACAATGACTGGATACTGTTTACAACAAAACAAGCTTCACAATTATTTTCGTTTGTGTGTACTACAGGAGTCACATGTGCTGATAAAATTCCCATAAACTTCAAAGAAATTAAGCTAAGGGGTATTTATCAACATATTCGTATCACTTTTGTAATATTTGCATTAACCAGATATCATATCTTCTTTCAATTTATGGCAAAATATTTATTTGCTCAGTGAGCAAGCTTAGCTAAAGAAAGAATTCAACCCATCCCTATATATGCTCTCTCTATATATATATATTATATCTATCTATCTATCTATGCTTTGTTTTTCTTAAGAATCTTTAAAAAAAATAATTAGAAGTCAAAACATTATTTCAGTTTTTTTCCATTCATAAACTCAAATTTAACTGGAACATTTCCACAATAAGTTTCTGGCCCGTGTATGCATAATAGCAACCGAAGTACAGAAATATAGTGAGATATTCAGATTCCACAGCAATGATGACGTCAGTAGAATGGCCTCAAATAGAAAAACAAACTTGTATTTTAAACACATTTTACCTACTCAGCTGGGTACTAACAGGTGCTCAATACCTACGCAACTTTATAGGAAGCATATACAAACAAAAAGTTGAACTTGGTCAAATCTCTTGGCCAAATGATTACTTGCTCTTTGAATATGCTTAGCACAAGTACTTCAGACAGTGAACGTTTCAGTACTCCTTAATGATAAAAATATTTCATAGTTAAGAAATGATAGCTTCAAGGTCTAAGGTTACCATACCTTCTACTAAGCAGGGGCTTTTTTTCAGTTAAAATAGTTTAAATATGAATAAAGTCTTAGTATGAGTTTTCAGAAGCTTCACACTAGCCTATTTCAGCTACCATATCCCAGGCTTTCCTTACTTTTCTGTGAATTCCACCCTGTTGTAAAAAGGACCCTGCTTGTCACAGTAGCAGGCTCTTAGAACTTACTCATTTTCCATAGCGATCTTAACATATGGCTCACTAATGGCACATAAACTACCAAAATCCTTACTCCCTTCCTCTCCCCTAGTTTGGAATAATTATCAGTTTAATATATTCAGATGATACATTGGATCACAATCAGCAAGATATGCTATTCAATATCCTCTGACAAAAAGCAAGAACATACAAAAAATTTTGCAAAGCTGACTCTAAAATAGCCTAGCCACAACAAAAGGTTCCTCTGACCTCAAAAAACTCAAGAGGCTGACACATGACACGAAAGCACAGGACTGGCTTTTCCTTCCTGCCTACATATCCCACCAGCCCTGGGGAAAGCCACTGATGCCGATTTCAGGGGAAGAACTTGCACACAGAAATACATGGTCAATGCATCATTCAGAACAAGTCTTTTTCCTCAAAATGATTCTGTATCTGGAATAAACATTGTTCCAAACATAAGATGTGGTTTAGAGCCTAAGAATTTCAGTTCCTGGATACAGTTCAACTACCCAATACAAATATAAATCACCAATCAGATAGATCTGGTGAACCGGCAGCAACAAGAGAGTATCTGTCATTTCAAACATTGGTAGTAACATGAGTTCTATTGCTCAAACTGAAGGTCACAGTTTTCCTAAATGTATGTTCTCAGCTTTGGATATATTTGATATCTACACAGACACCCCAGAGAGCTTTTAACTATGGCAAGTTCCTGGCATCAAAGACATCTAACAGTAAATAAAATCCACAACTTTGTATTTTGTTCAAAAAACTTTTAAAAGGAATGTTCATTTCTAATAGGTTTATTGACTCCGTACAGATAATAGCAGTGCTTAGTCTACCTTTTCTAATTCCTAATTTTTTTTTAATTATTCTCTAAAATAAACAGCTCAAAACATCAGTTTCTCTCCACCCTAAATGTTTTTCATTCATACTAAGTGTCCCAATTTCACCCCTGCAGCGCTTTGATGTCATCTTGCCCATCACAAGAACTACTGCTTCTTGGTCCAAAATGCTACGGTTGAACTAGACCTGTACCAAACTCAGTGAACTCTTCTTGCAGAATACTTGACTGCAAAAGCCCAGCTCCAGGCAACATATCTCAAGCGTTCCTCCATTGCAACACTGCCATGAAGTCCACATTCACTGATTTAGCTTTAATTACTGCTGTATTTCTTTATGTGGTTTTGACACAGGCCAGTTGGCTGATCTCTACATGATCTTCTCATGGCATAAACATCTCCCACTTGAGTTTAAATGTTTGTGACTTCAAGGAGAGAAAAAAAGTTCCTTTGTTACAGTTCTTAGTATGATTAGATTCCCTGGATTATATTGCAACACAGTCCTAGCTTTCTCTATCCCCAGAACAAAAGTAGATGAATACACAACATTATAACCTATGTTAAGCATCATTAAATACTGAGATAAAAATCAAATTCTTGGCATCACCCCTATTAATCTTTTCCTTCTCCACGCAATTTTCCCTCTCTTGTTATTTCCTGTCATCTTCTACCTCAAGTCTATCCTCAGGTCAGATATGCACATTTCTGAAACATAACAAAAAAATGTGGATTAAACTAATCACCACAAGCAACAGTTTATAACCCTTTGGAACAGCTTACGAGAACTTGGGTTACACTTCTAATCTCACAGCAGCCAGAAAGTACGTAGACAATAGAAAACTTTTTTCTATTAATTGAAGAAGTTTTTAGAGAAAGCAAATTTAGCCTCAAGAGTCCAGGTTGCCTGAGCAGACTATTTTCAACAATCCTCCATGCAGTCCCAACCAGTTAAGACTGACAGTAATGCCATCTAAGCAACCAAGGGGATTTTTCCTTCTGTAAAAGAATTCATGCAGCTCAATGGAAAAGTTGACAGAGGATGGAAATGAAAGTTTTACTTAAACTCTGTTGGTTTTAATTTTTATTTTTGTATATTTAATAAAAGTTTTTAAATGGGGTTGTTGTAATAAGTCCCAAACTAATTTGACAGAAGCCTGAAATACCTTTCTTAAAGATCTAACATTTTAGTAGTTACAAGGTTTTAGAAGACCTTACAATGACTGAGCCTGAGATACTTCCCATCAAACATCTAGCTTCAGGCAGGAAAAAATCACCCCAAGAAACATTTTAGAAGACCAAACTCAGGAAATATTCTTAAACTTCTTCTTCCTTAGCATCAGTGCCTTAACCTCAGCCCCGAACCAGCAATAAACCTGTGCTAGTTTATAAAAGACCGGGGTTTGCAACTGAAGTTTGTGATTTTCTGTAATGTGTTTGCACATGTGAACAGCGTGGCAAAGTTCAATGCAAATCATGCTGCTGTTCCATGGAACAAGTAAGCACACAACACATTTATATATACAAGGAACAGGCAAGGTGTGCATTAAAAGGTAAGCACTTGAACACATGACAAATTGAGCCCAACTCACCCATGGTATGTTTTCCATTGATGAGGGAGAGCTAAATCACTTTTAGAAGTTGTGCAGCTTTTTTAAACAGCAGGCATCTTGACTTACAGTAAGTTAACCCTTCCATGCACCATGCCCTTAATTAGAGATGAGGTTTTCCTTCCCTCTAAACTTTATACAACTGACCTTCAGAAATTAAAGGTTAGCTCTGTATACAGTTAGGGAGCTAAATATGATCAAATATGGCTCTTGGAAAAAATGAAAGATTTGATGAAGATTTTTCTCTATGAAGACCGGCATAAAGCAAATTAATTTGCTGTAAAAGACCTCTTGTTACTAATTGTTCATGAGAACTTTTATGTTATTGTTTTTAAAATACTGTTATGCCAATTAAATAGAAAATTCTCTATGCAATCGTATTTTATGTTCCCTATGCATATGCACATTCAGACACTTTTAAAGGTTTTTAATAGCATTCTTGAACTTTCAATCTCTATTTTACTTCATTTTGAAGTTACTATAATTCACATCATGCCTGCAAATATTCTTTCATTCTAATGGCCGTCCATCTTTTATAATGAACTTCTCAGATAATCAAATTATGAGCTATTCCCAGCAAGGCAAAGCAAAGAAGGATTACTGTTGCTGCATAATCATTGTCAATACAGGAAAGACCAGCAAATTTACTTGTTTTCATCAATCCACAATGCTAATTGTTAGTCTGCCTGCCCAGTTTAATAAATCAAATTCAAAAGTAGACATTCAGGCATAATTATAGTTTAAAAACATTTGCCTGAAAAGTGATAAGTAGCATATACAGATCAAAGACTTAATGGTTGCTATTTCATGTTTTGTACCTTCCCCTGTCTAACTGGAGAAAAATAAACTGGTTTCGCCTTTTTTTAAAGGCTGCTTTGTTAAATATCATCATAATGTTGCTGGAAGTAAACAACTTCGCAAGCAAACTATACATGAAAACAGAGATGAGCTATTCAATTAACTCCAAAGTATGGACAGTTTTGTTCCATGTCTGACAAATTCTTCAACCTCTGCTAAGCTGATTAGTAAAAACTCTGCTAATTGAATCCATTGATGTGAAAAACCACAGGCTCAAGTCTGTACTGCATACATCAAGCTGAAGGATTTCTGCTTCAGCCGTAGCGGTAATAGTCAGTGGGGTCAGGTCAAAGAAGGTTAAAGTGAGTCAGGATATAGCCAAAGGAATACATCAAACACTGATTTTAAAAGGGCAATTAATCTTAGACAGAAATGCTTCCTGGGGAACGAGATCTCAATCTTAAGAGCACACTACATGATGTAGCAGTAAAAATGTACATATACAAGCTTAGAGAGCTTTCATCCTGTGATCACAAACAGAAGGGGAGTGCTGTTTATCAGAGAAATACAAACCCTTGCTAAAATACTTACATTAGCTCTTCCGGGCCCCTACTCATTGAAAAATAAATTCTTTAATGAGCAGGCAATAGAGTTTACATGCATGAAATCTATTTTTCTGTACATGTACTGTAAGTTCTTTTGAACAACTAGCAGATCAAAGTATTCAGAGATCTTTTAGCACAGTAAAATTTAAAAATTTAGTCTTGAAAAATTAATGAAAGAGGGGAAAAAGAAGTAATGGTATACCTGAAGGGCTCTTTACACAGACCAGTAACTTAAAATATAAATAAAGAACTCCCCATCCCTGCGAAACAGCTACCTGTTCAGAGTCAAGGTTGGAAGTGAATTTTCATCAAAAGTTCAACTTAATTTTTCCATTCCAAAATATCAGGAGTTAGCTTCAAAGATGATAAATTATCATATAATCTTTATTTTTAGAGTCTGACTAGCAACTTAAGATTTTTTTTTTTTTTTAGAGTTCAGAAAGTATTTTTTCACTTTACAGCGGAACAGTAGATCTGTAAGATTTGTAACACATACATATGGCATTTGCAAACAGAATTTGCTAAGTTAGTATCATTAATTAGTTAGCAGCATTACTAGAAATCGTCAGCTATGTGGCCAAAACACTGCTGGTACATGGCTCTGAAATGACTTACAGCTAATTTTACTGCATTAGTTTGCAATTTTAAAGACAGCTGGCTTTGTAGCCACCCTTCCCTCTGAGGATACTGATCCCTAACATCACAAGTGGCAGAATGGCATCTATTTGTGTATCTGGTCCATACATCTGCCTTCTTTGCTTAAATTGCCAGCGAGTAAGAGTTTGCATTAAGATCCTGGAATTAGTGAAGTTACCCAAAGTGTAGACACCCACTGCATTTTGCCATTTTAAGTGTGGTGATGATATATCAGGAAAAAGGGCAAAGAGCACAAGAGATTCAAATCTTCAATGATTACAGCACCAACGTGCACATGCCAAGCCACTGCATAAGACTTTGGCTTCAACATAAGGAAAAGTTTAATCACTATTTTCTTACAAATATTCTCAAAATTACTACAGATGCCAAATAAGATGGAAAGTACAATTAATCCACTGAATGAGAAGTTATCAAAATCTCTGATTGAAAGTTAGGTATTCAAGAAGACAATTACTGCTAACCTGTGCTTCTAAATCCTTAGAGTAGGACACAGTAAGTAACATTTATTAGTGGATTTCTGTGCTTTACGTTATTGGTAAAGCTGCTACTTTTCTCCTAATTATTTTGTGTAGGTCCTTTAGTTGTGCAGGTTTCCCTTTTAGCCCTGTAAAATGTTTATCTCCTGGGAAAAATCAGGTTATACCTATATGCATCAAGGCAGAATAAAACAAAACTGCAAAAGAGAAGCAAGGAAGACTGGAATGATTTTATTCAGTTCCCTCTCCCGATACAGTACATATACCTAATTTAAAGGTATAGATGTAGCACACAAAATGGACCAGGACCCACTCTTGGGACCTCAGGGCAAGTGTCAGAGAACAGCTCACACCTACTCAGTTAAATTACGTCCCCCTCCATATTGCTCACTGAGAACAGTCCCCAGACTGTTAATCCATGAACGCTGCTCAAATTTTCTGGGAGAGTATTAATTAGCCCAGACCAAAATTATGCCAGAGAACTGGTAATAGTCCTACTGCACAAACAACACATGTTCTAGCCCTCTTTTGTTTACTAGTATAAATAAAAACAATGACACCACAGTGTCTAAATCTAGTTGTGCATGGCAGTGGCAGTGTCCTGGTTCAGAACTTCACACTGGGAATCTTCACAGAGGTTTCTCCTGTCTTCTCCACTAAAGTCTCCAGTTACAGCACTAAAGGCAGCAGTGATTATACAGCATATGAACATTAACAGAATGACGACCTCTACTGAAAAAAAATAACATTGAAACATTCTCACATTTTCTATGAAACTAACTATAAAAAATATCCTGTAAGTCTATATACTTTGTGTACTTGAGCTGTTGCTGACATGCTTGTTTTTGTGAGCAAGGATATATGAGAAACTAGAAGAAAGGTTTGTTTTGGTTTTTTTCTGCGAAGTTTTTGCTGGCTCAGTCATACCGAGTAACCTCTGTGATCTCCTTGGGGTGAGATAGACTGATTTAGATCAGGATTCAAAAAATCCAGTTCTTAACTCTGCTACTGACCTCAGCGTGACCGGGCGCAAGCCACATCACCCCTCTGCGTCTCTAATTTCTCCTTCCTTTTTGTCTCTCTTCACTCATCTATTGTCTAAGTGATAAATCCTGTGGGAACACACTGCAATGGCCATACAGTGCATAAAGAACCTGAGGTCTCCTCCTAAAACACAAAAAGATACTCTTTTTAAAACTGAAAACTCACCACACCCAAAACATTTTATCAAGATGCTTTGATTCCAACAGTCTTCCTAAAACTCATATGCATGGCTGAATATTGGCAGAAAACCTGCCCAATTTCTAGGAATTCTCCACAATGTTTTCTTCACTGCCTAGATTTTTAGATCAGAGCATTCTATCAGGGATTTCAGTGTAGGACACTGATGCTCCCAAGAAGCACAGCTCTACTGCAGCCCATGAAGCAGACTGCTCCAGGATGAAAAATCCCACCTCTCTTCTGCAGAGAATTTTCGAAGTGCCGACTTGTGATTCCCAAACAGAATAAAAAACTAAATTTTGAAAGAGTTATTTTGCTCTGTGGAAGATTTTACTTTCTCCATTTCATACTACTACTAGTTAATAACAGACTTAAACTTCGTTGTGCTTGAATAAAGTCATTGGCCTTCTGACAAATTTAAAGAGAATAGTTTGGAGTCTGATACTAATAAAACTTATTGGGTGGTCGACAGAACAAATTTAGCTGAAGCTGAACAAATTTCCAAAGGCTTGTCCGAGAAACAGGATTATTTCCCTACTTGCTGTACCTCTTCCTACATTCTGTCTTTCAAATGTGCAGGCATGTGCATGCCCAAAACCCACTTCCAAGTCTCAAAGAAAAAGCACGTTACTCTTGTGATACTAGCAAAGTTGCTGGATGGAAGAGGAATGATAGAATAGAATACTTCAGTTGGAAGGGACCTACAATGATCATCTAGTCTAACTGCCTGGCCAAAAGTTAGTGTGTTCTCAATGGCATTGTCCAAATGCCTCAAACACTGACAAGCCTGGGACATGGACCACCCCTCTAGGAAGCCTGCTCCAGTGCTTGACCACCTCCTCAGTGAAGAAATGCTTCCTAATGCCCAGTCTAAACCCCCTTTGGTGCAGCTTTGAACCATTCCCCTGTGTCCTAGCACTGGATACCAGGGAGAGGAGCTCAGCACCTCCCTCTCCACTTCTCCTCAGGAAGCTGTAGAGAGCACTGAGGTCACCCCTCAGCCTCCTTTTCTCCAAACTAGACAGTCTTCAGCTGCTCCTCATAGGACATGCCTTCCAGCTTTGTTGCCCTCCACCGGATGCACTCAAAGACCTTCGCATCTTTCTTAAATTGCGGGGCCCAGAACTCCACACAGTACTCAAGGTGAGGCCACACCAGCGCTGAATACGGTGGGATAACGGCCTCTTTTGACTGGCTGGTTATGTTTGATGCACCCCAGGCCGGGGTTTGCTCTTGGCTGCCAGGGCAATCGCTGCCTCACATCGAGCCCACTGCCAACCAGCACCCAGATCCCTTTCTGCAGGGCTGCTCTCCAGTCACTCCTCTCCAATTCACAACTGGGCCCAGCATTACTCAGTCCTAGATGCAGAGTCCAACATCTGGATTTCTTAAATTTCATCCCATCTGCCACCAGGAAAGGGGCAGAGGGCTCACAAGCTACCAATTGGATAATCCTTAAAACTAAGTCATGCTTGCTGTTTCCTGAGAAATTCTATGCAGAAAGATAACAACTAGCCCCAGACTCTCACCATGTTTTTTCTCTTCTTTTGACAGCAGCAAGCCAGCCAGAACATTCTGCATACACAGAAGCCCCCTCTGATTATGCAAAGAGCTTGTTAGCCATTTTCATTTCTAAACAAGCCATATAAACAGCACAGCTGCCACACTTAACGCTCAGATTATTTGTACCTGTCTCTGTAGTCATGCCAAATTAATTCTATATTAATTAATTCGGTGGCCATGACAATTCTATAATCTGAAGCCAACCTTTGGACTTCCACCCCTTTTGATCAAGAAGAATTACTAAATCAAAAGGCATGCAATTTTCACACAGAAAAAAAAAATCTTTTCATTTCAATTTAAAAAAAAAAACAACTGTGGCAGGTAGGGGTATGAAAGGCAGATGTAGAATGATAATCCAAGCAGATGGTTGGGTTAGAAAAAGGTAACAGGCACAAATAATGACTCACACCAGAACGGAGATGTACATGACGACCTCCTCCCAACATGGAGAGCACCACTGAGTCAGGGACACAAGGAGAGTGGAACAGCTTAAGCACTGGTCTGAAGTTCAGCTCTGCTGTGCAAGATGATTCTCATAACGGAGGAGACAGTGGACTAAAATTCGTATCACTGGTGAGCTTTTAATCATCTATTTAGTATGCCCGCACACTACAAGACCTCTAACTCTTCACAATACTGTCATATCCATGTGGCATGGAAGTGTGGCTAATAAACTGCCTAAAACTGACCAGGGCTGGCTATATTTCTAAATTTAGGTGGCCTGGAGAAGTATTTCAGCACCGTACCTCCACAGCACTGAAAAGCACAGAGAAGCCTGCAGAGAGCACAAGCTGTCAGACTTACTAGTGAAACACGGGGAGCAAAAGCTCCCCAAGTTTGCTCACCACTGGAGCAGCAAGGACGGGGACGGTTCTGTGCAGCTCCCACGGCAAACCCCAGGTCCAGCTGCTTCTGACCTCAGACAGAGCAAGCTCAGTTAAATTTCATGTCAATTTAAAGACATCCACACTGCTTACTTTTACCTCCTTCTACTGCGCTATTTGTCACTTGCATCAGGAGCCTACATGGCAAATCTAGACTTAGATTCAATTTTCTTTTTGACTAATTTACTGGAAGTCAATGCTTAGAAAACTGAGGGAGAACAAAAACAATTAATATGTTGTCTCTCATACAATATGCATTAAAAAAAGCTGAGAGTTAATTGAAAACAGTTGATCCCTAATTTTACAAAATCATTCAGTACAGCAAGTCTTAAGAGAAAAATCCTGGAAGTCTTTTTGATCCTTGTTTTATTTCTGAAAGAACTAATGACACTGCTGTAGAAAGAGGTCAGTTCACACAGCTTTTCTGAATGAACAACAATGCTGTGAAAACTGGGATTGATTGATAGCCTACTGTTTGCGTCATTATGTCCAAATGCTTACCATTTGAGTCTTCAAGGAAGCCTGAGACAAAAATCAAAACAAGTTTTATGAAGACTTCAACAACACTGGCAAATTAAAATTGTATCCAGAATTGTTTAGACATGATAGCAGCGGAAGAAAACTGTTTCCTTCTGTATTATACAATTTTTATCTCTGCATTATGCACAATGTCTTAAATTTCTGGTGTGGAAGAGGAAAGAAGTTCTTCCCTCCCCCAGAAGAACTCTGTTTTCTATCATTTTAACCCTTTGCCTCTTCAAAGCATTCTGCTGAACTCAATACTGTTTCCTCTTGCAGTTGTTGCTCTGTAGTTACATAAGATCATACTGCGTTCATCCCCTTCTCCTAATAAGATGAGTCACCATTTCTAAGTGAACTGTTTACAGTATTAGGATGTTATTTTACAGGAACCTCATAAAAGTCTACTAAACTAATTTTATTTTTTTTAATTGCTGTGAATTATACACATTTTTTTTCCCTGAAATTTGATGAATTCTGAGATGCAGAGTTTACATGTCACTATATTCTGGAAACAAAGGCCCCTTAATTGGCAACAGGAACACCTACCATCAGATGCAAAAAACTGGGAAAATGCAGAGTGAAGTCTCTAGCAGAAACAGATTGATAACAATTTTATTTATCTTTTAAACTACATTTTGCTGTAAGCAGGCAGCCTAATCTACCTAATCTCAGTAAGACAGGTTATTAGACATTAGGGAAAAATAGCCACAGTGCTATCTCTCAAGCATAGATCATTAATTTTGTTATTCAGCAGTTTTGGGAAGTAATACGTTCTACCATATCAGTTATGTGACCTTATGCTGTATTTGCAAACAACAACAGGGTCTTAACACCTTCTCTTCCTTACCTGCATAGAAAGTGTAACTACACAGTCTAAGAGACCACAGGCAATATCAAGCTTCATCTAAGACTGTTCCTCCATAATACGCTAAATCTTCTCACAAATAGTAATAACTCCCAATTTTTTTTTTTTAAAGACTATCTAGTTTTCTGGAGCTGAAATTCCACTGACAATTCCACTTTACCACACAAGAAATATCCAATTAAAGGATCAGCTTTTGTCTGTGCAAGTGGCATCCACAAGCATAGGAAAAAAGAACAGACGAGTTTACAAGCTGTAGCATGAATAATCAGAATAATCTGATTCTAACCCTGGAGTCCTCGTGAATGGGTGTTTCATATTAAAACACAAGACAACATCTGTCATGAGCTTAGATGCACAGTCCTATGAGAAGTAAAACTAGGACTTGGGACTGTTGGCTGGAGAAGATCTTCAGGAGTGCAAAATGGTGAGAAGAGAGACACTGGATAATTTTACTGCTGACTTCCCTGAGTAAACCAGGACATTAATCATCTTGGAGGACATCTGAAAACCAAGAGATCTAAACTGGGAAATAGAAGAATGTTGATATAGAGACATGGTCCCTAGGTATCTCAGTATTTTAGATTTTCATATCCAATGGTACAAAAAATTGTTGGAAAACTCAAGGAAACTGACATGGAAGTGTAGATAATGGAACACCACAGGGCAAATGGATGGAAAGCAAGAATTAAGAACTAAAGCAGAAGTAACAATGACTAACTACTTCCCTGAAGATGGAGATCTATTTCTATTCAGAAATCAGCTAAGGTTTGAAAAACTACAAAAATAGTTATACAAATTATTGTGAGCTTAGTCAAAGAAGTAGAAAAGCCAACTTTAAAGGATACTCTTAATATCTGCTTTTGTAACAAAGGACAGCAAGAGTTACATATGACTAGAACAAAAGTATTGAAGAAAAATGATGCATAAAAAAAGGAAACAGCTACAGAACCATTGACATGAAAGAAAATAAGATGGGTCAACACAAGTCGAAAGAAAGAACTAAAAAAATAAGTGCCACTCTTCCATGATTCTGGGATCAAGATCAGCAATAATTAAACATTACCCCAAACCTAAATGACCAGCTTGCCTCTGGTTTAAGTATGAGCAACTAGTGAGAAACAAACATAAAACCAAGCGCAAGCATGCCATGCCCCAACAGGATATGATCACAACTGAGAACTAGATTTAATATGCTCAAATTGCAGAACTTGCAAAGTTCTACTTTAAAAGACTGAAAACTAAAATGAAAGGGCACATCTTCTAAGTAAGGATTCCCAACAACTGTAGGAGGTCAGGAAGAGTAGTCCATGAATGGCAAACTAAGTATTACCTATACAATCACAGAACTCTCAAGTTGAATTTCAACTGTATGCAGCCTTTAGACAAATTTAAGTAAACAATTATGGAAATAAAGTGAATAAAAGATGTACTAATACACAGCATAAATTTACCCCATAGTAAAATTTCAGACTGAGGTGTTGGTCTTTCATTTATGAACTGCTGTGTAACTGGCAAGTATAAAACTTATTATTGCAGTAACTAAAAAATAGAGGAAGTGATTAATGGATTAATTTGTACTTAAGAATATTTTAGTATTTATTAAACATGACAAGTAGGACTTCACAGCTTCCCAAACTTCATGTCAACACAAGAGGGTCAGAACAAAGAAAAAAATTTAAATACATTAAATGCATCAATATTAAATGCAAGGTGATGCACTTTCTGTGATAAGTGGGTCTTACTATTTCTGTTACCACATCACCACAACCACTGCCTGTGAAGTGGTGAAACAGGCCCCAAGGAAAAAGAAAAACTACTGGGCTAATGAGAAAATTTCTGATTTGACACATTTGCTGCCTAAATACTCATTTAGACAGAAAGTTAGAGGGTTTTATTAGATCAATTCTAAACTAGTCTTCCTGAAGTACTGTACAGTACTGCAGCAGGAGTACTGTAAAGTGAAAGAAGTGCATCTTCTCTGAAGGCTCTCTCAACACTGTATTATTGTTAAAGAGGTTTGCTACTAATAAAGGTAGCCATTCTCCTTGTTGTTCTAGAAGAACAGGGTATCCTTGACAGTCAAGATAATGAATGTAATTGCCAAAAGTTTTAAGAATTACACTGGCTTCTTAGTGCTTGTTCTAAGTATGGCTTTTCTTCACACTTTCTGATCATTACTAGTAGTGTTTAAATTGCTTGATATGCGTTTTGACAAATGGGTTCCAAACTGCTATGCTCTCTGTGACAACACTGTGGCGATCAAGGACAAAAAAAGTCAGGTTAACACTCCTTACAGTCTGAGGAGTTCAAGGATAGACTCCAAGTAGAAGCCACTCTTTCCTTTGGTCTAAATAATGCCCACGACAAAAAGCCTTAACTTTCATCCATCAGTTTTCCTCTGATTAACAGTTTATGGAGATTAAACTATTCAGCAATCCAGAAAGGTGAATACTGTATAGCATTCATTAAGCAGCAAAATATATACATAACTGAATAAAGGACCAATTTGAGGAAAGACAGGGAAGTATGGGTTGGGATAACAACTGCTCAAGTTTTTATTTTTTAGAGCAATTCAACAAACAATAAAAGCCTTGAATAAATAGTTTCATAAGCTAATAAAACGCAGTATCTAAACAGTTACCCACAGTCTGTAACAGTCCAAAGTAATATTGACATGGTATTTTACAAAGACCATTTTCACTATCAGTATTTTAATGTCACTATTCAACCTGTTCTACTTCTGACAATGTTCTTTACATTGTTTTCAACTGAACATACATGTTGATTACGAACTATCTACTTTATACATAAATACATTTTTTCATTGAAATATTTTTTTCTCAGCACAGTTAAGAAAGACTTAATTGTATCCACGTTTCCTAAAGCAAAGGCGTATAGACACTGTGGGTGGTTCTTGAAACCCTTCCCTCCCTCTTCTTGTGGTGGGTCCTTAAGTATCTGGCAGCAGGAGCAGCTCATATATACGACTACAAATGCTGAGCCTGAAAAATCATATATCCTCTGCATTCCCACGGCACACTTATGGATGTCACCATAGACAAGCAATCACCACAATTACCATCAAGCTTCTAGCTGAATGAAAAGTCATTGGAAAAAAAACCATAGAGGAAGAAAGAAAAAAAAAGTTCAACAGATGGAGAAAAACAGAAAGCAAGAGAAGCTCATATTGTGTTGCACTGACAAAGAGATGCAGCTAATGTAATGGGTGCATTAATTCACTGTGGGGTTAAAACACAGTCCTGGAAGAATATCTAAATTACTTTTTGAAAACAAGAGCGAAAAAGGTCGAAAACAACTTGCTTCACCAGTATCTGTTACGTCTTTAAGCATATTTTTGATGAGATACTACTATTCTTTCCTTTGATCAGAAAAATTAGGTAGATCTAAACTTTGATAACACTGAATGAAGTCTGAAAATCCAGATGTGGAAAAGAATTTGCCATCATTTTCTGCTCTACCTTTGATAATGTATTCTATTTCATTACAACAGTATTTTAATGCCTTGATCAGAATAAATATAAAGTGTAGATTAAGATAAAACATGTAAATTTACCCAAACAAAAATTAGAAGATGGCAAAAAAGGTCCAAAGAGGAAGGATTTTTAATATGAAATTCAAACAGTCTTAACCACAAGCTGTTTTTCCTTCAGAAACTATTTCATCAAGATTTTCCTGTGAAAACAGACTGTAGTATCATTTTACAGATCACATATGAAGTCAAAGGGACATTATGGCCAGAAGTATCCACTTTTTGGAGGGTGGGAGAGAAAAGTAACGAGAGGCCTAGAATTTGACTTCAGAGGGTGCCTTGCACACTCAGAGCTCCAGAGCTCTCATCAATTTCAAGTGCAAACAAGCAAGCTGTTCAGGAGAATGCTCATATAGGTCACTGGATTTTTCTGGTGCTCCCCTCTGGAGGTGATTTACCACTTTCTGGGTGGGTTTGTAGCACTCTG
This sequence comes from Falco peregrinus, assembly GCF_023634155.1. Taxonomy (NCBI): domain Eukaryota; kingdom Metazoa; phylum Chordata; class Aves; order Falconiformes; family Falconidae; genus Falco; species Falco peregrinus. The sequence goes on from NC_073727.1 coordinate 24,535,110, forward strand.
CTTGCCTAGTATCACATATGAATGCACTCCCTAGGGGAGAAAGAACTGAATTCCCCAAGGCAGTATTCAGCTGCTTAAATTATAATACTTCCTGAAGTACATTCATTCCCCATCCACTGTTTCAATAATCAGGACAACGATCTTTTCACTACACAGCCCTGACACTAAAATATGCCTAGTCTGTGCAGGAAGACAAAAGTCTCACAGAAGGTAAAGGCAGAGGAGCGGTAGAGAGTGATTATAAGCTGTATAATGATCGCTGTGTATGGAAATTAAGATTGTACAGGCAGTCTACAAATCTGACACCTCCCAAATCTTAAGTATTCAACTTCAAATGGAAACAACTACTTTACAAGAAAAACTTTTATACATAGTTTTGCAAGTTTCCGCAAATGCTTTCAAATTAAGTTCTCATATGTCTATAAAATTAATAGAAACACTCAGCTCTACAGTCTGCTCTGCATTTTGATCTGATGGAGCATCTATTGACACAGGAAACTTGTTAAACTCAAAGTGAACCAGCATCAGAGAGAAAATGAGTTGACCGAGTAGCTTTCACGGATACTTCAGCAGCACAGATGTGCTGAGGTTCTGTAGTCTGGAGTCTTGCTCCACTTGCTGGAAAAGAAAAAAAATATGCCCTCAATATGGCTGCTAACATTTCTATAGGGAAAACTCAGAAGTGAGTTAGTGTTTTGGGGTTTTCTTAGTAGCTCAAAGCTGCATTAGAGCATGAACACTTAATATGGTGAACATTACATCTGAGTAGTGAATGAGATAAGTGGACTAACCCAAGCAAGAGAATAATCAAAGTTCACTTATTGGCTAAATTGAATCATCAGTAAACAGAGTACGGGGAATTGAAGCAGTCAGGCCTAAACCAGTGCTGCCCTTCACGCCTCTTAAGTGCACTGACCTTACCTATGCATGCTCCTCAGCAGTAAGAATCGTTGCTGTTATGGGCATCCATCTTTTCAGGTCATTTTCCGTAAGTCTGATCCTTTCTCTGTCATCCTCCATTTTGTCCTAGTTCTGCTTCTTCCTGATCTTTTTCCTAGGTCTTTTTTTCTTTCCATGTTGCCATGCTTAATTTTCTACGTTGTATTCCTGTCTGGTATGCAGTCCACTTGTACAGCAAGCCCTGAACAAGTTTTTCCTAGTCCCTTATCTGACCCGGCTCCACGTGACCACCTGCATCATCTTGTTCTGACAGTGCAAACCACCCTTCTTTTCAACTTTTGATTCAATTTGTTTCTCCAAAAGGGGCTCCAGACCATCTGTATCACCTCGCCAGCAGGACTTCCACTCCCATTTCTCTCAACGGATGCCTTGCACAATCTCCGTGCCTGAATCACATGCAATATGCTTCTTTTTCTCCCTCATCCTTTTATCATCTCCTATCCCACTTACTCTCTCCAGGTGTTCACAGTTATTATGTCAGGTTTTGGCTTTTGCCCCAATCCCTTTCATCCTGCCATATTGTTTATAGTTGCTCTCCCCATCACATTTAATGACTTCCAGATCTGTCATTTTCCTCCAAATTACTTGTTCAGTCTGTCCCCCCCACCACCTCCCACATCTCCTCAAGAGTTCACATTATTTTCTGCATTTAGCTCAGACAGCTTTCCTTGTGTTACCCACCAGAAGAGGAGGAGAACACTCAGAGCAACTAAACAATGTAACAATGCAAACAAAGCTGCATTACAGGAGAAATTCTGCTGAATCCTAGATAGCTCACACCCATATGAAGGACTTAATTTATTAACCTCTAAGTTTGCAAGTTGCTCAGTAGAATGCTAAGGATCAAAGTTAAGCCAAATTTAAGCAGATTTATAGAGGAACAGACAAGTATATTCCAATACAAGGAAACCCTTCTGCCAGATTTCAAATAGCTCCTAAATGTAAGGATAGTACCTGGTTCAGTTTCTTTTCTTCCAAGTAATCACTGTTTTTTGCCCCCATTGGGTATAGGGGTTTTTTTAGCCTTTAACAGAACTGAAGCAAGCAATTAGCATAGCACATTTCTATTCTGCTATTAATGGTTGGCACATTTGTCCACATCTGAAAAGAAGGCCTACTAATGGGAACAATCTAGTCACTGGTACTCAGTTACATTCACGCTTTTAATAAAGGCAGTAATGTAACTTTATCTAGCACATTACCCATCTGCAGCTTTAGCAAATCAACATAAAAATTACCATCCATTATATCATGGAGTAACTTTTGCATAAATGCTTTTTGAGTTTCTTTCATTTAATCTGTGCTCTTGACTGTCTTCCTAGTTAAAATGCACCATCCTTTTTTAAAAAAAATTCACTTTGCACCTTTTCACCAGTGTCTGTAGGATCCCCACACTTAAGTACTTAAAGATGGTTAAACTTGGTTGTACCAGCATTCAAGTAGCTATTAGTATCTTGCTTTATCTTTTGGACTGTTAGTTGAAAACATTACCTAAAATTATGCTCAGAAACTCATAACAGTTTTCGGAAAAATAGACACAAGGCTAGCAACATTCCAGGGTTTTTTTACCTTCTTTATATTTTTTGAAATTGTTTCCACATGTTAACAAGTATTAAAACAGGGGTAAAAAAATATGTCAGTGTTTCAGTCTATTTCTAAGATCACCATACTTAAAAGAAATCCATGACAAGTGTTCAAATCTAATTTACACAACTTGTGTATAACACCTTATAGATTTTCACACTGATTTGAAACTTAGTGCTTTACTGTCAAAAGGTGCTGATACTACACCAGTATATTCTGTGCCAAGATCTTCCCTAGAATATCAGACATTTCTCAAAACAAATTGCAATTTATTGACTGAAAAAAATTACCTATTTACAAGTAATGGTTTGACAACAGTAAAAACAAGACGAAAAACATTTCATGTTAAATAATTTTGATCTTAATTTGCAGAGTACATTACTTTTCCATTTATCCCACCTAAAAAGTAGATCAGAGCTCAATAGTTATAATCTTTGAGGCTAAAATAACATTCAGAAATGCTTATTTTTCTGAGTAAGTGCTGATCAACAAACACTAGTGTATGAAATGATATAATGCTACATGAACTGATTGGTATCTTGCCACACAATGGTACTTAGTAACCCTACATAAACTCTTACATACTTAAAATAATCTCTTTCTTTTCTGGTACATTTTTAAAGGCTGAGTTTCAACAGGGAAAAAAGTATTCTAAAAACATACCTAATTTTTATGTTTTTACATATGAAAAAAAATTATGCAATTGAAGGTAAATTTAAAACTTCCATTGATGCTACTTTAAGATTATTTTTTAAAAATGCAGAAAATAACATGTGACTTTTTATTAAAAACAGCATGATGGCAAAGGAGTACATGAATTTTAAAGCAAAACTTCCAGACATTAATTTTTCAGGAGTGCCTAAGAACTCAATCTTACGCTCTCCAAACACTGTAGGTGATGTATAATGGACACACTAAAGGGCCAGGAAGGAGTGAAATCTGGTACTCTGGTACTGAGACAGAATTCTCCAAAATCCCCTCCAAAGTTCTCCTCCAAAATGCCCATATTAAAAAAATCAAACCAACCAAGCAATAAATCAACAGAAAAAATTATCTTATGGTACAGAAATTATTTCTACAGTACCTTCAGGGGCGATAGCACTAGGACACACATCTTTTAGTAGATCTCCCAAAGTATGCAACTCTCCTCCTGAAGCAATTGGTCGAAATAGCTTCTGTATAAAAGGTCTCTCTGTTGTTGCCTGTTTTAATAACAAAATTAGCAAAAACAACAATTTAAGAACCATGCAAATGTGTAGTATTACCATTTGAGACACACAGAAGATAGGACAGAACAAGAGTTTGCAGTACCGCAACTGCAAATGCAGTATGTCTGGCATTTCCATTCCCACCCCCACCCCTTGCATTCCATTCATATCATGAAATGCAGGGAAGTTCTTGTTTGTTAACAACTGAAAGTTGACACTCCAGAAAACTGTGAAGATAGTTTATAAACAGTATCATGAATATAAAAGTGTTTAAAAAAAAATATTAAAACCCCCGCTTCTGTTACAGCTTATTTTCTTTTTTCAATTTTTGAATATATTGAAAAACATTTCAATATATTCCTAAATTAAATAAAACAAGCAGTGAGTGCAAATTTAGGAGCTCAGCGTATGCCTATACGTATTGCTAAGTCAAAGCAATATTGTAACAAATACCCAGTGCTTTAAGCAATAGTCTATCTTCCTCCTTTTTAGAAACATATTAAGTACTTCCAATAGCAAACAAGTACCCTTATAGCTCAAGCCAGGTGAAATTTTTTTCCAGTAGATTTTATGTTGAAGAAGTCAAACTTTCAGCCACAAAATCCAGAGTATAAAACAATTCAAAAAAGCACTCTGCTTTGACAGACAATTTAGTCTACTGCCTGCTTAAGGAATTACTCAGATATAAGGAACATATATGCCCCACTTTTGCTGCAGATATACACAGGAATTCAGAATGATTTTAACTGTGTGTCCTTAGATTTCACACATGTCATAATTTCTTTTGGAAACAAGAAAAAGCAAATTAACTGGCAGTAACTACTGCCAGTCACTGTCCATAACCTACTTAAAACTCCCAAGACTGCAGAAGCAGCAAAACAGCTTGTGGGATCACAGAGTAGGTTGAGTTGGAAGGGACCTTAAAGATTACCTAGTTTCAACCCCCCTGCCATGGGCAGGGACACCTTCCACTAGACCAGGTTGTTCCAAGCCCCATCCAGCCTGGCCTTGAACATTTCCAGGGATGGGGCATCCACAGCTTCTCTGGGCAGCCTGTTCCAGTACCTCACCACCCTCATAGCAAAGAATTTCTTCCTTACATCTCATTTAAATCTACTCTCTTTCACTATAAAGCCATTACCTCTCATCCTATCCCTACAAGCCCTTGTAAAAAAAAATAAAAATCTCTCCAGCTTTCTTATAAGCCCCATTTAGGTACTGGCAGGCTGCTATGAGGTCTTTCTGGAGCCTTTTCTTCAGGCTGAACAACCCCAGCTCTCTCAGCCTCTTCAGCTGAGAGAGGTGCTCCAGCTCTCTGATCATCTTTGTGGCCCTCCTCTGGACTTGCTCCAAAAGGTCCATGTCCTCCTTCTGTTGGGGGCTCCAGAGTTGAACACGGTACCCCAGGTCTCGTGAGAGCAGATGGCCAGAATCACCTCCCTTGACCTGCTGGCCACACTTCTTTTGGCACAGCCCAGGACACAATTGGCTTTCTGGGCTGCAAGCGCACACGGCCAGGTCACATTGAGCTTCTTGTCAATCAACACTAATTTTTATTCTCTCCCCCCTTCTAATCTAGTTTAAAGCCATCTCAATGAGCCCTGCTAACTCCTGACCTAGGATCCTCTTCCCCCTTTGAGACAGGTGAGGCCCATCTGTTGCAGTAGGCCTGGTGCCATGTAAACCGACCCATGATCAAAAACCCCCCAAATTTAGCTAGTTTAGCTTCCCACTGACTTCATCTCTGAGCACGGACCCAGAGCTGCTGCTGAGGATGTGACACTGGCTAGGTGTTTCTCATTGAAATATGTTACCTTAATTTCTTTGGAAGAGTTTCACATTAATTTTTGTTTGCTGCACAGATAGTTTAGAAACATGTGTTTTCCTCCCGAGACAAATGTATAATGACATCTATCCAAAGAATGCATAAGTATTCACACTTCAGAGAAACTGACCCACAATCCATTCTCTTCCTAGCCTGCACTTGTGCTTGGGATTGCCTTAACCCACGTGCAGGACCTTGTACTTGGCTTTGCTGAACTTCATGAAGTTTGCATGGCCCCACCTCTCAAGGTCCCTCTGGATGGCGTCCCTTCCCTCTAGTGTGTCAACTGCACCACACAGCTTGGTGTCATCAGCAAACTTGCTGAGGGTGCTCAATCCCACTGCCCATGTCGCTAACAAAGATGTTAAACAGCACTGGTCCCAACACTGAACCCTGAGGAATGCTACTCATCACTGGTCTCCACTTGGACATCAACAGACCTCAACTCTTTCAGTGCAAAGACCCACCCAATTCCCTATTCACCCAGCGGTCCATCCGTCAAATCCATCCAAATCTCCACTTTAGAGACAAGGATGTTGTACGGGACCGGGACAGTGTCAAATGCTTTGTACAGGTCCAGGCAGGTGACATCAGTTGCCCTTCCCTTATCCACCAACACTGTAGACCTGTCATAAAAGGCCACCAGATTTGTCATGCATGATTTGCCCTTAGAGAAACCATGTTGGCTGTCACGAATCACCTCCTTATTTCCCACGTGCCTTGTCACAGTTTGCAGGAGGATCTGCTCCATGATCTTGCTAGGCAGAAGTGAGACTGACTGGTCCATAGTTCCCCAGGTCTTCCTTGTTTTCCCTTTCTAAAAATGGGGGTTATACTTCTCCTTTTCCAGTGAATGGGAACTTCACCAGACTGCTGTGACTTCTCAAATATCATGGATAGTGGCTTAGCCACTTCATCTGCCAGTTTCCTCAGGATGTGTGGAGGCATCTCAGCAGGTCCCATGGACTTGTGCACCTCCAGGTTCCTTAGATGTTCTCAAACCTGATCACCTTCTAAGGCAGATGGTTCTTCATTCTCCCAGTCACTTTCTTTGCCTTCTGTGACTTTGGTAGTGTGGTTGGAGCACTTCCTAGTGAAGGTGATGGCTAATTTTTTGCCTCAACCAAGTACCTCAGCCTTCTCCATGTCCCTGGTAACCAGGTCTCCTGCTTCCTTCTGGAGAAGTCCCACATTTTCCTTGGTCTTCCTTTTACCACTGATGTACCTACAGAAGCATTTCTTGTTACCCTTGATGTCCCTGGCCAGATGTAATTCTGTCAGGGCTTTTTAGCTTTCCTAACCTGATCCCTGGCTCCTCGGACAATTTCTCTGTATTCCTCCCAGGCTGCCTGTCCTTGCTGCCACCCCTGTAGGCTTCTGTTTCATGTTTGAGTTTGTCCAGGTGCTCCTTGTTCATCCATGCAAGCCTCCTGGGCCTACATGATCTACAGATGCACTTATTCAAGAAGGTGTCATGGTTTAACCCCAGCCGGTAATTAAGTGCCACACAGCTGCTCGCTCCCTCCCCTCTCACCCCAGGGGGTGGGGAGGAGAATCAGAAAGGAATGTAAAACTCAAGGGTTGGGATAAGAACAGTTTAACAATTAAGATAAAATAAACCCAAAAGAACAATAGTAATAATAAGTTACAATGAAAAGGAGGGAGAAAGGGAGAGGAATGAAATCCAAAAAGAAGGGAGAAAACCAGTGATGCACAATACAACTGCTCACCACCCCTGACCGATGCCTGGCCAATCCTGAGCAGCAATCTGCACCCCCGCCAAGGCCCCCGCACCCCCCCCAAGTTTATATCCCAAGCATGACATCCCATGGTGTGGAATATCCTTTTGGCTAATTCAGGTCAGCTGTCCTGGCTGTGTCCCCTCCCAATTTCCTGTGCCCCCCCAGCCCTCCCACCCACAAGGCCTGAGAAACCAAAAAGTCCCCGAACACACTGTTCCCACACCAAATTCAAAGCACAGCACTGCACTAGCCACCAAGAATAAAATTAACTCTACCCCAGCCGAAACCAGGACATAAGGTAATACCCTTCTTTGAGTATCTGTATAAGCAAACCAAGGGTCAGCAAGCATCTGATATTGAAAGGACAGGCAAAGCTTTTCTCCTCGCCTCACGACCTGACCTCTCCTCCAAACTGGGCACCTGAGCCAGAAAACAGAAGTTAAAACCTCATATTCAACCAACCTAAAAATTTTAATCAAGCTCCGAATTGTTGCCGACAGATTTCTGCTCAGAGCTAACTCCAGAAAGCAGCTGATGTGGCCTGCATTGTGGGTGACTGGGCTCCAGCAAACTACACTTTCATCACATACTATCTTAATTAGAAAAAGCAGTACAAGCCACTGCTCCTTCCAAATTTAGTTTCCTACCTCTCAAAAAGTGGGTCCTGTCCTACTACAGTAATTAAAATAGAAACAGAATGACACAACTCGCCATCAAGAAGTGTTTTATCACCTGGTAGAGGTTTTTAGGAAAAACAAAACAAATCACCACCACAACAACCAAGTATAGTAAAAAAATTTGAAAATTAAAAATTAATTTTGAAAGGAAGTTACGATGTGGTCTCTATCACCTACCTACATGAAAAGCCACAAGCAGCAGATTAACCATGAGCACTCAATTGTCATTCACCTCTCTGAAACAGCAAGGCAAGCAGTATTTTCATAAGAGCAGTACGCTACCTCAAAGTAATTCCAGGACAGTACAGTGCAGAACTGTTGACACACAGCTACTTGTTACTTCTTGCCAATAGTCTCCAAAAATGGAAAAATAGTCTTTTTCCAGTTTTTTCACATAAGGACTGATCAGAAGGAGCTGACTAGCTGCTGTAGTCAATTCTCTGTGTCCTCAGGGTAGCAGAATGTGGATACAAACAGTGCTAATGAAATGTCTGAACATTTGAAGAATGATGGGAGGCACAGAGCCAGAAGGATCCATCTCAGACAAATCCACACTTGAGAAGTGAACTCCAGCACGTTATATTGAAGAAGTACACATCCAAAACACTAAAATAAAAACCCACACAACACAAACCCCCTGAAATATTGTTATAGCCAAAAATATTTTCTGTGGAGTTTATTAAAAAAATAAATTATTCACAGAAGTCTAATCACAACTCCCAAGTGCTTGCTATCTGAAGTAGCAGAAGAAGAAGTAAACATCAGAAGGATGCAGGCAAACGTAGTTATCAATCAACTTTTAAGATAAGAATTTCCCAAGTGCATACTGCAGTTTTTCATTATTTATTAATAAATTACAATCATTCCCCTCCGTTATCATAATTTAATACCAAGAGGGATAAGTCTAAGATACATTTTCTAAGGTCTCCCACATAGCTGCCGACTGCTGCAAAGCAATATCCTCAGCTGCTATCATGAAACAGACAATGAATTCAATTTTTGTGTTTTAAGTGTTGAGCAATACAGATGTGGTAATGTAAATAAAAACCACTGGCCTCCATCAATGTTAAAATGATAAAAGTAACTGCATGTTGTTTACACAAAGATTGTGGTTCACAAGTATAATTCTACAGGCAGAGTACTACCCCAATGTGCTTACACTTCTTCCCTCCCATACAGCAGATGCTTTATGCATTAAAAAGAGTCAAAAGAAAAGTCCCATCCTACAATCTAGAATGTTTATAGGACTTTTCAAAGCATCTTAGTCATATAGGAGCATAAATAATTTTAGAAAAATCTTACCATCACCCATTTTGAAGTGTGGTAGCTAGTAGTATAAGCCCAACTCAATTACAGCTTTCTACTCTAGTATTTACTAGAGCAAATGAAGGAATTGCCAACATGAGTGATTGTTTACATAATGTTGTGCTTTGTACAATATTTGTTTAATCAGTCATGTAAAACAGTACTATCTGTAATCAAATGCACAAAGACACACTGCATAGCTGTTAAGTGACAATTATTTTAAATAATCTACATCAGGCCTACAGCATGTACAGGATCCAGCATTTTTTCCTCCTAAGATTATCATAGCTTCACCAGAACATAGCACTTTTAAATTATTTTATTTTACAGTCTAGCCTCAATGTAGCTGTGAGCTGTTCAAAAGATGCTGGATACATTTGCAGGATACAACAGGTGAGACTCAATCAGTAATTGCTGATGACAGATCGACAAAGGAAATGCCTTCAAGTACATGAGCATGTGAAGACACCTGGCCCAAAATTTACAGTGAATTTTACACTGATCATGTCTACAATTAGCATAGAATAATCAAATTTTTATGAAAGTAAATATTCAACTTTAAATTCACATATTTTCCAGAAAGTTGGACTTATTGCAACTGAAATTTTCTCATTCTTCTATACTACTACATAGGGCTACAAATCTTGTGCTTTACAGAAAAAAAATGAAGACTTTACTCCTTTTAAAGAAAGTTTGAACAACAACAGTGACAGTGAAAATAAATTTACACTACAGTGAGTAAAAACAGATTAAAATTACCTATTTGGTTATACTGGCATTGACAGGAGTTATAGGTGAGGGGAAGTTTTAAGAGGGCCTTCAAGGCAGCATAAAGCCTTTACGGGATCAGAGACAAGCTATGTAGTTACACATTGTGCTAGCAATTACAGCTCTTTTTCTTCCCTATCATCCTGCCAAGAAAGAAAAAAAAAAAAAAAAAAAAAAGGAGTAGTCGTCAGCTTGCCTGGTCCTTTTCAGAATCAACAGAACATCAAACACTGCATGAAATCCACAATTTAATTAGTCAGATGTTTTATACAGGATGCATCTTAAAATGAAAAACATAACTCATGAACTGCTGGGTTTTAATCTGGACAAATCACAGAGTTACCAGTATTTCCATCTAGAGGAAGGGATTTGGATTTTCTGCCTAAACACTCTGCTGCTACTCTTTAACAGTTTTCAAACAAATAAATGTTGCCATATATATTGAACCCAGAAAGTAAAAAAAAATTCCTTATACTGCCCACGTATACATAAGATAGTTGCCCAAAACTGTAAAAGTTGATTCTTCCCTACACACTTCATTTTTTCAGTAACTTGTCAAATTCAGTCTGCTGTTTTGTAATGAGCGTTACACTAAAAAAACTCTCATTTTGTTTAAACTGATTTAAAGTCAACCAAGAACCTTTAAAATTAGTAAGAGTTTGCATAATGATTTATTTTATGTAAAAGTACAGAAAAATCACTTCCTGAAAATACAATTATATACATTTTATTAGACATTTACTTAGAAGTACCTTTTCTATATATTTTCTAAGATATCTTCTGCTTTGTAGAAATATTTTTAACTAAAAAAATCTCAATGCACAATAAGAGTGACTAATCTAAAAGATGACAAATTGCTGTAGTTACAGAACCATCACAATACCATGTCTGTCTGAAAGCAAGAGGCTGTAAAGCCCCCCACTGCTGCTGAAACACAGTCTTTCAAAATGGTATTTCTGGGTGGGTATCTTTGGCTTCTTTTTGCTTAATATTAGACCAGAATCACTGAGTACTTAATTGGGGAAAAGGCTCAAGCAATGTTTCTGTGTTTGTTTGGGCGTTTTGTGGTTTGTTTGGTTTTTTTTTTTAATTTATTTAAAATACAGACTCCACTCACTGGAAACCAGACAGGCAGGTTATAGACTTAGATTAGATGGAAGTGGCAGCTAAGACTGAAAATCAATGATAAACTCAGGTAAGAAAGAATTAGTGTCAGAATGGGAAAGAACTATTTCTGGGTGTGTAGAAAAAGCAAGTTCTGAGAACCTAGCCTGAACTTGCCCCACCTCTTGTCTCAAGTTCCACGATTTTAATAATGTTATCTACAGTTGCTTCAACTGCTGCATATTTCGATTTTCATTCAGAAACTAGTCACATGTTAAAGAGGGGTTACTTGGCTCTTAAGCTTATTTAATATATCCTGATACCTGCACGATAAAGCCAGTAGAAACATTTGACTAGCTTCTGGAAAAAATCACCAATAAACAAAAAAAATACCATGTAAGAGTGCTTTTACATATGTAAGCAGCTAACATTAGATAGCCAAAACAAGCCAGCAAGGCAGTCTATGCAACAAATCGCATCAATGGTATAGGAGGGAAAAGAACATTTGAACACCAGGGAAAATGTTGACTATCACCCAGAAAACAAACAGGTGACTATACAGTAAAGACATCCAAGAGCAGATTTAGTCCAACTCACATTATTCTGATGCCTGCAGGCTGCATAAGCTGATGATCATAGATAACAAAATGCTTTTTAAGAAAAATTATGTGTACATAGACCTCTAATTCTTTCCCCACCATTCAGTGCTGCTGTTCTCTGTTTTAGTCAGGATAACCTCAAAACAGTATTTTCAAAACGCGCTACAAAATAACATACTTACACACTCTAAGGATAGAAATTTGAGTTATAGCATAACTTGAAATCCATTATTTAAATGCTAAAACACAACATCAAGGTGACTTAATTTTCACTACTGCAGTGTACCTACGCACCAAACACTACAACTATGTTCCAGCAAGTTAGCTGCAAACCTACAGATTTTTTAAAAAATTATGCAAAATAATCCATGTTTGTTACTTACAAATAAACTTATTTTGTATCCACTTCCCAAATAATTCAATAAAAGGTCATTTATTCATTTCAACACAAATGACAAGGCTTTTCTCAATAAGCTGCCATTACTCAAAGAGCAGATTGAGAAGCAGAAGGAAAAAACCAGATTCTTCTGATACAAAACATATTTAAAGCAAAACACTGCTTGATTCTTACATCTTCAATATATATTTGGAAAAAAAAATGTAAGGAAAGAATGTTTCTTTCCACTTCACATCATCTGACAGCAAACAAGACTCAACAATGGCTACTATGCTAGATGGAATAATAACACATTTATTATGATCCGAAGACAACACTTTTTGACTTTGGCTTTTAAAAATCTCAGTGCAAGATACGGAAGTCTTATAGCCCAAAATACATCTACTAAACAACTCCAAGCAAGCGGAAATGCAAGATCATTTAAATGAAAATTCTGATAAAATGGATCACTAGAGCAGAGGGAGACTTCCCCATGGACACCGAAATTATTACTACAGATTTCCGAAGGAGGAAAATAATTTCATTCACCATGTATCTTTGTTAAATTATACAATTGGGTTTTACCAAGATGAATGTGAGAAAGCCAAACATGAAATACATACATTACATTCAGTAGTGCCCTCAGACAACTGAAATTACAATACGAGAGAGAATACAATGTTAATACAGTGACCAACTAAAAAATCTGACATAACAATCTACTTAAATAAATGACTCAAAAGTATCCCTGGATCACTTTTTCTTATTAGTCCAGTATTTTTTCTCTGCTGCAAAGAACTGTAATCACTGTCCTTAAAAATCACTGTATTATTCAACACAGACATGATCCAATTTGTAGTTATAAAATTCAATTCACAGGTTTTGTTGTAACAGCAAAGCCAACTTCTAGAAAAACAGAAATTTAAATAATTAAGTTGCTCAGAATATTCATATTGCTTTATTGAAACTTACCTGAATTTCTATGTTAAAAATATTAATTACCCCCCTCTACTTCCTTATGTGATTATTTTACTTCAACACATCAAATTCAGTGCTAAGCATCTGCAGACTAGGGGGAAGAAAAAAAGAAAAAAGTGGACTGAATTCATAATTCTGTTATTAAACCTTTTAAACAGACTTTTATCTCTGTTCCTTCCAAAGATTCAGTAGGAGGTCTTAAGCTGCTAGAAGGCACGGAGTTTCAAGAAAAGCTGTTCCCTCACTTTTTATGCCCACAGGTTTACAAAGAAACAATTTTAGTGTGAAAACCAACAGAAACTTCCAGAGAAAGATGGGGCTGAAGTTTACATCTTTATTTTTGGCTTAGTATGTGAGAAGAACACAAGGTAACTATATCTTAATTATTCCAAAACCCAAGACTCCGCAACACTCAACTAATGTTTCAAGGGTCTGATTGCAAATAGCTGCTTTCTGGTAACAGGGAGGAAAGTCAAATGCTGCTAATATTTATTCTACTGGAATACTAAACTAGGGTATTCCTACAAGCTTGTCCCACTTAAAAAAAACCACCGTAAACCAGCTTATTTCTACTCAAAGCATAATTCACAGCCACAGTGCAAGGCTGTCTCTGCCACTCTAGAGCACAGCATTTCATGTTATGCTGAACTTTCCAGTGACAAAATGAGAGGTTACCTACCTCTCATGAGAGGTTACAAAATGAAAGGAAACGTGATGGTCAACCATGATCAAAATGAAGCACACTAAAATACCTCTTTATTTTTACCTATTTTTTAAGAAGAACATGGTCCCCATATTTAAAATAATTCCCTTAGAAGCACTGGTTACACTGTTGCCAGCACATATAATTTATCCTTGCCAATTTCTTTGCTAGAAGGACCACACCATTCTCTCTGAAAGCATACTACTGCACTGGACTAAATCTCTGAACAGTAGACCTCACAAACTGACTACTGATTTTACTTTTATTTTTATACCTTTACAGAGACTCAGCTAAAAGTCAGTAACTGCTCTCCCTCCACTTCCCTCAGTTAGCCTTCATATGAAATATTAGAACAGCAGGTTGTTATGAGACATCCACAGAGCTCCAGTAAAACAAACTAAAAGAAAGTTACCGTTTCTCCTCTGCATTTCAAGCAACATCCCCTCCCAAGTGACTGTATGAAGGACAACTAGCTTAAGTTAAACTTAGTAAGAAATACATATGTATGCTGAAAGAAGCTTCAAAGAACTCTCCCTCAATCATTTATTCAAACCCCATAAACTTCATCTCTTCCATAAGGCAGCAAGTTCACCCTTGATGGTCAGCTCCGCAAGCTAAAGTAGACAGATACACACACACATAAAAGGAAATTATTTCCGTTTACTCATTTGAAATCTGTCACCTTTCAAATTTCATCACTATTTTTCGAGCTTCTATTATGAGAAGCATAAAACATGATATGATTTGTCTTTATCCTGTAATCATTGATTGCTCCCCTCTCTTCCTTCAAATCTTCCAAGCTATAGAGGGCTTCTCCTAGACACCCCATTGCTTTACTGCACACCTTTGATGATTTTTCTATTCCAATTACTCTCCAAGTTATTATGACTGGAACAATGTTCCAAGAAAATTAAAAGACTATTTCTAGTATTTCTTTAATTAGTCCCTGAACTCCATCTAATAGATGCTCTAGTTATGATTTTGTGTGCTTTGAACAAGGCTGGCACTGCTTTTGTGAGCATTCGGAATTTTGAACTGCCAACCTGCAATGTCATGCCACTGTTCAGACAATACGGTACATGACAAAATGGAACTAATTACATTTTTTTGAATAAAAGAACAAAGTAATGGGTTTATGTGTCTAATATGTAACTAAAAAACATTAAACAAAAAGGAGGTGTATAAATTTACGCTCAACACACCCATCCAGAATTACCAGAAAAATTGACTTGCTGACAGGATGCAGGTTGTAGGTTGCAGGACTAGCTGCAAAGTCAACATACAGAATAAATCAAATCACTTCTTTTTCCCACAATACATTTTAAACTGCTAATAAATTAAGTATTTGCAGTGGCTGTAAAAGTTACAATATATGCCTGATTATAACCTCTAGGAAAAAGTGCATGCTTTCATTTTTTCTTGAGTTTGTACCAGGATTTCTGTAGTTATGTGGTAAGAAGGAAGCACTGGTTTCCTCATGAAGTTAAAAGTCTTTATGATGATGAACAGTAACTTTGCACTCCCTAATATTTAAAAGGCATGCAACAACAACAAAAGGATGAAAACCAGGCTACACTTCATACATTTAATTCACACTAACTGCAGTCATATAAAGTAGTAGTGCAGAAGTGTATCGCTAGGTTGAAGCTTAACATAATTCTATGAATACCTACACATATGCTTTAATATGGTCACGACAAATGTGTATTTGGATACATGAAATAACATGAAAGGGTAAGATATGAAAATAACATACTATTAAAAACCACGCATAACATGCAGGACGTACAAACTTATTCAGTGGATTATTTTTCTCACATAGGAGTGTGCAACCAATTTAACTCAATTTGATTTTCTTACATTTGCATGCTTTACATGATCAAGAAAATACAAACTTGCAGTCAAAATTGTAACTTGTACACATATCAAGTGAAAATTTTGTTATTCTTGAAAGCACTCTTGCCAGTATTACACAAGCTGGAAATCCTTTAGTTTTTGAACATTAATGATCACCATTAAAAGCAAGAACAATTATATGTGTTCCCTTGATGGAAGCTTTAACTTGTTATGGTCTGTTAAGTAGCAAATTTTACATCAAGAATTGATGTAAGTAATACTTAATGCCAGTACTAACTAGTAACTTAGTTGAGACTGTAGTCAAATTAAAACCACAACTAGAAATATAAACACATATGGAATAAGGTTAAAAATTTATGTAGTAGGCGTTATTAGAGTTATGTCTAGACAATACTATTGAACATTTTTTGGTCATGAATGATTAAGGACTGTTCTTCTGACCATGCATGGGCAACAACTAACATCATCCTCAAAGCCCTTCACTGAACAGAGCACACTCTATGAAGCGACTGCAGTTCTATGCTAACTTCCTACACCATTAACAATAGTTTAGCATTATTACAAATCTACAGAGAAATATGACAACTATTTCAGTTAATTCCCCTCCACATTGAGGGATAATTCTTGCTCATCTTTAAAAAGATTCAAGAACCATTTAAAATACCACCCTTTTCCGTACCATTTAAACTGGCAACATGCTTCCTTACAATCTTTTAGAAAAAAAACATGTAATAGCAACAAAATGAATTATAACCATGTAAAACATTTGAAAGTTAAAGTCCTAGCACGTTCTACTAATCTGACAAAGATATGCCTAGTTAGAACACATCTTTTACCAAATTCAAGTTGTTAAAAAATTTAATGGGTTAACTTAATTGTAACACTTCAGAATAGAAGAGGTTGCTTCAGTTTCTCAAGATGCATCATGCTGTTCACATAGATTTGATATCCATGCCAAAGATATTCACATATTGCATAAGGGTATAAAGGAGAAAAGGAACAATCTTCTCTCAGACTCCTCTAGGAATCCTAGATTTTAGCTTTGTAGCATCAAGTAGGAGCCTGTCACAGAATTCATAATGGTTCTTAAGGAATAATTTAAGTTTCTATGACTTGATAAAACTTTTGTTTTCCAAATGGCTTCTCAGCATGCTAGCATGTTGATTCTGAATCCCAGCATGCTTGAGACTGGAAGGGACCTCTGGAGGACAGCTGGTCCAAATTCCATGCTCAGGCAGGGCCATCTATAGACAGATACCCATGTCTGAGGATGGGGACTCCACAACCTCTCTGGGCAACCTGTACAAGAGCTTGGTGAACCTCACAGTAAAAAAAGTGTTTCCTGATGTTCCGGTGGAGCCTCCTGTGTTTCAGTTTGTGCCCACTGTCTCTGGTCCTGTCGCTGGGCACCATCAGAAAGTACCTGGGTCCTCCTTCTACATACTTTTCCTCCAGAGATTTATATACATTGATGAGATTCCCACCTGAGTCTTTTCCTCTCTAGGCTGAACTAGGTCTCTCAGCCATTCCCCCCCCAGCTCACATTAAATGGACCAACTATTTCATCATCCCAGTGGCCCTTTACTGGATTCGCTCCAGTAGCTCCATGCCCAGAACTGGACACAGTACTCAGGTGTGGCCTTACCAGTGCTGAAGAGAGGGGAAGGATTGCCTACTTCGACCTGCTGGCAACATTCCTCCCAAAGCAGTCCAGGATACCATTTAGCCTTCCTTGCCGTACATCCCACTGCTGAACTCCCTGTACTCTGAATTCAAAGGTTATCTAGGAGAACCTTCAGATTTATAAGTGTGGACACCGAGACCCTTATGAGATGTTCAGAGATTGTAATCTCTTCCACCTGAAGCGAATCTGTCTCTTCTATAAAGAGTTCTTATTGTAGAACTTCAGTCCCACTGGGTGCACTTGAGGCTACTGTGTGTAAGAGTGGTTGCAGACTTGTTAAATTAAGAAAGGCCAGAACACATCCACATCCCTTTAAAAGTATTTTCATACTGTTGTTTGAGCAATTCTGTAACTGGTGGGTAAATTCCATTGCTGTTGGAAAATATGGATCATTTATTAATAACTCTTCTTCTCTGAAATGTGTTTTATATGAACAGAAAATTCTTCTGCAAGCTGCCAGACAAACCACCCATGGAAGGACTGAGTTTACTCTTTCTTCAGTTCTCAACCACGATTTTCTTAGTTCTTCAAGGTTTCTTTGAGAAACATTGATCAGATGATAGGTTGAGAATGTACTTCAAGTTTTTGTTAAACACTATCCTTAAAATGCCCATTACGCTGTGACTCCAAGCAATATTCCTTACAAAGCATGATCATTTGTGGAATGGATCTGAAGCGCCTTGTCAAATGAAGGCTGAAGAACCAAAGCCACACGATTTTTGGTTTCCATTAACGTGAGGAAAGTTAACAAATGTGTGAAGAATCTCACTAAGTCTGCAAAGACAGCCACCAATATTGCTAGAGTCAAAGGAGACTGAGCCTTAATCAATACTTGCTTGTATCCTGACCAAGTTCGGTAAGATTCTTAACGGAATATGTGGTTAAAAAGAGCTGCGTTCAAGTGGCCAGTGCTCTGCATTTTTTTGCCAAACAGATGAAGAACCCTCCTAAAGGGCTCTCCCCAGTCGATGTCAAACAACAAAGGCTAAAATACACCAAAAACATGCAGTGAAGTTCAGTCTGGGCTGCATGCAGTTACGGACAAGACTGGCAACACAGCACCTTGAACATTCAACCTGGGAAAACCCTAAGTATTTAGGACTGTGCAGAACATGTTATTGTTTCTTACATGTAGTGATATAAGAAGGATCATCAACTGTAAGTCCTTGTACAGTCCACCCCTTTCGGTTTAAAAGAACTGCTTGGAGCTTTAATAACAGCTAATAGTAACATAAAGACACTAAGAACAGACTTGTTCATTCATTTCCATAGAGGGAAAAAAAAAAATCTCTTACAAAAGAGGAAGGAGAGAGAAATCAAGATCTAAGCTGCCTAAGCAAATGAAAAACACTGAAAACCTTTCACCTGCAATTACATAGCAGATACACCCAACTAAGTGACCTTTGCCAGAAAGGGTTAAAAACCTCTAGCACTAACAGAGTTCGTGCTGTAATCCAAAATACAATGCAGGTACCTTACCTAGAAGCAGCAATTTTGCTTTGCTACCACCTAAAAGCTCAAACTGTTTCTCTAAATAGGCATTTTATTGGATGCTATCTGCACTACACCATTTCTGACAGGGAAAGAGTACATCTATAATACTATGAAAGCTACCTACTATCAGTGTTGCAAGGAAAAGGGAGCAAAGGTTTGAAAAGGTGGTGATGATCCAGCTGCTTTACAAGAAAGGTCTAAGAAAAATAAAGGTCGATTTCTTGGCACTGAAATCAAGAGGCAGAACGTACCAAAAATAAAAGATTTTTAGGACAGCCTGGAACAAACATTATCCAAAATAAATGTCCTGTTATACCTTGTGGATCATTTTAGCAAGACTGTATGTTGCCAGAAGTTCCATATCAGAAGTTGCACAAGTACCACTCACAACCACTTTCATGTCAAAACACCTAACAAGCATGGCTGAACCACACTGTCTGTAGCCTGGTCTTCCAAATGATCCATTAAAATTGCTTGTGCAGGGAAAGCAGCCCTATCTGAACAACCAAATTTGCATTATTTAACCTCAGGTGAATTCTACAGATCCTAGAAGCAAAAGAAAGTCACTCAAGAGTGGTAACACACAGGATGGACATAAGCCAGCAACAGTCATAAGCCCAGAAATAACACAGCCTAAATACAAGAAACAGTTACAGGAGACAGTTTTGTTGACCAGTGAAAAGACAAAAGACATTTACAATACAAGCATGGCCTTCAAGTATTAAATTTCCTTCCCAGGAAAGGATTCATATTTCCAATTGGTAAAATATCAAGGTATCTGATGAGTCAGTGATAACAAATGTATAGTACTTTTCACAGCCACAGTCTTATGTGCATTTGCAGACCTAAGCCTCACATAAAAGTAAGCAGTTGAGTACTACCTGTGAAGCAAACAACTTTAGAAATCGATTTACATCCACAAAAGCAAACATTACATTCTTTGCTTAAGAGCAATGAATAGCACAACATTCCATACAATACTTTCAATCTGCTTAAAAGGATTAAACCCAATAATTTTCCTTAGCTTTTCTTACAATAGTGATTAACTAGAATAAACTCCTATAGTCAAGGATATCAAAATTTCAGAAATCTGTTTGTTAATCCATAATGTATTCCTAGGGTATGGTGCATATACCACTTCCTTTTAAGTTTGTTACATTCCACACCTACCTCTGTACAATTTTCTTTCAGTCTTCTGGAAAGTACAAATAAAAGTCTTGGTACTTCCCAGAAAACAGAACACTTTCTGTATTTTCTAATCCTCAATTCTGTGCAGAAGTCAACCTGCTTTATTTATCTCTTTTACTTAAAAGAAAAATAAGATCACATACTGATATTGACAAATCAAAACAGGTACTGTTGTGATTTTCATCTATGCAGAGTTAACTTTTTGCACCATCATCATAGGCTAGGCTTTGTTCTAGTTTAATTCTTAAATTCCTAAGCAATAGGCACTGCATATGCTGCACGGCCGCAGAAATAACCCTCAAGGATGAACTTCATCTCTCTGAAGAAGAAAAAATTCCGTATCTGCTTTTCCCCTTTTTCTGAATGCAAAGCAGTTCACCAGCTGGGTTTTGGTTTGGTTTTTGGATTTGTTTTTTTTTTTGTTGGCACTTTTTTGTTGGTTTTGACTATTTTTTGCTATTACATCAGAGTACAAAAGACAATCTCTGAGGAATACAGCTCCAAATTGCAAGTTTCAGCCAGAAAAAAATCCCTCTTCCTACAAAATGACAACCTGACCACATAATGAGGTATGTGGTGAAAGTGGCAAATCAGTTTATATTGACTAAACCAAGTGAAAGTGAGAAGTAAAATAATCAGCTTTAATGATCCAAAGAAAGGCAGCAATATACTAAAGAGCACTGCATTTCAATTACAAGATCTAACAGTAACTCTACACAGACCTAATTCAACTGAATTACTGCTTCATTCATTGTCTTCATCCCAGCCTCTCAACATATTCACCTACCCTTAAGAATTATCACTCAAGGTTGAGGGGAAAGGTGCAATTTTTTTTCAGAGCTGCAAGAATTCAAACTTCATGATTTAAGTTCAAATTTGTACCATGAACATTTACATGAACTTACTACTATCCAAGTTCATTACTGTAAAACAACTCAGTGAAGAGACGACAAATTGGAATTTTATACAAAAACAATTTACTAAAAAAAGTAACTACCAATTTGTGATTAGGGAGTTTAAGACATCTAGTAAGACTAAGCCACTTTCAAGATAGGAACAGACAAATATTTTTTTTTCCCCAAGAGGTGTTCATTATTTCATCATAACTCAAAATGTATTTTGACTTACCTTTTGCCAATAAAAAAAATTCTATATAACTGTTTACACAAATAAATTAACTGCTGAAATAAATGCTACTAGTGTTTGATACACAGATTCCTCTAAAATCTATGAGTATCTGATAAGATAAAGGATTTAAAAAAATACTACCCAGTTTTCCCCATTAAGCAGAATCCTGTATATTCCTAAATTGTTTTAAACCAGTTATGTTGTAATTCAGAACCTCAAACAAGCTATTTTTCATACAAGCAACCCTACTTTCCTCTTTGTATACAAGTTATCTACATATACAAGTAATTTACAAGTTAAGCTCTTTTTAACCACATATTCAGTTAAGAATCTTACTGAATTTGGTCAGGATACAAGCAAGTATTGATTAAGGCTCAGTCTGCTTTGGCTCTAGCAATATTAATGGCTGTCTCGGAGACTTGTTATATACAAGTTTGTATACAATTATCTACATTCAGTGCAGAAGGATTAATACAGCTCCCATTGCCAAGCCTGAGCTAGCTTAAAATTATCCAGCTTGGTAAAAGTTCAACCACGGCTCAGAGAACCTACCCAAATCAAGGTTTTATAGCCCTAACACTGCTGCGCCTCCTTCGCTGAGCACCATGCAACTTTTATAATAGCTTTGAACTAGGCAGACTGACAGTTTTACAGGTAACCTGGGCATATATATGTAAACTTTAGTTGTCTCTGACAACAAATACTGTTGATAATCTCAGAATTTTTCTTTTAAACTCTGACTGACAGCCCTTATCCTGTACTGAGATTCTTAAAGGTACAAGGCTGATCTCGCACATGGGTTCCCTGAAGTCTTCTTTTAAAAGAACTGCATGGACATTCCTTAAAACAAAACATGTAAAACCCAGTAATCTTTAACAGCATTAGCCTGAGCTAGCCCATTTCACTTTGCACCAGGAAAGCTCACACAATTATGGAGCCTCAACTGTGATGACAGTGACCTTCAACTAAAGGTGACAACTTGGCAATTTGCTGTTACTTTCAGCACAGAACTAAGCAATCAGGTTCATGGCAGCTTAAGGTTCACGCTGCCCATGTGCAATACTTGATAAAAGGGTTTGGTCCCATCCCCCCCGCCAATAACAGGGCACTAGGAAAAATACATGCCTACAAAAGCTTTTAAACTGTCTCATGCACAGAGCTTTGATTTTGAAGCAATTTAAAAATGGTGAAAGTATGCTAATGTTTCTTTAGTGCCAAACCATCAGCTATTAGATGTGTGCTCAACTGATGAAGATGCTTTTTTTTTTTCAGCACAGAAATTCAGCTGAACACAGCTCTGTTACACAAATCAACCATCATTTCCCATTATCTTCCTATTCACATAAACTTCTCTTTGAAAAAGGTTGATCTATTTTCAGCAGGTCCTTTATGAAAACGTCATTTTTAATAAGTAAAACAAGAAGTTAAATAAGGTATTACACACAGGTCTATTAAAGAGTATTTTGCACTAGCCAACAAGACACTCAAACTTGCTGTGTTGTGTTGCCCTCTTCAGGTCAACAGCACTTATATTTTCTACGTTTTTGCTTGACGAGTCATTGTGTTTGAACTTCTTTCATAATTTTCAGATTTGCTGTTTCAAGTAGCAGCTAACTTTACCTCTATCTTACCAGTGCTTCAAGTATTTTTTAATCTAAAATCCCACAGCAATGAACTTTGGTTTTGGCCTCCAGGTCTCCTTAACTTTAATACTGATCTTGAGGATTATCAAAATACCAGCTAGTGTTTGAAAAGGTGACTAAAAAACAAACTTCAACATTGGTAAGCAAGCCTCATGACAAGAGACTTAAAAAGCTCAACTGATTCAGCTTACCAAAGAAAACTGAAGCTGCTGAAGTCAGTCTGTATATGAACTTGGAGACTAGAAAGTCAGATGACTTTAAAGTGGTGTAAGGCAAAACAAAATCTAGAAATGAAGTCAGACAAATTCAGCCTTGAAACGTAGTGGAGGCTTTTCACCCAAAACAACAAAAGATTTTAATAACCGACTAGCATAAAAGGATGGATTCATTATTACTTGAAAACTTTAAAGATGGATCCAGCATCTTTCCAAACAATCCATTCTGTTCAGGTTTTGAGTAGTTGTTACAACATGGTCCAAATTATGATGCTGATTTGCATACCTGTAATTAGTTTTGGAATTGATCATCTGCGTTCTGCCAATTAATGTGGAAATACTAATAAAACAGTCTTCCATTGCTTGGGAAAGGGCCATGCTTGGGCTTCTGATTCATTCATTGAGCCAGATATTAATTCATTTCCCCCTCCCACCTTGCTATTTTTAGACGACAGGTCATGGTAGACATTTAAATCTATGTAGACATCTCAGTAGCGCAACTTTCACAGTAAGAGCCAAGTACTGAATTCAACTGATGTATTAAGTATGGAGAATTTCACTCACGTAACTAAGGCAGATG
The DNA here is from genome assembly GCF_023634155.1 of Falco peregrinus. Taxonomy (NCBI): domain Eukaryota; kingdom Metazoa; phylum Chordata; class Aves; order Falconiformes; family Falconidae; genus Falco; species Falco peregrinus. Next base: position 24,558,728 of record NC_073727.1, read on the forward strand.
TACAATCACAAATTGTTACGATGTTTGATTTAATCACATCTTAAGGGACTTACAATAGGAAAAAAACAGTTCAAAGCTAAGGCCTACTATGTAATTAAGCAATAAAATTAATAACCTAATCAAAATCCTAATAAAACAGAGGCAAATGAAATACTCCTTCAAATACCATGGCACATCCCAGTACCAAATAAAGGAACAAGCTAACAAACAATCCCAGATCATTCCCTTTTGGGCTGGCAAACACACAACCACCAGCTTGCCTTAAGCCAAGCGCGACTCCAGAAAAAGCTCAGAACTTGTCATGAAGTTTTCATGCCTTTTCTTGCACATACTTCTGCAATTTTATTCTCAAGAATGAATTGTTATTTATAGCTTTTAAGTCCTATATACCTAGAGGGCAGACTCAGAGGAAAGGAGGGAGCAAACAAGAACAAATGGGTAAGCATGACATCGGGAGAGAACATGATAGCAAACCTCGGGGACGAGTGCAAACTGCAACAGCTGAGACTCAGTGCAGACCCACCTGCAGCGTAAGAGAGCAGCTCACTGGGGTAGTCTCTATCAGCACATAGAAACTCCTCTCCAGTGCCCGACTAACATGTCCTGTTCACAGTGCCTGGAGCTAAAGACTGATGAAAACTTCCTGCCATCTATCAGCCATGTACTCTTGTTCAACTAGAAAGTGCAAAGCCAGCTGGTCTTACAAACACGGGGAAAAATTCCAAGCCAAACTCTAGTACTCTACAAGAAAAGCAGCACTCTTAAATGCATAATATACTCAAAACATTACTATTTTCTCTAGTGAGAAAAGTGAAAAAAGTATACTGTTCAACAGTACTATTAGACAAAAACATTTTGATGCAACTGTCAACTGAAGACACAGGCACTTACATCTCTGAAGTGATGAAGTGGGGCACTTTTTTTTTTGACACAAGTAAAAGTGTCACAAAATTATAATCACTATTTTAAGCCGTTTCCGGTAGAAAAAGTTTCCACCTATGTCAAAGGTCTGTCTGGTGTAAATTCATACAACATAATCTAGACTATGGCAACTGGTAATATAATCTCCAAGATCTTAGCTAACTTCTAAAACTCAGTCTTTTTCTTAATCTTCAACAACAGATGCCATGATTCTGGTCCAATCTTAGCTACTGCACTTAGAAGAGGTGCTGGACAAGGGCTTTTAAAATTACCTGTGGTTAGTTTAGTTCTGACTTACCCAAGATGACGTTCATATTTTTGCCATCTTTCTCCCCCACACACCATCAGATTTGGATACCACATGAGGTATGATTCATATTATTCTTTAGAAATGTATTTTAATAGACAAGCTTTACAACTGAAAGAACCTTTTAGTTTTGAAAATACCAGGCCTTCAGCAAAAAGCATGTCAGATCACTTTATTGCATGCACTTTTTCCTATAGTAACTTTTCCCAGTCATATTTAATCATTGCTAAGACAGACTTTTCTTAGTTGGTATCATAACCTAGTACATTCCTTTGAAGGAAAAGGAATTCATCCACCTCATACTGCCAAAACACAATCTAGACAGCTCCCTTCACAGAATTTCCTTCTAATAATTTTGGGGTAATGGAAGGTATGGAGACTAAGAGGAGGAACTCACTCTCTCCAGTGAAGGCAATGCCTAGTGATTTCCTGCCATCCACCCGTATATCCTTAAGTATCTACAAAAGCACTACGTGAAAACACATAGGGAATAAACATCCACTGTAATACGTACCCAGGCTAAACTAGCATTTATGGAGGGACATGCAAGCAACCAATGAGAACACAAAGCCGACTTCTATCAGCACTGATAGAAATTAAGTGCAATTGGGGTGGGAGTTACATACATCTGAAGAATACTTTTCAATCAGTTATTTCAGCATATGCAAGTCTGTCACTAAACACTGCATAATTATGTTAAAACTACAGAAGTTAACTCCTTGGAATCAAATTATCATCTCACTCTTCCTAACACTTTTCTGAAAATTCCTTTAAATACATAGATTTTTAATGATGAGCAGTAATCAGTACACAAACCAACAAACCAAACAAAAAAGCTGGAAAACACTTGCATCCACTTTTTAAAACAAGAGGAACATTACAGAAAATATTCAGAAATATTAAGAGCAGTATTACTGAAAATAACATACACCAACCTTCTCAAAGGCTGTCTCAGCATCATCTTTATTTGTATTTGGTCTTCTATTCTTAGATATTTTGGGTTTAAACTACAGCAAGTAAAGGGTTGCTAATTAAAAAGATAATGAAAATCAATGTAAGTACTACTGGCTAAAGGGATAGATATTACCAAATAATTTTTTTTTTTTTTTAAAAAAAAAGCTTTACTAGCACGAAATCATGTGATATCACGGAAAATCTCCCTCATGGTTTTAAGGTCTGTACCTTATTCAAACAGCAAAACCTCAATTTTGCAAACGCATTTATGTGATTTCTATGAAGACACTTTAAAAAAAAACACCTACCAGAGAACAAACAAACAACTTAGTTACTAAACAAAAAGCTGTGAACTACTTTTCCTGATACATACTTTTTGATACTTATACAAACCTTACCATCTGCTATGTTCTCTGACAAAATAACTGACTTCCGTTCTCAATCTAAGGTTTCACTATGATGGTGCCTTATATCTAACATTAAAAGTTACTTCAGTCCCATTGCAAGATTGTATAAGTTTGTACTGTCATTAAAACCTGTTACAAAGTAGTATCAGACTACTCAGTACTACAAATAAAGTAATTTGATAGTTACAGGTATAGAATGTGAATGTAAATAGGTGAAAATGTCTCAAAGATGAAACAAAGCAGACTAATTTACAGAGAGGCGACAAGAGTTCTGTATAAACTTTTAACAACACAATTCCAAACTTCATTGTGACCTTAATGCTATAAAAACTAAGAGGACATTAAAAAAATTGTAATGATTTCAAGGAATATGTCTTCAAATAAACTGCTGATAAAAAAAAAGAACACTAGCATATTAAACCAGAAAAAAGTCAAAGCTAGTTTTGGATTGTAAAGTATACAATTAGAAGACAAAAAGTAAGCATAGGTCTTGCATCTAGTTCTACTACTTTCATCTTGTAATGCCAACAAGAAGTCTACGCTGTGGATGAGAGAAAAGTATTCCTCCTGAAATGTTTGACAAACTTTCCAGAGGACATTTTGCATCCAAACCAGTTTTCATAGCTAGCAGTTATTTTTAGTGACAGAATTAGCTTTTTTTAAAAAACCCCAAACAATCTATACCAGCCTTAGCACATTCTCAAGTATGACAGACTTACAACATAATGAATGGTAACTACCTATTAGAATACATACAATCTATTTTGTCTAATTTATACAATTCAAGGGTCCAGCAAAGATGAGCATACAAAGTTTTACCATGTTAGAAAAGGGAATGTATAACTCTGAAAATAGATTATGATATGACACCTCAGTGGAAGATTTGGTTAAAAGTGGTTTTATTTCATTGTCTCCTACCTGATAAATTCTAAATGGGATGTATCGAAATCCACTATCTTCTGGAGGATACTCCATGAGTTTTCGATTTATTGCCCAAAACTGCTCAAATTTATCTGTGAAGGTAAAATTATATTTTGTTAATATTAATAACACTTTTTTTCAGCTAAAAGAGGTAAATGAGACACGATTGGAACAACATGCAAACTTCTCTTACAGAAGTTTGATCTGTACGAATATTTTTCCCACATTCCTCCTCCCTATTTAGTCTGAAGCCAAAGGTAAGTCATCTGCATCCTCCTATGAAAACAGTGATGGGGCAACTTACCAAACTGAAAGAGAAAGCAACTCGAATTCATAACATATCTCCCACTGTAAGGGAAATACTGGGCCACTAATTATGGACTTCATTGCCTCAATTAACAGTGCCTATTTCTCCACTCCCTGCTGCTACTGGTCCAGTCTCACAGTTTGTAAAAACATCTAATTGTTCTTAACTATAGATGAACAATAGGTATAAAGTACAGCAAAACTAAAGAAAGAACTCCTTGAGGGGTTTACATTTGGATATGCAAATCTTAAAATAATCTTTAACAACATATGATATAATCAAAAAATATACTGTCAGTTTTATGACACAACCTGGAAATAAAAAGTTTGTGTTTGAAACATTTTTGTTAGTATTAGCAAGTAACTAGGTTTAGTAGAGTAGCCTGAGGCAGCACACCATTTCATCCTGTTCAGAGATGACAAGAACCGAATAGTTTATTGTGCTTAAAATGTATAAGGACAACATAGGACTAGAGTAGTAAAGAATTTTATACATGCAAATCAATTATTCAGATCAAGCAAACAACCAACACCAAAAGTGACAGAAAGGAACATGAACTGAGATGGAATGAAGCTGCTGCTAGCCTTACTGGAGAAGGCAGCTTTAGGAGGGGAAGAGCAAGACAAATTTCCTTATAGGCCCTAACTGTCCAAGACAGCAAACAGCAGACACTTCTTCAGAAGGAACACAGTCTCCAACTTTGCTTCCTCAGCACATTGTTCAGTGAGTCTCAAGACAGCTGGCAGTATAACAGTTACAGAATTCAGGCCCCCTCAAGCAAGGTTAAATTCAGAAATCCATTTGCAGAACAAAAGGTTCGTCCCACTTCCAAAACTGCTGATAACAATTAAAGCAATTGCTGAAAATTAAAAGTCCGAGATTTGGTTTACTCCAGTGTAGAGCACAGATGGCTGTCAGTCTGCTAAAAGACACAGTTAATACATATTGCAGGGTTTATAACACAGTGCTTTTCCTGACTGAACGTGATACAAGACAGGAATATCCAGGAAACCATAAACCAACTCCTGCCAGGTATTCTGTAGGAGCATTTCCTGATGCTTATCTCAGAAAGTACTTCCACACGCTTGTTTCCGGATTAGGAAATGCCTCTTGACAAGCACTTACCTGAGCTGAAGTCAGCACCACCACACAAGCACCTGCCTGAGATGAGGAGCTGCCTGGACACAGGGTGCTACCCCATAGCTCACCAGCTGGGAAGCTCTGCGGGCAGCAGTGGCAGCCCTGAAGCTGGCTGTACCCAAGCGAGCCTGCTATGAGAACTCCAGCCGACAGAGTCAGAGGTTTACTCTTGCAATGTCTAACACAAAGACAGAATACATCCTCCCCACAAATTCTGTCAGTGGGAAAGTGAAGATTTAGTATATTTCCCTCACCCTTGGAGACAGCATTGAGAATGGCTTACAGCTTTCACTACAGATTGTGTGGACAAGCATCCTATGGCAGGCGCTGATGAATTTACACTTCAGACTACAAACGCTGTTGATAAAACTATCAATTATGGCTATATACAAAACGCAACAATCAAGACTTACTTAAGCTAGTGAGCTTCAGCAGTCTTAAATAAGGAACCTACATGTTTGGAAACATCCTACCTGAAAAAAAACAACTAAAAGAAACAGTGACTTCATTTACTTGTTTCATGCTCATATTACACTAACTAGGAAAGCTGGGTGAACAGCTTAGTGTCCTCAAAATTCATTAGAGATGAGCAACATACATTATGAATCAGAAAAACACCAAATTCTGCACATATAACAGGCTTACAATAGGAACTTAAGTATATTGTCCCTTGTGGCATATATGGCAGAGAAGTGAATCTTGTTTAGAAGGACAAAAAAGTTAAACAGTGGTAATGTACAGTTAACTCACTTCTGTTCTTCATTCCAGCTTCCTCACCTCCCAGAAATTGTGCACGTGATATTATTTAAGGCAGGGAAATTTATAAATTTGTACTTCTCAGATCATTCTCTGAATGCTCAAACAATGCTCAAGACAAACTACTGTTTTATCAAGATGTTCAACTTTCTAATAACTTCTGTAGTTTCTATATATTACAGCAATAATTGCAAGAGGTGAATGACAAACTTGTTGCATTTTGTAATCAATTACGTTCTGTCAATTCAACCAATATCCTAGGGAATGAAAAACTTTCTGGTAAATTAGCTAGACAATGGAGTCAGACATCTTAAGACAGATCTCCACTGTGTGCGCAGCATGGTCTGAAGACATCTAAGTTAATCCTCATAACCTTATATTGCTGTTCTCCAAACATCCTTCCACAGATACAGTATTTTTACTACAGGAAACCAAGCTGGGTATAAGAAAATCAACACAAATTTTTAAAGCAAGCAGCAGGAAAAGGCTATTCAGCCTGCAAACTGATATATGTGACCTGGCAAGAACTTTTATTAGCATTAAAAGCACTGGCTGAATGCCAGAATCCTAATGCTCCGAAATACAAAAATAGCTGCTTTCACAGAACCCTGAAGACTCAAAAGCTCAAAACAAACAAACAAAAACCCCAACACCCTCCCCAATTCCCTTGAAAATGTAAGCAAAAGGATTCATCATTCTCCAATTTTTGTGTCAGTACCTCCTATTTATGCAAAACAGACTCAAGGAAGCTATTAATGCTATGAACAAGCTATAAGAACTAATTAGTGCTTTGGATAGACAGGACTTAAAGGTGCTAGCCAGAAGTTTGACAAAACAAAACTGGAGTTTTCATCAAGCCAGTAAACAAGAAGTTCTCTACCTATCAGGAAAAGCACTTTACACACTCATCCTCCCTTGTGAAAAGCTTATGCAGCCTACATGATATCTAAACTCCTGTAATAGTCAAAAGTTATTGCTTTTGTTTTCCACAATCCAGCTGTTTTTAATAAAGTGCTTGACTGATGTATTAGAGAGTTTCTGTATTAGCAAAAAAACCATACTTGCAAAAGGCAGATGTTCATATCTGCATAACAGTATTCAAAGTAATGGCAATAAGACTTGGACAGAAGTGACATTAGTGACAGGATAAGAGTTCCAGATGACTCTACTAATCACATTCCTTAAATGAGAGGATGGTTGCTATATATAACTTTGCCTAAAGGGAAATACTAGAACTTTGCTTTATTTTATATCACAGATCAGAAAGTTAAAACCCAAATAATGGAGGAGAGAGCTCACAGATTTTTCAGCTGGATAAGTCACTTATAAATATAAATATTCATTTATTAGAAATGTAGTCACTGAATGCCCAAACACTGCGCACATTACCTTTCAGTACTACAGAGATGCACAGAATCTAATGAGAACTTTGAAAATATTATTTACATATATAGAAACAGTGTGAGTTAGCAAAACCACAAGGACTTAACATCAACCATAACAATAATCTCAGTACACAAATTCACTATGCAACAAATTAAACCTCAAACAAATTTACAAATACAGTGTGCCACATTATGTATGCACTTAGGGTTCAGAAATCTATCACTGAAATTGTTTGTGCCTTTAATATGTCCTTTAAAACAGTTTAAAAGGACAGTTACAGGGAAACACTTTGAGAATTGTTCCCTCCATTAAGCAAGACTGAAAATCCTTTAGCAGTCATTGATGTTAATCCGAATGTATAACTATTATATTAAAAGGTTGTTGATAACTCCAGTCATAGTTTTATTGTTGATAGACAGTAACTGCTGAACCTTTTACTATCAAGCTGTGTTAACTAAGGATTAGTCCAGGCTGAAATTTTGAAGGCTAGGCCTCTTTCTCAGGCTGAGACCCAGGGCAATGATCTTCAGACAACCAGAAAACTTAGTTTCATTTGTGCTACTGTCTTACACTCATTCTCTGAAACTCAAGTACTGCCATGCTTCAAACAGCTTGAAATTTTGCATGGATCTTGATGTTAGATGCATCTCTTCCACTCACATGACTCTATGAAAGGGTAAATGGACTGCTTGAGTGCTTGCCATCAACACATGCATTTCAATGCAGCACAGCCTTAAACCAGCATACACAAAGAATATGGGCAATTATCACAGAATAATACGTTATATTTACAAGTAACTTGCAATAAGACACAGTTGGTCACAGCATATGGCCAGTTAAAATGGACTTCCCACTGTAGAACAGTGGGCAGAACAACTAAAAAAAACCCCACCCTAATCTTTAAACTTAACAGAAATATCTTAATAATAAGGAATTATTTTCTTTCTGTATTTGACATTGATGCAACTGCTACCAGAGTACTGACTCCGGAATTGCATCTATTTCAAGAAGGCTGTGGAGATTGTTTAAATAACAGAAAGGATTAATGCAAAAACAAGGGAAAGATTGTTGAAATTCAATAAGGAAAATGCACTCATGGCTTTTATGTTTTAGAAAGTCAAAAAAGAGAACAAACAGGTGTAGTCCTCAGGGTAGCACAGATGCATGATTTTTTGTCTGGACAACTTGTGCTTTCTTCTTAAAGCCATCTAGTTGTATAAATTTTTAGAAAACATGCTTGAATTGAGTTGTATCTCTTAGCTCTATGCAAGCAATACCCATTTCCAGCTTGCATAAAAGTGTACAACCCTTAAATTTTAAAAACACAAAGCTTTTGTCTATTTTCAGAGGTTCACCACTCTCTAATAACCATATGAACCATAGAAATGATGCACAGCTAGAAGTAGTTGGACAGAACCAACCATAGCATTATCTAAGAGACCGAAGACTCTCCAAGTGTTATATCGGAACCATAGAAAACTTTTAGATGGGAAGTGCCTTTGGAGGTCAAGCTTTGGAATAAAAGCTCCTGCCCAAACCAGAAGAGCTGTCTACATAGAATTAAATGAGTTTGCTCAAAGCCTTGCCCAGTCATGTTCTGACTGTCTCTGCAGGTTCCCACTCAATCCCTTTCACTCCCCCTGCCCCAGTATCCCATCAGCCTTTCTCCTGCCATGACTTGTAACTGTTTTCTTTTGTAATTGCCCAACTTCACGGCCAATGCAGGCATGTCTGAGAGGAATCAAACTCCATCTGCCTACAAGTTTTCCTTTTAGGTAGTGGAAAGCGGCTATTAGATCCATCTTCAGCCTTTACGTCCTCAGGCTAAACAAGGCAGTTCACCCACTCTCTTTTAATACAGGAATATGCTCCAGCTCCTGATCCATCCTACCACCGCTCTGCTGGCCTCTTTTTCCGATTGCCCACATTTCTTTTGTCCTGAGGTCCCAAAGAGGACAAGTATTCCCAGCACAACCTTAGATGTGCTGAGTGAGGAGAAAGTACTCACCATCTGGCTATATACTAGGGTGCACAAGGGCTAAAGCAGCTCCCTGGTTCATCTTCATTTCTGCAACACCACACAACAGATTACTCAATCTGTTTGTTCACCGTTATGCACATCCACAAAGCTGCTTCCCAGTCAGTCCCTAGACTGCCCCAATGTAGGGTTTTTTTTCCTGGCTCTGGTGCGGGACTTTACACCTGTACCTGTCAGCTCCAGAAAGCTCCTGCTTGCCTACTGCTCCTGCTCATCATGGTCCCTCTGAATGGCAGATCTGTTCCCCAGTCTATCAACTGCTTCCACCAATATTTTCTTTTGGTCATAAACTAAGGGTTTAATCATATACATATAGTCAAATTAACTGTACTGTACAGAGAACTACAGCTGCAAGTCAAGGACATGAAGTGTATTTTCTTAACAATAAAGCAACTATATTTTCCACTGACTTGGGCTCTAGCAAGCATTGTGTTCAACTGCTACAGCCAAAAAGTAGTCTTCTCTAAATTTAGTTTCCAAGAAGACTAAGACTCTACATGCACACGTAGTTCTGTTGACTGGTAAGCAATTTTAACCAATTTTATAGAAGGTTAAATTTTGTGTGGTATGCCTCAAGCATGAAGCAGCTTTGTTGACAAAATAGAATTATTTTAAATACTTCAGTACCTTGCTATCCAGAAACAGTATTTACAGCTAGTTACTCTCATTTCTCAGCTATTTAAAGATCTGTCTCTAAAGTACTCTAGGCCATCTAAATTCATCATTCTTATTCTTGTACAACAAAACCACAGATAATTATGATTATCAAGGGCTTCAGGAAGACTCTGATACATATTTGACTCTTGCTGACTACTACAGTTCAGTGCCAGCCTTTTTGAGAACACAGTTTGAAATACTGTTATAGCATCATTAAAGCACAAGATTTCCACACCATACAACCCCACATTTTACACACTGACACCATCCACAGTTAAAATATTCTTGCTATTAAATGCTTAGGTTACTCGGGTATTTTGACAGATCATGGTACAGAATATAAAGCCACAACTGAAGAGGGCACACAAGTTTACTAGTTCTTTCAGACTATTTTCAGGCACAAGTAACTATCATTATATATAGAGATAGGACCTTAGGACTGCTTTGACTTAATGTTAATTGACAAAGGCTAGGTACAGAAATATTCTTAATGTCACAGATAGCAAAGTAACAACATTCAACATGAATGTACGTATCTGAAGTCCTAATTTTGCCTTGTAAATACACAACAGTCATTAACTGAAATATCTCCACTGCATGATGTGCCCATTAATCTTATATACCCTCCAAATTCACATTCAGCTGGTATATTGCTATAGAATACTGCAGGAAAGCAGCAGATTGTAAAATTTTGAAGTAAAAAAAATAGGCTTTACTTTGCCTGTCCATGCTAAAAAAGACATGGAATCACCGCAAAGAAGCATCATGCTAACGAGCTCAAGTACTAATAATAGTAAAGTACAGTGGTATGGGCCTTAAGGTTGACTGTCACTCCCTTTTTAGTACTATGATCATGTAAATTAATTACATCGATGCACATCTGCTTGCCTATATGCACTATACCAACTTTTTAACAGCAGCGTTTACAATCAGAGAAGAATTAGTAGAAAATTCCTTCTGTATACTTAGCTGCAAATTCTAGTTTTTAAAAAAATAATTTATAAACCACACTATAAATGGAGCTGTAGATGCAAATCAAGAAAAAGGGGGGGGGGATCCCTCCCCTAATAGGTTTGAGATCAGTGTATTTAACACATTTACTTTTATGCTGTAATTTATGCGTTAGTTTTTATAGCAAAGCAGTGTTCTGAAGAAACAAAAGCATACTGCTTAAACTTTGCCGGTTAACAGAACGTTTTTATAAACTGTATGATAAAGCAGCATTTCACTCTTCAGATTAGCTATCTGATCCAAAAAGGCCTTTCCTCCCTGTTTTAATATACATAAGGTTGCCATACCTTATCAACATTCTTTTCGCTTGTTAAACACCATCTTAAGTACATTGTTTCCTTAACACCACCTCCCTTCACTTCCAGGTCATCAATTTATCTGTTAAAGATTCAGGGGAAGAAAAAAATCAAGATGGACTACTTTCCTTTGTTCAAATATGAAAAAGCATACATCCTATGAAGCTTAAGCTTTCTGTGTAGCCTAAAAGCAGGTGGCCTCAGTAGGTATTGTCACTTAAGCTAAAAAGAAAGCTGTGATTATTAAAAAATGTGTAATCCATTTATTTTTGAAACACATAACCCACAGGTTTTGTAAGAATAGAGCAGCAGGGCTTGTTACAGACTTCCTTAAGTCAAAGGGAAAAGGACTCCTGACAATTTTATCTGTACTCCAGTTCTGTGCTCCACATCTAGATAGCCTGGATATTTTAATACCTTCTTTGCCTCTGATTATGCTCTGTTTATATACATAAAAATAGAGCAGCATCTCTCCATATAACTCACTAACCTACTTTGCTTTCCCTGTACTATGCCTTTTCTAAAATACAGCTTTTTTTAAAAGTTAAAGAATCTTTATGTTAAGGCAGCTGTCAAATTCAGTTTACCAGCAGAAAATAACTTTGAAGCATTTCAAACTGCAAAGCAAAACCCCCCCAATAACCAAAGTTAATTTTAAAAATTAAGGCTGTTTTTTTTAAGAGACTGTTTACTTTGAAATGTAGTTAGACCTTACACATCTTTCAGGAAATTAAATACTTTGAGGGGGAAGGGAGGAAAGAAAGCAGGAGGCAGTAAAAAAGGAAAGTAAAATAGATTTAGAGAAATACAGTCAAAGATTCTCACAATCTGAATCCAAGTCTACCGAATATCTGTAAAAACTACAGAAGACAGAAGCAGTGAATGTAGAGAACCAGTTTGTGTGTGATTCAGGTTGAAGATGAAAGGCACACCTGCTTCAACAGGAAGTCTGGAAGGTGGCTATCTTTCTGAAGAAATGGTAACGTTCCAGGAGGAATAGTGTCAAAATGAGTACAAGACACGAGCCCTTGAAACCGCAGCAGGTTTATAAATTAGAATTCTGCAATATATATGAACAGATTATAAGGCTGGCAGATTACCTGTGCCAAAGATGCAAAGACCTTCAGGTGTGCTCCTTCAGAGTTTAATGTTTTTAATTAGACACACAGGCTTCTAATACAAGGTAGTAAAATCACTAGAAAGCATTTCTATCTACCTATCTCTATCTCCTCTCATGGTGGAGACTTCAGTATAAAGTAGCATTGCGAGCACTGGGTTACCTTTTGCTTTCCTCCCTTCATGCAGTTTATGTCCTCCTTTGAGACCCACTGATTCTCACGGGCCTCACCAACGCAGCAGCTCTGCTCTGTTCCCTTGTTGAAAGCAGAGCAGAGAAAGCCAAGGGGGGAATTCAGGCTGCCATCAATTCTCCACCTTTGTGCTGCAACAAAGAGCAACTATGCAAGTAGGCACCAGACCAGCACAGGAGAGTAACAAGGCAAAAGTCAGTTTCAGGGGGTGTGTGGGGTGTGTGTGAGAGACAGTTCAGAATCATGACACAGAACCCATATGGCTGGAGCATCAGTTTAGTCATTTGTGCGGAAAGGGTTACAAGCCAGTAACCAATGCAGAACCAACACTGAAGTCTATGCCACCATCCATTACCAGAAAAAAACCACAACCAAACCCCAAACAAAAACTACCACCACCAAAAAATAATATCCCTAGGAAAGCCTGTTCTGATGCATCTGATTGATTCTGCAGGTCCAGGCTGCCTGAACCTAGCTGCAGCTCAACACCAAAACAGTGCTGGGCTGACTGGGCAGATCTATTTGAACCTGTCCACACCACACCCCTTGGCTTCCATAACATCAGCAACCCCAATGTTTGGTGTATGCCATGCTATCTAACTCCAGAATAAGCAGGTATTGACACTAATCATAAGAAAATCTGATGCATTGCCAGAAATTTTTAACCACCAGCCCAGGAAAGTAATGACTTGGGATATCCTTTTTAATCCTTTTAACCAATACACCCATTTTCAAAGCTCAAAAGAATTGTTTAGTCTTTCTTCACAGTTAACTGGATCTCTACAGATGAAACATGGAAAGACGTTACCATTTTGATAGTGACACAGGGAAAAGGAAAGAATGGCAGCTTTGTGATCTAAAAAAGCCTCATGGTGTGTTCATTCATTTTCCTGTTAAATTCCTGAAGATATTCTACATACATATTGCCTAATTTAAGTTGCAAGGGATCAGGTAAGATTAGAGCGATTTGTTCAGCTACCAAAGCATGCTCATCACCTCGGACTAAGGTAAAGAACAGCATTGCTCCAACCAGTTCTCTATGAGACACACATACCAAACCTGAGTGGGCCATGTGTACACAGCACAAAAGAGATACTGCTGATGTACTGACACTATTTCTTTTTGGCAGTTCAAACATTTCTAAACAGCAATACGATAACTCAGAAAAAACAAACCTTCTGCCCCTCAAAAATCCAGGACTGGTTTAGATATAATTTAGAAATAAATGCAAGACAATACAGGCCTGACACTGTCAGTAAGACAAAGATCACATGCATTAAAAAATAAAATATTGCATATATCTGAATGTTTGTAGGATTTTTCTCCTTTAACATGAACAATTCAGTACGGCCATTTAACTTCCGGTAAGCCCTACAGCAAGAATGAGTATTACATTCTTTTTCCATAATATTTTTCAGTAAAAAGACCTGCTTTTATTTTATAATCTATAAAGAAGCTGTAGAAATGGCTATGAGTTTTTACTGTTTATTTCCATCACTCATCTATCAGAAATACTAAGTCTGGTCTTCACCGGTTATAAAGGATGCCTGTGAGAATTCCAGGGTATGGATGCTTATGTCCCTCCACAACTGATGAAAAGCAGCTGTGTTGCATCTAAGAATCCTCCTTTATCAAAACTACTATATACTGAAGTTATGGATATTAATTCTTTGAACCATGCAAAAAATACAGCTCTCCCCCTAAAAACAGTTGAGATTTCATTTGTTTGAGTCATCACTAGGCCCACAGTCTTAATGTTTCAAAGCTGAAAGTCTTTATTTTTCCACATGAGACAAGAAGAAAAAACCACCCATTTGAAAATCCACTTTATCCATAATAAAAATGTCCATAACACTATTAAAGCACGAACAGTAGTAAAATTTTCCATCAATTCTGATCAAAGAAGTTTAACAATTCTTACAAAGGGACAGAGGTCAGTATAGCTATATAGCCTGCCTTTATCACTTTCCTACCGCAGTCAGACATCCATGATGCTGGTCAAAATTAAGGCAACACAAATGTACCTGTTCCAAAGAAGTGTTCTAGCTAAGGAGTATCTGGTTTATGGACAAAAATTGGCTAACCGAAGTCTGAAGAGCAAGCAAAACCACAGCACAAGCAAACAGAAAAGTATGTTTACCTTCCTGATTTGATAGCAGATTAACACAAAACCAGACATGGTGGGAGGAGGCATGTAAAGGTTGTTATGAATACCTCCCAGCTGTTACTAGTACAAGACTGCCATAAATTCACTATTAAAGCTCTTCCCCTAAAAGCCATCTACAGGCAACTGAAAGTTTCTCATGCTACCTGTTCCAAGTACTTCCTTCTCAGTAGAAACATTCATCTCAAATTACACTTGTCATTGGTAGTTACATTTCTCCAACATTGAAATTTTTTTTCAAAACTAAGTTTAATACATATCCTGTAAGTATTGCTATCTTTCCTTAAACAAATAACACTTCCTATATTTAAGTACTGAATAATTTTTTTTCAAGTCTCACAGAAAAAAAAAGCCTGCAGATGTATCATTACTTACAAGGCAGTTATCACAAACGCTACTCTCTTTTCTTTTTTGTGGTCATTCATTGTTTCATAAAGAGGTTTAAAATTATTACTTCTCAAACGAAAGCCTATAAAAACATACTGAAAGATATAACATGCTTAAAAAGAGTTTTCTTGGTTTCATAAGTTTTTCTTGTTTCTCTTATGAAGAGCTGAGAAATCAAAATTAGCATTTGAAAGTATTCAGAAGATTGTTTAAACTCATTTAGGTGTCAGATTTCACAGGTGCAATTCTTCATTAAGTAGTGAAACCCTGAAATCAGCCTTGCTAGGCAACCTCTGTTCTTAACCTTAAAAAGTAGAACAGCAAAATTCTGGTTTCCTTACACCTGAAGATACTTTTAGACAAATAATCAACTAAAAGATAGAGCCTAAGATAAGCACAGAAAGAATGCACTGCACATCTGTTCTCCTACCTCACATATATTGAGGGTATCAAGGTTCTGTAACTTCCATTAAAGAAAAAGAACCTTAACTCACACTATTTCACTGTGTAGTCAATTCATCTGCCATTATTATAACTTATGTTAAAGGTTTGTTTTAATTTTTAAAAGCATTAATAAAAAGAGCACATAAAGTGCCCTGCGCTGGGAACACTGGAGCACTGGGATGAAGTGACAGGATTCTTTTTTGCAATAAAGCTAGTAATTCTCCAAATAGAAAACAAAATTATGTTTGCTTCTTGAATGGCCTACAAGGCATACTATTCAAGCAGAGTACTTTTTTCACAGAATTATTAAAATTGCAGTTTAAATTGACTTGTAACAATGTAAGCTTTAGGGAAACATGTATTTTATACCAATTCTGGCTTCTAGTGGACCAGTACTCTCTATTTACTGCTAATTCACAAAAGTGAACATAGCAGTTTGCTGACTAGTGTCTACTCAAAACAGGATGTCTCAAGAAGTACTTTGAAATTAACCACATAAAATGCAATTTCTTACTTGATACATTTTGCAATTATGTACCACATCCCCCAAGATCTTACCACTCAAATAGCAAATTAAAATAATCCCTCAATTTCTATCTCTCCATCAATTAAAAAATAGAAACCAGAGTTTCTGATAAGCACTCAATCTCCAGAATTACAGGAGTATGTTTAATATGAAAGACAGTACAACTACACAATAACAAAAAAAAAATTAGAACCCACACACTCACTAAAGCCACACATTAAACCCTAACTCACTCAGAACCTCACTGTCTAAAGCAAACATGTCTCAAGTAGTCTTGCATTCAAAGCCTCTCCCATTTCATTTAATTCTCACAAATGTAGGAAGATGTTAATTCTAAGTGTTTAGTATTTTGTACCTCAATATAAAACAAACAACTTCATGCTTACAGCTTCTGTAAAATAAATTTAACAGTAATAATATAAATGACAGCTTCAGGGGATGAGAAAAATATATTGCAAGTGGCATTACTACCCATTTCAGATAGTAGTTTCTGAAATATTTACAAAGCTTTTCAACTTACAGGCCTCTAAGAACCATGAGAAAGAGGACACAACTCTTTGTTTGTAAAAACAAAAGAAGTTACATTTTGCAGTGCAATATGGATTCATGTTATCTGTGCAAAGTAAGAATACTAATTATTTTAGAACATCCTGTTCTGAATTATTTTGCTGACCTTGCCAAGTTCATACTTATCTATGCAGAAATCTTTGTGAAAGCCATGGTAATATCAGCAGTAAAAAAAAAATAAATTTAGCAGAGAGAAAAGTAGAATTATTAATCTACTGTGCAACTTTTTTTAAAGTTTACCTGTATTGTTTATCAGTGACAATCCTCAAGCATTAACTCGAGGAGGCAACCGTTTTTACTTTATGGTGCGAGATGATGAATACTGAACAACACTTACACCCCAGATGTCTCCCAAATAAAAACTATCAGTTGCACAAAAGTATACTAGACAGTATTTATTTTGTTTTGTTCCTAGTTTTGGTTTGTAAAAACCTAATTTAGTTCCTTGAATAACTTAAGCCACACTTGGATTATTACATAAATGGTGATTAAAAAATACAAACTTTTCCATGACAGACTAAAATTCTGCAAACAATGACATTTTATATCCCGTACCATGACTAAAATTTGAAGTAGTTATTTATTAGCATGCTAGACCTAAATATAATTAATACTTGATGCACTGTATTTACCATTCTGTAATCCCATCCACAGTTGTTTATGATCCTTTTTTTGCATCTCATTAATGACTTGACTTTTGTGCTTTAAAGCATCTGCTTCTTTTATACAAGCCATAAAATGAGCTTCAATCACATCCTTAGAATGGCAGTGTAGAAGATCCTTTTCTGGAAAATTCTACAAAAAGAAAAGATAAATCAAGAGAAATGAATCTATCACATACCTTAGAAGATTAAGAACAAAGAATAATTTTACTCAGGTTTACATTTATACTGAAGAAGCACACTGGAATCTACTTCTGGAAGAAGGTAACAATCATTCTCTCATTCTGCTGACAAGAAAGGTTTTACAGGGGAAAAACATTTCAGGAAAAACAGAAGTTGAAGAATTTTCTGTGAAACCAGAAATTACTCTAAATCACCCAACCTCAACTTGATATATACATTTAAAAACATCAGCAGATTTATTTAGGCCCTTACATCCAAAATTCAGGAAACAGATTTGTAATATGTTTTCAAGATGATGTTTAACTCTGGCAATGAACAAAAGAAAAGGGGGAGTGTAGAGGAATGAAGCTGGGTTAATTAGCATTGATAATATACAACTGTGGGCTGGCTTCAGGGGCATGTTGGCCAATGTAGATAAGGTGCAGCTGTGGCTGGTTCTGTGAAGAGGTTGGGCAGCCAAGGAAGAGAGAGGAGGAAGAAGCAGAGAGAAGAGAGAACACGTGCCCTGGGTGAAGAGAGACTAGGAGAAGGCAGCAGAGGGACTGGTGTGAAGAGTATGTTGGTATGTGATGGTAAAAGACCTTGTTGCAGCCGGCTAGTTTGGAGAGTGCTGCGACAAGGGAGAAACAAGCAACCACCACTCAACCCCTATTGGCTCTCAATGGCAGTTTAGCACCCATTTCTATACTGGTCTTTGAAAAACATTTCCTCCAAATATCACCATCCACATATATGAACTATGGCATGTATGTCACTTACAAACATTTTTCCTTAAGAGATACAGGAAATCCTTGTCAGCTCCAACTTTACCAAATACATGAGCCTACTACTGACCCATGCGACTTGATTCTATACCCCTTTTATTTGGCACACTGCATTCAGTATTGCGGATGCCATTACCACTCCTCAAGTAACCGTTATCCCCTCAGTAAAAGATAACTACCTTTCCTAATTCATTTATTAAGGAATTATAATTGTAAATCTCATTCAGGTACAGAAAGATTTATTTGGAAATTAACTCATCAGAAGTTCAGCATTGTATAGGTACACAGGGTTGTTCTTTATTTTTTTTATTAACATTTAGTATCACTTGTCATTTTACAGTAATACAGGCATTATCAAAAATTTATTGTCTTTAGTTTTTAAAGGTTTCAAAACTCGCCATGTTTTAGCCCCTTCTTATCCATCCTCTTTTCACAGTTGCTTATGACAGTGCTGAACAGTGGAAACCCCCAGAGCCAAACTAGAGCAGCATCATTCAGTACTCCCTTTCACAACAAGGGCTTGCAATGTATTTTTACACTTTAATTCTCATGTTATTTCACAAGACTACCTCTCCTCTTAACTGATTACAAACTGGCTATTTAAAAAAAGCTTTTGCAAGGGACTGTTCAACCCATTTTGGAAATACAAGTACATGCAACAGGATATTTTTCAAAGGCGTTTACAGTGTAGTTAACATGTCACAGTAGGAGCAATATAATGCTGGAAAACCTCACACCTTCTCTCCTCCACATAAAACCAGGAAAAATAGTGAAGACTGCTTCGAACAACAGGAATTCAAAATATCCAAGAACCACAAACAACAATATGAAAGGGAGTGGGGGATTGCCTTACCTTAAGGAAATTGAGGACAACAATGATAGTTCCCTCCTCATGAAGTTACTGAAAAGAGTGACATTAAATAATGGAATTTTATATAGTGGATTCCTCCTTATGACAGTGAACCCAGACTCTGGAAACTGTGGATCAAAAGGATGAGTATCTTCCAAAAACAGAAGTACAAAGGGAAGAAAAGACTGCTAACATCTCTTCCACTGAAGTATACATGGCTTGGCGTTAAACTCACAAAGGAAGTGCCATTGTTACTTAGGGACTGATACATGTGGAGCTGACTAGAAATCGAAGAGATAAAGCTTGCTTCTCCTATGAGGATGGCCAAGTGTAGAGACATTAAAGAGGACAGATCAGAAAGGAAAGTCCTCCTAGGGCAGACCTCGCTCACTTTCTCCACAAAGCTGAGGGTCTCAGCATAATTGGGCCCAAGATGAATGGAAAATATCACTGGGATTGTTACTTGCCAGCTGACATCTGTCTAGGCCTATAAAATGCTTTTAGAAGTTTAACTTACTTGCTCAAATAAAAAAAGTCAAGTCTAGTAACGAATCCAGATGAAAACAGTTAGAAATAGCATATTTCAAGATTGAGAAAGTTCTTTACATTCAAGAAATCAAAACGAGACACTAGCATCCCTCAAAAGAATACGAAGCAGTGGAATGTACTTAATGCCAAGTAATACAGGAACCTAGACACTGGCTTTCACAGTTAAAAGCTGAAGTTTTAGCTAAGTTTATGAAAACAACAGTTTTGTTACAACAATGTTTTTATTACACATGTCTAAATACTGAACTGCAGGGTCTTTTTTTGGACATTCCTGTCTTTCTAAGGGTAGGGATCTCCCTGACTAACCTTCCTCCAATGAACTTCAAGTTAAAGGGAATATCACTCCTGGGGAATGTGTTCCAGAGAACATACATAGGGTAGTCTGCAGAACAGCAAGGAAGTATTTAAAATTGGTCAAAGCTAGCTAAGCTAGTGAAAAGAACCAAGCCACTGTAGTACAAAGGTGTGGCATAGTTAATTTTCCAAGCTTGTAAGGGATAACACTGTGGAAAACACTCTTACAATCCTCAGTGCTGTCTTACCTTTAGAAGAAAAACACTGACACATTTCTATGCAGTACTGTAAGCAGAAGCTGAAAAACCTAAACATGAAAGTGGTAACTTGAAAAACACAATGCTGCATCTACAAGACGTGTATGAAAGTTTCACCTACATGAGACTACCAATATCCCCACTGATTTACAAAATAGGGCACAGAATAGTGAGTTTTATACTTAAATACAGAACATGTATATTTTTTGTTTTGTTTGTTGGTTGTTTGTTTTTTTTTTTCATTTCTACCAGCCTTCTTTCTACTGGAGGAAAGAGTCAAATGTAACAACTTTATTCAGTTGCCTGAGAAAAGGGACAATTGTTAACAAGCTAGTAGCCATGCCTGGCTATACAACTGTGAGATGTGCAGAAAGTTTTAACAGATTCATAAGCAGCTTTAATTCAGGTACTCTTATTGGCGATGTCTTATTGCCTCCATGTTCTATATTTTTTGCAAGAAAAGTTATTAAGGGTTGACTGATTTTCTTAGAAAGCTCAAGCAACACTGGGTTTGTTGCATACACCAGTAGACACCTGCAGCATAAACTTAGTCATAAAGAAGTACATATCATCGGTACAGACAGGACCACTAAATGACCTCTCACATAAAACTGTTCCAAAACCATCACAGGTAACTTCAATCTAGTTTCATAGCTCTATTCCACCTATGTTTATCTATCAGTTCTACCTCACAAAAATACCTGTTTATACTGTGCCAGTTTAGTTGCATTAGGCTCCACTTACAGAAAATTACAGCAACAATAGAGCTTTAAAAACTGTGTCCCCTGGCACACCTGATCTCCTCTCCTCCAACAGCACTACCCATTTCCACAGCCGTTTGCCACCTCTTATCTACTATACAAAATCTGGAGAGCTGGTTACCAGGCTGAGAACATGAACAGTACCAGGCATGCCGCAGCGTGGCATGCGATAACAGGAAGGGATAGTTACCCCCCTTAAAGCCACACCTGGGTAACAAAAGCAAATTTTCAGACTACAGCTTCTCACAATTCTCAGTCCTTACTACACTTACAAGCTCATCCTTCTAAGACTACTTAAGGCAACTGTATTTCAGCTTTACTAGAGATATACACGCATGTTATTTTACTGCGTATCAGAAGTACAAATTAATAAACTGTTTCTTCAATGCAAACAGAAAGCATGTCTATTATTTGGCCTGCATGCATAACACAAGGAAAATTACAACTACCTGTCAACTTTCAAACTTCTGCTGAACAGAAATAAACTTCTTTCATATTTTTAACATGGAACAAAGAAAACTGATGGGGGAAGAGAAAAGTTAAAATAGATGTGAGACAACTGTTGTTGACTGCATGCTTTGCTAAAAGAAAGGAGAAAGCCATGACAGCAGAAGTTAAACCCCAGAAAAATCGACTACTGTTCAATTAAGCAAAAAAAAAATAAATTATGGCTCTTTGAAGGATTACCACACACAAGTGAAAAGAATAATTCAGGCAGCAATCTCACATCTAAACTATTTAGCTGTAAGAAACTAAGACATGAAAATATCTTCAATATTTTTACATCTTTGATATATTTCAGTTATGTTTTGACTTCAAGGATTAAGAGGGGTTTATTTAAATAAACTTTCAGATTACATCAAAAACAGGAAGAGAGATTAAGCAGGTGCTTAATCCAAGGTGTTATATTTTTAAAAACTAAATTACAGCTTTTAAAATACTGCCATAGCAGTAAATTATTTCTGCTGATCTTTAATATAGACCTTTGAGACAAACTTAAATTAGCTGATCTTTTGGCAAGCAGCAATATAAGGACATTAAAGTCACTTTACATTACTACATAAAATTAAATGCACTGTGGTGCTGCAACTTATTTCTCAAAACGGCTCTACTTTTGGATGGCAACATTCACACACTGCCAACTGTTAATCTTCCAGAGCTCTCAGAAGGTGTAACAATTAAATCATGACATAGAGATGCCCTACAGTTTCTTCAAAACACTCTGGAAGCATCTTCATCCCAGCTCTCTCTGACATTGATCTGACAGAAGCGTGGTAAATACAATGGTTTCAAGAACAGCCCCAACTTCAGATTCATTCAGTCAGTCATTTTAAAAGTTTCAACATGTGAAAATATGTATCATAAGAACGTATGATTCCAGTGCATACTTTCAAAAACAATCAGACTACTCCTGTTAGCAAAACCTTTCCTAAAACATCTTCAAGAAAAGAATTCTTCCAACAAAAACATTCAAAACACGTCTGCTTCCCAGTAGACTTTTTATTTCATGTCACATCTCACACAGTTAAACCAAGCCTATTAACCTAGTCCTTCCCTTTGGATCAGTTTTCCTATTGCATTGTTTCTTTTACAATGAAGAAATTAAGTTTCAAAGTTAAATACCATGATTTCTAGTATTTTGACTTCAGAACATACCTGGGATTATTGTCTCAATGCCTTTTCAGAGTATGAAAGAATCCTGCACCAAGCTAACCCTGCACAAGTACTCTTCTGAGCAAAGATCAGTAGCTATGAAGTCATACCTAATGGTTCTACAATGTGCAATCAAAATAACGTTTCTCCTGTGACTAAGCTATCACAAGACCAAACTCCTTTCCCTCAGTTCTCTAAAGGGGACCCACACGAAGTACAACAGCACTCCCTGACTTCAAGTATTTCTACAGTATCTCATACCCATGCTCATGTCCCTAAAGGGACAAGCATTTCTCATTCTTTCCAACCTTCAGTCAACTCAAGCTGACTGAGTTAAAGACATAGAAAGTTCTCCCCTTCAAGTCATACCATTCACTTATTTACAAAATAATTATGAAGCCTCCTAGCTTCCAAATTTCATGCAATCCCACACTCACTTGTTCTTAACTAAAGGTGTATTTCAATTTTACCTTGAAATGCACTGTGATGCTCCAAGGAAGTGCTGTATTTGATGCATGGAGATCAAACAGCAAACCAATTGGGTAATGCCTAAAAATGAAGAGATATTAAATGAACAAAAAAGCTGTGCATTTAACTCTACATATGGCAGTTAATATACCTGCATTTATATGAAAAAAACTAGCTGTTCAACTCCCACAATTAACATTCATTATTGCCGATTCATAAAAGTTACACAGGCAGGTAGAAATGACTGACAGTTTCTGGCAGAATCAAGTCTACACTTCATATGTTCAGTATCTAAAACAGCGATCTCCAAGCTGTGCCCACAAAACACTGCCAGTTTTGCAACAGCATAGGTAGCTGCCCTATGGAATCCTTCAAAACAGTATTTTTAGTTAAAAAAGCTTGATAACCGTTGGAAGAGCTGGTCTGACAAACTTATACATGCTTTTAGGTACTGTAATGCCACAGGTTCATACCACACTGACCCTTAACATCTCCTCCCTCTCCCACCTGCCTGATGTCACTGTGGAGAGTTAAGTAGTCAGGTAAAACAAGGACATGCCTGTAAAAGGACTGAAAGAGGATGGATCAAGATGAACTCTGTAACTCTACTATCAAATTAAGAAGGGGGGGGGCGGGAATATAGGACTTTTGTATTTCAGTGGCATTCTAGGTTGAAGACGTCAAACAGAGAAGCTGCTTCCTCCAAATATTCATTTCTGCCTTATAACTTTGTCTCCTTTAAATTTACTAGAAGATACTGCCTCTAGCAATATAAGGAATATATATCACAGAACAATACTTCCACAGGCACTGTAAAGAGGTCTTTTTCTGCAATTTTCTCACAAGCAGACACTAGCAAGATTTTTGATAGGGTGGATTTTGGTTTGTTTTGAGTTTATTTTTTGGTTTTTTGTTTTGGGTTTGTTTGGTTTTTTTTGCATTCAGCATACCAACTCCATTCTTTTATCTTTCAAAATTCGTAACTGAAAGAGCCTTACTCACTTCTCATCCTATGGAGAGATAAACACACACTTAACTGTAAACTCAGTAGCATCACTGAATTAAATGGGACTGACCACAGGACACAGAGCCAAGCACATACATAAAAGTTTTGAAAGTCCAGACTTTTAAAAACCACCTGTGCCAAGCCAATTTCCTGACTTGCTACACTTTCACACAACAGTGCTTTAGCACCCTCTATGGGTGAGCTAACCCCAAAGCTAAAGACAAAGTCACCGCAATAGCAAAATAAAACCCCCCAAAATAGTACTACGATTCTTGAATTTACCTATTGCACTGGTAACTTCTTTAAAGAAAGAATAGAGGGAAATGTCAAGAAAGTATCTAGATCTGTGTTTTCCTGACAAAAGGGAATGAAGAATACAGCTAACGCATATCCATATACGCTCAAGTTTTTACCACCAAGACTTATTACTACTAACTGCCAATCACGCCTTCAGTTCTTCCACAGAGATTCAGCAAGAGTTCCATGAAAGAGTGGGTTTTCAGGTGAGCTAAGTAACAAAGAGACAAGGTGAGAAGAAAAAGAGGACTTGTCAATGCACGTGGAATAAAAAAATCCCAACATTCCCTCACTCCACTCTTAAGTGTGTATCTACCTTGTACTATGAGCCAGTATTCCCCCATTAAAATCTTGCTTCCAGTGTCACTGCTGCAATACTGTTCCTGAACTTATTTGAAAAAGAGGTACTGCAATTAAAGAAATATACAAATGCTCCCTGGAACCTACAGTAACCAGGAGAATTAAAAAAAAAAAAAAATCAAACCCCCAAGAAAGCCTTTAAAGAGTTGCCCCCCTCAAAAAAAGAAAAAAAAAAGAAAAAAAGAGAAAAACACAACAAAGCCAAGGGAAATGTCCAGATACCAGAAAGGTATCATTTCGAGAAATATTATTGTATTGCTGAAATCAAATTAGAGTGGGAGCCAAGAACAGGCAGACTGTGCAGAACTCAAAGGAAACAATGGGAAAAATACCAAAGAGAAATCTCTAAGAGCCCACAAATCTTTTTTTTAAAGTTGCTAGAACAATGACCGGTTCTGGAAAGTCTTAAATCTATAGAAATGTAACAGCACCTTGACTTCCAGCCACTGTCAATTTATGATTGCTTTTATTGTTATACAGAAGGTGGTTTCAGAGTATGACAGAATTCCTGAAAAACACCACATTAAGTACTTCAAAAGTGACGGATGGACAGTAAGGAAAATTAATTATTACTCCTCTAGCAATTTCTTCTGAACCCAGGACAGAAAATGACAGCGCGAGTTGGTAGGTTGTTTCCAGACCAGAATAATTTACTGTGGTAATTCAGTAATTCACTGTGACATGAACTGATAAAACCAAGACCAAAAAAATCCTATGTTCTAGAAGTATCTGAGCTACTAAGTATATCAAGTGGCCAAAATCTAGCATTTAGGTATTTCTATGAACAAATGTCTCATTAAGGGAAATCTTGGCTGCATCAAAAAATAGTCTCACCTTTTCCTTTAGTATTAATTAAGAAATAATTTTTTCTTAGATCTTTTAAGGAAACTCTAGCATTTTCCAACAACGTCAGATATGTCTGATCAAATGGTGCTTTGACCTGCTGAGATTTGCTGCTTGTTAAGAAGCTGCAGACAGACTGGCGAGGTTTCTCCTGTGCTTAGTTTATTAGCCCTTACTGTTTAACCACACTGGCACAAATCCTAAGAACTGCGAGGGAACACTTGAGTGTTACCAAGAATGACTGTACAGTTCCAGGGGCAAGGTGGCATCTCCACAATTTTGCCATTGAAGGAGAAAGGCTCAGAGGCATGAATGCTGGTCAATAACTGCAGGTCAATAACTGGTTGTGACAATAAGGACTTGGCTTTTACAGTCACAGGACACTCTTCGGGGATAAAGGACTGCTAGGGAGAGATGGAATCCACCTAGGCAGGACAAAAGTATTCACCTTCAAGTTGGCCAGCCTGGTGAGGAAAGCTTTAGACCATAAACAGGGGTGTGAATAAAATCCCACAGACCAGCAGAAATTAATGGACACAGGTGGAAAGCAAGTGGTGAAAGGTGACAGCTACAAGGGAGATAGCAAAATCATAAAAATAGGATAGAAGCGAGTCTGACACAACTGTATCTACATAAAAGTACACAGCCTGAGGAACAAGCAGGAGAAACTAGAGCTCCACATGCAGTGACATAACTGACAGTATTGGGCTACCTGAGACACAGTGTTATGGATGGATGGACACAAGCTGCTCAGGAAAGACAGGCAGAGCAGATGAGGGCAAGAGAGTTGTCTTTCATGTCATGGAGTAGCTTAGATGTGTGAAACTTAATGGGACAGACAACAGGTTGTTTGAGACCCTGTGCTTCAGGATCAGAGAGACTAATAAGAGCAACATCATGGCGAGTTTGTTACAGATCATGCAATCCAGGTGAGGAAGTAAAGTCTTCTTCAAACAGCTGAAGAAGTTTCTGCATCTCAGACCCTGATTCTTGTTAATCTGTGACATCTGCTGGAAAAGCAACACAAGTAGTCAACATTTCTTGATACAGGACCAGAGCTGGCCTGCAGGTGAATCCATTACTTACTAACAAGACAAAATAGTTCTGGATGTGATAATCAGCAGCAGCTTTGACTGTAGTGACCATGAAAAGCCAGAGTTCAAGATCCTGGAGAGGCTGATAGAGCAGAGTAAGAAGAATACAGACCTTTGACTTCACTCACCACTTCCCTCCCGGTGCCCCTTGCACAATTCACTCTCGGCCACCTCAGAAGCACCACTGGACAGAGCTTTTAGTCCCTCACCTGCAGCCAGAGCACTGAACCTATCCTGTAGTTACAGAAACGCAAATGGAGAAGGAGCCTTCCTCCTGTTGCCACAAGTCACAAGCTTCCAGCCCTTCCATCATCTTAGGAGACTGTTTGCCAATCCAATAATCACAGACTCTGCCTGCATCTCCTTCAATGTAGCTGTAAGTTTAGGTTCCTGCAGGGTCTCCTGAGAAGATCTGATCCATTTCCTTTTGTAGTCTCTGATGCTGCACAGTCTGATAATTTCTTCCTGCAGCTCCTTACCCCTTACCTTGGTGACATAGACCTGCTCCCAGTACACATCACCTACAGGCAAAAAGACCATCTTCCCCTGCTCCAACAAGCTCAGTGGGAGGCCCCGGACCCCTGCAAGTCCAGACCTGGAGAACTTCATCCTCCTTCAGGACCCTGACCTGAGTGCTGCAGACTGTGAAATTGAAACTACATTTCAGATTTCCTCCTGTTTTCCAGTGAGATTTTGAACAGCTGCAGCTGAAAAGAGAGACACTACATCCCAACCAGGTATGAAACCACACACACTGTAAGCAATGTGACCTCACAGTGCAAAGTAAATAATTAGAATAAACAATATTATTAGTAAGTTCTATTTGATTCTGAATGTGGAAGTTATACTTAAAAAGATTAAGCATTAATGCTCACTATTCTTTCTCTACAAACTACTAGCTCAATCTAATTCTCAGTTCTGGTATTTGGGTCTGCCCTGCAACAAGCTTCAGCTATTCAGAGTATTATCATTCTCCTAAAACAATGGTTTGCTGATAGCGGTTTCCTTAGAAAAGCAATTATACTGAAACTGGTGAAGCTCTTCCTGGTAGAATACGCTTAGGCTTTCTGAAAGATCAGAGTCTTAATTAGCAGACCATAATTACACTATTCATTTTCATTTCAATGTTCTATGAGTTTACTAACTCTTCACTTAGAATTATAATTCTAATTTTTACTCTATACTTTTATTCTATAATATAGGTTGGGGTTTTTTAAATTCCAGCTTCAACATCATGGTATTTGAAAACTTACAAAAAATACAGATCTCATTTTGGTTGAAGTAAAGAGCCTCTCCTTCCTTTCTTGTTACAACTTCAGTGAAAACTTACAAAGTTTCCCCCCATGATCTACCTAAGATAATGAACACACTGGTACCTTGTTTATTTGGATGGTATCCATGACTCAAGGTCACCATGGCACACCAAGAAACCCTGGTGTGTATTTCTTGAAACCAAGAAATCATTGTTAAATTTCATGTAATTTAACTAAGATGCCTAAAGCTGGGTTTGCCAAGCAGTTTTGAAAAAGTGAAAAAAGCTAGTTCTTATGCTTTTCTATTTACATGTTTTTAAGGTTTACACTAGGTTGGTCTCAAAGAAACAAGAGTAGAAGATATCTACTGCATCACGAAGTCTAAAGAGATTCTATGATGTGATGCTCACATCACAAAACAATCCAGGTGCAAGAAGCTAAACCAGCCACCGTAAGTCTTCTTTCCTATTATGATACAGGAAAAGAGATACAAAATCTCTTCAACATTCAAAATACTAAATACTTTATGGAGAGCCTATGTTATCTATGCAGAGCTAGCAAACACTGCAGCTCTATCTTTATGGCAGAAATGGAAAGAAACAAATCTTATGAACAGTACTTATGAATGAAAACTAATAAATGAAACAATGTCAGTCTTATTCCCCAACCTTGGGGGGGACAGGATGGAAGATACTTTAATAGACCATATGACAGAACAAACCCAGAATCAACATCAATCAGTTCAGTAAAGTTGAACTAACTGAATTCAACAAGAGCCTGTGCATCAATATTAGATTATCTGTTTTACAGTGCAAGCACATATCACACCAGTAAGAAGTGAAGGCTACGCACTTATCTTTAAGCATATATTTTACTTGCATTCAGACTCTAGAAATAATACTTCCTATCTGTGTTATTAGGCATCCTTTAAGAAAGTAGGATAACCTAAACGAAAATTTATTTAATGATTCTACTGCAAGAAACTACAGTAAAGCCAAAGCCACAGGTATTTTGTATTACAGTAAACTAGAACAAAACCAACAGATGCAGCACAATCTCTGCCATATACATATAGTAAGTACAAGCAGAATAGTCAAAAATACATTCAACATTAAACCTTCTGATTTTCCTCAACATGCTTTTCTTACTCTCCTCCTCTTTTGCCATCTTTGAAATCCAATGGAGTGACTGGTTTAGGAAAAGTACTGACAACATGCTGAACTTGGTAACTCTTTACACAATAAACTAAGTAAAGGTACAAAGTTAAATAAACTCACCATTTCAGTGGTGTACCTTCATATTCAAACCATATTTCACTAACTTCCTCTTGTCTCATAACTTTCTGAAAGTGTTTCTTTACTTTGTCTGTTACCAGTGTCAAGTAGCTTATCCTTGGCAAAAGCAGCTGAAAAAAAATATTACAGAAGCTTTAAATATTCATAAAATTTACTATATTAATAAAAATCTGTAACAAGTATGCATTTTCATAACCAAAATTCAGTCAGCATTCTCCACACACACACACCCCAAACGTCAGATGTCTGTTAGACAGTTTACTTATTAAAGGTCAATGAAAGGCTATAAAATTATGCTCTCAGAAGATGTATAATAGTAGCATCCAATACAATAACCGACAAAAAAATAGTAAAAAAGTTCTTGATTCTTTTGATGTGGTGCTAGGGAGAAGAGTGGAATTTAATTTCTGCTTTTCTGTATTTAAGCAGGCCAAAGAGCATTTTAAACAATTTTTATATGACCAGATAGGAACATGTTCTAAGTTCTTATTGAATATAATGAGCAACTGTGTAACAGCTATTATTTCAAAATAGAAATTCCTACAAAATTTAAAAAAAAAAAAAAAAAAAAGAGTGAAAACTAGCTGCTTAAAGGTTTGGTTTCCAAGTATGTTTTGTATTACCAATAGCCGGCAATTTCCATTTTCTTTGCACTGGGTTTGCCAATTCAAAATCAGAAAGAAAACCATCAATATTTTATCAGTTGAAAGAAGAAACCTTCTTACAGCTTTCTGATACACTAACTTTTTTTCCTCAAGTGTAATGTTGTGCACTATCCAAAACAGAATGCTGTGTTATTTTTATTTGCAACCCCCTCCCCACCGCTCCCCCCTTTTTTTTTTTAAGTCTCATGTCTAGTAAGAGTGGTTAAGCAGACTGCATCAATCAGACTGATTACTGTATAGCACATTTACTTACGATTTATCAGTCTGTAAGCTTTAACAAACAATGCCTTTCGGTATTCCCAATGAGGAAAGTTTAACATCCCTGTAAACTAACATTTAGCTTTGGAGCCCATTTTAAATGAATGGTATTCATCCTGTAAAGTTAATTTAATTTCCTAATTATTAATAGATGGGTCTAAGGAATAAATAGAAATAAATTGCATTTCTCATATTTAGAGAAACATTTGTTTTCCAGTGTTCCTCACAACCAGTGCTGTTTCTTAAAAAGTTTTCTTTATAGTATATGGATAATGCTAGGCCTTAAGTGAATGTCTATGGCACAGACATCCAAAACTATGTAAGGACATATTAGAAAAACTTGATCTCTGCTGCAACATTCTTCCAGAATCTCTCCAACGATTAGACCACACTTTGATCTATAAATTAGATATTTTGGCCATTATACTAGAATTTATTTACAAATACCAGATTCACAAAGAAGTAAGGAGAGTAAATCAAGAGCAAGTTCTTATGAAGGAGAATGGATTTGTCTTTTTGATAATGCTGCATTAGGTTACTAATCTGCATACATCTGTGAAACAACTAAATTTTAGGATTTATATAAAACTACAAGATTATCAAGACTCACCACTACCACAGTCATCAAGTCAGTTAACACTATCTTTTGTGTACCATATGGTTTTCTTTTTCCATCTGTTGCTCTTATTACCATCATCATATTGTTTCTACCTTCTTTCATAGGAGTCCAATCCAGCAAGGTAATTAAAAACAGCCTTCAGTTTTAAAATGTGAACAATCTCAAATTCGATGAAGTCATGTACACGCTCAAGTCATAATTGTCTGGTACCTCAATGACTTGAATGACAATATAATCTTACCCTTTTTAACATAATTCCACATATCTACACTGATTGTTCTTGAGACAATATAGTCTAGGCTATTCCAATCAACCCCAAATATTTTGGTAACAATTCCATATTATTTCTGTGTGATATTCACAGTTAAAATTAATGCTGGTATATTCTGCTATGAGACCTATCTGGACTGCTACAAAAGCCAGTTTTCAGCATGCTGCATGTGGCACAGCCCTGCAGGAACTGATAAATACATTAGTGTTATTGATTGCAACAGTTTGACATAACCCTTTAAACTGCATAACTAACTTCTCCTGTAAAATACTTCAGTTTGTAGTGTAGAAGAACAACACAGTTTCTATTTCAACACAATTCGAGATCAGAGACTATAACCAAGCAGCAAGTAACTGAATTTAACAGAATGCGGTCAGCACTCCCAATGGGCCTCTGGAGTACAAAACCTAACAGTTAAATCAGGTTAACAGGGACTGCCTGTTTTTCAGAGATGCTGGGCATCTGCAGCACCTACTGAACTTTTTTTTTTTCAGTCTTCCCACCTCTTGTACCTTGCTACAGTCTTTCCCTTCCATGGGAGACATGAAAGGATCCAATGTATTACTTTTCTAGCTTTAATTATTCTAGAGATTTACAATTATACTAAACCTGTTAAGTGAGACTTTTAAAAGCATAGTTTAAAGACATTTTCATTTTGTTACCCCTTTTAATATCCCTTCTCCACCAGTTGCCTGCACTCTGTTAAAGATACCAGTTAACATAAAACATTTTTACTCAAAAAATCTTGTAATTTTTAAAAGCTATTACTGAGTATAGGTACTCAAAAATACTTAGAAAAAAGCGCTTAATGTATTTAACTATATGCTGGGCTTTAGTCAATCTCTCTGACAGCAGAATCATGTTAATTGTTTTATAGAGGCCTCTATGTGCAAACCACAATTCTACACAGCAATCCACCTTCTAGACTATTAGACACTCACAAGCTTCGCCAAGACTTCAGCGATGTGGCAAGGAGCCTTCACAAAGCCGTGTCCACCAGAATGTCACCTCTCCCACAAACACTTTTGCTGCTGACTCCTAAACCAGTCCACGCAGCCAACGAGGCTATACCCTTTCAGCCTTTGATTACCCTACAGCAATACTTCTGGATGCTGGGAATGAAGAGCCCTTGGGTTAGGGCTGTAATACCCAATTAAGAAAAAAACCCCACATGATCATATAAGATATACCAACCGAAGTTAAACACACCCCACTAGGTGAGATTTGCACAATTACCTTTCTTTTTTTGGACAAATAACCTTCTATCAGCAGGCTATGTGCTAACGGTTAGAACATTGCTATGAAAATCAAACACGCCCAACAACGCAAGTAATGTAACAACCTGAATGCAACCTGAATGTAGGACTGATAGATCAGTACACAATATGCTAAAATTACATATAATAAATTAAATGGCCTAGAGTACTTCACGGGCAAATATGCAGACAAGGTAGTATCAATGTTTGTAATGATTAGACTGAGCATGCATTTAGCATAGATTCAATATTTTCTCTTACACTATTTAAACTTAGAATTAACTAATACTAAAGTGCATGATATAGCATATAAGGAATTAAACAGAAGAGGATTCCAGTTTTGATTCAAGTTCTATGGCAACTGGCTCAGTCATGCTGCTCAGCAAAAGAAACCTGAATGAAAAACCCTGCTTTCATTTGAGCTTTGTGGCTCAGAAGGAGCCACGTCCGTCTTGTCCCCTAGAAAGGATGGGCTTGTAAGAAGATTCAAGAGAAGTCTAAAGAGGTCAGCGGGTGAATTTTAAGTGTCAAGACTGAGAAGGATTCCTGATATGTTAAGTGAAGCTGGGAGCCTTTCCTTCCAGCAATCGGTTGCATAAGTTTTCTCCCACTCAGCATACAAACAAAAAGCTGGCATAAACTCCCTCAAAGTAGTCAGACTATATGGTATAAACGCAAGTTTACAACCCACTGGGATCAAATTGCCCATTGCAACAGTAATGAAGACATCACAAACAAATTGCACAGCACTAACAATTAAAAAAATAACATTTAAGAACATGAAAAAAACCTTGAAATTCATATTCACATCTGAATTCTTAAGTCAATGGCCATACCAAATGTAATTATTTAATCCTTAAAAATAAACGGGTACTAGTTCTTCATTAAAAACAAGACACAACAATAATTAACTGCCTTTGATATGATTTCTAGCCTTAGCTTTGAAAGACATTGTGAAAAACATGTACACAATTTACATATGCTCAGCTTAAGCCAGAACAGCTATACAAAACTGATGCGGTGGAGCAAACTAGTAAGATTAGGAGTTCTCCTCATTAAATTAAGAAAACAAAAGTGAATCTCCAGACACATTAGCAGGCAGGATAAATCCTAGTAGGCTAGAACATGCCATCCCCAAAATTACAGAAACTGCAACACCTTCCTTTTGCATATTGTACATTGCTACAGTATTTAATCACAATAACCAGGAATGCTTTCTGTAGAGGTTAAATGAAATGCAAGCAGCTCTTAATGCCTAAGGAAACGCTTGGCATTATCTTTGTCTAGAAAGAGTATCTCTCCAGCTATCTCCACAGGTTTTGTTGCAGAACAAAACTCCACTTTACATGCAAAACAGATTACAAACCAGAAAAAATTCTAAATTTAACAGGAACTGGACTGGTCTGATCACCAATGTACCCAGGATGAAGAAACAAAGCATCCTAACATGGAATAGCTTCACATACGGTCATCTCAATAGAACAACCTGACACGGAGGAAGCTTAAAAGAATGGCCCAGTCAAGCCTAGTCCCTTGGGCTGAGTATCATACCAACGACTGCCTTCTGCTACAACTTTGTTCTTTACATCTGATAAATCTCAGCCAGTGAGTACTCTGCTTCCTATACACATTTTATTTCTAATTGTTTGCATCAAAAGGCAGACAATACACCATTTAAAAATAAAAATCATAATTTTAGGACTAGAGAAAAATCAGTTCAGCCACAAAGGTAGTTCAACCTTACTGGTCCTAATTATGCTTCCAATTCCAAACACAAGCAACTGTAGGAAACACTCCAAAAAACCCAATGTATCCATTTCCAGTGTAACTCTGCAGAAACCTACTTGGTTTGACTACAGGACAGTGCTTTACTTGAGAAGCTTAGTCTTGATGTCACTACTCTTTCCAAAAGATAGACAAGCTCATCTTAAATTAGTTCTGCTACCCCCACGCAGTGCCATAATGCAATACGCACCTACACCACTCCTGTGCTGTGCTAATACATCTAACAAACAAGGGTCTCCTATCACACCACTTGCAACAAACTGAAATCCATCACATGGATTCTAGGTTGCTTTTCTAACCCCGCACCCTCCAGGTCTATCTTCCTTCATCTTCATAAAGCAAGTTCCTCAGAGCAAAAGCATTTTTTCCCCTCTTAACGATGCCAGTATTTCCTTCCCATGCAGCCCTCCCATTTACAGAGGGCAGTCTGGAATACAGAGGTTGTATCTATATTAGCAACTAGTGAGGTGTGAGGAGACATGTAAAGCTGAACAGCTTGTGTCACAGACTGGGAATGTTCATGACACTTTTTTACTACAATTTTAGTTCACTTTTTTCACTTCAGTTTAGCTCCAGTTTGATCCCATACACTATACCCGTTAGCAGCTGAAGCACATCTACTTCAGCTTCACATGAAAATGATTCAGCTTGTGGGCTACAAGACCACTGTGTGATGCAAACCTGGGCACATAAGTGGGAAGGATGAAGACTTGCTTCAAAAATGCATTATAGATCTAAACAAAAACATTAACACAGATGCACTTTGAAACCACAAGAACTAAACCACGATTTAAATTTTGATATTCTACCTTTTACTATTATAAAACCTTGGTCCCTTCAAGAAGCAAAGCTATGTTATCAGCTCCAACATGACCTGAAAAAGGAAGCTAAAATTTTAGAATTGCAATTTCTGAATAACCAGATTTTGCAGAAATAGAGAACTAAGCCTTGAGAATTTCTGTGTACATTTTAAGCAGAATAAATAAAAGAAACGCTACCAGCTTAAAACTAACTCCTTGGCTTAGAAAGTTGGCCACAGCATGAAGATAACATGCTTTTGACACCGATTGTTAAACAGATCAAGACTGCATTTCTCCATACTTAAAATCATACCTTTCATGTAACTTTTAAAATGTTTTTATATATAAGAATTAAAATATATATGTATACATAATACAAAGTCTGAGACTTTTAGATGCTCAGAAGCATTTGGCAATAGGTCGACCACATGAAGTAGAAATACTTCTGTTTTACCAGTGGTGAAACTAAAACACAGAAAGATGAGCACTGCCATCACTGCACAAAAAACATTGATGGTTTATTAGGTTTCAGAAACACACTCAATGCACATGTAAATCAAAAACTGATGACATAAAGATACTGTTAAACACAGGAAAAATTATTTCTGCCCAGTAATATTTTCTAAAAGAGTAGAATAGGATATGACAACACTTAAGATTTCCACATAAAAACTCATAACACAAGATTTTCCTACCAATTACTTGTGACATTTCAAATTTAAGTTTCACTGAATCAGCAAACATTCTCTATCAAGCCAATGTCTACCAGATGCTGAGAGAACGAAAACTGCTAGGTAGACTACAAACAAATACCACATAATTACAAAAGGCACTTCCAGTTTACAACTCAAATACAGCCATCACTCATTTTTATCATCAACTAGCAATCCAGTTCAGGCACTGTACTGTTAAGACATTATAGCTGCTTTTCCTACGTCTGAGCTAGATCTCTCAACACTGCTAGCATTTAAAGAAAAGAAAACTAGCTGAAGTAATCCATGAGCAGAAATACCAAAGCCAGCGTTTGTTACAAGTTTGTGTTGCACAGGTGACTGATCCTCGTGTTTAAGATTACACAAAGCTCTGACTGAAGTTACTTCTGTAGTAAAGTAACATAAAAAATATCTCTTCTTCTGGTCATCATCCAAGAACATACAAAGTCACATAGACCCACCCCCTCTTACCTACTTGTTGACTTTTTCATCATTTTTTAAATATCATAATTATTCATTATAAGTTTCACTGGTGAAAGAAGCTTAAAGTTTTGAACCACTGTGAAAAGAGACAAATCACACAGTATGGCCATACGGTTTACTTTCATAAGGTACCAGGAATAAGAAGAAAAAAATTAGGGTGGTTATTTTTGTTTCCTCAACATTGTAGCACACATGTAAGAATGAAGGAAACTTAACTATGACATTGGACTACCTGTGACTACCCTCATTATACTCACATAGTAAGGTTCAGCTTCCCTTTCAGTTACCTCATCCTGATACAGAGTGAAACAGGTTGGTATTCGTCCAAACCACACATCTCGAAGTACATCTTTGTCATCTGTCATTCTTCCAATGAATAGTGAAGCACATGTAGATCTGTTTACTTCTTCAACTAGAACTGCAATCCCGCTCCCCCCAAAAAGAAACAAGTCAGCAGGACTGCAAATAAAGCACATCTTGTTAAAGGTCATCGTGACTATGCTCCCACAAGCATTAAACGCACCGGTCTGCACAGAGAACGGCATGAGTTAATGCCTCCGCGTTAACGCTTTCCCAACTACAACACAGGGTGGGATGGCGAATAAACGAGCGTTTCCTAAGCCCGCATCACGCCCCAGCCGCAGAGGCAAAGACACCTTTCCCGCTACCGCCCTGCGGCCGCCCCGCAGCTCCCACACCCCTGCGAGGCCCCGGCTTCACCGCGGACCAGCGGCCCCGGACCCAGGGGGAGCCGGCAGAGCCAGCGCCCGCAGCCGAGCGGGACACGCAGCGGTGGGGACGACGAAGCGAGCGGGTCTCCCGCCGGCGGGGCCGCAGGCCGGCCCGGGGAGCTCACCGAGGCCTCAGGACGGGGCCCAGCATCGCCATCGCCCGCCGCCGCGCCGAGACCCGGGGGCCCCCGCCAGCATGCTCAAGGCGGAGGCCGCCCCCCGCGCCCGCGGCAACGGCCCGGCCAGGCCAGGCCCCGCGGTGGCTGCCCGTCTGCCCGTCTCCCTCCCCAGCGGCCGCCCGAGGTGAATCAGCAGCGCACGGCACGGGGCCGAGCCGAGGAGCACCGCGGCGGCAACCCCCGGCGTGCTCTCCCCAGGCAACGGCAAGGCCGGGGGGCGGGCCGCGGCGGCCCCGCCCCAGCCTCAGCCTCAGCCCCGGCCCCGGCCCCAACCCCAACCCCGGTCCCGGCCCGCCGGGGGCGAGCGGCGTCCCGGCCCCGGGCAGCAACGCCGCCGCGGGGGGCGGGAGCCGGCGGGGGAGAAGGAACAGCCGGTACCTCAGTCGCGACCCGCGCCACCTGCCCGCAAGCGGAGCGTGCGGCGCGCCAGGCAGGAACTGAACCGCGGCCCCGCCCCGCCGTGGCCCCGCCCCTCGCGCACGCGCGGTCCGCCGCACAGCTTCCGCCCGGCTCCCGGCGGGCGGTTCCCGGTGCGCCCGCCCCCAGCCGGCGCCGGAAGCCGGAAGCGGGGCGGGGGGGGTGGAGAAGGGCCGGCGGGGGTGGGCTGGGCTGGAGGTCTGCGGGTGGGAAGGGGGCGGAGGGCCTGTGGCTGGGCCCCTCAGGCTGCGGCTCTGCGGCAGCGTGGGTGCCGGGAGGGCGGCGGGAGGGAGTCAGTCCGTCCCGCAGCTGCCCCGCTGCGGGGATGCGGCCGCCCGAGCACCCTGCGTGCGCCGTGGGAGCTGCAGCGGCAGGGCCGGAGGCGGGGGTCGCTGGGCTGCCCGTGTGACCGGCCCTGGGCTCGGGCCCGCTCCTGAGGCGTCGGCGGAGCCGCTCAGGCGATAGGCCGCGCTTCTGCCGGCGCGCGGGAGCCCGTGAGCGTT
Organism: Falco peregrinus; assembly: GCF_023634155.1. Classification (NCBI taxonomy): domain Eukaryota; kingdom Metazoa; phylum Chordata; class Aves; order Falconiformes; family Falconidae; genus Falco; species Falco peregrinus. Next base: position 24,596,496 of record NC_073727.1, read on the forward strand.
AGTGCCGAAAGCCTTGGGTGCTCACGGGGTTAAGCGCTCTTCCGAGTATTTTGAGCACAATCTAACCGCTTAAGGTCTCTCTTCTCTCTTACCCGACTGTTCTCTTTCCCTGTTCTTTATGTGGTATATTTTATACACGATGGTTTTATACCGTGATCACAGGAGGTTGAGGGCATCTCTTCCATTCTGCATCATTTTTTATTGGTCCAACGGGTGCAAGTTCACAGTGAATTCCATCTCTGCGTTTTATAGAACATCTGCATTTCTGTCGCTGTGCGGATCCCCATCTCGCTGTCCTACAAGAGTAGGGGGGAACAGGAAAGGGGCCTTCTCAGGTGGGAGGGAGCATCGTAATTCCAAGATCTGTGTCATAGCTTCCTTGCTAGTATGTGTCACACACCAGCAGTTGTCAAAGCTGGGTTGTTCTGTGGCAAGCCGTACAACTGTAGCAAATGTATTACAACTGGTATTTTGGCAGTTAACGTTTGAAAGAAAACAAAGTGGGTTTTTACCCGATGTGGATGGCGCGCACTGCAATTTCAGTAGCGCGACGTTCTTGCTATGCTGGCTTGTGGCCACCAGATGTCAGACAGTGGCCACCGCTGCTGAAGGCGTCATGAGGAATTCGAGCACTACCGTTACTGCTGACTTTTTGTGGGGTTTACCCAAAGACTGGTATTTTAATGGATTTGTGTGTTGTTTATTCAGCCATAGGATCTGGGGAATTTTGATATGTTTTCAGTGTCATCTGGAAGATTAGAGAAGTCTGAAGAGCTTTTTTTTTTTTTTTTCCAGTTTAAATAATCTTGTCATGATCACCTGTTTTTGATAAAACATAATATTCTGAACACAAGCCCTATTGTGAATTATTAGAAAACCCCCCCACCTTTTTGTTAATGCTCTATAAACAAAAAGTTTAGCTGTGGCACTTCTGTGATTTGGGATATACACAGTGAAACTTTGCCCATCTTCTCCTCAAGGGTTTTTGTGACACATTAATTCAAAAAACAGGTAAACTGGTGTAAACCTGAAGTAAACTTCATATTTGGCATGGTCTACCCCAAAGCATAGGGAAAGACAGCACACAGCACGTGCTATATTGCAAGGGCTTTAGGCTCTCAAGTGAACAGTTCCCTTACGCTCCTAATACTTACACTTGCTTTGGGTACATGTATTGGGCAGCACCTCCAAAGAGCATGCTAATGCTGAGAAGATGGAAGGGGAGGGTTTCCTCCAGAAGAATACTCTGTGCACTCACAACAGTTCAACTAGTGTGGATGGTGTGGAAATTACTGTCTTGCAGACCTGGAATGGCAGAAATTTCTGGATGCTGGAGGAAACTTCCACATAGAACTGCGCAGAACTGATTCCGCAGTTACAAATGCACTGCGGAATGCAGTTACAAATGACCCACAAGCACTGGTCACTGCTACAGGCTTCTCTATGGAATTCTACAAGGAACCCCCTTAATGCTGTTCCAGGTCCATTGAAACTGGTTTGATGACGATGCATTGACTAGTGGAGCTCCTATGAAGTACCAGTTCCACTGCAAGGAAAAGCCCACCCTGCCCTAGTTATAAGCTTTATATATATATTTATTTTTATATATATATATATACACACACATATATAAAAAGTTATAAGACTTACAAACTTTCAGGCGGCTTTGCACATATGGATTTCCCTACAGGAAATCAAGAAGAACCACATGGGGTTTTTTTGCCCTTTCCTCCTATGAGTTCCTCAGAGTTCTTCTATAGGAAAGGATAGTTTCGGTAGTGCTGAAGGGTTTGACTGATCATTGTAGCAGCATCACTAAAGATAATGCCAGCTTGTATTGAAAAAAAAAAATGGCCCAGAAACATCCACTGGCACAACTGCTCCCACTCACTTTTTCTCATGAACAGGAAGAAGTCTGCCGGCACTGCTCTTAGCTGTAATATTGACAGTGTTGTATAAACTGAGGATGTGACACATTTTTGATGCTGCCTGTGCTTACCTCCTGAGCCTTACTTAACCTCTACTGCTACAGCTCTTGAAACACACTGTTGGCCAGCTAGACTGTGTAATCAGAATTCTGTTGATTATTAAGGACAACTACCAAACAGATTAAACATTTATTTTTGCATTATTCTCTCACGTATAGTATAAGGAACATAGACAACCTGACTCGGGCATATGGATTCCACTCCATAGGCTGAAAATCGAACACCATTGAGTGCCCAAGTCTTTTGCTGGATCTAGATACAAGATGCTAAGGAGAGAATAAAACAGGAAGTTATAAAGTGAGATAACTTGCTGTTTAGAGTTATCTTCCTATTTAAACATCATAGTATCTTCCTATTTAAGAATCTGCTGATTAACTGCTGGTGTAGTTAGTGAACTAACTACACTAATGCAGTAATGCACTAATGTATCTTACTAATGCAGTAAGATACACTGTAAACTCTGTGTGAGATTACAGAAACAATAGTTCTATAGACAAATGAGGCTCTGCTTCTGAGATGAGCTTGGCTGTAGATAAATACTGAATACTGAACAAATAAAGTATACCTGAAGTGAATCCCAAGTTTGCTATTAATAGGACTATAAATAATGAATCTGAATTCAAACATGAAAAATAATTGCTAGGATGGAATGTCAAAACAGATACAATAAAAAAGGAATTACCTCCTTTGGCATATTGCTTTCCTCATTGTTATCTAATGCTTCAAGTTGCACCATCACTCAGCAGAATGGACCAATCTAAATTGGAAGGGGAAGAGTTCAACAAACATATTTCCAATTCCAAAGATCCTCAAGCAGTATTCTCCCATTTTAAATGTCATCATCAGACAACACACAGTGAGTCATTGCCTAATGGCACCCGAATTAAAACACCTGTTAGTGACTACATATGGAATGCGAAGATGCTTGTAAAGAACAAGATTGTAATTAAAGATGCATTAATTCTAACAGAAATAAGAGAAATGGAACAGATGGTTTACATATTTGTGGGCAGTTATGTTTTTGTGTAATGGTAGTGGAGATGAAGATTGTAAACAGAGCCACTGTATAATTTATGTTGGAAGGGACCTTTGAAGCCCTTTCCTGACCTCTAGGCCAACACCTCTTCTCAAAGCAGGAGTAGGTACAAAGTTAGATCATGTTGGTGAAGGGAAATAATGCCAACATTCGGTTGCTGAAAAGCTACCTGAAATAAAATGTGAAATATTATTTCCCTCTATATTTTGCTATAACTGGGGTAACTGATATTCATTGCTTTGATCACATGGAACAAATTTAATGCTGCTTACATAGAACTGGTATTTTATGGCACCTACATACATATACACCAAGTAAGGATCACTAATAATAAAGAACCCTGGCAGGTGGACAAAAAATTCCTTTTATTCAGGCCTGGCTCCTCTCTGCACAAAACCCTTACTCGATTAAATCAATGGCAAAATACACAAAGATATGTGAAACTTAACTTACTCTACTGTTACTTTATTAGGAACTGATCAGCAGTCACTACTGATGTTTTGATTTCCCTAATAGTTTTAATAGAAAGCAAAACATATTTTGTTTTAATTTCTTAGCTATTGTATGTAAACAAAAACAGATTGTGAGAATCATGACTGTATACCTTTTAACATGCAACAGTGAGTAAGAGTCAAATGAAACTCATGATGATGCTATTCATATCTAGTTAAACAGTTCATTGTTGCCTACTCACAGTGCAGAATTGATTTGATTAATTACATGAGAAGCTGACTCATTCATCTGAGACCTGTCTGGAAATATTACAAGAAACAAGTACCACATCTGAAGGCACTTAATGTTTTCTCTTACCTGGATATATTTCTCCTTTCATGCCCTCTTCACCTAGTAATACTGGCTTTCTATGACAGGTGAATAGGCTGAAAATATTCTGGACTGTTTTAAAACTCTTTCTTGTCTAAATAACTGAAGTGTGCTGGCAGCTGTCGTAGTTTTCCCTCACAGAGTTAACTGTTTTACTTTGCTGATTTCATATTTTAATTCTAACTTCGAATTCCTACGTCATATTTCAGACTACCAAAATAATCTTTTATTGCTAAAAGAAGTGACTGGACATTAGGAACTCCTAGTTCTAAGTCTGCCACTTACTACCTTGAACAAAATGTCTTGTGTTTGCTACTTTGTCATAGCCTCATTAAGACATCTTGGTCTTACTAAGGAGGGTGGGAAATACTGTCTTTAAAAATACCAGAACATGTATGTATGGAGATTTCTTATGAAAATAGATCAGAAGTTTTCTTTTAAAATATATTAATAGTGCCAAGAGCCATTTGTTCACTTAGCTATATTTTCAACCCTCTGCATGTTAACTAAGTAATACTTATTCTGTCAAGTATTATCACTTATCAAAGATGAATGTCTAGTATTCAAAAGGCATTAGGACAATGATTCCCAATTATTCCCATTTTTTCTGTGGGGAATACTGACAGAAAGGTTAATGGCTTTGTCAGTACTATCTTGGTATGTGACAGGATTGGCTCCATCTATGTATGATACATAAATTTAGCTATTTATGACTGAGGATTCCACTTAGTGCTGAATCCTAGCATGGCCAGGAAGTAAAACAGAAATATAAGGAGGATAATTTAATAATCCTGTGCTATTTGGCTATTGGAACAGCCTTTAGGCAAGAAGACGTGTCACCTGTAATCTGAATGGAAACCTCTTGTTAATGCTGTTGGGATGTCAGCTTCTGAGACAAGGGCAGTCCTGTTCTCAGTACAAGAAGACACTAAGCACCCATGTGTCACTCGGTACTCAGGAACTGCCAGAACTGAAACTAGCATTAACTCCTGTCTATCAACAAGTAATCTTTTATACTTTGGTAAGAAGACTTCTTGCTGTACAGCTTTATATTAAAATTCTTTCAATAAAGCTGCAAAGGAGTCTCTGCTCCAGTGCCTGGAGGATCTCCTCCCCCTCCTCCACTGACCTTGGTGTCTGCAAGGTTTTTTCTCTCACATATTCTTATAGCTCTCTTATGACTGCTGCTATTGTGCGTTTCTTTCCCCTCCTTCTTAAATACACTATCCCAGAGGCACTACCACCATCACTAATGGGCTTGGCCTTGGCCAGCGGTGGGTCTGTCTTGGAGCTGGTTCGCATTGTCTCCATGAGACACAGGGGAATCTTCTAGCAGCCTCTCACATAAGCCATGCCTGTAGCTCCCCCACTACCAAAACCTTACCATGCAAGCCGAATACAACCTTGAACCATTAACCACTACTCTCTGAGCCCAGCAGTCCAGCCAGTTTTTCACCCACCTTGCAGTATACTCATCCAGTCCACATGTCCTCAGTTTAGCTACTAGTATACTATGAAAGACTGTGTTGAAAGTCTTGCTTCAGATAAGCTGTATCTGTTATTCTCATTTCATCCACAGAGCCAGCCATTTCATCACAGAAGGCATCAGGTTGGTCAAGGATGATTTAACCTTGATAAATATGCTGTCTGATTCCAGCTGTCCTTCTCTCCTCTATGTGCCTGAAATGGAAAGGACTTGTTCTTTCATTTTCCCAGGAGCTGAAGAGGTTGTAGGTCTTCCTTCCTGGCTTTTTGAAATACTGACGTAATATTTGCCTTTTATGAGCAACTGGGGAGCTCCCCTGGTTGCCACAGCCTTTCAAAGACGCTAAAGAGGAGCCTGATGAAGCCACCTCAACTTCCCTGGATGCATCTCATCTGGTCCCATGTCCAGAATTACTTAAATCCTACCTAACTTGATACTTCTGTACAGCGTGTAGTACCTCATTTCCCCCAGTTTGCTACTAGGCACAGAGAACTGGCCTTGCCAGTAAAAACTAGGCAAAAAAGCTATGTAGTTTGTCACTAGGTCCTTTCTAGCCTGCCTGCAGCAAATGTACATTTTCCTTCACCTTTCTTTCAAGGCTGTTTCCCTGTAGAAGCCCTTCTTATTGCCCTCTGCACTCCTTGGTGTTTTCAACTTCAGCTGTGTGTGGCTTCCCTAATTAAACTCTTGCATGCCTGGGTGATGCTGACAGATTTCCTGGTACCCTCTCCCTGCTTCCACTTTCTGCATACTTCCTTTCTGTGTCTGAGCTCAGCTAGAAATTCTCTCTTCAGCCAACCTGACCTCCTGCCATATCTGCCCATCTTCTTGTGCAATCACAATGGGCCATTCTTGTCCTTCAAGGAGATTTTATTTGGAGATCAACTCTAATGGGATTTTTTTCTTTCTTGGCTCCCCGGAGATTCCTGCCTACCTGTTCCCTGACCAAGCTGAAGTCCACTCTCCTGAAGTCCGGGTCTTTACTTCGCTACGTACCTTCCTCACTTCTGTTAGCTTCTTAAATTCAACCTGTTTCTCTACTTCATTTTAGGCTTTGAGCTCCATACTCTGATGAACCTGCTTAAAAGCCTTTCCCAACAGATTATCAAGAGTTGGGAAATTGGGAAAGATGCTCTTGCCTCTCTTTCTCATGCTGGTGCCATCACTCCCCACCAATTCTTGCTCCCAGAAGGCAATCCATGGGCACAGAAGCCAAAGACCCTGCCTGTGATGCCAGCCACACTCGCTTTGATCTGCAAGATACATCCTCTCCTACCGAGCCTATTTCCTTGACTGTTAGGATCAAAAAGGAACATCACTTTGGCCCCTTTACCACAGCTTAGAGCACAGCAATCATCTTTGATCTGCTCAAGGTCTCTTTTGACAGCAAGACTCATGGCCAGCAGGGTGAGCAGAAACAGTAATAGTGCAAAGACAGTAATAGATAGTAGTAGTCCAAATACCCCATCAATCCTTCTGTGGTGTCCCATGTCCAGGGCCCAGGGCAAGCAATCAGCTTCCCGACAGCAGGTGGGTACTCTAGCTCCTAGAGAAGGGAGTCTCAGCCACTGCTACCCATCACTTCATCCTTATGGTGCTGGTTCTAGCCAGTTTGGGATTTTCATTGGATGCCTCTGGAATTCCCCATGAACTTCTCTGATTTTAGCTATCTCCCAAAACTTTCTATCCCACATAAATTTTACTGTCTTGCTACATATCACAGCTCATCAATGAATACTTAAATAAGAACAATCTTATTACAGATGTTTCGGAAGTCCATTGCTTGTTTCAGCTCATATTGATTCTTCTTACTCTTTATGTTGGTCTACGACAACTCTTTTCTCTCTCAACCCATAAGTATATAGTTTCCTTGATAACATATTGGGAAGGGCATGGTTATAAAGGCTGAATAAATTTCAGCTTACTCATTCTGCTTCATCTACTTTTTTGTAGACCAGCTAGCAGATAACTCCCTAATTATTGTTTATTGGTGGTAGAAATCCATTGACCTGCATTCTCACAGTCACTCTGTGTGCTTGTTTTAAATATTACATTCTTATTCTCTGTGATAGCAACTGATTATCATGGGAAAAGCAAATGCTGATGAACAGCTCTGCCATTTGGTGCTTCTACTCCTTGGGATTCCCAGTAACTGGTTTGCTTCATTAGGCTGTTTCAACACCTCTTTTGGATAACTTTTTGTGGGATGGTGTAAGGTTTAGATTCATCTCAGAAGAGGACAGAGCTGATGGCTGCATAGAGCAGTGCTGGCTGACGGTTTCACAGGGTCTTCACACAGATAAAAGGGTTTGTAAAATACAGGAGATAGGAGGAAGAAGTGACTGCTAGACATAACTATGAACAGACAGTTTCAATTTCCTAGTAATGCTCCTGCATTATCTGCAGATATGTAAGAACAGTTATGCTCTTAATTATACCTGGTTAGCTTAATACTTAATTTCAGATTCTTTAGCACCTAAATAGGTTACAGAACACTGGATAGCTCTTGGATTTGTCACAGGACACTCATATCCCATAGCAATTTAATCAGCTGTGCTTACGCTTCAGTCTTTAGCATGTTGGTTTTAGACTGTAAATTGCTAAAGATAGACACCTGCCTTCCTGCATGCTTGTACGTCTCCCAGCTCATCTGTTAGTCAGTATAAATAATAATAAATAACCAATATTTGTGTATTTAATTTCCAGGGCTAGTGATTAAGTAAGGTACTTGGAAACTCTATAAAAAAATTAGTGGTAGTTTCTGCTTTCCTTCTTAAAAGCTAAGAGTGAAAGATCCTATCCTAACTTCAGCCATGCTGGATGATAGATTTCTGTGAGAATATGATGAAAATACAATAAAATGGCATTGCTGATTTAGTCAAACTTAAATTAAAAACTATTCTTTAAGATGAAATGTTTTCAAATTAATTTCAACCTAGAAAATAATTAAAATTTAGATCAGGATGCAAAATAAGAACATCAGATATAGCTTAGCTTTTAGGCAACCATAAAAGCATAGCAGTACTATGGACACTAGTGGAAAACTGGAAAGCAAGAGAAACAAAGCCATAAAATATTAACCTGGAAATATATACACTTCAGCAAAGCTATACCTACCCAGGAAAACATAAGCACATCTTGATATTAAGCAGTAAATTAACAATTTGCCAGTATTATATTCCTAATGCCTCATTATTATGTTAATTTTGGTATTTTTTAATGGAATTGATTTATGGTATTATTAGTATACCTTTAAATTGTGACTACAGGAGAGCAGTGATAGAATTTCCCCCCCCCCCCCCCCCCCCCCCAATGGAACTCCAGAGGAGCCTGGAGCTCCCAGTTGACAGAGCAGCACAATGCTGCCAATCAATGGCATTCTGCCCTCGTGAGAAGCAGCATCTCCCACCTCCCACTCAGTTTCTGTCAGTCTACAGAACCACCAGCATGGGAAGGAACAAAAAAATCACCACAGTGTGGAATGTTCTTTCATCTGAGTAGCATCTACAGCATTTGTTTCAGTCATTATAGAGTCTGTTTTCTCATAAGTATTTTATTTTCCCCTGTTGCAGTTTCAGGAAGGAAAAAACTACTTACTGAAAAACCTCAGACACCAAACAAATGCTACAGTGAACCAATGTTGACATTAAGGGAACTGGTATGAAAAACATAGCGTACATATAGTGTTTATGATATTTTAGTGTTCAGCTTGAGACCAGGCACAGAATCTTTATGTAAACTCTTTATGCAAATTGGCAGGTCCAAAGATTGAAAGCTTTGAAGAAACTATGAGAAGAAAAATGTACAGAGGAAACATTCATCTTTTACAGGGGTGCAGAAGAACACAGTACTTGGATACTCAGAGTGAGACAGAAGTAGATTGTAGGTATTTTCCTGACTTTGTACTGACACTGCACTTCAATAAAAAGTAGTTATCATTAAAAGAAAAGTAACATTGAGTCGTCATTAACAGCATGAGAAAAGTACTTAGCAGGTAACAGAGAAGGAAACCCCTGAAAGAAAGTTTTCTGTGGGACAGGTTTTTTTTTCTGTGAACTGATTGGAGAAGAGATAAAAACTACTACCGCAGTTGTATTAGCAAGAATAAAAGTGATGTCCTACACTGGGAACTCCTGAACATTTCATAACTGAAATCTGTTTGGCTATCTGCCTGGACTCATGGGCTGCACCTAGTTGGCACTGAAATCAAATAAAGCACTCTGACTGTTAGCATCATGATGGGAGTATTATGTGTAGGTAGTAATGAATGCAGAAGTAGTTTACTTCTACATTTTAGAAAGCTGGGATGGCTCTGGATAGCACTGTAAAACTCCATGCTATAGTTAAAGATCCCATGCTATACCTTGGCCATGTTGTGGGACACTTTTAATGGGTAAGCACTGAAGTCATAGAACCCCATGAACTACATACATGACTGACTGTTTTCTTCCCTTGAGCTGTAGGATTCTAATGCAAAAGCCTCTTTAAAGGCCCAAAGATGGGTTGCAGGACTCTTCTTTGAATAGCTGACAGGAGGTGTGTGGGTAGCAGGAGGGTCTATATAACACCTTCCATCTATGTGAATATATATGCAACTCAAAGGCTCAGATAAATTTTTTGCGTTTTACAGCAACAATAAGAATAAGAAACCATGCTAATATTGAATAATTGAATGTGCTAATTTCCCATTACAAAATCTATCCACTCCTATCTGCTGTGGACTACTCAGTTTAAGGAATAAAAATCTTTTTAGAATATCAATGGGTTCAGCAGAACTATCAATGAATAACCAGATTACAAGTTAAGCCAAAGCTATCAGAATGAAGGTGAAATCTTGACCCTGACAAGGGTCACATGTTTTTTACTTGATCTGATCAGTTACTAGCACCTAAAAGATAGGCATTACATGTTTTCAACAGGGGTACCAGCTCACAGATGGAGTTAAATGCCAAAGATGCCCAAATTGGACCATGATGGGAACAAGATACCTCAAAATGAGACCAAAATCATCCAACGCACAAAGCTAAAGTACTGCCTGAAGTAATCATGCAGTGTGTACAAGAAAGAAATTCAGAGCATGAGGTTATGTAAATTCATCCCCACTCCAAAACGTCCCTCAGAGCCTGAGGTGCCTCCATCTACTTCAGCTCCAGCGCCTGCCTGCTCACCTGTGTGCCTCCCCAGGCAACCCAGCCATACGGCCGCCAGACAGGCCAGGGTAAATCATGGCAACTGGCACGCCAATAACGTTGACTAAGTGAATATTGCCCTTTGAGCCTGACTGGTGTTTTGCCCCACCTAGCAGGTACGTAAGGCAAACCCACAAATTCTTCTTGGCTTCCAAATGTACTTCTTGGTTGAAACTGAAATCCCTGGCTCTTGCTTCCAGATTCCTTAATCCTAGTCTCATTCAGTCTCTGTTTGCTGTTTTTCCAACGTCCCTCCCTGTGACATGGACTTGCTGACCTTTATAGGGTTTGCCCTGCTATTTGCTCGAAGGGCCTCCTGGCTTCTCTGGCTTCCTACCTATTGCTGTGGCTACAGTTCTGGCTGGCACATTCCTGAGCTAATTTAGCTCCTAGCCTCGGCTTTCCCTGGTCGTAATACTTAGTTGCATTTTCCATTTTTGATTTCAGGCTGTCTTTAACCACCACGAATGATCACCTACATCCTGGCCATGTCTGATAATATACTGAGGACATGTATTTATGCCTTTTCTTTCAAGGCATGGAGTGGGACTCATTCCTTCTTTTTTCAGGTATAGCCAGGGAACCTCTAGTCTTGTTGGGCCAGAAAAGAACCATTAGTGGTGATATGACTGTGAGGTAGAACATCCCCTTGTACGCAGGATCTTCCTGAATTAAGGCTACCATTTCTATTACTATTTCTACATTGCAGCTTGAACTGTGGGGAAAAAATGGAAGCCAGTGCAACATTTTATATAAACCCTGCTATTAGTATGTGTGTTAAACAAGACCCAAATACGCCAACCACAGGGAGTCCCAGGGGAGATTTAGGCCAAGCAATACCCAGGTTTTAGCTGCTTGTCAGACTTGGGCAAGAAGCAGGCACCCAGCACTCAGTCCTGTGAAAACTGAGCCAGTTCTGGGCATGTGGAAAGGTGAATCCCTAAGTACCTGGGACACTTCCAAGAGAAACAGGGAGGCACTCCTGGAATTTAGGTGCCTGTAGGGTTAGGTGTCAAATTAATGTGGGATTTCAGGACCATAGTTTGGATCTCACATGCTTTATGTGGGACACAGGCAAGATTTTGGCCCCTGCATACTTTATTTCTCTTTTATCACCAGCTCTAAAGTGTGGGAATCCAAACCACTCTTCCTACATTCTGACACTGAATTACCTGAATCCCTAATTTTGCATGCATGTACTTTCTGGAGGAAATGTCAAACCTCTGTTGTATTGGAAAGGAAAATAAAGTATTTGGGGTCAAAGTTGATGATAGTCCATTCCTATTTTTCTATTATTTTCTTAGGGGCTTTAGATTGTCTTTTTCACATATATTGTGCCATCTATTGGACGTTAGAAGGGTGTTTGAAACAATAAAAAGGGAGGATCAATGATTTGAGTAAATAGCGTTATCTCAGCTTGTGTGTTATTTAGTTTCTGTAACAGCTTTACAAACGTTGAGTCTATATTTGTCTGATTCTCATCGTAATTCCAAAATTTGTGTTTTTCTGTTTCTTTCTGTAAATCTCGCATACAGCGTGCAGTCAAGCTATGGTGATATTGAATAGGATAAAGTCATTCCAGATACCAAATCATCTTCTTTTTCACCATGTTGGAATGAAACCAAACAGGAGAAGGATAATTTGTTGCATAATATCTTTCTATGATATGAATTACTACAAACGGTTGCAAAATTGTGTTGGTTCAGATAAAAGCTAGACTGACTTGTTCTGTTGCATGTGTCAGGACTACTGACATAAACACAATCATCATTTAAAGTTTCCTAAATTACTGGCTAATTCTAGTGAATTTCTACCTTAACTAATGAAATTAAAAATGCCTTTCCTCAAAGAAGAGGTCCAAATCTTCTAAATAAGCCTAAGAACAAGTACTGCAACAAGTACTGAGCCTCCACAAATCTCTTTGGTTCAAGATCACATGTTGTTCTGCTACCACCATATTTAACACCCAGACTTTAATTCTGGCCAAAGTTGGAACAAGTATTATCAACCAAATCCCCTTCACCTGCTTTAGTGTAACAGGATATCGTAGTGTATGTTAGCACTGAAGTACAAATGCTGGATGCCTCAAAGCTGGTGTTGCATGCTTAGTTCTTACACATGTCACTCCAGAGAGATACTTAACTCTGCATGTTTTTTAGGTACTTCATGATGCTAATGCTGATCCAGACCCTGCCAAAATAATCTAAAAGGATTTGAAAAGATGCATGCCTTGCACTTCTCCTTTCTTCTGTTCTATGATTTAAACTGTATGTTTTCAGGCCATGCGTGTCTTTTTTTGGTGTGAAATGAAGTAGCACAGATCTGCTGACTGTACCCTTGGCTGTCTGGCCTGCCGAAAATTGTGGGTACCTAGTGGGTATAGTGGCAGTGAGAGGAGACACAGGGACTGCAGTGGCCCAGACTCCTCTCTCCCCGGTGCTGTTTAGCTGAAGTGGCTCACCAACACCAATTTATTCACCTGTGTTCTGGCACAACAGAACCCCCATTTATAACGGAGACCTAAATGGAAATGTAGTATACATACTTAGTAATATGTTTATCTGTCTTCTTCAGTGGTGAATGGCATAAAATCCCATGGTTATGCCAGTTGTGGATCTCTAGCCAAGGAAATAGAAAAGAGTAATTTTAGGCTAAAATAAGAGAAGAGGTATAGCTATTTGGATCTTTACAGTTTACAGCCAGTGTCCACAAATCCTATCTAGGCACAGGAAACAGGACTTCCTGCTTTGTTCATGGCCATCCGTCAAGGACAGCATGCTACCTGTCATCAGGTCTCCTGTCTCTGACCTTGGAGATACCTGAAACCCAACTGGACATCATCCTGAGTAACCTGTGCTTGCTGACCCTGCTTGAGACAGGGGGGTGTGCTAGCCAACTTTCAGAGGCCCCTTTCCACCTCAACTATTTGGTGATCCTATGGTTTCCATGGTTATATATATTGCTTTACTGAAACTGACCTTTTTTTTTCTTGATCCCTTATGCATTTTATGAGGGTAAAACTGTCTGCCTCTCTAGTTCTGCCCAATTTTGTTGTGACACATATTGAATTTTGGGAATAATTACTTTCTTTGTAGGTCAACCTGTTTAGCTAATCACTAGCCAAGCAAATTACACACCACTCAGGAAAATAACTGAATTTGCCCCCCAAACAGGTGTACATATTGCTTTGGGTAAAACAGTAGTATAGGTAGGGCTAAGCTGCCCGTCTGTATTTTGTCTTCCCCTGCCTACCTCACATCCTTGTCCTCCTGATGTAAAAACCCCAGCATTAATTTAGGTCCATCGGTTTATATAGAGTTTGTCAATTATTGGCTGACCATGACTGTTTCGTAACAGTGAACTTGAAGTTTTTCCAGCAATACAGACTGCCAATATTTTTATTATCTCAGGTTAGCATTTTCAGCAGACAGTTATAACCTCCATGTCCCATCAGTAGCAAGCAAAATCAGAACTAAAAAAACCCAACCAAACCGCATCCTAAAAGCTCCTTACAGCAGAGGAGCGGATGCTTGCCAGCCACCGTTTAGGACACGCCGGCATCCGTCAGCGCAGAGCAGTAAGGCTCCCAAGGAAAGCTGAAGAGGACCTCAAGGTCGTTTCAGAGAAGATCCTGGAAGCACCGAGGGACGCGGGGACCACCCCGCCAGGGGGGCTGGTGCCGGTGGGACCCGCCGCGATCCCGCCCGTTGCAAGCGGGCCGGAGGCGCGCGCCCGGCCGGCCCCTTTCCCGCGCGAGCGGCGCTGCCTCCCCGCGCGCAGCGAGCCGGCAGGACGGCCCGAGCCGATTTATTCGCAGGGATAAGCAGCTAATTAATTAACGTCGCGGGCACCGGGACAAAAAGCAGCGCTGCGAGGTTCGGAGCGTGCTGGCTCCGAGGCCGCGGGGGGACGCGCAGCCCCCGGCGCTGCCCTTGCGCGGGGCGGGCGGGCGCGCAGTCCCTCCCCGCTCCTTGCACAAGTGTCGGGGCGCGGGGCTCACCTGAGGGCGAGCAGAAAACAACAACAAGATAATGGCCCCTAATGCGCACCCTGGGCACGGATCACACGCGGGCCGCTCCCTTCCTGTGCGACCGGCGGGGAGCTGCCGCGCCGCGGCTCCTTCGGCGGGGAGGGACCGACGCGTCCGGCGGTGGGCAGGGAGGGAGGGAGGGAATCGCCTTATTAAACGCATACAGCGAGGCGGGCGGCTGCCACCGCCGCCTCGTCCATGCCCGCGGACTGCCCGCAAGCGCCGGGAGCGCCGCGCTCCCCCCGCTGCCGCTCCTGCCCCGGCTGCCGGCGGGCAGGCACCGCCGATCCGCACGACCCCGCCGCCCGTCGCGGCGGCACGGAGCCCCGCATGGCGCGGCGCGGCCGCTTCCAGCGCCTCTTCGGCCGCAGCGAGTCGGAGGACTCGGACCCCGAGGGGGCGGCCACGGCCCCCCGCCGCCGCCCCTCCGCCGCCGCGCCCAAGCGGCGCCCCGCGTTCCCCCACTGGCGCCCGAAGAGGAAAGAGCAGCACCCCCGCGCCGCCGCGCCCGCCTGGACCCCGCCGCCCGCCTCGCCCCCCGGCTCCCCGGCCCCGCGGTAAGCGCCACCGCCGCGACCCCTCCCCGCGGGCGGCGGGGGAGCGGGCGGGGGCCGGGGGGCCGGGGGGCCGGGGCCGGCGGGCGGGCAGCGCGGCAGCCGGGGCTTCCCCTGGCGGGGGCGGCAGCGGGGCTGCGCGTTCCGCGCTGGCCGTGGCGTGCGGCCGGGCGGTGCTGGCCAGCAGCAGCGCCTGGGTGAACGAGTAACAGTCACCCCGTGCCCGGAGCAGGGGGAGGCTGCCCGGGCCAAACCAGCCGCCTGAGTAGCTTTTACTCTGCCCCGGCGGTGGGCTTGCTCAGTGCTCGCTTCTCCTGGACGTAGTGAAGGAGGGCGGGACGAGGGAAGGGCTTGACGCCGCTCTCCTGCACAGCTCGCCGTAGCCGTCGCTCCCCGGCGCGGTTCGAGGTCTCCCATGAGCAATGACCATTTGATGCACGCTGTCGTACAAATCCTTGAGGACACGGGTGTTCCTCGGGGGCTGTTAGGGCCGGTGGCAGCTCGGTGAGACGCCGGGGCTGCCGAGCAGCAGGGCCTTGCGACGTGAAGGTGGTTCAGCAGGGTATTGTGAACTGGGGGTCACGGCAGGAATGGGTTGGGTTAGTGCTGCTCACATTTGAACAGCAAGACCAAGGCTACGAGATGTCACAGCTACTTGGATTTAAATAAAAAGAAAAAAGTTGTAAGTTATTGGTCTTTCAGGTGTTTGGTCAGACTGAGAAATATGTCAGTTACAGAAGGTGGTCCACTGTGGTTTTTTTAATATATATAATATGTATATATAAAATAAAGTATATAGAAAATGCTAGTACTTGCCTAAAAATAGACACAATGTAGATGTATGGACTTGACTAAAGTATAGTCTAATGATGTTTGCATTTGGTTTTGAAATGTATTATCAAAAACTTTAAACACCAACATCTTTTACAAAAGAAAAAAAAAAAGACCTTACATTTACATATTTACAAGAAAAAGAAAATCTGCTTTTCAGAACTGTTAAACAAGAAATTGATGTGTTTCACACTGCTGTTGAGTTGCCAGGCTCAGGGTGATGCTGCAGGTGACCTCAACCAGGAACAGACCCCTCTTCTGCATTCCAAAAGCCAGATAAAACAGAAGGGGATCATAGCATAGCTCAGGGTGGGCGGGAGCCCCAAGCATGGTCAGCTCTGAGTTCAGACCCCGGCTGCTCAGGACTGTGTCCAGTTGAATTTTGGAGTCTTCCAGGACAGAGAGTGCACAACAACTCTGGTCAAGGTGCGTCACTGCCTATGTGCGAGAAAGTTTCTCCCGGTACAAGGTTGGAACATCTCTTCTTTCAATTTATGGCCTCTGCTGCTCCTGCGAAACACTACTGAAGAGCCTCTTGGCTCTTCTTGGTGACCCTCACATGGATATTGGAAGGCAGATGATGGGTCCTCTCTGGGGTCACCTCTTCCGTGGGCTGAACCAACCCCATTCCCCCAGCCTCTCATCTCAGGGGACAAGCACCAGCCCCTGCGCATCTCAGGGCCCTGGGCTCAACTTGCTTCAGTTTATCAACATCAGTTTTGTGTTGAGGGGGCCTGAAATTGAACAGAGTATCTAGATGTGGCCAAATGAATGGCAAGAAAAGTGGAATAAGTCTTTAGGTGTGAATTCTTTTTTCTTTGAGATGCCTTACTAGGTCTACACTGCTAAACCAAAACAGAAATGCTGTGTGAGATTCAGGGTTCAGTTCTTACACCTGAAAAAAATTGGAGGATGTTTTTACTGCATACATTTATTACCAAGTTCTGCCCCTAAAAATGCAAGTGAAGTCTAATAATTGCAAGGCTTCTGAAATGACAGGGTTGTAACTCTTGTTACAAAATACTTTTTTTTTTGCTTCTTGGTCAGGGAGCCAATCCTTCTGCTATTGATACAGGTTGGGCTTGGGCTTTGGCACGTGGAAGTACACATGTATGTCACCATCATTAACTGCAGTTGGTCATCTTCAGAGATCATAAACGTCTCTTGTTTCTGTACCCTTCTACCACCCTCATTTAAAAAAAAAGGAATAAACTAAGCCTTTAATATACAGTCAAAACCACTCAATGCATTTTTGTGATATGTTGGTAGACTATGGTAGCATTTCTCAAAAGACATTGTAGTATTTTATTGTTATTACATGAATGGTAGGCTGTAATGCATGGTTGCAAGAATGCTGTATAGGCCAAATAAAAGTATAGTTTTAACAGTGATGATTTTGAAAATTTGAGACACTTAATAAGTGGCTGTGGCTTTTGCTATGTCAGAGACATGGTTTTGCACATAACCAGCATGACAGCTGGCAGTTTGAAGACACCTATTTATATGATAGTCCAGTTTAAAAAATATCTGATGAGCTGTTCTGCTATTCTTATTTTTTCGGGTAGCCGATACTTTTCGTTGCTGTTAGTTACTTATCTTGAAGAGCAGTAGCCAATATGGCATAAAAAAAAGAAATATCTTACCATAAAAACCAAACAAGCAGCCCAAGTCCTTTAGACTTGAGGCTGCAAGTATGCATTGTGCTGTCTTGATGAAGTTTGTGTTGTATTGTTTGTGTTCATGGGTGTCTGGGTTAAATCAGGGAAGCCAGCCTGGTCTCTTTTTTCCAGCAAAAGCTTGTAGAATCTCTTTCCCAGAGATAATAGCTACAGTGTGGAGCCTCTACACAGAAGAAGGTGCAGTGAAAGAGAAGAATGAAAAAGAATGGTAATTGTCACTATGCCATAGAAAACTGCACCTCATTAAGAAATCAATTTTTACTTGATCCCTTGGAAGTCATGTCCCTACAAAGTTGTCATGTCTTGGACACTTAATGATCTCCACCCAAGGGCAACTTTAAAAATTAAGATGATGACTTGGATTTGAACTTTGAAGCAGGAAGTTGACTACAGGAGGACAAAGAAAACTGTCTGTCTTTGAGGTGTGATTGTTTAGCAGTCTTTCTCACAATGTGTGCTACTCTGTGAATCTGGAGCTTTTGGTATTTGATGGTCAACACCAGACAAGTTACTTCAGTCCAGTTATGAGCTGGCTAACACATAAATGACAGTAGCTAGATCCTTGCCCAGAGAGTGGCAATGTAATCACCATGAAAAAAGAGGACATTATTGCTGCTTATTACTTCCTCAGTTTCAAGAAACACTGATAATTTGGTGTTCTCCTTGTTATTGAGCATACTAGGACTGCTACCATCAGCAACACTTCTTGTTTTTACTACTTTCCTTTCCCCCGATTCCCCTGATTAAATTCAACTCAGTTTGACCTCATCAACACACTAAATACATGAAGGCAAAGAAACCTGTGTGAACTTAGTCTACAGCGATTTGGCAGGGAAACAAAAAAGAATTAGGGTTCAGTAATAACATAAAAATAAGCAAAGGGAAACAGCATTAGGCTACATCCAAGGAAAGGTGGACTGTGGAATAATTTACCTTATCTCAGAGAGAAACATGCACGTTCAGATGTGTTGAATGTGAAGAAATGCTGTGTTGTGAGTGGAGAAAGTGGAGATGAGACCAAGATCAGATACCTCTTCCTTACTTTCATAGTCTTTGAGTTGCTCTTCTTTGACTTCTGTATTAGAAGAGTTGAAGGAGCCGTGCTTCACAGCCCATGTGTAACATCACACTTCACAGAAAGATGAAGAATAAATGTTTTACCCTGTGAAAAACAGAGCTTATAATAGTATAATAATATAGAACATCAGTAGCTTGATTGGCAAGAACAAAACGTAGAAAAGTCATGCCATCGGTTGTGTTAAATAGTAAAACCCAAACACTTAATTCAGCGTACTTATGTGTGTAACTTGACATTTGTGCATCATTTGGTTGAAAGAAAAAATGGATTTGTTCACCAGTGTTCTTTGCAAGATTGAATGTGGATGTGTAGAAGTGTTCCTGGTTGCACTTGCTTTATGGGAGGTGGAAAAGGGTAATTATGTTTGCAGTATAATTCTTGGTACTCTGTAATGGAAGCATAATGCCTTAGGAATAAAGATTTATGATGTTAATTTTGTTTTATAGAGGAAAGAAGTTCTCTTAAACTATCATGGTTGAATAATTAACTGCAGAATTTTTTTTCTCAACTTTTATCTGCACTGTGACCTAACGAGGAAATCAGTGCTTATTAAAAACAAGATGTTTCTAGAAAGGTACTAAGGTAAGAGGAATGGCATGCTAAAGCATTCACCTACTTTGTTTGCATTCTTAAGAAGTAAAAAATACCGTCCTGTGAAAACCTACATAATGACATCTGTACCATGAAAGTAACAGTCTGTCTCTCCTGCATGAGTTTAACATCAGCTGCTGTTTCTGTGTTGCTGATTTTGCAGGTTTGGTGGCTGTGAAAACATCAGTGTGAGGAGCACTTTCCTTTTTGTTTTGTCCTTTTAAAGATCAAATTACAGTCTGAAAAATCTGAACCAGTAAGACTGCTGGTGCCTTCCTGATCAGCCTGCTTGGATGCCAGTGGAAGGCTAGGTCATGGTGGAGAAGAGTGAGATCCCATTCCTGACTTTTGTGGTGCAGAAGAATTGCTGTCTTTCTTTATTCATGCCTTTTTGCTTAAATTAGAAAAAATGATCTTAAAACATAAAGGGAGTCAATGGGCTCATGCCATTCACAGTCAAGGAGTTTTTTGTTGGGCTGTTGGGTTGTTTTTTTTGGTACTTCTACCTTTGTTGCATGTTTATTTTGGAGAGATGAATGGGTGTATCTGATCCATAGTAGTGCTGAGTACCAGTGATGTGATAGGAGTTCAGTACTGAATAGTCAAATGCCTATTAAAAAAAGGACTGTTGAGAAAAAGCAGGTTCTAGCCTACTCGAACTAGGTGCCAGTCTTGACAACTTTGATTTTAGTGTGTCAGATCCACACTTCGAAACGGTTACAAATAAAAATATAAAGGTGTTTTGAGGAATTATTGTTATAAAACACCATTGTGGAAACCACCCAGGAAGGTGCACAAACAAAAAGTTTGTCCTGAATGCAGGTACATACAGTTAGCATTTAATAATGCATGGAGTGCTAAAAACAATATTAAATATTGAATGCATACCAGTTCAGCAATTACCATTTGTCTAAAACTGAGAACAGCGGTTTTCACTCTCTACTTTTTCTTAACATTGCTATCTCTTCTTTTTTCTACTTGTCATGTTCCCTTGTTCCTACAGCCCCTTGTCCCATTTTTCCCTCTATTTTCACCCTCTGGAGGTTTGCATCAAGCAGTTCAGCCTTCATTCTCTAGTGGGCTCTTGCTTACATGGAGCAAACAGAAGAGTGATGCGTTACTGTACCTGTGAAGGCCTGAGGGCATAGGCAGGATAACATTTGTAGATAGAAATTAATATTTGTTATTGAAACGGTGATTATAATTAGTTTGACGTCATATACAAGTACAAGATGGGATCCATGTCCTCTAATTTCACATATCTACATCTGAACTAGTTATTCCCTTTGTAATCAAGGAGGGCAAATAGCCGCATGTGGTGTACAATTCACCTCCCCTAAGGTGAGTGTCTAAAACAGGTTACATGTGTTGCATCTTAGTTTTTCATCATTGACTTTAAAAGCTGCCTGAAGGTGATGCCTCCAACATGTGAATTTGGGCGGCTAAATTCTATCCATGTTACTTGATAAGGGGGAGTCCACAGGCTGATACTTGCATGCAGGAGGTGCTACAGTGCAAAGTCAAACAGTCATGAGCTTCAAAAGCTATGTTCTGGGCTTTTTGTGTGCAAGTTCAAGGCATCTTCTTTGTCCGCAAGCAGTCTGCTTTTGAAGACATTTTTCTACAGAATGTTATTCAGTTGATGGTGGTTAAGAGTTTGCAAGTTTCTTTAGGGAACTGGGGTTGATCCCTACTTCTGTTGTGTTTCCCAGGGAAAGCTGCACAAGTAATGGGCAAGTCATGGAAAACAAACCTTTCACAAATGGTTACAGAGAGAATAGGGGAAGCAGGGGAAAGGGGAGGGGAGACTACTTGACCTGGGGTATGATTTACAGAATTCTAGCCAAAATGGCAATGCTTAGGAAAGTTAAAGGCTGCTGGAAATGGAATATTATAATGGGAAAGATGGGGAACTGTTAACACTAGGCAGTTCCTTTGGCAGCTTGCATTTTGAAATAGAATAAAAACATAAGGACCTGTTCTATAATCAGAGGTTCCTGTGTAAGGGAAAAAAAAATCCATTCATCAGCTTTCAAAACAGACAGGGAAAAAAGTCATCTATGGTTTGTGTGCATGTAATACATCTGATAATAATGTGTCTTTGTATATACTATTCTTATATTAGTCACTTCTTAAACCTAGCAAACTTTCTGCTGTACAGTTTACTTTCTCACACATGTTTGTTCATGTGGCCACATACTGTGAGCTAACACAATCTATCATCAAATATTTCATCATTTGGTGCACCCTCAAGAGAAGAAGGGAAAGATAGGCAAAGACTGATCAGTATAAGGGATTAGTCATCTCTTTTGGTGCCCTCTGCAAAAACAAGCAGAGTAATCATTTAAAGAAAATAAATTATCATCTTCCATATTACTGTCTATATTCTTCGTTCCCAAGCATGCAGAAGTACTGTCATTTTTTCATTAGCCTCACTGGGGAACTGTACTTGGAAATTCTGATATGAAAATGAAAGAATATTAGTTGGATAAAATAGTAGGTTTTGCTATGGGAATCCCTTATTCATCTAGAGTTTACAGTTATAAAGTAAACCAAAACAAATTTTAAAAAGAATGTTCTGAGCTATGAAGATTTGTGAAATGGTCATGTTTAATGAATTCCCCAAATCCAATGTTTCAGGTAGAGTCCAACACCAGAAGTACAACTGCTGTTTTAACAAAAAAATTCTGCACTTGCTTAGTTAGGATACCTTACGTGGATGACAGTTCTCCATCTACTCTTAAGAGTCACTCCACAAGTACTTTAAGAACGCTAGGCGGGCAGAGGGGCCTCAGTGCATCCTTTAACCAACATTTTTATGGTTGCTGTTTCATCTTTGTAAGCTACTGTTATGTTGTCTCTGGAGTATTTTGAACTGTTGCTGGTGCCACGGCTGTGGTGCTGCTGTTGAGGCAAGGCTGTAGGTCAGGTTTGATGCCATCCACATCAGTGAGGATCAGTGCCCAAACTCACAGAGCTTGATCAGACTATAAACAGCCGAGCAGAAAATGTTTTAAGTTGCATGGCCTGCTGGAAACCGTCATTTCCCATTTGTCCCTTTTCCTGTGGCCAGGAACAGGTGCCACAACAGAGTCTGTCAGGGCTCGTGCAGTCATAGATGACTTCTTGTTAAAAGAAAGTGGGAGAGAAACTCCAAAGTGGACTCATGAGAAGAGGCTGTTTTTTTCAGAAGTGAGAAGGTTGTATGTTTTTTCCTGGTAGGAAACTAGCAGAATGCTCTCCTCATTATACCGTAGATACAAAATAAGTTGGTTTAGGTTGTAAGAAACCTCTGGAGGTCATTTTGGCTGACTCTCTACTGAAAGCAGAGCCGATGGCAATGTTAGATCCCGGCCCAAATTTAGATTGCGTTGCTCGGGTCTTTGTCAAGTGTTGAATATCTGTATGGAGAGACTCCACAATTTCTCTGTGAAGACTGTGAACATCTGTCCACAGGCCTAATCAGAATTTCTCACGCTGCAACTTGTATCTCTCTCCTCTTGTCCCTGTGCACATCTGAGGAGAGGTTCACCTCTGTTACTTCACCAGCTTCTACTCTACCAGCTGCTCCTTGTACCTCGTACCCCAGCCCTAAGCATCTTGGTAGTCCTTCTCTGTATTCAAGCCATTTTGCACACTTTTTTTTCTACTGGAGATGTACGTGTAGCCTTCATTGCCACAAGGGCACACTGCTGATAATGTCTGGTAGTAGAATAATGTGAAAACTAAGGACTTGTAGAGTCTCGGCACTGAGAAGTACAAGGTAGTTGCAAGTGTCATTGTGATTCTGTGGATTTTGGAGGGGAGTGTATATAGTTTCTTATTCTCTGACTTCCAGAAGGTTTTTCTGATCTGGTTATTTTGGTTTCCATAATTTTAATTCCTTGAAACCATCAGTTGGGATTTCACAGTGGACATTCCACAACAGTCAGGGAGGTACTCTGTGATTAGCAGTGCTACACATGTTTTGCTGCCCTTGGCTGGAATCCTGTGCCATTTATGAATCGTTTAGTGAGAAACCAGTAATTCTTGTGACAGAATGTATATTTAGAATTTTGGAACAGTATAAGCACGTTTGGCATAAACCCAAACCGTATGATTACTAATAAAAGTCTGTAACATTATAGTGCCATCTCAGTCTTCAAGGAGAGTGTTCTGATGATTCACCCATGATTACCCATTTGCAGATAAAGTACAAATAATTCATACTCCACGGTATAGGGAGGACACCTGTAGATTCATGCTGAAACTTACCTGTTGTCCTCTGTTGAAGCATCTTTGTGACCACCCTTAGATGTGTGAAAAAGCTGAAGCAGTAGGGGAGAAAACAGGAATCGAAATGAACGGGTATCTACCTTACGCTCTTTCTATTTGAAGGATATCTACATACTTGATGAAGAGGAAGAAATTGTCCAGCTTGTTTTTTTCTAAATATGTTTGACAGTAACACTGTAGATAACTTAGTGGAACTGCTGAAATGGCAGCCCTCATGTTACCTGTGGTGTTAACTCTGTATTCTTACCTGTGCAGACTAGGTTGCGTAGATTTGTACATGTTCAGTCTTCCTGGGTTAAAAGTTGTCTAGGAGCAGGGTACCTTCTGTGTGGAAGCAGCACGGATGGGCTAGTGTAGCTAGCAGGGGCACAGCAGCTTACACTGTCACATCCTGCAGAGAGGCAGGTTGAGCACTGGTTGGGTTTTTACAGCACTGAGAATAAGCTCACATGCTCAGCCTGGAAGGAGCAATGTGCAGGCACAGCACCTAACTTAGTGACACGGCTTGTGAGCTGGAACTGCTTTTTACCTGGCTCATGTAAACTGGGACACATGGAACACAGACGACTGCCTCACTCTACCGTGTGGACGTGTTCTGAATTAACCTCATGGGTTTCTTCTGATTTGGGGCTGGATTCCCGAACTTATTCAGTGGGAGGCAACCTTGTCTGTCCTCAGTTTAGGCAGTAAGAAATCTATTTCTCACACCTTTTGTCTGTGTCGTTAGTTTACTGAGTAACCTCTCCCAGGCTGCGGTGGCCTTGGGTTGTGTGTTTATCAAATGTCTAGAATAATTGAGTCTGATTTTGACTATGGCTTCTATATGCAAATAATAAATAACAGCACAAAAGACTGAAAAAAAGTTGTCGCCTTTCAAAAGCTCTGAGTGAATACATACCATTTGCAATTTCAGAGTGGAACACATCAGATTTATAACCCTTGTGTAATTTAAAGGGTGTGTATGACATGAAGAATTAAAAAAGAGGCTGAGAGACCTATCAGCATTCCACAGGGCTGTATTTTAAATACAATATAGGTGACAGTCCTCCAAGTGGTAAGTCTATTCACATGAAATTGGCTGCTTGGTTCCCACTGAACAGCTCGATACCTGTTCCTGTCACATTTGTCAGAAATTGAGCATAGTCAGGGCTTCGGGGAGGCTCTTCTCTATTTGGGATAAAACGTGCTGATGTTTTCAGGAAAAAGCTCGTCTTTAAATTTCTAAGAAACCTGAATCTCTGTCGATAGAGTAGAAATCCAAAGGCAGCCAGAGTTCTACAGTTGTTCATGTGAAGTCTGTCTCATTGTTAGCACTATCTTGGGCCACGTATCTGTGGCTTGGAGCGACTGGTAGTTGAACTAACCAGTTCTTTAATAAGATCTGGATCATAACTTCCTTGCTTGGGACAAATAGAAATCTTTACTATATACAGCCTTTGAGGTAGGGTAGAGCTAATAGTTTTAATGCATGATTTTACCGTTTTGTACAAGATAAATTTATGAGTAAGCTAAATTCCGTGGGAGAGATTTCATGGTTTCACTATAATTCGCTACAAAAGGAAAAAAATGGATAGCGAAAAAACCAGTACTCTCTACTGGCTCATTACAGTTAATAAAATGAGCAAAAAAACCCGGAAATCTAAAAGCAACTTTTTCTGTTAAGATAGCTGACTTCTCATCTTGACTTTCAAGAAGTATTTGTTAGCACAATTATACTATGTTTGGGTCAAAGCAGAGTTTAGAAAATGTGTAACTTTTACAAACAAGTTCAAAACAAATAAGAGTCTTATCCTGAGCAATTTTTACATGTGTGACGGTGTGCTAAGAATGTCTTATAAATAAATAATAAAAAAGCACATACTTCAAAATGTAACTACTTTTTGACAGAAGCAAATCTAGTCAGATGACAAACTCTATAGTCTTTTTTGTGACATGAAAAGTCCCTTTTTATCTGTGAATACTAAATACAATGTGATAGTAAGACTTCTAATTTGAAAACAAGTGTCCTCAATTATAAATGTTTACTAGTATGTGAAACTGTGTAGTAATTTAGGCCTGAGTATTTTTACAAATGCTCTGCATCCTAGATGAACCTAGCTTTAATGGGCTATATCTCTTTTCTTCCCACTTTAGCATACAGTGCTAAGAAGCTGTGCATGAGCCCATCAGGTCAGGAACTGGCAGGCTGCTGGTGCTGGGAAAATGTCCCACTAGCTGCTAAACCAGTGGGGCAGCATTGGAGGGAGTAATAATAATAGCTCAGGGCTTACACGGAGATATTTGAGTGACGATTACATGTTACAGGGGTGCTCACTGTGACTGCCAAGGAGGAATTGAACAGAAAGTATCCGGCAAAATTGGCAACTTTAAAATATCAAATTCTGTGTCTAAATGAGCTCTAGCAATTCAAATATTGAGCACAACAGTATTTTTGATGATGTAGTGTCACCTGATGTAATCAGATTTTTGTGATGGGTATTTATGTTTTAATATTCTGGCAAGTTTCTTTTAAAACTACAAAATACAATTAGTGCATGAGGGGTGTTTTACTACTGTTAGAAAGGCATCTGAATCCTTCTCACTGCTGGCTGCCTGTTTTCTTTGTCTAGTTTGTCTTCCTAGGTTTATTTAGCAGTTGTTTTCTTTGGAATTGTTCTCAATCTTTTTGGTGATTTTTTTGGTGATTTTGTGAAGTATGATCAGGGTGATTCCTTAATATCATTGCAGTTCTGGTGTGTTGCTGTACTCTGCTACTACAACTATAGAGCTGCTGTACTCTGCAGTTTAGTTTTATTTGGTTTTAAAAGAAAAAGAAACCTCTTTATACCTGTTTGGACATGTCTAATCTCTTCTAAGTTAGATCAGAGTTATTTGCCAGCCTTTGGCATATTTCTTTGT
This sequence comes from Falco peregrinus, assembly GCF_023634155.1. Classification (NCBI taxonomy): domain Eukaryota; kingdom Metazoa; phylum Chordata; class Aves; order Falconiformes; family Falconidae; genus Falco; species Falco peregrinus. Next base: position 24,622,953 of record NC_073727.1, read on the forward strand.
TGTCACTCTTCTGTTAGTGTTTTTTCCCCCGTTACTGTTTTCTGCAGAAGTAGTGCTTTTTCTGCATCCACCTTAAAGCAAGTCCTTTACTCGCTGAAGACTCCACATTTTGATAATTGGTTTCTTTGTGGTTCATAAGATTTATCGAAGTCCAGAAATTCTCTGTTCCTGCTCTTCTACAGAATTCCTTCTCTTCCAGTGATGGATTGGATATGCATTTCCAGTTGAAGCTGAATCATCCACTCATAACCTGGGACAGCTGTCAAACTGATGAGCTATTATCCTGTGCTCTTTTCTTTCCACAGTGAGAGGTATCAGTTCTGACTTTGATCCACAGAAACGCTGATGGAGTTGATGGACTTTAACATTTATTTCCTGATTCTGCTTCTCTGGAACTAAGACAGATTTCTCTCTCATCAATAGTACTGCTTATTTTTTACCAACATGCAATTCCTTCAGTTCTTCTGGACATAATATTCCCCAGACTGTCCACCATGTGATCTATTCCTGTCATCATTATGAAATACATTTTTTTGTACTTCTGTAGGACTCACTGATTCACAGCCTATATTGCAGCATAGGTGTGTAGAGTAGGTTTATTGGATATAAATGAATAACAGCTAAATTATTTTTATATGCAACACGTAATACTTGTTTTCATCATAACATATACTATTTTAGTTTACTGACTGCATTTTCTTACTGGCAGGATGTCCACTACACTTGAAGATGTTTATAAATCAATTTTGCTGCTGATGACAAATCAGGTGTTCATGTCATCTCATGAAGGAGGTGTGACCAGCCACGTGTTGGCAGTAGCAGGTCATGGTGCTTACTGTTTTTACTTTCAAAAGCAATCAGGGTGCTTTTCCAAGGGTAGGTGTTTTTTATTTGGTGCTTTTTGGTGCTTTTTTCTGTGTGTGTGTGTGTAATATTCCATCTAGTGGTTGAGTCATTTCTACCTTTAAAAAGAGTTTCGAACCCTCTTCCAAGTAGCATCTTACTCAGTTTGTGGGAAGAACACATGCAGTGGCCTTTACCTCTCCAGTCACATTTTCCATGTTTCTCAGGCAGCACAACATCGAGCTCTCCTTTTGAAGTCTGGGTATATTCCTCTCTCTCAGTAAACTGTAGTAGTGTTGGCAGTATTAAAGTATCACTTTGTTTTAAAAAACCTCTCACTTTATATGATGGTCTGGATGCCATTCATAAAACTAAAAAATTCCCACACTGAATTACTTTGTAATACTAAACTTGATTTTATAATGTAAATAAAGAGTGTCAGGGGAAACAGCTGTGAAATAAAGGATATTGACTGTCATAAAACTAAGTATTATTTAGGTGCATACTGAAATGTGGACAGAGTTACGTGATTTAGCATTTCTTACATGTTCCCTGGGTTGCCCTTGCTTGCCTCGCTGTTCCTTGTAATTTTAGCCTGAAAACACTGGAACTTTGGAGAGTCTTTTGATTGTGCTGTTTTCTGAATTTTAGGGTCAGGTTTTTAAAGGAGATGTTAGAAATTGGTTGAAAAGAGAGAAATGATTACCATGAACAGCTCAACAGAAAGAGGATTTTGCAGAACCTTTTATTTCTTTGCACATGTATCCGAAATAGGCTGTTCTGCTCTTGAGCAATCCTCATTCGTGTTCAGGTGTGGATGTGTGTGGTTACTGTGCTCAAACATAAGGACTTTCTAATCTAGCATTGTCACAGGTATCCATAGATCTGCTGCTGCCACTTGTGCTTCATATCAGAGGAACAAAGGGTGAAATGTCTTCATGCATTTCAGTCACTCCCCAGCCTTAGTGCAAGTTTCTGGTTCTTGGGGAGCTTTTAACTTCAGTTTTCGATAGTTTATATGAGCCAGGGTCGATGAGTTTAGGTCCTTTGTCGCAGGTTTCACAGAGCTGAAGAAGGACCCATGAACAAACAAGGCAGTGATCAGGGGCATCTGGAGGAGGAGTGAGCACCTCCCAAAACTGGAACCATGAATATTTTCCAGTAGTGCTCATGCAGCTTCTGATGTTGGTGACCTGCTTCCAGAGTGCCTGGGTGAGGAACAGGTGCTGTGGTACTGCCCGTGCCCTCTGCTTCTCTTCCAGGGCTGAATCACAAGCAAATGACAATAAAGAAACAGTTTGGGCACTGATCCTCCCTGTGGCATCTTGTTACCTGGTTCTTGTTACCACTGTGGCATTCAGCACCAGTGTTGGCACAACCCAGGGTGCCAGGTTATGTTTGACAGAGAACCCAGGATACGTCAGCGCATCTGAACAGCAGGTAACACTGACTAATGCTCCAGGACTTGAAACTGCGTTGCTGAAAGCATTCAATTCCTATGATGGTCCTGTTGCCTTTGGCACCAAGGTTACCGTTGTGGAGGAAGGGTGTTGCCTTTCTGTATGACTCTTCGCCATTTGCAGGAATCTAGGAGGATGTGATGGATGTAAATATTCTCTGTCATGCCAATGTGAGTGGGTCCTGGAAAGAAAAGATGGTTTCTGAGACAGGTGAGAGATGCAAGGTGTTTGAGGTGGACAGCGTGGTCCAATGAGAGACCCTTCAGCCCTGCATCCACCCAGGAGCAGTCCCCAGGGCAAGAAAATGTTTCAAAGACAGTGACTGATTTCACAGGTGATGGAGATTCTGTTCCCAGCTCATTCTTTCAAGATGAAGTGGTTGTCTGTAGGGGAGCACTCTATAAGTGAGAAGATTTCAGAGTGTTAAGGTCTAAGATGTGATGGAGTGGCAACATATCACCACATCAGAGAACCAGCCAGTATTGTTGGAAGTTCAGCAAACAGCCTTGGGAACAGTGTGTGTGCCTATAAACAAGTGACCTCTGGATGTTGGATTTGTCGAACTGACCAAGGCTGCCAGGGCTCTGGAAGTAGCGCCTCCAGCATGGTCAGAAACTGATTATTTCAGTTAATAGTTAATAGAAATTAATTTCACTTAATAGTTCCAAAAGGACAGTTTTACAGTCTTACATTCATAAAGTACCAGATGGTTTCAGAGGGCATCCAAATTTGACAGCATGTTCAGCAAAATAGTCCTTGAAGTCTCCCTTTTACTTCCTACTTCTGAGCTGACTGCATTAGTCCTTCATAATTATTCATGTGTGTGACTGTGAACAACCACAAATAGAAGAAAGGATTTTTTTTAACGTGCTGTTTAGCTTTCCTGAAAATGTGTTGGCCATGGGCACCTTCTGCATCTACAGATAAGGCAACCTGGGATCACATGCTCATGAAGAAAGTGAAATTTTGGGCATGCTTTGCCCTTTATGACATTGGTGTGAAGAACAGTAAGCTATGTATAAAGAACATACAAAAAGCTTGTCAAGTCTGAGTATTTATGGTGTGTGTACTTCTGTGGAGGATGCATATGACCAGTACTGATTTAACTCTTGTAGCTTCTTTTTTTCTGTATAGAAGAGTCACACAGGGTTGAATTAAAATGATCTTTTTGCTTCAAGTAAAAGAAATAGTGCAACATGATGGCATAGTAAAGTAAAATGGATCGATGCATGTTTATGCATGATAACCAAAAAAATATTACACATTTCACAAATAGGCCTCTGAACATATGTAATCTCCTGAGGACAAGTTATTGTGAAGCCCCACAAAAAGGATTTCACTCTGTGATGGGTTGACCCTGGCCATCAATTAAACACCCACCTCACTCACTCACTCACTCACTCACTCACACACACACACACACACACACTCACACACACACACATGCGTGCCGCCCCCAGCCTCACCAGCGGGACTGGGGAGACAACTGGAAGCTCAAAAGCAAGCAAAAACTCATGGGTCAAGATAAAGATAGTTTCATAAGCAAAGGAGAAGAGAAAAAAATTCCCAAGTGATGCACACTCACCAGCTCCTAACAGCAGACCAATGCCCAGAGAGTCTCTGAGCAGCAGCTACTTTGGAAAGATTCCCCCCATCACCAAACCAGAGTTTGTATTGCTGAGCATGACATTACATGGTATGGAACATCCCTTTGATCGGTTTGGGTCGGCTGCTCACTCCCAGCCTACTTGCTGCCGGGGTAACCTGAGAATGCATAAAGACTTAGCTTTATGCAAGCACTGTTCAGCAAATAGTTGAAACATCGTCGTTACCTGTTTTGGTCACAGATCTAAAACACAGCACCATATGGGACGCTGTAAAGAAAATTAACTCCATTCCAGCCAGGCCCAGTACATGCTCTTAGGTACTTACCCATAGTTAGTGATTTGTTGTCCACTGAAGTATTTATTATATCAATTTGTGAATTGTCTTACTAAATGCATGACTGGACTGAAAGGTCAGTGAAAGAACCATGATAATTAGTTGTGTGATGAGATTTATGCAAATACATACTCTGGAAGACTGAGAAAAATAAAATAGCTGTGATTTCAAGATCAGAAAGGTCACTATGTAATAACCCAAGTTACCAAAAAGAGGTGAAGACATTAATTTCTGTTTTAGAAATATGACAAGCGGTATTGTTTTATTTATATTTAAAACTCACACAGAGTCTTTAATAAAATAATCACCAAATTATTAAAGGAAATTTAAGGGTGGGTTTTTTTAAAGGAAGAAAAAATGACATTGCATTTTGAAAACTCTTGGAACTGCCTGGGGTGCACATGAGGCCAAATGCTGCATCTTGGTTTAAACAAAGTTCTGGATAATTTTTACAAATTATAACATTTGTAGTTAGTAAGCTTACAGTAAGAAAAAGTATGTCCTACACTTCAGAGCTTAATAAGATTGCCTAGGGAAGACAGAAAAGACTAATTTTGCCCAGTATTTACTCTGTTGCATAATTAGAGAAAATTTTTCCCAGCTTTATTTACAAAATAAATTAAATATGGTCTTTTTAATGCTTTAATAAGATGCAGATTTTCACATCTAACGTCATTTCACTCTCCTTAACTTTCTGTTGTGTAGTTTTTTTCCCTTGTAGACTCTGTAGACTGTTTTTTATGACTTGAACTTACCTGTTTGTTAATTCATGTAAGCATGAATTTGAACACAAATCTATGTCCAAACAAGTAACTGAACATACCTTACTATAATGTGACATTCCCTGGTGTCCTGCATCATTACTTGGCTAATAATGAAGTGCTATCATTTATATGTTATCCTGGAGGTTACTAGAAATGCCATCAACTTTGGATGACTGTCACTATTGTCCCGTAATCTTGATTTGAAAGACCATAGAGGTACATCTGTTGTGTGTATCTTGGATGACTCTGAGGAACTTGCTCACATCCTATCAGTTGGCTTTGATGTTCACACCTGCTGCTACCTGGTGTTGATGCCTCCTGCCACAAGTCTTGCCTATCAGATGTTGGGTCTTGGTGATGATAAACGTGATGAAGCAGCTGCTGTTCTGAAACTGTTATGATAATTGCAGATGTTTCAGCATAATTGTATTTCCTCCCTTGCCACTTACTGGACATACCCACTTTTTGGGACAGAACCTACCACAGTGAGATTCCGAAGATTCTCAGCATAATTACAGTGCAAATAATACTAGATTTTACCTCTTACACCCTCTTTTTTGTCTTCAGTGCTGTTTACCTGTTGATTACGTTGTATTGCTTAATAGTTGTGTCTGAGTTTGTACATGTTGGCTACATAGCACGTATGCAAGATAAAACAAGAAATTACAAAAGCTTGAATCAGTAACAGACAATTTTTTAAATGTTTATACAAATTCATTTTTCCTAAAACTGCTTTCCATTTTCTCCACGAGCAAGAAATACATGGTTAAAAAATGGCTTGAAGAGACCTTCTTCTGTTGATTGTTAAAGAAGTCCTCACCCCCCTTTTTCCTTTCTTAAAGTACCTTTCTCATCTCTCATACTTGTAGAAGTTTTTTACTTCTTCCACTCTGATTTCTGTATGTCTCATATGCCTGAAACAGTGTCATTATTTTCATCTGCTCAATAATCTTTGGTCTCCCTAAGTGCCTTTACAAACGTGCTTATTTTGGTTAGCTTTCCACCCCTCCTTTTATGCTGCTCCACTGTCCTTTAATCTAGCCCAAATTACAATTTAATAATGAAGGTGAGGGTTGAGGAAGAGAGGCGCTTCTAGTTTCAAAAGCTAGCTGTAAAACAAAACCCTTCAGTCATCTAGCATCTTCTGTTATTGCGGTCTAGGGTTCAGTCTGCTCAGGCTTTTCAGGGCATTTGTTTGTTTTTTTGTACTTGTGTACAAACTGGGGTGCAGAAATACCGCTGCATACAGCTTACAAAACCAAAGGGGAACTGAAGCTTTTCTTTAATGAAAACTGCATGCCTTCTAAGGATGAGCAGAGCCTTTTAACAGACATAGCTTTCTACGTGCCTGCCACGGTTTCTGTAGCAAAACTACTTTTTGAGCCAACTCTTAAATATTGCCTAGTAGAGCTTTAAAAAAGAATGACTAAGGACATAGAATTAAGCTATAAACAGCACAGAGTGTAACATAATGTTTATTTTGCCCTTTCCTGTATTTATCTACTAGCTGAGGGCTTCTGTCTCTTCTGCATCATTGACACTAACTGCTTTTGTTAATTTGTATTATGCCAATTAACATAGACAGGTATTTGGCTATACCATGGCTGTACCTTTTATTTTAGGAGACTGACATTGCATTTTAACGTATGTTGTGACTTCTGATCAAACATCAATACTGGCAGGACAAAAAGGGATTTGGAGTAATAAGTTACACAGATTTATATGGTAAGAAAATAACATGAACAAGCTGGTTTCGCAGTGAGACGAGTGTGTAAAATGAAAGTTGCTAATTCTAGATTTTTGTGCTGAGATTTGTAAAGCTTGATCAGTGTTTATTTCCTCCATTTTCATTAGTCTTGTGACACATCTTTAAGGGATGAAAGTATTAGACATGCTTGTGTAAGTTATTTTGTACAACTGGACTTACCCCAAAGAGCATTGCCTGGGAATGATAGAGTCTTGCTTGCAGGTCCAGCCACTGTTGTTCTGAAGTTCCTAAAAATGTTATTGCACGTGTTAATTAGTGAGACCTGACTTACTAAAATCATGTTGAAGTAGCTTTAATTAGGGAAACCAAGACCTCAGTGTCCTTTTATTTCTGTAGCTCTTGTTTTCCCCCATTAATTTATGGCAACATTAATAGAAAATGATATGTTCCATTTACATTTTTATGTGAAAGATTTGTAACTAACAGACTTACGAACCAGGCTACAGTGCTGCCTTCTGATGGAAACAGAGTTCAGATCAAGTCTTTTAGTAAGATCATTTCTTTATGGTACTCCAGCAAAATCATGCCGTTTTATTTTTACATCTATAATTTAGCAATTTTCAACATTTAAACTAGTAAAGTTATCTTGAAAATAAACTTCAAATATTTAGGAATTATTTGTCATCCTTAGTGTCCTCTTTCTGATCCTTGGCTTTTTTGAAGTGCATATTATCTCATACAAAGAAAAAAAATACAGTTCTGCATTATGGATAATTAATATCTCTTGACAGAGATTTCAGAGTCTGTATCTTTGCAGGAAGAAACTTTGCAGCCCTAAAGGTCTTTTGCCAGGTTAACTGTATTTTCAAATGTGCATTTACTGCACACAGCAGCCTGGAGGAGGCTTTTAGAATGCTTGAAGGTCTGGATTTGGAGACTGAGTCCAGAGATTTTAAAATTGTCACTTGTTTCACTGTGTATGTAATATGTAACAAAATCATGAGTGCTTGCTCTCTTTTCCCTTGCATAATCACTTCGAATAACAGAACGTTGATTACTTTAGTTATGCACTCTTGCACTTTTTTGAGATTACTTAGGGTTTTGAAAAGGAATCTGTGGCTTCTTTGACTGGGAGACTTTTTTTAAGAAAGGAGGGGGTTATGTTATGCTTTGAAAAATCATCGAGACTAAATACTTTGCTGTGTAAAACTGACTACCAAAGATGTTTTGCCCCCAAATGCTGAGGATTTATCTGTGGGAGATTCTAATTTCTTTGTGCCTTACAAAGGAGTTGCCCCATCTGGGTCACAAATGACAAGATAAATGCCTTGTTAAACAGGTTGTAGCCCTTAGAGGGTTGAAAGTAGGCAAATGCAGAAATTAAAATATAAGGTTTTAGCAGGTAACTACAGAGTTGCTGGCAGATGACTCTGTAGTAAGCTATTGTAAATAGGACGTTGTAGATGACTTAAGTCAGTCTTTGAACTGGCACCAGAATGACTTGCATTTCGTGTGTAAAGTCCAAAACTCATAATACATCTGTACCAAATGATGCTTTAGGATAAAGTTTAATGTGTGAACTACTTTAAAATTCAAATGTGATTGAAATTGTAGTAGACTTATTTTGTGTGATTCCAGATGTTTAATTACTCTTTGCACTCAACTGTCAATTAGACGTCTTGTGTAAGACCCAGGTCCAAGCTGAGCTGCCTAACCTACTGAGATAGTAGGATGGTATAAATTCCTTGGCTCCAAAGGAACACCAGGAAACTTCCTATGTGGTGCTTTTGTTTCTTTGTTTTTTATAAAATGGTCACGTGATCTTTTTAGGACTAGGAGCTTTCAGGAGCTTACACGCTGAGAGTGCATAAAGCATCAGAATCACTGAGATAGTACGCATGCACACTTGAGCAATATAGTTTGTCACTTGGTGCTGTACCAAGATAATTCATTTCTTGATGACAGAGAACTGAAGCACGACACTTACTGAGATGAAAATGACTTCCTTCAGCAAACACTGTGGAGGCTGCTCCTGCTAGGTACTGACCAGGTCAGGCAGACATAAGAAGATGTGATGATATAGCTGTAGGCTAGTACAAGCAAGTTCACTCCCGAAGTTTTTTTTAATTCAGCTTCAAACACAACCATAGTAATCTTAAGACGACATCTGTAATCAAAGGTAAGGAGGACTATGTGTAAATTTGCTTGTCACATGGCGAGGGAGCTGTCATTAATAATAGACTTGACCCAATCAGAAGAGTAGGTGTGGCTGAAAGTTGATGCTCCTGGTGGACAAATCAAACATGTTTTCACTCAGAAGTGTATGTGCATTGAGATTAGCCATCTCTGCTCTGGCTGTTTGTTAAATGTAAGCAAAAAGATAAATGTATTTCTTTTATAGAGGTGCCCAGATCAGGGCAAGAGAGAGAAATAATTTGTCTTAACCAGCTTCCTCAAAGTTAAAAACTTAGGTTTTTCTTGGGATTTTTCTTTTAATATAATGATCTCATTATAGGAACATTGGTTTTACTCATTACAAAGAGTCTGCCTGCTTTTCTGTGTTCAGAACCACTTGGCAGGCTCCATCCCAGACATTTAATATAATTAACTTGAAGGTATTTCCTGTTCAGGAGGCATTTAAGCATTCTAGGATGAACAAGCATTGAGGCTGGAAGATGAGCTGTTCATAACCAATAGTTGAAGGCCTTGTAGTTTAGTAATCCAGAAGAAAGCTGTTAATGAGCAAAGTGGAAACAGCATTAAGTAAGTGTACTGCATTGTAACAAAATGCTCATAACTTTAAATAACAAAGCCTTACACAAAATTAACTGGGTTGTCAGTGTCCCAGTTAAAAAAAATATCCTCTCTGGTTTGTCTGCACCTCCTTTCCCAAGAGCATCTCATTTTCATTTTTCATTTACCCCTCTTCTGTTTTTTACATCCTTCCTTTTATCTTCTCTCACTGCCGGCAAGATCATTTTTAATGACTGTGGAAAAGAGAAGGAGGGGAAAGAGGGGAGCGGTAAATGGGTTTGACAAGAGGCAAAAGTACTGTCAGGAGACAACCTCTCATTCCTCAAAAGGTGAAGGAAAACAAACTCTGAAAGTGAAGCCTGTGATCTTCTGGCTCTGTAGAGTTAAGATGCAGAGATGCAGGTAGGCTGCCTTGCCAGTAAGGTTATATCCAGCAGGAGTCCTGAAGTCTGCTACTACTTGCTCTGTAAGCTAGTCCTTCCTAAGAAGCCAATTGGACTTCAAAGAAGCACTTCTTAGTATAAATTGATGTTACGGAGTCTGTTCAAGCTGGCAGAAAGCCTGACTCTGTGGAGGTATGAAGAAAGCCCATCCACATCCATGTTTTTATTCTGTGTAACTTTTGACAATTTAAATATCTGTATTAATTGCTCTTAAAAGAATGTAAGAATGAAGAGCGTTGATGATGATCTGTAGGGCTACAGAATGTATTGTGAAATGGTATCTCATGTTGGTGCTATGCTAGGGTTTGTGAGAAAACCACTTTTTATGTCACATCTGTTACTGCAATTGATATATATTGGTTTTGAGTTGCCTTTTTACCTTCTCCATTGTTCTCCTGTTGAAAGGCTTAATAATTTCCAAGACATCCCCGCACCATTTTTCTGCTGGAGTCATGACTTGAAAAGCCATAGGAAGTATTAAAGTAGATTTTCAGAAGTTGTGTCTTAAAATATGCCTGTGTTAAAACATGTTAATTTTTTTTTCATAAGTACGACTGTACATGCACATATAAGGTGAAGAATGTTTGCTCTAAGACATGAGAGTCATGGACCTGGCCCGTTGAACACATTCATAAATTGTGATTGAGTATTATAATCCTTTAAGACATGATTCAAACTTCACTCAGATGTTCCATATAGAAATATGCAGAGAATTTGATTGAGAGTAATTAGTGGTTTCTTAAACCAAAATAGTAAAATGTTAGGATTTATATTAAAATCTCTGCAGGTGCATGTTTTGAGGCAAATGAGAAAATCCATATTAATATGTTTTGCAATAAAGTTATCATTATTTGAAACCTGAAATTACACAGTCCATTATTAAGTCTGGAAGCAACAAAACATCTGACATTACATGAGCTGACTTACCTCAGCCTAACTTCATGCTTTCCTATTACTTCTTACTGAATATATAATTTTAATTCAGTTTTCCATTCATGGCATCAAAAAACAGTTGCTCAATCATTGTAGTAAATTGTTCTTCCTTTCTACTTAAAGCTCAGTAAAATTTTAATGGCCACTATTCAAAGCTAAATATCCAAGTCTACATTCTTAACTGGTGTCTCTATAGTGCCACATTTTAAAAAACACTTTTTTTTTTTTTCTGCAGCATGTTTGTAACTGATTTATAGGTTTCTGAGCTATTTAGATTGTTGATACTCAGAAGTGGCATAATAAACTTATATTAATGCAATTTGTAATCACAAATCTCCATTGAATATAAGTCACGCTGTTATTTTCCGAGCAAAAGGTGGCTCAGCGCTTTGTTGCCAAAAGCCTGAGTTTCAATTAGGCTCAGCATAATTGACGTGAATGTAAAACGGCTGGTACCACACTAGTTGGTTGTCTTTGTTCTAGACAGTGGGCTAATTTAGCCCATGAAATCAACTCACTTTAGGTGAGTTCCTTTGCTGTAATTGCAGGGTGTGGTTTATGAAGATTTTGATGAATAGATAAATTGATGAGTTTATGCAGCAGCAGCCAAACCTCACAAGTCCTGCATGCATCTCATTCATTTGGTTCTTTCTTCACTCTTTCAGGCTGTGCTGCTGGGGGTTCACCTCCATGTGTGCTGTTTAGCTCATGGATCTGCACAGGGGTCTCCTTGCTGGCCCACTGGGTGCAGGAGAGGCTAGAGCCAGAGTATTAGGCTGCTGAAAGGCTGTGTAATCTTCTGGATCTCATGCTGAAAAGGACCTTCCTGTAGGCTGTGGTCCCCAGGCACAGTCTGGTGCTGTTGTCATTTATGACGAGATATGGCCCTGCCACAGGACCTAGTGTTCAGGTACATTTAGCTAGTGCATCCCTCCCTGCTGCCTCTGTACCTATCCTGCATGGGCTTTCCCCATCTGGCTCGTGGGACCTTGAGAGGCTTGTGTTGGTGTATGCAAACCTGTTTCACCCCTTCTTGTGTGCAGAAACTTTTTTCCTAAGAAAGAATTAAAGAATTTTCTACTTGCTGCTGGAATTGCATTGTTTAGAGATGCCCAGATGAACTAGAACTTCTTCAAAGTGGAAATTCAGTCTAAGGCAGATTACTAGATGCTCACAACAAACTTTAAAGAGCAAAGAGCACAAACTTTGCTAATTTTTTTCCTACTACCACTTTGAACCAAATGCTAATACTTACATAAAAGAGCAGTGGAGGGGAATATTGCAAGTGTGAGTCTGTATGTTCAGAACTATTTTCATGGCCCTGAATTTGTAAACGCCTTTCCATATCTCTCGATGTAGCTACAGAAAGTAGCAAAATTATGTGGTAACATGATATTTCTGTTCATCAAGTCATGGTGAGTCAGTATGAACAAAGGAAGAAAAGCATCATGTGTTTAAAGAAATGAGTGATGCTGGCTTTCTGTCTCCTCCGTCAAACAGCTTCATCTGGTTCTTTGAGCTTCTTACTATATAAAATGAGATACTACCTTTGTTAGGTAAGTCACTGTGATGATTATTGTTTATACGATGCTTTAAAGCTAGGCCACAATATAAATATCAAGATTTGCTTCACACTCAGTAAGATAGTCCAGTGCAGCATAGTTACAAATGATCTTTGGGGGTGAGGATGTTACTAGTGTGTACTTGTTCATTGCCCACCAGAACTGGAATTTGACTTCACTTGGGCTGGCTGGATGGTACTGCAATGTTCAGACATGGTGTATTTTATATTACTCCAAAAGCAACAAAGTTCATTATGTTCTGGCACAGCTGTCAGTAAAATGTCAGATGCTCTCAAAAGGTGCCAATTCTTACACGTATTCAAAGAATTGGGTTTCCACTGACAGGTTTCTTTACACAGCTTCGTTTTCCCCAAAAATTAGGAGCAGAAAAAATACAGTGGAAAAAATCAGGAATATTTTGCGAAGTCAGTTTTTAGTAATAAATCCTAGCTGTCTGCCAAACATGGCTGCATACACGGAGCTGATGTAGTGTCAACAGTTGGCTGTGAGAGGAATGGAGTGGTTATCACAGGTGACACGGGTTTGTTGGGGCACATCTGGCATCTATGTAGAGGTGCCACCCAGTGGCCAGATGGTAATAATGAGTTTTTCTGACTAAAAAAAAATGCAAGGGGAAAAAAAAAAAAAGGCACGCTTGAAGGAGGGCATCTTACAATAATATTTTAATAATTTTCTTTTTTTTAGACTTCATGATCAGCACATGGGGTTCAGTTTCTCAAAAAGTAGTAACTGATAACATTCTTCAAATTACAGAATAAAAAAGAGCTTCAGTTAATTCAAATAGTCTCCAAGTTATCAAATGACATAATGCGTTTCTCCTTTGAAACCACATTTTAGAAAGTGTATCAGTATATGTTCAAGAAATTTTGTACCAAACCGAAGTGCTATTTTTGTTGGGTTTATTGGAGTGGCTTTTTTCCTATGCAGGCAAGAGCTAGAAGTACAACTAAAGAGAAGTGATTGTTTGTGGTAGGTGTTAACTGAAATTTATCATGCGTCTCCTCATAGCAACATCAATACAGATTGATAATCATCTGGTTCGTAGACATAAAAAGGGAGAAAGTGGAGTTGCTGTGAAGATACTTATGATGCCAGCAAGATACAAAATTAAATCTATTAGAGTGATTAAATTCCTTAGTTGAGATTTTTGGGAGGCTAAAGGGTGAAATGTGATGAGCATCTGGGACGGGCCTGATGTAGTTCAAGTTATACACTACTATTCAGGAAGACCTTAACTAGCTATATAATGGCTGAGTTTCTGGTGCAGCTAAACCCATTAGTTACTAAGTTCCCAGATTATCTAGGAGATATAACCTTGTAATTCAAACGCAGCTATTCTCAGTCTGAAGCGTCTGTATTGGGTTTATTGCCCAGTTAGTAGAGGTGCTAAAGAAGTTAACTTTAAACATAATGAATAACTGCAATCATTTCTATGACAGCATGAGGTTTTCAGTTTGCAAAATGGAAAAGGGTCACTTGGAATAAGAAACCAGAAGCTGCTTCGATTCACTTTAACTACATTTGGCTACAGAGCAGCACTGTGTACCTGTATTGGGACTCAGGAAAACATGTTTTGAAGGACTAATGACGGTACTATGTCCAATTGCATGCTATTTGAAACACAAGAAAGCTAGAAGCTTGAAACCATTTCATCTCATGAGCAGTTGCTCAGAGCTTCAACAAACTGCTAAATGCAAACAAATACATTTAATAACCTGAAATTAATATATTGTACTGGGAAGGTAGTAGGGCTGAAAAAACAAATACATGTAGGTATGGCAGTGGACAAGTATGACAAGTTTGTGGTGTTGAAGTGGCTCAGAAAAAGCTCCATGCAGTCTTTGTGTGTGCAAATGTATCGTGGAACAAAGCAACAAGGCAGCAGACCTGCTCTTCGTGATTTTTGGTGTGACTAGGACAGGAATGTTGTGTCCAGCTCTGGATGCATCTTTGCCAGAGAGGTGTTGTCAGAAGGGAACAGAGAGGAGAACACAGGAATTCAGGGAAGATTATGCTAAATAATGGTTGAGTGAAAGATACAGCTGAAGTCTGCAAATATTTAAATGGTGTGAATTTGCCAAACAAAGAAAGGAATTATTTAGGCTGACATAGTAAGGCAGTGGAGTAACTATAACAAAGGGTACTTTTAGGTGAGGTATTAACCCTGTTATTAAGATGTATGACAAAACACTTTGAAGCAAGCCAGTAGGAATACATCTGCCCTAACAAGATGTGACCTACGGTAGTTTAAACAGACTTTTCTATCTCTAGGATCTAGAAAGGTGGAGGCAGAAAGGTAAAACTTGATTCACCTGTGAATCTGAAGCCTGGCCATTAGATGGCAGGGTGCTGGCACAAGAGGGTGCGTTCCTTCCCACCACTTCTTGAGGCTATGCCCCAGGAGGAGCTCAGAGCCACTCATTAGTCCCAGGCCTGGACAGAGTTTGAGATGCTCAGTTTTCCTGTAAAAAGCACACACATACACCCTGTCACTCCCGCAGCAGGAAGTCATACAACAGCGTTGTCCGAAGCACATGACCCTTCAAGGTTGTGTGTGTCTGCTCCAGCTTTTCACTCCTTGAAACCTGTGTGGGTACGTGGGTATGTACAAGAGCTATTTAGTTACCCCAGTGTAACAAACCACTTTGTGTAGAAGCTGAATTTGGCTCATCTTCTGTAACCAGGGGTACAGTAATGGGACTGCTGAGGCAGTGGGAAGACGTGATGTAAATGTGGTACATCACTTGCTGCAGACTGTTCAGGAAGTCCACATACTAGTTTTGTGGAAGAGATGACAGAAGGAATAACAAGCAGTAGCTTTGTATGGAAAACTTCAGCCCAGAGCAGCCTGTTTGAAAAGCCCAAAATATATTAAGACTGGAACTACAGCAACTGAAATAACGCACAATAAAAAAACCAAAAAAACTTGTTTGAAATAGAGCCTACATTGCTAAAGGATCTGCCCCAGGGAGCGATCCTTATATATATACATGCATACCTCTTACACCTCTAGACTGAACTGGCTGTGTTTGTGCTACCTAACACTTGACCTGGGTCCGATGCCCCTGTGGCTCTAAGACCATAATTATATTTTTGTGGCTTCAGTTCAAAGTGTCTGAGGTAATGTGAGGGCTGCTTTGCTGCCTGCAAGACTGGTGTTTTTATAGCATTATGCCAAAGGCATGCTGTGGGGTGTGGTGTGGGGCATACAGGGGGTGTCTGAGGGCAGGAGGCTAGCTCAGATGGTGTAGGGCAGGAGGAGCCAAAGCTGGTGTAGTCCCATCATTGTTCTGCCATCCATAGGGCAGTCCACCCATAGAGCTGTGCCTCAACTTTTCCTTGGAGGGAAGTCGGTTTCCTCCAGAGGAGAGCTCAAGCACAAAGTGATGCATGTGCAGTATGGCTGACAAGGGGACCAGGACCAGGGAATGAACCAGGGAGGTAAATTATTTGACAGCATAGGTGTACCTGTAATAGTCATGAGCACCGAGGTGGTGGGCGAGCTAGGGAACAGCCCCTTACTGCTCTTAATGTTGTTCTGTGTTTTGCAGTAAGCCTTTAGCACAGACATTCTGCTGATCAAATTGATATTTACTGGTCCCAGGGAAAAATTCAAGTGCTGATATAGCGTGGGAGGGGGGAGACTGTGCAGAGGATCTGAATAAACAAACAAAATGTCTTCCCATTTTAATTAAGTTGCTCTTGCTCATACATGCCTCTCTTTTTAAAAAAATGATCTCATCCTGTGTAAAAGTGTTGATTGAAAATGGGAATTAATATGCAAGAACCATTTACCAGGTACAGACTGAAGACTGTTTCGAAAAAAGCAGACTGGAGATGGGTATCAGGCTGAATATGATGGATTACGAGGGAAGCCATAGCTGTAAAGTTGTAAGGGTGCCAATTTAGTAAGCATTGTTGGTTTAAAATATATGGCAATATCCTTTTATCTTCTTTCTCAGATTTCTGAGTTGTTTGCTTATTGGTCCTGTCTTAGTGTTTGCATATATTTTTGTCTTCAGATTAATTCCATTCAAAATGATTTGTAATTCTCATATTTTAAGATAATACCTTAAGACGGTTAATAGGATAGCATTGTGCCACTATGAGGGACTTAGGCATGGACAGGTACAAGGGGTAGGGCCAAGGTGTGTGGTCTGCAGCATTAAGAGAGCATTCAAAGAGTTGCATCTTGGTGGGTTTTGAATGCTTCCAGAGAGGGAGACTCCCTAGTTTAATTCCTATCTAATGTTTTCCTTTTCCACTGAGTAGTTCAGCTGTGAACCAGTATCTCTGTACTGGTAAAGAGAAGATGTATGTATACAGAACTTCTTCCTCCTTTTAGTGCTTCATGCTCTCTTCAAAAGCTTGGTAATTTCCAAGGCGTCCTATGTGCTCTTCCTTTGCTTCACTGTAAAACTGGTTATGATTTTCATTAGCTGTATGAAAACACCTGTGCTGGTTTTGGCTGAGTGAATTTTCTTCATAGTGGGTAGTATGGGGCTGTGTTTTGGATTTGTGCTGGAAACAGTGTTGATAATACAGGCATGTTTTTGTTCTTGCTGAGCAGTGCTGACACAGAGCCAAGGCCTTTTCTGCCTCTCACCCACCCCACCAGTGAGGGGGCTCAGGATGTACACAGAGGTGGGAGGGGACACAGCTGGGACAGCTGAACCCAGCTGGCCAAAGGGATATTCCATACCGTATGACATGGTGCTCAGCATATAAAACTGGAGGAAGAAGAAGGAAGGGGGGAACGTTGTGAGGAGTGATGGTGTTTGTCTTCCCAAGTAACCATTATGCATGATAGAGCCCTCCTTTCCTGGAGATGGCTGATCACCTGCCCACTGATGGGAAGTGGTGAATGGATTCCTGGTTTTGCTCTGCTTGCATGTGGCTTTTGCTTTACCTATTGAAATGTCTTTATCTCAGCCCATGAGTTTTCTCACTTCTACTCTTCTCATCATCTCCCCCATCCCACCAAGGGCGAGTGAGTGAGCAGCTGTGTGGGCCTTAGTTGCTGGCTGGGGTTAAACCACCACAGCGTGCCAGATGCACATTGCTGTGGACCGGGTGAACATACTCTGAGCATTTTTGTGGACCAGGTGAACATACTCTGAGCATTTTTGATGTAATTAGTTGTACCATTTAGTAGCCAAACATGTTACAAATAATAAACTATCATAAAATATTCAACCCGCCATTTTTCCTGATTTAAAAATTCGCAGACAAAGCTCCAAGTGCCTCTGACAATTGATGGGCCTTGCAAAACGTCTGGGAGGGTTTCATAACATGCCTAGCGTGTTGCAAGCACCCTTTTTCCCCAGGCCCTTGGAGCTCTGGGCGAGTGGGTATGGTTACACAAACAAGCCCGGATGAAGAAAGCAAGGGTGTGGGTTGACAGTGCGTCAGCTCCTCTAGGGTAACTGTCCACCTGCCTGCCCTTGCCCCACAGTGAGTTTGTCTGCAGTGGGTTGGGGTGAGCTGCTTTGCATTTGGGCTGCAATGAGAGGATCTGGCTGGGCAGCTGGAGCAGAGGAGGTGCCGCGCTGTGCCTTCACACCCCGGCTTGCCCCAGGGAGCTTGCGTGCATGCCCATGCCTTCAGGCAGGAAGCGTACCGCAGTGTTTCCCTGGAAAACTGCCTGGTGCCATAAAGTAAAGCTTTTGGGAGGCTCTGGTGAAGTCAGCTCATCAGCAGATTGCTGGGAGGATAGACCTTAAACCATGAAGAAATTCAAAGAGTGCCTCTTCTCACCTGTTTGGAAATCTGGAGTTAGCTGTTTTCCGGCATGCTGTCTTCAGGTTGAAACTTTTCATGCTGCTTCTGTCAGCTCCAGCTTTTGGCACAGAATTGCATCCTTTAAAAAAAGCTGTCTGAAAGAAACAGTGCTGCTTCACTATCCTCTGAAAGCAGCAGCTTCCTGGCTACGGCACCATGGACCTGCCAGCACCCTAAGGTCTAATGGTGTCTCAGGGACCGATGGCCCATCAGGAGTGGGCCCATGGGTGTGAGGGTGCTGGGCGGGACCCTGCCACCATTGCTGGAGGGGAGTCAGCAGGTGCCTCCCAGATGGATGTTGCTGGCTCGCCTAGGGACCAGCACAGCCCCCTTCTGCAGCAGGACGCAGGGGATCCTGGGGAAACATCATGACTTCCTACTTAGGAAGCATTTGCTCGCAGAGCTTCCTCCTTTTGGCGTTTTGTCTTGTGGGATCATTGGCATGTTGTTTTCTGACATACGTTCATTATATAGCACTTGGGGTACAGATGCTTGGCACCAGCCCAGCAATGCCATTGAGAATAGTGGCCTCTTGCAGAGTGTTGGTATCACCTCAACACGTGACAGCTCTTCCATCCACTTCCCATGATGTGCCGTTACTTTCCTCCTTCTTACCCAAACTTCTTACCTGGACTTCAACCAAGCGCCTTCCCCATCTCTGGCTCAATACTATGTCACTTGTTCTGCTGCTGAGTCACTGAGTTGATAAGTCCTCAGTCTACTCTTGCTCCCTTGAGCAGTTTTACAGAGGCCTCCAGTATATACATTAGGTAGGGCAGGGTGCAAGAGGATCACTCAACTAGGTGAGCAGCTGGTTAACATGACTTTTGAATTCTCTCATATGCAATGTGTGTCAAACCACCCTAAAAGCAACCTAAATTTGTGGAGGCAGAAAACGAAAATCAAGATGGACAGCTCAAAGTCAGCTATGGCTTGGAGACAGTAACCAGCTATTGAGAGCAATGCAGTTTCTTCCTTAGAAATAGGTAAATAAACAAAATAATTGCACGTTTATTGGGATATGTGTTAAAATGTCAAAACACTTTCACCACAATTATGCAATAAACTGAACACCTCTATAAATGTGCCTGAGGCTTTTCTGTTCCCTTATTTACTCTTTGAAAACTCTATATGGCAGTCAGTTATAAAACTGAATTTGCAACTAAAGCTGTACAAACAGAGCTGGATTTGGGACTTTGGGATGAATCTGGAAAAGAAGCCTATGGGAGAGGGCGTTTTGATCCAGCTGAAATGGAAAATATGCATATTTTAAGGACAAAACAAAGCAAGACAATTTTGAGACTTTTTTTTTCTGAAAGCAAAACATTTGGTGAGGGTATTTTCTGCCTAAAGATCTCTCAGTGTTTCAAAGTGGGGTGAGTTCATTAGATCTGTCAGGGGTTGCCTATGAGGCTGCACTTGCCCTGTGAAGAGAGGATGGAGAATTAGGGCTTGTTCAGTCTGGGGGAAGAGGCAGCTTGGGGGGTGATAAGGGGCCTGGAGGCCCGCCAGTACATGTGAGGAGGTCACCAACAAGATAGACTCAGACCTTTCACAGTGGTGCATGGTGGGAGGACAAGAGACCGAAGGCAAAAATTGAGAAAGGAGAGATTCAGACAATTTCATCATTGCCCAGAGAGGTTGTGATTTCTCTATCCTTGCATGTTTCCAAGGCTGACTGGTTAAAGCCCTGAGCAACCTGGTGCTTATACGCCACCACTGACCTGACTTCAGGCAGGATGTTGGACCAGAGACCTCCTGGGGTTCCTTCCAACCTGAATTTTCCTATGATCCCATGAAAAACACAGTCCAATTTTGAAATTAAAATAACAATTTTTAAAAAAGCTGGATTCTAATTAATTGTTTAATCATCTAAAGGACTGAATATATAAAATGTCATTTTTGTCAAGCTTTTTTATGAAATTGTATCTTCAGGGAATTCTGTATTCCTGCTACTTTGATTTTGAAGACAGTGAAATTAAAGAGATATAAGTTGGTCAGTCTTTACTGTTTTATTTCTCTCTTGGGAAGAGACTGTTCCATGTTCTTTGGATTCAGAGTTTCAAAACTGACACTGCAGAATAAACATAAGCAAAATTATGTCTGTTAAGCTTTAGGACTGACTTGCTAAAAATTAATGTATTGTTTTAAAGATTGTATGCGCTTTCATTGTGACAGCGTCTTCCCAATAAATGAACTTCTGTTTTGAGAATTCAACCAATTCTTTTCTGAGACAGCTTCCAGAAGGAAGGTAAATGGAACGTGATATAATGTGGAACTGTAAACCTCAAATGTTGTAATCTGCTGTGTCTGTAGAGGTGTCGTAACGTTAAGATAAGATGACTAATTTTTCTGCCTTGTGGCTCTGATGTGGTTATCCTGTTGAATATTGTATTTGGGTTTTGGTTGTTTTGTTATCAGGAAAAAGCTGACAAGTTAAGAGTTTCAGGTAGCTAGAGCAGGTGGGACAAATTAATGTCTAATAAGAGGAGCAAGTAGTTGGCTAAAAGCAAGCTGTAAATTTTAGAAATACCAGAGGCCTGGAACCACTACAACAGGAGAAAACAGCTTAGTGTCTTTTGTTGAGAAATACAGCAGATACTAGCTCAGACTTTGTTTGGCTAGGATGTATTAATTGAACAATGTTTACTCTCTTTTCAGGTACTATGATATACCTGGCAGACGCTACACTGTTCAAGAAGACCAAATACCGTCAGTAATCTGTCCACACTCTTATGTTCTTCCAGAGCTATCAATGTCTACTGCCTCACTACCAGCAGCACTTAGAAAGGTAAGGAAAAATGAAATATGTGCATTTACATTGAAAATATATATACATATACACACACACTTACATATATCATAAAGAAGATGACTATTTCGAGAAAAGAATTTAACATTAGGTATAATTGTAATCTTCCTTTAAAAGACCTGTGTTTGAAGTATTGGAAAATTTTCAAATGAATATCATACACGGAAATAAGGAAGGTACATAATGACTATAGCTGGCATGAAGAGCCAACAACGGAAATGGCTCGAGGAGATCTTCCACATGCTCTCGCAGACCATATGGCTTTTTCTTTTTGTTCATAAAATATATATAAGTGAAAATAATAAAGGAACAGCACCTACACTTTTACAGTTTCTCACTTAACCTGTACTGTTTTCTATGTTTAAATTTTATTCCAGAGAAGGAGAAATGGCTACACATTTGTTTTCTAGTGTTCATTTACCTCATGTAGTGTTACTCATTTGCTTGGCAGCAGTATTACTGCATGGAAGCAAGCTAGGGAAAATGCTAATTACTTCTGTTTTAATGTGAGAACTTAATTTCAGATTGCAGACAATGTTGTGCAATGCCATTCTTGTCTTTATTGTAATCTTTCCATGAAGAGAGACTTTTTTTCCACATTAACAAAAGTACCTGGCAGGCCAGTAATTGAAAAAGTTGGTTTTTTCTTGGTTGTGGAACTAATACTCATCTGAATATATTTGAGGAGGGCTTAAAATATTCTGTCTTTACAATAAATAAATTTATTGCCTACTTTTCTCAAGCCAGCAAATCTCATCTACTAATTTCTATATGAAGCCTTTTGAAAAGACTCATTGGTCTTTCTTGAATATGCAAGTAATATAAACCCCAAACATCCCTTGTGGTCTCATTCAGCATCTTAGGTCTATTGATACTGTAGAAATGTGCCTACAAAAAGAGCTCAGTTCTTCACAGTTATGAAACAGCAAGATGGTGCAGTACTATGATGGGATGACACTTCTGTTGCAGTAGAGCTAGCTGGGGAATTGGCTTTCCAACAGAAAAAGTTACAGTTCACCCTACTGCTGTCTTGGATGGACTTTTGTATTAACTCCTTGCAAGGACTTCTCTTAGAAAAGCAAGTAGATGTTTGACTTTTTCAGTAGAAATTTAAGAATGGCAGAATTCAGCTGTTACTTAGTGAGCTCTGAGTTGGCATCTTGTTCTTTTGGAATAAATTGTTCATACTTACAGTAAGTTAAACTGTTGGGGTGTCATTCCTCTAACCTGGAACCAATCCATTTGTACTAAGAACATTTAAAAACCTTTAAATGAAGCATCTACAAGAATATCAGAGCAGGCCATATCATTTTATATTCTGATGTATAGCGCAAAGATCTGATTGTTAGATAAATCATAAAAATCAAGGAAATCGTGTGGTGTGTGTGAATTCAGCGGTTTCTTCTGTATTGAGATAATCTGCTAATGTGTGTAATAATACAGGTTCACCTGCTGATGACAGATGGCTTATGAGGATTGGGATTTAACGAAGCCTTCCCTCAGCATTTTTTGTGAGAGAGCAGTAGAAAATGGTGCGTGACAGAACATAAGCTGTTTGCACCAGGCTCCACTCCATTCCTGTTCTCTCTATGGAAATCTGTTCATAAGCCTTTCAAAGGTGAATGTACTAAGTAAAGTCTTGCAGGCTAATTTGCACAGTCTTAATTTGTATTATCCTCTGTTTTTGCCTAATTCAGGTTATTCCCTTTACCATGGATAATTAAGAGCTGACTCCAACAATGACTAAGACAAGCTCTCCTGCATTCTTTTGTTAATTAAGCAGTCCTCCTAAGAAACCTTGCTTATCAGTCTCTGGAGCTTGTTAACATTTTTGGGGAAAACAAAAGTAATTTTATTTTGCTGCTTTCTCTTTTCTTTTTGTAGTAGTGGTCATTAAATGGTGGAGTTCACTTTCACCTAAATTCCCTTCCACTCTCAGCCAGCTCATGCCTACTAGTCAGCAGAAGATCTAAAATAGCCACTCCCTTAATGGTTTTCTTCACCTTCTGAAGAAAAAGCTGTCCCCAGCATATTCCAAGAACTTGTTGGACTGTCTCTGTCTTGTATTTCTTTTCCAACAGGGAAAAAAAATTAAATAATTAATTTCAAGGAGTAATTAAAGCCGTCAGGTTTTGTCCTTTTGGATGTTTCCCTTGCTTGATCAAAAACCAGTCTTTGCTCCATTCTTTCCACCCAGTTAACTAGTGTATAATAAACTTTTATCATAACATACCCTGTTCTTCTCCTTTCATCTTCTTCCAGGATTGTTCAACAAATCTTCATTTTACCTATTCCTGTACTTCATAGAAACTGTTCTTGATATAAAGTGAAACCTTATTTCTCTCTCTTTTTGTTTGGTGGTAAACCAGCAGGAAATTAAAAAGAAGTTTAATATCACTTGTTTGATAGTGTTGCTCAGTGAGTAAATGTTATATGGCCCAAATTATAAGGCAAAAACATTTCCTCTCACTACATCATTGTTTGAGGGAAAAAGCAACATCCTTCTATGTCAATATAGTTTTCTCATCAAATAACCTCTGATGCTGATTCAGATGTACTTCTAGTTCTGTACAAAGATTTCCACATTTTTTTCCCTTTGCAAGGCCATCTGGGATTTATCACTTTGTTTTATTGAAAGCTTCTGATTTGAACAACTGAAAATATCAGCTATATAACAATGAAAGAGAGATTTTAAAGTGCTCTTATCAAATATATACTTAGCATATGTTTATTAAATCACTGGACGTAACTAGTTCTATGAGAAATTAATAAATTGTACAAATGTAAATATACATTTCATTTGTTTGACTCTTCTAGTGCTGTACAGTTTAACATGAAAAACAGTTTTTTAATGAAAATGAAAGTTAGCACTTTCTCTTCTCATATTTTGGCAAGTAGAAGTTTGGTAACACACTATTAAACACTAAAAAACACCCAGAAATAATTCAGTTCTGCAAATACTCTATTTCTAGATTTCTAAAACTCAGCTTATTCCTTTGCCTTTTCTCTTTCCCAAATAATGCATTGCATCCCTGGTTATATTTGCACAATCCAGTTTTGCTCAGTGGAGCTAAACAGGAGTAGTATTTGATATCTGAGTTTGTTTGCAAACGAAGGCAAAATAGCTTGATTAGATTCCTGTTCATATTTAGAATGTCTGTGCAGATCCACACTGAAGATTATTTGAGCTGTCATATAATCCATACTACATTAAGTAGATAGCTGTGGCCATAATTTTATGACTTTTTTATATATCTCTAAGACTGTTTAATTAATAAAACAATGTGGCCAGTATTCTCACTATGAACGAAGAAAAAAACTGCATTCCGTTCTTTTCAAATAAATAATAATTCCATTTGAGGACCAGCTCACAAATAAATGTATATTTTGAGTCATACAGCTTCCATAGAGACAAAATTGTAATACCAACTGAGAAGCAGTCCTACCTGCAATATGGCAAACTCAAATGACCTTAAATTACATAGTTAAAGACCAATAGCTGATAGCTTTCCATATAGTTAAGCTGAAAGGCATTTATTCCTGCAGAGAACAATTGCGAATTAGATTGGCTTCTGCTGATAGTAAAATGAGTGAATGAAAAGAGTTCTTAATCTTTCATTATTTATACATTTCCTGTGCTCTAGGAGTAATGATCACAAAAAATGTAGACTTCAAAATCCCATGTGCAATACTTAGGTCTAAACAGTTTTTCCCCAAGTCCTATCTATGTGCTGTAATGCTGTCTCTCTTCTTATATTCAGGTGTTGATTAGTCATATTTTCAGACCTATAACCCGGTAACTGTCTAAAGGTTTCTCAGGATTCTCCATCTAGATAAGAGTTCTCACACCTACTTGCTACCTAACACAGCCACTACCTTTCACACAAAGATTGAGTTCTGTGACATGAATATTTAACTAGGGAAACTGGGTGGAGTACTTCTAACACCCAGGTGTGGCTGTAGAAGCCCATTTTGATTCTGTGTCAAATTACTGGATTAAATGAGTTTATTCTATCACTGCCTTTGCCGTATTCCTGAGACAGCAGATATTCAGATCCCTAATTCCCTCTGCTCTTTTAACCCAAATTTCAAGATGATAGCTTATCAAGGTCTAGGATGTTTTCAGCTTACAATTCCTTGTCTGCTTCTTTAACTTCATTTCTGCCTTACTCGGAGAAATGTTAGCAAGACATCCAGCCCAGGTTCTTGTACTGCTTCTCCTTACAATGCTTTATTTTCTCAAGTAATAACAAAACCTAAAGTCTATTTGGGATCCCATGGCGTTACAAAATCACCTCCCACAGTGATGTTTAAATGGTAGAAACAAAGCATTTTATACTCTCATTTGATAAACTTCCAATACCTAGTAAGCAAGAAAGCGGGCCAGCCACTTTCCAAAGTAACAGACAACAAAATTACAAGTTTGTGGGTAGGTGCAGTGAGCCTGCCCTAAGGAGGACAAGTCTTTGCCTTAAGGTTCACCACAATTTTTAATAGATAAGGCCTTTCAGTGGTTAACCATTCTCCTCCCAAAACTTCAGACTGAAAGAAGAGGAGGCACCCATCTCCAGCTTGGAATCAGAAAGCTAAACAAAACCTTGTAGCCAAAGCCCTACGAAATGAGTCACGCAGGGGGCGAGAGTATTCGCTGGTGTGGGTTTTCTCAAAGGAGAAGGCAAAAAATCGGTTTCAGGAGAGCACTAACCTGCCTTGTGCAAAGACTGAAGGGGGAAAGGGTGAGAGGGGGAAATTATCTGACGCGGTTGGAGTTTTTTCTTTGGAGGTGGAGGGCAGGTTAGCAAGGCAGCCACCTCAGAGGGGCCTAGGTGGGGCAGAGTGGGGGGCCTCGTTCTTGGTTTTGTTGTGTTTGCTTTTAAAATCTGGATAGGTCCTCAAGTGTTTGGAATAGGTTATAGCTTTCCAGCTAATTAAATGTGGCAGCTGTACAAAGTTTTATTGTATTACCTGGAAGAAAAAAAAAGGGGGTGGTGGTGGGAGGAATCCTGCACAGTGCTGTGCTGGTCATCTGGGTTCTTGCCAGAGTTCCTATCTGCTTAGCTACACTTATCCTCAACTTTTGTATAAAATAATGCACTTTGACCTGTTGGTTTGTTTTTTTCTCCCTCTTCCTCAGTATAACTATAGTGTTCTTTACCTGGCAAATTTACTGTCATTCCTTATGTGAGAAGTATAGCAGGGGTCACTCGAGCTGGGCTGTGGGCGCCCCTGACAGCGTGTGTTCAGCACGGGCGGTTCATTGCTGCTGTGCAGTGCTTCCAGTCACCCTCCTCCCACGAGTGTAACCTGTTTCCCAGAAATAATGGTCATGCTTTCTACCTCCCTCCCGGGCTTAACAAGTTGAGTCATTCTCCTTTCCTTTTTTCTTTCTTTTCTTTCTTCTTTTTTCTACTAGGAATTCCCCCTTGTTACTAGATAGACTCAAAGTCCCTTGATTAATCCCCGCAAAAAACTGGCACTCACTGCTTCCCTTTCGATTAGTCATGTTTGTGCTCACTCTGGCAGAGCTGCTTTTTAATCACGTTCCTCCCCACTGTCATTCCTGCAGAGAAGCAAGTAGCTTCCCATGTTTTAAATTTTAAAGCATGACTTTTAACCTCTTTGAATAGCCAGGTCGGCTTGTGAGAGTCAGCTACGTGCTGTGTGCCTCTAGTGCACTAATTTATGGGAATTCTGGATAAAAAACACTTCTTCCATTTAGATCAATCAAAAAATAGAGCAATGGAAATTTTTATAGGCTAGAATATATACAGGAATTCTATTTACATTTATATATCTACATGTATACAGATATGTACGTATGGGTATATATTCAAGTGTCTGTATGAAGTGAAGAGAGTCTGGGGGGGTGTTATCCATAAGCTGTGGATTTGGGATTGCTGTCCTGATGTATGTGTATGAATTGAAGAGAATGGAAAAAGATCAAACGTGATGAAGCATGGATCACATGAGAGCTCTTTGACAACACTGAGAATAGCTACATTATTCATGGTCTGTATGGCTTTTAATATGGATTTTAATAGGATATTAGTGTGCTGGCCAGCACAGTAATTCCTTATAATGGTTTAAAATGTCTAGGAAAACATGAGAACACTGTAATAGTCTGAGGTGGGTTTTTTTTCCTTTTATCCTATCTATGCAATTTGTTCCTATTCTTGGGCTGTAACCATGCTGTAATTTGGGCAAGAAATTATGTTAGTAGAAGAACAGTGAGGTCTCTACTTTGAAATTTGAGGGGGGCGGGTAGGGAAGTAATCAAATTTTCAAACCAAACAAGTTGAGTAGGGTGCAGAGATGTGGGAAGGGACAAAGAGTGCCTCATTTCGTCCTGGCCATGCCAGCATTTCTTATATGGTTGACAAAGGATTTAAACACTTAGTAAATATTTAATTTGCTCCGTCCTTTAAAATTTCAGAGTTTTTATAGGATGTTTATCTCTGAGTCATGCTATGTTTTGCAATAGTTTGAGATGATTAATACTGAAATATTCTTTCAGAATTACTTAGTTGATAAATATGGAATTCATAAAAACACAGCAACACCACAACCAATAAGAAGCAAACAGAATTTAAATAGGACTGGATCATTATGGAAGCCAGAAGACACAGAACTGGGACAGAATTTAAATGCTGACCGTTTAAGTCATAGTGATGACTTAACACTCTTGCGTTAAGTCTCCCACAAATGCTTGTGCTCTGAGAAGCCACTGTATCTTAAATTACTTGTCCCCAGTATTTGGTGATTAGTGTCGTAAAGCAGTAACCTGAAATGATAAGGCAAAATGCTAAAACCCACAAAGTACAGGGGGTGTAACTTGAAGATAGGTTCTATCAAAGCATTTTCCATTGAGAAAATATTTAAGATTACTATCTACAGAGACATAAAGGCAATGTTGACTATCATAAGTATATTTGACAGAAAGGAGTGCTCAGAATCATGGAAACAAAGCAAAGCTGGCACCAGCACACACAGATTGTCTTTGTGCAATACCACCTGCTAGGAAAAACCCACATGTAGGCCAGCTCTTCCTAAACAACAGCACTAAATAACAGTGGACTGAACTACGTTTTTGTAATTCTTTCAGTTTTAATAACTTATGGTGCCGTCTTTTAATATAAATATTTGTGAATATTGACACTAAAAACTACAGAAGTAGCAGAGCCCATACAGAAGCAATTTACTTTTAGTAGTGCATGGGTACTGTTTTACCTGTAGGAATGCTGAATCAGGACAGTGGGACAGCCATCTGTAATTGTAGGTCACCATTGGGCTGGCAGAACTTAAGATACCATGTTTGCTTTAAAGAAAAAGATAAAGGTAATATGAACTTGTGTACATCAAGGACTTTTGCTTTTGGGATATGATAATTGCACGTCCATTGCTTTATCTGTATCTGTTTTTTGTTAAGGCCTTGATAGGAGGAGAGAGAGGGGTCAGGAGGGATACCAGAGAGGAGAGATCAAAAAGATTGAACTAAAGCAAGCAAAAAAACCCCAAAGCAAGCCAAAACACCAAAGCATGAAGAACTAATTGTTTAGTTTACAGATTAAATTCACAGAAGATAGGAAAGAAAGCAAACCCAAAAATGTAAGTGCTCAGAAGACAGAATAAGCTGTTTCTGTCATTTAAGTGTTTTTTACCTAGTGTAAGGTTTATGCTTTTTGAGGATTTTGCTGTAAGTCTGGTATATTTTATGTCTCTGGTTGAAGAATGACGATTCTGGTAATTGCATCCCCAGAAGAGTAGGTCATTTGTAATAGAATATTATGTAATAGAATTAACATGGCTGATCTGTCTGAGGCACACAGCACAATTAAGAATTCCTGAGTTAAGAGTATCTATAAGGATATGTACCTTTGGTTAAGCATTATTGTGCCCAGATTTCCCAGGACACAGCAAGCATTCATAGCATTGCAGCAGAGATGCTCTGGATACAAAACTGATTCTTTCATAGAAGGAAATGCCAGGTACCCTCAATTCAACTGCATTTGTTAATAATGAAGACAGAAGAATCCAGCAGCTATACATGCACAGTTGTACTTACTGTGTAGGCAGAAACCAAAATTCTGAGAAGCCCCAATGTCAAAAAGCTCAGACATGAGGTCCACTATAAAACTATCTTGATATGATTTGGCTTTTTAACACAGCTCACTAAGACTTGCTCTTCCTTTTATCTTCCAAAAAGTCTGGAAATTTATGGCTAATTACAGCACAGGAGAGGTTCTCAGCTATCCATGACAGAACCTCTCTGAGTATTGCTCAACAGAATTACTTCTCTGCTTACTAAAATACCATTATGCTGACTAGACTGATGGCATCATTGCAGTTTCCTTGTCAGTCCGCTTTTTTCCATATTCCCAGCTCATTATTCCTCTTATCCCCATTTAAACCACAAATTCAATTCACTATTAACTTAGAAAGGTTTTCATTTTGCTATTTCCAACCTGACTGAAGACACCAACTCTCCTATTTCCTATAAATAATAGCTAGATTATGTCCAGTTCTTTTGGCTGGTTCAGAGAGACCCTGAAGACATCTGTCTTGTATTTCTGCTGCTTTTTGGTGAGGAGTTGAGCACAAGAGCATTTAAGCTGTGGTTGATTGCAGACATACAGGACTACAGCTGACAGCTAACATGGGCCTTAGAGAAGTGCAAAAGGCAGGAGGGAACATGTCATGGAGTTACTTCGCATGTTCATAGAAAGAATATAGCTCCTGGAATATTGGTGCAAGAGGAATCTGTCTTGTAGTCTTAACACTGGCATTCAAGATCACAATAGATGTACTGAGTGAAGAAGGTTCCCTCCACCCCTTTAGAATATAAAATAAATTTGAAGGCAATGTAGGAATACCAGTAAATTCTTATTCTGGTAGACATCTTTCAAGTACTCACAAAGTTTACTGAGGAGATTGTTGGGGGTTTTTACAGGCAGTTTAAAAAAACCAGCCAAACTGTAACGTGTCAGACAGCTTACATTTATTTACTCTTGGCTGGCAACTTAAGACAGATGTCACTTGGAGGACTCTTCTTCCAAGCAGTTCAACACATTCGCCTTGATGCAGGAGTATTATAAAAAGGCCACGTCCAACTTTACACTGGGCTTGCCTTCCGCATAGTCTTCATGTTGAGCTATGTTTGGAATTTAATTTAATCTTAATTATTGCATGCTTCATGTAATACTGTGAACAAATTTCGAGGATGCAGTAGGTGAAAATGTGTTTCTCTTTAAGAGGGTTAGTGATGACTTAAAATACAGCCATGTGAGCAATGGTGCAGGAATGTGATAGTGCTGAGGTCTTCAGAGCTGGGCTACCAAATAATCTAGTGTCTCCCAAGCAGTGACAAAATAAAAGATCTATCAAACTGGCACAATACTGCGCTTTGCATGAGTGAGATAATGTGGATAGTCACATAGTCTGTGTGGCATTGCCCAAGGAAGGCCATGAACCATTGATGCATTGCAAAGTATTAAGGAGGTTGTTATGGGTTAACCCCAGCTGGCAGCTAAGTACCACACAGTCAGCCACTCACTCCCCTCCTACACACACAGGCACATACCACAACCCTACCACCCTGCCACCCCCCACCACCACCCCGCTTCCCAGGGTGGGGAGGAGAACTGGGAAAGAGGTAAAACTTGAGGTTTGAGATAAGAACAGTTTAATAATGGAAATAAAATATAATAACAACAACAATTGTAATGAAAAGGAGAGAGAAGGGGAAAGGAATAAAATCCAAAGGGAAGGGGAAAAAAACCAAGTGATGCACAATTCAGTTGTGCACCACCTGCTGACCGATGCCCAGCCAGTCCCTGAGCATCGATCGGCAGGCCCCAGCCACCTCCCCCCAGTTTACATACTGAGTATGACATTCATTGGTATGGAATATCCCTTTGGCTAGTTTGGGTCAGCTGTCCTGGCTGTGTCCCCTCCCAATTTCTTGTGCCCCTCCAGCCCCCTTGCTGGTAGGGCCTGAGAAACTGAAAAGTCCTGGACTTAGTATAAACATCACCCAGCAGCAACCAAACCCATCGGTGTGCTGTCACCATTGTTCTCACGTCAGAGCCAAAGCAGAGCACTGCCCCAGCTAGTAAGGAGAAAATCAACTCTATCCCAGCTGAAACCAGGACAGAGTTCTGTTGTCAATGGTCAAGCATGGACAGTACATAATGGGTCTGGTAATGGTGACATGGGAGTGTGCACCAGGCTGTCCAGTGTTATCAGTGGCCATCCTTTATCTGCCCCACCTCTGTGTATCATCATGCCAAACACATAGCTACATAGCATTTCAACATTTCACTGGTGTTGCTCATGCTACTATATACCTCACTGAGGATGACACCAGGCGCTTTACTGCCTTCTTCCCAAAGGGCATACTCCTCCCTTCTCTTTCCCTCGGTGAGTACACTCCTGTGAAGTTGCTCTTTGAATCATCAGGGCTTTGTTTCTGGCCTCCACGCTAGGCTACTGCGCAGTGATCTGCACGGCAGAATGCTATAGCCTGTTTTGCATCACGCTTTTTTTTTGTACCACTTCCACGCTTGTGCAATGTGTTGGAATGGTTTTCAGGACCTTGGCAGCTGGCTGTACTCTCTCCTTGGGTGTGACTCCATTTCCATTTTGCCATGCTATGTGACCAGGTGGCTCAGCATATGCACAGTACACCTGTGCACCCTCAGATCTGAGAAGGTTACGACACAAAGCTTTTAGTAATAGTTCATTCCTCCTGACCAGACTTTTGCCACTTTATATGCTATGTAATGCATATGACAATTAGGATTGCATGTATATATATATCTATATATAGTCTATCGCTCTGTAGTTCCAGCTGCAGTATAATAATGGGTTCACAAAGAATAGTCATGAAAAGCTTCATCCTTCTGGTTTTATTCTCTTGAGAACTCAATTACAGTGAATAAGCTGGAATGCTCCTTCACCTATCCCTTTAAAACAAGCACTCGATCTGCCGTGGCTCAAGATCTGCACAAGCAAAGAGTGGCTCACTTTAATGAAGAATTGCCTAAACTACTGTTTGAGTAAGATTTAGACATTCTAAAAGAAATCTACCATTCCTGCAGACTAGCATTGTTCTGTAATTTTCAAAATCACAGTGGGTAGCATTTCAACAGACAAGTTTTGAGTT
Source organism: Falco peregrinus (assembly GCF_023634155.1). Lineage (NCBI taxonomy): Eukaryota > Metazoa > Chordata > Aves > Falconiformes > Falconidae > Falco > Falco peregrinus. The sequence goes on from NC_073727.1 coordinate 24,655,136, forward strand.
TGTTGTGGATGCAAACAATATCTAAGTTGTTTAGATAATTAAATTCTAAAGATTTAAATATAATATAGTGTTTTGTTCTACAAACATTGCTTTCTTTATAATGGAACTTGACTCTGTAATTTCCCCTAAACGAAACCTTATGACATGCAAATAAAAATACAGCCTCCTCTCCCATCTTTACAGATCCCCAATTCTTGCCCCCCCCCTTTTTTTTTTTCCCTTTTACCAGTTTGATTTCTAGGGCATATTTCTAAAAAAGAGAGTAATTGTAATTGTCTAGGAGGAAAATAGGGATTGAGAAGTGTAGCTTTTGAAAAGCCTGAAAAAATGTGAACAAACTACACCATAATGTTTAGCAACAAGAATTTAGATAAAAAGAACATTGAGATCTGTTTACTTTTTTGTATTTCATCCAGAGAAATGTGATTTTAGAAGTGGTAGTGCTGGATATTCCCCTTCCCTCTTCTCCAGGGAGTTATGATTGTTTTGCTTCTGGGAATGCTGAGGGTATGTTTTTTCTTTGGCATGTGAGACTTAATTTTTATCAGATAAATTGCTGACTCTTGGACCTGAAAAAGAAAACCACTTTCCAAACATGAAAAAGAATGTTTGTGAGGGTTTTCTTCTAAGTGGCCACCCAGTGAAACAGAAGCTCACCCTGCTTGTTGCTGGCTGCTGTTCAGGGCCTTGTGCGCAGCTGGGAAACTGAAGAGACTTGTCAGGTTCATCACACCGCTGACTGGGAAAGCTGAAAAGCTGCAGCAGAAACAAAAGACAGAGACACTTGCAGACAAAAAAGATAGGTAGCTAGAGGAAAAAGATGCCGAGTAGGAGAGGTTTGTCTTCCCACCTCCTTCCCACCAGGTGCCAAGATGTGGGAGGGAAGTGGTAGAGTAGGAACAGGAGAAAACACATACCTGCCTTCTATGTACAGGAAGCACTTGTCATCTACCACATTTTAATGGTAGACAGCCAGCTCCCTCCTATATTCTCAAGCAATGACGAATAATAAACTTATGCAAAGTGGTCCCCAAGAGTTGCTAATGGAGTAGTTTTGGCATATTTTATTTAGAAAGGATCTAAAATAGTTTGAGCCCAACACTAGAACTATTGTAGTTAAAACTGTATTTAATCATGATGCTTTTAAGGGTTAGTTTTAAAAGTACTTTTGTAATGTCTCTTATTCTAAGCCACAGACACCAAAGCCAATCCTAGAGTATGTTGGATTGGCCTATGACCAAACTAATGTCTTACTCAGAAATGCAAGTGCAGAATCAATAATACTGTGTATTTCTTGACATTTCCTGGAAATACTGGTATCTCTGAACAGTAGAGTTTCATCCAGTTTGATCCAGTTCCCTGTTGCATCATTGTTAATCAACAAAATATATTTTTAGAGGTAAGATCCAAATTTGTTTTTAAGAATACCAGGTAAGAATCTGAACTTTCAGCCAATTATCCACTAGTAATAGTAGTGAGATTCAAATGCTGTTGTAGTTATATCTCTTTAGTGGCTAATATTTAGTAGTCTGGGTGCCCAGTAGGATAATGCAACATGTCTGTAATAATATACCTGTAACAGCAGGAAAACACACATCTCCCTTTTTATTCAGAAGTAATCATATATCTTTTCTGGACAGACACTATTGTTTATTTTAATGTTTTATATACTAATTAGTTCTGTTCAGAGCCTAAAATAAACACACCTAAGAATGTAAATGCATTTCATTAAAACATTTTCTCTTAGAAGTTTCTCTTGCTTAATGGTATTAGATGACACTGATGTAATCGTGGGATTAAGAGCAAAGAGTTTGCAGGACTGTTCCACTTGATTTAATTTTTGCCCGCTGTACTGCAGGGAACTAGTGGGTCTTGAGTCATTCCTATCTTCTCTGTACTGGTTTTATAAAGTTTATTCTAATTAATAATAAGGCAATTCTCTGTAGTAATTATTGTAATAATTAGTTTGAGGGAATTCTGGGAGCCTTAGGTGAACACTGTTATTTAGAATAAATGCTAAGTTATAACATGGTAATTCAAATGTAAAATCAAGATGTCCAGCCATTTTTATAAAATCAGGATAAGGTATTTTAGTAATAATAGTTCCTTACTTTTCATCTGTACATGATGAAAAATCTTTACATCAAAGAAGTTATCAAGGGGTATAAACACTTTATACATTTTACAGAAGGGCTCTTTGAAGCACATAGACTATCAAGCCCAAATTTTCCAAAGCAGGTGCTATGTTGGGTGCCTTCATACTGGGGGTGACTTGAGACACATTTCAGTTGAAAGGTTCTGTTTGTTTAAAGGTACCAGATGGTACCCTGGCATAATGTGTCATAGAATTTACATTGCACTATTTTTATCTATTTAATGAGAACTTCCATGGAGAAGAGAGATTCCATTAATTTCATATTTAAATATGCTTTGATTAAATATTACAATTTTTCATCTACTAAATGGTTTTCAGAGTTGTAAACATATAGTAATTTTTTCCTGTTTCAGGACCATCACATCAACTTCCCAAAGCAACCGTGTCAAACATGCAGTTCACTTTGTTGTTTATGCATTTTGGCTTTGGTCAGATTAGCAGTCCAATTTGCGCCTTGTCTTTATTCTTTTGCAGTTTTGCAGCCTCACATTAGCAGCACAATGCTCAGAAGGATGGCTTTCTGCCTTTTGCCCTGTATGCCTGTGACAGGCAGTCTTCTACTGTGCCTGACCTGGAGAAAGTCTGCATGTTCAAGGCTTTTAGTTAAAGTTTTAGCAAAAGGCTTTTAGTTTTCCATTCATCATATCAGACTATCTACTTTACCCAATGAAAAGAACCCCAGTTTTCTAAATTTCAAATGACATAATCAGTTACTTCTAGGTATCTAGAGCTAGAGCCACTGGAGGACTAAACCAAGTACTCCAGTTAGTTTAACTCCTAGGCATATTTTCCCTAGACTGAATTAAAACTGCAGGTAAGGACCTAGGTTTCCTACCTAGTGCAAGAAGAGAGTGAGGCGATCTATATCCTTTGTCAGCTAAGCACTTAGAGCTAGCTAACAGGGAAGACTGGACACAGGAGTGTATTAGAAATCCTGCCTTGCTTTTGAGCCACATGTAGAATCATTTAGAGGTGCCCAAGGTAGCCCAGGAGCCAGCTCAGTTAGCCAGCACAGAGTAGCCACATCAGTACCATGTTTGCAAAGGCTAGTAATGTTTGTGGCTCCTTAGGATTATTTCCTTTTTGTCCTATAATCATTTAATGTAAAAACATATAAACAGTCTTGAGGAGACAGATTAGAGTATCTGGAATGAGATCCAAGGGTTACAATGAGTTTGACGGTTTTAATACAGTTTCTACAGTCTGCTTTCATAAGTGTTTTCAGTGTGTGTAATTTCTTTTCTGGGAATATGTATCAGTGTTACTGTGTCTAAGTGCTTAGCAAAGAAATAAATTCAGATTGCTACTTAAAATGCATTTTCTTAGATGAGAACAATACAGAATGGAAAACAATGAGTTGTCACTTGTGCATTTTTGGCTACCTAACCAGCAGTTTTTGTTTGACTGTAAGTTCAGTAGTATTGGTGAAAACCATCTGTCTTTGTCATAGTACCTGATTTTGGGTTGCTCTGGGAATTTGCTGATGCTTTTATGAAACTCTTGCATGTGCTCTGAAATGCTGCAAGTTGTTTTCAAATGTCATATACTTTCAAGGCTGTGGAGCTCCTATTGACACCACCAGTTTTGTGTGAAAGCAAGGGGAAGAGATCAAGACTGATGGTGCCTAAGAACAAGCTGATTTCCAGAGGTTTATAGCTTAATCTGTCCTACAGACATGCTCAGATGTGCAGCAAAAGAATACTCTTTCCTATCTCCAGTACTTATACATAAGTACTTAATCTAAAAGGAACTGGGAAGTGTTACAGTGAGCTATAGATCTAAATTAGACAACTTATGTTAAATCTATACTTACCAATATGCACCACTTAAGAGTTAGTGACAGGACACTCTACACTCCTACAAAATAGAAGAGGGACCTACCAACCTAGAAGGAGACCTAGTAAATGTAAAACCACTTATGTAACAGATTCTTTATCATTCTGAATTGCATTCAGAATTGAAAAAAGGAAAGACGTTAAATTTAATAGTTGTGGCTTCTGGTTTGGGAGACCTAAAAGACTTGAAGCCCCTCTCTTCTCATCCAGAATGCTTTTGTCACTTATCCTCTATTGCTCAAGAGAAAAAGTACTTTCAAGTTCCTGTCTCTTAGAAGACATCACAGCAAATACATGTTTATTTTCACCCTTTACTTGAAAAGAGGTGATGTCTTGCTGGATCTTTGCACCGAGTAGATTATCTAATGACACAGCTCTGATCCAACAGCAAGACTTGAAATCCTAAACACAGAGATGTGAGGCTAACTCCTATCAAACTTTCTCACTTTTTCTTATATTGAAACACAAAGAGTTAAGTACAATGACTTATGTTAATGCTATTTTTTGCTTATAACTTTATTTCTGGAAGTCTTCCAAGTTCAGGAGAGTTTAAATATTCTTTCAGTTCTTCAGTATTGAATAATACCTGCTCCTACCTTTGGTGCTGCTTCTTTTCTGCCTTTTCAAGTCCCTTTCTAGTGTCATTTTACCACGAGTCACTAGAAAAACACAGATTTAATATACCGACTCAGGAAGGCAAAGAACCAAGTATGGCTGTATAAATCATCCTCTTACTGAATAAAGGCACAAGTGACTGTTTTTCTTTAGCCATCTTAAATGTGGATCAGAAAACAGTAATCAAGTTTGTGAGAACCAACGTGTGTGGTATATTTTTTTCCTGCTGTTGCATATCTGCATTCTAGTATTGCATGTTAATTAATGCACTTAAGGCATTTGCCCAACACTAACTTCATAGTTACTTGCAACAGGTTCTCTGCTTCTGTAGAGGTGCTTACTGAAGGAGTTGCTGCCACCCTTCTGCAGCTCTTTCTCCTATCCTCTAATTGAGTCCCTTTCATAGTTATAATTTGTCTGCCAAATGACTTTATCAGTTGGAAAGGCTCAAGTCAGATACTGCTTCCTTTTTTTGCTTGTTTTTAACTGCGTGCCTCCAGAAGAAAGAAGGGGTTAAAGCGTGGGAGGACTGCTAAGAAAAAGGGTTTGGTTAATGACACACAGGACTGCATCTCACACACCATAGTTTGTATATTCTTCTGTAAACAGCAAAAAGAATTATCATCATCATGGTAAGGCAAACAGCACTCTCTTTTTTTTCCCTCTTGAAACCCACCAGAGATCTTTGGGTTCATACACATTTAATTTTTAAAATCATAAAATCAACTGATCTCCATTAGTTTTATAGAGTGTCTCTTTAACTGACAGATGCTACTGTTGACAGAAGGGGAGGGGGTAAAGATTTTAGTATATGGAAATAACTAGCTCTGGGGAAGAGGAGATGGGAGCAGGCATGCCTTTTCTGACATGCCTGTTCTTTTTTATCAGCCTCCTTTCCTAAATACTCATGTAAGGATCTGTTCGACTTTTATTTATGCTTCTTTGTCTTTCCTGAGCTTTTTTGAAAGATTTCTATTTATTTGCCTTTGCATTATTCGCTTCTTTCAGTTTTGCTGTTTGGTTTTTTTTTTTATATACTTCCAATATCTAAATCGCTGTTTGGCACTGAAGAAATACTGTGGGATTTATACTTACATCTATGCTTCTTGAACTGATTATTTCCTTTAAGAAAAATCAGTTAAACATGCAGGCTCAGTATTCTCGTTAGTCTATATGCTGTTGCAAAATGGCCAATTTTCAGTTCACATTTGAACTAAAAATTCAGTTTAACAGTGAAAAAGTACATTGGAAACAGATAGGTCTTGTTCTCTTGAAGACATGAACTGCTTTGCTAAAATATCTGGACTTAGTAGAAAATAGAAAATATAAACAGTTTGTGGAAAAAATATTACTATTAAGAAGATTTATTTGTTTCACTTCAGTCTGCTCAACAGTCTCACATTTATAGCTGCTTGGTTATTCAGGTAAGTTCCCCAATCTAGATAACTACATTCCCTGTATGCAGAGCTCAGGTAAAGCTGAAATTGTTTTAAATCCGGCTATTGCTGTTTATGTCCTCTGTAAGTGTAACAGGCGAATAGCTAGACGGGGCAGGGAGTAAACTCCATGCCAGAGTGGACTTGTTAAATTTAAAGTGTATTTCTTTCTGTGCCACTGTCAACCTGAAATCTGATACGTTTGAAAGAAATGCCAAAAGAATTTAATGCACGTATGCCAGACTCTTGGTATTTGGAAGAAGACTGTGTGGGTTAACGTAACGTAAGTTATACTTTTCATAATAGTAACTCCTCTTTTGTGGCTTTGTGAAGGGTCAGCATAAACAAGAAAAAATTATTACAGTGAATTGAAGTAATTCAGATCTAGTTGGCTGATGGCAAGGCAACTGGTTAAGTTTGAAAATAGTTTAGGTTAAATTGAAATATAACTGCTTTTTTCCCTTCAGTGAATCACACACACACACAAAAAAAATGTTTCAGGTCAAACGTTTTGTAAAGTATAGTATTTCCCCCACGCTTTTTAAATAAGAACGCAAGCAAAAGCAGCAAGCCTTTATTTCAGTTTAAAATTCCTTCTCTCTCTCTCTCTGCCGGTAGTTAGGGCACTCACCTGTAGGACTGCGGTATGAAATCTTCTCTCTGTAGGACTTGAAAAAGGGACTTGAGCAGGTCTTGTGCTTCTCAGACTTTTCTCTCTTAGCTTTGATTTGTACATCCTTCCTTCTGGTTTTCCCACTAATGTTTTTACAGCACATTGTGCCAGCAATACTCCAAATGAATTTTCAGCCTAACAAAGCCTGGCACTACTAGCGTTGGGTATTTGAGTCTCAGTCGCTGCAGAATGCTACAGCCTGAAGAGTAGTAGTTTATTTATTTAAATGTTTTTGGCTAATGCACTTTTTTTGGATATCATGTGACTGCTAGAACTCTGAGGCTTTCTGTTTCTCATGGTTGTGAGAATTAATAATACTGTCGTTTAAAGATACCCAAAGTTACTGGCGTTCCAGCATGAGCTTAGAAGGGTCCTACATTGTTCTAAGAGAGAAGGGTCCTACATTGTTCTAAGACAGAAGGGTCTCAGAGGTTTACATGTTACTTGAAATCCAGTTATTCATGACCTTCTAGTGAACGACACAAGCTCAGACTTACCCTTGACTAAATATTTTTGCTTTTTTCCCCTCCGAAGGTGATCATATGTTAGCAAGTAAATGTTTAAATTACAGTCCACACTAGATATTACCACCTATTAGTTACCACAAAGTTGCTAATGACTAGTAAAAATACTAGTTTTTTCTATAATGTGTGCTCTTAAGAAGTGTTTTCAGTCATGTTCAACTGACTCAGATGAACTAATCTAAGAAAATAACATCCAATTGATCCCTTGAGACACAGCCTGAAGTTCTGATTCAACAAATCACAGTAGCTTATGCTCTCTCTCCACTGGAGACCAGCAAAGGACACGTTTAATTACGTTGTTAAATTAGGGGTTTGGCTGTGGCAACTTACATTAGCTAATGAGAAAAAAACCCAGCCAAAAACAGAGGAAATACTTTAATGCTAACATAAACAGGTATGAATATAAATACAAACAGGATTTACATTTCTTGGTTAAGAAGGCGGCATTTTGCTTGCAGATTAGAACACCACTTTAAAGATTCATGCAGTGTACTTGAATGGATGTCCTCCATGCTGTCCAAGGAATGGATAGGCATGTCCTCTGGGGTTTTTTTCAGTTGCCAATGCCTTTGATCAGGGATTTCTAAAATGGCTAACATCTCAAGGGTAGGAATGCTGGAGCAGAAACACACTGAAGAAACTTGATCTGCAGAGTAAGGATAGTTCGTGCCTTCTGAAAATCAAACATCTCAGTGCTCTGTTCTGGAAGTCAAGCATTCCTGTACTGTGCTGTCAGGCTGGGCCCCACTTTGAAGGCTCTTGAGAAGCTCAGTCTCTGTGCCCTCTTGCACTGGCAATACTGGCTCACCTACATTTATCTGAGTTAAAATACAAGCTCTTCAGGGCAAGTACCTGGCCTTTTATGTGTTTTGAAAAGAGCTGTATATAATTAAGGTACTTTGTATGAAGAAATTACTTCAAAACAGTTTACATAGGGCAGCTATTTCAAGATCAAGAAAAAATCTTTATCCTTGTTCCCTGAAGAAACAAGGCTTATGTGACTGGACTGGCTGGCTGTCCCTCCTCTCTTCCATCCAACACCTTTTGAACTTGTTGGACAGTTTATGTTTGAAAGGGGGAGACGTCTCAAAGATAATTAAGTTCCCATGGACTTTATGAAAATCAGTTGCTGGGAAGACAGAAATCCAGATCCACAGTTCAAATAACTAATTTTTTCAAGAGTAATCTTGCAAACCCAAAGCTTGACTGCAAGTGTATAATGACTGTCAGGTTGATAATGTAATCCTAACTAATTTAGAGGACTGACGACTATTTTACATCCAAATATTAATATGCAGGTTGACACCATAATGAAATTAAATTTCCCCTACTTTGGTGTTTCACCAGGTTTTAATATTAACAATATAGACAACCTCCTCGCATTTGTAGTTATTATGAATTTTCAGAAAAATTAGTGCCACCCATTCCTTATTGGCTTGCTTTAAGTGTTCCTAAAAATTTCATATTTTTGCCTTTTTTTTAGATAGCAGTGTTCATTACTGTCTCCTCTACTATCTCCTTATAATTAGTTAGTACTGGCAATACATACACAGAATAAAGAAATTAGATAGTAATTGGGCTGCATTACTCATGGTTGTCACATCTGATAGGGAAATTTATAGTTGTTTTTGTTATCACTAAAGCACTTATACAGCTCAGACAGTTAGAACTCAACAGAGCCCTCAATGTTGCTTTTTATTTAATTGAGTGTTTTGGTTCTACTGGTTGAAAGAAGTTGTAGAAGGGAGGGAAAACACAGACATCAGATGTTCTCATTTGCAGATTATTTCACTATCTTTAAAAAAAAAACACCCCAACAACCCAAGAACTTAAGCTCAAGGTCACGATCACAGACTTGCCTGCTTGAAAGCTGCTGGGGAAATATTATATGTGCAACCACCAGGCTTCGTTGGTGGTACAGTGGCTTATCATTGTATAAGCAACACAGGTCAGCAAGGTAGGGAAAGACATGGGGTCCCATGGGTTTTTGGTTGCAGTATAAGCTAACTCTACATATTCCCCAGTTCAGGTTTTCTGTATTTTTCATGTGTTTGGGCAAGCCTCGCTGCTGCACACCGTTTCACCAGCATTAAGCAGGCTCTGTGGGGCTTGCCTGAAGCCAAGGCCATTTCACAGCTTGCGTTTGGGGGAGTTTTAGAACAGAAGCCAAGTTTAGTCTGTTGTTGAAGGAAAAATAACTAACTTAACACTTTTTCACCGGAGGAGGAAGCGAGAGGATTAAAAAAACTCTTAATTTTCTTCAATAGCTAGAGGGCCAGACATGCTGCAGGCCAGGCCTCCTGGCTAGCTGCAGGCGGGTTGACCTGGTGCCTCTCCCGCCCCCGCACACGGCCGTCAGAAGCGCCGAAGTGAGACCTGCGTAGTCCTTCCTGTTGAAGCTGTTCCACTTCATATAAGTAATTAAGCGTTAATTAGAAGAGGACTAGTTTAGCATCCATTAAGCATTAAATACTAATTGAGCGCCCGGGGAGAGCGCCGGCACCATTAGGCCGCGGAGTCATTCTCACGCCGCCCCGGCCGCGGGCAGGCGGGGGGCGCCACCTGGGGCCCCTGCAGCCGGGGGCCGGCCCGCGGGCGGCGCGGCAGGCACAGGCCGAGGCGGCAGGCGCAGGCAGCCGCGCCCGCCGGCCCCCGCGCTCCGCGGTGGAAAATGCGGGTTCATCGCCCCGCAGGGCTTTGAACCGAGGTCTGCCACAAGGGCCCCAGCCGCCAGGCGGTGCCGGCCCCAGCATGCCTACCCGGGCAGGTACTGCCGCGGGGCTGGGGGGAGCGACGCCTACTCCCGGCGCCTTGCTAGGGCTCGGCACCTCTGCGCGGCCGGGATCGGGGGTAGACCGGGCCGCCGCCGCCCCCCCCCCACACACACCCCTCCTCGCGGGCGGCGGCGAGGCCGCACCCGTGGCAGCGGGTACGCCCGCAGCCCCTCGTAGCGGGCGGAGGCGTACGAGGCCCTGGCCCGCGCCGCCCCGTCCCCTCGCCGGGGCGGAGGGAGAGCGCTGGCCCTCCCCGGGTCCGGGCGCGGGTTCGCGCCGGGCAGCCCTCGCTGCAGCCAGCCGCCGCGGCGGCGTGAGCCGCCTGCGTTCAGCCCGCGGTACTTCTCCCTCGACGTCAAAGTCCGTCGGGTTCGCCCGGGGCGGCGCTTTGCCTTCGGTAACAAGGAACCCGCCGCGGCGCGGGCCGCTGGGGCACGTACGGGATGCGGCGCCCACTCGCGCTCCGCCGCCCCTTTGAAGGCCTCGCCCGTGGCCGAGGGCGCCCGCTTTACCGCACTTTCCGCTGCCCCTCGGCCTTCGCCCTCGCTGAGGGCCGGTACGAGGCCACCGCCCCTCCCTTCGCGGCCGAGGGAGGTGGCCCGGCCAGGTAGAGCGGCGGCTGGGGGCGGGAGGAGGCGCGGTGCGGGGGCGGGCCGAGGCGGAGCGCCCAGACAGCTGGCGCCGGGGTAGCGGCGTGCGGGGCAGCTCCGCGCAGGGGCCGCCGAGCCGCGCCGGGCCGGGCGGTGAGTGGCGGGGCGTGGGGCGAGGCTGCCGCGCCTGCACCTGCGGAGCCGGGCGAGGATGCGGCGCGGCTGGGGGCGGGTAAAGTCCGCCGCGGCTCCTTCCTCCTGCTCATCCCGTCCCGGGACGGGGGAGGACGGCGGCAGCCTCGGCGGGCTTCACCCTCCCGGTAACGCGGGGGCCGTGGCGGCGCGGGGCTGGGCGGCGGCGGGCGGCGGGGTGATACCGTAGCGCTCCCCGCGGGGAAGGAGGCGGCGGTAGGGCCGGGGCGGCCGCGGGGGGCGCGCGTGCTGCAGCGCCGCGGGGCGCGGGGAGAGCCGCTCGGGCGCCGGCGGGCGGTCGCGGCGTGTGCAGCGAATAAACTATGTTTAAAACGCGCCGAAGCAGCCCCCGTGCTGCCGCGGGGAACCCGCTCCCCTCGGCAGGTCAGGTCCGCCGAAGTAGGAAATACTCGCGGTGTTTTGAAATGGACATCTCAAAACAAGTATTCATCGTACCGGCATGTGAAAAGTGCTAATATATTAAAATGCAAATATGCATGTATACTCGGCAGTGCTGTTGCGTGTTTCCTGTTTACCATGTTAATTAGAAGTTGTAAGGGAAAACTTCGGTAAGAGTAATCCACGGCAGCGTTTGACCCAGTAATGCTCATTGAGTGATGCAGTGGCTCTGTATAGTTCTGGGTTTTCTAGCCCAAAACAAGCCCAAGTATTTATTGAACCTCATTAATGAGAAATGTATGACTTGTAATACAACTTACACCTTTGAAGCTATTTTCTCCCGGTGCAACTCAACCAGTGTGGAGAGGAAAGTTAAACTCCCCACTCTTGCATTTTGTGAGGGAAGTTTTGACCAACAGTTTGTTCCCAGTCTCGCAGATGCCGGGATGCTTTCTTGTATTATTTTGGGTGACGTTAACTAACTGCAGAAGTTTGAGACTGGGGACATACGGTGTTGGTATATTGTAAGGCAACATGAGCATACTTGTAAACAAACAGGCAAAAACATACAGAAGGATCTTGGGATTTATACTGTTCTTTGAGGATTTTGTTTTTCTTGTTCTTTTTTGAGAGCTTGTGTTGTTCAATACACTGTTTTGTTTCCCTTCGCTGTGTCCTTTTAATTTATAGGTGGTGCTAATACAAACAAATGTATTATAGAAACAATTTCGACATTAACCAAATGTATGTTTGTTTGTTTGTTTTTTGTAGTCCACTTCACAATTTCCAGATTCTTCCAGAGAAGACAATAAAAAGAAACCAGTTTTGGAAAGACTTGGAAATCTGTTTGGTACAGGGAAAAGGAAAAATGTCAAAAGTTCACTAGAACACGCTTCACATCGGAAAGGGGAGAGGTCAGTTTCCCCCCCCAGAGCGCAGCCGATATATTGTAGGCACGTAAAGGAAGGACACGAAGCTCCTCAAGTACAAAACCAAGTGAGAAACATCAGTGCTGTTTGTGAGACACAGGAATATAATTTCAGTGGGGAAGTAGGACCGCTGTATCGTGATACCATTTCAGAATGGAATAGCAGAGGAGTCTCTTCTGACAGTGAGTGGTCAGCAGACTGGAGCAGCAGTAGTGAAACCATTAAAAACTCTTTCTTTGAGAGTAGCCTGAATGTGGAAACCCTGGAACTGGAGAAAGAATCCATCACAGATATAAATAATTCCACAACTCCAGATTTCATAAAAAGCTTGAGAAAGTTGCCTAGTGAAGACTTAGAAAAAACTATCTTAAGCCACAAGCAGCTTGTGAACACGTGGGTGTCTGAGGAGCCTGGGCATGCAAAACCAAAGGATTTGCCATACGAGTTGGAATCTGCAGTGAATGAACGCACTCATTCTGCTAGAGTGTTAACAGTTGATATCTATCTAAGAAAAACAGATGAACTCCTTAATGAACCTGTGACTGTTACATCCGAAGAAAACTGTAGTGACTCAGACACGATGGATAAAAAATCTGCTAATAAAAGATCCGGGAAAAGGAGAAAATCTCAGTCATCTAGTGACATTCCAAATGGAGAAAGAAACCAGGCTGAGACTGCTTCAAGAGAAGAATCTGTTTTTGAGGATGATGTCCCTTCTGAGGTGTTTTCAGACAAGATAATAAACTCAGAAAGAAAAGTGAAGACTCCTCAGCAGACTCCTGAAAGGAATTCCTCTTCCCCAAGTAATAATCAGGACCTAAGAGTTGGATCTGCTCACAAAGGGGCATCTAAAACTGAAGCTGACAAAGGCAAGCAGCAGATCTCAAATGCAACCCCTGCAAGGAGAAGATCATACAAAAAGAATCAGTCGGATTCTGTCCCCATTTCCCCTACTGGTTTGAAGGGTCAGGGAAAAGATTACTCTTCAAAAAGGCAACCTTTAGCATCACCAGAGAGTAACCCAGTGACAAAAAGAACTTCTGTGGAAAAGGGAGCTATACCTGTGGCTTTTGGGGAAGACGGCTTGGAGTCTCCCAAATCTTTGGCTGCTAAGACAGAAGACGCTGCCTTGGTGTTTACTGAAGGCAGAAATGAGACCAAAGCAGTAAAGCACGGCAATGGTTCAGACGGAAGAGCTTTCTTGCGTACTGATGGGATTAAAAATGGAGACCTGTGTACGTCAGCTGAGAAACAGACAAATTCTGATTTAGACAGCTTGAAGCTGAAGAGTTCGGATGCTTCCAGAACAGTCACAACAAAGATTAGCCTGTGAGTAACAAACTAGCTTACCTTATCCCTGTGGCTGCGATTTTGCCTGTATCTCTGTTTAGGATTCTATAGGAACACTAGCTATCTCTCTCTTCTCTATCTAGATTATTTTCAATTAAGAACTGCCTTTTTAAAAAAAATCATAATTACAGTTAATACAACAAACACTGTAGTTAACATGTGTTAGAAAATTAATTATTTTTTCCTTTTTTTTTTTTTGTGGATAGAGAATTTCTTTGTGTCAGTTCCATTATATGGAATAATTTAACATAAATAGAAGCTGCTCTGTCATCATTGTCAGGGCCCCAGTTATTGCTCAGATTAGCTTGGCTGTTACTGACCTTAGTGTAGTTTTGCTGTCTGTAACCAGCTGAGGATGTGGTTGAAGGTTTTGTATGTGAAAATCTCAGAATAAGGAAAATGATCAAGTTGTTCTTTGAAACAACGTAAGTTCTGCTGGTTACTTTGTGAAGACATGTAGGACACAAGGTAGAACTTGATCCATCAAATGATATGATAGATCAGACTCCAGAAATGTCAGTATGTATAGTTGGTATTGTAAGTATGTTTAGGATGAATCGCTTATCAATTTTTATGTGTGTGAATAACATCAGGAATTTGCAGAATTGTGCATATATTAGTTTGCAGGATTTGGTTTTGAACTCAAAGAAATTGTCATCTGTCAAACAGAGGAGATCAGTGGTTTCCTTAGGATTATAAAGTGGATATATTTATAAATTCCACTGTAATGACTAGTATGAGTCCAGCAATTGATTTCCTGGATTCTATTATGTTCTTTTCTACAGTAAATCACTTTATGACATTTGTTACTTCCGTTGTTTGATTGTCACAGCTATGTACTATGCACTATTGCTTTCCTCATTCTGGTACGTTCATTTATACGTGAGAAGAGTACATTGAATCCTGTAGGTCCACCTGAGGTACACCACATGTTCATAATTGCTGTGCAGTCGTGTTACAGGGATGTGAAGGTTCAACATTACGGCTTAAGAAACATCTGTGTTTTCAGTTATGCTTCCCACATTGGAGAAGCACAGGAGCATTTGGAACAATTTCCTTTGCGTGATTTGTAATACTCTACATAGAGTTTGTTCGTTTGTAACTGAATTAAAACCGCATAATACTGAAAGTTAAATTGTGGTATTTTTGTACGTGGTGATGCTTTGCTGTCTGGCAGTATAGATTACAAATCTTAAATTGTGAAGTTTTGTATGTTCACAACTTCAAAGGAAAGGTAGCTTTCATATTTTTCTCTTTGTGTTACTGTCATTAGCGATGATCAAGTTATAAATGCCTGCGTAGCTGAATTTCATTTTTCTGGGTATCCCCTTGGCTTGCTGTACGGTGAATTATCTTCTGCTGTGCTCATAGACAAGTATCTTTTCTGACAGATTTTATTTTAATGAATAAACAGCTTGTTCTATTTTACCTCATTTTATGGGGTGTGTGGTGCACTGTGTCTTGGCGTTGCTGCTGCAATAGGAACTTTAGCCCTGGGTGGGGACTTCTGTGTTGCATGCAAAGTTCCTGATGCATCTGGTAGCTGTCACTGCACAGCACTACAGTTTCTTGAGCCAGACAAACTGATATGGTCAGATTACCTGGTAAAATTTGTAGTCATTCATCAGAACACATGAACGGTAAACCTGGATGTGGATTAAGCTGCTGTAAAATGGGAAAGTGAAAGATGGTGCCATTACTAGAAGATGGTATTGTTTTTTGTTCTCTTGTTACTGCTTTGAACTAGAGAACAGATAACTTTTCCATTTTCAAAACTTGAAAAATTATTGTTAGATAATCCACATTAATCCCTTTCAGACTGAAAAACAGTCATTTACTCACAGACTCGTTTGCCTCCTATAAGATGGATTTTGTATAATCAAAGTAGTTACAACTTAAAAATGCATACTGTCTCTTACTAATGACATTGTGCCAATTCTGGGAATCAAGTTTCTTTAGAAACAGTTTTAAAAGAAGTTGGTTTTGCTGGTTCTCTGCAAGTAATGATAGTGTTTTCTGTCTTTTCTTCTTTTATGTCTGTGTACTGGAACTTGGAAGTCACAGGATACTTCTTGCTCTTGAAAGGGAAAACCTATCAGGTTTGAGACTAAACTGAGGTTGATGGTACATCTTAATCAGTAAATGAAACCTCAGGCAGTAGTTACTTTGATGTGCTTAGAGCAAAACTTGGCTTCAGTTGTCAGATTTGATGTTCAGACATGGTTTTGTAGTTGCCTTTGCATTTATGCCCACTTGTTGAATTATTCTGCTCTGTTAACATGCCATTTTTCTTTGCTCACCTCAATCTGATGTTTTGGCATCAACGTTTTTTGGCATCAGTTACGTGCTTGACATGCTTTGGACAGTATGCTTCAACTATGTGACTCACCTTCCATTTATGACTCGTTAGAAGAGGTTTAACTGCTTGCTCCCACAGGTTAGCTGCAAGGTGTAGCTGAAGAGAAGGACATCAGTATTTCTCTTGTGCCTGCTTGTTCCTGGCATTGCAGATCAGCAATGGGTAGCAGGAATCAGTCACACTGGGCTGTTTGTAAGAAAGCATTTGCACTGTTAAGTGAATCCATCTTTCAGTGCTTTCCCCCCATACTAGAGGGGAGACTTAAAGGATGCTCAAACAACATCTACTTTTAAACAAGCTTTGAAACTCAGTTCTTGCAATAAGACATATCTTTTGGCTGCATTTAAAATCAGTATTTCTTAGCATGGAAAAAGGTGTAATGAAAAGA
Source organism: Falco peregrinus (assembly GCF_023634155.1). NCBI lineage: Eukaryota > Metazoa > Chordata > Aves > Falconiformes > Falconidae > Falco > Falco peregrinus. Next base: position 24,671,355 of record NC_073727.1, read on the forward strand.
CTAGTTAGAGGAGGCCAGCTGTAGTGGATGGAGCTCCAGGGCTGAGCTTTCTATTGCTGTTTGGTGTCAGCTGTTCTTCCTGCTACTGCTGCTGTGCAGAAATACCACAGAATGTGAAATACAAAATGCTAAAGTGGTTGTTTCTGCATACATTTGCAAAGCTTGAAACTAGGCTTGTGAGGTGTTAGGTGTTCATTTAAAACAGGTTTGGGGCATGGCTGATAACTATCAGCGTTAACCATTAAACTTGCTTGTGACAAGGCATACAGGGAGAGACAGATTTTATTAGGAAGATATGTTATGTGTTATGTTGAAATGCATGTAGTAGTGCAAGTGACAAAATGATGGTATGGAAATGAGTCTGTTGAGATAACTAGGCTGTTAGTGATACCTCTTGAAAATACAGGTGGAAGGAGAGGAATCAATATCCTTTGCTGATCTGAAAGGGACATGAAGGGTCCTGGTGAACAGCAAATTCAGCATGTGTCAGTAGTGCATCCTCGTAGCAGGTGAAGGCTAGACCTATGCTGGGCCATGTTGCCAGGAGCATAGCCAGCAGGTCAAAGCAGATACTGTTTGGTGCTCAAGAGTCTGCATCTGTGGCATTGTATCAAGTTGTACCTCTCCCTCCTATTCCAACTCTCTTCTGGTACAAGAGAGATGTTCACAAAGTGGAATGAATGCAGTGGGGAGCCATTAAGAAGGTGATGGCACTAGAGCATACCATGTACGAGGAGAAGCTGAAGCAGCTTGATTTCTTCAACTGAGAAGGATATGGGTAGACCTCAATCACCTCTCACTACCTACAGAGGTATTACAGAAAAGGTAGAGCAGGATTTGTCCCTGAGGTGTGCAGTGAAGGGACAATAGCCATGGTTGCAGGTTGCAACAGTGAACTTTCAATGGGGTATAAGGCAAAAATAATTCACAGTGATGCTGACTGACCTGCTGTAACACTTCCCTAGTAAGGCTGTGAAATCTTGACCCTTGGAGATACACAGAACTTGGTCAGACAAAGCTTTCAGCAGCTTGATCTAGCTTTGAAGCTATCCCTGTTTTGAGCAGGAAGTTGGACTAGCTGATCTTTAGACGTCCCTTGCAACCATCCAAAAAAGTCATAGAATAATTTAACTTCCAAAATGTTAGGAAAAACAGTTGTACTGCAGATGAAAAGTGGTGTCTAAATATATTTATGTTTTGTGGTAGTTCCCTCCCTACCTTCCCCCTTTCAGGAATAATTTTTTCCTTTCTCTGGACTTAAATTTTCCAAGTGTGTTTGATTAGCATCTATCTGAAGTATGGGCAGTTGTTCTTAAGTTTACTATTTCCTTTTTTATTGATCGTGTGTTCTTCATAAGGGCCTTATGTGAACCAACATGAGCAGGCTGGTAGTTACCATGAGTGCTGTCGGGAATTCTTTTCCAAAAAGACATGGTGATGTTTAATAGTTGCTTACTGTGTAGATTCTTAAGCAGCTAATATTGGGTTCCTTCTGTTATTTCAGTAAGTTTGTTCTTCATGCTTTTCCCAAGAAAAGAAGCTTGTTCAATGGAGAGTCTTGCTTTAGTATGCTTGGGATGGGTCTGAGGAGAAGGAGAAAGGAGTGATCTCAGTTTTTAGGTTGTTCATATTAACTCGTATCTCATGCTTTTTTTTCTTGAACTAAAGAGCTGCCTGAGTGCTCGGTGAACACAGTTTGTGTAGATAAAAAAGAAGAAAGCACTTAAATACCAGAACCATCCATTGATTGATAGAGCATTTGAGGCTTTGGAGATTGTTGCTGCAAGCTAGTTTTTTATCTCCTGCCATCATCAGTCTTCATGTAGTGCAGTTTCCATCTGTGCTGCCACTGCAGAGTGTCTCCAGATTGCTCTTTGGAGAACAGGTCTGCCTTTGAGGTGATGGTGGTGTCCTTGACGCTCCTTATCTGACTGATAAATCTTGAAGACAAATGCCCTGCATCTTCACCTCTGTTCATACTGTTCCTGCAGTAGCAAGTGACATGGACAAATGCTTTTTCCTGGATGGAGGTATTCAGAGGAAGGAGGCTTAAAACCCACGGCTGCATGTCATCAGCCTTCTGCCATAGTACATGAGTACTGTGTGCTATGTACTTGTACATGCTTTCTCTATCCACTCTGATGGAGAAGTTTCTGTAAGTGTTTCCTAATTCAATTCTTGTAAAATTAGCAGGTTTAGTTTACACAATTTTAATTGTTAGCTGACTTTCCCTGAAGGAAATGGGAGAGTCCTCACATGCAGTGTTTGCTTAGCCAAGTGATGGTGCAGTGACTGGGGGCAGTTTGCTTTTCCACCAGTACTAATGAGGCCAGAAGAGGTCTTTCACTAGATTTGAGGTTGCTTCTGCAGTGTAAGGGCTTCGAAGGATCTGGGCAGCTGTCTTCAAAACTTGTTGGAGAGGTACATTCAAATGTTAACCAACTCATTATCACCTTAATGAATTGGGATTTGTTTCCTAAACTCTGTAGGGAATTGCATGCGTGTAATTTATTCTGCCTATTCACTATTAAATTTTAATGTCTGTCAGTCATGCCTAGTTAAGCTCTCTGCCTCAACTGCACATGTTGTAGGCCTCTGTTTTTTGTTTTACTGAGCATTACAGAACTACATACATGTTTGAAATATATTCTCCTTATTTAGTGTCTAATTTTTTTTGGTTGTTCATATAGTTACTCCTTTTTTATTTAATTCCTTTTGAGATACAAAATTTTAAATTTAATATGACTGGAAAATTTCATTGTAATGCTACATTTTCTTGTTTTGAAAATTATTTACAAGTCTTTTTAAGATTAATTAAAGATGTAACTCTGTATCACTTTGCTTCCTGTAGTCCAGCCAAACTGAAGAATGTAGAGCTGAATTTTAAAGCACCTATGAATCAAGACAGTTTAGAAGGTGAGCAGGAAACTCTCGAAAAACCAGTTAATAAAACTAACAGCAACATTGCCAACAAAATTTCCTTGTTTGAAAATAAATGTGCTAACCAGAGCCAGAGGCCTACTGACATCCCTGCTTCAAAAAACAGTACCGTACCAAGCACATTTGTTGGCAGAGCAAAGCTGAAATTTGGAAAACAACCTAAGGAAAGCGATCAGCCTGATAAAACGTTAAATAGGCAAAGCAGTCGCCAGAAGTTACTTGAAAATGGCACACCAGAGAAAGAAAGCACTGCAGAATTAAAAGGCAAAAATGAAGAAGGCTCTGCCTCTTATGAGGATATTGGGAAGACAACAGAACTTAAAGTAAAAGCTGCAATATCCCTTTTTAACCAAAGCAGCAAAAATGATGCTGGTAGCGTCTCTGTGAAGCAACCTGATCCAGAATTAAACACAGCTAAAAAAGAAAGTCCACCTTTTAAACTGCCTTTGCACTTGCCCAGTAGAACTGAAAATACTCAAGATACTTCCTACAAAAGAAATAACACAAGCTCAGAATTCCACAGAAATGAAGCAAACACAGATGTTTTATCACCTTGCAATGATGATAAATATCCTTTACCATCCCATCAGGTTTCTAGGTCAGAATTTAGCAAGATGGAAAATAGAGATAAAAAGGCAAAGCCGGGAGATTTGAGCTTTGCAGCACCACAGTATGATGACAGCAGTCAAGATGGCATATTGGCATCAGAGCACATTATCAATACACAGAAGAGCCCCGGCAAAACCTGTAATGGATCTTCTGAGGATGATAGTATTTTTGATTCCCCATCTGACATGAAGAAGTTTGCTGAAACAATAAAAAACCTGGACAGCTCAGTTTGTTTACCCCAGAAAAAGAAGAGGTCAAAGCTTCCCAAGTCCCCAGCACCCCACTTTGCAATGCCTCCCATTCATGAAGACAACTTAGAGAAAGTATTTGATCCTAGTGTGTTTACTTTTGGTTTGGGACTGAGGAGGGACAAAACACAGGATCTGTTACCAGCCCAGCAAATTAAGATGCAAAGCCTGGAAACAATAGCCAGAGTCAGGCCCAAGCGTGCCTCAACAGAGCAAAGTATCATATTCAAAGCCCTGCAGTCATGTAATAGAGAGGAACCTGCCTTTACTCAAGAAATAAATGGAAAGGAGAACATTGATGGTACAGATGGTGAAATTAAGAGATCCCGGCTTGAAAAAAGCTCCCTCTTCTCAAGCTTGCTGTCTTCTACATCTAAAGAAAAGGTTTTTAATCCCTCTGTCACTTCAGTAAATAACACTGCAACAGCTTTTACAACTGATTCCTCGGGGATGCCTCCTTTACAACAGGATGTTTCTGGGCCGTTCAGCATGCCTCAAAAATCTGAGGTAATTAAACATCATTCATGAAATGCAACCATGTAAAATGTTGTTGATCTGCTGAATGACTGTTAATTTTGATTTTGCAATTCAGTCTCTTTCAGATGTCAAGTTTCCAAGTTTTGTGGAGAAGTATATGCAAGCAGATAGTGCAAAAAAAGAACTAAGTTTACAAATGCCCAGTTATGGGAACCCTGAGAAAAGTTTTTCCAGCTGGCTGGGGACAAGCAGATATGAATCAAATGTCCCCGCTGGTTTATTAGATGTGGATGTAAGTACTGTGTTGATTAAAATCTGCCTGGAAAGTTACCCAGCTTTTTTTATTTTCTATAGATGATGTGCATACATTGTGTTGTTTTGTTTCCCTTCTTAGGGACATGCATAGATTGTAAATACATGGAGGTGAATGTAGGTGTGGTATCAGTTTCACCTGATGTCGGCTACACGTGAAAATGAGATGGCATCTATTAACATGATTATGTTTCTTCATGCTGCCCTTGTTTTGAGATTATTCACAAATATGGAAGTGTATGTTTGAATAAGTCTTCATACTTGATTTTGTATTATTTTGAAACGGATCTCATGTAAACATGTAAATTTTATTTTTTATTGTAAATTAGTAGAGTGTTTTCTGTGAACTTCAGAAAGCTCATGCCTGCTTCTTCTATTGACACTAACCTCTCTCCTCTTCCAGCAAGACACTCAGCCATTACACTGTTAAATGAGTAACAGGACAAGCTTTTCTTTTTTAGCCCTCTTTTTGTTCCCAGTATTCCTGTGCATTTGATAGAACATACATATTCTTAAATAATATGTTAAGAACTGCAGAATAGTAATTTTTGAAAGTGCCGCTACAGTAGAGGGTGGCGATTCCTTTGGCTGATTAGGAGCATCTATTCATCATGAGTGAAGGCAGACTTACGTTTTCCCTTTGAGGCAACTTTACCCTAATGTGGGAGAACTTTGTGATTTCTGTTTTCAAAATGATGAACCGATGTCCTATGGTATTTGCTATTTCTGTTGATGTGGGCCTTTGCTGTTACCTGAGAGGAAAATTATAATCCTGAGATCTAAGAACCGTGGGAAGAAATAGGTTCTCCAGAGTTTAATAACTACATTAATGTGAACTGTGGAATTGAAGCAGCATATAAAAAAGTTTGTGAAATACTCTTCCAAAGCTAATGGTTATCTGCTGTTACAGTTCTACTAGAAGGGAGTGGAGGAGTAGTAGAAATAATCTTCTTTCTTCTTCACATTGCAGAAGGAAATCATCCATGGTATCTTGTAATTTTGAGGATGTAGATTTGTCTTTCATGAGAAATGTTTTAGTGTGGGGATAAAAGTTAGGGGGGTTGTTTGCAGTGGTGTAGACTTATACGGCCAGTTAGAAAGGCTTTCTTACTCCGGATGGTCCTGCTTGGGTTTTGAAATCTTGAGTTTAAAGCTAAATGAATAGTACTAATTTATTTATTTTTTTTTTTTTTTGCTACTTAAACTGTTGCTCCTGAGTGGGTTTCAATTTTTCAGTAGAGTATGGAGGCCTGATATGGCAAGGGTGTATGTATACATATAAGCTCACTGTTGAGAGAAGCCTGTTAGGTTCCAAAGGGTTGCAGGATTTCTGTAGCACTGTTGCTGACTCGGAATTGTCTTGCTCAAGTTAGACAGGAACTGGAAATGTTTGTATGATGTATACCTACTGTGCATCTTCCACTGACTAAGAAAATGATGATGCGATGGCTAATGGGTAGCGTGAAGGAAAAAAGTAAGGGCAGCCCAAAACAATGACTTTGTAATTCCTTAAAACACAGAGCAAGTTCTAACTGGAATTGAAGCACAGGCTAAAAAACCAGTCATGCTTCAACGCATCTTGATGATGCTACAGAAATCTGATGGTGGTTAGGAACTCTGTTTTGAGACCACTACCTGCCCTCTGTGCTGACTAATACGTTCTAATTAGTTCCATGCGCATGTTGCTGGTTATCTTAGGCTGCAGCCTATTTAGAGGCAGGACCTGTCTGGGGGTTTTTGTTGTTCATTTGAATAGTTCCTAGAAGAGCAGGACCTTGTCCCAGAATGAGTACTCCTGTCCTTGCTAGGAAACCAAACACATAATTGCAGTGCTTGCTTTATTTGTTTTAAGATGAAGTGATACAACCACAACTTTTCCATGTATTCTATATCATAAATTTTATCACTGACTTCAGCATTGTTTTAGATTTTGTGTACCTCAATGTGTTTTATTTGTTCTCCACATTTGTAGTCTATCACTTAATGCAGAGTGTCTTGTGTTTTTTGAAGAAACCTATCTTGTAACGAGGTGTTCAGCACAAAATTGATTATGCTAGTTAGTTCATACATGGATATGCCATCATCCCTCCTCAGTCTTTTCATATATTCCTTCAAAATTACTGCATGCTTTGTGGTTACTAGACATTTAAACCTTCATTAATATCTTTATCATTGTAGAGCATGTACTTCATTAATGCCAGGTTTTAAAGTAGTCACTTGGTTTGAAACTCCTGGAATATGTAGGAAGCTGATCAGAAGGATTTTAAAGCATTTCAAATCTGAGGCTAATTGGCTTCAGTGAAATGATAATTCAGGATTAAAAAAAAAGTGTGTAAATTTGTACATTTGTGGCAAGATACTCTTCTTCAGGAGGAAGAAGGAATCGAAACAGTAAATAGGTGTAGTTGAAGTGTTACCAGCTTTTTACTGTTCAGACTAATATTTGTTTTGTTTTACTAGCTCAGTTTTTGTAGCTGAGCATCTTCATTGAATACATTTTTGATTTGTGGGTTTTTTTGTTACTTTCCTCTCCCCGTTATTAGGCACTTTCAAGAAACGGACAAAGTAAAATCAATCCCAGACCTGGCAAGGTAAGATCAATTTTATTATCTTTACTGTTCCTCTCTATGTTTAAAGCATACCAAGATAGAATTATATGTTATTGGTGTTTGTGGTTTTTTCTTGTTTTGTTTTTTTAACACAGCTGGTGATATACTGTGAATCAGACTATCAAAAAAATGGTATCGAAGTTTTCCATGATGTTCTGGATTGCAGTTCTTGGGTTCTGTCACCAACAATTTTAGTTAAAGTCATCAGAGGGTGGTAAGAGATTGATTTTTACTCTTCGTTATTGGTCTATCCAAAAATCTTTTGAAACCCAGCATGCAGTTGACAGTAAGTCTGTCTTGCAAACTGGCAATGTAAAGTAGACATTGAGCAAGAACGTGGCATTTTTCCTCCACAATAGGAAGTTCTGGGCTGGGAAACTTACTTTACTGACAAATTGAGTGAGTGTTAAGATCTAGAAGGCTGCAACATTTCACCAGGCATAGGCATGGGATGAAATGACAGATTCTGTCCAGCTACACTGCCCTTTGACTCCTCTCCCCTTTATGGGTTCTTGCAAAGTATTTGGATTGGGCTAAAAGGCTAGCAAAGGATTTTAAAGCCATGTCTGACATGGATTTGGATGCAGAAGATTAATTCTGTTTCCAAAGGTATAAGGTGGTGGTGTAGAGATGGTTGACTCTTTCTCTGATAAGTCCAGAGGGAATTTTTCTCTAAAAGCTATATTGCCTAAGAGTAAGTCAAAACAAGTTCATCTCCTACTTTCTTCATAGTATTGTGAGAACAGCCATTATTAGTTTGGATAGCGTGGCAAGTTAAGTTGTGGCCGGGCTGTGATACAGTCAAACAGGTTCTCAAAAGTAGTGATCTGATAGTAAGCTGCAGGAAAAAAGGGCTAGCTGCAGTAGGAGGTACTGGGAAGCACACTGATTGCTGTTTAGCTTCAGAAAACTGGAATGAAAATCTTTTGATCTGTGTGAACCAGGTCTTCTTTTTTTAACGTGGACTAGGGGACTGGGTGTTTTTTTTCCCCTTTTCAGCTGAGAGCTTGGAGCAGAGGGTGGGTTGTATTTGCACACGGATATAGTTTTCATCTAGTGATATATTCAAACCTGCTGTTAAAGTTGTGCTTGTCTTCTGAGCAGTCTTATCATCCTTTGGCACATCTGTACAAGCCCCTGTGAAACTTTAGACTGCTGTTCACAGGATCCAAGTAGCATGTCTGTTTATACATGACACAACAGTCTGCAGTGTCAACATTTTCTGGCCTACAAATTGGTTCTGATTGGTATCTCATGCAAAAGTCTGGTATTCACAGACAGTAGTCTTGCTGCCCCAAATCATCAATTTAAAAAGGTGGAGGAGTTTTGGATGAAATTACAAAGTCAGTGGTAGGCATATTTGTTTTTACCATTGTTTTTAAAAGTATCACAGAGACCAGAAATGGCTTGTATCAGCAGTACTGGGCAAATAAGCTGTACTGGGGTGGCAGGAAGGGTCTGGAAATAATATTTCTTATGAAAGGATTTGTTAAATGGGAGCATGATTTTTGCAATTCACACTTGATAAAGCACCATTAAAAATGAGATATTTTTTTTTTTATTTTAAGCTGGATACTCTATGAGAAACCAAATTTTGAAGGTCCCTCTATTCCCCTGGAAGAAGGAGAGCTGGAACTCCCAGATATTTGGGGTGCAGGTACTTCTGAAGAGCAAATGGAATGCAAATCTCTAAAGCCTGCAGTGATTGGTTCAATAAGACATGTTGTTAAGGCAAGTAATAGAAGTGAAGTAAATTTGTATAGATCTTTAATGCTTGGTGGTGTTCTATACTGATAAAAAGTGTGATTGGTGTATTACGACACAAGTGTAACATGAGTTGTAAATGCATGAAACAATCTTCTGTGTTGAATTTTTTGTTTATACACAAAATAAATGTGGGGACTTTTGCACAGTGGGGATTATGGTAGCATGCACTGGAAGGATAGGGCAAGAAGAAAACTTAGTGTTTATTATTAGAATAGCCTCCAAAATGCTATGTACAGCATATTCTTTTTAGCCTGGTCAGTCTCTCAGGAAAAACATCCCAGAAAACCATCAGTAATTCCATAGATTCAGATTTGCAGAAGATGTCTGTGACTTTTTCTTTTTTTTAATATAAACCAAATTTACACTTAAAAAACTTCAGTGTCAAACACCAAACCTCCTTTAATACTCAAAAAAATAGCCCTGTATGTGGAAACTTACCATGGAGTTTCACACGTGGTGGAACAGCCTTCCTACGTGCACTTTTAACCTACTATTAAGTAGTTACCTTTGCAGGTTGCCAAAACAAACATAACTATAAAGTAATTTGACTAGGAAAAGAAAAAGGAGGAATATATATTGCTTGTAACTACAATTCTTGCTTAAGTTGCAGTTCTCTTCAAGAATGGCTTGCTTGGTATTTTCTTCGGATTTAATTTGCTAGAGGAGATGTTAACTGATGAAGGAAGATGCATTCCTGCCTGGATGGCAGAAAGTAAACAATGTAAATGCTGATTAGAGATTGGCTGACTGTCTTGGTCCAGAGACAGGCAAACTGGCCTAGTTATACTTTTATTATAGGCATCTAATAGCAGTAGTAATTGACAAGAGGGAGAAGCAATTTAAAATAAACAGATGTTTCAAAACTGATTTAGTTATCCACATTAATTACAGAACTCACAGCACAGATTAAGTGATTATGGCAATCTTCATTTTTCAGGATTACAGGGTTTGCCGAATTGATTTGTATACAGAACCTGAAGGGTTAGGAATCGTGACTTCCTTTTTTGACGACACTGAAGAAACAGGAGTGTTCGGCGCCACTCAGAAGACTTGTTCTATCAAAGTACACTGGGGCATGTAAGTGCATAGTTCTGCATGAACATGTACTGCTATGAAAGGAATTTGTTTTAAACTATTTGTTACACCTATCAGACATGCAAGCAAGCTTATGTTAATTCTAGTCCTGTATTTTGGAAGTATTTGTTGACAGTAGCATTAGTACCTCACTGTAATGCTTCCACCCTTGGAGAGGCTGACCTCTTAAAATGACTTGTTAAAGCCAGTTTTCTCCTGCTTGCACATAGTAAAGACAGAGTAACCCTTGTATATTTGTAGCAAAGGAGTGAGTTAGCCTCTCCTGCTCTTTCTCATTCAAGCAAACATTGTGAGAGTTTGGGGATGAACTGTTACAAGACCACATTTCCTGCTTGCTTTCCTCTAAACTTTACATCTTTGTACCAGGAGAAGAAAATTTGCAAGCCCTTGTGTTACAAAATAACAGTTGGTGTCACATCTGGACTCTGGAAAGCAGTCTTGTATTTCACAGTGCATTTTAATCGGTGTGTTTGTGGTGACGTTTAGGACATACCTGTTTATGTCACCTGAAACTACCTAGCCATGTGAGTTAGGAGTCTAATGTATGCCATGAACTAAACAAGCTTTTATGAGAAAAGAGACTTGTAAGTAAAATCCAGACATTGTACAATTGGTAGTTTTGATAACTTAATAAACAAACTTGTAAATTGGTACTGAAAATATGCCTCAAAGTGATACTAGGAAAAGTATGTACAAGATGGAGGCCGCTTTCAGAGAAAGCAAGAGTGGAATTGCTTTTCAGTGATGTTGGGTCCTGCAGAACACTTCACAGGGTGTGCAGACCTCGGTTGTTACCGGTTGGCCGTGTTGTGTTTCAGCACTGATGATGGCATTTGCCTTGCTGCAAATAGTCTATTTAACTATCAAAACCTGCCCAACTAAAGACAAGTGTTACATACCACTGCAAAGATGTATTCAAATATGCCAGTAGATAAATGAGGCATTTTAGTTGTTAGGTAAAGGGTATTTTATCTGATTAAATCTTTACACCTTGATTCAAGGAAAAAGTTAAGCACTCGGGTATATAAGGAAATTTTAAGATGTCCAGGCAGTTGGTTCTCTGACAGGAGGTTATTTCTGTTGAACTGCAAGCTTAATGCAAATTACATGTCTGCCAAGAGTAATGAAATCAGGTAAGTTACTTAGAGGTTGATTACTAATTGACTTCATCTACTTCTCCACTTCATTTCTGTCCCTCACTTAAAAGCATTCTGTGAATAGTGAAATTACAATTTTTTTGTAAGAAAGCAGAGCCAGCGCACATCTCTCAGGCTTCAGACTGCTCCTTATTTTTGCATCAGTGTGACAACATTTTTTGCACTAAATCTGTGTAAACTCTTAGTCTTCATTTCTCTGTGTTGCATTTGGATCCCTTGAGGAAAGGCAGACTCGTATTTGCACTAGGAAGCAAAGTAGACAGTTGAAAAATAATCTCTCAGATGTCAGTTCATTAGTCCAGTGTAGAAAGAAGTCGTTTCTGCCAATTGCTTGCACGAGAAATTCAGTAAATTGTTGCTGCTTCTTTGCATGCTGGAGGGGTTTTTCTTTCCATTAGTTTACAGGCATGGCATAGTTCACTATTGGCAGTTGAGTTAAGCTCTGATTCTGAGTCACCTTGCCATGCAGGTGTGGTTGTATCTCGTTGAAGTTTCCCAGTGTTCATGCTTAATTGTTGTTTACTAAAAGCTGCCAATGAAAATGAGTCAACGCACCTTTATCTTCAGATTGTACTTTCTCCTTCATCTTCCATATGTTTAAATTTTTGCAATGAAGTTAGAATCACAGAATTATTTAGGTTGGAAAAGGCCTTTAAGATCATCCAGTCCAACCGTTAACCCAGGACTGCCAAGTCCATCACTAAACCATGTCCCTAAGCACCGTATCTACACGCCACCTCCAGGGATGGTGACTCCACCACTTCCTTGGGGAGCCTGTTCCAATACCTGACAACCCTTCCCATGATATTTTTTTTTTTCCTAATATCCAATCTAAACCTTCTGTGGCACAACTTAAGGCCGTTTCCTCTTGTCTTGTCACTTGTTACTTGGGAGAAGAGACCAGCACCCAACCTCCTACAGCCTCCTTTCAGGTAGCTGTAGAGAGCAACAAGGTCCACCTGAGGTGCTTTTTCTCCGGGCTAAACAACCCCAGTTCCCTCAGCTGCTCCTCACAAGACTTGCTTTGTAGATGCTTCACCAGCCCCGTTGCCCTTCTCTGGACACGCTCCAGCACCTCCACATCCCTCTTGCAGTGAGGGGCCCAAAACTGAACACAGGATTTGAGGTCTGGCCTCACCAGTGCCCAGTACAGGGGGACGGTCACTGCCCCAGTCCTGCTGGCCACGCTGTCTCAGATACAAGCCGGGATGCTGGTGGCCTCCTTGGCCACCTGGGCACACTGCTGGCTCACGTTCAGCTGGCTGCTGACCAGCACCCCCAGGCCCTTTCCCCCAGGCCCTTTCCAGCCACCCTTCCCCCAGCCTGTAGCGCTGCGTGGGGCTGGTGTGACCCAAGGGCAGGACCCGGCACTGAGCCTGGTTGAACCTCATGCAACTGGCCTGGGCCCATCGGTCCAGCCTGCCCAGCTCCCTCTGCAGAGCCTTCCTGCCCTCAGCAGATCAGCATCCCGCTCAACTCGGTGCTGTCTGCAGACCTACTGAGGGTGCACTTGGTCCCCTTGTCCAGATTGTCGATAAAGATATTAAACAGGACTGGCCCTGATCCTGAGCCCTGGGGAACATCACTTGTGACTGGCCGTAAGTTGAGGGCCTACTGAGTGGTGAGACACAAGGTATCAAACATTGAGCTATAGACAGCAATAAAACGTAAGCTCCTTGTTTGTTTCCTGGAACCCTACGTCTGTGGTGAAGCTATACCAACTTGTGCCAGTTTGCATCAGCTTGGAATCGGCCTTTTAAGCATAACAGAGTGCTGGATTATTTTAAAGTCTTTCTGATATCGCCAGATTTATACGTTATGATCCTTACATGATTGAAGGGTTGGCTGCATAGTGTTCCAGTTTACTGTTTGTTTAATACTGCTCCATGCTGCACTTCTGAGAGATCAGTAAATTTAACTGGAAGAAATACATCGCCATCCTTATGCAAAGATCAGCACTATGTTTCTTTGTTCCCAGTGATTACCGGCTAAGATTTTCTTGAAAAAGCTTTGAAAAACTACCGTTGCTGTCCCCATCAGGAATTTTTAAAATTATGTCTTTCAAAGCAGATTTATTAGCAGATACAAACCATGAGGAAATAGATTTCTAAGGAGTTGTCAGGTTTTTCTATGTATAACACAAGTTTAGAACTTTGTGTTGAAAGTTTTTGCAACAAATTCAAGCCTAGGTTAGTAGAGATCTTTTAAGTTCTTGAAAATTGATTCTGCATATTTTATAACTACTCTAAAAATAATACAGAATAACCTTAAGTCTTGAAACTTGAGTCAAAACTTGAGTTGCCTTCAGATAAGAGAAAATCAAATTCTTAACTGTCTGTTCATTGTACTGATAATTTTTTTTTTTAGCCTGTTCAAACAAAACACATCTGTTATTGGCAGTTCCTGCACAGGCACTGAATTTTGCCCATATGCCAGCTTGTAGCTGGCAATTGTAAAGAAGCAAAGTTTTATTAAGGGTACAGTGTTGTCTTTCCTAAAGTAGGCATATTGTCTTATTCTTTACTGTTCAGAAATGTTATGAGGTTTTTATCTTTTCCTTTCCTTATCCCCACCCTCCCCTGCCCTTTAGATGGCTGATTTATGAAGAACCTGGTTTCCAGGGAGTTCCTTTAATGTTGGAGCCTGGTGAATATCCAAATTTAGCATTCTGGGAGAAGAAGGAAGCCTACATTAGGTCCATGAGGCCCTTGAAAATGGTAAAATACTGTTATTACTTGCAAGTTACATTACCCGTGTTTATGTGTAGAAATGTTGTGTTAAAGTGGCTAGATATTTCAAGACTCAAAAAAATGTAACTCTTTGAAAAACAGAATTTTTAGTCTGTAAAATACTTGTCTCTTTCAACATTTGATTGCATCCATTTCTGTTTTTAATCTGCCTTTTTGTTTTCACTTGTGTTCTTCAAGGAAGGTTTCATCTTAATTCTGTCTTTGTGAAGAGCTGATGATTCTTACAGTTGCCTATAAGTATAGACAACTTAATTTTATTATTTTTTTTTTACAGGGTGGTCGCAAAGTTGAATTCAGTGGAGAGCCAAAGGTAAAAGTCAATATTTATTTGATTGTCCAAAGTTATTTTATAACACATGAGGTACACATGGGTAGATAAATATATCTTGACTATGTACCAGCTACTGATGGTTTAGCGGCTGATCCTGCTGTATATGACTATGAAACTGCAATTTCTGTCACATTTATGCATCCATCATTTACATATATGACAGTATTAATATCTATCTGGATAATGCAGGTGGGTAATGAACATTCAGGCCCTCATGTTGCATCTCTAAGGGAAAGACCTCTTTAAGAAGACAGAGACATCCCACTAATTATTTCCATAATATTGCCTTCTACTTTATGTGCCCATGCAAAAGAAACTGTCTGTTGTCAGAATTTATCATGCTCTCTGTAACTTTTCTTTTACTTCATTTCTGCTGCAGGTAATCATTTATGAGAAGCCTTTCTTTGAAGGGAGACATGTGGAAATAGAATCGGAGATCTTTATGCTTGATGACAAGGAGTCAGAAGAAAAAACAAGCCTTCCACTTACATCAGTGGGATCCATGAAAGTACTGGGAGGAATGTAAGTGTGGGAGAACATCAGCAATATTTCCCCTTCTGCTGAAGTAGTAACTCCATAGGCTGGAAATTGCAGTGGACAAATTCAGTACCCATTTATTTTCTCTGTTTTCCTGGGTTTTGGGTTTAGATAGAAGCCTGGGTTAACTTTGCAAATACAGAAAAAGAACAAATTTCACACATATGTATCTCCTCCATAACAACACAGAGTGGCTGTTGTCCGTTTTCACATGCAGACTGTTGTTGTTGTTGTTTAGTTGGGTCGCTTATGAGAAGCCTGGGTTTGAAGGCCATCAGTACTTGCTGGAAGAAGGAGCGTATCGGGATTGGACAGACTGGGGAGGCTATGATGAAGAGTTGCAGTCACTGCGACCAATTGTTGGTGTAAGTTCCAAGAACAGGTAGTAGTCATCTCCTGAGTGCATTAAGATGTCATGTTGCATTTTCCTTATGATGTTTCTCTTTCTTTTAACAGGATTTCACAAGCTCCCATATGATAATGTACAGTGAAAAAGACTTTGGATCAAAGGGTTCCAATATTAATGTGTTAGGAATTATTTCCAATCTGAAAGACACGGGGTATGGGCTGAGGACACAGTCTATAAATGTGCTAAGTGGCGTGTAAGTGATACTTACAATTACCTGTTAATTTTAAATGTGCTGTTATTTTCAGAATTTGATGGTATTTTTCAGCATTCTGACTTCTAATGCCTGTGTGGAGTCTTCAGATAAAATGTTCTGCCCTTGACTGCAGAATATTAAAAGTAAAATGTTTGTGAACATGTGTAGTAAATTGGTTTTCTTTTCACAATAAGATCAGATGGTGCCAGAAAATATAGACTTAATGTTACACAAAGTAGGAAAGTATGAGAGGGTGTTTCATTGCAGAGGTAGAAATAGCTTGTTCTCATGGCTGTATTTTTACGGGTTTTTTAAAGCATTTTAACAACAAAACTGTTATGGAACTAATTCTCAGGTTTGACACTAATTTCCAGGCTTCTTGTGTTTGGCCAGAGGTAAATTCCTTGCTTTCTCTCGGTTGTGTGTAAAATGGAGATAACTCTTCCTATGCTCACTAATACGTTCTGGTATTAAGGATACTAACTGTTCTAAAAAGTAACACTATAGTGAATCCTGTAGGTTAATAGTGTTTTAGTATCATGGTGGGGCTTTTTTTTAGTTTTTTTTGAACGCAGTCATTCCCAAAACTTTGTGTTAGCATGGCCATTAACAACTCTCACTCTTTTGTACCACCTATGTTGTCACACACAGTCAATAAGCTGATAGACTGCTGTTTGATCTGTTCAGTACATCAGTTACACAGCCTTGCAGACTGCATCAAAGCATTTTGGAAACAGAAACAAGTATTAGCAATCATGTCTCCAAATAGACAAAATTATGAGAGGTACTGTCTCTCTCCCTCTCTGGTATGCAGGTGACTTGCTGAAAGCTCTCCTTTACCCAAAAACACCCCTAAATCTTTCTCTGTGTTTTCTGTGCTACATCCTTGCTAGTTTTGTCTGGATAAAGATTGCAGAAGCAAGCTCAGTGCATTCCAGAGGAACGCTTTTAGTTTGTATATGAATATGGTGTGACAGCAGGTTTTTTTCCGCCTTGTGACCTCTGAAGCCACCGTGCTCTTTTGTCTTCTGTAATACGCAAGGGAGATTCATGGGAAAGAGTCACCTCTGAAGGTTGGAAAATAAATTGTGGGTTACCTATCATGCCCTTTGTGTAGTTGGTCTAGTAAATGTGTCTCGCAGCTGAGATAGGAATGGTACTTGAGTTTGCATATTCCAGTGATTAAGCGTGACTCTAATACTCTGGTGGTAAAGGTGGCTAGAAGTCATTACAAACAAAACTCTTTTCCCACAGACTGCTACTGCCCTGTAATCTCACCTTGTAGTCTCTTAAAGATGTAATTTGTAGTGATAAGCTTTTATAAAAATGTAGGTGCATTGTTCATAACAGGTGACTAGCACTCAGCTCTTAACAGTCTTGTAGGACCCTTTTGTTTTCAAAGAAGTTGTGAGTGTTTGGGGGTTTTGTGGTGGTGTTCTTGCTAATGTGTCAGAAAGGCTGAATGATTCATGTTAAATCATGCTTGGTAATACAGTGCTTTATTTTAAGTGTTAAGTAACAGTTCAGGTGAAAAGGTTTTCTATCTTTTTCTTGCAAGATATGAGTCTTAAAAGTGATGAATAATCCATTGAGCAATTTCCTGAGCTGGTTAGACTGTAGTGTAGATGATGTCATAGTGAACTGTGACAGATTCAGTAATAGCTTGTCATAATATTTCAAAGTAACCTTCCTGGTATCATATTGAAAATACTTCATTAAAAAGAAAGAAAAAGTCAAAAATATAAAACCCTTCATAGCAACTGTTTAACTACAGGTATCTGGGGTAAGCAGTTACAGCAGTAACAGATAACAGATGATCTGTATTTCCCACATAATTTCATTGCTTCATAATTTAAAGGGTATATCAAAGGAAACAAAGCCTGACACTGCAGTGCACAGATACTACTGGACAAGTTCTAAGCTGAATTGCAACTCTAAACTGTATGCTGAAGACAGCCCAGCTCTGCATTTGGGGACTGAATAGTCCGTTTTGGGGTAATTGCACACTAGCTGCATTAAAATTTTCAGCTGTTGTGTTTCTGAAGGATATTTCCAAGCAGTATTTTAACTTCTTAGCTAAATCCATTTTAAAGACACAACCCCCAAAAAAGTTCTAAGGTGATGAGGGCTGACAGTTTTAAAAATTAAAATGTTTGAGTGTTCTTCAAAGACCAGCCAAGCATAAAATCCAGGATATTTTATTATTGTGCCATTGAGGTGAGAGAAAGCAATGCAGACTGCCTGAAAATAGGAGAGGCCTTTCTTCTAAGTAGGGTTTGATTTTTACTTCCAAATTGGCAGAATTTTAAGTGGCGGAAAATGGAAGTATTTACTAGCAACGGGTAACACCCTTTACAGGTTTAAGCAAGTACCAAAATCAACTGTTGTACAATTTTGATTTCATCTCTGCTTAAAAAACTCCCGAAGCTTACATTTAA
The DNA here is from genome assembly GCF_023634155.1 of Falco peregrinus. Lineage (NCBI taxonomy): Eukaryota > Metazoa > Chordata > Aves > Falconiformes > Falconidae > Falco > Falco peregrinus. Next base: position 24,689,227 of record NC_073727.1, read on the forward strand.
TAGTGATCAAAATCACAGAAACTGCATATTTGAAATGTGCCTTTTCTTTATTCATAAACTCATGAAACTTTAGCCAAAAATACTGAAAAAACTCTTTGTCTTTCATTTGATACTTTTTGAACTTGGTGGAAGAACTTTTCCAAATCTTTTTTACGTAGGCGTTTGTTTTACTGTGGTCCTGTAATCAGCCTGGTTTTCCCCTAATTTTCAAGTAATTAGTCTACAGAGCAGATTTGGCTGCTTCTAGTGTACATATGGATAGTGATATTAAGGAAATCATTAGGTGATGAATAGCTCATATACAGGAGCCAGAATGCAGTAAATTTAATCTAGATGCACTTAGGAAGGTAACACGCATGAGACTAAGGAGACCTGAGGTACAAGAACAAACCTCCACTGGGAGCTGAAAAGGGCAAGAGCCCTTGCGTGCCCCATGGGAAAACATTTCGGACAAAGCTTCTGCTTCCCTCCCTTTCTGAACTGAGCTGAACTGACATCAAAAAAACCTTTTCAAGGAGTCGCAAAATTAAAGTTTGCGGGTCTCTGGGATACTAGGAATCACAAGCACAAAAGGGTATGATAAAGAACCTGTTTTCTCTCTTTCCTAGAAACAGAGTTTTATTACTTCATCCTCTCTGTTCATCGTGCTACAAATCTGCAAATGCCACTTAACTTCCTGGCCCCTCGTGGTCTATCTGCTTAGTATGTATGGGCCAATTTAAACTCATTGACTCCATGTAGTCTTTAAACTTTAAAGATTATGGATTCTATTTCAGACCTGAAGGAGTGCTGCTGTCCCTGAAAACTTTCTGTTTACAGCTATGGCATTTAGTTTAATGAAGGTGTTGTCATTTCTTTTAGTTGAGAGAGAAGGTCCTTCTAGGATGTAGGTAATCTGTCCTATCCTAAAATGAGTCTGATCAATGCAAAAATGGGGATTACCCCTCTCAGCTAATGTTAGAAATAGCAAATGTGAAGAGAAATGGCCAATGTTATGAAAGATAAAGTTAGGTAAGATGAGTCACGGGCTAACCATGGGCAAAGATAATTTTTGGCAAGTTATCTGCATTTGGATTCTTGACTGTTCTTTCGGACACTGTTTGGAGCTGTGCTTCCTAGACATCATATATAGAAGACTCTGGGGAAAGATACTGTGTGTGTAATAATATTAACAATACATAAATGACACTTTTCTCAGCATCTTTGGTTCCAGGGGCTTGGATGGTGCAGAGGAGTAAAGGTCTCCAGCACCACCCTACGAGCAACCTGGGTGAGGCTGTTGCTCAGGCAATTTGTAGAGCTGGGTTCTACAAAAACTGTTAAGAGAACTGGCTCCATGTAGGGCAGGGTGGTTGCTGCCATGTGGCAGAGCAGTACGTCAGTTTTTTTGTGGTGCCTGGTTACTGACTCTCCTTCTCAGATATGGAGGCGATGTCTTGCTCTCCAGGCCTTTCTGTTACGTCAGAAGCTGGATTAAGGCAGTGCTCCTTCCTAAGGATAGTCTTTTGAGGTCTGACAGGTTTAGCTGGTACTGAATTCAGCTGCCTGTCCTTGATGATGTTACTACTCTCAGCAGCTTGTAGGGGCTTCTGAATGAAGTGGAAAAGCGCAAGTATTTCACAGCAAGCCCTGACTCTAGAAGCTCTCTTAACTGCATGGGCTAACTTGCATGGGAGAGTGGTACTTACTTACTGAAATCCCAATGATTTCAGCATAAACATATGCAAGTGAGTCGATTACTTCTGTATTCGGCTTCTTATTAGATGGGAGAAATGAAATAACTGCTATTGAGAGATTCTTAGGAGGCATCTGCCATGTTTTATCATTCACTTAATATCAGAAATGCTTGTTTGCATAGATGTCAATGAAGTTAAACTGTCATGCACAGTAGTTGTACCCTAGCATTTGTGCACTGAAAAATCTAGTGAATGTCTGCTGAAGAAATTGGTTAAGAAAACCTCAATTTTCACAGCTTCTGGTATATGTGGCATACAGGTATAGACACACCTGAGACATTTGAACTGCCTGCTCAATTTATTGTACATACCAATGTCTCTTTGATGAATTACTATGAGGTGATTTTGAAATGTGCCTTGAAATATGCCTTAAGTAATTAGTGCATAACAGGTTAGAATAATTGATTATATCTGAGGCAAACCAAGAGATGTGAACAGTGATAAATGCAAATCACTGCATGGGTGTTTGCCATGGACAAATAATAAAAAGTTCATCCTCTCAGCACATACATGTTGATGCAGCTTTATTGCAGTTTGAAGTAATCCCACTTGTTGTATCTGCAGAGATTCTGGTATTTGGTTTTGGAATAAGTTTAACAGAATCCAGTTGCTTGACACAGAGATCATTTTATGGTGAATTTACATGGTGAAAGTTAGCCTCCACTGCACATTTTAAATTCCATATCATTTTACTGCTTTATGATGTGAAATTTTTTGTTTGTGTTGACATTCTTAACTACATTAAGAAGACTGCACTGAAAGTGGGTTCTGGCATAACCTAGCATACACTCCTTATGCAACGCATTGGCTAAAATTAAAAGCTGGTTGTTGGCGAGTAGAAGATTATCTTGTAGAACCAGGGACCAGCAAGATGTCCTGATCCTTATGTAAATGTAACCAATGAAACTCAGCTGTTACTGTGGCCGGTTCTAATACTGCCACTCAAAAAAACCCCGAACAAACGAACAAAAAAAAAGAAAAAAGGAGTTTAAAAAAGAGCCAAAATATAATGATGGGAAAATTTGGGAAATCTAGCAGTGAAAGGCAACAGAAGTTATGTAGGTTCTCACAAAACCAAAGGTAGTGCCTGTGTGGGAATGCATTATCTGGGCTTTCAGCGCAGAGCAAGGGTTAGGAGAATGCCATAATAGATGGTTTATTAGACTATGCTTAGCAAGACTAGCTGACAATGGATACTTCAGACTAGAAATAAAGTGCTGCAGGGGTGATTGAATGTTGGAGAGGTATGTAGTGATTTGGTTGCTTTTCTGTGCATCTCAAAAGTTCAGGGTCTTTCAAAAAAGGCATATTCTGACTGAGACAGAAATTTTGGCCTTGATGCAGAAATCTGAGTTTGTGACCTGTGTCAAGCATGATATCTGACTGAGTAGTTATAGTAATGGCTTTGAATTTAAATACATAAATCTGGTCAAATCTGTGATGGTTTCAATACTTAGCTTTCAAGGATGTTCTTCCTGCTGATGTCTGTGATTCCTAGCAGAGAACAGCCTGCTCTCATGAGCATATATGCCTGTTGTTGCAGCTCAGCTTTCTGTTGGGGTTTGCTTGAACACAACTGAACTGTAGGTACAGGCAACATTAAAAATCAGTATTACTATCTTCACTGCCCAGATGACTCTGAAAGTTAGTTTTATCCAAAAAAATTGCATTCTGACATCTGTCTGTTTTTCTTGAAAAGAACTTATCTAGATAAAATAATAGAATTGTGAAACATCCCGAAATATTCTTACTGGAGTCAGCTTTTAGGGTATCTAGCAGATGATGTACTTTAACTTGTGGTCTGCTTTAGCTAATTCACTCTGATTCGTATCAACATAGCAGGGTGAAAGGAAGTGAAATTTGCATGGCCTTTGGAGTATCAGATACACTATAGTTTTTTCAGGGTTTTAATAGCCTTGTAGTTTGGCACTTGAGGGGAGAATTTTTTTTCTATGTTCTTACATTAAGACGGTAATGAAATACACATCTGTGTTTTGGAAAAGTAGTGTGACTTCTACCCATTGCCCTTTTCTTCTGTCTCTCTTAGGTGGGTGGCTTATGAGAATCCTGAGTTTACGGGGGAGCAGTATATACTGGCTAAAGGGCTATATCCCAGCATTGAGGCATGGGGGGGGAAGAATTGCAAAATATCTTCAGTTCAGCCCATCATTATGGTAAGAAGTTCATTTTATACTTGTTCTGAAAGCTTCTCTGGAGTAACTTGGAGCTATACTTTTTCTATCAAATTCAGTTTATTTACATACTTTAAACAATAATTAATAGTAAACTTTTGTATGTTTGCTACTTTATTACTGTTTAAAATATTTTTTCCTTTTTTTTTTCCTCCCCTCCAAACTTTTGCAGGATATTGTTGGAAGTGAAAGGGGTAAAGTCAAGGTAAGATACTTGTCGAAGTGAAATACTGTGTTATGTCTGTAACATGTATGAAGAAAGATTAACAGCTTTTTGCCTAGTGTAACACCAGGTACTTGCATATCATGTCAGATGTAGTCAGACAAAAGAATGAGAACTGAGGTGAAGGAAGGCTGATTTCCAAACCTCTTAAGTAAAGCACATTAAGGCCCAAGGAGAGTGGGCTTTAATACACAGCTGCCCTCAGAGCTTTCTCAGGGCACAGGCAATGTTTTGGTTCAGCAGATGAGCTGTTTTGGGGTATTGGTGATAGTTCTGAGGAGCTGAAGGCCACAGCCCTCTACGCAGAGGTGCAGGTACCTGGATTCTGTTGCTGAGGCAGGGGCTCTACAATAGATATCGTTTATGATACAGTTGTGATGTAATTTCTTTTGAACCCAGATCTTTGCTTAACAGTTCTGCTAGTGGCCTTTGTAGTTAAGGGAATCTTATTCACTCACAAATAATGCTGGGTTGTGCTTAAAAGTTAATGCCATCTTTGTAAATAACTAAGAGAAGGAAATGACAGGGAGAACTTGTCCATGCAGTGAGCTAATATTTTTACGTTGGACTGTCTCCTGTGTGCAAGTACATATATGTAGTTTTAACAGTGAGGCTAATGGGTGGCTTTTTTCATCCTTTCCTAATTGTAAACCTTTTCATGTTTATCCCTGTACAAAGTTTTATTTTCATTTCAGTCAAAATGGTGAGTATGTTATGGAACTAAAAACTAGGGAGAAAAGTCTTAGATGTTTCATTTTCTATTCTTGGTTAGTAGCATGCCTCGCTGGCATCGCCTGTGTAGGTATAATATATAAACTATGGGAAATAAAAATCTCAAGGCTGCTTATTTTCAGCTGCGTGCATGAAAAATTATTTGCATCTATATACTATGGGCCTATTAAGACCTTATCCAAAGGAAACAAAGAAGTAATGGCTTGTAGTCAACAGAGTGCATCCCCCGTCAGCGCGTTCCTCTTCGGAGAATGCTGTACGTGCCCACACTCGTGTCTCTGTTAAGAGTGAATAAAGCTGGTAGGCGTGTGATAATGTGGATGACTTCTGTGTGATCAGGGTTAATTACCCTCTAACCAAATGAGCAGGTTTGCTGCTTAGAAATTTTTTTCTTCTTAACAAGGACAAAAGACTCTGGGTGATGTATCCTCTCTTATCCTCCCAGCAGAGAAAGAACTGATGTGACTCCATCTGTGGCTGTAACAGGCACATAAAGCCCATCTAGCCTGGGAATACATACCAATGCCTGTTGGCATGCTGAGTACTTGGCCAGGATTATGTCCCATTATGTTCTGGGAGTCAGGCAATTTTCATTTAGTGGGAAGAGTATGTATTTTGGAGATTAAATGGATTAATCTAAACCAAAACCATTTATAGCCCTTCACTAAAGATGTGCCTGTTCTCGCCATTCTGTGGGAATTCAAAAATCTTCTGCCATATATAGTCCAAGGAGCTGTCTCTGTTCATTTTTGTCTCCATTGTTTTGTACGTTACCGAGTGATTTACAGCCAGAAATTTTGGTATTGTTACCTTGCTTTCTTGAATAAGGATTGCAGCACTGAATACATAACAAAAAAGATATATAACCGAGGAACTCTGGGTGTTTTAAGTATATTTTAATCTTAATTATAGAAGTAGTGGTAGAGACATGTTACTGAAGGTTGAAGAATGAATTGTTTTAAAATATGTTTATAACTTTTTAAAGGTCCAGTTATTTTCAGAGCCTGAATTCAAGGGTAACTGCCAAATACTTGAAAAAAACACAAGATGTATTGATTCATTTGCTGTGAAGTCTTCAAAAATTTTAGATGGCAGGTAAGTTATATTGATTGAATGTTGCAAAATCACTGAAATGGTAGAAGTTCTAAAAAAGTAACCAGTTTTCTAACAACTGAAGTGGTTTCGGGGACTTAAGGAGAACAATACTATGCAGTTTACCCATCAATCTTTATCGTGTCAGGACAAAACATTGTAACTAATGTTTCTCTCAGTGCCTCTTGCTAAAGACTGAGAAACACTAGCATCATTTTACTTGCACGGAATTCTAGGCTATTTCTTTTTCTTCCTGCAGCTGCATAGTGTATGATCAAGAAGACTTCTGCGGGAACCAGTATGTGTTAGAAGAAGGAATCTATCCTGATCTGACGGCAATGGGTTGTTCACCCCAAGCAGTTCTTAAATCTTTACAGATTATAAATATTGTAAGTAAAGCTATTAGAAATATTGTAAAGTATGCTGATGACTCTGACTTTCCCATTTTTTTGCAACAGTAAAAATGCTGGGGATGCACAGACAACAGAGGAGGGTTTTTGATTTTGGTTTGTTTGTTGTTTGTTTTTTTTCCCCTGTGTGGTAGCAGTTAAATGGCCTAGCTGCAGTTTGGGTTTTTTGACCTCTGTGCTGTTGCTGTGAAGGAGGGGATATCACAGAAGCAGCTGCCTGGGATCACTGTTCGTAACAGCTTATAAAAGGACTTCCGTAAAAAGTGTCAAACGTGTCAGATAAACTCTTCATTTCCCAGTAGGAGAGACCACTTAGACTGGGTTAAGAAATGTCAGTAGGACAGTGTGAAGAAATACCTGTACTGTGGACCTTGGGCTTTTTATGCATATTAAAAAGCAGAGTTAACTAAGCAACTTTGCATGAAATACATGTAATTATAAAACACTGTTGCTATCATCAGGGAAATGCAGTTTGAGTTAATCACAAAATAATGCACCCTTCTGGATGAAGTAAAGCAACACCCAATGCCATTTGGCAAAATCAGCTTGTGTTGTTGTTATGTGTGGTGGATACAAATGAAACAACATTTACATATTTTGTAACTCATCTGTGGCAAGGAACAAGTTTGCTCAAGCCTATAACCAATCATTATGATGGATCACTTACGGAATCTGCAAATATCTTTTAAGATCAAAGTAATTACTAGAAAAATGTGGTCAAGAATCCGGGAACTTACAGCAATGTGAAGAGGTGGTACTCATTTTGAGTACACTATTGGATCTCTGTTTTTGAATTTGGCAACTTTATTGCACTCCTCTATAATTTTGGTAACCTGTCAGTGATGTAGCAGTTGACGAAGGAGAAAATGTGTCATCATCTTTCATGCATCTGGAGCATTTTGATGTACAGTGTAAGCAAAGGTCTGAAGCAAGTATGTCTGCCCTCTGGATTCTTTTGCTGTCCAGTAGAGATCCTATTAAAAACAATGGAAGTGTTTCTAGCCAAGCTTGGTGGGGCATCACTATGAATTAAAATAGGCTTTTTTGTACATATTGGTATTGAGTACTTGGGTTTAAGATGTTTTCTTTTTTTCAAACTGGAAGGATCAGCTTACTTTTAGAATACTTATGATTTGTGACAGGGACTGTTGTGTTAAAACAACCAAATGCCAGTTCTGTGCCTCTTTAAGTTCTTACAACTTCTGAAACTTGTTCTAGCCCTGCAATTTATCACAGTTTAGATGTTAGCATGGAGCTGCATCTGTCTCCAAGTCATGTGCTGCTGCTTCCTTCTTCAGAGGCTTGCTGCCTCTGGAGAAGAGGAAAAAGGGTTGCTTTGCTCAGCAGTTTATTAGCAAACCAGAATACAGAGAATAAGAAGTTAGGTAGAAACTATCATATTATACTGTTAATTTTTCATAATGTTACAAAAGATTGAACTTTATTATTCTAGATACTGACTTCACCTGTCAGATTTCTTTTGGTACTGTTTTTTTTGGCAGTGCCAATCTTAATTCCTCGCCACCATCTGCCCATTCCCAAACTTGACTTGTGATTTTTCTGTGGCATTTCTATACAAGAAGCACCTTTGCTGTTTTAGTATGTCACGTTACTATACTTACCTAGTTTAACTCTCCTTTGCAGGGATCCATTTCTAAGGGACCATAAAAAAAGGAAATGAAAGGGATGTTTGATAAACAGAAGTGAAAGTTAAAAGGGCTTTTGTTCATAAGCCTAAGGGTTCAGTTTGTTGGTTTTTTTTAATATCACTGTATCTTTGCTTGATTCTGCTTGCTTTGCATGGTCCACATGGTTGTGCTGCAGATAGAAAGTAGCATTTTTCCTTCTTGAATTTGCTACATGTTCTTTTTTCCTGAACATACTATAAAAACACGTGTGAATATGGTTTATGCTTGAACAGTCCTGTTGAAAATACTTCTTTTTAATGAGTGACTCTGTGAAATACCTAAATGTAGATATACAGGAGCACCAGTTTCGTACAGTGCAGTACCTGTGAAATACTGAAACTTGTGAGCTGACCTTACGCTTCCCTCTATGGGGAACGTTTTATATAACAGTGTTGCTGCGGAATGTAAAAAAAATGCCTGGAGTGGAAGGTGTGGCACAAGACTGAAGGATTTCCTTTTCTATCTGTGTGTTTTCTTCGTAAGTAGATTATTTCTGAAGCATTGCATATGGTTCAAGGGCAGCTGCCTGACCAGTTGCATGTCTCAGAGTGCGGGTGCAGGTCTGTAGCAGAGGGGTCAGAGACACCAGGACATTGTGATGGTGGGACTGTTCTGTTGGGCTCTACCCGTGATGTCACGTGACAGTCTAACTGGTGTTAGCCTTTCATGGTGGGAGTCAGCATACTCTGAGTTTGGAGTAAGCTGAAAGGCCTCTCCTGACGTTTTCCACAACCTAGTAGCATAGGTATGATCAGGAAGCATAGCTCAGCTGCTGTGCAATAATCTGGACTGTTGCAGAGATAATGGTGACACACAATGTTATCATCCGGGCCCTTAAACATCTAAAGGGAGATTAAAGAGGAATTTAAGCGCTGTCTAGAAACAGGTAGACATGAGGTCTTGCCTAACAAAGTCACTTGGAAGCACAGATATCCGCTGCCATGCGTGTATGGAGCCACCTCTGCCTTGGAGGGCCTGTTTCCATGCCTGAGGCCAGGTGGGAGTCTGTTGAGACTGCGTCATGCTGGGCGTTCCCGATCCAGTTGATGTGTTTTCAGTGTGCTGAACACATGCCAGCAGGAAGGAGCTCTTTAGCTATGGCATTGGTTTTATGCAGTCGTTGCTGGAAGACTTGTGAGAAAGGGAGTGGCAGGGTCATTTCTGTCTATGAGCGTAAACTGTAACATCAGGACACTCGGGCTTAATTGACTTTACCCCAAGGGATTTCAAACCCTTACCTCTGAGCTTCCAGGAGAAGGCCTTAATTATGAGAGGTTATTTCTAGTCCACTAAAGATACCTTGCCACATGGAAAAAAGTCCAAAGTTCGTTATCCAGAAGCCATTTAAAATTGATTCAGTGTTACGGGGAGCTTCATGTGGGCAGAATCCCTTTTGACACCAGAAGTGTTTTGGCAGAGAGGGAGAAGAATCATCTCCCCACATCAGATGTTAGAGTTTTTGCTTGAGTCATGAATTTCTCCTCAGAATTATTCAGAATTCAGAAGTATGAATCTTGAAGCTTTTCTCTAGTCAGAGGCGTTGCCATAAACTACTATAAGAATTAAAAATGAGAGCAGTAAGTGATAAGCAGTGCTGACAAAGCTGTCATCGTTTGAAGCAGTAGAAATCATTATTATCTTACTGTGTCTTCAGCTGTGAAGATGAAAATTCCTGCAATGAGTGGGATTTAGTGCAATGGAAGAAAGAGATGGTATTAATTAAAATGCATTTTAAAACATACCTAAGATACTATGTAAGAATCAAGCACAGAGAGATTTGTGTGTGCCTTAAGATTAAGTTTTATGTTGCATACAGGATTCCTTGTGTGTTTTGTATAAGGGCTTTTTTTTGCTTTTTGAATTTAAGTCACCTGTTGCAGAACAAAAACATTATTGAGGGTCTTTGATATTACATCAAGAAGAAACCTCTTAAATAAAAAGGCTGCGTGGGGTAATGATGTACACAGTCACCATCTGGAGTTCTAACATCCTATAAAAGTGCTTACCTTCCTTTTGCAGGAGCTGTCTGAACCATGCATAGCTCTTTTTGAGAAGGTGGGTTTCCAAGGAAAGAAAATAGAGTTCAGCACAGAAATCTTAAATCTCCATTTCCTGGGATACAATCCTCGAATAGCTTCAGTTCAAGTCCTTGGCGGCATGTGAGTTTAAAATCACTTTTTGATGTTTTAGAATTATGTACTTATTTGCAATAGAAAAATTACAGACAACAGAAACCAAAGAGTATAAAATTAGAATATCATAACGTGTGCAGTGCATTAGTGGAGTTTGTTCTTATAGAACCTTTTGTTCTTATAGAACCTTTTCACATCCTGTTTCAGTGTGTTACCACTTACCGGTGCCCTGTGCTAGAATTTGAAATCTATTTCAATAAAGCTGGCAGGGAAACTGGTGTCTTCTCTCATGCCATATTATAAAAGCCAGCTTGCATAGCACCCTTAAAACTAACTTCTGTGCTCTTGATTTAGGTCTCAATCATAAATCAGTGTGTTATCTGTGTCATAAGTTCAGAATGTTTTAATAAGTCTTCATGTTCATCATTTTACCTACATGCTACGGACACAGTGGTGCAGTCAGATCATGATCTGGCCTCTTTTGGTATTAGTAATAATCTCTTTTACTTCAGGAATCGGGTCAAACTCTTGGTTGTAAGTCTAGCAGTTAAATTCGTTAGCTGTTTTGAGCAGTTGTGTTCTCTAAATTTACTTTTGAAGGTCATGTAAAAAAACAGTCTGTGATGAAGTTTAAAAACTTGTCTGGAAGCATTTTGAGAGCTACTGTGCTGTCTTCTTCCAGTGTTCCAGCAGATATGTTAAATTTCTCTTTCTGTGTTTTTCCTGTTAACCTCTACCTCCAAGATACTTGTCTCAAGTGTATGTTTTTTCCTGACTGGAAGAATGTGACTTTTTTTAACTATAGATCGATGCTACTGTTGCTTTGCATTTAAACATGTTCTTTTGAAGAGGGAAAAGTCCAAGGTGTGCACTAGAGAGATGCTGTTGAATAACTTAAGACTGCCCTCAAGTGGATAGCCAATACCAGATCTGTACAGAAAACCATTTTCCCACCCGGATAAAAGCTGGTCAAAGGGTTTCCTTAGCACACTGAGCTGAAGTTTGAAACATAAAGGTCATAAGAAGAGGTACATGCTCTGTATTCTTAAGTCTCCTGAGATTTCAGTATCTTTCACCACAACCACCATATAGTTGATTCTCCCTTTCCATAACATGAAATAACATAAAGTCAAACATCACCTTACTATTTGCCAAGAACAGGGTTACCGTGATTCCAGGTAATGGAGTTGTGAATTATGTGTGTTTCCTGTCCAATTAATATATATGTTTTTTTCTGTTTGATCATTGGAAATGTATAGAGTATGATATGAAAATTCTCATTTCCTAATAGCAGTGTCAGCTGCTGAACTGTGTCAAAATACAAGTTTCAGTGTCCTTGCCCCTACTGCCTCCCTTATTGAAGGGGTTTTCATCTTCCTTTGCTGAGAGACATCCATTTAGAATGCTATTAATTTCATACCTGGGGATAGATGTGTATTAGGCTGTGATAAAGCACCAAAATTAAGGTGAGTGTGCCTCTTCTGAATGTAGGTGTCTGCTGACAAATCAGAGGAACAGAGGTAACAGGAAAATGTGCATATTGACTGTTCATGTACTCAAAAACCTATGGCTATTGGACAGTCCCAGTAAATTTAGTATGAGAAAACTCAACAAATTGGACTGTATTGTACTCTTATTTCAAACTCTAGTTGTAATTCACTGCCTGTACCGGTAGTAGAGAGCAGAAGTCAGGTTCTGACATGTTGCTCTCAATGTGATTGTAAGCCTGGTTGGTTACGTGCTAGGGAACGCCAAAAAAATTTGTTCTGCATGTTTACTCTTTCTCTCTCTGTTATACCCCTGCCCTCCGGTATTTGGGAAGAACAGAGGTGTTCTGAAATAAAACCTCTTATCAAAATACCCTAGAGAACTTCATCCTGTTGCAGTTCCAGTATTTGCTTGTTGCAATCTGCGTCCCTGGTAGTTCTGTCCTATGTGGGTCAGGCGTGTCCAGACTGAGAGACACAGAACTCCTGGTTCTGCACATGCAGCTATCTAGCATATACGGCATATGTAGCATATACATACATACTCCCTGGGGAGTCACAGTACCTGCTGAAAACATGATATTTAAAAGTTGGGTTCTCCCTTTAAGACAAGAAAATGCTTTGTTTCATTCAGATTGTAATTTTTAGGTAACAGGACTTTAAAAAGTGAACTCCAGTGTATTCATTTTAATGTGGTTGATCTAAATCAGGACATGATTTTATTAGTTTTGAAGACTTGTTTAAAAGAAGGTAATTGGCTTTCCAAAGCTAAACACTAATACTGTGTGGGACAGGTTTTTTATTAAACTCGTTTATTGATTCTGAAGCAGGATTTGGCAGTAAAAGCATTCTGTCTTTTTTTTTTTTTTTTTTTTTCTGTCTTTTTTTCTCATAGATGGATAATTTATGAGCATAGTAATTACAGGGGGCGTCAGATGTTGCTGTCACCGAATGAAATTCCAGATTGGTATAAAGCGAGTGGCTATTGTCAGATAGGTTCTCTGAGGCCTTTACTGCAGGTGAGTAGGCTCTGAGATGAGATTGTCAAGTACTAATTTATATTTTGTAATGGGGTTGGGGGGATATTACACAGTTGAAAGCAATGTTACAGTCCTGATGCATGTTACAAGCTTCAGCAATGGCAATAGTGTAAAGAAATTATTCTATGGTTTTGCTTGTAATAAAAGCTGTTTGATTATGCTGTGTGGCTTTGCAATTCCACTGCTTGAACTGTTCATTAAGCATACTTTAAACCAGCATAGAAGACAGCATATAAGGATTGGCTAAATTACTTTAACCAATAACGGCTATAACTACTATATATGAATTATTTTAAGTTGTTTTATAATGAGCACCCAAACTGGTTATTGGCATCCTGTCTCTACTGTCTGCATTGTTTGTGGAACAACAAGAAAATCGGTCAACAAAACTGGATACTTCAATTAGTAGTGATTTTGTGTTGATGTAGGGGGAAGGTCCTTCCTTGCTTATTACTTGGAAGAATAATTTGCAAATCTAATGCAAAACTTACTCTTGCAGTGTCCTTTTCATTTTGTTCTCTAAATAAAGACCATGTGATTTGCTCCAGTGCTGCAGCAGCAGTCCTGTGAGCTTTAACATTTGAGTTCTCACTGAGCCATTTTTTGTAGAGGAAACAACTTTTTCTAATTCATGGGTTACTTGTACCTGTAACCAAACGCATTTGCTTGCTGTCATAGAGTTGTCTTTGTATAGCCTTAAGCAGTTAGGAATAATGCATTTTGACTGCCGCGGCTGAAACTTGTCTAAACAGAAGTGTTAACGTCTAACAAGCCACAGCACAAATGTGCAGTGTAATACTTGCTGCCAGTGAAATGAGCAGCACTGCACAAGTGCACCCTTGATGCAAGCTAAAAGCATCTATACAGGAAGGTAGCAGGGAGAAGTTAGTGCTGCTCTGAATTAAAAATGCATAGCTTTCCACTGTGTGCTGATCTCAGTGCATAGGAAAACCTAAAACTCTCCATGCAGAATGGCGAGTTCTCAAAGCTGGGCTTGTCCTAGATATTTATGAACTTTGGAGTTAAATTCTAAAGTAGAAAAGTTAAGCTTCCTGAAAGAAAGAGGGAGGCACAGGGTTTTGCACTGAACAATAACTGCTCTGAAGTTAACTAGAGCAAGATGTGTTCTGCACTGAGACTGTGGTTAAAGAGTTCTGTTGTTTTCTGCAGAAACGTGTGTACTTCAGGCTTCGAAACAAGGAAACGGGAAAGTTCATGTCTGCTGATGGAAACTTGGATAATCTGAATCTTCTCAGAATACAGGTTGCAGAAGACACAGACTCAGATGATCAAATCTGGGTTTATCAGGATGGATTCATAAAGTGCCGGGTGAGGTTCAAGTTCAATGTGATTTTGCTCTTTTCCTCTCAACTAGTAGGGTTTTCAGAATTCAATTCCTACTGTATCATCTTAACTTATCTTATAGGCTTATTCTATTTCAGCTGTAATGTAATTTTTTGTAGGGAGTTGGTTTTTGAGGGTTTTTTTTTGTTTTGTTTTGTTTTTTTTAATCAAAGTCTGGCTTTTTCAGGTGATACAAACTAGTTGTATGATACCTTTTTTGATGTAATTGAAATTTTGAGAGCTTTTAGTTAAGATTTACTTCTTCCCTAAAGAATAGTAGCTTCATAAGTATAGTCAACACCAGAAGATCATAGTCTTGCCTCTTCATGAGCTCCTTCTGCGTTCATGCCCTCTTTCTCCACAGTGAAAATATCACAAAAGCGTCAAAGCAGGGGAGACCTTTTAAAATGCAGACCCTGATAATGTTTTGAACTAGGAATACCTCGTGGTAGGTCAGTTAGTGTGATGTAGGTTATATCCTCTTCTGCATTCAGGCAAACTTAAATTCCTACTCTTCTCTTTTGTTGTTGTTGATCTGTTTATTTGTTTTGTTTTGTTTTTTATCCCCTCTGTATTTTTCAAATTCATCCCTTTTCTGTTTCTCCGTACAAGTTTCCAAATGAAGTACTACTTTTCTCACAGTCCATAAAATTAATGATACGTGAATTGTCATTGAGGTGAGCAGAGGTATGCACAGTTCATTATGTCTAAGCATGAACAGTCCTAGGCAGGGATGCTGGCCAAGGAAAATTAAGTTACTTTGCAGTCAAGCCGTTTAACAGTATTAAAGAATCACGTGAACTTTTTCTATAGGATTGTATAACTTCAAAGGAGCCGTTTATAACTATGTCATCTATGCTGGAGGGAAGAACCTCACTGTTAATAAGCTAAGGCATTGTTTGGACATGTTTACAGGACACAGGCAGTAGTAAAAGGGATTTATGCAGACAGCAAAGTGATGCAAAGTAAGCTAAAAGCTTTAATATTGCATACAAAAGACTTCTGTCTTGACAGTGCCTCTCAAGCATTTCATGGAAAGTGTTCACATGGAGACAGTATGGTACTATTTTATATAAATGCTCTTGGTTTTTATCCTCATAAATCAGTTTTTCTGTGCACAGAAAATACACAGCCCATGCTGTATAGCAGCCAGGTAGCTTAGTGCGGAGTGCAAGCTGGCAACATTGATCTTAAATGACTGAAACCTTACAGAACTCTGCCATCTTTTTGTTGAATGGCAGTAAATGTATTTTGCACAAAAAATTGGTTTTCACCACATTTTAAGAAGAAAATTAAGCTCATGGGTGAGTAGGTACATGCATGTAGGCAGACACAGGTTATTGGAGGAACTTGCACCTTTCTTTCTGTAAGCTTAGGTCACCTCACTAAGTCATGGTACCTTGAGGTTTGCCTGAGGTTTTCGAGGAAGAGCTGTTTCAGATAGATGGGATAATCAGTGAGCAGGATATTAAAGTTATTCTGCTCATTTTGAGAAGCGGATATGAGTAGCAGATATTAATTCAGGTCCCCTCACTCTTCATAAGTGTCTTGGAGATGGGTGAAGTAGTGGCCTAGTGGACCTAATGTGTAAGCTTTGAGTCTTCCAAGCCCTGCTAGAGAATGTTTTTAGGTACAGAAGAGGATTTCAGAACTGCAGAACTAAATCAACTTACTTCAGTTCTAGGTTATGACAGTAAGAAGTACCACTTTTTCAAAACTATATATATAATAGCTTAGGGCCATATCAACAATGGCAGACGGGTGTGTAATCTGCCACTGAAGTCCATTCAGAAGTTACAAGGCAGCTTATGGTGATCTATTAAAAATCACTCTTCATGTAGCATAATTACTGTAACTTACTACTAATACAGCTTAATATTCTTTTCAAGTAAGCTTGCTTTTTGCCACTTCTTTTAACCATAGAGACACTTGCAGAGTTTTGAAGTCAAGTAATACAAGTTAGTAGGAAAAGAATATAGAACCAAGAAGAAAGTATTGTTGTGATACTCTGTGAAATTCATACACTTGATACTGTCCAGTTATGTCCTTCATCTCAAAAGGTTAATGCAAAACTAGAATCAAATAAAGAGCAAAAAAAAGATGTGCAGAGATGGAGGGCTTCTAAGCAAGGAAGAGACAAAATAGCTATGACTTTTTAGCCTGCAAAGGGGGCAGTTTGAGGGATGATATGATTGAAGTCTCTGCAAACAGCATGGACAAGACATCCCTTAAAAAAAGGGAGGGGAAGGGGGTGAGGAGAGCTTCAAATAAAACCAGTAGTCACCTATCAAATTTATTTTTTTTTAATAACAGTAGTAGTTAAGATTTGGAGCTGCTTGCCACAGAAGGGTTATGATACAGAAGCATGTTCATGTAAAAGGGTTACATTGATCTCAGTGCACAGGAACTAACAAATTCACGTATGGGACAGAAATTGTCCAAGTATTAAAGGTATTAGCTCTGCATGGAAAAGTCTGGGCTGGAAGTCGCTGTAGACCAGGAACGTACTGCATACAAGAGCAGAGTGAATGTGATCTTCCATGGCATCTGTTATTGGCCACTGCTAGAAGCAGGTGCTAATTGTACCTCTTGATCTGATACAGCATGGTTAGTTTAATGTTCTTCTGCAGTGGAGGGTGTCAGCAGAAACAGAAACAAAAGAAAAGTAAGTAGTCTTGAGCTTGGGGCAAAAATATGTTCCTTTAGGGAAAGAAGTTCCTAGATTCTGTTCTCACCTGCTGACTTCTCTTATATCTGATAAAAAACAGTGGATACTATAAGTAAAAAAAAATTGATAATAGCTTGTTGCCTTTCTGATGATACAGATGGCAGAGGATTGCTGCTTGACAATTGTTGGAAATCTTATAACTCCTGGCTCTAAACTCGGTCTTTCATTTGAACGGAATGAAGAGAAACAATATTGGCATATTAGTCCTGATGGCAGGATTTATAGCAAGATGAAACCCAAGCTGGTTTTAGATATCAAAGGTAAGCAAATGTGTTATCTCATTACATTGTGTCTTAATTACATGCTATTTACAGTGGGATAGGCACTAAATGTGCCTATAAATTAAGGATGGTGTTATAGTTACTTTAATCTAGAATCAAAAAAGACCCGATTAGCTAGTCTGACCTTCTGAATTATACAGGCCCTAGGACTTAATTTCATGGAGTGTAGTAACTCACAGTACTTGCTTATCTTGTATTCCCAGTGTCCACTCACTGTAGATATCCTCAGTTAATTTTACGTGGCACTGGGTGATGTGAATATAATTATTTTAAATGCTGAAGCAAGAAAGACCTAGCTTCTCATTAACTTTAATTTGTATAGAGCAAATTTTCTTATATAGTAATTGTAGATGCAATAGTCAAAGGATATTAGGAAAGCAGAGGCAGGCCTGTACACTGATGTGATCAGAAGCAAAAAGTTTTTTCATTCTTTAATGGCTGTACCTTTATTTGGAACGTGCGTTTCTGCCATAGCAGCCTAAAGTCTGATGCATGTTTTACAGTTTTTGTCACAGCAATTTGATTCATGTAGATACTGTTTCTGAATTTTGTTCTTAGTTTCATAGTAGGTCTGAAAAAGCAACAAATGGAATGACTAGCAAAATTAGCATAATTGGATGTTCTTATATAACACTGCATTTTCAGGTGGGAGGAGTAATAATTTTCTATAGCTGTTAATTTTTTTAGCTGTTTTAATTCTGCATTAATGCTGTGACATTAATTACAGCAATTTAAAAAAAAAATTAAAAAAGGAAAAATACCAGAGTCAACAGTCAGCACTTCACAAGTAAGGAGGACAGGACTGTCAGAACTGTGAGAAAAGGGTTATCCAATATCTGCCCATAATAAAACACTGGCACAAATAGTCACAAATTCTCTTTACTGCAATAAAAAGCTAGTGATGATTCATTATACAATTATCAAAAAGACTCCAGTTCAAGGGAGTCTTTAGTCATGATGACTCTGCATACCTTTTTCTGAAGTCAGTTCTCAGTTGCATGAAACGAGCAGAAATACTGTTACACTGCTTTGTCTTCAGTTAATCATGTTAAAAGCAATTATGTATTCCGCACTTATAATTGAAGAACTTTACAATGGATAGGTCGGGTGATAAAGTATAGATGCATTCGTAGTTTAAAAAAAAGTAAATCTGTATGGTAAATATGAAAGAGTAGGACCACTTAGCTTTTACTTGAGAAAGCCTAGCAGGAACATTACCTGTTTCTGCTAATTCTGCCGATCTATTCTTGACCACAGATTGAGCATTAATGAATTCTTCAGCAAATTAATGCAGTTGTTCAACTGTGCAGTTACCAGTGCCACCTTGTGGATATACTGGTGTAGCTCAAAGCCTTGTCCAGAGCACCATTCTATCAAATAGTTTCTTCTTCCACTGGAAAAAATCCCATCCTTTTCCATTATAATATGTTTACATTCTATCAGACATTGCTTACAAAACGCTTCTTGCACTCACTGTGATAACTGAGCTATGTAGCTGATGTTATTTTTGTTGCTGCTGATCAGCTGTTGGGTTTTTTCCTGTGGGAGCATTTGATCTTGTATTCCCTTCTTTTTGCCTTCTTTCTGAAGAACTTGGCAAGTATTTCTGCTGTGTATCTGCTTCTTTTTAGTAACTGCCTGGTGATGGCAAGGAGAGAAATCATGTGGGTGTTAACTTTGTCATAGACCTTTCTAGTTTAGGGCAGTGGCACCAGAAAGCCTCCCTCAAATTACTGCAGCAGAGAACAGCTAGGTACTTGAGACAGCATTTCCTCAGTACAAGAGAGTTGCTCTTAAATGTGCCTGCCCATGCAGAGGTTCAGATGCTTGGCACGTTTCTTTCCGAGATCTGCTACAACCTGTATTTGTTACACCCATGGCAAGCTTTCAGCTGCCAGGCATGTCTTCTGCTCATTCAGGGAGGATGAGGCTATAGGGGTGTAGAATGAATGACAGCGTCTGTAGGAGTATCCTGGTGCTCTCTGGAAGTGGTTGGCTCAGGTGGCTGCTTCCAGTGGGAATACTACCTGCTATTGCAGGTGCGTCATAATACATGAGATGCATGTTGTCCCACACCTTTGTGGTATGTACTGGATCTGAGACAAAAATGCCAGTTCTGACTTTCAGCTCTAGTTGAATGTTTCTTTGTTTCCAAGTTTCTTAAGTCAGAATACTAACGGTGCTCTTCTATGGGACCATGTTTGGCATTGCATCACGTGAGTAAATTAAGCCCCTTTAAGAAAGGGTTATATTTTGCGTTCAGGTGTGTTCAGCTGCCAGGGGAAACAGCTGAACATGGGTGATAATCTGTGTGTGCTGACTTCTGATGCAGCTGTTCAAAATAGAGGATTATGATAAAAAAGAGTAAACAAGTACCAGACCTTGTCCTTGGTGTGGTCACGCCCGTGTTAACAACAGGACTTACTTCATTGTGTAAACATCATCTTTAGAGTGAAGTGACCAACTGTTGAGGGAAAACTGAATAGTGAAGTGTGACTTTTGGGAAGTGACAGTCTTAAAGGAGCTGCACCTGCCTGTATTGCAGTGTTTCCTTCCTTTCCACCCAGGCTGAAAAAGCCAAGGTACTGAATTACTGAAGGGATGGAGAGGAGCAGGCAGGCTTCCTTGTTTCAAAAGTAACTCCAAAAGTAAGCAATGATGAAAATGTGTTTGTCTTTTCAGTGCCTTGAGAAGAGACACTCTACACCAACACTTAGTAGAGTTGCCCTGAAACTTAGAGTACATGTCTCTTATTTCAAAGATAAACTACACTCTGAATTTTTTCTTTACAGGGGGCGCGCAATATGATCGTGACCATGTTGTTGTCAACACAGTCAATGAAGAAAAGTTAACGCAGTGTTGGGAACCACTGGTTGTATAAACCCAAACAAGAAAAGATGTTGTTTCAGTTAGCCACTACTCAAAACACTAAAAATGGCACTGCCATCTCTGAAGGACAAAGGATCAACAATGAGAGTTTTGTCTTTTCTTTGCAATCTCAAAGAGAACAAGCAACAGAATGATTTCACCTCTGCCTAAGATTATTAACCCTATAAAAACTTGAGTATGTCTCAAACCTTTTTTTATCATCACAACTCAAATGTGAGATGGAGTGGTCATATGCCTTGGGCTACAGTGGAAGAACTAAAGGTTTGAGAGACCCTGTGGAGTTACAGTTGTGGCAGTGAGTAGTTAATCCAGAATAGTCAGTAAGCATAATTTTAAATTATTTTTGAAAGTTTTTTTGTTTAACTGAGAGAAGGGTTAAAAAAATAACAAAAGCTTATTTTATCAAGGACAAGACTGCAGTGTGTATGTGGGTATAGCAACTTGGACCTATGGACTGTAGTATAGAGACGTATTCACTATTAGAAATTAATATATTTGTTTCGCTGGAACAAACTTATGTTTACTGAAAGTTTAAAGACTGCTAGCACACAGCACATCCAAAGAATTTTTAACATATGACTTCAAATATAGTTAGTATGCTAATATAGTTAAGTCCTAAATTAAGAAAAAAAATCTGTATTTTCTCATGTAGAGAAGATGTAAATTAGTAGATGGTTGTTAGAAAAAGAGGGCTGGCAAAAGGATGCATCGGAATGTGAAGAACTTGTCCATTTTCTAGGCTTCCTAACTTTTTGAGTTACGGGTATTTTACTTCTTTGCCAAGTCAAATTTTTACCTTTTAAAACAGTTCCAGTAAGTATAGTCTTCCTGAACTCTAAAATCATACAGACAACAAGAATTCTTAGGGAAAGTATCACTAAAGATGACTGCAACAGCACCTAAGCACTGTGGTTACTAAGTTGTTTCAGCCACTGCCTGTTGGGCTTACCGTGGAGAAAGCCAGGCTCCCAGGTATTTCTGGTGATGTCCAAGGGCCACGTCTGCGGTGGGCTGCTGGCTGCCGCGGGCAGACGTGTCGGACTGCTCCAGGAAGGGGCACAGCCAAGCGTGGATACGTGCCCAGTCACGAGGGCTATGCCCATTCAAAGTAAGAGTTAGTGGTTTAGTAAAGGGCTTGAAGACATAGTAATGACTGCAGGAGGTTCTTCTGTTGCCCTGCTCTTAAACTGGTTTTCTTAGTTTTCCTTAATAATGTTGGCAGAAAGGTAAAATACAAAGTCTTGTACTATGCTGCTGTGTTTTGTTCTGGCTTAGACCAGTGTTAATACAAGCTGCTCCTAGGAGCATCCAGGCCTTTGTCTGGCATAGTAAGTCTGTTTAACATTTTCATTATTATTGTATTGCCTCAAAGGATACTGGTGCTTTTATTGTTACCGCCCTAGAGGAAGTGCCTTACTAATTTTCCTTTTGTACAGACATGGAAGTTTCGTTGCTCTGAAATGTGCTGCTTTTAGTTCTTCATAGAAAATGTGTTGTTATTGGTTCCAAACAGTGGTACTTTGTCATATTGATGTGCTCTTGCTATATATAAATAGCATTTTACAAATAAATTTAAGATAGGTAACTTTTTATTGAAATTGTTTCTAAAAGGTAGAAAGCTGACGTCTTATGGTGAGTTTTACTTCTGCCTTGTGCTCTTCTCTGTCCGGAATTCCTCTGCGATAGCTAGCTAATGAGGAGCAAATACGTGGTATGGAATAGCTGCAGGCTCTGAAGAATGGATGCTTTTCCGATACAAGCATGTGTTCGGTGCGTTTGTATGTGGGGCCACAGTTCAAGTGGTTGCTGCTTCTGTCCCCTGGTGGGAGCACTGCATGGCAGAGTTTTTCTATCCCCACAGCTGCACCACAGTAAATGTGCAGTTCTTAATTAAGAGGTTACTATTTTCCTTCTATCTACCTGGAAAATGGTAGAGGAAGTCAGGCCGTAGCCCATCTGGCAAAAAGGTAGGTTTAAAAGCAGACCAACAGACACATACCCCCTCCAGCACTTCACTGCCACCGGCAGTGATGGTGGGCATGGCAGGAATAGTCTCCTGATAACTGACAAAATCAAGACTAGCCTACCTGCAGAATGCTGTAGTCAGCTGAATCTGTGCCAGAAGTTGGACTAATCATCAGTTACAGACTGATTTTGTTCCATGCTTCTACTCAGATTAGTTATGCCATGAGAGATTTGCCGTATCAAGATTATGGCACCAGTCTTGAGGCAGCAATGTGACCGCTTAGTACAGGAAAAGTTTATAGGTTCTGAGAATGAACTAGATAGAGTAATTATATATATATATATTATTTTTTTTATATATATATATATAAAAAAATAAAGGTGAACAGAACAAGGAAAGGCCAAGGAAAAAGGACAGCAGAAGGTTCATATGGACACTTAAAATTTAGTCAGCGGGTATATGGACAGTGTGTCTCACCCTCTGAGGACTTAGCTTTTGTTTTCCGGATGTTTTAGCTCCAATGCTGCTGGCTGTTCCTCCTACCCAAGAGTGAGGAGTGTTCTGCAAAAGTCACAACTACATTCTTAGTATCGAAACACCTAAGGGACATTAATATTTCTTGTCGACATACTAACAGTTATTAACAGGCAGAGTATGAAGGAATCAAAAAGGCTCTTCTAAAACATTTTTTTTTTAATTTTGCATACTGTGTGAGCTTTTAAAGAAGAAATAGTTGCTATGTACCAACTCATGTTCAAGTGTAATTTACCAGTAAAGGACTGATGTGAGCAGAATAATGATTAGAGATACTTTATTTTTTACTAATTACATCAATCACTGTTTTCCCACGTGCATGTCCTCCTTCCAATTTCAGAAAGGCCTTTGGAACTTCAGAAAAAGAGAAGACTTGATCGATAACTGGTTGAATCTACAGAATAAAGAAAGTGTCATATTAGGAATAAAATAATGTATCTTCTTCACTCTTAGAAGCTGTATGAAGAAAGGGGGGATGTTTCTATATAGTATTTACGGCAGAAGTTGCCAAATGAGGTAGTCGCTAGCTTTTAACTTTTTTCCTGCATGCAGAAGGTCCCTGAAAGACTTCGTGCTGCTCTTTGCCCAGGTTTTGAAACACCTCTACTAGCACAATTTGGAGCCCTCACCTGGGACTCTTTTAACAATAAAGTTACCATGTAAGGCTGTAAGTCCCTTTAAAAGCTGACACTGTGGTTCAACTTTGTTGTTGAGAGCGATATGCTGGGGAAAAGGAAGAACATTTTTTTCCCCCTCGTCTTTCTCTGCTGGTTTTCTTGTTAAACCCAAGGATTTTCAAAAGGTCAGATGTTTTAAAGGTGCTCATGATTCTAGTGCATCAGTACATGCCTCTGTATCCTTAAAAGACTTGGCCACAAATGAAGTACAAAAAAAGTCCACAAACATTTGTTGCTGAACCATTTAGACACACTTGAAAATTCAGCCACTGTGTATCCCAACAGGCATACATGATTAAGCCCATCTTGCATCGACTACAAAATTAACGCTAAAATAGCAGAGTAGCCTTCTGGATTATTTTAATTTCTAATAATGAAGGTGAAACTACCCTACTCAGTCTACCCATTATTAAGGAGCCTGAAAACCCTATGAGCATTTTCTTTATAGACAGCATTGTCTGTACACTGAGGCAAAATAAATCCTAGTTGCTTCTGGAAAATACTTGCCTACTGTCAAGTTTTGAGTCAGCCTTGCAAAGGCCAGTATAAAATCTGTGTACAGAAAGACCTCCCAAAGCTCCTGCCTGCCCTGAGGTTGGTCTCCTTCCTTGGATCCGCTAACTGGATCCTTGCTGGTTTTGTTACAGGAAAAGTATCTTCAGGCTTCGCCCTCCCCCTCCCCGAGCTACTAGCATGCACACACTGTTGTTGAATGCTCCAGAACTAGTAACCAACTGCCCTCTCCTGGTCGGACATGCACCTTGCTACATGGAAAAGCAACACCAACAGCAATAAGGATACAAACAATTCGCCAGCATCAGAACAGTGCCATCTCTCAAACGGCTTGCTTGCTTTTCACCACAAGGCAAGGGCTGGGTATTCAGACATGCTGCTTAGAAGGTGAATATGCAGCATTACCCAGGAAAGGTTTTCATACGCACCTTCCAAGCAGCAGCACTGACCACCCAGCATCCTCCCCAACAGCACAACAAACGCAGTCTGGTGGTTGTCCGTGCTTATGTACATCTTTTTCTCAGTGCTCTGAATTTTATCTTTATTCATACACAGTGCCTTACCTTGAAGTCTACTCATTGCACTACAATAACTAGATTTTGCTTATCTAA
Organism: Falco peregrinus; assembly: GCF_023634155.1. NCBI lineage: Eukaryota > Metazoa > Chordata > Aves > Falconiformes > Falconidae > Falco > Falco peregrinus. The sequence continues at coordinate 24,713,502 of NC_073727.1, forward strand.
CGGTAACCCAAGGCATCAATAATCTGTTACACTGCAGTGCCTCCTCATCTTGTCACTAGAGCCTCCTGGGTTTTTTTGTCAACACAAGCTCAGCAGTAGTGTGAAACTTTACATGGCAGAAAAGTAGGGAGGAGTGAATCCCCTCCAAAGAAAAACTCAGAATAAGCCAAAGTGTGCAAATAAATATATTCACTATGTGCCTCAAACTTGCCATGCTGTGGGGTACAAGGCTGGGTAAATTCTTTTCCTTGTTCTACCAGGACAATCTCTGTTAACAAACCTTTAGCAAACTGAGTAGTAATGCACTAGAGAAGCCACAAAGATCCCGTGTAACCTTTCTGCTGCTCAACTAGGGAAGAAACGTTGGGCATGAACGATCAAGTCAAAATCATGTTTGGTCAGCATCCAGCAGAGAATGGAAATGTCTCGGGCATCAGCAAAGTCAGGGACGTGGACCCAGGACAGCAAAAACACCGAGTAAGACAATAGCTTTGGGTAAACTGCAGCTGCTGTGACTTACCAGCAGGAGGAACATGCTGCTGGTCAGCAGTGACTGTTCTGAGGAAGACCAGCCCTTGCTTTCACAGCAGAAGCTTGGGGAAAAACTCGGTAACCTTGTTGAGCCAAACACAAGTGCAACACTTGTACAAGTACTTACTGTTAATAGCAGTTCACTGAAGCACAGCTTTGTATGTAAGGAGAAAATAAAGGGAAAACCCCCCAGCAGCCTGCTGGAGCATGGACACATGACCCTAGCAGGGCAAGAGGCTGGGAGGGGGGAAAGGTATTCGGGGAAGAAAGCAGTGCAGCAGCACAAGGGGTGTGAAGCACAAGGGATTCCAGGGAAAGGCAGAAGTTAATTTCAAACACATACAGCAACTGATAAAAAACAGAGCAGGACACTTCAGTGTTCTGCTACCTGCAGTCATTTATTATAGATTGCAGCTGATAACCCTGACAGAATGAGGTATGTTATGTCCTCAGCCTATTAGGTAAAGTTCAAAGCATCGCATTTGAAAATTGGTGACACAGGGATTCAGAGGCACCCCAAATTCAGCCTCGCAGTTAAAAACACCATGTGTATTGCAGCCACCACACACTCAAAGCCCATCTGCTACATTGATGTAACCTCTAGCTCCATTTAAACACTGGCTTTAGGCAGTGCTATAGAGAGACATGAATACTAAATCGATGATCCTGAAAATCTAGAGCATTAAACATTTTATCTGGCTGGCTGGTCAGTCCCATTGTTTGACTAACCCTGAAAGGGCTGACCGTGTTGCAGCACAGTGATTCACTCAGCCTTTACCATAATCCACTGACTAAGATAAAATTTCTTCCTGTGAACAGACAAACAAGTAGGGGAGCGTCTGCTGTTTGTTGAATGTGTGATAATAAATGGAGATTAACTGGATAATAAAAACACTGCCTATTTACAACCACGCATCAGTTCCTTGCCAGAGGACACCTATTTGTTCAGGGAAAAGGGATTAAACTAAAGTCAGGGACAGAAAGGATTACACACACACGCGCGCGCATTGAAATGTTTATCTGAAAACAGATTGGGCCTGAAAGGTATTTTCTTCCTCTTCATTCTCTCCGATGCAGGTCATACTATAGAAATGAATCTCAGGTCTCTTGAAATGAACTCGTGTGTTTGGAAAAATAAAAAGAGTAATTGCTGATGCTGATTAAGGCCATCCTACATAGCGCACAGAAGTGGTATCCCAGCCAATCCGGCTTTGAACGCAGCAGGCAGTGAGCAGGCACGGGCAGGAGTTGACTGGTCAGCAGGAGCACCCTCCCGCTAATGGCAAATTCTAGACCACCCTTGGCAGTCCCCACTTCTGTGGTAGCAAAGACACAGTCTGAATATATCAGGAAGGGGACAAGCAAGAAAACATGAAGGAAGATGGGCTTTGACCGTTTATTAGCAACAAGTCACTCCGCTGAGTGAGGAGTGCTTCCTGCCGCTGGAGGGAGAGCTAGAGCCTTGAAATCCTCCGGAGAGAGACAACCAAACCTCAGAGGCCCTCGGAGCAAGCCTACTTCAAAGCAGAAAGGAACAGTCCTATCACTCCAAGGGCAATGACAGTGCATTGGCTCTCCCCCAGGTTTGTAAAGGATGGCGGTGTCAAAACTGCCGGGCAGCCTTGCTTTGCCGAGTGCCTCCCACCCAGCTGCTGCCTCCCACTGCACACACCCTACCTACACCTCGGTAAGCAGCCACAGGTCTGCTCATGGCTCGTGTACGTGCTTTGGAAAAGATACTTGCATATGCACAGAACAAAAGTTGTGACGTGCTCCACCAGATACCAAAATCCTCTTGGGGGCTTGTCGTGATGGGAAAGACCTGCTTGCCATTTGCACTAGCTGAGTTAGGAGATGTCTTCCTCCAGCAATTACCACCCACGCCCAGATGCAGTGTATGAGCACAAATGCAGAGCTTGATACTCTCCTTTGGCCTTCAGTGAGTCTCCCTTCAATGTCAACAAGAGACTTGAACAGAAGTCGTTACAAAGAATAGTCCCTGTCCTGATACTAAACACACTGTACTTTATTGCCATCTCATGGAAAAAAATGCTGGTTTGGGACACTGCTGCTTCTGTCATTTCTTCCCTCTAGCTGAGCATCTCCTTCTCTTCTGCACTCAAGTTCTATGCTCTTTGGGTCTCAATCCCACCCCTTCCTTCATCCTTCCTTCCCCTTAAAATGGCATGCAACAGCGTACGCTGAGCTTCATACTGCTTGCCAACATTAAGTTCTACAGTCAACCCTCACTGAAGACAAAGATTAAGGTTCTTACCTCCTGGAACAGCTGGCTCTGGTCCCATGTTGTATGGGTAGCTTTGCAACTATACAGTACTATGCTTTTGATTAAGCTGTTATTTCAGAAAATAGGCACTTTCATCTAAGAGCACATTAAAAAGACATCAGGTACATGGTATTTCTGGCTAAAGCGCCTACAGAAGTAAAAATGGTCCAGTCTCATACAGCCGTAAGATGAATGGTCCTGCATTAAGACACGGGAATGGAAGGCATGTGTCCTGGGGTCTACTCCCACAGTCATCTTAACAACAACTGTATTACCAGGTTTTTGTTTGTTTTCCAAGCCAAGGTTCATAATTTTACATCAAGCTTCTAACAGCAGCCCACAGGAACTCATGAGTATCATCTACAGTTATTAAAATGCTACAAGATAAATCCCAGTTAAGCAGGCTATCAGGCTATGGTCTGGAGTGTAGAAGCAGCTTTAAAAAAATATCCCTAGTTCCTTAATTAACAGCTTCTACAGAACACAATGAAGAGCAGTAAGAAACTGGAACGAGACCAGAATCGTAGTGTGTGCTAACCTAGACCAAGCTTAAATGAGTAGAAATGAGGAAGATCCTGGGTTTAGTTACCTACTAACCATGCTGAAAAACTATTAACTAAAGGAAAGAGCAATTCTTCTGGAATCCCTTAGCTGTCACGTTTACAGTAGTTGTCCTGATATTTATGCTGGTAATTAAAGCAACCTGGGGCAATGCTACCATATAATTAAGACAGAACAAACTTTAGTACAGTTATGTATATATATATAAGTAAATATATTTATGTATGAAAGCATATTACATATAAATATATTACATATATATTAGAAGAACAGATGAATGACCTGCATCTCCCCAGGTCTCAGCAAATCAAACTCAAAAAAGACAAGAGCTGTCTTGTCCCCACATTTCACCACTGTGCTGGACATAACATAATTCCATCCTACACTAGTGGACTAGCGCTCAGAACACTAGGACTGACTTTCTACAGAATATGCAATTACATCAGGTTGAGGAAACACATTTGATTAAGTACCTGGTATATGATGAAAATTTTCCAGACCTCATTGTGGTTTATGTGAATTTACATATACAAACCCTATCACCCCACGGTATGCAAAATTCCCATTAGTCGTCTTCACAGATGCTTTATGATATAATCACATAGCACTTTCATAAAGAGCATAAGCAAGATACTGTGTCCTGGAGGAAGAGGAGCAGATGTGTTTTAATAAAAATCACAGTGGTGATTTTTTTGGTGGCCGTGACAAAATGCAGATAGAGGTTCCTTTTGGAAGAGAAAGGACTGAACAGAGCTTTTGGCAACCTCTCCTTGATCAACATCTCTGGGTTCCAGCCAACCAACCTGGCAAGCAAAAGCACCGCAACAAGAAAACACAAAATTAAAAATTAAAAAAAAGTGCAAGCTTTGCAATTTAGCATGGAGAAAGACAGTCGCTGGAACAAGTGTGAGTGACTAAAGAGAGTGGGGAGGAGGACTGATCCCTAGTCAATTTAGACATTTAAGCACAGAATCACTATGCTAGGGTCCTTTTTCAGATAGGCAGAATAAAAGCTGGCACCACCCAAGGGCAAGTCACCTCAGCTACCTCAAGATACCTTAGCATAGCCATGAAGACAAAGACTGGAACTACTGCAGAGATGGCCACATGTAGAGATGCCAGGTTTGGAGAACATTCAAGGACTCCATATACTTTACATTAGCTGTTTGATATTCATACAGATGAAAGAAATCTGCAACAATTGTGCAACAAGGGCCAGGGAAAAAGTTACTTGCAGAACTGTAACAAGATGAATTGGAAGCCAATCAATACACAGGAGTTAGGATACAGAGTCAAAAAGCTGTGATAACCTATGCTAGCAGGAGGAATGTAAGCCATCTGAAATCATGGCCACCCAAACAACTCAAAACCCAAGTAATGTCAAAGTGGATTACCATATCCATTTGTGTTATTTACTTGTGAAATAGCAAAGACTAGCAATAGAAAACAAGTGAATTCCACATTTTGACAGGGTATCTCAGAGCAAACCACCAACGGCAGATAAAGGGCATTAGCCCTCATTAGTAGATAGAGAAATTACAATAGCAAAAGGTTATGTGATTTGTACAGCACTGCACAGGAAGACAGCAGCAGGGCCAAAGAACAGTCAGCATCCTGTCCTCCAAAGCACAACAGCAGGTGCTAAGTCCAAAGAATCTAGCGTCTTCAGCAAAATGTGTACACTACACAAAAATTACATTCATATAGGCATGCAATTGTTCTTCTTACGTATGCCTGTGCTGTAAGATTTATCTAGAAAGCAAACAACACAGAGAATGATCTATTCATTTCATGGTCGGAGACTCTACTTGTCCTTTAGCCTTCCTTCTGCAAAATCAACTTTCAGCCATCAGCCCATCTGATGCAACTCAGCTCTGAAGGAAAGAGTATTAAGCCACCAGAAATACTGCACACACACACCTGCACTGCATTTAAATAGCACTGATTTAAAATGAAAATTTCACATTGCTGTACGGCAGCATGTTAACCCACATCCTATCATGGTCCAGCAGAAATGTACAACATACTTAGTGCTCCCCCTTATCGCACTGAGTCTTTTGAGCCTGTCCTCCTCCATCAGGCCTTCTAAAAGGCAAAGTAAATGCTCAGTTATATGTTAAAGGCTTTCTACAAATATATGTAGTTACATGAGTCTGGTATATTTTCACCAAGGACTAAATGGCAGATCCTTAGAAAGGAGGAAAACGTTAAGCGAGCAGCAAAACCCAAGACTCTCAATGTTAAATCCACAACACTGACCACAAATACATCAAACCAATTCTTAACTAGCCTTGCAGTGATGATGCTGGCAGCAGAGACCAGTGACGATGCTTCAGCAGTGTGCCAGCAGACCTGTGTCCTGAACTGAAGGCTCTGTTGATTTCAGTTGTCCTAAGATGAAAACCTTGTAATTCACCAGGAGCGTTCTGCCATGGAAAGAGATCCCCTGCTTCTGACATGTGCTTCACCAGCCAATTTGGTGGAGCTCAGGTAAAGCCAGTCCTTCCTGGCTTGTAATTAACTGGAGTTGAACCCACAACAGGGACTTCCCGGCAGTTTAGAAAGTAGCCAGCATCTCTAAAATTTGACAAGGAAATACTTGACTTTCTCCGTGCCCACTACTGCTGCAGCAGCCTCCCAGCCCCTTAGTCTCACAATAGTCTCTTTGCAAGATGCACAGTCGCAAGGCAGAGAAAAACAGCTCATACTGAAAATAGTTTTACAATCCCCAGAACTGAGCTGATGTGCAGGTAAATTACAAAAGGAAAATTAGTTTCCTTCCCTGTGCTACCAGCTCATCAAATCCTCTCCTTCTCCTCCCCGTGAAAAAAGGCTGTTAAAAGAACTCCTCATAGCTGCCATTTTGTAAATCTCTATCCCTTGCTACAAAGATCATCCATGTGAAAACCCAGTGTCTTTAACCAAAATGCCCTTTTTGCTTATTCTTTATCCACTGAAGGATTGAGAATCATTTTGCTTTTGCAAAGGAAAATGATGAACTGAAAATCTGTGTCGGCACAAAAGGACTAAAAGAAAAAACACTGGCAAATCGATACGATTTGTAAGTGCTTCAGGGGTGTGCTCTTCAAAGCTTCACTTACTGTAACATCATTTCTTTAAGCCATCAGCTCCTTTTAATTTCCTTTATTTAAATCCCCCCTCATGATTTACACTTTCCTGAAAAAAGCCTTTCAGTTTCTGGAGATCTCCAATTGCTTTCCTATTCATGCTTCATACAATCTCAAAATTAAAACACCTGTAACAGAAAAGACAATTCACTGAAATTTCAAAATAACGAAATCTGCATTATTCAAAACTGTATTCACTCAAAACTAAGAGTTCAGCTACATGAGCTCACTTTGCTAGCCTCCCCGAGTCTTCTTGCTATACTTTTACTGCTCTGTGTTTTTTACTTCTCACTTATTCTCTCCCATTCAAAACATAAACATTTCTTTTCACTTAGCTAAGGGAAATTATGATACGCTTCCTCCAGTAATTTTCTCCTGACTTTTTTCCCAAACACCTACTCTTCTGAATAGATGACCTGTCCATTTAGAAGAACTCTTGTGTCTAGACAATAAAGGTCATATTCTTGTTAACATCTGTCTAAATGGAACACACCTGGTGTTATAAAATACTGATGATAGCATGGGTGTTTACATTTTACAAAATAAAGTAAAATGCTGCTAGAATAATGACTATGCAGATAAACAAGTCTGCCATTATGACTTGTTTTTGCACAGAAAATTAAAGACCAAGCAAACACCTTTGTCCTATGATCATCTTACAACAAGAAGTACATCAGGACATTCATATATGTATGACATACATTTTAAATGGCATTACAGTTCACCTGTCCAGATTATTAGGCAAAGAACAGCCACTAAGCCCTCTCTCTATTGCATAAGCAGGTGCTTCCCGAGAGGCTTTTGTGGACATATTCTGCATTTGTTTTGCATACAAGGTAGAAGCAGAACAGAAAATAAGCTGTGTCTGGCTAAAAATCAGGACAAAAGGCAAGAACAAAAATAAAGGCATTTCTGTTTCTTAGAAAATTAGAATTTAGCAGAGTGATTGGATGGCATCACAGAATGAGGACCATCTTCTAGGGTTTCTTTCTTGACCATGGTATAACGCCTACAGCACTGGACATAATGCAAAGCAGAGTGGTGCAAAGCTCTAACCAGGATCACACTTCACCACAGCTCATGCTGCTGCAGCCTCTGTTTATGAGCAGGTAACTTTTTAGGAAACACAGACTTCCCACTGGCTGTGTCAGCAGCACACTGGTTATGACAGAGGAATAGGAGTGGCTGAACTCAGGAAGATTTTTATTCTGATAGCATCACTGAGGTGGCAAATAGAAGCAATCAGGCCTTAAGTATGACAACAATTTATTTACTCTTCTCCAAACTCTGGAACACAATGCATAGCAAAAAAGGGGAACAGCACTCACAGAGATCTACATTTTACTAATACGCACAAATTTAGAGCACAGATGACCTGACAGTTCACATACTGGAATTACTAGCAGTCATGGCAGACTCTGCTTCCTCTTGTTTCGGTACCACATAGAAAGATGAACAGCAGTTGTCAATATTCTCTACTCTGGGAATTTTGGCAACACGAAATTATCCAGAAGAGGACACTGCCAGGACCTACAGCACCACACAATCCAATAAACAGGCAATCAGCTGCTCACTCTCGCACACATTTTGTAACAAGCTCATAAATCTGAAAAGATCAGAAAAACAGTAACCTGTCACTTTATGCCTTTCCCCAAGTCCACTTGAGATTCCCCGAAAGCTTAGGAACACTCACAATATTCCAAGTCACTGTGCTGAACTAGCACAAACACTATACTCTGAAGCACTGAAATAACGAAACACAAGATTCTTGTCACCGCTCTACCAATGCAGATCATCTGTGACCTGCAAACCTGAACATTCTAGTTCTGTGCACAATTACGGGCAGGACTCCTGATCATCCAGGCTAAGCAAGTTTGCATGTGCAGATACACAGTCATGTTCCATCTGACCAAATGAAACAAATAAGGCCTCTTAAAACATACAATTTTCAACACCAGAGTTCATGCTAAATAATTTCCACTGGCAAAAATAAACTACCACTGGACATTCTTTCCTCATAACTTAGTAAACTTTGTTTCTAGAAACAGGTTGGATGGAGAGGGAGAAGGCAGAACAGTCTTAAGGATTACAAACTCCTAAATTCCATGCAAACGGCAGAAGTTAGAAGCTGGAGCAAGTCAATTCTTCAGTAGTTTTCCTCACTGTGACTCTCATAACATTTTACTCCCTAACTGTGAACGACACCATTTTTGACTTAAAACAGCACCTCCTTCAGCACAAATACCCAAATAACCATTACTGACATACCTTTCCAGAATCAACTAGTTCTGCTATTTCATCCAAACTTGGACCACTTGGCATAAAAAATGCCCACCGATAATGGACTCCTTTAAAGAGATGCTGCAAGAAAAATCACAAATATATTAAAAAACTGTAAGACAAAACTGGAAAGGGAACTTAAATTAATACCAGAAACACTAGAGAAGTAACTTAAAGGAAAAGACACGGAAATTATATGCTAACGTCTGGGAAAAAATGTCACCTAAGCATGGATTATATGTACAGACAGGGATGTTGTATTACCACAATAGGATCAGGGTGAATTGTGTGTCCAATTGCACAAGTCAGTTTCTTGAGAAAACAAACACCTGCCTCCTCAGCTAGAAACAGCATTATTTGTTACATAAGAGGGAAACGGTGTTACATGTTTACACACATTCACAAAGGAGGTGAAATAAACCCAGCAATGTGACATTTAGAACCTTCCACCTCAGTGTCAGTGATTAAACTTTCCACCATCACATCTTCCAAAGTCATCACCGTCCAATGACAGGTGGCAGCTTACATGAAAAGCATTTTGGGAAGATCTCACAAGCACAAGTCAAGAGCCCCTCCTCTAGGTAAGTCATTACAGGAATAAGAGCCATCATCTGCCAGAGAGAGATTATTTTTTAATGCATGGCATACAATGTTCCTCATCATGGAAACATGCACGCTGAGAAACAGTATCGCATTATTTCTTCCCAGCCTTTTCATTTTGTTTTCAAGCTTTCCTTTGAAAGTATTGGTGCAGGACTTAGAATCTCATTCAACCATGCCATTACAGGAATACCATAGCAACTGCTTGAAAAGCATTCATCTGGACAGCAAGTACACATGTTGAGAGAAGAAAAAGAAAAGTTCTAAAAAGCCTCACTGATCTGGCCACTGGCAGAACGTTTTAAGATCCACTCATGAAAAATCAGTATCACCATCCAGACACATGAACATGAAAGAGATGAAAGACTTTCTAGCCACCCTCAACCGCTTCTATTACTCTCTTGTGCTGGAATAGGATGAAGAGAATCAGTCATGGAACGATGTTTTGAGAGAAAGGCTGACCAGCCTAAAGCAAGTAGCAAAATTACCCTCACTTCAATGAGGCAGGGATTTGCTCTGCTTACTATGAAACACGAGCTGTCAGCAGGACTCACTAGGGAGGCCATATGGAAAAGGCCACAATGAAAAGCACAATAAGGAATAAAAACTTCAAAGCACAGCACCCCAGACTACCACATACGCCCATCAGCACAACCCCAACACATATTTTTTTTCAGTGCAAGAAAGAAGGGAAGAATAAAAATGCATCTGAAGTATACTTAATGTACGAGGAAAATACACCAGGATGCCTCTACATGAGCCGCACGACTATCATCCAAGCCACGAAGGAAGCTACTAGAGTAATACATAATATTAAAGTATGTAGGATTTTGTCAAATACCTTTACGGTTTTGGAACCAACAGTGACTCCTGTTTGTAACATGCCATCTGCCACTCCAAGTTTGTCCATATTGATCAGGAAAGGTGTCACTAAGGTAACGTATGTTGCTCCTGACCATTTCTTCAGGAGATCTAGAGCCCAATTCTCAGTGGATCCACCAACATTATCTAGGATGAAATCAAATCTGCAGACATGCAAACACAGGTTTAAAATCACAATATGGGAAAAATAATTTCATCATAATTAAGCTAATTCATATCAGAAACTGGCTACAAGTTCACATTTTTACATGTCACCGCAATGCAATAAAACAATCTCCCTGCAGGACAGTGGCAAGAAAGTCCCAAGACCAGCTAAATCCCAGCTTTATTCCAAGACCAGCTAAATCCCGGCTTTATTGTACAATGAGTGTTACAGGTTATTGCCCAATCATGGCACAGCAGTCACAGGCTATTTAGATAACTTAAACTGCAAAACGCAGTCTTAGACACCCAACTACATTCTCCACTTGCTTAAAGCTACCTAGAGCTCTCTCTCCTCAGCCTTCCCACTGAGACTACTGGAACCATCCTGAGGTCTGGTCCTAGCATTGAACAATGTGCATGTCAGTAGTAGTCTGGACTCACACCCTGACTAGGAACATCTCCTGTACATGCTGTACTCATGTGAAAGTTAGTTCCAGTGGCCAAAGTTACACAAATAAATTACTCTACTAACATTTATCTTCTTGCATCTTTTCTGAGACCCAATCCTAAACATGTACTTCTAAAAAGGTTTTTTTTTACCATCTTATTTGTTTTGGGGCCACTTCACCTCTACTGACAGCTCTTTTCTTTGCATCTACCTGTTCAACATAGAACCCAATAATGCAAAAGGTCTAAAACCTTCCCTCCATGGAATAAGTACATGTAGCCTCTGGCAACGAGCCAGTGTTTCAGCATTCGTTTTCATTATCCCAGCAGAGTTTCAGCATTCATTCCCATTATCCCAGCACGTAAGCCTGTAAAGGCTGAATAGGGCAACAGAGAGCTATGCACCTATTCTGTCAGATGCACAGCTCATTCTCATTTTGATCTGTACACTTCCAGCAATCTCCAGATTGCAACAGATATGTATATACACATACAACTATCTAAATAACCTACAAACAAGAGGGAAAATACTTTATGCAAATTAAATAGAAAAGTTCTCTCTGGAAAGACAGTTTTCCTACCCGTCCTCTAAGGATGTGGCTTCATGTAAAAGTTCAGTCAACCTAACAGTTAGCTGCCAACAAGAGAAATTAAAATAATGAAAATTAATGCTCCAGGAAAAACTAACTCACTATAGGGTCTGAAGAGTCAGTACAACTGAAAAGGGGAGGGAAGTAGGAACATCACTCTCAGTACACCTGACTGATCAGCTTAGCTATATCATAAAACTGCACCCTAGGACAGTGCTGCTGTATCTCCTAAAAAGTCACTTGCTAGAATGGGCCTTTAGCATTTAAGGTTTTGAATTGCACAAGGCAAATTTAGCACTGCTTGCAAACTATTAAGTTAGTTACTGCACATCCTGCCCATGCAGACATTACCAGTACCCTCACAGCTGACCTCAGGCCTGATGATGATCACAGGATAGTTAAACAGCCTTCTTAGCACAGTTATCAGTCAGATTCTTTCATAGACTGAACAGCTTCGATTTCCCCTCCCAGAAAGTTAACTCAATCTAGCTAAAAAGACCAGTGTAAATACCATATTCAAATACAAGTCATGGTAAACTAAGTTTAAAGAGATGGAAAGATTACAAAAGTAAAAAAGACTTCAGTTCTACAGTACCCCCCCAAGCTAGTTTAAACATAACTGCTGTGACAAGATAAGCGCGACTGTTTATCAGAGGCAACCATACTCAGTGTTACAGAAATTTACTCCAGTTGAGTTCACAGTGGCTAAAGACCTTCAGGCACGTTGTTTAACTGCTTCATAACATAGTCCTTCCCTCTAGAAGGTCAACTGTACTATTTACTAACCTCACACAGGATTTTCTGAGACTTATTTTAACTTACTCATGCTTTGTAAAGGCTCCAAGATCCTTTGATGGAAGTGGACAAAACGTTCAAATCACAGTCATTGAAGAGAAGCACGTGAAAGTGAGCTTGCTTCCACAAGCCCAATTAACCGGCTTAGTCTTACAGTGACATCTGTGATTTGGATACTCACTTGGCAAATCGCATTCAAAAAGGGCTGGGATGAATTTGCTTTACAAAGTCTAGCTTTAGAAAACAGGGAGCAGGGAGACACACACAGGACGGGACCAAAAAAGAAAAAGAAAAAAAGAAAGGAAAAAAAAAGGGAGTTCTGATAGACTGAAATCAAGCAATGAAAAGGCAAAAGGTCTGACCGCCAACTCCTTCATCTCAGTATTAAGCAACACGAACACGTACAAGGGTAATGTTTTAAGTTGCTGTTCCAGATTTCCAGATTTGTAATCAATCACATCATCTGCTCCAAGCTTTTTCATCAGTGTGCTGGCATCATGAGAACAAACTGCTGTCACATGAGCACCCCAGGCCTTCACTAGCTAAAAAAAAGTATAAAAAACAAAAGAAGTCCGAAGTTTAAAATATAGTGAAACCTTAAGAACAACTTAAAAAGCCAAAGCATCGTCATAGTTATATAATAAATGAGCACCTTTAGTAAGGAGTGGGGAGACAGTGCTCCAACATAGGGTAACTTGTCACACATGCCACTGACAAACAAGGGTTACAATTTATCAACTTTTAAGGAGTTTTTGGGGAGGGAGGAGTTGGCGTGGAGGAAGGAGGGTGGGTTTTTAATGCCACTTACAGATATCAGGTCTCAGGACAAATAAGCCTTCAAATAAAATATTCAGTTTGTCATCTAAATCTGCAAGCTAAATGTATACCAAGAGGGACTGTCCAAATTACCCATCTACAAAACTGTCACTAGATCAGCCATTAAATATTTTTAAATACCTGCTCATGAAGTATTTCATATATCTGTCTCACTGTAAATAGCTTAAATATTAATAACAAGAAAAAGGAGGAAGTCATCTTTGATTTATCACAGGAAGAACATGAGGTTATCTCCTACTCCAAAAGCTATACCAAAGTAAAGGATTTTTGCTAGTTATTTATCTTTTCTGTAATATAATTTTTCATTTACAGTAATCTTTATTTACATTTATTCCAGATTAATTAGTTTACTCAGGACTAATCAAGTAGAAATTGCAACTAGTCAGTGCCTGGTCAGCCTTTCATACTGATCTAATTTAGTCACCTGCTTTATCAAGGATCAGGCAAATAGCATACCACTAAAAATTCTCCCCTACGTCTGTTTAAAACCACTACATTTATGGTCTAGTAACATGAAACACAGTGACACAATCACACAACTTCTATATTTTTTTCATATTCTCAAGAGAAACATGTTTCAGCATGAGACAACACTGATTAGAAACAAAATACCCAAATTAAATGACAGCATGAAAAGAGGATGGTCCACAATTAATGGATCACTCAAAGAGCATGTTGACTCTCCAAAGTTTAGAACTACTGGAGTGAAGACAGACAAAAGGGCAGCAGGGCAAAGACCGTGAGGGAAAATTAATCTAAGCCACTGTGCTTTACATACACTGCACATAAAAGCTTGCTGCCCCTCTTATCATTTGACCACCTACAACCGTCAGGTAATGATACATTCGCTATCAGTTTTTCTACTCATACACCAAGTTCTTTTCATATTTATGCAGCAGAGCTGACTGAAAGGATAAGGAAAACAGGCTACACACTTCAAGTTACACCTATCGGAGATTTCCTTCACCCAAACGGTTAAATGCAATCTTTCACCACCTATGCTCACAACTTGTTTCTTTCTAAGTACCTGCTTCCTACTTTAAACTAATACAATGTAATAAATGAAAAGCAATAAGACTGAAAATATTTCACTTCTGGAAATATCAGACAGACCAATCAGTAACTTGCTATTTCACTATTCCTTCCCTCAATCCCCTTCCATTTTTTTCTTTTACATAGAATAATTTGAAGATGAATCCTCAGCATGCTGGTTTATATTACCTGTATAGCGAATGTACCGACTCCTCCTGAAGCTCCTAATATTAATACTCTGTAAGAAAAAATTAAAATATATTAAATAGTTCTTTAAATAAACTCTACAGTAACTATGTATTCTAATGCTTCCAATACACATCTGACACCCAATTATTTCAAGCAAAAGACCGTATTTATCATTCCATGTTACTTTGAGGTTAACTCTTCAGATAGCCATAATGTGACTTAACATTGCTGATCACGCTTCCTGTCCCAAGAGTGTAATCACAGCACAGCCAAAGAGACTTCCTTGTATGTGCTTTCCACTAATCCAGGCAGTGGAACTGTCAGGCAGTAACCTTTATCACCCAAACCCCTCTGTCCTCATTTCCCCAAACTTAATTGCTTAGTTTGGGACAAAATCAGTTAAGAGACTCCACCTCCCAGACTCCAGTGTCATATCTCTAAAAGAAAAAAATTAGATTCACCAACACTTTACACAAATTGGTGTTATCTAAGAGAAAAAAATAGTTTACCATCACTAGGGAGATTCAGAACTTCAGAATATATGGAACATAATTTTCCCATATTGCATCATATTTATCTAAAAGAAAGATAAAAATGCGATGAAGTAGCCTCACCGTAAACAAGTTCTATTAAATTAACGTATCTGTTTTTTTCTTTAGAAAAAAGGCAGAAGATTTTTTTCTAGTTCACACATCTCAACAAGACCCTGTAAATGCCAGGTTGTGGAAACAAACTGGCACACAAGCAAGAAAGTGAAATACTAGCAAGTGAGAGTTTATTTTAACTGAACACACTATCCTAAATTTCGTAAAAATGACTGCAAGTTTAGCTGTGTGAGAACCTTACTGCTAGCAGCTTAATTGCTATTCAAAATTTTCATCTGGATACTTTACTAAATAACTAAACTTCAGAAAGTAAATTAGTAAGAAAGCCTCACTGCTGAAATTACAAAAAGGGCTTGGACTTTGAACTCATTTGCTAATTCTGGGACAAAAGGAAGATCCAAGATGAAGTCTTGGCATAGGGTTGGAGAACATCATGTTTCTCAGAACTTCCATTTGCCAGAAAAATTTCAGTATCTTCAGAAGCTGGTGATGTTCCTGTTTTAAATCTCACTGTGCTGGATGTTGAAGGAAATTGCTTTTAACAGTGCAAAATTATAATACACATTCTGGAACCTCAGTTTAAAAAAGTTCTTTGAAGTAACCTAAGAGACTTGGCTTTGGTCACAGTATCCATTTTAAAATGCTTCCTCTTTGGTAACTGATCAGATTCTATTCCCTCCTTATTTCACTGATCCAAGCCGCAAAATTCAGATTAAGAATGTGAAACCACAATGCCTGCAGCTTTTAAATCTGCCAAAACACACATATCCTCAGAACCATGCTTCTAACAACAGATGCCTGAAGAAACATTCATATTTAGATTTTATTATACTTGAAAAGGCGCAGGGATGCCACACTCAAGATACTAGGTTAAGCCCATCTTTATGCTTACAAAGCACAGTCACAACCAAATCCTTCCAAAAAAATCTTGTCAAACCGCCTTTCCAATTTCACTCCTTGCTCAAATGGCATTTATTCCACTACAAATTTTGGAGAAAGCTGTCATTTTAAAATGTACGGTTTTGCTCAGGGATTTAGGTACCATCTCCAGTTCTGGGGAGCTGCATGGCTAGGACTTTTCCTTTTCTCTTTCAACAAAAGCCCTTGAGATTCTTCAGGTGGAAATATTTTCTAGATTTGATTTGTTCCTATGTTATACATGGGCTATTTTCTACCAAACCTTCTACTTATTGAAACTCTCTCCATACGTTGTGTCTTCAAGTAAGCTTTTCTGTGCAGACACAGTTTGCCTCTGAAGCAGAGATCCATGTGCCACAGCTCAACAGATGAGCATTTTTACAGCACTGAGGACAGCAAGACATGTTGTTTGGCACAACACAAGGAAGTGGGGAAGCGTTTGAAGGTGCAGAACCTGTTAGAACAGTAACGAAGGACCACATATGGTGGAAAGTGCCAAAGCAGGCAGTTTTATTTGCATTGCCTCGGGAAAACACAGCCAGGAGAAAACATATCAGAGAAACTACTGTTCCACTGCAAAGGTGAGCTCAGGAGAAAACTAACACAAGCGTGTGCACAAGGGAACAAACTAATGAATTATTTGATGTGAACAGAGATCCAAGAGAACCAATTTTCTCAAAAGAACAAAACAAACGTTCATACCACAGGCTT
Source organism: Falco peregrinus (assembly GCF_023634155.1). Taxonomy (NCBI): domain Eukaryota; kingdom Metazoa; phylum Chordata; class Aves; order Falconiformes; family Falconidae; genus Falco; species Falco peregrinus. Next base: position 24,730,036 of record NC_073727.1, read on the forward strand.
TTGCTCCTGTCTGACAGAGGCACATAATTCAAGCCAGCATTCACCAAGCTCCATCTGAGGCTCTAGCAGTTCAAATGATCAGTCAGCAGATCTCTCCAGATGAGCATACCATGGGATTTGAGAGTTTAGCCCTTGTCCCTGGGCCCTGCTTCAAACTATGGTGTGGTCAGAAACCAGCAACAGAGGGTCAGGACTTGTTTCAGCTGTGTGTCCACCCCACAAAAGACACAGGGGGTAGGGAGTGGGTGTATAGATCTAGGACTAATATTTTCTCCAGATTATAAACAACTAACAATTTCCAGTGATTCTGCTACATTGTAAATAAAAAATATTACACTTACTGAATGTCTCAATTATATATATATATAAAACTCATTCCATTTGATTATGCCAATGAAAAGTCCTTGAGATTTATTCCTGTATCAAGAAGCATTTACCCTATCAAGAAGCTTTACAACCTACACTCGCTTCGTACTTCTCAACAGATAAAATGATGAAATAACACACACACTTTGAAGAAAAATATTTTCTTGGGGTATATCATTCAAATTTTCATTGAAACAATATAAACCAGGAGCGTACATTTCATAGCTTACAGTAACAGAATTCAGCATCTCTCCCCAGCATACTTAAATGTATAAAATATTGACTGCATTTATATAAACCACCTTTACTTAATATTAAACATTTTCAAGAACTCCTCAAATTGTCAGGTTTGGTTTTATCATGTTTTTTGTGAATACAGCAAGCGAGATATTTAACAGCTACTGTTGAACAAGCACAGCCCCTCTTTCTACTGAAACAGGACACGGGCACATATAAGAAGCTCTCCAGGTATTGTCCACAGGGAACTTCAAAACAACAGAGTCATTCTGAACATTTTGGATAACAAGAATATTCACTTTTAGCTTGTGCAAGAATATCAACATAAATAGCGGTATAGGATAAAAGTTATGGAGAAACAACTGGAGCCAGCGAAGCAGGAGACATCACGAACAATGTGAGCACACTTCTGGTAACTTGTAAAAATAAAATCTGTGACAAGTGTGTGCAGATGCAACAGATACTCTTAGCAATTAAACATACACTCAGATGTTGGACTGTTCAGGAGATTTTCTGGTTAGCCCACCCATCCATCTTAAAAGAGGCAAAGAAAACAATACACACTAACAGAAAAATCTCGCTATTTCTAAGATGTCTTAACACTGCAATAAAGTGTCAGTGAAGTAGCTTTCATCAAGGAATACAGCTGCTGTTTCAAAATAAGACATACTCTTGTGTGTATATGCACCCTTTTACATAGCTATTTATATACACCTACAGGAGACAAAAAGATCAACATAAAATCACGTATGTAGGTAACTTCTTACCAAACATTAAATTATTTCAAGAAATTAAGAAACATTACAAAAATTCTTGTATTTTGAAATTATTGCTCTGAGAGAGTAATGTAAAGTTCACAGAATATACCTTTGCACAGCCTCTTCAATGTATTTTATGTATTTTCCTATAAAAAATTTTCCAGGGGAAAAAAGCTACCATCATGTAAGTCATTCTCTGCCGTTTTTACAATTCAAAACTTCTAGATGGGAAACATCATAATTTTACAAGTACATTAATTTTTTTTTTTGCTGACAGAGTAATTAAATATTTATTGGGAACATAAATGTTAAGTGTAAAGACACAAAATAAATGCAGTTTGAATTTAACTTTTAACAATCTAAACACTTACCTGAAGATTGGGAAGATACTTTAAACAACACTAGCCTACCAACATGTATCTTCAGGTTAATTCTATTTACACGTGAAAGTTAAGATAATAAAAAAAGTCTAAAACTGAAAAATAAAAAGGCAGGCAATGTATCAAGAATTTTATCACTAGCTGGAAGTTAATTTCAATGACAACTCTTTGAAACTGGTTTAAATTTTGCAATTTCATTTTCTCAAAACATCGTTTCTCTTTAAAACCAACAATTACTTGATATTTTTATGATGGAATTTACCATGATGTATGAACCACCACTCACTCAAATACCTTTCGAAGATGCGGGTGAAGAATTTCAATAAATCTACTGTCCTTTGCAATGTGTTGCATTACAACAGGTACATCCAAGATAAGAGGTCAGGCACCTGGATTCCTACTGTCCAATAGTTACTTTATGACCTAAATTTTTAGTGCAGCATCGTAATTTTAATGATTATTTTTCAATTCCGGTATTCTCACTTTTGCCTTTCTTTCCATTCTGAACACTTTGCTATTTACACAAACATTCAAAGGCCAAAGTAAGTGCAAATTTCAATTATCAGAACAAAAATGGTATCTGCTCCAATCTTTCAATGCATTTTTCCTCTTCTGCCCTCCATCTGCCATTGTCAGATTAACAGGCTGATAAACAAAGCCAATTTTTCTATTTGATTTGGCTGCCGGTCTTGCATGTTTCCCTCTTCTCTTCTGCATTCCTGACCCCATCAAAGTTCTGGCCTACAGGTCAAATGGGACCCAGTCACCTGCTCTTTTTTTTTAAAAAAAAAAGCTGGAAAACCAGTCTGTTCCAAATAGCCCGCACATGCAGGAACTGAATGAACCACACCTCTGTGGTTGAGAGGGCTTTTTGTGAGATGCCAGAATAACTCAGAGAGGGTATTATATTTGGATACCTGTCCTAGTAGGCAAAAAGGCAAACTCGCTATGAATTCCTAGATACCATCCGTACATTCTTTATATAGTCCCATGCATTAGATATACATTGGGCTACCTCTATATAGTCGCTATATAGAGGAAGCAAGCAGCAAGTGACTAGGTACACTTACTTCAGTTAGGGTCCTCGTCAGAGGCTCCCTCTAAAGAAGCCTCTCTCTCAGCAGTTGTATAGATTGAACCTAATACCTTCAGGCCAGCTGATTTTGTGAATGTCATGGTATAACAGTCCTCATCACTGCTGGACATGTCTTAGAAGCAGGTAGTCAGTATAAAAACGAAACACTTAAGTTTTAGCACAAGAACTATTTACTTACCTTTTCCCACTACAATTACTTTGGTTTAGTCCTCCAACTTGGTTAACTGCAGACCATGCTGTGAGACCTACATATGGCAAGGAGGCAGCTTCTGTGTGACTGAGACACTTCGGCTTGAAAGACACCTGAAAATCAAATCAATCATATCTAAGTCACATGGAAGATCCTATGTGACACTGAAATATTTAGACAAGCTTTACTGAATTGCAGATTGTGTATTCCACATTTTCAATTTTAATTTTAATGACTATTTTAATAACTAGCTGGAGTCTAAAACAATTCAAGCACTAATAAATAAACAGTTACTTAGACATTAAAGAAAACAAATGCCAATCTTTACAATTTTGGTTTTCTGTCCACCACATTTTTTGAATGTTTACCTCGTTTCCACTAGCTACCACAAATTCTGACAGAGTGCCCTGTTTCCACGGAGGAATTGCTGCCCACACCTAAAACCAAACAGAAAACAACTATCAATTTTTGTGACTTTCTGCATGATTGTACCTACACGGAAAGTTTTCTTCATTACAGAAATCTTTTTTTCAATTTGCAGAAGTCTTCACTATGATTTATCAGAAACCAGTTTTAGCTTACTGTTTACGCAAAAAACATCAGAAGACCAAATGGACTGCAGAACTATGTAAATAAACTGTACCATACTGTGTATAAGACATAATTTTTCAATAACCCCAAAATACTTCCATGACAGGAAAGCCCAGACTGGAGGGGATGAGGCAGGGAGAAAATCAGATTTAATGTACTAGAACTGGTAAAATGTGAAAGCTATTGGTAAATGTGAAAGCAGACATCATCATGATTTATGTGGGGACTCACAAAGTGGATGCCACAGTTCCTATCCTAACTAAGTTACACAAGAAAAAAACCCAACTAATCCCTTCCTGTTAGAATTCTATCTTCAGTCAAAAATGAAGCAGCATCTTGAATATGCACTTATAAATAAATACAGTACTCCCTTGCCCCCACTGAAAGGGACAGAAACCTAAAAAAACAGAAGGGAAATTAACTTGTAGAAGGAGGTCTGGAAGAGACCATGTTTTTCAGAGAAAAAAGGTACAGAAGAAAGCATTCTAGGAATTTACTGCCAGATAGGCCTCATTCAGAGTTCAATAATATTAAAAAAAAAAATCTAAAGAGGAAAATGAAAGCTGAACATCTCATAGTACCTTGTAACTATACACTTTAGAAAAAAAAAAAAAAAAAAAAACCAAAAACAACAAGAAATTGGTGATATCACCTCATCTCCGGGTTTGAAATAAGACACATTCAGTCCACATTCCATAACAACACCAGAGACATCTCGACCAAGTGTTAGTGGAAATTCAGTATCCATGCTTTTGAGTTTCAGGGGATCCCGCTTCATATTTAATGCAGTTGCACCATAACCACCTGCAAAACATGAAGCATGACATACCATACTGAGCATTCATTATTAACTGGATAATTCCAATTAGAAGCATTGTGTTTACTTAATATGCCTCACTTCTGTTGTAACTTAAGCATGCAAAAAATCTGCAATATTTCATACTTTTACAGATTTTACAAATAAAGAGCAAATCTTATTCTGGCTTATTTGTCCATGAAATAGCTCTCCATTAGGAAAACATTTTCTATGTGATAACACTGTCAGAAATTCTAAGTCGTCCACTGGAAATGCTGAATATGCTCCATTTTCCAACAGCATCACATGACTACAAATTCAAAAGTCATCCAAGCTTTCAATTTGTCTTTTCAAATAAAGTACTGTAAAAAGCAATGTGAACGTCATTGTAAAACATACTAAGGCACATCTCCCTAGTAATAGCTAAATGCTGCTGTCAGAATTGCCCATCTAGTAACTCTGCGCGGCCTAAAAACAGTCTATGTTCAGGCATGTATGCCTGACAAGTCTGCCTTGGTGCCCTACTATGCTAGAAAGCACTTTAATACTGAGAAGAAACAGACACAAAAGCAGGATGAAAATGTAGTTTCTTCCAAATACTTTTACACTGACTCAAAACAGTAGTTAAAGCCCAGCAGTACAAGTGGGTTGCTCAACAGCAATCCTCAGATAGCAGATGTCCCATAATCAAACCCCAACTATACACCAAGATTTTTTTAAAATCCATTTATTAGAGACCAAAACCACAAATTATGGCTCTGTCAGCAGGCTTCCTGCAGATACCTCTGCATATGCTACTGAATCTGGTTTGACATGCAAGACCACTTCTCCACATGAAATATAAGGTCTTCTACAACTTTTTCTTGTGTTCCAAACCTTGAAACCAAGGAAAAAAAAATGATTAAAGGTGTCAAATACAAAGAGTTGGTCACTGAAAAATACAGATTTCCTGGACAAGATGACATCAGGTACCCAGATGCCAATTCAGGAAGAAAGGGCACGTCAACTAACAACATGGTTTGGATTATGTTGCTCGTGTCAACTTTGTGGCAACTTTGACCTTCAGCCCCATCCACCTCAGAGGGAAATCCAGCACCTCTTGGGGGGGTGGGAGGAGGTGGAATGCGACACCTTGGAAGAGCTAGGCTCTTGGTCCAGAGAGTGCCACCACCCAGATGGTGGGGATGGGGTAGAAGGTCAGGAAATACCCCCGCCCCCCACGGCTATACTATTCGCAAAAGGAAGCTGACCTGTGAGCTGCAAGCCTGCGGAGGCCGGCACTTAGTCACTCAGGTTAAAAGCTTAGCCCTGCAACACACATACTCGCCTTCAGAAAGGCAATGGCTTTTGTACCATTCTTCCCTAAGAACCTGAAAAAAATAGTTTCGAGAAGGCGGTTTCCCACAGGGCTCGGGGCAGCAGGTGCTTTGAAGCGGCCCTCTGGACCCTGCCGAGGTGCCCACCGGGGCAGGCCGCTGGCGTCGCCTGTGCCGGGGCGGAGGCCGGGGCCCTGTGGGCGCCTCAGCCCACACACCCCCTGCCATCGCGCCAGGCGAGCCCCGGCCGCTCGGCCTCGGCACTTACTTCTCATGCTAAGGTCGATGGGGTTCAGGCTCGCAGCGTGAACCTTAATGATGACCTCGTTCGGGAAGTTTATGGTGGGGAACACCATGTTCCTGGTGAAGCGCAGCACGTCGTTAGGGCCGTACCGGTCTATAACCCAGGAGGGCATGGCGGAGGGCGCCCGCGGAGAGGCGCGGAGGCCGCGGGACGGCGGCGACCCGACAGCCCCACGCAGCGCCCGCCCGCTCACCGCCCCCCGCGACAGCATGGCCGGGCAGCCGGGCCGGGCCGAGCAGCCGGCGCCCGCAGGAACAGCCCGGGACGCGGCGCTCCCGCTCGCCTCCGCGCTCAGCGCCGGAGGCCCGGCCCGGCCGGCGCTGCCTGCCCTCCGCCCTCGCCCCGCAGGCACCCCCAGCCAATGGCCGGCCGCTTTCTTGGCGGCCCTGCCAATGGTGCCGCTCGGTGTTGCGGCAAGATGGCGGCGCCCAGCCGCGGCGCCGGGAGAGGGGTCGTAGCGGGCCGGCGAGCGTGAGGCGGCGGGAAGCGGGACGCCATGCTGCGCGCCTCTCTCCGCGAGGTGAGCGGTGCCAGCCGCTGGCGAGCCGCCGCGGCGCGGGCTGGTATGGCGGCCGGGGCGAGCGGGCCCGCCGGGTGTCTGTCTGTCCCTTCTCGTCTCCGCTCCCCGGAGCCCGGGGATGGCGCTTTGTCCCCTCGACGCCCGAAGCGGGCTCTGTCACCTGGCTGCTTTAACAGGGGGGGATGCGCTTGCAGGTTTCGGCAGCGCTGAGGGAAGGACGTGTCAGTCCGACGGAGCTCTGCCGGCGGTGCCTCTCCCTTATCAAAAGCACCAAGTTTCTGAACGCTTATATTACCGTGGCGGAAGAAGCAGCTTTGAAGCAGGCTGAAGAATCAGAGAAAAGATACAGCAGAGGTACGTTTGTAATTAATACGAGTCCCCAAAAAGGCGTCGTGGAGGAACGCTTTGTGTTAGATGAATCCCATTTTCCTTTCCGGGTAGCTGTGTGCTGCCGGGGGGTGAGGGGGTTGAGGCTCCCGTGGGTGCATGCCCATGGTGTGTGCTTGGCACCCAGTAGCATATTCAGGTCAAAAATCAGAGGCAAAAACCTGAACCAAACCAGGTACTGCAGATTAAATACGGTCTGTGCTTCTTGAACGACATCGTGGCTGTGGGTTGTCTCTTCTCTCCCAATTTATTTTGAATTGGTAGCCAGCAGTTCCTAGGATCAGGAAGATGCAGTGGCCTTTTGCAGGCCTGTTGGCTGGGATAGGCAAACACCTGGTAGAGCCTATCAGGTTTCAATTAAGCAAGCAAATGAAAATAAAACAACATTGTTAATCACAGTTATTAGTTGGTGAACAGAACAGCATTGAGTCCTGTTATCTACAGCATTTAGAGGCTGATTGTCCTCATTTTCCTTTGCTTTCCCAGAAAAGGGAAGTTTTCACCTAACGAGGTATGTTTTTTTTTCCTTTCTGGGTGACACTTGCTGTCCTCTGGCAGCTTACGAAAATTGCCACCCAGAGTGTTTGGTTTCCTGACACAGGCCTTTTAATTTAATTTTTTTTTTTTTTTTTTTTTTTTGGCTGGATGGTGGATAATCGATCACTTAGGGAAGATTTTCTCTGCTTCAGTAATTTTTTTAGATTGTATCTACTGTGTATGTCAGGTAGGCAGAATTTATGGCTCCCAGCCTAGGGATGGAGTAGATTTAGGCAGCACCTATGGCTGAAATAAGCATTACATGGTCACATTTTGAAAAGGTAAGCACTCCTTTGGGATAGCTAACCTATATGAAAGCAGCTGCCTGTCTTGCAGGCTTACACACGGTTTGCAGAGCTCTGCTTTGCGAGGCCTGGTCTGGTTTGGCAGAATGCTCAATGCTAGTTAGAATGGAAGATGGTTCTTGAAAATGTGACAGACAACCGTCAAATACTAAGTGGATAGCATTCTTGTTTCCAAAAACACCCAAAGGGACAAAAAAAATAAAGTGTAATTGATAAGACTGCACATCTATCTTTGTTTTAATCTCTGTTGTCTTTGCAAAAATTCCTAATGCAGGTCAGCCGCTGGGTGTTTTAGATGGAATTCCTATTGCAGTAAAGGACAACTTTAATACAGCTGGCATTGAGACAACATGTGCTTCAAACATGCTAAAAGGTACAGTAGAGCTTTTAAAGTAAAATCAGATCTGATTTTAGAGCTCTTGCTTCTTTCTTCAGAGGGTTTATGGAGTGGAGTTTTCCAGAAATCTAAATATTTTCAAAAAATGAGATGCGAAAATATGTTTGTCTAATTTCTGCCAAGCTCATCCTGGTATTACAGATGCATCTTTTTCTTGTTACAAGCACATTATCTCCTTTATTCATAGTTACATGCTGTTACCAATGTGATGTTTATTATAGCCTATATACTAGAATAGTTGTTCTATAGTTCTCATTTTGCTTCATGTTACTTTTAGTTCTACAGGAGAGCAGTCAGTGCTTGTCTAGCAAAATCCAAATACGGGTTTTTTTCTTTTTCTTTTTTTTTTATTTGTTCTGTTGATAATTGTTGACTTAAGTGTTTTTTTCATATGGCTGTAGGAAGAGTAGACATTAACAATTATTTTCTCCGTGTACCTGATAAACAAATATGTTCTATAAGGCTTTTTAAATTTTTTGAGATTTCCTAAGCTCGTTGTTTGTCTTAACACGCCACGAGCATTTACAAGGTGTTAGAAAGTTTTCAGGGTATAAGCAAAAGTAGAAAATATTCCTTGTAACTGTTTTGTTCTGTACAAAGTGAAATTGAAAAGTTTTGTGGAAGATAGCGATAGCTCAAGTAAATTAGCAGACCCATAATCTGATTGTGGTTTTTTTTAAACAGCAGAAGAAACGAAATATGGCTTTGCCATTTTAAAAAGTGTTACATTACCTGAGATGCTTTTCAGTAAAGCACATTCTCAGACCCATTGTGATTGATTGCACTGTTGTGGCTGAGAGACTTAGGAGTGATGATGTCTTGTTCCTGTTGAGGCTGGGGGTGCAGAAATCCCTGTCAATATTCACAAAAGGAACTGGTTGCTGCCTAGGATCTCATGTGAGTGTCATGGTTCTCAGTCTAGTTTATGTAAGGTCTGAGTGGTCAACGGTGCACATGTTTACTGTAGAATAGCCAGTTACTATTTCAGCCTGTGGTTAACCGTATGCTCCTTTATCTCATGATAAGAGGAGATAATTCAAGATAGTTTAGCACTTCACAGAAAGGAGCTCTTTCTCAATTCTAATTTTAGATAGTTTCTGCCAATTAGCTGAATGCTACCCTTCCGGTAACTTGGGTATGTGAAGTCTTAGCTCCACACTCGAGATATGTATAATCCAGAATTACTGGGTTCTAAGTTGTGGAGAGAAGAAAAAGGCATTGCAAACAAAACAGCATTTGATTGACTTTTGCTAAATTTTGGAAGTTACTCATGTTATTTTGAAGGAAAACTTTGACACTGTGAATGACAACTTTGAAGTGTTCAGAGTGGCTACTTGTAAAAATCAACTGTATCTCACCACTCACTTATAATTGTTGTGATTGTTTTCAGGTTATGTTTCTCCTTACAATGCTACAGTAGTTCAGAAATTAATGGATCAGGGAGCTGTGCTTTTAGGAAAAACAAACCTAGATGAATTTGCAATGGGGTGAGTGATACTTATTATTTTTAATGTGTGATTGCACATTAAATACACACAATCTGTTCCAATTTACCTGTAATCCTTAACTCGTCTTTTTCTGAGGTTAGGAAATAATGAATACTTACCCATGAAGATCATATAAAGTTGCATTAATTTCTCCCTGAGCATTTATACTGTTGTCTAAATGATACAAATGCTGAGTTTTGCAAAAACTATGTTCAACTATAGCTGTGTTTGAGGGGGAAGAAGCAGTACAGCCTTTGCAGAAGGCTGAGACGGAGCAGACTTCTTCCAGATCCAGTAGCTTGTTACTAGAATTGGTTACATAACCAGTTAATTGCTGCCTTTTTCTCTCTCCTCACTGGTGGTTTTTGCACTTAGTTAATTATTATCATGCTCCTGATGGCAGTTACCACCTCTGCCGGTCAGCCACTGGACTAATTTGTATGAGTGCTCCCTGACTTGCTGCAAACAGGCTAATGTAAAGTAACACTTTAAATTGCTTAAGCTAATGTTGGTGACTTTTTGTCAGGAGCTTGATAGAAAATACTCTCACAAATTGATTCTTTAGGAAATCAGTGAAGGCAGCCAACCTATAGCAAGGAACAGCACTGGGCAGTTAGGGATAGGCATCTTTGTCACCACAAATGCTGGATCTGGAAAGGAATGTCTGAGACTTTAGTTACCTATGAGAAACAATAAGTGTTGTGTTTTGGTTTTGTTTTTATTTTACCTAAACTGAAGACAGAGGTTTGACTGGGAATTCATGTGGATGGGGTGGAAATACTTTGACTGTATTGTTTTGGGTAAAGTAAATAGTGTGTCAGAGACACTCTTTGAAGGAGGAGCTGGGAAAGAGCTGATTATGCAGTATTACAACTAGTCTAAGCTAATTAAAGTGCAGGATTCTCCTACAAAAGCTTATCCCACTACTGGCCTCTGGTCTGTGTGTTTGCATGGTCTCTTATGCGAGCACCGACATGGCTGCTCCATGTGCTTGATCAGGGTGTGAATCCAGTAATGATGCCTCAATAAGGTTAGTTTTCAACTGTTGTGTCAACTGCCCACTGATCTTTTGGCTATCATAACACTGCCCCCCTGGAGTCAGGGGGAACATGGGGTGGAGGTTGTGAAGAAGAAGGAAGGTACCCCCAACCCCTGCTTCTGGTGGCATCTGACTGAAACCAGTTTCTGAGAAGTCAGTGTAACAGTCTGAACCAGCAACCTGTGGCCTCAGGAGAGGGCTACAGAGTGAGTAATAGTGTGTTATTTACAGAGAAGTGCTTGTTCCTGCTATTGTGGGGCTTTCCCCCCCACCTTTAGCAGCATGGTTTTCCGCAAGACTGTGGTCATCTTTTGCTTTTTCCAAATGCAGGGTTAGGAAACCAGAAGATGTTTCTTTTGAAGCAGATGTTCGGGTTTACTGTTACATAGCTTAAATGAGGTTTATATTTTTGTGATTATGTTCTTTTCAGTGGAATTAGACACAGAGGAGATAGAAAGAGGTATGAGTTCAGATCCTTTGTGAAGATCTTTTAGACTTTACAGTTCCATGTAACGTTGTTGAAGTTGGCTGCACAAGGATTTATATACAGCAGTCTCTTTAAGCTGAAATTGAATTTGCTATGATGAAGGATGAGGAATTGGATAAAGAAAAAAAACTTGGAGAATGCAGTGTGTCATCTGTCGCTTGTGTCTGTATTTGTCCTGTCTGACTACCTTAGATCTGGGAGTACAGATGGGGTATTTGGACCAGTCAGAAATCCCTGGAGTTATTCAAGACAGTACAAGGAAAAATCTGTTCCAAAATCCGATTCTGAGGACGAAGAGTCTAACTGGGTAATAACAGGAGGGAGCTCAGGAGGCAGTGCGGCTGCTGTGTCATCTTTCACATGTTTTGCGTAAGAGGCTTTAAAAAATTGCTTTTTTATTAAATATCTCCAAATATGTTGAAAGGTTTTAATTTTATAATTTTCTCATAATTTAGTTTGAACCAGGAGGGTTATTTGCACTGGCATGCAAGAATTTATTTCGGCATCCCTAGTTTTTTCGTGGCATATGATGAAGCCAGGATTAATCCACGTAGACAAATTTAGGCTTATTAATTTTGAGTGTTATTCATCATACTGATACAACCACTTTGTGCTGGGTGAATTAAAATGATAATGGCAATAAAGGAATGACAGTTTTATTATTATTCCCACATACTCTCTTAAAATTAACATGGGTTTTGTGACACATCATCTTCCTCAGAAAGTGCATGACACAAATACATGCTGAAAATGTAATTCAGCAAATGAGGAGATCCCTTAATTTGTAACAGTATAATAATCTTTCCTCCCCTCCTTTGTTTTTATAGCAGAGTTATGTAGTAATACATGAGATTTGGGATCTGAAAGCTTTCAAATCCCTGACTTAACAGAAGGATGCACAGATACTACTCGGATACTTACAGACTTGTCTGCTTTAAAAAGTTAGAAGACAGTTTTAGTTTTGGGGGGGGGGTTTGAGTTTTTTTAAAGTGATTTTAAAAAGGCAGATTTATTTTTTTTTACAATAATCATTATCTGCATGAACTAGCAAAATGCTATTTAACAAATCAGTTATCTATATTATCTTCCCATCCAACTGGTAAAAGAAATCTGATCCTTAAAACTTCACACCTTTAATTTTATACAGTTTTTAGAGCTGCATAGTGGAACACATTTTATAGAAGATGATTTCAGTTGTGCTCTTAACTGGAAGGTGTTTAAGAATGCTTTTTAGTTACTGTGTTCTCATTTACCCATTGACTATATTGTAAGTGTCTATTTTATTGTGGAAATATTTTTTGCTAATGTTGATTACAGCTTTTTAAAAAAAATGTCTTTATATACAAGACCCAGTTTATTTTATGATTTTTTTAAATGATACCTCTCTTCATCTCATTGCCCTTTGCTAAGATGTAGTTTACTCAACATTTTAATACTGTTGAAAACGAACTCGATGCAGCCATTCCCAAGGACTGCTGGTCCTTGTCCTGAGCCAGAATGGGCTGATCCTGATAGGGTCTGGCACCTTCTCTTATGTTGCTGGGCATGCTGAACTCTCATTTTGCACTGCTCAGCACTTTGTCAGATCATGGAGGTTTTTTTGTCCAGCTATTTTATTGCTTATAACCTATTGTATATCCACTCTATTAGTTTCTTTCAGGCATCAGGAATGCTGCCAGTCTTTGTCTTTTCACTTTGAAATTTGGATGTACAGAAATGCTACAAAATTGAGGATCTTTTATATCAACACAAAAGCTCTGAAAAAATTCCACTTCAGCAAAGTCAATTGAATTGGTTCAGCCATCTCAGAAACAGATGCCTATGGGAAAAGTCACGTAACCACTTCAATAAAAGTTATACCTCCTCCTGAAGTGTAACTTGTTTTTGGCAAAGATTTAGATGAAAGCTGTTTTATTTTTTAAATGGTGCTTGAACTTAAAATTATTAAAAACTAGAAGAGTGGATTTCATTGCAATACGAATTTCCAATTCCATTACAATTTTTGTAATAGAAATTTCAATTTAGAAAGAACAGGGTTTCACCTGTGAAAGAATAAAAAAAAGTAAAAAAAAAATTTTAAAAATGCCCTAAAATTGCACCTAAGCTGCTGTAAGCTGGGAGTTCTGATGCTATGCTTTGTAGGTTTGGAAGCAGTAAAAACATCCTAGACTTCAAAAAGTGTGCCCTCTTGTTAGGGGCAAGAAGTGTACTGTGTCACTGTTTGATTGTATATTGAAAGATGCTGCTTCATAGCGTATTAGCTGCTGAATGACTATGACAGCGATGTCTGAAAATCATACACTAAATCACATGAGGTGTATCTTTTGGAATCCACAGTACTGGAACAGACCAACAGAGAAGGCAGAAGTAGGTATTTAGGGCCATGTTCAGATGGCTGAAATTCTGCCTGTCTACTTCTGCTTTGTGAAGAGAACTGGGCTTTCCTGATGGCTAGTGCAGAGACACTAAGAAAAGTAAGAGAACAGATAAAAAATAGCAGACATAGGGAGCAGACTGAAATTTAGGCTGTGTGATTATGACTTCTAATCTGGAAGAATTCACGCATTTTTAAATCCGTGCATCTTAAAGCTGTAAATTTTTATTATTTGGATAAGTTCTGAATTACTAATTGATAATCCTTTTGAAACCGTAGAGCCTTAGGGTCAGACACAGGAGGATCTACCCGAAACCCTGCTGCTCATTGTGGTCTAGTAGGTTTAAAGCCAACATATGGACTGATTTCTCGCCATGGTCTCATTCCCCTAGTGAACTCTATGGATGTGCCAGGAATCCTAACCAGATGTGTGGATGATGCAGCAGTTGTGTTAGGTATTACTACTTCATATGTCTTTGTATACAGCATACCTTTGTTTACATTACCTAAAACCAAACTGAATTCTGGCTACCCAGAATACCCAGTGTATATTTTGCTGTTCTTTACATGTCATGTCAAATTTCAGGTTCGCTTGCTGGACATGATCCTAAAGACTCTACCACAATTCAGGACAGCTTTAAGCCGTTTGAGCTACCCAATTTGACTGACATCAGCAAGCTCTCGATAGGAATTCCAAAGGTAACATTTAAATTCTGTCAATAATTGTGGACAGGAATGGCAAATAGGATACCTAACAAAAAAATATTTGTGTCTTGCTCACCACCTTGTAGTCTCTCATGATTTAAAACAGTGAAGACAGTACAAAGCAGCTCCTGGAAAAGAGCCGTATGTGCTCTGTTGCCTGTGCAGGCAATTCATAGCAAGCACATGCTAATGCTTCATCTGAAACATTTTGTCATTATTGTGGGAAGCTCTACTGGGAAGTTCCAAGGCAAATGGGGAACTTCAGTTCTTGGTTCCTTCTGTTACTTTTTCATCAGTCACCTGTATAACCTCAAACCAAGTTGCTTTTAGTGCCGTCTCACACAGTGACGTTAGTATTGTTTGTGCAGTGCTTTGAGATACTTGACTAAATGGCACTGTGTTAACACAAAGCAGAATTTTAAAAGCAGTTGAGTAGCAGAAGGAGCTGTAATTCACCAAGCTCTGATAAGGATTGAAAGACAACTGTAATCTGGCTTCTGATGTATACAATTCAATCATGTTTGTAAGGATACTTGCAATTTAGGCACAACATTTGGGACTTCAGCCTATCTTTAATTTAGTAAATGCTTTGCCTTCAAAGAGACAATGTGAATAACATTTGTTGGTTTGATTCTCAGTATTTGAACCTGTGTTAGAACAGGTATATTAAAAGATTTAATTTGGTAAACAGATGTCCACTGAGCAATTATTCGGGATCTGTGAAATGCAAAAATTGTATGCCTAGAAAATTAATAGCTGCATATTGTTTAGACGTTGATAAAGCTAAAATAGTGGTATTGGTTAATTATTCATATCCTTTGGACAGTTGTTCTCTACTGCTACAGATTATCTTAAACAGATACATGCATATATTAAACATGGGTCATAACTACTCAGGAATTAGACAGTATTATGACCCTGATACTGTGGGTTAGAAGTCAAGCAAGTATCTTCAAAAATAGAAAATTTTAATAGAATATCTTTAACTTAAGCTATGTTCCTGTTTAAGAGCTATCTAAGTCTTGTGCCAACCCCTTGATTGTAGTTCTTCGGTGGGTTGGTTGGTTTGTTTCACTGAGGCAAGCCAGTTGCCACTGGTATGCAGTGGCCCTAATATCTTTTTATCTTTCCTACTCACAGCAGCCCTAGTATTAGGATTTAAACCTGAAGAGTTTCTACCCACAAACTGCAGAGCAGTGAATCACAGTTTCCATGAATAGACAAATAAGTAAATAATTGGGCAATTCCTCCTTGGGAAGAAACTGCTGAAATTCTGTGGGCTGCAATATGTGGGGTGATCCTACTGAGATGAACATAGTATTCTTAAGAAGACTGAATCCTGTTAATTTAATACTGTTTGATTGAATAATATTTCGTAGATGCAAGAAGCTTTAGTAAGTACTTTAAATCATATAGTGGTGAGGTGATAGTTTCAGTGTATTTTTTAGCAAGGAGTATTTGTGTTTTGGTTGCCATTGTAAGTAAATCAGTATGTAAAATCACTCCCTTTTTTGTTTTTCTCTGAGGAATATCATGCACCAGGTCTTTCTAGTGAAATTCTGGCTGTCTGGTCAAAGGCTGCTGACCTCTTTAAGAGTGCAGGTGCTAAAGTAATTGAAGTGAGTCTACCACACACTCGTTACTCAATTGTCTGCTATCATGTGCTGTGCGCAGCAGAAGTGGCATCAAATATGGCCAGGTTTGATGGACTGGAATATGGTAAGGCCTTTGAAAAAACTTTTTTCTCGGACAATAGAGACGTTGCTGGATGCCATTAAAAAGTATTAGTTATAATAGATATGCTCTTCATGGTTGAATGCTTGGTGTTCTTTCTTCAAGATGAATGAAGTAAAAACGCTGTCCAAGAAAAATGAGTAAATAAATACATACTGTAATATATTTCACTTCTAGACACAGGAGTGTCTGGGCTTAAAATCTGTTTATATATCTATAATAAAATAGGAATCATATGCTTTGTTGTTCTGGAATGGTAGTATGTCAAACTGAGCAAACAGTGGCTTATTGTATTACTATGTATAACACTACCTTATGTTGTAAAATCTTAAGGATTACAAAAAGTATTAATTTCCAAAGTGCTTTTTCTTTTCAGGACACCGTTCTGACATGAACAAGTCCACAGAAAGTATGTATGCTGCAACACGACGAGAAGGCTTTAATGATGTTGTGAGAGGAAGAATTCTGTCAGGAAACTATTTCTTGTTGAAACAGTAAGCAGAACATCTTCAAACTTAAATTTGTCAAGTTAACAATTCTTTAAGCAAATGGTGATTAATTATTCATCGTGACATGAAAAAAATATTCATCCTTACACTAGTAGCTACTTGTATTTATTATTATTGCTTTAGCTATATAATACCTAGTGAACTGCTAGTAATGAATGATAATGTTTTCCGTTAGTCTTACCAGTGAGCCTCCTAAATTAAATAAATAAAACGACATAGTGATTTTTTTTTTCCTCCTACCAGGGTATTATTGGCGCCTATTAGTTGAATTAAGGAAAAATCTGTCCTATGGTATGACATTGAAATCATACTGAAGCCATTACTGCTATAGTTTTCAAAGTTCTGTAGCTGTTAATTCCATTAGAACTGCATAGAAAAACTACTGATGCATTCTAGTGAGGTCTTCTAGAGAAGGACAGAAGATACGGCAATTAAATTAACTTACAGCTCTTTGCCTCAGTATACAGGGAAAGGAAGGCCCTGGCAAAGGTACTGAACTGATGTCTTTACAGAAGACAGGTTTTTATCCAGCTCATGTAGAGAGGCTGGTGCATGGATCAATTTTACCTTTTTTCCCTTATTTTTCAGTCCTTATCCAACAGTCCTAATTTATGGTAGTAAAAGTGCTGGTTTTCTCTGTCTTAATTTGTTCAGATGCTAACAGAAATATTAATTGTGCCATCAGTCTTAATGCAAGTGCACTACAGAAAGAGCTCTGTCTGCTGGAGTATTCGTCAGATATGACTTCTAGTTGCTTTAGGGGACAGGAATGTTATCAGTCAGTATGAAACAACCAGCTTTTATGGAATGCTGATATTCCTGCCAAGTGTGCTCCTTCTGGTTACAACTGTCCAGATCGGCTTTCCTAAAGCTGCTTTAAAATTCATGTAGTTCACTCTTCTGTAAAGGAATATACAATTGGCTTCCATCAAGATTGAACAGGAGAGTCCTGTTCTTGTCCACAGTAAATTACTTTTGAAGAACAGAACACAGGGTTCGAAAAGCATTCTTAGAATAAATAGTAAAGCCATCTGTGTCTCCTGCAAATGTTGCATTTTACAGATTATTTTTATCTTGCTTTTGTAATCTGTAAAATAACTAGGTGGTTGTTCAGGAAGTTGTGTTTAATATCTTTAGGAATGATCTGGAAAAGAGGATCAAGTGCACCCTCAGTAGGTTTGCAGACTGCACCAAGTTGGGCGGGAGTGTTGATCTGCTGAGGGCAGGAAGGCTCTGCAGAGGGAGCTGGGCAGGCTGGACCGATGGGCCCAGGCCAGTTGCATGAGGTTCAACCAGGCTCAGTGCCGGGTCCTGCCCTTGGGTCACACCAGCCCCACGCAGCGCTACAGGCTGGGGGAAGGGTGGCTGGAAAGGGCCTGGGGGAAAGGGCCTGGGGGTGCTGGTCAGCAGCCAGCTGAACGTGAGCCAGCAGTGTGCCCAGGTGGCCAAGGAGGCCACCAGCATCCCGGCTTGTATCTGAGACAGCGTGGCCAGCAGGACTGGGGCAGTGACCGTCCCCTGTACTGGGCACTGGTGAGGCCGCCCCTTGAATCCTGTGTTCGGTTTTGGGCCCCTCCCTGCAAGAGGGACGTGGAGGTGCTGGAGCGTGTCCAGAGACGGGCAACGGGGCTGGGGAAGGGTCTAGAGAGAAAGTCTTATGAGGAGCAGCTGAGGGAACTGGGGTTGTTTAGCCGGGAGAAAAGGAGGCTCAGGGGGATCTTAGCACTCTATACAACTGCCTGAAAGGAGGCTGTAGGAGGTTGGGTGTTGGTCTCTTCTGCCAAGTAACAAGAGGAATGGCCTCAAGTTGTGCCAGGGGAGGTTTAGATTGGATATTAGGAAAAAATTCTGCACTGAAAGGGTTGTCAAGCATTGGAACAGGCTGCGCCGGGCAGTTGTTGAGTCACCGTCCCTGGAGGCATTTAAAAGACATGTAGATGTGGTGCTTAGGGACTTTCTAAAGTTAACAGTTAGAATGATTTCAGAAACTATTGTAGAAAAAGGGCAAATTCATGATATGACGACTTAACTTGAATCTGCTGTCTATTAATTGTAACTATTTTCACTGCAGTTTTTCAGAACCAAAACTTTAGATTGCTCTAACAAAGTGGCTTTTGGGCAGTTTTAATCTACATTTTATCTACAAACACTCTGGCATGTAGCATAGCTGTGGTTTTAGGTGGCAATTACTTTTGAAACTGAACTTCTCTGAATTTAAGGATTCCACTTTTACCAGTTCTGCATATGAAGTTAAAAGGAACAATAGACATAAAGCTGACTAATTTGTTTCTGCTTCCCAGTTGTGTAAAGACAGTTTAGAAATCCATAGACCACATGTTTACATGAGAAAAAAAAGTTAAAGAAAGATAAAGTCTTTATAGTATTCTACAGAGAAGTATGCTACAAACACATGGATAGCTTTAAGTCCATTTGGAGCCCTGTAGATGGTGGGACTTTTTCACGTGCTGTAAGTATCTTGCTGGATTGAATCCTAAATGATTAATGCCTATTTTCCAGGCCTCCTGAGTTCTGTATTGTTTCTAGGCTTTGCTGTGCTGCCCAGCAGTGAAATTCAATACACAGTTTCAGAATGGTCATAAAATTGTTGTTTTGATTTTTTAGTTAATCATTGTAAACTAGGATTTTGTTTTCCCTTCACCTTTCTCCAGCAGTGTGCCCTCATTTCTTCCTTCTCCAACAGCTTCATTGCTGTGAGAGCATAAACACCATGCTTGATGACTAAGCTCCTGGCTTATCAAAAACTCAAGTACCAGTGTTAGGCTTTTAACCAAAGGGAATACTGGGCTTGTCTTTTCTACAGTAACTAGAGAAATTAAGTTCTGTGGTTTTGGAATTAAATGTCAGGCCCTCATGTCCATATTTCTTTCTAGGAACTATGAGAATTATTTTATTAAAGCACAGAAAGTCAGACGTCTCATTGCCAATGACTTTGTGAAGGTTTTCAGGAGCGGTGTTGATATTTTACTCACTCCTACCACTCTGAGTGATGCAGTACCATACATGGAATTCATCAAAGAAGACAACAGAACCCGCAGCGCACAAGATGACATCCTAACACAGGCTGCAAACATGGCTGGTGAGTAGGGACAGGAATTCATCTATGTTTTCCCCTGCCTAGTCATTTTTAATGTCAATTCCCTTCAGCTATTTAACCTCTTCTTTAAAATCAAGATATTTCACCCCTGTGTTGTAAGTCTCACAGTAATAGCCAGGTATAAGGATAGTTTATTTATTAAATTCTTTAGAATGTAAGACTAGATTTTAAAGTGGGGCACATTGGAACTGAGTGCGGACTGCAGGTAAGATGAATCTGCTCAAGTTCCAGAGACCAAAGTAATTTTTCTAAGGAGAGCTGATTATCTATTCAGAGGACGCTGGCTCCTTAAATCACTCTGATTTCTTGTGATCAGCTAGCAGTATCCTTAGTTCATTGACTCAAGTTATTTAACTAGTCTTTTTTCCTCTACAGAATTTATTTTCTGGTTCTCTTAGAATTGCTACAGAAATTACTCCAACTGGATTTGTTTAATGTATTATCTTTGCATTTGTATCTTCCTTTCAGGACTGCCAGCCATAAATGTTCCTACAGCTCTTTCAGAAAGGGGCTTGCCAGTTGGGCTTCAGTTCATTGGACGTTCATTCCAGGAGAAGCAGCTTCTCACTGTAGCCAGATGGTTTGAAAAACAAGTAAAATTCCCAATGATCCAGCTAGAAGTAGTAAAGAGGCACGACCACGATGTTGTTCAGCATCAGAAATCTGCTTCTTTTTCATAACGTGAGACTTGCTAGTCAGCTAAAGCAAGAAACCTATGGGGTTGGTCTAAAAATATTCCTGCTGTTAACTCTCTTTTGCAGAAATAATCCATTTTAGGATGGAATCATGACAGCTTGTTACTGTGTAATTAAGGCAAAGTGAATCATTAACTAAACATGTCTGTGTTATTAAGAACCATTTTTAACCGACATTAAAAACAGCAAGTTGAAATTGTATATCTTATGCCTGTGGAGCTGCTTTTTTTTCCATTCCCAGAGGGTGTGTAAGGTATCTGGCCCATTAAACAACTAACCTGAACTTTTGTGTGAAAATTGCATAGTTGCCAAAGGGCTTGGTTTCCTTCTGGAGCGTAGACTTTTGTAATGGAAACAACCAGACAAGCTCTAATGGAACAAAGGTATCAAGGATCTGTTCACCAACAGGTATATACAAAAGGAAACAAGGGAATAACTGTATAGATAATTAATTTTTAAAATAAGTAAATCCCTACTTCTAGCAAACTCATGCAGAAGGTGAAATAACCTTCAGGTTTACACGTCGTGCAGATTATTCTGGTTACATCCATTGTAAGAATGATGATGTCTAGTAGTCCTTGAGTAGTTACTTTCTTCTTCCTCTAATCATGTCACTGTGCGCATCCTGTCTTGCATCAGCTTGCTGACCAGAGCTGTCAGTGAGGTTATCCATGTTGGGATACCTGCTCTCTGATGTGCAGTCACATCCACCGCTTACTGTTTCTAAAAGTAAAGGTCTGTGTCTTTTGCCCAGAGTTTGTGATAAAATTCGGACTGTGGAGAGTATTCCTGGAGACACATGAAAGGCCTTAGAGTGTTACAGAAGAGAACAAGCAGAGAATTGTTCCTTCCCTTGGAAATTAATTCTGGACTGACTTCTGTCCCACAGGAAAATCCCTGCTTGTGCATGGCAATCTTTCTCTTAAAACTTCCCCTGATGTTAAGAGAAATCTGATGGAAAAAGTGGAGCGAGGCAGATTCTCATTTTGTTTCCCAAGCAGCTAGGGAAGGGGAACTGTTAGTATACCTGCACTACTTTTGTTAAAAACAGGACTCTGATTGCAGTGTCCAGCATCCTCTAAACAAGCATTCAGATGAGAAGAGCAATTGACTGTTCTGACACGGGTCCTTCACAGTTTCTTCTTTTGGTAGATTTCTGAGCATAGAATAACTATGCAGTGAAATACACAGTAGAGAAGATACAAACCAAGCAAGCAGACATCCATTCTGCACAGCATTTACAACTTCTGTGTTAGTAGTTGAGACCTATCTTTGAACTGAAGGTTGTGAAGACTTGAAAACAGAGCTCCTGGGTAGATCGTTAAATTTCTGGGCTGTTAGATACAAGGCAGCCCCAATAAGGCTTCTGCCCTGCTTCCACTCCCAGCTGTTTTGTGTTTTTTTGGGGACTATATACCTGATGCTCTTTCTTTGCTCCCCTAAGGATGGAATTTCACTAAGTCAGAGATGACGGCTAGTGGAACCAGCATGGTCAAACATCTGAATGTAAGCGAGTTACTGAAGTTGTACAAGACGATACCTAAGAGACATCTGCTGTCTTCATATTAGAAAACCATTCTCAAGCAGTTGAATCTGGGGTCCTCAGCAGTTCCTGAAGTAGCTTAACATCCCAGATTACTGTAGATACAGCGATTGTGCAGAGCATCTCTGAGCAGAGCTTTTTTTGTGCAGCTGCTACCAGCGCCCAAGTCATGGCTCCAGAGTTACAAGTTTCTGTGATGGGTAATTAGACTCGAAACTCATTGTTACAGACGCGGAGGAATTCCAGGGAGCAGAAAGGTCTGGGGGTTAAACAAAAAAACCCCAAACAAATTAAAAACCCCCAACCTGTCTATACAAATACTTTATATAACTGCCTTGAAAAACAATTTGCTAAAATAATAGAGTTAAAAGTTTTATGGTATTGCAGTTGCCACAGCGGGGGGTAGGTGTAACCTAACCACACCGTGAGCCCAGATAATTCCAGTGTTTCCTGAAGGAAACAAAAAGCTAGAGCTTTAGCAAGCAAGTAATCTGCTTTAATGTTTAGGGGTGCAAATGTTTGCTTTAGAAACTGTAAGGACACTGTGTAGTGGAAAAGTTATTTTTGAGAAGAAAAGTATTAAGAGCTTTTGCTTAAGATGTTTTTAAATACAACTGCAATCCGATATTGCAGTTTATGCAGTTTCCACATATGTCATTTTTCCTTCACTCTCCTTAATAGACTCATAGTAAGGAGAAATTCAAAGGAAAATTTAACCTGACTGCTGCTACTTGTTTGTTCCCGCATTTCTGTTTTCAAGTTGGGGGGCTTTGCCTGGTTCTGCGTGTGGTTTTGTAGCCTGGGCTATGGGCCGATACCTGTACAATAAGGGTATAAGGGCTGTAGAGTCAAAAGCAAATGCCACTGCAAAATATGCAATTAAATGGACTTCAAAGCACTGGGAAATTATTTTTTTTTCTAAAAGGACTGTTCTTGTAGGTCGCTGTGTTGGTTAGTGAACAGATTTGTGTGACCTGCCTTGCTGCACTGGTTGTGATGTGTGGTGGATGGGTTGCTGTCATCTGTGCTGGCCCAAACACCTGGGGCAGCAATGGAGCCTCCTGGGTTAGATGCCCCTCTTCAAGGGAGGGTGCACTGTGGTGGGAGAGGCTTGAAGTTACAGGGCAGAGGAAAGACCAGCTGAAAGGCTGCTGCGGGCGGGTGCGGAAGATGGAGCAACAAGGGAGCAGGAGCAGAGGTGGTAGGTGGTCACTACTGGCTGGCAGCAACTGGGCACTTGCCTGCACTGTACTGTGAACTGGGATAGCTGCTGGGTTGCACCTGCTGTTTGCTAACAGCAATCCCAACGGGGAGAGAAGCTCCTGCACTGCTGCAGTGTATGGGGTACAAGCAATAGGCACTTCACTGTGCCACCCAAGAGGAGAAGTTTCGGCTTGGGAAGAGACACAGAGAAGCACAGAAAAGTTGTCTAGGCAGGCTGTGAAACACCAGGGGGTAAAACACATGGAAGAGGGGGAAGATTAAGTGTCATAGAAGCTGTTAACTCATTTGAGAAGCCAGAGACTTAGGAAGAAAAGGACATGGGGACAAGGAAGCATAAATATTCTGTTGAAGGAGGGAGGGGCCCCAACTTCATGTTCCTAAATGGAAATCTTTGAAGGTGGGTGCCTTTGTGAATTGCACCTCTCTGAACTAGAATGTCCACTTGATTTAGTCCAAGACCAGAATGTTTAAGAGTTGCATTTGAAAACTGGTCCCAAAGTGAGTACTATTCAGGCACACATAATGCCTGACACAGACACATAATACGTGCTTAACAAAGACCAAAAGGAAAACATGTAATTAACAATATACTTCAGGAAGCCTAAGGACACACTGCAAAAAGGACCTCATGAGCTCAATTTCTCTTCATAGGTAACTATTTCATACAGTCATCTCCATAAATTTATTAAAATCTATCTAAAGAGTATTTTGGTTTCTTCTATTAGTATTCCAGAACCTTTTGTGAGAAACTTTAATCACATCCAAGCCATACACACCTATTTGCTCAAGGCAATATTGTTCTTTTGTTTAAATATGCCTTCTCACTCCTTGTGTTTAATTCATTCTTGTGTTTATAGAGCACAGTTGCATTCTTCCTTAGCCTTTATCCTGCTAGGACAAATAAATCAAGCTCTCCCAGTTTACTCCTGTGTATTAGAGTGCCCTGTGCTAATCCCTGTAGCCGTTCACTCCACCTGCTCCAGCTGAATCCATCTGTCTTCCAACACAGGTGACTAGTATTGTAAAGATGATTCCAGGTGCAGTTTTAAAAGTGCAACAGCATTAATATTTCCCCATTGCTCCTGAAAAATTCCTCCCCAAAACAATCTGGAACCACACTTGGCTTTTACTCAGCCATATTACACCACACCGGCGGCTCAAAGCCAATTTACAATTAACCAGTGCACTCAGGGGCTTTTTCTGTCTCCATTGCTTTCAACAGATAAGCATTTCCATATGAGCTGAGAGCTCATTGTTAGGCTTCTAGGTTAATGAGCCTGCATTCCTCATTACTGCTATTCAAACTATCAGTTTTCCAGTTTTTCCTGTAGAGTCCAACTCTCCACTGTTTTGACAGTAACTCCCAGCTTCATGTCATCAGAAACAAAGAATGTGTCCTTCAAATATCTTTACTTATCACTATCTTACCACTGTCTACAAGTACCTTAAGGGTGAGCGTCAAACGCCCAGTGACAGGATGAGGGGCAATGGGCACAAACTGCAACACGGGAGGAAACCTGTGGTTTTTGAACATCAGATGGATGTTCAACCCATCTGAACATGAGGGAAAAACTTCTTTACTTTGAGGGTGGCATAGTCCTGGGACAGGCTGCCCAGAGAGGCTGTGGGGTCTCCTTCTCTGGAGACATTCCAAAACCACCTGGACACAATTCTGTGCAACCTGCTCTAGGAGAACCTGTCTTAGTAAGGGGTTGGACTAGATGATCTCCAGAGGTTCCTTCCAGCCCTGACTGTTCTGTGACTCCATGATAACTTTACCCTCATTGCAATCATTTTCCAAGCCCTTGCTGCCAATGGACTTGGAGAACAATAAAATCCAGCTTCTTCTGTGTAGCTTCAGTAAATCTCACCTGTGGCCTGATGATTCATGACAGTGCATCACTTATTGACAACAGCTAGATACAGCCTGAGGAGCTGCAGCCACACTTAAAAACTTGGAGTTTTGGTCCTCATTCTGTTCCATAACTGGCTTGCTTTGAAGGCTACAGGCAAACAGAGCCCCATTGCAATAGACACTGTGCAAGAATATCAGGAAAAGAACCTGCCCTTGAAAAGAGCTTGCATCTATTGCATGTTTACCCGCCACCCCCCCACCCCCCCCCCCTAAAAACAACAACAAAAACCCACCCCAGGATAATATGCTATTGTATCCACAGTGCTGGAAACATAAGAGCCTGAATGATCTACTCTCAATTGCGAACAGTGGAAACTTGCTGAATCACTAAAACCAAACCTTCAATAGGCAAAATGCAGCCTTGTCACTAAGACAAACTGCGAATAGCAACAATGAGGCTTGGAACAGCTTGTATGGAGCCAAACTGCCTCTTGTACTTCAGCTGAAGTTCATCCAGAGTTGAACGAGGAAGTCTCCAGATGGTCACTGGAACTGGAGCTAGAAGGAGGGGCCATTATGTTACTTTCTTGTTCATACACAAAGTGTAGATTTTTGTTTAATGCTTACATTTAAGACTTATGCCCAGAGGAATGGACAGGATAAACTATGAAGGAAAGTGGCATAACCTAAACAGGGAGGATGTTACTACTTTAAAAGTATATTGTAGCCATAGCACTTTGGCAGGTATTAACTCAAATAGCAAGGGGGAAAGCACAACTGTGTTGCAAAGTTTGTGCTGTGCTTTTTTGATACAGCATGTAAGACAATGCCAGTTCTTTTACCGAAGAAAACATCTAACATCAGAGTATTTAGGCAGACAAGCAACAAAATCCTCTATTGCATTCCCAGTCAGGAGTGTGACGGGCAGGAGGATGTCCATGTTGTTGAGCTGAGCTGTAAACGACACTTCATTCTGGATCTTTCATTTTGGGTTGTATTTGTGTCTGCCCCCTGCGCTACACAAGCTCACTGACAGTGCACACCCAACACCGCCTGGCTCAGGGAGAGCATGAAATACCTCAAAAAGACTTTGAGAGAGCAGCAGCAGCTCTGAGTCAGTCTGCCCGCTCCTAGGGAGGCCAGCTCGCTTGCTGTGCAGATGATCAGCGGTGGGAAGGCGCTAGGCTCCATCACAGTGGTCACACAACAAGTCAGAGAAGATATTTAGGAGGAAGAGCTGCCCCTGAGAGGGCTGTCCACTACAGGCAGGGCAAAGGCTGTCTTCAGGAAGACATGAGGGCAGTCCTGGCACCTTGCCAGAAGTGCTGGTCCATAGGAAAGCTAACATCATTTAGAAAAAGGGCATTTCTTAGGACTGTTTGTTTTAATAGGTCTGTTCTTACAGTTTTCAAGCATAGTGATAGCAATAATTGTTAGGCTTCTTAGCTTCCAAGGACTCAATGATAAATATGTATTTCTTCATTTCCCATCTCAGTCTTGAATCTTGGCCCAATCGCAAGGTTCAAAGCACCAATAGATGCACGCACACAGTGTGAGGAACATATAAAAGCCACAAGGGCTATGTGAAACACTGACTATATAGTCGAGGTGATAACTTATCCCACAGCATGAGGTCGACCTGGGGGATGTGCCTAAATATCCCCAGAGAGGAAAAAGGACCCAGCTCTGCTTACACCTGTTCGATTTGGGACTTAAAGCACCCAGTCAACAGAATCACCCTCAAAGCCAAAAAACGTTCTGTGTTGTGGCCAACACTGCTGCAGACCTTTGCCATGAGACCTTCTCAATTGAGGGCAGCCCAGCAGGACCACAGCACATCCTGGCAGGAGGGGGTCCGTCACACAGCGAGCAAGGAGGCCACACTGATCTTCAGTCAAGGGGAGAGCAGATTACACCTCCTCGTACCAATCTCGGGGGAGGAACTCAGAGAAACACACTATTCTTGGACAAAAATACTCTTGTTTTGTCCCTAGAATATACACTGAGACATTGCAGGTGCCAAGCGTATTTTTTCCACCTGGCGTGTTTTTCTTGAAAATCAAATTTCTCTTTTCTAGTATATGCTAGAGGAAAGGATGGTGGTGGGGAGCTTGTAGCATGCCTTAAAAAAATGAGGGGAAATGAAATGGAATACCAAAGCAGAAAATCATTTTTGCAAGCAAGTCAGCAAAATATTCTAATGCATTTGCTTTTCACACACAGTTATGTTTGCAAACAGCCTGATGAAAGGGAGGCGCATTGCCCCAGTTCCATCATCTCTGTGAGACTAAATTGGAGCACTGGAGGATAGGGACTTGATCTAACATGCTTTGAACCTGGTGAAAAAACAGACTTCAGCTGAACCTGCACTGAACTAGCACCCTAACTGAAAATAAAGACTACATTTATTTCTTTTTCTTCTTTAAAAGTGAGACTGTTAGACAAATTATGGCATAAAGGAACTTTAGGGAGCTATTGCTCTTCTCTGTGCAACCTTTGCACTCTTTGTGTACAGTATCTCTGACTCTTGCTTCTCCAGTCTGACACTTCATTGCCACTAAATTTATTCTCTTTAAAAACAAAATTGCCTGATGAATTTGGCAATAAACACGGAATTTGTTGATAGACTGGAGATGATGGAGGAATCTTTCAAAAGTGAGATGAAAACTGGTTCTTCTTGCTGTGAATGGAATGAACATGTTCTCGTCAAGAAGAGAATCAGTAAACATAGTAATGTGCATGCTTGCCTAACAAAGGTGTCCAAAACTTCCTTGTCTTGCCATTCTTCATTCTGAAAGCACAGACATTCCCTAAACCATTGCCTGTGGCTTTCATGAGCAAACTCACTAAACAAACATCATATTGCCATGGAGTCTAGTATTACCAGAGTGAATGTGCTATTGAATTAACAACACATTGAAGCCATTTTAAAGTATATTTTAATCTTTAAGATACGAGAACTTAACTCATCTCAGACTCTGGTTGCTACAGTCAGAAATTGCTGTCATTGCCTTAAGTATCAGTTAGCGCAGTGGATGGGTGGGGGACAGGAAGACTAAACACCGCTTCATTATTCTGTTGATCTCTCCCATTTTTAGGCCTTTTTTCTAGGACCTGCTGCAAGCACTAACCTTTATATGTAATTAACATTAAAGAACATTGGCAAGAAAGAGCCCTGAAAAATTACGAAGTCTCCAAACATGAAGATGAAATCTGAAAATGAGTTTCATCATTCACGAATAACCTTTGGAGATATCTCTCTGTTTCTATAAGGTTGACATTGTCAGGTCCCTACCCATATGCCACTTCTAGAACACTTGTCATATTTTTCTGTCTTTCAATATATTAATCTTTAACAGTAGGTAGGAGGCCCTGGCTTTCTCCGCTTTACAGAGGAAGAGCAGCTGCACAGAGAAACCAAAGAAATCGTTTTCAAACGGATCTTTTTTGGATATGACTTAACTCTGTACTTATGGCACCCCTTCTGAAAGCTTTACTAGCCATCAGACTTAAGGGTGCCTTCCACAAGCCTGATAAGACTTACAAGGACAAGACCAACAGAGACCACGTTTGCATCACTTCACCATAAATAATTTTTCTTATTATTCTGTGGAAGCAGGCCATATTTACTGTAGTGTGCTATGCTGGTTTTGTGTCACTCACTTTCTACACAAGTGTCAAGTACCATCCAAGAAAAAAAACCAGCACTCTACAACTCTAAATGTATGATAGCAACATTATTTTTATCAACCACCTCTTCTAACAACATTATAAAGCTCTCAGGTTGGTTTGACAGGAAGCATTTTTCTATCAGTCTGTTGACAGTCATATTATATTGTTTTCAAAGCATTATCAGTCCAGTGTCCCCCCCCCCCCATGGTTTCTATTATTTTTCCTGTGGCTAAGGCACAACACACTTATGATTGGCTGTCTCCATTGAAATGCTAGCAGGTCTCACAGGTTAGCTTCCCCCCTGCCTTCCTTGGGGCTTCCCCACCAGCCACCCCAACGCTCATCACAGCCTCTCAGCCCCACTCAGTTTCCTGGAGGGAAGCTACGCATTTTCAAATGTTTAGCTGCAATTTAGCATTCTCCCAAATTATTATGGAGGGGAAGATATCATACAGTCAGAAGACATGGTTATAGCATCCCTGTTTTGTATCTATAAACGTCTTTAAAGTCCTTTCTCTGCTGCTTGTGACAAAGCTTTTGTCTTGCCAGTGGCACCAGTAGGTGACCAGGAGCACAGCTGGGCTGGGAAGGAAAGGTCGTTTTTATTCTTAAGAAAGCTTAGAGCTCAAGTGTTTAATGTCTTACCTTAGCTCAAGTGTTTAGTAGCTTATCCTATGGAAAGGGCTGTATCAGCTTTCGCAGTTAGAAGTTTCTATCTTATATTTGTCACTCTCAGCTTCCCCATTCTTCTTATTATTATGTATTCACGGAGAAGAGGATTATTGTTTTAACAGCTCCCTCGGCTAGGATGTTGTTGTTTTTCTTGAAACTAATGTACCCTTATTTCTTCCCAGTTACAGCTTATTAGGCAACCCGTAAAGTATTCTTCGATGTTTTCCAATTATAATTTACATTTTTCCCCTCAACTGACTTAGTTCAGAATTGTTTTCCACTTTGTCAAATTGTATCAGCTAAAGCTACTGATTTGCATTTTGTTTGCCTTCAACAAATGTAATCGAGTTATGACCATTTAAATTTATCGTACTGCTAATTTTTAGTTCTGTGGTTCCTCCCCTCAGCTAGGACAGAAGTCTAGTCTAGAGTTTCCCTGGTGCAATTCTTTTTAAGCAAGAAAATGAAGAATGTTATTTAGTGATTCTGAAGATGCTTCAGTGCTGGCAGCAAGAGACTGCTGACATATGTCATTTGGATTAATGTCTCCCACAAAAAAGTGACTTTCTTTTTCTTCCTATACATTATAGATAGTAACTGAAGGAGCCAGTCATCTGGTCCTCCACAAAAATGACCACTCTTCCACAGACAGCAACTCATACTCCATTTTACACTTTTCACGGTGGGAAATCAATCCATGAGATCATTTCTTTGTCATTTGTCATTAGTAAATAAATCATGCCCCTTTTTTTTTTGGTCATAGCATGCTATTTCTCATCCCCTTATGTCCACTAAACCTTTCTTAAGAGATTATAACCAGTGATTTAAAGATTTCAGTCAGTAGAAATTTTCCATCAAGTTCCAGCAATGCCATCTCTATTGAATTTATGCTCATAAATGAGCAATTCCACTTCCTCTGTTTATTATCTAGGACCCTCACATTGGTTTAAGCAGCTAAATAATTTCTCCTTATCATGTCCTTGTGCATTTGGGTTGGTTTTATTCACCGCAGCAAGACTTGGAGTTAAACGGGTGCTCATTTGTTTCCCCTTTTCACTTTTTCCTAATGCTGGGGCAGCCAGAGGTCCCACGTGCCCTGCTGTCGGTCGCTTTCTCACAAAGGGGCAGAAGCAGCAGTTACCCCCCGCAGCCAGCTCAGGGACTGCCCACTCACCAGAAACCCACCAAGAGGAGGAGCCTCCCTTCTCCCCCACAACCAAAGGCAGGAGACATTAAACAAATTTATGCCTGCAGCCTTTCTTCGGCATGCACAAGTAGTTTCTGTCCTTACTCCAGTTAATACTTGACCATGTGTTGCTTTGCCTCTCCCTCCCCCCTTAAAAAAAAATCAAAACATTGCCCTGTGAGTAGTTTTGCACCTCAGAGGAGGGCAGACAGGAATGAATCTTTAAAGCAAAAGTCATTCCTTGTGTGTCCATACCCTTGCTCTTAGCTTTCATTGTTTTATAGGAAACATGACGTTAAAAATATCAGAGGACAGTTAAAGGTTGAAGTTGTTTTATTACACATATATTCAGGCATTAATGATGCAGTCCTGTCCTTTGATTTCTAGTATGGTACAAATTTTCATCAGGGTGGTTATCCTGCACAAATAATCAAACCCACAGAAGCCCATTCTTGAAATCAGTGCTGCATCTTATTAGAGTTGTATTGGACACGGAATGAGAATGGCTTTAGTCATAAATTTAGTCAACACCTTGTGAAATGGTCCTTTTACAGGATATGCTTTAAAACAGGACCAATTATTCTTACAGATTGTAATACAAATCGTAGTGTAATTAGTACTTAACAGCAATAATGAAAGAAGGTGTGAAAAATAGTGAAAGAAAAAGAGAGAAAAAGCAATTTATTCAAAGTAATTGTGCTTCCACCTATCTATTTAATGCCTGCCACTTTCAAACCTTGTCATCTTGCCAATACAGTAACACAATGTTCTGCTGCTGGCCCTTTATATGTCTTTGTAGAATAAAAAATCTAGCTGCAGTATTCTCTTACTCTCAGAACAGAAATTATTCCTTCCTAATCCAAATCTCCTAATGGCTCAGCATTTTGTGCTGGGAGAACTTACATCTTCTTGGAAGATCAAATAAGCAACTTTCCAGTTGAATGTCCTAAAGGAACTATTGCCTATAGAGCCACTTTAAAAGCCAGGACTTTTCCTCCCACAACTGAAGCATTTTCATACTTAGATGTTTATTGTGTTCTCTGCAACCACTTCTTACTCAGTTTGCTTAGCCCAATACAAATCTCACATTTAGTGACCCCCTTAGTGTTTCAAATGCCTACAGAAACTTGATTCAATTCAAAGCCAATACCACTGCAAGGCTATTGTAGGTCAAAGATTTCCTTGCAAGACTGTTGGAAGAAAGAAAAATAAATAAGTAAAAAGCCTAGAAAATAGCCACCAAGAACAAAGGTACAAACCGTGTTAATAAGCATGGCTGAATGACATCCAGGATTTTATACTCTTTCATCAATACTCCATGGAGCTCAGGATCCCCCAATCCTCCTAAATTTAAGGGCTTGTTTTGTTTTTGTCTCCAGATCTATGGCTATGAATACACGAAACAAGTGCAAATTGCTACAGCGTTAATTTCCAAAGTTGGCAGCCAGACTAACGGTGCTCGGAAAGCGTGAATTGCCTCACGCATTTCAATGGGTTGTGGGTTGCTTGGTCACCAAGCTGTGGACAACCATTTGGATAACAAATTTTTTAGTGGTTTCATCATTGATTGTGCTACCAAAACCGTTGAGAAAACATATGCCTCTCTGTATGCCAATTGCTTTCTAGCCAATGGTCAAAATCCTCCAGGTTCATCCTTCGCGGTTCCTATGGCATATCAATAAACTGGCAATACAGACCTTTTATATAGCATGAAACCCAGACACGGCATAAAACACTGAATATACAAGAAATGTCAGGAAAGCAAATGTATGAACATATTGTTCACAACTGCATGGAAACTCATCAGTTTTCAGAGTGGCTGCTTGGACTTTGCAGCCTGCTCTGACCTTGTGTCACTGCAGCTGGGAGCCTTGAAGGAACTTTCAGATCCTGCTTGTCACCAAGCATCCAGGCGTACCTGCCTTTTGTAAACTGGTCTGTTAGCAAAAGAAATTGTCAGCTTTACATTTCAATGAAAAAGCTTATGCTTTTGTCTTCTGTGTTGGTGTGGAGATAGGAAACCTGGACTTGTTTGTGAAGTCATATGTTAGTAATATATGACAGGATGAACTTACAGGTTTTAAAGCTGGATTTAAAGCCAAACTGAGTTTAGAAGGTTTCTTGTTTCAGTTAGTATGATTTCTTTTTTTAAACACAACAACCTACTGCAAGGCTTGTTACCTGTTGTATGTAAGTTTGTGCATATTTCCTTTTCTGCATGGGAATCGCCAGGTATTATAGAACACCTATACAGCACTGTAGTAGCCATGTCCATATCTGTGGTTGTGTAAGGAGCAGACAACCTGGAAAAAGGCTCAAGTGCCTGAAATCTTGTCTGTTTTTCATAGTGCACCAGTTGCTGTAACAAGGGCAAACCTTGCTTGCTTTGTACTGTACCCACATTAATGAGCTTGTACCACTTTATCTACCCTGACAGGCCATAGCAGAACAAGCCATGCTCTGAAGGCATGTGCTAAGGAGCATGGAAGGTGAAACTAGAACAAGTTCCTGCATTTTGGACCTGCATTTCAAGCAAGAGTTACTCCCTGCCTCCTCCATGGAGGAGATGCTCACAGATGGGGCAATCCCTTTCCTAAAGCTTTTAAGGGTATCCAAAGAGCTGCTGTGATCAGCCTGCCTTACCCACATCCTTTACCAAAGTTACCAGGGGCTGCTGACATGAGGAAACCTGCTGGCACAGGTAGTGAGGATGCAGCCAGCTCCCAGCAGCCTCCACAGATGCCATTCCTGAGCAAGCATCATGCTTATTTGGAATTAATTATTCTGCTTGGCAAGCAAAGAGCTTGTCACTTAGCAAGTACCATGTCCCCAAATCTGACAGCAAAACCCCAGGCCCACTCAGCTTCCAGGGCTGCTGTGCTGTCCCAGGCAGCACTGTGCCACAGCCGCTCTTTGCCCCACTGCAGCATCACTAATCGCTGAGCCCCAGGTCCTTCCTTGAGGACACAGGGGCACAGACATACCAGCCCCTGCGTCCTTGTGCCTGGGCAGTCCTCATCACATTCTCCCACACGTGATTGATTGTGCAAGCATTTTGCCCTTCTAGATCAAATAACCTGACCTAAGGTGTCTCACATGATGGGGTGCAGGGAAATTGAGAAGTCTGAATTGCTATGGTTTCACCTTTCTAAAGTGAAGCACCTGAACCAACGACATATTTATGCTTCTGAAGCCTGAGGACTCGCATTTTTTGATCATCCCTCTGAAAAAATGCAGTAGAACTGTTCTTCACAGAAACAAACTGAGAGCAAAAAACAACTGACACCAAAACAGAATCATTAGTATTGAGAGCATACACATATGGTTTGGCTGAAGGAGAAGGTCTAGCTGAAAATACCATGCAGATACCTTCTGAAAATCTTTCAGACTAAGGTCCCAAAGCCATACTGATGTGCAACACATCCCATTCCACCAGTGAATGGAAAAGCATCCCTAAATGCCCACGGCACGCTGCAAGCTAAACAAAACTGAGCTGCTGACTTTGTGAACGTGCACTCAATGTGATGTAATTATCATATCAATTTGCAGTGCACCATCAAGAATTTGAGCAGGAAGAGCTTCATCTTCTCTGCTGCACTACTTAGAAGCCATCAAAGTACATTGTTCACCTTCTCCAAGCAGCACTGCCACTGTGAGCATTAAAGTGACAATGACTAAAAGGATTAACGCTTATTTATTTTTAAATCAATGCCTCACATTTACTTAGATTCAGGGAAGAAATAAAGCCTTTAACCTTCCAGCAACTCACTCAACTGAAAAATGTAAATATACTTGAAATATTTCTGAGAGTATAAAACTGAAATATGCTTTCTTGCCACCTCTGATTCTGTTCTCAGCTATAAACTGAAGAATCAGAATATTATGACTATGATTATGGTATTTTTATCCAGGGCAGGAGGTAAAGTCCCTTGTTCCCATTGCCCTGCTGAATTGCTGACATTCTTGATACCCGAGCAGTCATGACGTTGCCAATTTTAAACCAGCAGCTGGCTGTTTAGCTCTCTGTATTGGATGGACAATAAAATCAAGTCTGGTCCAGCAACAGTTTTCAAAGAAGGTATTCTGCAGTTCCCAGTACTGCCTTCTCATCCCGGTCTCAAGGTAAGAGATATAATGAGAACTGGCTGCTTTTTGGGAACACGAGCAGCTACTTTAAAGTGACAGCATAGATACAGAAAATTGAGAAATAAGAAATTAAATAAACTCATTAGGAGCTACTAGCAACTCAATACTACCTTAAAATTCAGTCAGGTCCCTTTTCACAAGCTAAAGCTTGGGTTTAGGACTTCAGGCTCCTGAAAGTTTTGACATTTCTGGGGGGCAAGAGAGATGCTGTCTTGAACCCTTCTTACTGCACTGTAAGGCTTTCCTCTTGCATCCCAAGACCTGCCCAGATCTGGGTTTCACTGCAAGACCCAGAGTGCCTCTGACAGCTCTTCCTGCAGGTCCTGAACCAGCTTTCACTGTCCATGAAGTGGATAGCAACATCATCAAGCAACTATGTCAAGCCTATCTTAATTTCTTTGGAGTTGGCACCTCACTGGTAATTATTAGCTTCTGCAGCAAGTTCAACAGTGACCATTTGCTGCTTTCTTGCAATCCTACACATCCCCATCACCATGCCTTCCACAGTACCACCAGCAGAAAGAGGACGTTTCCACTGGAAAGCCACCACTGCCCTCCCCCTGCACGAAGGCTGCTGTCTCCTTCGCTAGTCTGTATTGTTTCAATTTTCAAAATCTGCCTGTCTCATGGCTTGAGGCCAGGCCAGCATGTGCAGACGTGCTGCCTGTGGGAAGCCATACCTCCACAGCGAACAGCAGGGCCCCTCTGCAAGGCAAGACGTGCTCAAGCTCACACAGCCAAGGCTGGAAACGTGCAGGGGTACCTACTGCCAAAAGCAGCCGGTGCAGCTCCCTTTCTTCCTTGCTGCTGATACTGTCACTTATTATGAAGGCAAAAGATGCCAGGACAGCCCTCTTTGGGCTGGAGCTTCCTCCTGGGGGGCTCCTGGGGGAGCCCTGCACTCAGAGTCCCGCTGAAGGGCAAATGCCCCCCCGGCACCCTGGGGCACCAGCCCCTTCCTTGAACACGATGCCCACACACACCCCCAGACACATACACAGGCATGTGCGTTCGTCAGGAAACACAGCCCTTAGCTGTTGCTGTCGCTACCACGAGATCCCAGAGTGCTTAGAGGGATAAAAGCATTTTGACTTTCATTTAAAATAACTGCTGTGCCAAAGGGCATTTGTGACCCCCAGAAAAGGAGGAGCACATATACACTGATGCTGCGACCACTGCCACTCCACGGGCAGGCAGGCTGGGTGGTGTCAGATGCACACAGTGCTGCCAGCGAGGCCATACCTTGCTGGCTGGAGCCTTTTCAGACCTTGCTTAGACAGCAGCCACATTATC
Organism: Falco peregrinus; assembly: GCF_023634155.1. Lineage (NCBI taxonomy): Eukaryota > Metazoa > Chordata > Aves > Falconiformes > Falconidae > Falco > Falco peregrinus. Next base: position 24,765,952 of record NC_073727.1, read on the forward strand.
TCAATAGCCTTTGTTTTCTCTGGGCGTGCAACGCAAGCTTACGGGAGCTCCTAACAGCGCACTGCAATTTTACCAGCCCATTACTGCAACAGGGCGTGTTCCACGAAGAAAAGTTCAGCCACGACTAATACAAAAGCGTCGACCATGGTTTGGGGCCACCCAGGGCAGTGCTGGCCTCTCGGTGTGGCTGCTCTCACAGACTTACATTCCCAACACCCATAGTTCAAGTTCTCTTTGCATCTGTCCCCACACTTGCCACCACCTGACCTCTGTTCCCAATTTGCTACCCACTCAAAGAGAGAGGTCCCCCTGCCATCTTCTCTGGCTGCAACCCCTTCTGCCCAGGCTGTCCAGCCCCTGTCCTGCCAGGTGGGTTGCGCCAGCTCCCCATCATCCCTTAGCTGCCCCAGCCGAGCTGCCAGGGCACCATGAGGCCCGCGCAGACGCTGGGTTAGGTGACCCTAGCGAGGGACATGCCTCCCCAGCGCACACACCACATGGCATGACTGGCCACTGACATTCAGGTAGAGCATGAGCTCCAACAGAGAGCCTGTCTCCCCCAGAGCTGCAGCACTGGCAATGTCACCTTACTCCTTGTTGCTTTTTCCAGATCATTGACTGTTAAACAGGGAGAGAAAGCAGAAGCGAGTGCTGCTGCCCTGAAAAGAGCATAATGACAAGTAGGGGTTGCTACATATCGTCAATCCTCTGCTAAAGCGAGCACAGGGGATGTCTTTGCCAAAAATAAGCAAGTATAAGGGTGAGAGTACTTCTACAGAAAAAACCCTCCCTATGCCTTTTTGGCTTTCTTCTGCCATCGTGTGCCTGTGTGAATCAGGCTTCGGCAGCGTGTCCCCACTGACTTTGCCTGGCCAGGCCTCGCTGTGTCCCCTGCGTGCCGGGGGCTGCCCAGGGTGGGGGGCAGTGGGCACGGCCGGTGGGACCAGTGTGCCCGGAGGGGAAGGCAGCTGCTGCCGGGAGGCAGGTGTGGGCAGCGTGTCAGGGCGGCACGGACAATAGTTGGCTCCAGCTCAAGGTCTTCAGTGGACTGCAGCAAAGTGTTGAGGTACCTTTGCTGCTTCACCTTCATCCCTAAATCTGATTTTTCAGTCTCGAAACCCTCCTGAGAACAGGGGAGTTTCCCTGCTGTAGTGGGTGGCTGTCTCCCCCCACACCCACACTGTTCTCAGCACAAAACAGTTTCCAGTTTAACGTCCTGAGTGGGAATTTCCAGCCGTACCCTGGCTGAGCTTTTAGTGCAGTGAGCAAGCAGGCTGACTTGCAGCCACATGATCTGCTCTTGACATTGAACTGTTTGTTCTTTTCACATCCTAGCCACTTCTACTGTGCCTAAGCATTGCTCATAAAATATAAGGGCTTGAAGATGTAAGGTCCAAAAAACTGCAGAGGTGTTTGGCTTGTACTCATCAACAATTAGATCCCTTTCAACACTGTTGGTTGTTGTTTCTAAGGGTCTGTGTATCCCTGATGCACTGTGCTGTTGTATTCTGGTCACACAGCTCATTTAGATGTGTGAGTGTGTGCTGTACTGCACCCAGCTCCCCTACCTCTGGGCACCAGCAGCATCTGATGCGATTGTATTGATCAAAAAAAATGAAACCAGGGGCATATACAGCTATCAATCTTATCTGACCTGCAAGGATGGGTGATGAGGATTTTAGAAAGCCCTAGGCAGACTTTTCAGCAGCTCCCTTTGATTTTAAGGATATCAAAGGATGCAGGTACACCTGCAGGAGGTGTAGAGGAATGAAGCAGGAGAAGCCAGACTTTGCCATCTGCTCCAGTAATGCCTTATTCCCTCCCCTGAAGGCCAGCCAACAGCCTGGGTTGGTGCCACCTCAGCTCCATCTCCTCCTTGCACCTTTAGGATGGTGTGCCTTCCCAGAGGCACCGGGAGGGAGCAGGCTTCGTACTCTCCAGTTTGAGAGCTACAGTCACAAGAAACTACCCAGTCATTGCAAGTAATTTTTTGGGGAAGGTTTTCTTTTGCACTGGGCACAAGTCAGACATTGCCTCCTGAAATGACGGAGGTACAATTCTTCTGGCACTATTCCAGGCTTAAATAAAGATGAGTTATAACACTAAGCTTTGCAAAAAGCTTCAAGAAAAATGCTGATTGGGAAGTTTTGTGTAACTTCTTGGCAAAACTCGGGAAGGGAAGGATAGTTTAATCTTTATAGATTTATGGTTGCCTATAAGAAGCGGGAAGGCTTGATGTGGCTGTGGTTCAAATAACTAATTTTCAGTGAATTGTTTCTGCATCCTGTATTTTATCTGATTGATCACTATATGTATCTTGAGTCCCTCAGACAGCGTCTGTCCTCCCAGATACACTGCCAGATTCCAGTATGAATGTTCAGGAGGGAGATAAAATACAGCATAAATCCAAACTGAACTGAACTTCTGCTTTAGTGTAGCCTCCCATTAAGACCACACTGGCAGCAGTTGCTGAAGTGCTTGTGTTACCCACACTACAGCCTGCAACCAGTCTGAAGGCAAAAGCAACTTTTTCCTTCGTCTCTTTAAGCACTCCCTTGCCAGCATTGAAAGTCCTACAGCTGTAACGTTGTATAACATGCTTATTTTTATTAGTATTGAGCCACTGGTTTAAAAAGCCAGACTGGTTGACTAAAGAATTAAATCAATAAATATCTGTACTATAATTTTTAACTTTTTTGTCAATATGCGTATTTGTTCCCATTAGAAAGTTACTGCCTACATTCAGTTAGAGATTAAATAAGCCGTTATAAATGAACTTTAATTTCCCCATTTATAAATCAACAAGTAAACTTTCACACATTCTCACTTATTCTGATGTTTTCAAATAGATTGTTCTTTTTCTGTCTTTACATGCCAGCTATTATTATAAGTAGCGTTATTGGGAACTAACTTACGGTGTAAAGAAACAAAGACAATCTTGCTGTTGTCACTGGTTAAATACAATATAAATTGTACCAAGCACTAAAACAAAGTCTGAGGAATGTCAAGATATCATTGTTTAAAAAAGTACAAAGCAATCTCAAAACCTGTAGAAAACATATAGAAAGCAAGTGAATTACCTGATTGCCAAAGGTGGCTACTAAGGCCACTACTAATTGAGAAAATTATAGGCCACTCAGCATCATTTCAAAATCTGAAGTGCCCAGCAAATCACAAGATAACTGCCATCTGCCGAAACATGGGTGAAGCACAGGACCTCTTACTAATTAGTAACCTAAAACCACATTAGAATCTATTTTTTAAAATTACCGTACTTGCCCTGGTTACCCCATCTTTTTTTGCATGCTTTTCAAAAAAGAGAAACCAATGGATTAAAACCTGATCCTGAGGTGGAAAGCCATGATTCTATGAACAGCATCTTGCCAAAGACGGTGAACACTTCAACACAAGACATTAACTGTCAGCCATGAGCACCTCTCTGCCTGAAATGAAAATTACACAAAGGCAAGTTGCTTTAAGAAGGGCATGTCAGAGTCTGTGTAACTCTGTGGCATACCCATTTCTGTTGATATTTAAGAGGTAGCTGGATTAATCTTGGTTACTCTGGTCCCTCGCTAATCCAGATGGCCATTACAGGCTGGTTTTATGAATCTACTTTCCCTGGGAATAAGTCAGCAGTGACTTCCAAGTTGCCTTCCAAGGGCTGGTCTGAAGTTAGAGTTGCTCTGACTTTGCAGACGAGCTGCAGAGTTAAGCCCCCACTTAAGATTAAGAAAATCCCCACGGGGGATTTCCACGCTCAGTCTGAGAGCCAGAGGAAAGCATGTCCATGAACAAAGGCCACGATGAGCACCAGCTCCATGATGTGCCTCAGCATAAGGTTTAATAGTTGAATTATTGCTGGTGACGCAGAAACCTCAGGGCTATAACCCAACTGGTACAGATTTTTCAGGGATGATTTTGAAGGCTTGTTCCTTTTTTTGAAAAGGCCTAAAGACCAGCCTGTTGGAGGTGTGGGGAGGGAGAGGGGAAAGGACAGAAAAGGAAAACAAAGGATCCCAGGAAACAATTTACCAACTCTCCTCCAGAGTTAAACCCAGTACATGCATGTAATTCCTGATACTTGTCTAATCTGCTCTACACAGCTCAAAGTCTAGAAACTTTGATGGACTTCCCAGGTAATCTGCTCCACTACTTCACCAGTTTTACCATTGAAAAACTTTTCCCATTGCCTAACCTTGCTGTAAGGTGAGACGTCTTTCTTGTCATATCCGCCCCCAGACATAATAAACTATTCATGCCTCCTCACAAAAAGTCTTTTTCATTGACAGAGTTTAATTTAAGAGGGGTTTTAGGAAAATGTTTCTCAAGAGGTCAGGTACTTTTCTGGCAAGTGCACGTTTTTTGCACTCAAATACAATTATCTATTACTTGAAGTAACACTTATCCATTTTAGATTTTTTTAAAAATCCATTCCTTAAACATGCAATATAAATTAGTTCACAGTTAGCCTCAGTACAACCATTATTTATCAGTTTTCACAGTTTGTGCAAGTCAGTTTACCCAAGGGAAAGAGTGTTTCAGCTATTACATCAGGAGTAGATATGAATGTGGTATTTATAGACTTTATTGGGTAACCAAGAAAATGAGCTTTTTACAGACAGATAGAAAATTATACCATTTCCGAAATCAATACTCCCACAGCACGTAAACACATGCTCCTTGGTCTCTCAGTGCATAACACCCCTTACACAAACACAGTACCCAACATTCTGTCAAGTATTTAAGCACTAGTAAATAATAGAATCACCTGAACTCTAAACAATTTTTCCAGAGAAAGTGGTTGAATTAAGCTAAGACAATTTTTTTCTGAATTCAGAAGGAAATCAGGTATTTCAGAGGTAGCACAGACTATCACATAAAATGTGTTTGTATCTTACTGAGCTACTATGGGTACACAGGTACCCAGTTGTGTGGGTACACTTATAGCCAAAATATTTATCATCTATTTCTTAATGGTCTAATGTATTTATAGCAGTTCCTCCAGCATATCACAGTCAAAATGTGACTATTTTGATCTTAAGGCTACATTTGGTATGCTGTTAAAGAGAAGCATTATGCAATTACTGAAAGAGTCTCTTCAACCTTAATAAACAAGGTTTAATTATTGTAGCCTTACCTAATGTGCAGAAATAACTTATAGAAGCTGTAAAATATTTTAAGATCCTGTTCACTGCAGGTTAGAGAGATAAACGTCTTACTAGGGCATACCTCAACGTTTCCATGCTTACAGAGCTGACAGAATTATTCCCAATTTTTTTCTTAGGATCTGCAGAAAAGCAATCAAAATGTTTAGCCATATCACCTTCAGGAGTATTTTTGTTCCCTGATTTAAGCTGCCTGTGATCTAGAAAAGTAGCTGGAAGCAAGTATTGCTTCTTACTGTCTACTAGATTGCAGACAAAATGTTTTCTAGACAGTTACATCAGCTGTAGCAGCTTCAAGCAGGGGTAGATGAGTAAAGCCCAAATCATCTGTTAGCAGTACATCTGCTACATTTTTAGATATCAATAATGATGGTTTACTGAGGTCTTGAAAATGCTTATTTAGAGATCAAACTATTCTTTTCTGCCTACCTAACAATAAACATTGAAAACGTGGATATTTCCAAGGTTTTGAGGCGTCAGTAGCCACAATCTTTAATTGTTTTCTGAGTTGAAAGAGGAACATGTTATTCATAGTAAATGAAGCTCACTCTAAAAAGCTAGGCTGCTTCAGAAATAGGTAGAAAATGTTATTGGATTTGCTATCACAGTCAAGAGATTCATGTAAATGACTGCAGAGAGTACAATTGCTGTTTGATGCTTTTACAACACTAATTTTTTTGGTTCTCTCTAAAAACCTAATGAGTTTTTATTGTAGAAGCTCTGTTACAATTATTTTTTCTAATCTATTCTGTCTTCCTGCTCTCTTACCTCTGACAGTACCCCATCAGTCATAAAGAAACATTTTCTACATGTGCTGATAAGCCTTACGCCCACACACCTAAACCGATCCACGCAGTCATTGCTCTACTCAGGAAGGCAACACAGAGTGTTTCTTCCAATCTAGGCAGAAGCGGACGTGTTGGGGGAAATGATACCATTGTCATGATCCATGGAGACCAGTCAAGTCAATGACACATCACTAGTATTTCAAACTGGTCTTGTTTCACAATTAGCCTGCAGACCACAGATATACTCTATTTAGTGAATATTTAAGTAATGAAAAATGGGATTAAATTCACCCCTAGATGCCAGAAGCTCAAGCATTTAAGCATAATCACAGGTTCTAGTGTTCTACATAGGCTATAGCTATTTTAGGGATGAAAGTAGATTTAAAGCATGTTTTGGTGTGGAATTAACAATGTTTCAGATCCTTTGCAATGTAAATCGTCGTTGGATCAAATTCAGAAGACTTGGTGTCTTAACAAGGAGTGGGCACCCAGCCTTCTGGCACTGTCTGTCACAAAGTCAGAGAACATTTCCAGAGAAGTAAAAACCTTCCATGTCTTTCACCCAGACAGGCTCTTCAGCCTTCAAGCACAAGACTTTTGACAAAGTCCATGGAGCCTCCACTCCAGGTCTTCTGAAGGCGTCCTCCTCTGCATGTCTTTTCTGAATTCACACTGAGTTCTTCTCTCCAGCTCTGAAAGCAATGTTTTTTTCTTTCTAGTTCTATGACCAAGTCATGAAACCCTCATTTTATGACTTCCCTCACTGCTCAGAAAGTGCCAGTAACGTAGTAAGTCTTTATGGGCTGGGGGCCTCACCTATTTATAGGCTGCAAGATGAACATTTCCAGAGGGCCTTGTTATGACTTCTGAGCAGAAGTTTCCATGCCATGCCTGAGTGAATCAGCATACCACCACACTCCAGTGCAACACACTTCATGAAATGCTGAATTGACTTTGGCAATAAAATGTATTATATTTACATAGTCACTAACGTTAACCTTTTGGAAGTTCTCTGCCTCACAGAAGATTTCTCTACCTGGGTACAGCACTTAATGCTTAGTGTAATATAGTAATATCATGGGTAAAGCCTGTCATCCTCAGCTATGGTTTAACAGCTTTTTCTTTAGAAGACACATTTTCTTGGTTGTATCTAAAGACTGGGGCTCCTCACATGAAAGACAAGTGCCTTCAGAGAAGGAAGATCACACTGAAGACAGATCCTTAACCCATAACTACCACTCTCACATCACAAAGAAGTGGAGCAAGGGATGCTCCTGAAAATAGGCAGTGGTGGATCACACCCCCTCAGTACATGGCAGCACCTTCTCCCACTGAGCTCAGATCGGCCCTAACAGACTGCAAGCGCTCTTGTCTTTTTTCAGCTCTGTGTATGAGAGTTGGTTAATCAACTTGTCTATGAGGTGCAAATATAGCCTCTTTGTGATCTGTCACCTGCCGTCTGCCTGTAAGGGACCTTCCCCATGCTTGCTGCACTAAGGACCATTATGTAGTGCACTGTTCCTCATGCAGAATGATCATATTGGCACTTAGCTTCACAATCTCTTTTTCCATGAGGTTTGTCTTTCACTCTTCCCCCTCTTTCTGTTACAGACGATGTGCCACATTCTCATGAAGTCTGACTGGCAGCGGCAGCTCTCCATCCCAGGATATGTCTGAACTCTTCAAGCCAGGTTCTCCTGCTCTGCTTTCTCCATGCACTGCAACAATTGCTGTCCATGTCCTGAGCTAAAGACATGCCAATACCCCACACCCATCTTTGCACAGCAACATTAAACCTGTGAGCAAAGATAGAATGATGCTACAAGAAGAAAGGAAAAGCCAAAAGAAGAAAACCTAATCTATTTTTCAAAGGTCATGAGAAAGTGAAACTCCAGATTATTTCTATCTTCCAAAACTCATCATTAATTTTCAACAATTTTTAATTATTTCTTTAGTGTTTTTCTGGAAAAACGTAGCTAATCTCTTATTATAATGAGTCATGCAGATTCTAAAGCATGTATTGGATTATCTTAAACCAACAAAATCTTAATCTAAGACTTCATTTCTCAGGATATTATGGACATTTGAAAGTAGAAGAATCTGGATTTTAAGAACTGTTATTAGGAACATTTAACCAATGTACATCAGGTCTTTTGAGTTGGTGTCAGTAATGTTTACTGCAAGTAATTATTCACAAGTCGTTTTAATAGATTTTAAATCCCAGAGCAACCTTCGTATGAATTCCAGCCTTTCCTAAACAGCAGATATTTTACTAAATTAAAGCATTTTCAATGGCCTTATGCATTTTATTTCTGGTATAATTCTTCTAGTTTCAGCACTAAGCTTTCTTATGATCCCCTTCTAGGTCTTCTAGGCTGAAGAACTCTATTATAGCAACACTTGTCTCCATGAGGAAATGAAAGTTTCTGTATGGCACACTTCTTTTAAAACCAGTTTGCCAGGTGCAATGCCACCAATATTGTAGACAGTAGCAATGAATTACCGAGTTTTGACCAGCTTTACTAACATTACCTTCTCATTTCATTCAATTTTTGTTTTACTCTCCCTATTCTCCCAAGAGCGCTGATCAGTTGATGCACATCTTGGCCCTTGTGTAAGAGTGGATACAAAGGTGTCCCCGCACAGTATCTCCTGACGGAAGGAAGCTACTGCAGAGGAGCCCATGGAATTCCCTTGCACTCATTTGAAGAACAAACTCCTCTTCCAAGAAGGATGAGGAGATATCTCTCAGGCCCCAGCACAACACCCAGATGAGGTTCTCCAGATCTTCATTTCCCTGGTTTAGAGCGGCACATGCCTCTTGGTGACAGAATTCTGCCTACACTCAACAGTGATAACCCTTGGAGGTCACCACAAGGGAGTTAGAGGAACTCACCCTGGGCTTTTTGCTTCTATGTTGTGCCTAATAAGACATCTACACATCATTCTCTGCTCTCATTCAAGCCTATATATTAATTTTAACTTCCGTGAAGCTGTAGCTGAGGAAAGAATTTTTTTCTGGTACCTGAAATTTAAGAATTCACCTTAGAAATATACCACTTTATAAACCCAGTATATCTATCCAGAGATCTTCAGATTCTAGTAATTTAAAAAAAAATAAGTACACACACGCATGCAGATGTATTTTCATTCCTGCTTGCATTCAGAGACAAAATCTTTGACCAAGAAACTTTGGATTTCAGTGACGCTAAGCAGTCAAGTGGTTCTCCTGTTACACTCTGGAGTCTGTTTATCAAAATACAGGAACAGTCCCAAAGTACTGAATATACACAAAAAGCAGCCCCATAGGTGAGTAAAATGGGCTAATACTTGCAGAGCAATCTTCAAAATGTTTGTGCATGTGAACTGCTGAACACCTGCTGCTGTGCTAAAGGCAGGTAGCAAGGATGAACATCTAACACACCAATCTATCCTGGAGATACGGAAAGATCTAACCTCGTATGGAAGTCCTCAGTAACTGAGAAGGTACGTAAGAAGTTAAGACTGATTTGGTATTACTTATTAATCTCCTTTTCTAGGCTTGCAGTAAGATTTATAACTACTATACAAACATCTTCCTGACATCTTGGCACGTAAGACAAACTAAGAAACAATATGTTATAAACAAAGAGAAAAAAATACAGATACAATCAATCATACTCAGTTATAATTTAATTCTCTAGCACTCATTCTTCCTCTCCCTTTCTTCTCCTATAAAGAGATGATTATAAAAATCTCTAGCAAATTCAAAATCAACAGGAGATACTTTGGGTTGTACCTGAGTAATGCAGAATTTGCCAGGAAACAAAACCAATGCGTAAGAACATTGTTGCTGAAATTCTGACTACAAAGTCAAGTCCCCTGCTTTCTCAGGCAATTTTGGTTTTTACTAGAAAATCCAGCAGACAAATTCCTTCATCAAAACCCCCTGATTTTTCCTGTGATTCCTTACTCTCTCCTGGCCAACTGATCCAAAACCAACAAACACTTTAGAATGTATATAAAAACCTATTTAATAGGAGCATAAATCAAGAATTGGAAAGAGAACTTAATGAAAGCAAAACATATTAAATAAGACCACTATTTTACTGAAAATGGACAATTACGAGACTAACATGTTTTCTTAGATGACAGATTTTAAAAACAAATTGAAAGCACAGTCTTAAGTGTTCAGTTACACAGTTCTTTCTGTAATCCTTTACAAGATTCAAGTAATTTTACCCCAAACCTCATAATTTTTTCAATCAGTTAAATCTGAATTTCAAAATTTAAATATCTAATCTTCTGAATTAATGCCACCAACAAAAGACCTGAGGATAATCTTCTGTTGGCTTTATTGCTTTTCTAACAACAGTTCAAGATCTACAAAATACCTTATTTATTATATACTTCTGTCTTCATATAGAAACCACATGCTTCACAGACATACAAGAAACGGGGCAGCTTTCCTGAGCAACACCTCCACCCTATATGACCACAGCATGGGAGACCTCTTACCTTACTGTCGTAACACAGGAAGGCTCCATGTTTCAAGCAGATGCTTCAGTAAGAAAGCAATTCAGAGGAGTACTATTCTTCCATCCATTTTGCGGCAAACTAGTTTTCTATTGCTTCTGTTCAATTCTTTGCTCCAAAATATATTCTTCATGCAGGTTTTGTGAAGATTACTGCATACAGAACCTTCTTCCATCCTACTATTTCTACTTCAGAGACATGAGGGAAGGAGGAGGTGATAGGGGCTACTGTAAACGTCCATAACATTTTCAAAAGCCTGCCGAAATGATTTCTCCTTGAAAAGAGTTTTCAAACTTATTTCACCATCCTTTCAGTTTCCTACAAGCCTGCATCAGCTAGCAGAATTGCCCATTTTGCACAGAAACCACCTTTATGTCTGTCTTCAGCTCTGTGAGAGCCTGCCTTTTCATGTACTTTCAGTCAAAATACCATTTTAACTTTGAAACAGAGACATCTTAAAAGATTAAACTCTTCTGTGAGAAGTCTTCAGCCTTTTAAAACAGCTTTGTCCCCAGCAGAATTCAAAACGCTCTGTCAGTATAAAAATACTTAATATTGCCACCAAAAAGCCTGCACCTGGCCATGTGTCTCAGAGTGTGGCTTGGAAATCCCCAAGCTCTACCACTGGGTACCTGCCAGAGGAACCAGAAAAATAAACTGTCTGGACTCCAGAGGGACAAGAGGAAACCTGGTTTGTGGGGACCCAGGCATCACTCAGACTTCTGGGCATACGCTCCAGACCCAGCCATATAGGTACAAGTTACTGTTTCCCAAGATTTTCCTACAGAAGCATTCTCTCATTCATTTAAACCAGATTTAAACAATCAAGCTCGTTACTCCCCGCCCACCCCTTTGATTTGCCAGGACTGATTTTTCAGGACAGGCATTAGGGGCCACTTGGCCAGGAACTCACCTGAGATAGCAGCCTATGGCAGGGGAACTGCAACAACCCCTTTCATCAAGCATAGTGGTCCTGGGAGAAAATATTTGTGGCTTCCGCTGAATCAGAACCCTCTCCACGTAACATTTTAATTTTGACAAAAATCAATAAATTCTACTGAGTAGGTGTTCTATTGATTTTTTTTCCTAACCAGCTGTACAACTGCTAAGAAACAGATGTAGTCAGACATTTCAGTGACTAAGTAATGAAAAATTGGCACTTAATCCAACCATCACATTAGATGGTCTCTGAAAGCCTGTGCACAGTAAATACTGGCTTCGAATGGAGAGTTGCTGGTACAAATATTCCCAGTGTGAGTTTCTTGTTTCTTTCTTCTTCAACTATTGCCTCCAAATAAGCTCATCTCTCCTTTACATATATTGCAACGTTTAAGTTCTGTGACATTTTCATCCAGTGAGATTTTCAGCCAAAAATATTAAATCCCACAACACTTGCCTGCAGAGGTCTTTATAATCAGTCATAGGTCTTCACATTTGTACTAAAGTGTTTGATTCTGCCCACAGAAGCATCTAGGAATGTGGTGGTTGTGTGAAAAATGACTACCTATCAACTTTCCTCAAATCCAGTTGCATGTGCTATAGCCAGTGACATATTTCAGAGCTGGTGTCCAAAGTCACACTTGTGGCATCATTCAAAACTTCCTGAGAAGGGCAAATAGACACAGAATTTGCGTTTTGGGTATCTGAAACCTTCAAATTCACTTTCCTAGGAATATGTTGGTTTTAATATTCCCTTCCTTAGGTGCACTAGAAAAAAAGTGTTTAATGACAAAAGATTTAGTAATGTATTGGAATATGAGGCCAAATGATTATGTGAAGTCTTCTCCACTTATGCACAGAAGAGGATATTAAATGGTAAAAAAAAGAAAAAAAGACTATGTATCTGTTGGATTGAATGATCAAGATCCATCTAAAATATTTAGAATGAAATCTTCCTTGTATGGAACAGAGCAGCTTTGGCAAGGAAGACAACTCTCTCTCCAAGTATCTTACCCTGAGACAGTTGTCTGCCACATATATCTAATGTATCTGTTTAGCTTAGGGCATAAAATTTTCCTCCCTTGTCTCTGTAAGAATGAACAAACCCTGCTACTCAGAGCAAAACACACAAATCTCACCCCACACACACCTCCTCATCCCCATTATTTTTAGTGCAAATGTTTGAAGTTGTTCATTGAAGAAAAAGCTATTAAGGAACAACAAGCCCTCATTTCCTTTCAGCTTGCAAGGTAATTAGACTAGCAAAGCAGTTACAGTGTTAATTTATTCCTGGCAGATAAATTAACTGCTTCTTTGCAGACACTGGAGGAATGACTCACATCATTAACACAAGTTTATTAACTTCAGTCTTTCCCCTTTTCCTACCTCCCACCTTCTTGTCCTTTGGGCATAAAATTAGGGCTGCAAGGTCAGCTTCACTGCACTTCACGGTGTTTTCAGGGATTGTCTGTCTTCTATCCCTGCTCCAGGGGTTCAGCCCCGCCAATATTTAGGAGTGGCTTCAGCTCCTGGTGCAACTGATCGGTTCCACTGGGAGCCTGGCCAGGGCCTTAATCCATTCATCATTTTTCACGGTCATAGCAGTCAGCTAAATATCAGCAATACCTTCTACGCCACAGCAGCAAGTCTGCCAGGATTGTTATTAGGAGCGGATTTTTAGGTGTTTTTACACAAAACACAGCTATGAAAGTTTCCTGCAGACTGAAATTAGAGGGCTGGGTCTTTCAAGCAGTCATTCACACAAGCAGCCCTTACCTGCAAGCTTCATCAATGGCACTATTCACGTGAGATTTTATGGTTTACACGATTAGACACTGTATGTAATGTCTCAGGCTGAGACGCAGCCGCACACCCACGCATGGCTGAAGGCCAGCCACACAGCACAGCTCTTCTACCCCTACTCCATCAGCAGCTGAGAGATTTGAAAATCCAAATATTAAAAAAAAAAAAAAAAAAAGTAAACGGAAGTTGCCTTTTAAATCCTCAATTCCGTCATCACTCAGAAAAATCCAGCTGCTCCCGAGATGTATGCAGGCTCCCTTTAAGCCTACCGCGATGAATTCAGCCTTCACACAGGTCTTCGTTTTAAACTGTGGTAAATAAATTGCTGCTAGTGCTACATAACTGGTGAATTAATTTTCTAGGCTTGCTAATATGACAGGTTTCAACAAGACTTACATTCTGGTTTTAAAGGTATCATGTTTAATGTTTGTATAATTTTTTTTTCTTATACAAGTCCCAGCAGAGATGAGGACCATTTTTAAGGACCTCCATCATTGCAAAAGCCTCATTACCTGTGTCACGGGACCCCTGCTTATTTGCAGGCCCTTTGTCTCAGCAACATTAGCCTGTTGCCACATCAAGAAAATTTCAGGTTCTGTTGTTTTTTAGGTTAAACAATTCACTAAGGCAACCCTAAGTAGAACCTGTTATGCTGGCTCAGGTCTGCCGGCATGGTATGCGAGTTTCAGGTGCTCACTTAAATTAACAGGGATGATGGAAGCATTTGTACCTTAACTCTCTCCAGCCCTTGTGGGAATAAGACTATTAGAGCCTGCATTTTGCTGGTGACAGTATTATGGCATAAACATTAATTCTCTGTGAGTTAAAAATCTTGGTTACCACGTCTCTTGGAGGAGTTGTTCACCTCATTGCTCTCAGACAAGTTTCTGCAAAAAAGACCCCCACAAATCTGCAGTGGGATTTGTAGTGGGCTCTCAATCCATACACTGCTCACTGCCACCAGTCCCCCCAGTCGCCCCCACTTCCCTGGGGTAAGCCAGGCTCAGCAGGTCTCTGACCAAACTGCCCCCCAAGCTGGACCAAAGGAAGGAAACACAAGGTCCTTCGTTACTAGCAGGAGAGCACTGGGTGCTGGTGTGGGCAGTGTCTTTGCAGGGAGAGCCCTTTCTGGACCACCTGTGATGACTTTGTGGGATCCAGCAGCAAAGCAATCTCTTCAGCACACAACAGCCTAACTGCAAATCCAAACTTCCCAATGCCCTCAGCATTGTCCAGAGACACCTGCACAACTAGTGTTAAAGACAAACCTTTCCATCCTACTTTGACCATAATTCCACCCCCAAATTTTAGTTGTCTTGGCTTTGAATGATAAAACACCTCAAACCTTAGTCCCTGCTATGACCATAACCTGACTGCTAGCCCAGACTACTTGTGCTTTTTATTTTCTCATGAACAGAAATAAGAAAATTAGCAACAAATGATAAAAGAAATGGTGCTGAATACAATGACTTACAGTGCACTTTTAGAAAAAATAAAGCACCAGGCTCCAAAAAGATTCACAGTCATTTGGCATAAAGCCAGCATCAGATCACGCTGGGGTATCAGGTTTACTGCTTGCCCTGGGATTAGGGCTAGATTAAGAGTATTTAGGACAGCAGAGAGTGAGGCTTTGATTTGTGGTAAGGAGAAAGCGGTATGGATAGCATACGGGGTGGAAGCTTTAACTTTAGCTTTTAGGTTGAGCAGGGGTTAGGGTCACTGACAGTGGGGTCCAAAGTTTGCAGTCAGATCTGAAAACAGCAAGAACCAGAGTAAGACATGTGTGTGAGGACTAAAGCTTAGCTCAGGTGTGAGCAGCGCCCATTTGCCTATGGGCTGGCATGAGGTAGCAGGTGCTGGGCCTGGACAGTGAAGATGGGAAGCAGGAGAAAACTGCTGCTGTTCACTGGAGAGATGAGAGGGCTGCTGCTCCCCTCTTGCCAGTGGATTATGGAAGGTTCAAAATGTAGAGTGTGGAAGATGGAGGAGGTGGGTGTATTGCCTGCTGCCCTAAAGCAGCGGCATTAACAGGGTGGAGAACGGCTTATATTTGTGTTGGTCCAGGTACGGCTTATGGAGCAGGTCTAAGGACATTACTGTGTAAGTCTACAATAGCTTTTTAAATCAGAGCTACAATGTGCTTTTAAAGTTAATCCTCTGATCATTCCCTCTTACTACGCACAGGGCTGTACTGCATCCAGATGGCACATGTAAATAGTCTCCTTACAGAGAAAACAAACCTGAAAGGCCCCTCCAAGAGTACTCACACCCTTAAAGCCGACATGTAGGTCTGTAACTCTGCCTTGCTAATGCGCCAAGGTCTGCAGGACAGTCTGTTCTTGGAGATTCCTAAACAGGTTTTAGCAGCACTTCACAAGCTGCAGTGAGAGGCACTGTTATTCAGATAGTGTTGTGGGTCCCAAAACAACATGGCCAGATAAACTGCTAATGCCGGAACCTGAGAAAGAGTTGACCTTGTAACAGAAAAGGTCTTACTTGTATTTAACCTAGCTCAGTAAGAACATAAACCGGAGAGAGGCAGTTTGGAGACTGTAGCATATTAAAAGAAATGCCAAATCAGACTAAGCTATCCATAGCAGATGTGATAAAACCTCTGATGTAAAAACCAGTTTTGCATAGCACATAGGAGCTCGTGAAAAGTCATTGCTGAGGACAGACAAGTGGAGAAGAAAACTAAAGAGAGCAGATCAGGACCTAACGTCAAGGAGCATTGCCAGGGCCTGAGAAACAACACAAGAACCAGGGATGCTCTATGGTGATGTGTAAAATCTGATCAGCGCTCATTTAACTACAATTTGGCTTATTTGTAACAGATAATCTAACATGTCCCATAGTTGATAATAAAGTTACACCCTAGCTGACTGGTGACCGTATGTCACTGTATTTGCACTTTGAAGTGTGTTGGTGGACCACAACAACTCTTCCTCCACTGTAGGGATTCACTTGCCCCCTCCCCAAAAAGCTGGCAGCTCCCTCCTCATCTGGCTGGCCCAGCTGGTGAGCCACAGAGGCTGCAGCACATGTGGAGGATGATGCAACTCTGCCTGTCCCCAGCCAGGCACTGGCTGGACTGGATTCCATTAAAAGCACCAGTATTTTCCAAGAACTCAATGAAGGCAAATTCCTGGATGAGTTCATACTAATTTTCCACTTTCATTACCCATAAGTAGAGAGTTTGAACAATAGTTTCAGAAATCTTTAACACAAAGAATCCCAGGAACTCATGCATGTCTTCTTCCTGAAACAAAAGGATGCCCAGAAGGTCTGCAAGCAGTTTATCGGGGCTGCTTTCCTGGAACAGCTGCTGTATTTGTAAAATTAAGCCCACCGTTCTCCTACACAGTGTCTTTGGCCAAAGACCAAACTCAAAGGTGGGGCAGCAACTGTGGTCACTTGTGGAGCAGGAAAAGAATGAGCCAGAATAAGGCATGAACACATGCAGCAGTGGAGGCAAATCTCATTTCTGCATGGCCCACTGATATGGAAAGCAAATGCAGTCAGGAGAAGGACAGAATACCTTATAAATATTTTTTTTTTCTTTCTTGTCTGGGTAGATATTTCTGGTCTATTGTTAGGTTTACAGCTAGAACTGGTGCTGGAGGTAGGGTTGCAAAGAGCAGGCAACTGAAGGTCAAAGTAAAATACAAGGCCCTGAGCCAGAATAGGGACCAATGCTGAAATTAAATTGTTCCTGCTGTAACAGGGATCTCCCCAGCTCTAGGCAAGTCTAAATTCAGGATGAGCTAAGGTGTGGGGCTCTGGACTGGAAGGATCAAATTCCTAGGACATATGCTGGGTCCTGCGTGTTTTTAATTTGGTTTCAGACTTCTGGAATGCTTGTGAAGGAAGGTTAGCGTACTCCTTTTGGTTACAATTACTGAGAGCAGGAACAGCTTTGTCATGGATCTGTCAAGTGCAGAGGAGTGGGATGGAGATTCAGACTGAAAAGAGAAACTGGCTTAAGGCTAGTCATGACAAGTCCATCTCACTAGCTAAACTGATTTTTATGTCACTTGAACTATTATTCACACCTAAGATTAAGACTGGAGAGGGGATAAGACTTATGGAAAAGGGGCTCAAGATCTCAGTTTAGTGGTGCAAAGTTCAATGACAGAGGATGAGATGTGGGGCCATGTGCGAGAATGGTTTGTTACTCTAAGTTCAATGGAGAGCTGAAGAGAAGAGGCAACTCTGGGCGATGTAATTGAGCCAAGATTCAGCTGATGAGCTAGTGGTTTACAGATATTTACAGGTACTGAAATGCCTGTGGACTGGACTGCTATCAACAGGAAAGTATGATATTTCTTCATGTTTAGATGAGTTTGTTATTGTTAAGCCTATGGCTAGGGTTGTGGTTATGCTTACAGTTAAGGTTATGTTGAGAAGAGCTCAAGGACTTGGATCTTCTCAGGCCTAGCAGATTAGGATGAGGACTGGTATCAGAAGGAAGGAAGCTCCTTGTGAATACATCTGCTAGTGGGGCATGCCTCTTGGTATAACTAGCATTAGGAATGTGGTTAGTGTGTGGCTACTGGACAACAGTAGTAGGGGAACAATTCCTCTCCACTATTCATTCTAAATTTGAATGTTTTACAAGATTCATTGACAAGACTTTGGCTTAGGCTAGTTCTATATACTAAATGTATGTAGTTCTACATACCAAATTTTTAACTTTATTCCCACCCATAAAGGTAGGCTTTAGTCTTAACACAGAGAGGCCTACCTGGAAAGAAAAAAAACCTGTAACCTATCCTTCCCTTCTAGCAATGGTCATCATTGTAAGAGATCAGGCCTTGAAGACCATAGCCATGAATACGTCTTCAGGTCCTGCTGTTAGTATCTCTACCAGCCCTAGCACAAGACAGTTTATTAGCCCTTTTCTCAAACACAGAAAACTAATAAAGTACACACATACACACATCATTTATTCATGTGTGTCTAGCCTGCTGGAGGAAGCTGAAGTAATATGAAGACCATTCTCCACCTCTTGCACAGCCCTTCAGCTTAAGGTCTTCATGTTCTTGGATTAATCCAAACTCATTAAGGTCTGGTACTCAAAAATCCAAACTCCAGTTGGTATAGTTATAGACCAGATTATGGGTCTACAAAACCTACACCTGCCTGATGCCTAGACATGGCACCTTTAAGGATCCAAATAGTCAAACTAGTATTTCAGGCTCTGCTGTTTCCAACCTTAAAGTTGATTGTATCTTTAAAACCCTCATGCAGGCTGTAGAGAAGCACTAAATATTCTTGCCTCCTGGCAAGCCAGTATCTTAGTCCACAGTGCCTTCTGTGTTGTACCTTCAAACATTGTTCTTCTGGCCCTGCTATTACACTAACCTGCTGTCTGGACATAGTTAGAGTCCCAAGATACTTATCATAGCTTGAAAAAAGAATGAGCTCTTCCCCTCTGGCTACCAGCCTTAACCCTAAACTGCCACATAGATACCTACTTACCATCAGGCCCTGCTAACCATAACCTCTACCTTAGCTGCAGGCCACAGAAAGAAAAAAAAAGTGTGTTCTTTTGTGAAACTAGCCCATAACCTAGGCCAGAGTGATGATATTCCTTCTATAGCTAAAAGTCTAGTTGTCCAATCCAGCTGTCCATCACCTTAAGGAGAGGCCAAGCATTGGCCCCAAATTTAACTATGACCCCTGAAACTGCCACTGGAGCCCCACCCCAGCCTCTCTCCAAAAGTCATTTTTGTCAT
The DNA here is from genome assembly GCF_023634155.1 of Falco peregrinus. Classification (NCBI taxonomy): domain Eukaryota; kingdom Metazoa; phylum Chordata; class Aves; order Falconiformes; family Falconidae; genus Falco; species Falco peregrinus. Next base: position 24,784,903 of record NC_073727.1, read on the forward strand.
CCAGAAATACCTAGCATTTGTAGCTGTGGTTGATCTGAACAGTAAACGAAGCCAAAACATAGCCTCAATCACACCCCACGTGAACCCTACCCCACAGAGCACTCTACATTATCAACCTGTCTTCTCAGGCACCATTCCTCAGTTCTAAACATGAGTATCTGGCCAGATCTAGTGGTAAAATTACCTCTTCAGCACTCATCCTCCAAACCCAGATACTACTTTCAGCTCCAGCCCTGGCACCAAATAAAACTCAGTGACTGTTAATGCTTTCAGAAGGGTTTTTAATATCTGCTGCCTCGTAGAACCACCCCTAGGTGCATCACTTGCAGAACCTACCAGCTGAAACAAACTATTCCATCCCAGACATCCATAGCCATAGACTGACAGTATGTTTGGATTATGAAGATGCTATAAACCAGATGGCAGGAGCTGGCAGGTTCCAACCTGCATCAAAACAAAGCGTAAATCTGTGATTCTGCCTCAGCATCACTTTCAGCAACAGGCCAGTGAGTTTTGCAGGGTAAGCAATAAAAGTGAGTATTCGGTACTTAAAAAACTCAGACTCAATACTAACATTAACGTAGTCAGAGACCCCTCACAAAAGGCATGCTCCAAATGAGGCTTCCTGGGAAATAACAGGTTTTTTGTGGGCTGGTGAGGAAACAGAAGTCATGTCCAAGCAAATGGCACTCAACACAGCTGCCTGCTAGAGGGGTCTTTTGCACGTACATATAATCGACATTGACTTGGTGTTTGATGGAAAAGGAGTGTTGCAGCATTTTACAAACTGGTTTTGCTTCTCTTGAGTTTGCAATGCAAATACAGACAGTATCACAGGGCACCTCAGCACTATCACGTTTTAGGTAGTTTTGGTATTTGCACCCATATGGATTCCCAATCATTTTTGTTACTGTGATCACAGGCAAAAACTTGAAATAACTGATGACAGAGGACATTTCACTTTAGATCAGATGTAGATTATTATACTGCAGATGTCTAGACACTCTGGAACTCCTTTATATCTGATGGAGGGAAATAGGTACTTTGAAGGAGCAATTCCTCTCAGTTAAATTTAGAAATCTGCTCGCAGATGACATGAATCTTACTCATCTTTAATCTTTTTCATCTTCAACTATGTCTCTGCCACTATGAAGACAGCTGAAGATGAGTAGCTCAGATGTAGACATCTACATTTAGTCAGATAAATCTTTTAAACTTGCTTACTAACCTGCAAGTTCAGGATCTTAAATAATCAGCAAATTTCCATACATGCTGCCTTCATGGCATTATGATTTACAGCTTCATGAAAAGGACTTTCAAGGGTATAACATAACATAGGATTTCTTGTATCTATTCTAAGGAATTATTATTTTTTTTAATCATCTCCACTTCAGAATTAAATCCACCTATGAAACAGGAGAATCCAGTCTAATTAGATGTTTGTAATAATTACAAAATTCATTTAGCTCTGCTTGGTCAGGTGGCAAGGACTGGCCTAGTGAGGCTGAGACTCAGCAGAGTGGTGGCAATTTATACATATGAACATCTGGCCTGGGATCTTCCCTCCCACCTCACAAGAACCAGAGGAAGGAAACTAGAAGACCACCACTACCAGAGGAGGCTGTGTTTCATAAAGTCACCTTTGGGGAATGCTTCAAAGTAAATAGGCGGCCTTGTGGGAACTGTAAAAATATTCCTCTACTCTTTGCTAGGGTTTAGTCAACTGCCATATAGAATACCTACTTCTTACACATTATACTTAATTACTTAGCTGAAAAGAGACATCTGCAACACTACAATCAGGGCTTCTCAGCTGATACTTAGAAAGTAATGTTTTCAATGCTTATCCTTTCTCAGCTGTGGCTGATTAAAGGATGAGATTCAACATAATGTATGGGGGGAACAGTGACCACCCCTCCTTCCACAGTGTCTGATTACAAGATATGCAGCTGTGAGAGTGAATGGTTTCAAAGTATAAACTTGGTGCCTATTCATTTGCCATGGACCAGTCAGGAGGCTGATTTGTAGTGGTATTTCAACTCTGTCATACTACTGAAGGCATGTAGTTTCTCTGTGAGTGACAGTTAAACTAACCAACTGTATTTTTACTTGGTCTTTAGTGCCCTACCACAGCTTTTTGCTTACTTAGCTATCAATTAAAAATCCACATCCCCTCCAAACGTTATATTAGAATTGTCATATAAAATACTCCAAGCCATGCCACCTTACTGAATATTCAAGAAGGAGCGAGTGATTGCCTGTCGTTGGAGCCGACAGTCACACTCCATTTATTTTCCAGGAAGCAGAATTAGCTCCATATGAATATTCAAAACTCTACCCATTAAGTGAGTGCCATGACTACGCGAGTTGGTACAGTGCAGCTTGAGTAGACGTGCCTAAGCTGGCTGGCTCAGGTGCTACATGTAAAATATCTGACGTGATACTAAGCACAGCACAGGCTGCAAATGCTCCTTAAATCAGGGGTAAATGCTCTTACTTCAGTGCCATGCTGCCACAGTTATACTATCAACTATGCCCAACTAGCTAGCCTAAAGCTGTATTTATCTTGTTTCTGCCTTCTTATCACAGCCTCCTCAAGCTTCCCTCCCCCCCCACCAAGTTTTACATGAAGAAAAGATGAACTAAAAGAACAGAATTTTTCATGTACTTTTAAATCACAGCCAATACTTATCGAGGAACTGTTGTCCTATATTCAAAACACACACAACATTCCTTCAGAAGCGAAATCAATCTATTATGGAGAAATTTAAGTGCCCTTGGAGATGAGGTATGGCCCTCTGTGTTTGCTACATGAAAGAGATCTTTTCTGGCTGACAAAGGTAAGTGGGAAATGTTTCTTCTTCCCAAACCCTTTTTAACCAGCTCTCAAACTGTCCTCCATAAACAGGTAGAGACATAGCTTCTTTGAATTTAGATAATACAGTACAGAGCTTGTGAACCCGAAAAGCAGCCAGTATCTTATTTTTTAAGATTGCCAGAGGGATTACAAGAGTTCAGATAACTACTTTAAAATCACCCTAAGGCAAACAAGGTTAAATAAAAGCAAATAGAAGCATCTGTTTACAGAATCCAAGCAAACAGTACAGGTGAACAGTTTGTAGGAGCAAATATACAGGAACAAAATGGAAGAAAAAAATTTTTATTTCCACCTGGAGTTTGATGGCTTAAGGATGCCAGGCCCTCCTAGAGCTGTATGGCAAAAATCAGTGGTGGGTGAGGAGAGGGGCCAGGGAACTTCTACAGGTCCGTGAATGGTGAAATAGAAGCGACAAGAGGAAAAAGCCTTGTGACTGACAAAGGTTGGGGGTGCAGAGGGAAATCTCGCTTCCCTTCTGTAAATGAAGGCTGAACACTGTATGGGAAGTAGTCCTCAGGCAGGGCTGCTGGAAGCATCCTCCAGATTGTCTGCTATATTATACAGACAGTGAGATAGCTTTAGAGTTAGGTCTCAGTATACTAAGGTGTTACACTAGTTATTTAGACTGGGATTTTTCTTTGTGCCCAAGATCCATTAGTAAATCACTTGTCTGTTTTATTCTGTGTATGATGGAAATAAAATTACCATAATTAGGTCATGATAACAAACATTTTGATTTAGAGCAAGTGCTGAGGTAACAGGTTATTACTTTCTCCAAGTCAGAGTTTCCCAAACATTTATTTACAACATATTGGTTATAATTCTCAAGGCAAGTCCTGGTTGCAGATTTGCCTGGGGTTCAGCAGGTTCTCTTTGTTTCAGTTTGCCTGCTGGTTAGGTAGAAGAGGCACCTTCTACTTAAATTCCATGCAACTAACTTTCAAACAGACTTGATAACACCTTCAGTGAATGCACCCCATTTCAGTTTCTCTGCTTTGGGGAAAAGCACTGAAGTGCCAGGATCCTTGTGTTGTTCAAAGATTATCATGATAACCATGGAGTTACTTGATGTTAACTAATATCCCAAGATCACTCTTAGCAAAAGTCAGGATAAATACTTTCATTTGCTTTTACGTTTATTTGCAGACACCAAAAGCAATAAGGTGGTTCAAAGGCTTTTGAAACACAGAAATCAGAGAAACAGACGTTTAAGCTACTTAATTAATTTTTATGTATCTATCAGAACATCTGTACCTTAGTATTTGTAATTTTTTTACATCCCTCAAGATACAAGCTCAGGAGAAAGTCTCAGCTTCTTAAGCCTGTTATTTCTTTTCATTTTCTAGGTCCCTTCTTGGATTTGCCCTGAAATTTTATTCAGACTTTTCCCTTGCCCTTGAGTCATACTGATCTGCAGTTTATTCAAGCGGTAGCTTTGATAATGTGTCTCCAAAACTCTTGCTTGAATGATAATCAGAGAAACAGCCATCTACAACCTTTTTTAAGACCTATTGTGGCAGTCATAAGGGGGAAGTTGTTACTGGGTAGTTTCCTAACCACTTACCCTGCCATGTCTCTATTGACAGATGTTTGGATAAGCACAACAGCCGGTGTCCTAGCATCAGTGGAGACCATTTCTGCAGGGACATGCTTCGAGTCTTGTATTCATATTTTTCTTTTGCCTATGCAGTCGTGTTAGGATCTTCCTTCATGTAAAAGTATTTCCCTAACTTTACTATGAGCTTTATCATAGCTATTCATCTAGGTATTTTTAAACTCTCATTTTAATAAAAAAAAAACAACATCAACTTAGTAAGTAGTGTCATTTTAAAATTCAAGAGAGTCTTATCAACTTCTATCCATGGACCCAGGGGCGATTCATGATTATGAAGCAGAGCTCTGATTGCAGACAGTTTCTCCATTTCTCCTTTCTTACCAAAGTCTTTTGGGTGTTGATAAAGAAAAAGCAGTGCTTAAAGGACAAGTGGCAAAATGGCATTAAAAGTTCAAATTCACATTTGCTTTCAAGATAATATAGTTTTAAAACTATGTAGGTTTAGATCCTACTCTATTTTTTTTTAATTTGTGTTTATTATTTAATTAGCTCTATGCTCCATTCTCTTAATTGAAGTATAAAACCTGAAACTATTCAAATTTGTGGAAATACTAACAATGTACATTAGTTTCCTTTTTTCCCCATCTACTACTACATTCATATTTAAATATGAGCTTTAAACAAAAATGCATTGGAAATGAAACACAGCTGAGCATTCACCCTTGAAAACCAAACAGAACTGCTTATAGATAATTTAAAAGTGCATGCATATTATGTTTGGCTTCCTCCGGAGCTGCCAGAGAGATGCCAGCTAGCTTGTACCAACTATTTCAAAGTCATTTAAGACATAATGCATTCAAAACATATGACACAGTGTGTGGGAAAACTGGCATTTCTTTAATCAGTTACTAGCTAAAGGAGGAGGAAAAAAAGTTATGACAACTGCTTGTCAAGACTTTTATTCCAGTGGCATCTGCCAATGCTGAACTGAAAAAAGAGCAGCATCAATGGTGTGTTCTTAAGACGTGATTTAGAATGTATGAAGTGATGGTAAGTGGTGGAAGCAATTTGCTTCCATTAATATTACTAATAATTTTTTTGAACACCCATGATGTATTACTGACTTTTAGGTTTAGCTTGAGAATATTTTATTGAAAAAAACCTTTTGCAGCCATGGGAGGGCATAGAGTGAGGCATACAGAGTAACACTGCTATAAACAGAGAAGAGTCAAATAATAGGAAAATATTTCTGTGCTCGGTTTGTGACTTATTTATTAGTAAAATGGGTAGGGAAATGAGGGAAGGGGGAGGTATCAGAAGTGATTTTCAGTCGTGCACACTGCACACCAAGCATCCTTCTGACAAACTGCAACACGGGTCACACTCCTTAAGTGAGCATTTACTGTTACTCCAAAGACATTTCTTAATAGGAATTTTCCAACATGGAGCAAGAAAATACTCTAAGTGTTTCTGCACCATTAAGGAAAAAGACAAAGACACAGTCCCTCAGTTATCTCCTACTCTGTCCCTGCCTGGTGTCTTTGCTGCCCCTGATGATGGCAATGACAATGAAGAAGACTCTTCCACTCTACCTGAACAGGTATCTAGAAAGAGACTGGAATAACTTGTCAACATGAATATCCGACTGTGAAAGTAAATACAGAGGGAGTATGTCAGCCTTTGTATAGCAAACACAAGAACTGACCTCTAGGAAATGGTAGACAGGTAAGAGCTTTGAATGGCTAGCGGCTATGAAGAGTGCAGCGGTCCATGGTAAACCTTGACGCACAGAGCTAAATTTGGCGTTAGCTATGCTCTTTATTGTATGAGAGTGAATGCAAGTCAGCAGATAAGATGCCAGGGTAGGGGGAAATGAGCAAAACTGGACTTGTTCCTATTTCTTACTGTGTGCAACTTCATCAACCTTTATGCCACAGCTTCTTTTTGCATAAAAAGGGGGGGGGGGGGGGGGGGGGGGGCGGGGGTAGAAAAAAAACCCCAACCAACCAACCACAAAATCTTTCCTTATGCTCTTTTATAAAAGAATATCTATATAGGATCTTAGCAGGCATCTCCGGGTAACAACAATCTTATATAAAACACTGAAAAAGAAGAAAGATGCACAGGAAAAAAGGCAAAAATGTCACAAGTGGATCTGAAACACAAGCTACTGTTCCAGCACAGCCTGTGACTATCATCTGCAGATGACAGCTCTGTATCAAGCATCAAACCCCCCATTCTCAGTTGTTTTCTGCAGTCTTCCTGGATTGCTGGAAGTTATGCCAACATTTGCAGTGAAAACCTTTTGCTTTTACAAGGGAAACTGCACTTAACACCTAGCCAGGACTGCCTCTCTTTTGTCACTCCAGAAGGAAGATAAGCAAAATATCAATCTCCAGTCCTGCCATGTAACACTGAGCATCCTCCTCTTTCCCTCTGCAGCAATGATCTATATAACACATCTGACCCATCTGTCACAGTCACTGAAAATTGTGACCCTACCCATGAACCAGGATTTTAATCCAAGGGTGCTATTCCTGCAGCAAATCTTGGCTGTAGATGGAGAAACTAAAGGAGAAAGCCTGTAGTTTTCCCCAGGATATGTCTTTCAATTCCAGTTATGGTTTCTTTTCAGGTAACATTACACCTATGTTGGAAGCTTCAAAGCAACAGAGATACCCAAGGAAGCTTTAAATGAGCTGGTTTATGTACCAGAAGTAGTATGGGTGTAGAGTTCAACTTGGTGTAGCTTTGTGTGTACAGAGAGTCACCGGCAAGCACAGGCTACAATCAGCACAGGCTGAACTTCATGCTGCTGCACTCAGATAGCATCTGCTGAAAAGGAAATGCACATTTAGGGCTGAAACTTGGGAACAATTACCTCAGCTGCAGCAGGCTGCTCCGCGGGAAGCACTTAGACACGTAATATGGTGGCACGTAAATAATAAGTCTAGCTCAAGTATTGGTTGCTGCAGCTCAGAATTGGTTTAGTGTAAAACACAGGTGTGAGGTTATCTTTTTAAAGGACTCCTGAATTTTTTGTTCTTCCACACCTGAAAGCATAAAAAGGCAACTCATCACAGATTTGTAAGAGGAAAACCAAAAGCCATTGAAAACTCTGTTTTCTTGTTCAGCTTCACATCCTACCTTCTTGTACACTTTCCCAGAAGTTGCTTACCATCTGAATTTATATGCTATAACCTGTTAGCTTTAGCAGGGAGAAAAAAAAGCTCTGAGTTTTCTCAGGCTCAGTCTGCGGAAACTGGTGGATATTTAAAGTGAATATATTAAAATTTCAGTGCCAGAGATATACTGCACAGTACTTGCCAAATAGAATACCATGGCAATCACAGGGAAATTATCTTTTTAACAGAATGTTGTATAACATCTTCTGGGGTGACTCCAGTCCCAGCAAGTCATAACTAGAGGTCACATGGTCTGGATGCACTCTTGTGTCCAAAGTTTGTTTTCCATCAGGTCTAATCTCCAGTGAGAATCAGAGGCAAAACACACTCACTGTTTTGCATTTTTAAGTACCTAAAGAGCAGAAGAACATTCATATAGGAGCAGAACAGTCATACTTGGGGAGGTCACAGGTTCATATTCCCCATTGCTCCGTCTCCACCGTTGGCCCACACTAATGCCCAAGAGCAGCTGTATTTGTACCTGGATGCTTCCTTGGTACATGCCCCAGACCCCCAGTCAAGGGCATCTGGGGTCAAAGCTGGCATCTTTACATATTTTCCCCCCAGAATCTATCCCGCTGCATTTTGAACAAAGATAAACCTCTGACTTCCTCAACGTCCTCTGTCAGAAGTTCTCCAGCTTCTTTGCATGTTTCCTAAAAATTACTTGGTTTGTTTGTTTGGAGCTTGCCCCATACAAGTTTTGTTTGAGGACTCCTAGTTATTGTGATGCAAGATACAACAAGCATTTTTTCCTCAGTCTTCTTCATCATACCCACTAGCAGTACTGTAGATATCTGCCAGACCCTCCCTCAGTCATCTAGCTTCCACACTGAAAAGTTCATGGCTGTTTAGTCATTATTTCTTGGCTTTCAGCCCTTCACCCCCTTTGCAAGTTCTATTATACCTTTTCCAGGAGCTTGAACAGGGTTACTGGAGCACAACAGGAGTATGCAACAGCATGACAGAAAAAAACCCACAAACCCACACCTGTTTAGTCCCAAAGTTTCCTTTCCTTACAAAGTTTCTTAGCAAAGTCTGCAATAACCCCAAAGTCTCATTTCTGAAAAACAGCAGCTCAGATTCCAACACTGTAAAATTAGAAGTGTTTTTTGACCTCCCTTTATGTTTATCTATGTCAAATTTCACCTGTCATTTTATCACACAATATCAAGAGATCCTTCACATTTAGCCCTTACCTTTACTGTTCTGAATTATCTTACTGCTAGTTTGGTCACTTTGCCTGTTCAGACCCTTCACTGACCTTAAACCCTACCCCCCCATAAAGCTATATAAGCCTCCATTGGTTGGCATTCAGTGTGAAAACTATGCAAGACTCCTCCTTTCTCTTCCCTCTTCATTTAGCTCGTTATGTATCTGCAGGGATGAACATCCACAGCTGCCTGGTTTAAAGCCTTGTCACATGCCTTTTGGTAGTCAAAGCAGCTGGATCTTCTTTATCAACATCCCTACTAACCTCATCAGAAAGCAAACTCTGATACATTCCTGAAGAGTAAGTCTTTGCGGTGTTTGCCCATCCCCTATATATCATATTTACCCATGTGTACACTGTTTTCTTTAGTGCAGTTCCTAGTGATTTGCCTGGTACTGACACAGCAGATTTATTTATCCGTAGTTTCCGGGATCTCCTCTCAAACACCTTCAAAAACTGGTGTCGCGGCTAAAACCTTCAGTTCTTCAAATGTATAAACAATAGGTCATGCACCAGTTAATTAATTTCTGAGCTCTTTTAGAAAACACTATGTATTATGAGTAAAAGTAAGCTTCCAAGCTCCTGACACGTGGACACTTCAGAGGAATTTGAAGTTTCTGCTTTGTGCCTAGAAAATATCATTTCTACCACTGTAAATGCCTTTCATTGGGTGTTTTTCACCTTCTGCCACTTCCACATTGGACTGTTTCAAGGTCCTATTCAACAAGAGTATTTTTTCTAAGAAAATAATCTGCATTAGGGGAATCTGAATACTGGTACTTCTGTCTTGCACTGCCTCATGCTTCTAGTTTCTTTTCCATTTCCTCGTTTGTGGCCAAAATCAATTAAAACATTAAGAACTACTTACTGCTTGTGAAAACTGCCAGGCTGAGAACACTCATAATATTTATCCACAAACAAAGACTGCATGGGCAGCACCAGTAAAACACAACTTAGCCTTGACCTGAAGGAACCTGGAGAGGAAAGTGAAATCCATCATGAGATTTTTGAAGCCGGCATTGTAAGTATCACATTAAACTTCTAGCATAACTCAGGCCAACCAAAGTTCTGATTCACTGCAGTCTTTTAATCTTTGTTTCTGCATTTGAACGCCACTTTGCAATGCTAGGATGATGCCAATCAATCTGACCTTCCTAATCAGTGTAGTACTTGCTACTGTGTATTTCCCCCTGTAAAGGACAGATACTGCAGCATGTTTTTTCTAAATAACTCTTTCTCAGTTCTATTTCTCATTTCCTAATCCCCAGGGAATATCTGGTATTCAGGGTTAGTGGCTGGGTTGTTGCAACCTTAGAATCAAGTGCAAGATGCAACTCTCATAGGACCGGTGGCGCTGACAACCCTACAGAATAGCAGTAAGTGTGCACAAACTGCTTTACCCAGACTGGAGCCACACTTCTCATCCCACAAAAATCTGTGTTCTCCCTCTTCCAAGATTCAAACTGGCTGGCTACTTTTATAAGCTTTGCACACTACTGCAGATCAATGGGACTGGATTCTGAAAATCACATTAGAGAAAAACAAATGTCAACAACAGAATTAGGGCCCTTTCGTTTCTCCCCAGAAAATAGAAAACAAACATTGTAAATTGCCCATCAATTACTCAAATGCAAATGCTTGAAGTTCTTTTCCCCTTGGCAATTATAGAAGTTGTTCCAGGCAATAAAAGGTTATTAAGGCAATACTTAATGGTCTTATTCATAATTCTAAGCCATCTTAATTTAAAATTCAAACCTACCAAGCTGTTTGAATGTAAGTCGTGATGCTCTAGAGTAAAAAAAAAAAAAAAGTGAGAACACCATAAATTTCAAGTATTTTCAGACATGTCTATTCCGATCATTTCTGTTACATCAGCTTTACCGCTCACTCACTCTCTCTCTCAATTAGATCATTCAATATTCTTCTAGCAATGCTCTCAGTGTGCTTTTCCCATTCTTGGTTGAATAATTCTCCATATAGTACTGTGGCTGAGGGAGGAGGGGTTGCCTTTCCTGGAATCTGCTTACTTATCAGTATGGACATCTAAACGGTTTCAGAGCAAAACCTGATGCTATCAGACTGTTACAAGACAGCCTTTTGAGATCATCAGGCAAAACCTGACTGCAGTTCTGCAGGCACAGAAGCAGTCGGTGGTACTTCCATTCTCAATACAAGGACCTTTAATCCTTTTCTGTTGAAACTTTGGTCTGAATGACAAAAGAGGTTGGGATTTTTTGTTGTTTTGTTTTTGTTTGGTTTGTTGTTTTTTTTAAATATGGTGCTGTGAAAGGCAGAAAACAAGCCAGTAGAACCCAGTTTATTATTAACTTAAGCCAGACTATGCAGACCTTATCTCAGCCCATAATTAGCATGGTTATTTTTTGGAACATGGCCTGGTAGCAAACCTGCATATACAAGTAAATAATTTCTCCCACTATGAAGCCTTTGCCAACTTCACTTGAGAAGCATCTAAATTATTTGAGCTAAGAGATACCAGCATATGAAAGGACAGGAAAATAATAAAACACATTAATTTTTCTTTTGATCTCAGGAGCAGAAAGGTTTCCAGGAACAGAGCATGATATGGTTCACCAGTTTCAGTTTCACAGACAGCACATCTACAGTTGAAAAAGGTCTTTTGATAGGTTCTATTACAAATCAATAAGAACTGCTCCGCAGGGGGTTCAGCAAGTACTGGAATAAATCCAGTTAGTTGCTAGGTAAGTGCATTTATTTTTGTCTTATAAATCACTTTTTTCTTTCCTAGATGGTCTTTCTGTACAAGGAGCAACATGAATGAATAAATGCATGCTATGACAGCCTGGGCAATCATTTTATTCAGGTAGGTGGGCTTTTTCTCATCTCTGCTGCTATGGACTGATGAGGTGAGCTGTGCTTTAAATCTCAGTGCATACTTACTTTATCTCTACTATCCATCTCCTATGAAATACAGAAATTGAGGAATGACTGTGCATATGTGAAAAGAATGACAATTAAGCTGCTTTTCTGAGGAATACCAGGACCCCATGTTCAGGGCTGAACCTCTAAGAGAAAGGCCTCAAAGATCAGAAGTGTGATCCTTCCTTCCCTATTTATTAACAAGTAGAAACAGCCAGATAGAGAGAGAGAAAAGCTACACCTCACAAAGAAAAAAAAAGAAGTAGTAAGAAGAGGGACTGCATTATTTTTACTACTTAGAACAGTTATTATGCTGTAACGGAGAAAAATGCTATTTTTACAAGACAGCTGAGAAGTGCCATGTGGGACCTAAATTCACTTTCTTTATCTCTGGACCAAGAACAGTATCTTAAAGAATACTTTAAGAAAGTTTTTCTAATTCCCAAGGCAAGTACCATAGGGTGCGGTTTGGGTACAGTGGTAAATATCTGCTCTTCTGCACCTGATCTTTCTACACTGAACAAGGAAAGGAATATGGATTGCACATTTGCTTTTGCCTACCATAGTACTGCTACTGTGTCCGTGTTTTTCCTTTTGAAAAACCAACAACTTAAATCAGTCTATATGAGGAAGGTACGAATGGAAGCAAACACTCTATGAACAAGAGTGGACTTTGCTCAGGATTTTATTTTTTTCCTTAATGATCCCTGACACCCCTACCTAAGTCCAAATTATTTTGAAAACCAATTGAAATGAGCAAACTCCTTCAGAAAATGCCCTGAGGAAATGCCCTGTGGAAGAGGGACAGAACCTGCAAGATGCTGCAGCCACTGTGCTAGAAACCACAGCATGTCTTAGCTTTAGGATTTTAAAATACCAGTTTCAGAAGCAAAATGAATGTATATTGGATTCTATAGGGGGGTTAGGAACATTACAGAGAGAGCTTTTCTGTTAGGTAATATGATTACATTTCACAAAGGAAGAGCTCCAAGCGCCCTGTTCAATTTGCTGGTGGAAGTGCAGCCTCTGAAATGTGTGAGGCATTGTTCAGCACATTGCCAGTGTAACCTCACTTCTCCCGTTCTTCCTAAGATCTGGCCACATTTCAGGGCTCTGTGACACACTGTCCTCAGAGAGCCATGTTTAGGTCATCTCACTCCCCGATTCTCTTGAAGGACATTGCCACGTGGGCATTTGTTTCAAAGCTTTCATTTTTAGACACTTCATACCTATGAGATGATAGCATTATGATAAGCAGAGCCGGCAGAGGGAAAATGGTGCGACCCTCTTTCCTTCCATGATACTCTCTTTCCTAACTGCTACAGACCACACACAAACCTGGGAGACCTGCATGGTACAAGTGTGTGGATGACAGACATTTCCAAGAAGACAATGTTCTTCTAAGGTACCAGAACCAGGTTTTACTTTATTACATACGGCTGGAAAATGTTACAAATAAGACACCCTAGACATGAGTTTTAAAACATGCTTTGTATCAGACAGGACAGCAAAGCTAAAGATTAAGGCACCTTTCATGCCTGACATATTAGGTGACCTGTGACAGTGAGAGAGGAAGAAGAGAGCTCCAGGACACAATAGGGAACCTATCTCATACCAGGCTGTTTCAGTATGGAGTTTCTTCTTGGTTGTAATCAAAATCCTCCCATTAACTTGTCAGAGATACATGATATCTGGGGGTGGGGTGGTGGTCAGAGCAGAGATTTCCTCCTCTGCTTGCACCAGAAGCAGCTTTGATATTTAGCAATAAGCATATTCTTGCTGTTGTTTATTCCAATTAAAGGACTACCAGCCCTTTGTAAAAGGACTACCAGTAGTCTCTCTACTACCATCACTATGGGCTGCACCTTGGAAAGAGCACTGTACCGCTTTATGCATGACCGTTGGAAGTCTAGCTACTGGTGGGCTCACCACACAGCCCAAAACAGAGGAAAGCAATACAAGTGGCTCCTCCACCTCTGTGCCCCTGGACGCGGGTGACTAAGTCCTGGAAGTTCCCTTGTTTGCAGAAGAAATCTTACCAGAACTTGCCTCCAACTATTACTCATGCCACAGCTTTAATTACTCAGTTTTGCCATTAAACCATGGGTCATCAAGTTTTAATGCAATCTTATACTGTTGATTAAAACATTGTGTTATTTCCTGAATGTCAAACAACATATGACAATAAAGAAGGCATAAAAGATTAGGAGAACAAATGTTCAGCTACTTTTGTACTGAATGCAAAGCATAAATGGCTGATCTTTGAATGCTTCTGCATTTGCTTGAAGCTTTGTAACATTCAAATTGACAATGGTAATTAGTCCTTCAGAAGAATGAAATTTGAATATTCCCAAATCCTTCTGGTCTTGACAGCCTCCAGCTAAAATGTATTAATTTACTTTCTATGGCTCTTCTATTGGTGCTGGTACTGTGTTTTTTTAAAATCAAAGACTGAAATAACCCAAAACCTCTTAGTATTTCTTAAAACAAGTTCACGGTTGCTTGAATGAAGTTGTGTTATCTAACATGGACATCTTGAAATTATCCACATCATCCTGGGCTCCACTTATACTCAATAGAGAACTACAGGTACCTCAAGAGAATGACTCATAAAGAGATGTAAATAAAGTAGGTCTGATGAATTACCTTCTAGAGGGGCCTATTTCTCTCCACCAGTGTAAATAAAGCTTAGGATGACTAGCTTAAACTTAGCAAGGTGATGTTCAGGTACACACATTAGATGACATGTATTTTCTGTTTCTCTGAAAATACATAAGATATATAAGCTCTTCAGATTAAGAAAAGAAAAGATCTTCAGAATCATAGGACAGCTAGCTAGCTTCAAATTTGCTTATTACCTCAGTCTTGTTAAATATTTTAAGTATATTATCTTCTCTCCTAATACTCTTGCAGTCACGTTTCCCCCCAACTGAATCCCTGGGTCTAGGAGGAATCAGAAATGCAGAAGGAACACAAATGCTGTCAGTTTCTCTGACTGAGTAATTTCTGGGCATCATCTGACACCAAGACTGAGAAAATATCCCACAGAAGAACAGAGATACTCAGGATACTCCAAAATGAAAAAATCTCTGTAAAGAAAGGTTTAAATCATAAATGTAATTTTGTGCTCAAAAAACAGTAGTTAAAAAAATAAAGACTACCAGGAAGACCCACCTTCTCACAACAGCAGGTTGGTTTTTTTTCAAGTTTTCCTATATGCTGTGCTACTGTCAGCTTGTCAAAAACACTGCTGTCCTCAAGAGGCCCAATTCTTCCCTCCCCGTTTCTCCATTTGCCTGAGGTTATTTCTCATCTACAACGGGATTCTTAGCTGTGAGTAATCACTGACCTTCCCAGAGATGGGGAACATCTGGCAATTGTCAAAACTCTTATGAGACTGGCTGAGATATCACCCAGCCCTTCCCCAGGTGGGTGGGTGTGCATGAGTGTATTTCATTATAATATACCATGCGAACAAAACCTTCAAATCACTACCAATTATTTTCAATACTGTGTGGAAGAGAAGAGAAGTCTGCAGAAGGTAAATTTGATATGAAAGAGGACATGGGAATTACAGAACAGACTGTTGGGCTCCCAGGAAAACAAGGGAACAATCAGTTCACATGTACCCAGAAGATGACAAAAGGGTTAAGCGAACAGCCCAAATAGTTTGGTTTTGTTAAAAACTTATGTCAGATGAATCTCATGTCCTTTTCTGACAAGGTAACCAGCCTTGTGGACTAAGGGGAAGCTATATACATGACTTAGAATCATCTCACATGACATCCTCATAAACAAGCTTTAGCAACAGTCTGGCTGTAACCAGCCTTAGGTGTGGACACAAGGAGCTGAAAACCTGCTTTTAGCACAGGAGTTAGTGATGAGACACTGTCAGGTGGGGAGAGAGATTGTTAGGAGGAGACCTGGTGGTATCTGCTCTCTTTCGCTCAATATTTTCATTAACAACTAAATGACAGTGCTCAGGGTGGATGACACCAAACTGTAAGTTGTAAATGCTTTGGAGGACAGGGTTAGAGCTAAAAGTGATCTATAATAACTTGGGTGGAGGGTATGAAATCACTGTGAAAATATTCAGCAAAGACAAGTGCTAGATCTACACCGCAGAAGGAGAAAAAAAAAATCAAGTACAAAATGAGGAGCACCTGACTGGCGGGGGGGGCGAAGATAAAATAGGTCCAAGATTTCTTATGTATCAATAGCATGAAGATGTGTGAGCCTGGGGCACGCTAGGAAGGATATAATTTTTGAGAGACAGGAGACATAATTTCACTCTTTTCAGGGCTAAGGTACTCTACCAAGTCCCTTTTGAAGTGTTTCACTTGAAAGACAAAGAGGGGGCCAAGCTGGATGGAGGGTTTTAAGAGGGGAATAACTGGTGCTGAGAAAATCTGACCTGTGAGGAACGTGCATGGCGAGGCTCCTTCACCCTGGGCGAGCGGTGACCCAGGCTGCTGCGGCTGCTGGTCCCCTCAGGTACTGTCTCCTTCCACGAGTCTCAGGTTCTTTCTTTACGCTTCACCTTCCCATACCGTTCCTGACTTTTTAATTGTTCCTTTTTCTCACTTGGTGAGGAAGGATATATTACATCATTCCTCCTAATGAAGGGGTTCTAACCTTGTTTGATATTCTCCCCTCTGGGCTTCCCAGTGGCCTTTCCTCACTCTTCTCACCCCTTGCTGGAGCACCCCACTGCCAAGTGAGCTCAAGTCACCTTTTGTACATCACCTTTTGTCATGCTCTTGAAGCTCTACTTCTAGGTCACCCATTACCTCTCATGTTTCACTGTCCCCCTTCTTCTGTCTTAGGCATCAGGCTAAACCTGGTATATGAAAAAAGGGTCAGCAAGCCTGTGGCAAAAGCTGGGTGAGAAAAAGCATCAGCTGAAAGACTGATGACTTAAACTGAATTTAAAAAAATTCAATATTTATGTGGGCATGGCTTCAACAGCAGCTATGAGTTATTAGGAAAAGGGATGAATTTCCCACTCCAGAGGCTGGACAGTGGATTTTGCCTCTCTGGTGACCTATATGCTTTTGGATATTACATCTTGTTGGTCAACTTGACAAATACTTGCATGTTTTTAAATTGTGCAGCATGGATTTTACTCACATATGGTGCTGTGGATCTGTAGCTCATTGACACTGCTTCCCACACTACATCCCTCCACACCTCAGCAGGGACCACCCCAGCCACCGGCTGGCTCAAAGCCATGTTCCTCCCTCGGCTGGCTCCAAAGGAGACCCAAATGACAGCCACACACAGAGCCCTGTGCCAAGGACACGGTGTGTGGGTGGGAACTTGGGCTGCCTGTGCAGGGCACTGCCTAAGGACCGCCACTTGCTCCCATGCCACCGGTAGTTTGGTGTCCCTTGATAGCTGGCCAACAGTGACCGCACTGTTTTTTGTAATCCACAGCCCCAAACACCTCTCCATGCTCCACACAGGTTGGATATGGGGTGTGCTCCCACACCCGCCCCCAGAGGCTGGCATCTCTGTGCCATCCCGAGCAGCCATGGCACTGCCCGTAGTGGGGTTCTGCCTGTGATGGCTGCGCCAGGGCAGGGCTGCCAGGTCCATGGGAGGCATGGCATATAGCGGCGGCAGCGAGATGGTGACATGTAGGGGTCAATTTTCCTTGATAGACATAGTTTTCTTTTTGCCAGCTCATGCTTTGAGAAATTCACAGGGCTTCCTCATTTCCAAGGCCACTTCAGCTTGGGGCCAGGACAGAAATGAAAACAGACTCACGTGTTTATCGCTAAAAGGTACCTTTACACAATGTTCCTCATACTCAGTGCATGCGTCAAAGGTTTATTTCTTGGTTCAAGCCTAAATGTATTGTTCACGCAGTTGAGCAGGATAATGGCATTTGAGTCTTGAAGAACGAATCATTATTTGCTACAGAAGTCCTGACCCCACCATCTCCCTGGCAAATGAACGAGATGCTTTCCAGGGCTCTTACACTGATATGTTTGTGAGCCATCAATTATTTACATACCTGGTCAATAATTTAAATGTCCTGGAACGTGCATATTACAAAATAACTGCCTTGGTTCTTTAAATTTACAAGGATACCCTGCTGGCACTAGCACAATTAATGACTTAATAAAGCCTTAACAGGAAAACTGAAATACTGGATTTTACTGCTTTGATGGTAACTAAGATGACTTCTACACTTTGAGAAAGTTATCCTTGAAAAAATACATTAGGCATAGGCAGAAGTTTTAGTAAATAAAGAGCGATGTACCCAAGGGTTTAAGCAAAACTGTTACATCAAAATAAATGTCACTTTCCCTTAAATAAGTTATACAGAGACTAAGAAAACACTTTAAATGGGGCTTTTGCTTAGCAAACAGCCATTTGCCTATGAACTTCAGTAGCGCTCAAGATGTGATGGATGTGGTGTGACTGAAGACAATGTTATTCGAACACAGCAGTGTCTGTGTCAGGCAAGGATTGTAACAAGCCTGGGCTCAGCCCTGAGAGAGGCACAGCCCTTGTGGAGGGCCCCTTCAGCCCTCTCTTTTCTCCTCTCATCTCCACAGCTGGAGAAGGAAGGTGTGCATACAATATGGGTAATTCACACCAATTCACTGTCTCTAGAAAGGTGTCCAGGCGACCCTGCTGTCATTTCAGCAATGTGCCTGGCTCGTGTTTGCTCACGGGTCTTTTGCAGCTGCTCTGTTGTGATGTATTACAAATGTGAGTTTCAATGTAATTGAAGAAATAAACCTAGATAGACATTCTTCCAGGAAAACAAACTAAATCAGCTTCTCTTTGTGAGGGTGTTTGGGACTGGTTTAATGTGATCTGAACTCTTTTTTTTCTTTTCATCTTTTCAGGCATGCAAATGGGTCCTAAAAACCAAATTGTAACAGATTTGTAATGCCACAGAATGACATTTTTTCTGAAATCTTGCAGGTGGCAGATTAGCTTTTGATCAGTCAAACCAACTCCCCCCACCTTCATCCTGGAAAGGGTCATTGATAGAGCAGATGAGCAACCAACCCACCTCACCAAGAGCATTTCAGGGTAGAGTGCTACAGCTTACAAGCACCAAAAATGTTTACAGACAAACAGCTACATACTTCCAGGAGTCTTTATCAACAAAAGTTCTGCTTAACTGAAAAAGGGTCAGTATGGGTTTATTTTCAGGTCCAGATAATGATATAAATAAAGGTACAAACAGGAATTCAATCATTCCGTCATTGATTGAGAATTACAGGAATGTGGGATAAACAAACAGCAGCGGTTCTGTGAGCTACATGGAAACCTGATATCCTGTAGTTTGCATCCTGAAGGTAAACAACAGTGTGGACTCTGATGGCTAACAAAGGCTGAGCATATGCTGCAGTTTCCATCAAACCTGGGGTGGTTCCTCACTGCTTCGCAGCACCTCCTTTGACAAAGTCCATAGCAGCCTAATACCTCATATCTTTCTGTCAGGCAAGGGTGGAATTGGTCAATATGTTCAAAAGTTATCTGGGGCAAGAGGAAGAAAGGGCTGATTTCCAGGAGGAGTCAGATTTCCTGATTTCTGAGCTTCTCCATAAAACCATTTTTATTACAAAAGCAGATTTACCTTAGGCTGCAAAAGTTATTCCACTAGTGTGCTATTACTAAGTAGAAAACACCAAACTACTCTGGAAAACAAAGCTTTTAGTAAGTTCTCTCCTTTGTTGCCTGGTCTGGGTGAGGAAGGTGAGGAAATGCCATATGGAGAAGAGAGCGAGCCGTAAAGGATGCTCTATCTCTCTGCCTCACCACCTAGTTATCCCTCTGTGCTACAGACCTGACCTGCAAGAAACACCTCCAAGGGCTTGGGAAAGAGGCATGAGCGTGACAGACTTCCCCTCCAAGTGCTGCATGATTTCAGTTTTAGGTATGCTCGTTTACCACCATGGCTACGTGGCAGTAGCGCAGTTCCCATCCTGCTGATCCAAATTGCAGGCTACAATGCACCCTGAGGGCTTCTCAGTGCTCACAATACCGTCACTCACCTTTCCTTGCAAGCCTGGTTGTTCATGTCACCTGCTTCTCAGTGGGAAGTCAGCCACGGGGTTGGAGTATTTCCTAAGCTCCTCTCATGCCTGCCCATCATTGCTGGGTAGTGACCTTGGGAGTCCTCTCCCAGGCAGACAACACTGCGGCTTCTAAAATCAAGTGTGACCTCTTCCACCCTTCCCTCTTGCTGGCACTTCTCCATGTTTTACTGGAAATGCTGTCTCAGAGCAAAGATCTTTGCCTTAATCCACATTTGTCATTAAGCAAGTAGGGTATTTTGTGTTTCCACTAACCTGATGAAGAAATTTCTGAAATATAAGGCTACATTTGAGTTTTCCAAGGATATACAAGCAGATTTCAATCCAATGACTTTGCAAGTACAGGACTTCTGGACACTCATTATCCCTCTGTGAGATTATCCAAATATTATGTTTATATCTTCTGATTAGATAACTTTGATTTACAGCTCCATTTTATAGCTTGGTTTTAGAACATTTTTGCCTCTTTTGTTTAGGAAGTTACAGTTCAAAAGTTCCTTGCCAAGTTTCCATTTGCAAAAAAGCCAGATGGTATAGTTAAATCAGAGGCTGATAAGAAGCTTTTTATTTGATGTGTAACTGAGAAGGATGATGAATAGTTAAACTTAAACAAAAATATTTTTTAAAAATTCATATCCTGAAAAATCATACCCAAATATCAAAAAGTGTTGGTCAAGGAGTTACACAAATCAGAAAATAAGTCAATTTTCAATAACTCATTGAGTATTGGAGAAGTTACAAAGGTTAGAAAGAGACCTAATATTGTGCCAAGACTTTCTAAAGGAAGTTAAGATAAATAAATATTGGATCATCAGTTGGGCAACAATCCTAGTCAATATAATTCAATACCTGAGGGAAAATTAATAGGATTTAAAAGTAGATGAGACAACTAATGCCAGTAATACAGATTTAGAGAAGATCAATTTTGCCCAATAAATTTGATGATGTTTTTGTGATATTACAAGTTTGGTTGTTAAAGTAATAGCGCTGATATAATAACTTCAGGTGTATATAGGGTATTTTAATACAGTAAAAATATTAGAGGAAAGAAGAATCAGCGCTGAACACCAGATTCAAAATTACAAGCACAGAACCTATAGGCAAGAAATCATAACTGCAGAGGTGGGTTTCTAACAGGTTCATGCAGATATTCATTCTGCAACATTTTTTTATCAGTGAAACAGAAGTATAAAAACTGATACTGACCCAAATATGCAAGTAATCTGAAGAACAGAGAAGCGAAGCAGCTGGGAAGACAGGGCAGAATGCTAGAGATATTTGGAAAACTGAACACAAAGGTATAAGAAAAATGAAGTCAGACATCTGGGAACAAAGTCTGCAGGCCAGGCTCAGGGCCTGAGAGCATCTTTTCCAGGAAAGAGCAGCTTTGATAAGAAATTGGGTTTCACCGGGACCTTCAGCTGAGCCAGATCTCCAGTGTAAGCTGAAAGAGACAGCATGATCCCATGCTGAGCAACAGAGGAGTATGGGACAGCACCAAAGATGCTATTTTGCCTCTGTATTCTTAATGGGATGTGAGTGCTATTAGAGAACTTTGACTTAATTCTAATGCCCATAATTGTGGAAAGATATTAATAGAAGTTAATAGATGAGATTTAGAGGAAAAGCATAAGAACAACTCAAAGACTGGAAACTATACTTTAAGCAGACATGTCCAGAGTTCTGTATCTTGATGAAGTCCCAGCTTTCTCCATAGCTATTTGATGTGTATTTGTTTATAAATACCAGCCATACGGAACAGGACTAGAGATACAGAGCCATTCAGTGTAATAGCCAGGAACCCAAAGGTAAACAAAATAAAAAGGTGTAAGGTTTTAATTGCACATGCTGTCAGATACTGGAGTAGGCTCTCAGGTTTTCTGGTAGCACCTCTATCACTCAAAGATTTTTAAAAATATTGAGCTATAATTATTCCTCTCTAAAAATGTGCTTGTCTCCAAATGGGAATTAAAGGAAGTCCAGGGCTGATGTTAGCTGAAAGATCCAAGTAGGTGAATGCAATAGCTTTTTGGAGTTTGATTAATATTTCACTTTCTGTAGAAGATTTCCCTCTTCTTAAGTCACTGGCTCTAGAAGCACCTCCAGCTGTAATCCTAAAATCTCCCTTTTGTCTCCCTCCTTCCCTGTGAGCCTGCCTGCCTTTGAGGTGGGGGGTCAGCAGAGAAGCCCATTAATGCTGTGCTCCAACCTGGCTGGATGTGTCAGTGCAATCAAAGGAACCAACAGGCAAGAGTGATGTTTTTTGACATTTAATTGTACAGCCCTTCTATTTCGTAACATTTCCTGCCCCCCAGCAAAAAATCTTGATCAAACAGATTGGAAAACACTCTGTAACTTGCTGTGGGCTCTCGCTGTGAATTGCCCATTGCTTGTCCTTGGTTTGAAGCACCTGTCATATGTATGCCATCCCATTAAAAAGACCATAGGGCCAGACATTGGACTTGAATTCCTAGATACAGCCCACATACCATGTTCACAGCAAGCAGCATTACAGAGGTTTTGGCAGAAAATATTTCCTTTCTCTCCTCACACATACACACATACAAAAGAGACTAAATTCTCCAGAACTATGTTTGCAGTCTCATTAAATTCTTAAATTGGATTTTTAAAAAATAACTAGTGCCAGTCTCCTAGCTTTGTGATTACCAATGTATCTAAATCCTCTTAGGAACTTTGTAAATCTATTAATCTTCCTAAGGAAGTATATCAAGCTGATTAAATGACAGTGGAAGTGTTCTGTTCAAAACTTTGCAATAAGACAAAAAAAACTCTGAAAAAAGTATTGTATGTATATTCAGCCTTCTAGAGAAGAGAGATGATTCTGGTACATTGCATATCTGAAGAGATTATTTCTCTGTAAAGTTCCTTTTTCATCACAGCATTTTTGTTTAACTAGTTAAGATAAAACCTATCAGTCATGGAGGAGCAGAATGGAAACAGCTTCATTAAGATGAACCCTCTGATAGTTCCCCTATTTCTGAAAGTTAAATTCTCTTCAAAAATTAATCACAGTGAATCTGGCAGAACTAATTTTAAAATGTGAGAACATGTGAGATGCCCTGCTTCTAGCCTGGAGTGAGATGAGATCAATATGTTACATTAAGTCTATGTGAAACCATACAGAAGAATTTGGGTAGGCAACATTTATTCCCGTTCAGGAGAGTAATTGCAATTTAGAGAGCAGTGAAGAGAGGTCGTGGTAAAAATATTACCAGCTAAAATTATTGACAGAAAAAACCTGCACTGAACCCTTTTATTGCCACTCAGAACTCTGGTATCAGTTGTATTAATTTTAAATCTTAAACCAGAAAACAGAGCTCAGAAACGTGAGCCAGCAAGCACACCAGAAAAAATTCCCCAGGGTGTGATGCTGATTCTAATCCCTAAAAGAGCCTTGCTATACACAAAAAGAAAATAACCAAAGCTACATAGATTTTGGAAAAAATCACAAAATAATTCATGAATCCTTAAAATACAATTTCATAAACATCCACCTAATACAAATTTTATAATTTAATACACACAAACAGATACAGAGTGTACCAAATGGGCTTTCAAATCATCAAGGAGAAACTAATGGCTCACATTATTCCTTTGCTGGGAGTGGAGGGAGCAAGCAGACATTATTATGTTCTTGCCTACTGCAATTTTACTTATATTATGCACACAGGCACTATTAATTGAGTGCAAGTGGCATTAAGCAGCAAAAGTGCCAGCAAAAGTAATTTGCATTGTTGCAGAAAGCAGCTGTATTCAGGCCTCCAGGAATTTCTCTTATATCAGCTGCCCAGATAATTTGATGCTTTAACTTCTTCCCAACTTTTATGTCTGGGCAAAATTTCTAAGCTTCCTGTTTAGGTAACTGTTCTTCCTTGGATCCAAGTTCTTCTATGAAATCAGACCTTATGCAGTGATCTGTGCCCTGCTGTTATTTAACAAATCAATTACTCAGAATAAAACTATCTGGGCTGTGGATCCAGGTCTGTGCCCAGTGCAGCTTTGTGAAGGCGAGGGAACTGCAGCATTACAGCTCAGACCAGGTTGGATCAGTATCAACAGGGCCAAAATTTCACTTAACACAATGCATCAGAACACCATAGCATTACACAGAACTGTATGTACACCGCACTAGTTACCAACCCATATACACAGGAGACCCTAAAAGGATGCTAGTGACAGCTTACTGTCACACAGCCAAAGGCCAGGACTTGAGAGAGGTTTTTAAGTGCTGCCAACAGATCTCCGCTTGCTCAAATGGCCATTCTGTTAGTTAGCCATGTTTGCTATTTTCAGATCATCGTAACTTAAATTGGTCATTATATTGATATGAAAAATTTAAATGGAAGTCAATACAGGAAAGCAGAATTTCACCAGAGTCCTCTGCTGCTGGTGATTGGTATTAAACCACAGTGACAGAGAAAGAAGTCTACAGTTATATTCCCTTCATTAACTCCACAGAAAAAGTTAATCACATTTCAAAAACTACCTTTTCTCTAAAGCTCTGATATTTTTAGCAATAACATTCATTAAAAACCAATCCCTCTCTGGTTTCCAGCAAGCCGGCCAACACACTACTTCTTCAGTGAGGATCATGTCAAGGTGGCTGTCGCTGCCCGTGCTGCAAGTGCAGCATTCACACGGCCTGGAGCCAGCTGCACGACTGCTCTGCAGCCTACAAAATCCCTGCTGATGGTTTCATGGCAGTGACTTAGGAAAGTAAGTCCACATATGCCATGTAGTAGTCCATGTGCATGGCATTTCTAGAGGCTTTTGCACCCCAGAAGGCTTCAGAGGAGCTAAGCAAACCAGAACACAGGTGAGAAAAGTGAGCTACCAGGCATCAGGCATGTAATTTGCAAGAGTTTTTCTTAGGAAAACGTTTTTTAAAGGGAAAGGCAGATGTGTTCTGAGAGAAAGTTGGAGTGTAAATACTGCCTTTAGAAGCAGCATCTGCTCTGGTCTTTTTTTAGCATATGCTCTTTCATTTACCATTGCAAAAAGACTCGTAAAATTTTTCCAAGATTTTAAAATTCAAATGTTCAAAATTTTTAAGACAACCATAAAAATCAGAACAGATTCCTTTTTGTTTCCTCTTGGTTGCTTTCAGATTTTTCCCACAGAAAAAAGCAACCTTCTTTTTTTTTGTTTGTTTGGGTTTTTTTATTGTGGTCAATTTTGTAACAAAAAATGTTTGGGAACCCCTGGAATTTCTCACAAGAGGAATAATCCAGCTCCTGCCCAGATCTAGTCATTACCAAACAGTACAACCCTTGATCATAGGCACAGAGGAGCAGAAAGATTGAAAAAGATGTTAGATACACATGGTCTCAGCCTCCTTTTTGGGTTAACTGATGATAACTGTACTTTCACAACACAAACCTTCGTTCAGGTCCATCTGGATGTATAGACAACACAGATGACACAATATATTCAATCATATATTTCCTATTAAAAAAAAAAAAAAAGCAGTCCTGAAGTAACATGAATTTCTGTGCTCAGTGAAGTCAGTGAGAGCTTTGGCTTTTATTTTGGTGGTGAATAACATCACAAAATGTTGCTCGGATCTGTGGCCTTCTCTCTGAGGAAAAGGGCTGAAATGGGAAGGAGACAGGCAGCACGTGGGCTGAGATCCAAGACAGGCAGGACAGCACGAGGCCAGGGCTACCGCTATCAGGTGAACAAAGCTTTCCTACCCCACATGAAGAAAATGAATACAGGAGGATGGGCAAGGCGAGGCACAGCACGCTGAGTAAAATTTAATCTATCCAACAGTTACAGAGACCAAAACAAGGCACTATAGTTATCCAGGACCCGTCTTTCAGCCTATAAGCCCTTCAAACCAGTGGCTGGTTGCACTGGGAGGTTATGCAGTAGCAGGCACTCCATCTGCATCACATTTACAACAGGTTTCCAAAAATCTCCATGATGTCTGGGAAAAAGCTTGGGACCCTTTTCTGCTAGTGTTGTCCACAGATGTTCAGAGTTTCCCAGTGCCATGTCTAGCTGCATGTTCATGGAGAAAACTTACACATCGGCAGTCCACGGGAAGAGCTTTCCTGTGGAGTAGATCAGTCTTTTGGTGTTTGCAGGCTGCTTGAAATGGCTTGAAGGGAAAAAATATAAATCTTTTTGCTTTGTAAAATGCAGCTGTTCCAGAGCTAGGAGCAATAGTTATTGCTCTCATGAGATTGCTCTTCAGATAGCACAGTGAGACCTTGTAACTTATTGCAAAAAAGGTGTTGATAAAATACAGGTAGTTCAATGAAAAGCAACCAAAAATGTGTAATGCCCTAGAGGGGCTGATTTGACAGAAAAAGCAGGAAAACCTCTTAAAGGCATGTGAGCAGGGACTAGTAAAACTCTACAGTTGAGAAAGAAAAGAAACGTTATATGATATAATCAGGAAAACATGAAGGCAGGGGAATGGTGGTTAATGAGGCCGTTCTAATACCTAGCACAAAAGCTTAGGTAGCTTGTGAAATAACTCCCTTGTTTCCTCATGATGGGTCAAACAAGTTTTTCCCAAAGCCTAGGAGTGCCTTCTCTTTGTCTTAAGATTTTCCAATGGACATGAAGGGCTCAAAACATCCTAAGGTAGGAGGCTATCCCTTCACATACTTTTTAAATCTAAATCCCCTTAAACACAGCTGACCTTTATCTCAAAGACTAAGGGCGCCTCTTGTACTGTCATGCTTATCAGATATCCACTTTCATACCAACTTCAGCCCTGTGAAGAGTCTGAAAAGTCTGTCACATTTCTGTCCAGCCTAATACCGCTCTGATTGCCACGCTGATATAAAGGCATATTATTGTATCTGGAGATTTCGGGCCTGCCTGTCTATCAGCTCTCCCCTATCTTTTAATCTTGTTAAGCTAATTATCACTCCAATGGAGAAGTGGAAAGGAACAAAATAACTTTTGCCAACACTTAGGTCCTAGGAAGGGAAGGAAGATTATTTACATGCACACAAACACACAAGCGCACCGCTCTGACTTACTGCTGTTGGCATTTTCATAACATTTGATCATCTGGTTGCTAAGCACATTGCCACATTACCACTTGACATTTACATTTTATTTTCAGTTTATTGCTAAAGGTAGGAAATGAAGCACTCTCTTAAATTATATTAATCTTGCTAATAATACTGCTAAAAGCCCCATTCCATTTCATTTAATGAACTTGGAATACCTGATAAACAGACACTACCAAGCAAACCTATTGTCTTTCCTGCCTGAAGGAGGCAGGGTCTGCTGAGAGCTTTCCCTCATCAGAGAGCAGGGTTGCCAAGGAAATCCTGGCTTTTGTAGCATGGGTGGAAACTCACTAAAAGCTTCCAGAAGAATTAAAAACCTAGAGAAAACCAAACCCATAAGAACCTCAACTAGCAGCATCAAAAAACTCGACCCCTGTAACCTAAAAAACCTGGTAGGGTGTCATGCAACTGGAGGAGTCAAAGTGGGGATCACCATGTGTCTCCTCTGCCATCAGTCAGCCCTGCAGTATGCAACAGAAGCAATTTAATGTGAGGCACTCCCAAGCACCTGCCCGCAAGGCTGGCCGTCCTTGCAAAGGTAGTTTATCAGACTGATGAAAGATCAGAAATAAATTTCACCAAACTCATCGGCAGCTGCAGTTTAAATCACTTAATAGCTGAAACACGTTGGCCTTCTGTGCCACAGGAAAACATGTGAAGCGAGACCTTTATCTAATGCTAGGTGGCTAGGTGACTAGCTCAGATGTCTACCTTCCAGACTCCCTCGTTAGGCATCCCACCCCTCAGGGTCAACCCAGAGAAGTATCTCCAGCTCCTGCTGATTATAATGGCAACTATGATTTTTCAGCCGCTACTAATAGTAAGAAAAACAATATACTCTGATAAAGACCTTGGAAATAAAGTTGGGACCTTACTCCCCCAGGCATACCAGGGCTGTGGTGAGGGTATGCCTTCTACCCTGTAATGGACAGCCACAAGACAGGGTATAAACACCTGTCTGTCCCTAGGAGAAGGTGAAGGCTCCAGCTCTTCTCCATGTCTGAAAGGGAGCAGGCAGTACAGGCAGCCCAAGGCTGTGGAGCCTCCTGCAGCTGGCCGCTTGCCTGACCAGGGCGAGCGGGCAGCAGCAGCAGCCTGCAGGGATGGGTGCAAGGCAGTTGCAGAGTGGTCCAAACCTTCTTCCAAGCACACAGGAGGAGCTGCAGGAACAGGATCACCCAAGGCAGGGCTGGAAGTTAATCTGAAGAATAATGAGCTTCCCTATCTTCTGTTCCCCCTCAGCCTCTCTGCACTGGTTTACCCAAGCCAACACATATGCCGTTTCACCCCCCTCCTTTTTCTCTCTCCCACAAATCCTCACAGTCCTGCACGTTCCAAGTGCCTGACCCATCCTTGCCCACTCTACCTCTCCTCTGACAGCGCCCAGTTTCCAAACCTCTGACTTCTGCCCTACACAGGCTCCTCTCTTTTGCACAGGAAGAAAATGGCTTACCCTAGTGACCAAACATAAACCCCTGGGAAAAAGCCCATAGATGGGCCACATGTTCAATGCAGCTGGGACATGGTACTGGGGCTGTGCCACAGGAGCTGGGGCACCAGGAACCTCAGGGTCACAAGCCATCCCTTAAGTGTCATGGAGTGAGCGGTGTGGAGGAGATACAGTTAGCAGAGGAGAACTGTGAGCGCTAGCTGATGCCAACAGCACAGAAACGAGGATTTCTCTGAGTGGGTGGAAGACTCTGAAAGAAAATATTCACTTATTCTCCAAAATAATTAGTGTTCTCCTAAAGAACAGTTTCTTCTTCTGATTAAAAAATGAAGCCACTTCTGTGCTGTGTTAGCATGCCCTGGTGAGGGTCTGCCTGGGATAGCTCTTCCAGCTTTGCAATTTACAAACAGCTTAAATTGTGAAGGGGCCTTGGAAAGTAGAGCAACAGGTCTGCAATCGGTACTGTGGCACAGTGAGCCACTGCTGTCAGCACGGTGAGCCAGGGAGGCTCTGTGATGTTGTGTGGATGTCACCCTCTGGGTTTAGCCTCTAGCACCGAGAAGGACATGGCATTTGCAGGTTTCAGCAGATAGGAGTTGCAGGTCACACAAAGTTAAGCATTGCAGCAATCTGAAAATTGTCATGCCATTTCTCCTGCCTGTGCTGTGCGACGTACGAGCACAGTGTAAAGCATTCATGGGAGCTGCATGCTGTGCATGCTGTGCAGAGCAGTAGGCACAGTTAAAAGCCCTGGTACTGAAGAGGTGCTGCAGCGGTTCTGATTTTCCCTGTAGTTCATGTGAATTACAGCTATGGCTTAACAACCAATTTAAAATAGTTTATTGAAAGAATAAACATTGCATCACTTACTAAACTGCCAGAAATGTCTGTATGTTCATAAATGAGGCGACGTCTGGATCTCTAATTTTCTCTCTTGTAATTTTAACAAAAAAAACCCATTTTGCTAAACAGCAGATTTAATTTTCCTTCTTTATTATATGAAGCAGTTCCATTGTTTGGGAAGGGACAGTAGTCAATCAGCTGCAGTCTCTGTCTGTATGCAGTTGCTTGGTAATACTTGAATGTACAATTCTGATAATTTATGAGCTGATTGTCCACTATGTATTGCAGTTAATCCTCCTAAATACCAGGCTTTAAGGAAAAAAAAAAAATAGCGAAGATAAAGTTCCACTCTCAGTGTGTATCAATAACATTGCCATTGACTGCGCCAGAAGCTGGTACCGGCATGTTTTCTATCACAAGAAAGAAACTAAATATGGACTGTTCAGATTTTTTTCCCAAATTTCTCTTTGATGTGGCCAGAAATACAGATTGCAAATGTGACAGCCATCCAGCTAGCTTCTCCTTTTCATCTAAGGCTTCCTAAGTATCATTTGATTAGATGGCACAGGTTGGACTGTTGGGTTTCAGGGAAAGCGGGCTTTGTTCCTGATTTTTCTACATTTCTGCCTAATTAGATCTGCATGCCAGAGGGTGCAGTAAAACCAACAGCAATACCCAAACTAAAACCCCAAAGAACCGTGAAGAAGCTGTGCTCAGGTCGCAGATACCCAAGGGCTTGAGCACGCCTGTGTGGCTCCCAGTTCTCACCAAGAGGTGACACTTGCCAGGCCTGTCCAGACTGCCGTTTGCTAAGCAAACCAGGTGTAGTGATCCATACAACAGCAACCCACCTTCTCTCCTGTAAATGTTTAATCTAAAAAGAACGTACTGTATTGTACAAAACAGGTACAGAAAGCCTCCCCTACACTCCCACAAGTTCCACCAGCCCGGCTACCTCACTGCAAAGGCAGCGCAGCACTGACTGTGCCTTACAGGCAACAAGCTCCCCCGTGCTGATGAGACACCATTAGACCTATGAAAAGGGAGTGTATCTAGCACCAGTTCAAAGAAATAAAATAACAAATAATTAGGGAAGAAAGTGAAACTTCACTGAAGCCAGGAAGTAAGTTTAGCACAACATATACTCACTCTGGAGGCAAAACTTTTCTAATTAAAAATTTTATTGTGGGAATGCATTGCCAGCCACCAGCTGGAGGGAGGAGATAGCTCCTGTGTGTTCAGTGGGCTCTCAACAGTCTCTAGCCTTCCCTCACCACATCCCAAAATAATCAAGGGCGGTGGGTGAGGGGACTCTTGGGAGCAGAGCTCCAGCACACACACAAGATCCACAGTCAAATGGAGAGTGGTAGTACCACTCTTGTGCAGTGGTTGCCCATGGGCAACTTGGAAACTGACGTTTTTCTAAATTAAGGTCTCATTTCAATTGCAAGGTTACATTTTCCAGATGGAAGTATTTTACACTTACACCAGAGGAACACCAGGGTGCATTATGGGGAGGGATAGCTTCCTTCATTTCCACACTGCCTCCATCTCAAGGATGGAAACATACTCTGTGAGTATCACATCCGGTAGCCCGGTCTGTCACGCGCTATCTAGAGGATTTAACCAGACCATGACTGAGTTGTGGCCAGGTGTGATCCAAATATAAATGAGATCCAGCATTCCTGGGATGCCCCAAAGAGCAGGGCCAGAGCAGAAGCAGTTTTTAACCCTAGTTTTACCTAAGTCAGATAGACAGAATTAGGTCTGAGGAACAGGAACACACAGCAGAGGCCAAGTAAATATTTTCTCAATATACAAAGGTTTTGCGTTACCCTTGGTTCTGCTTTACCCAGGTTATCCCACTTCTCCCTCATCCTCCTGTTCCCTGGGATAACAGAGGGTGACAGGCTGAGATAAACTGAGAAGGATCAGCAGTGTCTCATATGTAACCTAGCATACCCCAATTTGACATCAGTGTTGTTATGAGCACGCTAAAGAGGTCAAGCTCATGTTTCAAGTGACAGAAGTTAAGACATTACACTAACAAACCTGTTATTTACAAGTGAGCAAACCTTGCAGTTGTTCTAGATGTTTTCAGGCACTGGAATAGCATTTCTGGCTGGCACAAAAACACCACAGTGGGCAGGCAGCAGGAGTATGATGGAGGAGGAGAGAGTTACATCTGTTATAGCAGGGATGATGCTGAGCATGTGGCAAAATAGACCTCTCAGCCTCCACCAGCTCCTCACGGCCACCACATCACCTGGTCAGCATGGATCGCCCCATCACCCATTCAGCACCCACACCTGAAACCTGCGTGTCACCTGACAAGGTTTATCAAACCACACTGCCTCTTCCAGAGTCTCCAGGATACACCCCCCTTTTCTAGACACCAAAGGTCTCACCCAGGGAGAGTTTCTCTGCACACACACACAGTCACTGCTTCTCAATAGGGTTCCCTTTCCTCTTTCAGGTCAACCATGAACATCTGAGCCTATCCTATAGCATGAACTGGTATTAGCTGTCACCATTCATGAATTTGACCTCATCACTGCATTTCTATTTCTTTAGTTTTTACCATCTTCTAATGTTTTCTGCATGACAGAGAATAAGTCTCCTTCACTCTGCCAGGTCTTCTAGCTTCACATCATAAATAGGTTTAATTTTATACCAGGGTGAAAGCTTAACTTGTTTTGAACCCCACTACTTGTATGTCTGTAGGATCCTTCATGGTTTATTGTTAATATCCTTTGCAAATCTTGGCTTGATTTTCAAGTCTCAGTTCATCACTACATTTTCCAACTTGCAAACTGGAACTTCTCTTTGCTGAACAGCCACTGCTTTGCTGCTCAAAAGCTCTCCACCTTCTCCCTGGAGGTTTGGGGTTTTTTTTAGAGATGCTCTCTTTGGTCTGGCAAACTTCATGGTTGGCGTTTTTCTTTTCACAAATTCTACCTAACTTTGGGCCTTGGACCTGACAGGAATTCCATGTCTCCTTCAAATGCATCATGTCTTCCCTCCTCCACCACCACCTCCATCACTTCTTGTTTTTGTGATTGTCTGTTTCAAGATTAATCTACTCCCCTAGATGATATCTTTCTCTTTCTTGGATGGTCACCCTCTTTATTAAACAGTTTACGCTCCAAGTGTTCTTGCTGGGCAAATTCTGAGAAGCCTGTGTAGCTGGCTGCACTTCCTACAGAATATCTAGAAATCTCCATCTGAATTAAATCCACCCTTGCCTCCAGCATCACCTCCCAAATCCTCTGATCTTCCTTTTCAAGACATGCAGAAGGCTGATTTTTTTCTGTAAGTAGAACTTGTCAGAGACTCAATCTAAGGTAGTACACATGGCAGAACTACTGCTTACAGAAGTACCTTTGGCTGCTCATGGTCACTGCCTCCCTGTAACCATTACAGTCTTCTTTTCTTAGCTTCTAACCTTAAAAAAGGGGAGGACAGAAACCCCACCAGACTTGCCTAGATTTCTCCCTTCCTTTCTCACAACAGATGCAGACAATAATAAAAAAAAAAAAAAAAAAAAAAAAAAAAAAGAGTGGCTTACTTATCTGAATGTGCATCATATTACAGAAACCTAATAAGCAACACTGTCCCAGGCTTTCCTGATCACTGACATATGAGCCAAGTGCAAGGAAGGTGTAAGCATTACCTTTGCTCCCTGCTGCCTAAAGGATACTGCCACCTTTGGAGTCATTTTTGTAACCATCTTCTCTGGGGAGTCTTGTTCAAGCTGGGCTTTCAGGTAACAAGAACATTGCCAGTGCAGAGACAGTTTTAAGAAGCAGAACAAAAAGAAATTAGCTCTTGTAGTTGCTTTCTTGTTTAACATCATCAAAAAACCAAACAAACAACAAAACCCCAAAACCAAATAATCCTCAAAATTTTAACAATAGCTTTTTATTCCCATCTTTCAGAATGTGCTTTTTTGGCCATTTTCACAGGCAGGAGCTTCATTTGGTTTAGTTTTAAATTGACAGCTGAGATGGCTTGTAAATTCCTGGTTCAGGAATCCTGATCCTAAGCTGTGCTGCAGGTGGTATTTGGTACCCTGGCAGCTAGCAGGACGGCTGTGAACGTACTGCCTCATTTCAGTTTATCACCCTCTCTTTCTTTGGAGAAGTCACTAACATCTTCAGTCATCACGAGATGTCTGCCGGCCACAGCAATGCATTTGTGTGCAGGATTCTTTCCTTCCTGCCTGAAAGCCCCTTTAATACACGGTTTACAGGAGGCTTTTGACAGCATTTGAGATGCAACGTGCAAGTCACAGATGCAATTTCACTTGCCACCAAAACAGCCCCTGAGCACCTGGATCTCTTCCTCCTCCTTGCAACTGGCGTAGAATTAGTTTCACCCCCATGTGACTACAGCAAGCTACCAACCACCTTTTCAGTGCCTTCGGTTCTTATTTATGAAAGAACTGATCTCTTTGAAATTTGAAGGCTGGGAAGGAATGACAGAATCATCATTCGACTTCCAGAGTGTTCTTACACCAAACACTTCCACTCTGAGACTTCCCTATTGAGCACACTAACTTGATTGAATACCCTGTGTAATACCTTCCAGCAAGGCCTCAGAATTTCGGTTCAAAGACACTTCCCTTGGTGCTCTGCTCACAACTTTCTTCTTTAACTTTCCTCAACAGCTCAGAACTAACCACTCATTATTTCTGATGTGACTAATACAATATGCCATACTTCCATCATTTTTGTCTCCCCTCTCATTTTCCTGCCCTGAAAATTTGATTCAAGTAGAAAATGAGTACTGACAGTGGAATTAAATTGTAAGTATGAGCAGTATTCCCTTCCCTCTTATTTTTTCCATTTACTTTTCTAAATAGTGCTTTGCAGAAAATATGGAGTCCTATTTCTGCTTGGGACTGATGGCCCGTTCAGTCTAAGCACAATTAATTTTACCCCCTTTGCAGCACTCAAACCATCATATTCCCTGTCTGCCTTATCAGTTCTCCAGTCTGAAAAATGGACAGTACACATCTGACAGATCTTGCCCCAAGTAACCAGCACACCTCGGAGGATGCTCCTCATCCAAACTGAGAGGGAAAAAAGTAACCAACAAGTAAACCTCTAGATTTTTGCGTACCAAAATAAGTCTTCAGTTCCACTCTTCCTTTCCAAATTGCATTTTCAGTCCTTAATTAAATCAGTGGAGGAAATGGACTCTCCTCCTCTGGACGGATGAGAGGGAAGGGAAATGGAAGAGGTGAATGTCTGCTCTCTTTCAGTAGTACTTAAAGAGATTCCAGTAAAAGTCATTGCACAATAGTAAAAGGCATTTTGTTCTTCAGATGTTGACTGTTTTCCAGTTATTTTGATTAAATTAGGCAGACATAGCAGGTCTGTACCATAACACTGGAATTGCAAGTTTACTCTGTTTTTGCAGCAGGCTGTTAACTAAGGTCATGAGGGAAGGAGCAATACCATTTCAGTTATATAGATGGAAAGATATTTATTAGGCAGACATTCCAAAATAGCAGTGGAAGAGGTCTGGTTTACAGACATCATTTGGGATAACACATTCTGAAGTGACGTTGTCAATCTTGCCTCTTGCAGCTCTCTGAGTAAAAGGTTTTAGCCACTTCTATGGGGCAGTATAAGGATATTGTTTCCAATGAAGAAAGTCCCATTAGCTCTTTGCAGTACCTGTGGTGCCTCAGTCTTTCACAGTACCTCCCTTAATCTCCTGCTGCACACTGTGGGTACACTGACAACCAGGATAACAGCAAGTTGTTTGGAGACTAATTCAGTGACAAAGAAAATGCTGCGTAAGGATGGCAACAGAAAACGCATGCCATGGTTACTGGTAGCTACAACAAGGTTTTTCTACACACCCCCATGTGTTCACATTATCTACAGATCCCCCAAGGTGCTATTCCTTCCTTTGTCACTTTGAAATGTTGGCATGAAAAACGAAGTTTGCTCTGTCAACCCCTTATAGGCATCTATCTCTATGGAGCATAAAGAGACGCTGTTGAATTGAGGCACGAATTCTGGTACTGAATCAGACCTTTGCTCAGAGGCCTGC
Source organism: Falco peregrinus (assembly GCF_023634155.1). Taxonomy (NCBI): domain Eukaryota; kingdom Metazoa; phylum Chordata; class Aves; order Falconiformes; family Falconidae; genus Falco; species Falco peregrinus. Next base: position 24,820,109 of record NC_073727.1, read on the forward strand.
AGCGTGCAGAGCTGGAAATAACTTTATTTCACCCAAAAAAATTCTTCCCGTTTCTTCAGAGACTTTTCAGGTCAATGCCAGAGCCTGATTCTCCCTGAGATGTTCAGCAGTTCATGGCATATGTTCCACTGTCCCTTTGAGGAGGACACTGGATGAAGACAAATGTGCCACGCTGCCCGCCAAGAAAAACTGCTCTGTCCCAATCTCTGGCAGAAGGCTGAAGGAGACCCCCAGGGCTGGAAGTAGCTGTGGTGGGAATAGCCCAGCCAGCCAAGCGTCCTACCACAATTCTGTCAGCAGCCTTCAGTGGGACAGTGATTGAAATTTTTGAATCAACCTTCTTAAGGCAAAGTGCTCAGAAACAGGCACACTGGACTGTCCTTACTTTAAATGAGTTAATTATTTTCTAAGGCATATGCTGAACTTTCAGACAGGAAGAGGTAAGTCAGAAACGTGCAGGAGAGCTTGTCTCCCTTCTTGCAGTAGAGCACTCCCAGGCAGGTAGATGAAACATTTGCATCACCATCCTGCCCTGAAATACTTTCATCTGCCTGTTCCCAAGGCACCATTTGCATAAAAAGCAATCTATAGGAGACCTGCTCAAACAATCTTGCCTCTGCATCAGAAATATAGTTTCATTTTTTCTCAAATGAGCAAAGCACCTTTATATGCTAAACCATTTTCAAGTAGGAGGTATCCCAATAAAACATTAAAGGCATTTTAATAAGAGGGCAGCCGACTAGAATTTTAACTACTATCCACAGAGCAAAGTGTGTGCAGAGAAGCAAAATATACAGAAGCACAGGGTAGAATATTCAGTCACCTTTTTAAGCAACTCCTGTATCAGAGAGACCTGAAAATCTTACACAACCTGCTCTTATGATAATTGACTAAAAAACAAGAACCAAAGAAAGCACCCACAAAACATCATCAAGAGACTTAAATAAAACATTATGCATAAAAAGAAGTATTGCTGTATGTTTTCTTCTGGTTTGGTTTGGGTTTTTTTTAACTGTCCTTCCCCATTAGCTGTTTCTTTGGCCACCTCTGCCCATCAGCCTCCCACTCCTGCTTTTGCTTGCACAGGGGCAAGCCCGGAGCAATGCAGTCAATCCTTCCTGCGTTTCCTTCATTGCGACAGAGATCAGAAGCTGGCCCCAAAATACCAACCAGACTTAGACACTCACTGTGGTTATGGGGAGAGGAATTTGGAACTCCCTGACACAACCAGTGCTCTTCGGCACTAACAGCATGGCAGAAACACAAATAAAGGGCAGAATGAGACTTGCAGGGGAAATACCCCTTTGGACATTTTCTAACAGTCAAACACCAGTCTCAGCTTTCTTGATACAGCCTTGGTAACATTTGTATAGGATGAACTAGGGCATTCTTCTCTCAGTCATCTGCCCTGTGCCTAGGATACAATTTTTTAAATGACCGCAGTGATCAAACAAAACATTAGCGGGGTCAGACTAAGTCCAACACCAAATACTTCCTCAAACTCCCTGCAATTTATTCTGTTTGCAGCCAAGGAAACTTAGAAATTCATTCTCACTCATGCTTTTGGATGGCTATTCTGCATCACCAGTGGTGATTTGAAAATTTGATGTTATTTCCTGCAGCTCAGACCTCGATCTGCATGAACAATCCACAGTTGTGGTGTTAATTTTCTTACATCAAACTTAGGAAGTGTGTGAACAAGACGTTATTCCTTCGGTGTGTGCAAATGTCAAGACTGGTGTCTACTGTATGTGAAGTGCTTAAACCCATTTCAGCTGAATAACTGTGCAACAAGGACCAGCTTTCTGTATATTCCCAGACAATACTTTAGCTGGCTGAACTTTATTTTGCTCTGAGCTGCAAAATTAGGGTCATGTAAGAATTATCTGTAGTGGCACACAAGTAACATCCGCCTTTATTAACAGGAGTATTACATTTCTCCTAATTGCCCTTCTGCGACACCTCATCATTTCTCCTGGCACAGTAACCTATATAAACTTGCACAGAGCACTGCTCTACCTCCCCCCTAGCCAAACCACCCCTGGCACAGGAATGAAGAATTAACACTTTCTGCTTTCTCCTACTATCAAGATCAAGTGAAACATTGCCTTGGATTTCAAAACAGTGCCAGCGCCTGTTTTTGCACATTTTCTTGGAGAACTCATTTCAAAAGAGCTTTTCAGTTCTGACTTTTTCTCTCTTTCCTACGCTCGGCAATGGCTGCAGCTCTGTGCCAGGCAGGGCGTCGCAGCAGACCTGCCTGCCACCTGGCAGCCCTCCCCACAGCATCCTCCGCACCAAGCTACCCTCCTTCCCACCACAACGAACAAAGGCACAATTGTGCCTGCACCAAGCAGCAGGCCTTGGGTTTGAGCCATCGGTCCCCTGGGGAATGCACCCAGTCCCTCCCAGCTCCTGACACACCAGCACCTGAGACATGCAGAGCTGAGTTCCCTCCCTGCATCCCCAGGGCCTCCCACCACGCAGTAACTGTGACTTTTCTGTAAACTGGCAGCTGCCCAGTGTGGTATCGGCTACCCCGGATCCGGGTGACTTGCCTGTGTGCCTGAAAACACAGGCTATGATTTTGTGCTTGCAAGCGCATCACGTTTCTTTGGCAAGCTGCAACACCTGTGCCAAAGCAAAGCAGGGGAGATACAGGAAAAGGAGAAGCAACAGGCAGGTATCCTCTTGAACAGCAACACTCCTTTCTCCTAAATATTAGCACTCCTAGATATGTCTAGGTATGAGGGGCTTTTAATTTTTAGAAAAGGTTTTCTTACCAGGTTTTTTCTCATTGACGATAAACTTAATTGCAAGCAGTTTGACAGGGAGACCGTCGGCGCAGCTTCAGCTTCCCATTCGCACCACAGAGAAGATACACAGCAGTGTGCTCAAGCAAGAACATTTTTCCTGATGAAATATAACCACTGGAGCACTTTGGCTGAGGACAGACTCTTTGATACAACCCTGTGTATTCATAGAGGCTGGCCAAACCCCAGTAGTATCTCTTGGCACAGCAGGTGTTTCTTTGCTCCTTGCTCTCAGTTTCTAGTGACGCTGCTTAAATGCTTTCCCTCTTGCATACATTTTCTTAGACCATATTTCCAATTTTGTTGTTGTCTGTGCCTCTCTCTCACCTGCTGTTTGCTGACTGAAGACAGCTGTGTGCACATGGTTAAACAATACCCTGGGAAATCCCACCAAAGCTCCCTGCTTTCAGCTCCTCTGTGAGCAGTTCAAATCCACAGCTCACATACTGAACAAGTCTTTTTTTTCAATCTGCCTAGCTCTGTGTTTGTTGCATTTATTCGTAACAGAAGGGCAGCCATTTCTTTCACCAGTTCCAGTCAGTTTTAACCCAACCCATAATACCATCATTGTAGTCAGCTTGCTGAGAGCTGGAAAAATTAGACATACCTGTTTGTAATGAATGCTGATAATTACACAACACACTAACAACAAAGCTCTCTGCTAGATCCAATCTCTCCCTCAATTTGAAGACATTAACATTGATAATTACATACAGTGGAAGCTCAGAGGCACTAAGCAAGTTCACCTCCTCAGTACTCATTATAAAAGACAGTACCGGAGCACAGAAACTTACATTCTAGGAGGAAAAAGATATACGATATCTCTTCTACAGATGAGGACTGGGATACAGAAATAACCAGTCCACCAAAGATGTAATAAGGAGTGCATAGGGTAGAGCTGGAACAGAGTTACGATAAATACTTGCCAGTAGCTTTGGCACTGAGCCACCTTTCTAAGGCAAACTCTGAGACAAAACTGAAAGATTTTGTGAGGATGTACAGGATCCACACATTCCATCTCTATGTGTAATTCCTTCTGAAGAGCAGTTTCTAATCTCCTAGTTTATGACATATGAGTCTCCACGAGTAATTGAGCTTTTTTATCTGTCTGTCCATGAGATGAAAGTATTTGTAGCCTCTGTGGGGGAGAATGCACCATAGACAGCGGCATTCACATCCAGAGGCTCTGTTTGGGGGTGTGGGGGGCAACATCTTAAATAAGCTTATTTCAGGGTTCCTGATTTTCTGTTGTTATTGGTCCCTGAAAGTGTGATGCACAGAGAGATGCTTTTTGATCTAGGTCACTATAGCTGGGAGAACAAAGCCATGACCTTCCAAACCTTAACAGCTTTGCCACTCTTTTTTTTTTCCTTTTCCCTAATACTGAGCAGATATTGTACTTGCACTAGACCAGAACATGAAAATTCTCCTGTCCAGCATTTAATTTGATTTTTATCTCCATTTCCACAGGACTGTACTTTGTCAATTCCACTAACCTTTATAATATAAAGCTAATATAATGTATAGAAATGCAGATATCTTTTAAAATAATTGCTGCTTTCCACACTCATCATCCGCAGTGGAATGAGGTGTCACACTGCATATCACATCACCTACAATTACAAATACGTATCAATGCATTCACAAGGCAGCAGCATATGAAAAGCCTGATCTTACCACCACTGACGCTGAACACTGGAGAATATAGAAACAGAGCTGTAATGCGGATCTGACTTCTGTGCTCATTTTACACACTGCCTTGCAAAAACCCTACATGCTTTAGGTCCCTCGGCCGGACACTGGTCAGCCCACCTGCCCTAATTGCATACAGTCCCAGTGCGGTCTCTGGAGATGTGCAGGGAGGTTTTCTGGGTATAAAGCTGCTCCTTTCTGCTGTGAGCAGAAAGAACTGGTGGGAAGTGCTAGGTGTCTCCATCCCCTCATGATGAGACCATTTGATAAGGCAAAAGACATGATTTGTAAACGCTGCTTAGCCCAAGAAAGACTGAACTTAGTCCTTCTATGCTGAAGACACTCTCTGACCCCTGGTCTTTAAGGAATGTGGGGGAATGCCTTCACCTTTCTCTCTATGTGTCGCTGTGCACAGGGACACAGCTTGAGGACTTGGGCACCACAGCAAAGTCTGGCTTTTCCTCAGGAGCAGGTTGTCTTGTCCTGCCACCTCACTAACCCATCAGAGAGAGGGAGACACAGCCCAGCATTCGGGCCACCCCAGAGCAGTCACACCGTTCGGGTGGCTGCCTGCCTGAACTGTGACAGCTCTGGGGAGCGAGAGGTACCTGTCTCTTGTCTAACAGGTGCTTTTAGGTATGAATAAGTGACTACAGTAAGTGCCAAGGAAATTTCAAATGCAGTATAGAGGCACCTTGCGGTGCAAGAAACAGACAGACTGGGTTATTGTCTGAGCCTTAGGCTTTGGGCACCTAAGTGTCGATTTAAGCAGGCTGGATCCTGCACAGAGGTAACACCTTATTAAGTGTTCATGTTCCTTTCCAGGTCTTTTCATAACTCCTCGTCTAACAGCTCTCCCTGCTGAGGTTCCTCTCCTCCTAGTGCAATAGCACTGAAAACATAGACCTGGTCAGAACATTTTTGAAGTGGTATTTAGTCAAATATCCCACTACATCAAAGATGAATCATCTCAGAGGAACATGAACATTTCAAGAGTTTCTCTTGTGTCCAAAATAAAAACTCCCAATTGAATACCTGAGGTCTTTGATCTCAAACTAGGCATTTCAATGCAGCTCTTTCACAAAGGCATTTGAAAGGGGCTGCTTTGTATTTTGTTCTCACAAGATACAGAGACTTCAAGAACCTCAAGAACTTTCCATGAGATGGCACGGCTGTTCTTCATCCAGATCAGCTTTAACACTTCACAGGAGAGGGGCTCAGGTGGGCGCGTTCACATCAACCACATTGGTTATTCAAGAGTGACTGGAAGCATGACCCATGTTCTCCTCTTTGTTTTCCTTAAAAAAATTGCAATAAAATAAAGTAATAATTCACTGAGCATTTTGCCTAATTCTCCTAAAAAGCCAAAAGAAAAAAATATCCCTGTATTAAAACATGTTTCACGATTACAAAGTGTCCGGGAACTTCTTGTGCCAATTTCTCTTCCTACACATCTCCCATTAGTCTTTAAATAGTTTATTTCAAGCTTTTATATAAAGAATAGTCTAGCTTGGTTTATGTCTTTTAAAAAGACACTTAGTAGACATTTTTTGCAAGTAATTATTGAAGTTGCAATAGAAGAAAAAAAAAGGCTATCTTCTAACTCCATTACTGTACATTAATATTTCTTTCCTGGCATTTACTGTCAGGACTCAGTTTTCCTTACGGTCAATCTAGTTCACACAACTTAGTCTCTCATTGGATGGGAACTTTTCAGACTAAGGAATATCCCACAGTCTTTCTGTTGCATGACGGTTCCCACCACTTTAGGTGTCTGTTTTATCAATCATAAGAACTATAGACTATTCTGAAAAATAAATTATTTGCCTTGGAAACTGGTATGATTAGAGTCGAAAGTGTGAATAAGATTCAGAAAATGTTGCCTTTGAGTGATGTGCACTCTCAGGAGCAAAGAAAGAATTTCCATTTTCTATCTACCTTTCAGCCTTTTGCATTTTTTGAGTGTAATTACATTTGCTATCAGGACAGAGTGTAGGTCGATGCCACAATTTTTTCCTTTTAAACAGGTCTCTTGTTATTCTTCTGCCAGGTAGACTCTCGTGTTACTCTCCCAGTCCCTCATTACATTGCAGCCAGTTCATATGGTTATAAGAAATTACTGTCAGGGTAATGAAAGTGTTTCATTTCAAGTCTCCTGAACTTACTCATCTACTGAGTCATCAACAGCTTTGTGCGTGCTTGTATCCAAGTGACCTTCTAAACGGAATGAATGACAAGTTGGATTATTTCAGCCCCAAAGGGCAAAGCTAGATTCCAAGAGAAAATTAATTCTAGTTTCAAGTCAAAGATGATGCACAGATAGGTTCTTTTGTATCTCATATGTTGTTGATTTATTGTAAAAAGATTTCACACTCAAAGTAGTGGGTTAATTGTATTTTTACTTGAGGATAGGGAAACAAAATGAGAGGAAAGAATTGATAACAAATTATCAAAACAACTAAAGACAAATATTTTTCCTTGAGAAAAAAAGAAGGTCGGACTTAAACAAATTGGTACAATTTGATGGCCTCTCCCTTCCCCTTTAGCACTCCTGTGTGTAAAGTCCTCTTTGGGCTCTCAGGCAGGAGACACCTAAGGAGAGCATTTCTGGAAAAATGAATCTTTTCCCTTTGTTCTGCCACTGTTGAGGTGTCCTGGCCTCTCAGTTCCCATTACCAGATGCACACACGTACTCTAACATGTGTGCAGGGAGAGGGATCTCTTGTAGTTCAGTAACACCATAGCCAAGGTGAGAGCATCTGCCTACGGAAGGGAGTCATGCAGCTCAGGCACCGCTACAATGGGCCAGAGAGAGCTCTGAGCCTGCTAAGCAGACTCAGATCAAGCTGCAGCAGTGGGTCTCACATTTGCAGGTGCTCCAGCCCCACACCTGGAGCTGCCCCAGCTGGAAGCACTACAGAAGAGTGATTTCTACATCCCCCTTCAGATAGCCCAGCATATTTATGTATGCGTACACAAGCAGAAGGGATTACTGGGAAAGATGCTTAGCAAATATCTGAGAAGAACTGTCAGATAAAGGCTTCATCAGTTTCAGTACCCTCAAAAAACTTGCATTAAAACAAAGAAATGGATGGATGTCACTGACTGAAGGACTCAGTTCCAGCTGTGAAATACAAGAAGGCAGCAACTGAAAAGCTGCTGGAAGTTTTTGAGGTTTTTCATGCTGCCAAGAGCTGAGGTGAATACTTTAATGTGTCATAGTTTTCAAAGCAAAGGGATAATCCCCATTCACAATACCACTTTTGATAGAATACGGTCAGCCTAAAGGGGGAAAATGTCAAGGATACCCATGTGATAATTCTGATTGGAGGGACTGAGATTAAAATTAAAAAGTGAAAATGAACAATAATGTACAAAAAGGCAGGTATCTGCCCCAAAACAGCAACAAACGGTACCTTCTTCAAGTGTAAGATCTTTGCAGCAGGGGCATTGTGTTCAATGTTTATGCAACAGGTAGCAAGGTTATAATCTATGTGCAGTGCTCCTAGTGCTGCCTCAACTAGTATCATAACTAGTTAAGCAGCATGGCTGGAGTCTAACTTTGGCAAGTCTGCAAAGTGAAAGAAATTGTTAGGTTCAGTAGAAGACAGTCCAGTTCCTGTAGAACACTACTTCCAAGCCCCTGAGAAATGCTGCTGTTATTTTGCCTGATCAAAGGACCTTGCTTTCAGGAGGAAAGAGCAGGTGAATAATTCTACCCCCACCTGAAGTGGAGTGATGCCATTAGAAACAGTGAAATTTCTCCTCCTCCATGAACAGATGCAAAGTGAGATTCCTGGGAGGGAAGCAGCTCAAAGGCTGCACTACCTCCTTTGCTTAAGCTCCAACATCAGGGGCAAGCTGTTTCAACATGATGAATTGAAAAATATTACCAGAATCTTCCAGTCTAGAAGGTGCAAAAAGCAACTATGCAGCAAAGGAAGACTTTTATATCCTCAATTTAGGTGTCAGTACTTGACTTCTTACTCTCATCGAGGACATTACTCACCAAAAAAAAAAAAAGTCTCTGCACTGCAAGGAAGTACTATGGACAGAAGTTCCACCTGTTCATCAGTGAGGCGCAGTGTCACATAACTTGTCCTTCCCTCTCACTCCCATGGACCAGTGCAAACTTCTGGTTATTTGTAAGATTACAGATCATGCCATAAGCAGAAGCCATTCATGACAAACAGCTCAGGCGCTTGACTTCTCCAGAACAGTTAGGTGTTGATTTTTGCTCTAGCTCCAGCAGATTAGTGATTAACTGGAAGCTATTCAGCGTTCCAGTGCCAAGGTGGGTAGAAAGCACCAAACAAGGTCTTGTGAACATCTTTTCCCTCTGTTATTGAAACAAAAAATTGCATGTCCAGGATAACTGACAATTCATTCCGGTGACTTCGTTTCTGGCTCTTTTTTTTTTCAGTCACAGGTTAGTGGTATTTGATGTTAGTACTACAGTGCGTGTTTCTCCATTTAAAGATGTCAGAGAGTTCTGTCAAAGCAGAGCTCAAACTCAGAGGGCTGAAACTCAGGAGGAAATTCAGGCACATATTCACATAACACTGTCTCCAGCTTCTGGCAATTGGGTCCAGCAGGAGCTGAGCAAAAGTAGATGCACTAGATGCACTCCACCACACTGCGTTAAGCACGGGCCTGCCTGTGACCTCAGGATCAGTTGTTCAGGGTCTGACCAGGGAAATCCCAGTTTCTTTGTTCTCCAGCTGTCTCATTCTCTCTTTGGCAGAAGGAGGCTGCTCCCTCTGCAACAATGCTTGTGACTTTGTGAGATGTAGATACAGGTTTTTCAAAACCGCACAAAAAATTCAGATGGTTGAAACACAAGGGGAGAAGTCAGACCTTGTGAGAATTACTCTTCCTCCTGCCACTAGCTCGCTGCTCCTGTCTTGTAAGCAGCCTTTGCCTCAGTTCCTCTCTCACAACTCTAGGCAAGTCTGAGGGCTCCATTTGTCTTCCAGGGATGTTTTAAGATGTAATGGACATTTTATTATATAGTACCATAAGCCTTTTTGATAAAAGGACCGATGTAAACTCAAAGAATTCACTAATGAAAACCATTAATAATAGATGTAATTACAGAGCTTTTGTAATGATTCAACAGCTTCAGAATATTTCAATGTCTGCATTACCCATTTATGATTTTAAAACAAAGGAAGATAAAGGAATTTTTACATAAATCTGTGAAAGAGATCAATTCTACATGATTATTAAAAAAGTAAGAATTTCTTCTGGTGAAAAAAACAAATCCAGAAAGTGAGGAAAAAAGGAAGGGGAACAAATCTTTAAGGCATGGTACCAATTTCTAGGTCATAAAAAAGCCTCTCAGAAATATGCACAGTTTAAGACTGGGAGGAGGGAGCGTTACGGCTAGCTCTAAAAGAGTCAAAACCAGACACAGATTAAAGCACTGAATATCACAAGAAAAAAAATTCATTAACATTAAAAACAGAACACCAGAGAAGAAAATGGATGAAATAGCAAAACGAGATTGTTTCTAATGGAAAATAAGAAGAAAACAGGAAAGGTAACATAAACCAAATAACACATAATCAGAGAACTTTATATCCCATTTTATATTCCTCTGTATATCACTGCATTTTTCTTACATACAAATGTTGAGCGTTCAACAATATGAATATGTGCAGCAGTATCACTTCTCCTTAGAATCTTCCAGGTGTGGTTTCCTTGACTCTTCCAAATTATTTCTTCCTTTGAGATGAAGAGGTTTTAATTTTTCTAACCACTGTACACAGAGTCAAGTCTTACTATATAAACATCTAGCAGTATCTGGTATCAAGAACTGAACAACAAATTGGTCCTTTTCTTCTTCTCCATCACCTTTCCTGGCACCACAACCATTACATATTCCCTGAAAAATCAGAGCTCTTTAGAGAATGAACAACCCCCCAACACAGATTTCTCACAACAAACCTCTAAGAAACAAGGTTTTCACAGTATATTCCCTGCCTTTCTTGTCAGGGCCCATCGTATATTCTAGGTAGATTTTTCACCTCTGTTGATGCATCCTGAAAGTAGCAGTAAAATGTAAGAAAGAACAAGAAGGGCAGGAGTCACAAAAGCATTAACTTTGCAAATAATAAAACAATAGCTTCAACCAGAATTCAGTGCTGCAGTCTTTGACTTCAACAAAAACCTGTGTTAAAATTACAAAACCAGGCCTCAGTAATGCTAAACCTTCAGCAGACAATGTTACTAATCACTAGAAATCCAACAGGTCTTAGTTTGCTAAAAAAAGTCTAATTTTGCCCTACTTAATATTTGGAAGGTTTTAAAATTAACACTAGTATATAATGACTCCCCCAAGATTTTACAAAACGTCACTATCTGTTGCTTGTATTCAACACAAGTATTCACTAGAGAAACATAAGTTGATATGCTTGCTTGATGTTCACAAAGCATTTCGAAGATGAAAAGTATCATGTGTGAAACATTAAGCTAGTCTGACCATCTTCTCATTACACTACAGATAGACAATCTGTCAGAACAAGAAAAACAAGACACAAAGCTGGTCTGGTGAGGATCCTGTTTTGCCTTTGAAAAAATGTTAAAATAATTGATAGTTTCAATAATAGTTTCAAAGTATTAAGCATTCCTTTGCTCAATGCTTCAAAGGGGTCCCCAAATACCTAGAAATATAACTATTTTCCTTTTCATGTTTGATAGGAAAAGGTATCTAAAAGACTCTTAAAAATACAAATAAAGAGATCTATCCACTTTTTGATTCAACTTTATCTAAAATTAGAAAAGAAATTTGAGTGCTTTACTTGTCCCCTTGTAATGAAAAGCCTCACAAAAAGACTCTGATGTGGAACTAATTTGCATTCTGAATGTGCTGAATGGACTACAGAGACTATAGTAACCTTTGGAGAATCTTTGCTGTGTTAAAAAAGTAATTCATATTCTATCTCCTTCTACAGAAAATGAAAGGTTGAAAGCCATAAATTAGACAAAACAAACAAACCATTCATGGTATATTATGAGCTCCAGGTCTCCTGTGTACTTACTCACATTTCGGTAACTCCTGGTCCAGTTTTAAGCACAGTAAATTTGGGCCCCTTGACAAACCTCTTATCACTATTTTATTTAAGTATTGCTACACACAGAAGCATGTTTCAAGGAGAGAGGCATTGAGAAACAACTTTGAATTTGTTTTTCTCCTCCTTACCCTCTCCCCCATACCATCAAATGAATGACAGGGGGTTTTATTATTTGAAACTCCCATAATTTCCAGCTTGGCTAACTGACTTTTAGCTTACATGACCGTGCACATACATCTTCACATTTCTTTAATTCCTATGTTGGAACTCACTAGCCCATCTCAACAGGCTTTAACAGGATGGTCAAAGTCCCAAACAGAATTAAGTTCCTGCTCACCCCATGAAAACAAAGGGCTAGGGGAGAGAAGCATCCTCTAAAAACCCCAGTTGAGAAATTGGGAACAACATACACCTGTCCCATGTGAGAGAGAGCAAGCCTTTCTAAAGGCTCAGCTCATAAAAGGTGTCTGTCAGATACCAGAATTCCCTTAGTTTCATGTTCCTGTTCATGGGGTTGTTCATTAGAGGGCAATAAAGTTAGCTTTAAAAGCAGCAAACCAGTAGTTTGATAATAATTCCTTATCCCCACCCTGCAGCATCATTAGAATTATCTGACTCTTACCCATGCAAGCTGTCTCTCTTTCTTTGTTTTCCTTTGTCCTTATAACAGCTCTGCCAGTCCTACGTATGCCGTATTGCTTCTCCATATCCCCAAATCTTTGACTGCTCTGCCCTTTTGTTTCCCACTGCACAAGCTCCTCTGCAGACCTGAGGTAAAGGCATCATCCATTACCATCTCCTATGGAGACACTAGCCCCTTTGACATGCTTTGCAGATCTCCAACTCCGAAGAGTGCTGTGCAAGGTGAAGTTTGTCCTCCTGCCTTGGAAGACCAGCATCTGTTTGTGCAAGAGACACATGGCTTCACACTTTCCACCTCCCATGGTTAGGGTTGTGGTGGAGCTGTGTTAACCCTTTCTCAAACACACCCAGTATAGCACTACTCCAAGCACTTGAATGGACAATCTAGTTATTAGAATTTGCTAGCTGGAGGTATGGGCTGGAGCTGGAGATATCCACCAGTCTTATTATCACCAGCTGAGGTGGAATGCTTTCAAACCTCCCTTGACTGCTGACAACTGACATCAAAGAGGACAAAATGACATAATAAATCCACAAGCCTTCAGAAACCCATGACTATATTATGTTAACACAACAGAAACAAAGAGCTACATACTGGGCACACAGAAAGGTGAAGTCTCACTCAGGAGTCACATTTAAGTTTGTTTCTGTTATCCAGGTGTATAGCTCAGAGGATCCATCTGAACTTCAAATACCCAAGTCACTGATTCAGGGAGGCAGTACTCACAAAAGTGGGAAACTAGAGCAACTCAGCATTATTAGTTCAAATTATTTGGTTTAAAGGGATATTTTACACAGAAGAAAATTTCTCTTGAGAGGAAAGGAGGAATTGTGAACATGTATGCTTCGTGCTCTGGGATTGCACCAACACTATTATCCTAGAATCAGAGGGGAAAAAAGGGCTGGGAGAGGCCATCCCCTTGCCCAAAGGTATGATCAGCTAGATCTAGACTATTCCCGAATGATGTTTATCTAACCTGCTTTATCTATTTGCTTTCAGAAATACCCATGACCTACCCCAGCAATCTAGCTCAATGCTTCAGTACGTGACTTGTTCTCTTCACAGCACACAGGAAGGACAGGCTATTCCCTATGTCTTAGCAACGGTCTTTTACCTGCAGGTTTCTTTGTGCTTCCCACTTCTCTTTTTGCAGCTGGATATGCTCCACTCTTTCTACTTTTTTCCATCTACACTTCCCATGTTTTTCATTGCTCTGCTCTGAATTTTACGAGTTCATATCTGCTAATTGCAGTGTCCAAAACCAGACACAGGACTTCTTCTTTGGGGCTTGTAAGATTTCTGTTGAACCATTTGCTATAAGCATTTTTCAGGCATTTCTTTCTTTTATCAGTCCCTCTGTGACACTGCCTTTTTCCCCACCAGATCACACCACCTGCCATTGCAGCCCTGCCCTCTCTCCAGCCTCCTTAACCCCCCACCCTGCCACTTAGGTCAGCAATTAAACCCTAATTTTTTCTCCTTTTCCCAGGCAGAACAAACCCAGCTACCCAAGCCCCTCCTGCTGTTACATACTCCAGAACTAAGACCACCACTGTGGCTTTCCTCTGGCCTCTCTCAGGAGGAGACCCCTTTACTGGGGTCCCCAAACTGCGCGCTGCATTGCAAATGTGGTCACAGGGGAGATGAACAAAGGGTAGTGAACATTTCCCTCAAACCCGTTCCTGACTTGCTGGCTACGCTCATGAGCCAGGGGGGTTCAGAAGTGCGTGCCGTGCCTGCAGGCCCCTGCTTCCCTGCAGGTGCCCAGGCAGGGCGCTCCCTGCCCTTGGCTTCAGCTTCCACCCCAGGGTGACACTCACTGCTGCCACTCCATCCTGGGCACTTGCCCTGCTCCGTACCCACAGCCAGCAGCTACCGCTCACCTCAAGATGGCTTGCATGGCTGGGGAGTCTTGCCTGCTCCCCGGGTAGGTGAGAACAGGAGGGGGCACCCATTACCCTCACGTCCCGAAGGCTGGGTGTGCTGACATTATGAGGAACCACATTTTATTTTGTCTACCCATCTGCTGTGTGTGTTTTTGAAGTAAGACTGAAGATCCTCAGGGCCGAGACCATCTCAAGGCACTTGGCTATAGTGTTACAATAACAAAAATTGTAAGAGTAAATACAGTATTTCAGTATTACTGGAAATAGAATGTGAAGGGTCTAGCTGGAAGAGAATGCCATTTTCCAGATTGCCAGTTCATCAGCCTCTCACTCAACCCCTCTTTCTCTGTTCTCAGAAACCAGTTAAATCCATCATTCAGGTCTTCAGCGCAATGACGGGCCCAAGCCCAAACTTGGGGCTTGACTCCACTGTCCCTGGGCTGAGCCACCGAAGGAGTGTGGCTGCTCCGGGATGGTGCTGACCCCCGCATGTGAGAGCCTGGGACAGGCTTTTCCCTGTGGAAGGAATGCAGTCAGGCTGTGCAGACCGGGCAGCACTGAACTCCAGAAAACCTTCCATCTCACTGTAGCAGGGATAAACACCATCACCTTGATAGAAAGGTATTTCCAACACTCCTCTGCCATAGCAATTACAGGTTCTGTAATATAGAAAGCAGACAAGCAAGCAAGGAAAAAGAAAAAGAAAAGAAAAAAAAAAGAGAAAAAGAAAAAGAAAAAGAAAAAGAAAAAGAAAAAGAAAAAGAAAAAGAAAAAGAAAAAGAAAAAGAAAAAGAAAAAGAAAAAGAAAAAGAAAAAGAAAAAGAAAAAGAAAAAGAAAAAGAAAAAGAAAAAGAAAAAGAAAAAGAAAAAAAAGGAGAGGAGCTTAATTGTTTTTTCCCCGAAAAATAAGCAGAGATCCCAAGTGGTCCATAAAAGCTTTCAGTATTATATACTAATTTTACATGGGAGGCAGTCAGACTACAACCCACAAGGACACTGTTTTCAATAGGAATTAGAAGTCAGGCACCAAATTACCTTTGAAGACCTGGGCTTTAATTACTGCTGTTACAGAAAGCAGTGTAAAACCTGCTGACAAATATCTGATGCCTGGCAGGAGTTTTGCAGACACTCAGCAATGCCTGCCTCTGCTCTAAGGAACATATGATGTAAGACTGAAGGGAAAAAAAAAGGAGTGAAGTAGAAGCTGAGCAATGTCAGCTTGCATTGCTGAGTAAGAACAGACCTGTTAAATGTAAACACATTGAAATACTAAGGAAAGTCACAGACCCCTATCAGCTACCTAGAGATCTACAAATCCCTAGCAGATTAGATCACACATTTTGGGATCAAAGCGGACATCTCAGTCACGTCACAGGAGTTTGTGTAGATGCTTTACTGCTCATCCAGTTCCTCCACTATGTTAGCAATGTGCTTTTGCTTACTGTGAAACTGTGGCAAAGGGCTTAGATCAGTACCAGATTAACAGGGCTAATTTACTGTGTAGTTAGTTTGCATTGTGTCCTGAAAATAGCTGTGTGTTGTTTTGACATTTTAATTTCAGTGA
Organism: Falco peregrinus; assembly: GCF_023634155.1. NCBI lineage: Eukaryota > Metazoa > Chordata > Aves > Falconiformes > Falconidae > Falco > Falco peregrinus. The sequence continues at coordinate 24,835,783 of NC_073727.1, forward strand.
AAACACAGACTGGCAGGAAAAAAAAACCCAAGTCTGTCATCCTGGTAATGCTTCACATTGGGGTCATTTACTGGTAGCACTTTGCAAGAGGGCACACCTTACAGAAGCCTGAGAATTTTGGAATGCAGGCAATGTCTAATTCCAGCATGAAAAAATCTGCTACATTACATGTAGTTTTCTGTTAGTTACCTGAAACAGGAAAGATAACAGATAAAGAAAGCAGTGAAAACAGACTTAAAAAGGTATATGAAAATACTATTGGAAACTTACAAAAGACACTAAATGCCAGCAAGTTTTAGAAAACATACAAAAAAATGTGTAGATAGTGGATAAATGACAGCAAATGTCATCACCATGTCTCATAGTGATGCCATCACACCTTTGCATTACTCTCACAGTCCTGCTGAAGGACTTTCCTTGCTCATTATTCAAAAATTTCTTCGTACTTAAGCATTAAAACACTGAAACTGTCACGTTTGCACAAAGGCTTCATCAAGTCTATATTCTATACCGTATTTTATGATTCTATGAAGTCCATCTTCATGCTATTAACATGCCTCAGACTGTCTTCTCAACTAAACAGCTAGCAGCTAATCTGCTTGCAGAAGAAATTCTACCTGACTCCTAAAACAATGAGGGTACTCAAAACACGGTTTCTACCCATTTTACAGTTGTTCAATAATCCTTCCTATTATGGCTCTAAATGTTATAATTAGCTGTATGTACTCAATCAGTTTTGAATCCTACTAGCCTAATCAATCAGACAATATGCATTTGTTATTGTAGTCTGGTCTATATACCCCTCCAGTCTCAAAGTTCAGTCTTACCCCTTAAAAACCATTTGAATTTTATACAATACGTAGTAGACAAAATATACAGCTTTTGTCATGTAAAGTTTACATATATCAGTATAATGAACAGAGACTTTTAAGTCCAGATTATGCACACTAAACAATCTGAAAAAAAGTCCACGCTGTGTTTTCAGTGACAGTTGTTGAAAAGAGGGAAGCAGAACAATTGCTTTACAGAGGCATTGCTTCCTTTAATAATTTGTGCCACATAAAGAATACTTTCCATGCTAGGGTCATTCAAGAGAGATTTTGGTGGAATGCGATCATTCAGTTTATGCAGCAAAATCAAGCTACCACAATTTAATTCTGCTGTGTGCTCAATTTTTACATTGTGCACCCATCAGTTGTTAAAGCAACGCTCCTGCTAAGCTGAAAGCATAAAAGAGTTTCAGGTTGCTTCTGAAAAGCTTGAAAATGTTTTATTCATGTATTTGTAGCACATATATTGCAGGAAGTATTGCTGGATTCAAGAGAGAATTGAATGAGCCTTCACAGATGAGATTTTGTTAGTTGAGGATTTTGGTTGGGCTGTATAAAATGGATGATGTTTTTTCTTCAGCTCCAGGTCATTCATTCCGGACATTTTGATGAAGACTAAACCAGAGCAATTATGCATTCATGAGCAGGATGCTGAGGGCTTCACTTGGAAAAATGAAGGCTGATAACCAAAGTAAGGATCAAGTATCTTTCCCAAGGCTACTGCATAATGATGAAAACATCACGTCTTAAAGTACGTGCTGCAAAACAAAGCCTAGTGCTGCTTTTAAACTGCTGCAGATAAAATAATGGATTTAAAATAACCAGCCTCTTCGTCTGCTGGAGCACAGTAGACCAGTACAGTGCATAAAATGTAATGTGGACTCTGTAACCAAGAGCTTTGTGCTGCTAAGCGGCAGAGCTGACAGATCCTATTTCAAAGTTATCTTTAATGCAAAAACAATTGTATCCATTACAACAAAATTGCTGCATGATAAAGCCTGCTACCTCAATCATTTCAGTCTCGTATTAGAAATCAAATCCCTGTGAAGCCTGAATGCACACAAAATGCAAATCACTCCAGACTGCCTCCAATATATGCATGTTTATATACATCCTGGCTTTCAGATACAAGGTGTCATTGTGAGCTCTGCTGCAGGGGCGGTGTAATCCGAGTGCAGGGAAATGCTGACTCGGAAATACACACGGCAAAGAGCCTAGCCCTGCAACTGTTTCTTCTCATGAGCCCTTACAGGTCAACGAGCTGCATAAGAACTGCTCTCAAGGGAAATGACTCCATATGAAATATTGTACTAATGACATTAGAGAGTATGCTACTGTCTTGAGCTAGCTTGAGAGCATTTGCATTGTACAGGCAAATCCTAAATGTTGGAGGGATTAAGCTAAAAGCTGAGAATGGCTTGTCAAAATAGTCCCAAGTTCATTTGAAAAGTCATTTATTGAGATGTTAATAATGTCACATCTCTGTAGACATAGTGGGGTTATCCTTCGCACAACAAAGCAGCACCATGCACGCTGCATGCAGAGGACAGCTTGGCATACATTATTTCATCCTGCTGAAAACAAGGAAGCCACTAGCAGAAGCTTATGGGTTTAACAGCATTGGATCTGGCCCAAAATACTTCACTTAGTGGAGATTTTTGTTGAATGAAAGCTGTTCATTCAAAGTCCCTGTAGTTTCTAAACCAGCTGAAAAACTGCAACGTGAAAAAACCTTAAGGGCTATTCAGAATATGATGTTGTGAAAGAAGGAACAGTAGGCTGCACACAAACTGTAAGTGCTCATTTTAGGCTTTTTCATTCAAATAATAGCACTATACTTTATTCAGGACATATGTGGCTAGCATGTTTACAACAAAAGCTGCACCATCCATCAACCAGAAGCAGAATTGTTTCAGAGTCATCACAATGTATGCTATCCAGACACACTCCAGCTGGACAGATTTGTGAAAGTGAGAGGTGTAGGTAAAAGCTGGTCCCAGCTATCATAGGTGTAATTTAAAAAAATTAAATAGTTGTGAAGTGCATAGGCTCCATTCTGCTCCCTTCCCTCCCACCTTCCCATGTCGTTAAATAAATCCATCATGTCCTCTTTGCCTGTGTGGATTTCTTCATCACTGATTCCATTGTTCTGTGATGGAATGGAACAGAACAAAGGTTACCAGATCATTTTTCTGAATCACTCATCTGGTCTGATGAAAACTCAGAAAATCAAGTGACTTAGATGCTATTAAAAAAGCAAACTGGTCCCATTTCTTCAAAAACAACAAAGCAGCCCCCAAAAGAAAACAAAAGAGCATGCCGCCAATTAAGCCAGCCATCCCAATCCACTTGAATAGTTAGCATAAACTTGATTTCAAAATACTTCATCTATTTTACTGGTACATCGAAGAATTAAGGCCCATTGTTGCAGCCTTTCTCATTCTGTCTCTTTTTGGAGAGCACCTCCGTTTTCAGTGTTGGTTTTTTGTTTTTTGGTTTTTGGTTTTTTGTTTTGGTTTTTTTTTTTTTTTTTAAAGATGCATAGCCATGTGGTTTATCTTCATGCTTTCTTCTAGGGCATTCAGAAACAAACTAAATGAGGGATCAATGTGCTTTGATACTCCCTGCACATTCCAAGAGTTATTCAAATGGGAGCTTTGATAAACTCATCCTGCTCTTCAGATTTGCTCAGCCCACTGGAAAAGTAAAGGAACACAATCAGAAGCCTGCTGTGCTGCATTCCCTCCAGAGCCTTGGGAGGCCTCTCCAGGGGCCTCTGCCACTGAAAACTGCAGACCCTCCTGCAGCATGCCTAAGTAGCTAGGTGTTTTAAAACACATTTCTCACTGTCTAGGGAGTAAAGAGAATTGCTCTGAATATTGTTAGGCCTTTAAGAGTTATTAGAAAGGAGCATACCTGAAAAAAACAACCACCATCGAAGACAACTTTGGAATGTCGTGAACTGTAAATGCTTTTGTATACTTATCCAGTTATTTTTTGCCTTTCAACAACATATTGCACAAATTCCTACCTCTTCCAGCCTCTGTCCTTCATCAAGCATGGAAAAACTTGTATTATTATTAGGATATTCTTCTTATACTAGTGTAGTCTGCAGGACTCAAACCTCAAGCAGTTAATTCACATACTTGATAACCAGAAGCTGAAAGACACCTTTGGCCATTATAAGGAAAATAACTCATTGCCACAGTAAGAAATAAAGGGAAACTGAGCAAGAACTGTTTGTATAAAATTAAAGCATAGTAATACTTTGAAAGGGAAGAGGCTGTAATAAGTATGGAAAACTTAGTACAGTTACTAAAGATGTTAATCAAGTCTCACTCACTGGTTTCAGAGTAGCATCCAGACTCCCTGTGTCACCAGACCTTACGAAGAAATAAAACTAATTACACTTCAGCATTTCTAGACCTTAAGGTTTTTAATCACATATACTGTCTTGCTTAACAGTTCATTCACTTTATGCAGGCAAGTTACAAGTTTTTGTAGAAGTGTCTGGAAGTGCATCTAGAATGCATTGCCTGTCCACTGTTTTATTTACAGGTTTTTCCCAAATGAAAATCAGTAGCTAATAAATCAAAGCATAATTACACAAACACAAAAATACAATCATTAACATTTTACTGAGTACAAATGATAAGCATAAGGAAATGTCCATGTACACTCACTGACATGAATTTGTGTTAGTTTGCGATTAATAGATGATACTCTGAATTGGTGGTAATTAACCAAAAGACAGATGTATATTTAAAAAAAATTGAGAGCCACCCATGTTTGACATAATATACTGAGATAAATATCTATACACAGTGATATGATCATGTATACTCACATGCGATCATATCAACTTTATTTTTATTTCTCCTGACAAGATATTATCATCAAGGTAGTTGAACCTCCTCAACAAAGCTTGCTTTGATCAAGTACCAGATACTATTATCTAAACTGTAGGATGATACAGAAACAATCTGTGCAAGTGTAGCAATTTTGATTCAGAAAAATTTTTAAAAAGTAGTATTTACAAAGATTTCAAATTCAGTGATTAAGACTCCGGTCTTCATATTCCAAACACCTGATCATTTAATTTCTTATTTTTGGTCGTTTGCTCTCCTCTCCCCATTCCTTCTCCTCATTAGAAGTATTAGCCCATGTTTAAAGTAAACTATCACAATTAAAACTCTTCAAAAAAACCCCAAAGAGTAAGTTATTCACATTGTGCCAAAAAAAAAAAGAAAAGCAGCACTAGAGCATTACTCAAAAGATTCCAAGATTCCATAAATCCTTCATAATTAAGGAAAGTTCCAGAAGCAAGAAGAACTTATATGACTTGTAGAACTTGGGAGGAGAAATAGGGAAAGAGGAAACTTCTACCTCTTGACTTTTTTTTGTTTTGTCTGAAATAAATTTACAAAAACCTCCTGGTACTTTTCCCAATGTTGCCACACCTCCTTTCTCTGGCACATATGGTTTAATATACAAACAATTTAAATAAAAAGTCAAATTCAAGTTCCCACCATAAATAATTCAACTCTTAAGAAAACTGGTGGGGTTTAGCTATTTCAAAACTAGCCCTGCCTGGCTAGCTATTTGGTTAGGACTCAGAAGTTAAATAAGAGGATTCTTACAAAAATTTAGTATCCTAGCCTTGTAACAATTTAAGTGAAATCTAGAAGAAACCCTTTCCACTGACATTTTGTTTCTTTTGCATGCATCCTACTACCCATAGGTTAGAACCACATAGCCTGTGCGAGAAACAGAACCGTTTGAGCTTTTCTGTGTTTTCTAGTAGTTCTATGAGCCTGTTGACTTTAATGAATTTAAACGGAAAATAAAGTCTCTTCAAGTCCTTATTCTATATGGTAGATAAACCCTATAGCCTTTTTTCTTGGTGGTGTCACTATCCATCCATATTATAAGATACAGCATTTCTTCTCAGCTTTAAATCAGGGGTTGTCAATACTGTCTCTTTTTGCTTCCATCTTGTTTTTCGAATTCCAACTCATTTGGTGAAAGAGGTCATCATTTTATCTCCTTGAAGTCGGTCTTCTCACACTGGTCAGCTTTGGAAAGACAGAATACTGAGTGCTTCTCTAGGTCAGACTGGTACTAAATTGAGTATGGAGTAGAACCAAGCTGGTTTGATGCAGAGTTTGGACTGATTTGTTTTCATGCTGGGTTGGAGATCTAGCCATCTCAGATGGTTCAGGAAACTGGGTGGGGAGTGGTAGCCATTTCCATGCCAGAGTCTCTTAACAGCAAAAATACAGAAGAGAAACTGAGAGAATGAAAAGAAGACTTGTGGTTGAGTGAAGGGAATTTCCATGTCCCTGAGGGGTGGTATTGTTCACTGAATTTGTGACAGCTGACAGAGAAGTGGAACTTGAATTGTTTGAAGGTGTTGGATTTGTTCCATTGGGATCACAGTAGATCTAGAATGCAAGGGGGAGGGGGAGAAAGAGTAACAAAAAAGGGGGTTTGTCTTTTTCATTTTTAGTTCAGAAGACAAGTTAGTAGTAATGAACAATGCGTAGCACCAGTCAGTCACAATATTCAGATATGATACACGCAATTGCTCTCATGACTCTCATGGCGTAGTTAAGGACAAAGACATATTGAATTGCACACACAGGATTCATTAAAGAAATAAATTAACATTTTTCTAAATGTTTATGTTGTTACATAGTTATCACTTTATCAAAACCCTGCACTAAAACTAAAGTTGGAATAGAGGTAGCTTTGGAAAAAGCTCACACCAAAAAAGAAGAGTAAATGTAAAACTATGCAAAGGAATACCTTACAAGCAGAAAAAGAAAACCCAAAACTAAGACAACTGCACAAATTCATTGGCTTTGCATACTAAGCCACAAACAGAAATATGAGTAAACAATGATGATGAATCTATTGATACTGTTTCTGGGGCTGGTTTTGGGGATCCCTTTCAAGCAATGGTGAGGCTTATGTGAGCAGGGTTAGTATTTCAGCCTCTCTCCTACTCTTGCTGTGGTAGTACTGAACTGCAGAACTTAGAACAATGGAACTACACTGATTAAATCATAACCTATCAGCATGCTAGAACATACAAAGAAGAAATGCAGTAGAGAAACCATATAGTATTAGCAAATTAAACAAATGCTGAGAGAAAGCAATACAAAAATACTCCCCCCCAACTCTGCATTATAGGGATAAAGCACGAAATTGTGCACACTATGTAACTTCAGTATCAAGCTATTTCCTACACATGCACAGGAAAACTTTCAGAGCTAAGCTAACATGGTCTTCAAGTAAAAAAAAAACCACACGTGCAATTCATCAGGATTAAAAAAACAAGGGCAAGAATCGCATAACTGTTTCTCAAAAATGACCATAATATAACAAGCTTGGCTTCAGCTCTGTGGCAACAAGTTATATTGTACCAGAGCATTTTGGTAAGCTCTAGTAAGAGAGAGCAGTTAGTTCAATAAATAATACTCTCCATAAAAGGTGTCTTTATCTTACACTTTTAGTGCTGCCGGGAAAATTAATTTTCTTTAGCTGAAAAAATTATAGCCTCTCAATCCTGAAGCCATGAAGTCAATGTTATATTTGTTAGAAAATTGCATGAGTGTGTTCTTTAATTACTTTCTACAGAAAAAACTTATCATAAAATATCAGGTTGGTGTAAAGCTTCTGGTAGGTAGGGTTCTTGGCAACCAGCAACATGCTGGAAGCAATCTAGGACTGCAGGATAAAAATTACAGTGTGGAAGTTTCTGTTGAAATCAGTCCAGAAGTGATCAATAATGAATTGCAGAGTTAATAACCTACAGCTGGATACAAGGCAGGTCCCAGCCTGCCCCAGAATTTTTCTAGTCTTCACACAGAGTCTCCACTGCTGTTTCACATTTGGTTATACATTCTTAAAGTTTTCTTAGCCTTGAACAGAAAGCCTAGTTCCTGGATTTTTTTCTTTTTTCTTTTTTCATGGTGGAAAAGGAAAGGCTTAGAGCCAAGTTCTACAACATCACGGTAGATAGGACCCCAGACAGATCTTCTTAACATGCATGTGACAAATACTGGTAACTCACAGGGTCTGATCCTGTTCTCATCACTGATAAGGGCAGGACTCCACAGAGAGGAGTGGAGAAGGGATAACGCTCTTCCTCACAAACAAGGCAGGGAGGGGAATATTTAAAACGGTCTCCAGCAATCCTCTTGCTGTTTATTTTTACGATATTGTGTTATTGACCCTTTTCAAAAGGCAGCGTTTAGGAACAACATCCACCTGAGAGCCTCACTTGGCTTAGCTGCATTCGTTACCCTGGCACCACGGGTACGGCTCGGCCAGCACAGCACCGAGACCGATGTCCTTTTGCTTCAAGCCCCCAGGTCTCCCGCTGCCGCCACGGGCCCCACCCACGGCCCCGCCGCTTCGGGGGTCCCGGACCGGGGTCCCGGTGCCCTCCCGCAGCCGGCTCGGGGTCGCAGGGGTCGCCCCTCTTCCCAGCGGGGGAGCGCTCCGCCGCCGCTCGCACCGCGGCTCTCCCCGAGGAAAAGGAAGGCGAACTCCGACTTTTTTTTTTTCTTTTAATTTGACCAGAGTAACCCACGGCACCGGCACTGCCGTCCCGGGGAGCTGGGCCCACACCCGCCCGGTCCCCCGGAGGGCGGCGGGCCGAGCCCACCCGCGGGCGGCGCGGCCCCTCCCCAGCCGGGGCTGCCCGGGCTCGCTTCTCTCGCACCCCCGCCACCGCCCCGGGGCGGAGGCGCCGCCCGCCACCCACGGCTGCCCGGCGAGGTGCCGCGGCGGGCTGCGAGGCGGAGGCAGCACCCCTCGGGGCCACCCGCCCCACGGCCCCGCAGGAGAAGCCCGTCCCTCCCGAGGCGACCGCCGCGGGTGCGGGGCTGCTGCGGGAGGTCTCGGCGGAGCTGCTCTCCCGCCTCTCGCTCTCGGGCCGGCAGCGGGGAGGCGCCGAGCCGCTCCGGGACTCACCTGCGTGGGTAGGAGGAGGGCCAGGAGCAGGAGCCCCAAGCCGAGCCGTGCCGCCAGCGCCGTCCCCATGCCCGTCTGCTACTGCCCCGCTGCTACCGCTGCTCCTGCCGCTGTGGCTGCGGGCGAAAGGGATGCGCCGCTCGGCCGCGCCCGGCCTTTTTATGGCAGCGCGGGCTGCCGTGACGCCCCGCCGCGCCTTCCCCCTCCTCCTCCCCACACCTCTGCTCCCGCCCTCCGCCCGCCGCCCCCGCGGCCCTGAGGGCTCCGCTTCCCCTCCCCAGCGCCGGGCCGGGGCGCGGGGGCAGCTCCTGCGGGGCCGCGCTGCCGGCGCCGCGCTCGGGTCCCGCTGGCTGCTCGGCGGCGTGCCCGGGCGCTTTGTCTCCCCTCGGTTAGGGCTTACGGGCGGTGGTGCCTTTGTCTGGTGCCGGCGGCGTGTGCGGGCATCGAGGGGCTGGCACGGCGCTGCAGAGGTTGCGTTGCAGTGACTCCGGAGAAACGTGTTTGTAAAAGCATCAGACTTTTTTATCCGCGCCCTCCCCGCCCCCCCCCAAAAAATAATCATGAGTGAGTGAAGGAAAGGTAAAGGCTCTAAGTATTTCTGAACGAAGGGAACAGCAGATAAAAGGCCGAGGAGTTGAGATCCCGCCTTGCTCGGAGCTGCTTTACCACTAGTGCTAGGACTTCAGGCTGCAGGTTGCCATTTCAAGCAGTCTCTGGATCTAAATATTTGATCATTAACATTATTTCTTAAAGAGTAACAAACCTGTGGAACAGAAGGTTCTTCCAGCTGCAGCCTCTTTGTAGGTAAGGTTCCATCTCTGGCACAGTAAATACAGTAGTTACGTGGCATCTCCACCCTCAACAGACCAGGACAGTCGGCTGTGCCAGCACCTCACCGAATTGGTCAGGCATCTCAGTGCACAAAGTAACAAAAATGGTCTGTGTCCACTTTATAAACTACAAAAAGAGACACTGATGAGCTGATTTCATTGTGACAGTTATTTCCATTGAAAAGAAGAGGAAGATGTTTTGTTAGCTCAAACTAATAAATGGATTTTAAAATTGGCTACATTCATGTTTATGTCAGAGCAAAGTGTGAGGAGGTGTCCGAGCTCAGTGCTGCATAACTTGTTGGCCATCTCCAGGGGCAGGACAGCTCTTCCGAGGGTACTGCTAGAACTCAGTCCCAAAGCACAAGAAACATGGAGAGACACGCCGCAGACCCAGATGCTGGGACTTGTGTTAGGCGAGGATGTATCATTCTAAATCCATCCCCACATCATTTGCTTCAGAATGCCTGACAAAGCTGTAGTTACTTTGTTTTTGCAGGAATAAAGGTATTTGGTAAACTGTACCACCCAAGACACCAATCCTTATTCTATACCAAGATGGAGGATCTTCTGAGAGCTACACCAAGTCCAAAGCACTGATGAAGTAACATTTCCCTGGTTTTTTAATAAATCCTTGATCACAGTCAAATTCCAGTTCCTAACTATTAGAGGCATAGTCTATCTGTAGAGTAACTATGGCAATAGTCATCAATCTGAGGATCTTATGTCTTTGAATATTCACTGGTTGTCTGCTGAAAGCTGGTTGCCAGAAGATGGGTTTATCATTATTATAGAGATGTAAGAAGAGAAAAAAGGAAACTGTGATGGACTTAAAACAAGAGAGGTGTGACAAAGCTGAAAACATTCCTGTCACTACTTTTCCTTGCAAAGAATTCCCTTTAGTTGTCACAGTTAAATGAAATCACAAATGGGAGGGAAGGTCACCTTTTCACTCAGTAGGCATGGCTAACGCTACAGAAAAGTGAAATTCCCTGTGAGAGAAGTCATGTGAATCGTAGCAATAAAATGAGGGCTCACACTATTCTGATGCCAGACCCCCTGGAGGAGATGCAAAAGGAAGGGAATCCAGTTAGGGCTCTACGCTAGCCAAAGCAAAGAATATTCTAGTGTAAAGCTGACAGAGATGGTTTCCATTATAATCTTTCCCACCTTGTCTGGGAGAAAACGAAGTGATACAGCTGTTGCATGATCCCATGGGGATCAAAGCTAGCTGTTTCAGGTTAAAGCAGCAGCTGAGACATGTTAATGTCAAAGCTGGGACAGATGAGAATGAGGGAACAACTCTCAGATGGCTTTTCCCATTCTCTCTACCCAGTGCATCTTAGCTGAGGTCTGGAACTGCACCTGTAAAAAATAAGGATGATGCACGGTTCTTGTAAGGTGACATGAACCAACACAGCTTTATACAACTGCTCATTATTATTATGTAGTGTTAGCATTTTAACAAGTTTCAGCGAAAATGGGGATATCTTGCTAAAAATATTATTAACTCTGTTCCTTTCTATTTAAAAATAAATAAAAATGCAGAGGTTTTAAAACATTTGGCAGAAATTATAAATGGCTGAAACTATAAAACTATGTTAAATGTATGTTCTGAGGCCAAAAAACACGCCTTTCTGAAATATTCCTGACATACTAAAGCAAATAAGGAAATGTACTAGCAGCACAAGAGAAGCGCTAAAAATATTTTATGCCCAAGGTTTTCTTTGAAACTTTTGTCATTGGAAATTATAATTATAATGCCTATGTTCCATTAGATTCCTACAACTAACTCTCCCCATTCAGGAAAGCTGCAATAGTCTTGATTCCTCCTGAACACATAAATCACCTGTGCTCCCAATTCCAAAATCTTTACTTTTTGCAGCTGACATCTATAATGAAGTCTGCAAAAGATGTATCTGAGCAAGAGACCAGAACCCAATATACGGATTTTTCTATGAGGCAAGAAGCACTGTAATTGAGTTGAGAACTGTACGAAGTGAAGCACTGCTATCTGGTGGCCAAAAGGCACTTCTGATTTTTTCTGTCAGAAAATACAATATACTCTCTCAACCAAACATACCTTGATAGTGTGCTCTAAGAGCTTTCATGTTGCTGAGATACAGTGTTAAATATTATTGTTAAATCCCCATTGTTCTGCTTTCTTTTTTTTTTTTTTTTTCTAGGTCAGAATAGTACTCAGCACCTCTCCCAGTTAAATGCATATCTGATGAGAAAGCTTAACAAAGAGAAGAGAAAACTACTTTGATCTTTTGAGTTAAATGTAAGTTCATCCATATATTCCACCAGTGACTTTTAAGTTGATTGAACTTTACAATAAGCATAACTTTCAGTCTAGTGTTCAGAAGCAAAACTTGTGCTGTTTTGTATAATGCATTATCAAATAAGATCAGCTAAAATGACTGGTAGAAAAAGAAAGTTAGCCATCTATAAAAGGAAGGAGAGAAATAGTCTCTAAGACACCTAAGTAATGTATTTAAATTTGGACAACTTTAGCAAAATAAGTGTTGTCACTTTTTTTTTTTTTGAGTGAAATTCATGGGAACTAATTTTGACTTAACCATTAATTTACTCCTGCATTTTAGCTGCCAATCTTTATCAATCTAAACTTAAATATTTTAGGAGCATCAGCTGCCAATGAGAATCACTGGATCCTGTATTCCCAACCTAATCTTCATCCCTCTGGCTGTGCAAAGACTAGAACTTACTAGACCTTGTGGCTCGTTGCAGGGCCTTCATCCATCTCAAGCTCATGCTAGAGTGCACTGCAGCTCTCAGTACTCACCTGGGTCCTATTATAAATTATTTTAGTTAATACCCATCTGTGAACATGTTATGCATTCGTATATTAGAACCTGACCTTTTTTCAAAGGACAACTTTGAAGAGAGAAATCCAACTTTGCAGTGTCTATCAACTAGCCCATATGTGGTGATCTACGCTGACACCATCTGTTGATAAGTTCCTTTGATGTCCATATTGCCATATGGGTTTTGCCTTGAGAAACTCACAGGTCACTATTTCCTAATATATAGGAACACTATTTTTTCATAAGCTAGGGTGGCCCTTCTCTTGCTACTTGTTTAGCAGAAAGGACGTATTGTGCAGCAGCATCAAAGCTCCAGCCATGTAATCAAAAATTGCTGGCTTTTTTTGAAGCATCCTTCCTTACAGTTGCACATTCACTATCAGTGCAGAACAAGACTGAAATACTGATGGGAGCTGACTGGTTGGAACAGATTTTAGGCAACAGGACAAAGCTTTTTGGCGTGTGTCTTGGCTAAGAACTCGAAATATATATTGAGGGTTACATTCTCTTTTCCAGTGGAGGGTTTATATTAAATTTAAGTTAGTAGAGCTTCTAATGGAAGGAATGGTTGGTGGTACTGTAAATCTCCACTTGGTAATAAATGTTGATTGGGTTCCACTATACGTGTCTTCAGACATGGGCCTTGTTGCTATAATCCAGACCCTCATTACACCAGGATTCCAGCAGTGCCACTGTTTCCCTTCTATGTCAATCTGAGGCAAAAAGCATCAGGCTGCTTAATTAGAGGTATATCGTTATGGAAGTAAACAAAGCCACAATTTCTAGCCTGGAAGTTTGAGCAGAAGTGAAAGCGTGATTCCAGAACTACTGTCAAGAAGAAATGTTTAAGAGCTGCTGCCCTCATACCCATGGATCTTTTGGCTACTGGGTGGACTTCAAGGGATGGTGTCAGCTTACACAGATAGGTGTGGCTTCAGATCTGCTGGAAAGCACACCTTTCTCCCTTAGTCAAACAAACTCTTGGGTGACATCAATAGAAACAAATTAAATGGTAGCAGAGCCTGTTCTTTGGCCTTGAGGCCAACTGACGTGTCTAGCTGCATCCATACTATTAAACTCTCCTAGCTTCCAGAAAATGGAGGCTGAATCTAAGCTGCCTATAGGTAGCAGTTGTCCCTGGCCTGGGCCAACCCCTGAATCATGCTCAGGAATTGTTTGAGATCATGCTATTTGGTATGGGACAAAACCAAGACAGAGCTTTCCTTCGGCTCATGAGGCATAATGTCAGATAACAGGCCTATAGACATGAAGAGGTAAAAATTATCAAAGCTCATTTTCTCCATCTTCTGATTTGAGGCAGGTTTAAATATAATTCTCAGACAAAATCCATGAAGGGTGGTTCACAGCCATAGGCTTCCTGTTTCTTTGCCAAACTATCTTTGCAGAATATTTATCTTAATACAGAGTCTTCTTTGCTGCAAATTTAAAGTAATGATTCATTACATCGGCATAGTAAAGCACACAGATAGTAATGATGGCTAGATTTGTAACAAAGTGTTTACCAGCTGAAAATGTATGAGGCACTTTGCTTTGAGAGCAGAAAGGAAGGGTTGTGTGACAGCAGCCATCAACATCTAAGTGAGTCTCCCTGGAAACCCTTAATAGAAAAAGGGAAACCAGCGCTTCTATGATGTCATTAATCTCATTTCTACATAGACATCTGAAACAGAATAATCACATCCTGAAGATGCCTATGTCTTTTCACTGACTATCAAAAGAGTGTAGATGTTTAGCTCAGACATTTGCCACTATATTTTCCTTATTTTGAGGAACAGGTTGAGTTCCTTCATAGGATATGTATGCATTTTTGTCGCTTCCCTTTGTACTTCATTAGATCATGTTGCCCAAAGTAGCACACTCCACTCTGCTGCAGCAGCAGCAGCTTCATGTTTGTGGTCTGATGCAATTTTGAGATTATCTTGCTCCATTTCTTGAACAATAGTGCAAAGTTAGCACTTTTACCAGCTCCTTGAATTTTCTTTCTTTGATAATACTTATTACTAATTGCAATTAGTGCTGCCAAGTTCTTCTCACCATTAGCTTGAGCCCTAGCTCTGTAACTCCAATTTCTCCCACTGGATATGATATTCTGCATTACCTCACTTACCAGTGGATGCAAAGTTAGTTATCCTGATATTATACTACTGCTTCATTCTGCGTCTTTCCAAACAAATGAAAAAATGTTCACTGAAAATCTCTGGATCCTTACTAGTCATTTTAACCATCATCATTAGTTTATGACTGTTGGGATTTCTTCTATCCTTGACACATTTCAATACTTATGTTTTTAGCCCTGCCTACCAAACATTTGATTTTTTTCTGGAAACAGTAGCAGTCTTTATCTTCTCTTGAGAAGTGTTGAAAATCTGTATTTCACAATTTGAATCTAGTATTCTTCCATTTCCCTTTTTTGTTTGTTGCTTGCTTATTTTTTATCTTTACTTTAGTGCCTTCTCTTTGCCACTAGACAGGGCAGATTTTTACCCACAGTTATCAAAAAGATAGTCTATATAAAAAAAGGACTGCCTTACGGAGCACTCACTTTCAGAATTCATTCCTAGTCATGACTGCCGCATGACATCCTGAGAAGCTTATTCTTTTGTAACTTTTCTAGCTAATTTCTAGTTTGGGTATGGGACAGGCAGAGATAACAAGGTAATGCGAATGACTCATGGAGAACTCTGATAAACAGGAACAGAAAAGGTGAAACTGTTTATTTTAAAAGATGAAATAAGAAAAAATGTGATTCAAAGGTGTATAAATAGACAAGTTCTAGAAGGTAGATCAGCTCTTCTTCCATTTCATAATAGAAAAAAGGCCTAGCCTAGGATTTGAGAAGATGAACTGCTCAAAGGAAACGTATCATGTATCACCAGGAGTGTTAAAACTTCATGTATCTTTTAGATGGTGAACTGTTTCTCACAGGGTATCATTAGGCAAGGTGCAGAGATAGAGTCGTCACCTAGTGATGAGAACATCCAGAGTTTAAATTGCAAGTGTTGCAAGGACACACTTCCTTGGGAGACAGACCATCCCAGATCTTGCTACTATGTGGTTTACACATTCTATCCCTCCCTATTGCACCTTTATTTATATTATTTCTTTCTTTACATCAAAGCTTTATATCAAAATTTTATATCAAAATACAGATACATTTTTCTTTCTTAATGCTGTAACATTTATAAATGCTAACCAAGGCAACTTTGTCCTTTAGCCACAATGGAAGCTGAAGTACTTTAAACAGCTTTTTTTCTCCTTTAAAAAGCAAACCTCACACAAAACATAATCTAAAAAAAGAAAACTTTAATTGTACACAGATGGAGGAACAATCTAAATTTCCTCATTGGAAATCAATTATGTTAGACTTGCATGCATATATCTTGAATTAGTTACTATCAATTAGAGAAGATAACATTTTATTCTAATAGTAAAGCCATTAATCTGAGGAGAATACAGAGGAAACACAGAAGTAAACAAATAATTCAAACTAATTAACATTTGCTCATGGAATGTGTAGTTTTATGGCTAATAAGTAAGGTTTGAATAACAAATGTTTAATTGATTGCTTTTGCTTTTTATTGCATTTGTCACCCACTGTTACCAGTAGCTCGATAAATCTTATAACAGCAGCCAAGACCAGCAGGACCTTAGCATGTTCACTACAGAATGAATGAAAGCCTGGAAGCCTGTCTTAGGGAAGAGCACATTAATTTTTCCTACCAAAAATTGTTGTGTTTTAGACAATTGGCAAAAAAGAAAGAGAGGGAAAACCAAACAAAAAAAATCTCATTGCAAACCTCTCACCAAACTGGGGATTTGAAGGATTAGCAGTGAAACTGTGGAGAATTTATTTTCCATGTAGCTGGATTGGATACCAGGCTGACTGAAGGAAGTTACTCACTGTTTTCCTCCCATTTGCTTAACTACTGTTGTAACACTGATTTTCTCTGGCAAGGCAGCCATGTATTTCTGGTTTAGGTGGGTCACCATGCTCTGACTTATTAGGGTGGCCTCTATCAGCTTCTCCAGCACTAGTCAGAGCAGTCTGCACTGCCCATCTCCATTTTCTTTCTCATTATGGCTCAACGTAGCTTCTACTGTAAAAGAGAATAGGCAGACAAAAGCCAAATTAGTCAGGTAGTGAAAAGGATGAGGGGGAAAAAAGTTATACTTTAGCAAGGGCCTATATCTTCATCTATTAAAGAAATATAAAACAATACCTGAAACTCATCCACCTTACTTTACTCATCTAATTATCCATTGTGAGTTTTCAAGGAATAAGTAGGCGGCAAGCAAAGGTACTTTGTGAGACCTTGCTCACTTCTGGAAAGGGATTCCATGTGCAGGATGCCAGTGTGACTACAAGAAAAAGTGGACAGAAGTTCATAATGTGGTTGTTATTGCAAGAGATGAACTGGCAACACAGACAGTTGGTAAGTAGAGATGAAGCCAAGTTTCAGTGTGCATGGGGGCTGGACACATTAAAAGTATCTTAAAGAGCATAAACCCCATGGTTTATAGTAAAAATGGCAGAGTAGATGCTATAGGTAAATGTGTGAGAAAGAAAAACCAGTTTAGAGCAGCGTGCCAACTGAAAAGGCAGTACTGGAAGGGCTAGAAAAGGAGCTTCTGCTGCATGAAAGCTTAATTTCCAGAGTCAGCCTTTAGAGAAAGAAATGGTAGGATTATTTGGTCACAGACTGGATGCAAGTAAGCTAGAGGAATTGGCTCCAGACTATGGAATAAGAAAAGAGAACATCTCAGCACTTACAATAGGTGTGACACTGGAAGAGATTAATTAGCAGTCAGGGAGCTTTAGCTCATTATTCAAATTAATATGGACAAACTTAAAGGTGATGCTCACAAGAGGACACTGTGCTTTCCCAGGCTGCATGAATATGAATTGAACACTGTCTAGTCACCTTCTCAGTACACTTTGAAATAAGCAGTGTCATTTAAAAGCTGTGTGGTTCCAGCAAGGTAATGCTGATGCTAAATCTGCAGTGACAAGTAATCTGGTGAGATGTGCATTGCAGGATGTTAGAGCTACTCACCGGGCTAGAATGGCCACATGGTGCTCTTGACTCTATTTTGAGATGCAACAAGCATCAGAAGATCTGCTGCTGTCACTTGACCAACTTGCAGGAAAATAAAGGTAACAAAAAACCCTAGGCAGTGGGGAGAGAATTCCCAATTACAGATTCCAACATACAAGTCACAAGATATTAAGAAGTTTTCCTCTGAGCTATCCAAACTAAAAGACTAATCTCCTTGTGAATGGATCATAGTGAGTATATTGAAATAACAGAAAATGAAAACCGTAAGCAGGAGAGGAATTACCCTTCCTAGACAGAAGATGCTAGACAGAAGATGACTCCACTTGGGGGGGGGGGGGGAACAATTTATAAAAATAATTCTATTACAATAACCATGGGAAGAAGAATACATCTTGGTCAGACTAATTTCTCACCCAGACTTCAAAAGGATACATAGACCACCACTCTTCTGCCAGAGATGAATGATCAGTGGTTTCAACCAAAGCTGAAACTTTTGACTGTATGTTGCTGAGGTGTCATATGATTTACAAAAATAAAAAGCTTCAAATTGCCTGAAAGCAGCTTAAAGAACAGCCTTGTCACATACGTGTCTAACTACCCCGTGTTGGAGCAAAGCCTCTGGAGAGCGCAGCCTGGCAGCTTTGCGAGGGAGCTATTCGCTGCCATCTAATGGTAAACTGGAAGAAGAGAAAAACTAGATATTGGTTTTCACCCCTCGGAACGTTTTGGTTGTAATTACAATTTGATATAGTTAAAACAGGAATAATGAACATTAACTTCATCGTTGCCTTTTTGGCCATTACAAATGCATTTAATGTCCCAGGTTGGAAGTTGTCAAGACCTCACAACTGGAGCACAAATCTTAAAGACAATCACAGCCCTTCTTACTATGTGGCATGGAGGGAATCTGATGACAAGGAGACTGGAGTGACACTGAAGCTCCTCTACAGTATAGGGCTGAATGAATCCTGTCAAAAACCTTGGTAAGCATCTTCTTTTGTGACTGAGATATAATAGAAACATGATGTACCTTCTAACTACTGCAACTAGAACAATGGCCCACGTAGCTGGACTAGAAAATGAAGCAAGCATGACAGAAGTGGTGTCTCTGTTTGCGATTGTGCAATGATGAGATAAATCAGATGCACGATGCCTGTTGATGACATCCAAGTTACATTTCCTCTCTGATGGAGAGGGACCTGTCTGAGCACTGCATTATTAACCTTCTGCAAACTGCAAGGCCTGCAGGAAAGGATACCCAATGGTGAATTGATCACTTTCTGGTTTTTAAGGTGTTGCTATATTATCATATTTGAAGAACATAAAAGACAGAGTGACTTTAGGCATGTTCTTTACCTTGCCTTTCAATATGAAGATGCAATAAGGATATATAATGCCAGACTAACCTAGAAAAGCACTAACACATACTTTTGTTTACTAAGAGTAAGTTATCTTCCCTTTTAGCAAAGTTAGAGTGTGACTTTAATCCTGCATGAGACCTAAGAGCTCTGAAAAGAATAGGGTGTATGGAAAGCTGGGGGTGGGGTGGATGGGAGGTGTTGGGTTTTGGGTGTGGGTTTTTCTGCCACAGAGGAGGTAGCATTTCTGCTCAAGGAATCCTCACCGTTCGGACCTTCATTTCTATTCTGACTCACTATGTGCCACTATGAATGCAAGAACGTTACTCTTACCAGCTGTATTTTTGCCTCAAAAAAGATGTATGTTTATTTTTTAGACACAAGGTGGGGTGGGGGGAAGTGCTAAAAAGCTAACAGCTATATTCCCAAGAGAAATTGATCAGAATCCTACAGAACTGGACACTGGAACATTCAACATACACAAAGACATAAAGATGTTCACAGCTTCCTTCCCAGTGAGGTTTCTAAAGAGAGAAAACAGTTTTGCTAAGGAATTGCTCCATTACAAAATATCCCTGACATAAAAACCTCTCATTCAAATGTTTTATGACAAAGTTTATACAGGGTTAAAATTAAGCAATCACTTATAATGTCTGTACTAATTGCACAACTGCTGTGCACCGGTAGCTCCACAGTTGCACCACTTGCCGTATTTGCTGGTGATTTTCCAAGGGAGGATCAGTCTGCTGAGTGAGGTGACGGGCATTTTAAAGCAGAACTTTAAAGCTGAGAAGCAATTTCATTTGTCAAAATTAACCTGAACAGTGTACAGCCGTTTACATCAGGACAAAATGCTGCCAACCTGCTGGGGCTGCATTTTGTACCCGTTTTGTACGGATGCAGAGAGTTCCCCAAAGGCTGAGCCACCAGAGCATTCAGAAGCACCAAGAGAGGTGTGCTGGTGCGTGGCAGAGAGAAAGCTGGGAGAAGGCAGTTGGAAGGATGGGCCTCTCCTAGTTTCTGAGCTCCGAAGGAAAGGGATTACGAATTACCACCAGTAACAGAGGTGCAGAGTGAAAGAGTGAGATAAAATGGGAACGAAAGTAGCAGAGATAAGGACAGGGGAAACCCAGGCCACAATGGGATTTGGATTAGATTGTTATGGTGACCAAGCCTTTCAAATTAATCTGTGGTCAGAGAAAACCTCAGCATCTGCTGGAGTCATGTCCCCAGTGAGAGAATTCCATTGTCTTCTGGTTTGGGCATCTGGGCAGAGCCTGAGGGGCTGAAAACACGGGTTGGCCCTCGGCACTGAGGGCCGGGAGGCCTGAAGCAAAGTACTTCAGCAGGTATTGCAAAGGGAGTGATGAAAGGCATGTAAAATCAAGACGATACGAAAAGTATTAACATAACCACTCCCGAGTGTTTGGAGTGTGAGAGCCGGGGAGCAGGCCGAGCGGTCTGCCGGGCCCTGCCGAAAGCAGCGTACGCTGGAAGAGCCAACACCGGAAAAAACAACGATGGGGAATCAGCTCGGCCGCATCCCGGTGGGGCGGGAGAGCGGCGGTGGCGGGATAAGGGGCTCCGGGGGCTCCTCCCGGGGACCTCCCGCCGCGGGGCTGAGGAGCGGGCGGCAGCGCTGCCGCCTCAGCCCGGCACCCTCCCAGCTCCCTCCGGCCGCCGCGCTCAAACCGGCGGGCAGGGGGCGGCGAGAAGGGAAGAGCCACCCACCTCGCCCGCAGCCGGTCCGCCGGGAGCCGGCCCCGGTAGAGGGCGCCGAGGCCAGGCTGAGGCGGCTCCGCTGTGGCCTGCGAGCGGCGGCGCGGGGACGGCAGCGGCAGGCCCGGGCCCCAGGCGCCTGGAGGAGCCAGGTAATCGCGCCTCGGCCGCGGGCCCCGGGCCCCGCCGGGCCTCCCCGCGCGGGGGCGGGCGCCGGCCGGCCTCTGCTGGGGCAGCGGGCAGAGAAGCCGGGGCTCCCCGGGCGCTCCGGCCCGCGGCGGGCCCGGCACCGGAGGGCCCTACCGGCGGGCCAGGGCCCGTCCATGGGGCTGGGGCGGGGTGGCCTGCGGGCCCCCACCGCACGCCGCGGAGGCTGGCGTCGGCTTGGCCACCTGCTTTTGAACGGGCTTCCAGCCTCCCGCCGCGCCCGGCCTCGCATCCCCCGGGCGGGCCGGCCTACCCGCGCCCGGGCTCCGTGAGGGGAAGCGGCCGCCGGGGGCGCTGCTGGCCCCGGGCAGGGGCTGCCGTGGCGCCCAACGCGGAGCAAAGATCGAGCGCCAAAATAAGTACAGTTGTTTACACTTTCAAATAACTCCTCTAGGAATTTGTCCCCCAGCTGAGGAGAGGCGTAAGTCTTCAGCGAGGACTGCACCAGCCTAAATTTTAAACCATGTGTTATATATTTTAAGTTCACATATTTAAATACAGAAAGCCGAGGGAGGTGTGGTTGGTTTTATTTGGACGGTAACTGACTCGTTGATCAGGGCTTTTTGCGGGCCACAAAAAGTGCCTCATTCAGATTTCGGCCGAGTTCACTTGGATGTGGGGAAAACAAACCCCAGTTTTGTGAAGAAACGCTCGTTTCCACACTTCCAAGGCCATAATAAAAGCCAGTGCCCCACCTAGCTAGGAAGGACTGTAAATCAATTTATAAGAGAGCTGAAAGACATTTGGGGTTTTTGGGGGGTGTTTTCACCTACTTTTCCCAGGCTAGAGATTGCTCCAGAAGGCAGTAGTACTGGGAAGCTAGCACATGAGAGGGTTGTTGCTGGTGTCCGTCCTGTTGGGGTACATGGAGGAGTGTTCCTTCTCCTGAACGCTAGCACAATGCTGATTCCCATTCAGAGAAGTGGGAGAACGTTGTGCAGCATTCTGCCATGTGGGAGTGTTGTGGTCTGAGCAGAAGCTGAAGTCAAGCAGCTTTTGACTCTTCTGGGCTTACTTGCTTGCAGTATTGAGCAAGCTGCTTTTATTGAGAGTGAGTGATAATAAATGTAGGTCTCCCTGTGGTTTTTATAACATAGTTAACTTCATTTCTGTTTATTTTGTGAATTGTATTTCAGATGTAGGGAGGAAAATGCCACAAATGTGTTGGACAGTTAATATTAAACACCAGAAAAGGAATTACGAAGGGAGTATTCCGCTGGGGGTTTTAGTGTTTGTTTTTCATGTGGTGTTTTAGCTCTTTGTAATGGTGGATAGCGTAGGAGAAGGGCAGATCCTAAAGTCAATATAGCCTTGTGCTTTTAGATGATGTACTGCTCTGTGGGGAACAAGATAATAATCTTTTTGCGGTAACTATTATGCCATACCTGGAGAAATCCTTCCAATAGTCAGAGCAGTTGCTAATTTTTACATATGAATGTTTGTTTTATTTTAGGGTATGCTATGACTGGCTTCAGACTCCCTGTCACTACTTTTAGAAAACTAAATGTCTGGTTTGGACTGTGGGAGAAATTCCCCTCTAATAAACTGTATCCCTCTTGGAGGAGAAGTGTATTCTGTAGCTGTCAAGCAAGCACAGTAAACTACAGAAGATGTTTCAGTTTTTCCCCAGTAAAACTCTGTGCACTAAAACTTTCCCCAGAGTATATCTCTGTACTTTCTCTGCGGAACAAAAGTAACAAAAGCTCTAAAAGGAGCAGACAAACCGTACAAGAAGAAGAGGAAGAAGAGGATGAAGATGAAGGGGAAAGCAATTGGGAAGATGAATTTGAAAATGACCCAAATGTAGTAAAAGATTACAAGGATCTTGAAAAAGTAGTGCAGTCTCTTCGATACGATGTGATCATGAAAGCTGGTCTAGACATTGCAAGAAAGTAAGTAAGGAAGAAACAACCTGCTGATGAGAAAGATGTCATGCATCTAAAATTTGAGGTTTGATACCCTTTTGTTGCTGGAATAACTCAGTATGTGAGTTTTCTTTGGGTGTAGCTGTCTTGACTGTCTAAAAATATGTTTCGGTTGTATGGGTGTTCTCGTTTGTTTTACCCTACCTCCCTTGAAAGAGCCTATTTTCTGCTTTTCACTGTCTGCGATATTTCTAAGATTGCTGTGGAGGCATTTTCTATCAGCCACTATTCATTTAAAATGAAGAAAATGCAAAATACTGTACTAAGTAATACAAAAATATCTAATCTGAGATTGAGGGAGTAAAGTATATGCTACATAACGGCTGTAGAAATAGGAGACGGTAAGTATAAACCTAACATACCAGGTGAACCAGGTTAATGTGCAGTCTATAAATATATCACAATGTTTGATCTAATGCAACCTGCAGAAGCCTTATATTGCAGTGTTGTTAGAACAGAGTATTAGTGTAGCAATCACTTAAAAATTATTAAACTGGGCGGTGCAGGAAAGGGGACATTATTCGTTGGATATTCAGGGGACAGGCCTTTAGAAATGACTTTTTATTGCTTGCACCTGTGGCACAGAGCAGCTATACTCTATTCCTTTAATATCTATGAAAGACTTTTTCTTTAATTCCAGTTCAAGTCTCTCCTGACCTTAAATAAAGGTATCCTTTCTGCGCAAATTAGAGTTGTGGAAATGTGCCTTGCACATGAATGGTGTTCTTGTGTATCTGCAAAGAAACAATTGCATTTGGTCTGCTGCACATTGTAAATGCAATAAAACCTTGTTTTTCTTCAGTAAAGTAGAAGATGCATTCTACCATAATGAACTCAGGCTGAATGGAGAAAAACTATGGAAGAAAAGTAGAACTGTAAGACTTTTTAAAATTTAAATCTTTTTGTAAAGTGTAAGAAAATAACTAAGGCATGACCTCTTCTCCCTAAATCGCTCTGCAAAGGTGAATGAATAGCGTTGCTAACACCACTTCCAGCTTTGTGTGTGTGTGTGTGACTGTGATTCCCTGGGTAAGACATTATTATCCCCTAGGGGAGACAGGAGACTTGTGTTCTTAGAGTAAAATCTAAGGCTGAAAGTCAGGAGGAAGGCAGACGGCAGCAAGGGCAGAAGTTTCCAAGTTGCTGAAGGAAATGAATGATATATATGCAAGGTTGATGGAGTAGGAATTATTACATCTGAGATATTGATGGAGCAGGCACATGATTAAAGAAAAAGAGAAAGTTTGATGATGGAAAGGGATTGAAATTGGGGTAGCTCAGGACATGTTATTGTACCTGTAATAGAGCACACAGAAACACAGTTAGGAGAAGAGCCAGAAGGGTTGCAGCCCATACTCTTTTACAGCAGAGCTCACCAGAATGGTGACATATTTGTATGCACCCCTTCTGTGAGGGTGATCCTAGGTGGTGTCATCAAAGGACAATAGGAAAAAAAGGTTTACTACCCAATCCCTTAAAGTTAAGGCTAGTTTTTGATAGGCATACTGCTTTTGTGACACTTGAAAGGAGCACAAGCAGTTGAAGAGTGCTCTGGTTTTTAAAACACTTTAAACTGTTTTAAAGGCAGGAGGGAGAGCTTTGCATTTTGCTGTTTTGTGTCAGCGTTGATAAAAAAAAGATTGGCAGGAAACACCCTTCAGGAAAAAAAAATACCACGTTACACCTTTTTCACTGAGTTAGGTGTTGGTTGTAGAACAGGAAGGGTAAAGCTCTTGGCGGAGAAAGTTGTGAGATTTAATTGCCTGTTGCCAGGGCTTGCCTAGATGTTCATAGCTGGAGGATCTATAGTCAGTCGGTCTAGTATTGCTTGCCTTCCTCTGCTGCTGTGAGATAAGGATATTAAACGGAACAAAAGGAACAAAATTAAAATTGGACATAGACTGTGGGGATTTGTTTTCCCCAGGGAATGTTAATAATCACTCATCTTCTCTTTCTGTTTCCAGGTGAAAGTTGGTGACACCCTGGATCTCATAGTAGGTGAAGATAAAGAAACAGGAACTGCTGTAGTTATGCGGGTAGTCTTTAAAAAAGTATCTAACAAAACCGAAAGTGAAAAATACAAAGTAATTTTGAGGCGCTGGAAAAACTTAAAGGTGCCCAAACAGGATGTACTTAAGTAACAGTGGGTTGCATGTGGCACTGTAAGATTTTTGCAGAAAACCATTATTTGTTGTTAAATATGAATTTTGGTTAAACAAAATTACAGTACCCTTTTTTAAGGGCTTGTGTCAGAATATTAGCTCCCTCTGCTGTGTACATCAATATTCATACAATAAGCCTGTCATTTTTTGCTGTTAGTTTTCTTTCATGGTACTGTGGGATAAAAGAACCAACCCTTACGTTTCCAGGCAGTTCCCTTACAGATGTTAGAAATAATGAACCAATAAAGACTAATTTGATCAGTGTTTAATTGCTGTCTAATTTTGTTCATTGGAAAGGTTACATTAAAGCTGACAGTACCACAAGCAGAACTGCTTTCTTAGTTTTCTCTCTAGATTCGTGAAATAGTTAGGGATAATAGGGATAAAACCCCCAGTTATGTAAAATTGCTTCCTCTTTCATTATTGGTTTGGTCTTGGTTAAGAATACCAACTCTGTGCTTCTGTACGCTCCTGCTATACCAAGAATACAGAAGGATACTGATTGCAGCTGTGTATTTCTAAGCAGGAATCCTCACGGTGCCACAGAATGAATGATGGCAGTGATTGCTCTCAGGGAGAAGGCAGATCAGGGAGGATATGCATGTAGTACTGCTGATTTTTAGTATTTAAGTAGCCGTGCAGAGCAAAAATGAAATGTTGGCTTGTCACATATTCATTTCAGTGTGGCATTTAAGAGAATATTTAATACTTGGGTGATGTAAAGATCCAAGCAAAGGTCAGACCATACTGTGGTGAAAAGCTCACGTCTGTCTTACTACAGGAAAATACTGTCAACTTAGGACAGGCATCTCTGGAGTAACTGTTCACACTTGAAAACATTACAACAGGGGTCCTCAAACTTTTTAACCAGGGGGCCGGCGTGCGGATGCAGTGGCAGGCAGTCATCTGCGGCTGCTTGGTTCCCCCCCCAACCCCCGGCGGGGGGGGCTGTAAATACCAGGGGCCGGATTGAGGACCCTGGGGGGCTGTAGTTTGAAGACCCCTGCGTTACAACCTATCTGTCTCCCAACACAAGCAACTTGTGTGAACTGTGGCACAGGCAGAGATTTTATTCTGTTTCTATGTGTTTAGACAGCCACAAGCAGGTGTGTGTGTGTAGGACAACTGGCCAGTAGGAGCAGCTAGCTACTGCTCGTCCAGTCCATGGTCTGCTCCCTACCTGCTCTGGAGAGCCCAGAGGGAAGAAGAGAGTAGGCAGCAGGAGCATATTCCAGGACACTTTTTCTTTGGTGTTCCTGAAATCTAAATGCACTGGCAAGGAACTGTTGCTCACAAAGCAGACCTAGTGCTCTGGTTAAGCATCAGACTATGAGGTAAGCATAAAAGCTCTGGGAAAGCGATGACTGGTTTTCACTGCATAAATTGTCTCCGAGGTGAGAGGAAGCGATACTGCTCACCTGGTCAGGAGTGCATGGGTACTGTTGGGCTCAATTGCCAACAGTTACTTGATGACTGTTTAAGCAGGCTGTACCTGCTGCTGTCTGTAGCCTTAAAAGTGGTGGCTACTGTGTGTGGGATTTAAAGTAATTTCTAGCTTTCTTTAGGCATAACTAAAATCTGTGCTGTTTTGGGCTTTTTTTTATGAATGTGTAGATGCTTAAAGATGCAGATATATGTGTAGTTAATATTTTAAAGGCATAGTGACCTTTTAAAAACATTGGTTCTTGAGAAGACATGATCCTGGAAAGCTTTCCTAGGGGATTTTGGTGATCCTTATACTGCAGACGTTAAGGAATTCAGCATAGCAAGCACCCAGAGGAACATGGCAGGCTGTACTTTCATTGCGGGCTTTGCTGTCTCCACCGTCTTTGTTGGAGCTTGCACCAAGTGCTATGGAAATAAAGAGATGAGCTGCATCCTCTGCTCCCCCATCCCACCTACCATTGCTATTGTAAGTGGCTCCCATAATCTCCAGGGTCACCGAGAGAAACAAGTAGAAAGATGTAAAGCAGGGGTCCTCAAACTACGGCCCGTGGGCTGGATACAGTCTCCCAGGGTCCTCAATCCGGGCCCCCTCACCGGGGGTTGGGGGGGAACCAAACAGCCGCAGATGACTGCCTGCCACTGCATCCATGCACCAGCCCCCTGGTTAAAAAGTTTGAGGACCCCTGATGTGGAGGAATGAAACTGGGTTAATTAACATTGATAATATACAGCTGTGAGCTGGCTTCAGGGGTGGTAGGCTGGCTGATGGGATAAGGCGCAGCTGTGGCTGGTTCTGTGAAGTAGTTGAATAGCTCTAAGGGGTATGGAAGAGGAGCACTGGATGAAGAGAGATCTGGAAGAAGCGGAGGAAGAAGAGAGAGTGCCCTGGATGGAGACGAGAATGATGCTGCAGAGGCAAGAAGCAGAGGGACCGGCCTGAAGAGTATGAAGAAACAGCATGAACAGTAGATGAACTGTTGAAACCTTGTGGGGGATTGGTGGCTGCGCTGGGGCAAGGTGTGGGAGCCACTTACTGAAGTTAACCTGGTATGGGATGGTAAAAGCCTTGTTGCAGCCGGCTAGTTTTGAGAGTGCTGTGACAGAAAGATGTGTTATGAGCAATATGTCAGTGAGCTCCAGTTGCTGGTCAGTGACCAGTTGTTACCTAAGTGCTTGTCAGAATGTGGTCACACTGCCTGCCGCCTCCAGCAGCAGTAGCTTACACACCAGCGCTTATAGGGCCAGAATAGGACCCCATCCATAAGCCCCAGGAATGCTTTAGGGCTTGGGGATAGCCAAGGTACAGACATGAAGGAATTAAGTTTCTGAAAGAGTCTGTTCCGTGCAAGATAAAAACAGTTAACAACAAAAAAAGCCAACGTCTGCCTGGCATCCAAGATGGGCAAGAAAGCTGCATCCCTGAAAGCCAATGACTTAAGACAGAGCACTGGCAGGGTAACTTCTTGAGCTGCACAGAATATGAATACAGTATTAGGCCAGAGCCATAGATTTTAACTTCTGCAAAAGTCTATTGGGAAGTAAAGTAGACAAGAGCTTGCAATCAAGACTAGCCCTTTCCTAATGATGACAGAGACCTTTTACCAGTCTGTAGTGACAGAACAAGGGGCATTGGTTTTAAACCAGAAGAAGGTAGATTTAGATTGGTTATAAAGAAGCAATTTTTTATTATGAAGGTGGTAAGACACTGGAACAGGTTGCCCAGAGAAGCTGTGGATGCCCCATCCCTCAAGTGTTCAAGGCCAGGCTGGATGGGGTTTGGAGCAACCTGGTCTAGTGAATGATGTCCCTGCTGATGGCAGGGGGTGTGGACTAGGTGATCTTTAAAGGTCCCTTCCAACCCAAACCATTGTGTTATTCTGTGACTGCTACCAAAACCAGGTCTTCACTGACAGATGGAAGGTAGAAGCAGGCTTTGATTGGTTTAAGTGTTGATCCACTAGCGGTATCCGCACAGTAAAGGAAACCAAAGGCAGGCTTTCTAATGAAGTGATGGCTGGGAGCACCCTCTGTGGATTCAGGATTGAAATAGTTGGAGAGAGAACTGTACCCATTGGCTTCAGGAAAAAAAAGCTTCAGCCACAGGCAGGGTGATCTCGGAGGGAAACTATGACAGCAGGAAGGTGAGTAGCTGTTCCACTTAGCTACATTGATCAGTGCTGGATAAGCTTCTCTGTATTGATCAGACCTTTTTATTGGGGCCAGATGCTGCTGAGCAGGTTGCGCTTGTTTCTGCAGCCTTCAAACATTTGGACTGTGAGCTAAAGAAGGACAAGGCTTGGTTAATGACTGATGTGTGTGCCAGGTGAGCAGAGCCTGTATGAGTTCTCAGAGGTGTAGGAACAGGCACATCACAGCCACAGTTTTTGCCAGACATTCAGGTGGCTTTTAGACAAAGTAGGCTCACATAGAATGTGTGTATGTAAAGGACACCTAAACTTATTCGGGAATCGGCTGTGCATCTTCCCTTTATCAGCTGGGAATGGAAGGTGATGGGAGTTCATCTGATAACATGGTCAGGTGTCTGGTCAAAGGACACGTCAAAGTAGTAAGAAGTGGTCAAACAGAAGTTTTAATGATCTTCCTAAAACGGAGACTGCCACTAATCAAGTACAAAATTGCTACTGCCACTGACTGCTGAGTGGTGGGAGACATATACATGCTTTTCCTTCTGCTCAAGAGTTCTGGGTACGGACAGTGAATGGGTAAATGATCATCGCTTCTGCCCTTCTCTCACTGCTGTAATGAATTTCCTGCTCCAGGATACAGGCATCTGCATGGTGGAGGAACTACATGAAAGGGCTTCCTCGCAAAGATACTGCCGAGAGGTCATAAAGGATAGTTTGGACGGCTTGACACGTGACTAAGTTCACTGGAGGCTGCCGAGATGACTGTGCTGTCCCAGCTACATCTGCATTAACCACGGACGAATCCAACCTTATGCTGGCTGCCAGGCGTGGAGCCCAGAATGGCCACCATCCCTGCCCTTGCACAGAGGGATAACCTGATCTAGAATTTGCCTGGTCCTGTAAGAGGCAGGCACCGTCAGGTTGTGGGTACAGGACCCAGCTGTCACTGCACAGCACCCAGCGTTATCTGACAGCTTTGCATGTTCCACCTGCTGCAGGAGCAACGTTACATGCTGCAGCACCTGCTGCACATGGGCCAGCCTGCATTACGGAGCAGGGTGCGGGAGAATCCTGTGAAGGAATATTGGGGAATCGCTTACACAGGAGCTGGACTCAGGTCTAGCAGAAGAGTCAGCCT
Organism: Falco peregrinus; assembly: GCF_023634155.1. Taxonomy (NCBI): domain Eukaryota; kingdom Metazoa; phylum Chordata; class Aves; order Falconiformes; family Falconidae; genus Falco; species Falco peregrinus. The sequence continues at coordinate 24,865,434 of NC_073727.1, forward strand.
GGGCAACTAAAGCAGGCACATACTGACACTCCTGAACGGGTTCTGAGTTCTGCTGCCTACAGATCAGCGTGGAGGGGGATTACACTCTGACTCCTTTGGCCCCCAAAATAATAGGTAGTTCTTGTTTCCTTAGAACAGAAAAGCATCAAAGTGTTTCTGGGTTTTATTTGTTGTTGGTTTTTTTTTCTGTAATGGCACATCAGAACAGGACAGCCTACCTTCGGCGCTTACCAAATTACAGCACCCAACCGCCTGTGCAGGCCAGCTGCAGTGGCCATTCTATGATAGCATGTGGGGAAAGGAATGCAAAAGGGGGATGCGTGGGAGCCCTGCAAATCTGAGTAATGCTGAAGCCAAAATTCTTGTTTCCAGTACTTCAGCATTCAACGTATATATAGACAAGCACTTCAAGGAGACCCTGGGTTTTTTTTTAATTCTTGGAACAAGAGAGATAGAGAGCAAGAGACAAGGGAGAGCATTACATGACATAAACCCAAACTCCAGGTTTTATACGAGGGATCAAATCACACATGTAGGATGTGATCCTATTGAGTGATTCGTTCCTGCTGCTGACAGGTACCTCTGGATTTTTCTTTTTCAGGAAACGTTTGTAGACCTTGCTAACACATGACCTTACCAGCTAACCAAAGTGGTACAGTCCTCAAAGTGTTAACATTAAAGGAATATTTTGCCTCCCAGAGAAGTGAGCACTAACACACAAGACTACAAAATGCCTCTGGAAACAATCACAAACAACTGTTTTGCCATAATGAAATTTGTGAAAGAAACTGGGAATGATTACTTGACATTGGGGGTGGGGAGATACTAATTAGCCGTTTTCCTCCAGTCTTCACTAATCACAATTTGTTTCCATCTATTAACACGAAGTTTAGTGTGACTGGACACGTGGTGATTTTGCCCACTTTTTGGCTATTACAGCTCTTCACTTCCTGCAAGAATCAAAGTTCTTCTTTCTGAATTGTTAATGAAAGAAAAATGTTCAGTGGGGACCACAGCGCCCATCATGGAACAGATCAGGAAATGGAGTAAGCAGATGGTCTGCCCATGTCTCGGGCTTTTATGGCCACTAACTAGAAAGGACAGCATCTAGAAAATTACAAAAACGAACAGGCTGGATAAAAATAATACAGTGTAAGGGGCTAATCTCCTGCCAGTCAGATGAAGTTTAAGGAAAATGAGTATGATAGAGTTCTGATTTTGTTAGGAGCCATCTGCTTCCAGTGCTGAGACTGGCCAGCCCAGGGCAGCTCCTTCAGCCAGGACTGCTGCAGGAGAGCTGGCTTCTCAGAACAGGATTTGTATGAGCTGTGACAAAGATAACGATGAGTATTATGTATTCTGTGAGAAACTTCTGTAAGAAAATAAGACTATCACTACCAGTGAGAAGTTTAAATGAATGACTTTTATGACGGAGAGGGTAAAATCAGAATTTTGAAAGCACTGTCACTGCTATGAATTTAGACGTCTTAATATTTACCAGCACAAAAAAAGTAGGTAGAAGACAAACCTTCTTTCTTTTTCTGCCTTTCTTAGCAAAGACAGAGAGAATTAAGACAGGGAACTAAACCCTCACTTCATCTATCCCTTTTAAACAACTTCAAGCACATGTTTTCAGAATATTCCTGAGAAAAAACCCATAACCCTGTTGATGCTGAGTTGCAGTAACAATGGAAAAAAATCAGAAAGTCAAACTGTGGAAATGAAGAAATTTTGGCAATGACAGTGATGGAGTGCGTTTCATTTACTCATAAAAATCATAGGCTTGAGAACCTGCCATGATTGTTCTCCCATAGATTTTAAGTACAATCAACTAAAATATGCATGGTAAATAAGAACACCTGTCAACTTATGCCCCATCCTCAACACATGCAAGCTTAAGACACTGAATTTTCCAGCTGTTTCATATCCCTTTAATCAGCAAAACAAAATCTGAATAAAACCAAACTATGAATAAAACCTGCGTATCATTTGCTGTGCTTCTTGGGGCTGTAGAATTCATGTTAGCCCCTTCCAGCATGAAATAAAACCTATTGTGCCTTTGTAGTGTGGAGCACACAATCCTGTTTCTCTCTGCTATAAATATCAAACAATAACTGAAAAGAGACAAATGACAGATTTAAAAAAATGTACCTAAAAATAAAATTATATGCATTTTGAAGATAAGAAAAAAAGTCACAAACATTTCCTAGAACATGAAACACTTCGGTGGCTGTAATGCATCAACATAAGGTTGACTTCAAGTAAAGATTTTTCTCATTTGCAAACTTGTCGATTCTGTCAGCTGAATACAGTTAACAGGCAATGAACTGTTGCATACTTATCTCCGTTCTGGTGTGCTGTTAAACATTGTTTACAGAGCTTCTAAGTCAGTCTTTCATTTGTGAAAAATGGGCCAGACACAAAAATAGACAGGATATATTACACTTTCTTTCAGAAAGCTGTTAGAAGTGGGCTATTCAATGCTAATCCAAAGTTGATAAATTTAAACTGTAAGAAGTAGATAAAGACACTTCATATTCACCTTAACGGGCTTTACTGACCTGGTAGGTAGAAGGTAATGTTCATCCATAGGAAGTCAGTGTGCGCATGGCTATGCAGGTTCCAAACGCTTCAATACATAGCAATCTTCCTATCATAGCCTCACTTTCAAAATGACAAGTTTGTTCTTTTAAACTAAAAAGGTCTGAAAGACAGGAAAATTTTTAAAATGGCTGCAGCAAACCAAGGTTTTTTCATTTACGTATTGTCCGACTTGCTAAGGTTATCTCAGATCTTAGTAACAGACTTCAGGAAAAGATGCCTGCTTGTGCTCAAGCAATCACCAGACAACATTCCTCATGTATGAAAATAATATACCTTTAATTTATTTACAAGACTGACCAACTGGATGAAGTGGCTGTACTTCAGATGCACTGCAAGAGCTTTCATTAGTGAACTATGTCGCTGTCCATATGTCTGTATTTTCTTGATATGTTATAAAACATACAATCAAATGACTCATGATAGGGTTGTGAAGAGTGAGATAAAAGGAATGTACGCAGCAATTAGACAGAAGAGAAAAAACCAAAATATTACTATCCAACTTTCAAAAATGTAATTTAAAAGGTGAAGATTCTTTTTTCACTAATTAGTAGATAATATGAATGGACTGATTTTTTTATTTAATCTACAGTAAAAGTCAGTACATCTCAAATTTGCATGCTAGCTAGTAACATCTGTCAATCGTACAAAAAATTAATATATATTGAATTATTCTGGGAGCTTCAAAATCACTAAGTGGTGAGACATGTATGACATTAAGATAAGAAAATGTAATTATATTTCTTACCTTCTGGCTAGCCACTCACAACAACAAATTAAGCAGCTGTTAATATTTTGTCATTTTATATCTCCCATGAAAGTGCATGTAAAAAATTTAACAGAGGTGCTAGGTAGCATACAATTACAAGATAAAATCCTGGTTTCCAATACATTCAATTTACTAAATTTATGCACTAAAATGAAAGGTAAGATGCAGACATTGTGGTATCAGTTCTTTATCTTTGGTAAAATGTTTTCATTTTATTATAGCCATATTTGCTCTGATATCCATTTTGTGCATGGTCTGCTATTATTTAAACCAACGGGAAACATTAAAATGGATATAAACAGTATCAGTGTATTATTTAGTACATTCATGACTTTCTTCATACATTCTTTGAGAATGTTGCTAGCATGTGGGGAAAATGAGCAAATGCTACTATCTATTATGATTTACTCCTGGTTTAACATAATTTTACTAGTTCTTGCCATCAGAAAAAAACGTTTTGTTTTGCTTTCAAAAGAAAGGGATCAATATGACTCTAAGAACAACAAATTCTAAAAATCTGAAGTAAAAATATCAAGTATTTTGTACTTTCTTAAAAATTCTACAATAGAAAATTATACTGGAACTGACTTCAAATTTGATACTATGACCCATCTAAGTAAAAAAAAACAAACCAAAAAAGGACCACAGAGAACATCAATTGCTTCAAGGTGTTCCAGTGATGTCAGTAAGCAATCACTGCCTTTACTGTCTTAAAAGTCCATGTTTGACTCTCACCATTTCTATCAGCATCAAAAGAAAAAATAAAAGAAGAAAAAAAAGAGGAAAACTAGTTTTAAAGCAGCACTCTTCAGTGACAAGTCATACAGCAAATTCATATTGGGTTCTGGGGGGTCTTTGTTACAATTGAACATATTAATGATGCAAACTTGACCGTATGAACCTAAGTTATACCTACACAGTTATGCCTCCAAATAGCTACTAATTACACTAAATCAGTTTGGCAAAGTGAGGGAGTTCAATATCCCTACACCCAAAATATCCAGACGCTGCTGCATTCACGCAAAGAATGAGTTACATTACCACAGCTCGTACATGGGGGACCCTGAAACACTGAATTTCATCACAAAACCAATCTTTGCACGTACTTTTTATATATGTATTTCAATATGAACACTGGAAACCTTTGGAATCATATTGATAGAGAGTAAGGTGTAAAATTTTTTCTAAGTTCCTGTTTCAGGTCTTTTTTGTTGTTGTTGTTTCTTTGTTATTTTACAAATAGAGTGGCAAGCAGGCGATGGCAAGACATTCCACGGGTATAGCCTTGGGTCTGTTCTGCTGGCTTTATTCAGGTGAGCCATCCTCAGTCACGCCAGCAGTGACACTGGACAAAACAAAAAAAAGAACTCACAGGGGCAGGATCAAGCTTGTGGTGTCAATATAAAAAAAAAACATTCACATTGCGTCTATGCTCATATCTCAATTCTTCAATAGTTAATTTGACATGGTATTATTTTCAGTATCTCAGTATCACCAAGAACAAAACAAATGGGAAGCTGCAATTACTGTAGAAGCACAGTCTAATATTCCAATGATTTCCAATGAACATGGCACTTTCAAATTCAAATTAAGTTTAAATTTCAAAGACTGTTTATAAGGGTATAATGAAAAATTGCCCCTGAAGAGCATGATTTAAAAAAAATAAAAATTATTTATTACTATAAAGTGAAAAAAAGGAAGATGCAGAAATGGGGAGTGGTGTGATACAGTTTCAATACATGTATTTGCACCAGTCAAAACCATGCTTTCAGTGAGTCATTGATAGCTCTATCACCAATGACTTACGGTCTTTAGCCATGTACAAATGTAGTAAGCCACTTCCCCACCCCTGCCGTGCCCACATAGATGCCACACACATTAAAACGCAACAAACTTAGTGCCTGACTGTCCTAGATGCTGAGCGCTCTCAGCTCTCCACAGGCCCTTCAGTCTAAACCAAAGCATAATCCTGACAATAATTTAGTGGTCAAAGTCTTATGAATTTAAAAGAGCCTGTCACTTTTTTTCTTTCTTTGCTTTTTTCAGTATATCACACTTTTTTCTGTTAGGACGCCGGCATCTTTCATCAATGCTCGGTATACATTCATAATGCCATACTTCTTCCATTTTCTCCACAGGGTAAACTGCCTCCACGTAATGACGGATCAGTCTCAGTCTGATAGGATCGAGCTGTTTTTTGTTACAAGCACCTGAATGGTTGTATTGCAGTCTGAGATTCTCCGGAGTAAAGAGCTCGGGAAAGAGTCTTACGAGAAGCCTGGCAGCAAAGTTGCCGACAGACAGGCTCTGCTGCACTATCTCTCTTACCTCCTTATCAGACAGCAAATACAGAGAAGGCACAGGGAAGTCTGGATTAGGAACAACGAGTTCATCGAGTGGTATCTTGCAAAAATCCTTGCTGCTTCTTTCTGGTGGCAGTGGTGGCCCTTCGAATTCTTCTCGAAACCTCTCGGCATTTATTGCATAGCTGAGAAATTCCCTCCTGTCGGGCCCTGGTATGTGGATTTTCCGTTGCTGTTGGTATGTGCGCCTTTGCTCCGTGTCTCTTCGTCGACACCTCTCGTCAAGCTTCCCAACAAACTCCAATGTCCACACTCTGTCATTCTTTGCTCTGGGGTACAGTATCTGCACATAATGTCGAATTAATTTAATTCTAGTGGGGTCGAGCTGTTTCTTGCCTAAAGATCCACTACAGTTATATTGCTTCCGTAAGTTTTCATGAGTAAACAATTCAGGAAATAAAAGAACAAGCAATCGAGAGGCAAAGTTGCCTATGGAAAGACTGCTTTCATATATGCTTTTAATCTGTTCTTTGTTCAACAGGTAATCCGGCACAGGGACATCGAAATCAGGAGGGGGAAAGTCAAGTTTGTCAAAGTCTATGGGTACAAGCCAAATTTTTTTTGAGCGCCTGCCAGGCTTTTCATATTCAAAACTGTCTTCTACTTTTATTATTGATACATCATCTGGTAAACTAGAAGAATCGTAACAGTCATCTCTCATCTGATCACATTCACTCCCATCCATATAAGTATTTTCAAGCTCATCATTTATTCGTTGAACACATTGCTGCAACCAGGCTGCTTCTTCTTGCACATCTGGAAAGTAAATTTCAGTGTACCTACGGATTATTTGAAGCCGATGAGGATCCAGCAGTTGTTTTCCAGAGTCTCCAAAGCAGCTGTACCTTTCAGCTAATTTTCTGTGGTCGAAGAGTTCTGGAAACAATCTGTGTAACAAAAAAACAGAGAATTCCCCCGGAGAAGAAGCTTCATCTAAAAATTCATTGAGATCCTGAGCATCCAGCATGTAATCTGAGGCAATAGCATTACTCCTGTCCAAGGACAAAGCTTCCTCCTGCTCTTTATCCTCCATAAAATGAGAGGATTCGACCTGCTCAGTCTCATAAAAACCAGACGACTGCACACTCTGCTGACTGTTTTCCATTTCCCTTTGAGCCCAAAATCTATTGAAAAAATCGTTGACTTGAGGCAAACACTCCACCTGCCACACAGCTGTATTCTTCACAGAAGGATAACAAACTTCCACATAGTTACGGATAAGCTGTAGATGAAGAGATTCAAGTTTCCTTTTGTTGAGAAAGCCACATGCACTGCAGCTTCTGCTGAACTCGTCATCGCTGAAGAGCTCTGGGAAGAGCTGCACTAGCAACCGGCAAGCTAGGTCTCCGCCTGATGTGCTTTGATCCATGATCTGTTTGAGCTCTGCAGAAGTCAGCTGATACTCCGGGGGAGGCTTGAAGTCTGCAACGGACTCTACTGGACTGACTTGCTTTTTAATTCTGCTAACCTCCAAAGACAACAGGTCAACTTTACTGTGAAGCTGAGTCATATTGGTATTGAGGGTGTTAAGCGTGTAAAACATTTTCTGTATCAAAGAATATATATTTGGGTCAGCATCTGTGGTGGCTGCTGTTACGGCTATGGCTGTAGCAGAGTCCCTTTTCCGTTGGTCATTCAAAGTCCGAAGATGTGAGGGACTGCTGGGGTTGATTTTTTCAAACAACTCATAAGAAGCAAACTGCTCTGCTCCTGGTGGGTTCTTCTTCTCCGTGATTTTGTGTGAGATGCCATAGAGAGGTTTTTTATAAGATGGAGTTGTTACGTCACTGAAGGATTCTTCTTCACAGAGCCATGTCACGTTAGGATTCTTGTTCTTGTTTGGCTGCTCTGCATTTACCTGAGTGGGTGAGCCAGCATCTCTGTTCTTCATGTTTGAAAGGGAGCCCTTTGAATGAACAAATACTGTATTAGTAAGACTGCCTTAAAAATATTAGCTATAAGTATGTGTCCCTTAAGCAGGCATTGTTAAATAAATATGCTAAGTCAAATTTTCTCCAGAAGGACTTAGTTAAGTAGATCAAAATCAATAAATACAGTAGGAAGAATGAGAATAAATACAGTAAAGTATTATTTAGGTGTTTGGGTTTTATTGTTTTGGCTCATAGCTTTCTCCATGGAATAGAAATGCAATAATCCTTAGTACTCTCCCCACAGAGCTCTAAATACTCTCCCAAATTAAGTATCATTATGCTTCACCTTGCATACGAGGATCTTGGGCTGTAGCAAATTTGGGTGGCAACAAGTCAGCGACAGAGCCAAGAATAGAATCTAGATTTTCTGACTCCTGACTTCTGGGTCCTGTGACCTTGCCACTGCCTCCAACAACTGCATTTAATGTTCCAGCACTCTCTTTAGGTTAGCGTTTGAAAATACCAGGTTATAAAACACCAGAATTATGCTTATTCTCTTCTTTTCAACGTGAAAGGTTTATGTAGAGGTTTTTTTAATCTTTATTATGGTGTACAACTCCTAAGCAAGTTCTAAGAACGACTATAATTTTAAAAAAGTATTCTATATAAATAATAAAAAGTGAAAACCAAAGTGAAAAGTACCTTGGTATTGTCTTTTTAAAAAGAGAAGCCTAAGATTTTTGTAATTCTTAAAGGCAGGGAAGTTTAGACTCATGGGTTTCTAGTTTTCAAAACTATTTATATAAATAACAGTAATGAGTTCCTAAGGAATTAATGTTCTTAAGACTTTCTAGCTCTTCCTCATTGCTGGAAATCGGAAGCAAGCATTTTCACCAAATCAGAGCAAATATGCAGGGCTTGGGTGGGTTGGTGTTTTTTGCAAACACATGGCTATTGCAAGTAATTCTTAGGAAGCAGATACAACAGAATCAAAATCCAACGTATAGAATTAAAATATGAGAAAACACACAGATTTTAGAGAAGGCTGTACTGCAACGTTTTGCTTGGCTTGTTCCACAGATTATTAATTAGATAAAAAACATAATTTGCATTCAAGGATTAAAACAAATGGAACACGGCCTTGAGGCCTGAGCTGAGAGTCACAAGCAATTTGAAATTCTAGTGAAGCCCCCACTATGTCCTACAGTGAGGAATTTGAACTGAGGTTCCTTTCTGAAAAAAATAGAACTGTAACACTCATGAAATTAATCTGGTCCCTATGTGTACTCACACTTGGCATCTGCTTACTGCAGTGACAAACTGAATCAAACTACTTTTAATTTCTAATGCAATATACACTCAAAACAGGCTCAGAAAGAACAAGCTGGTTTCTGCTCCAAGTTTAGAAACAGCAGACTCGGCTAGATTGAAGTTGTGTTTCCAGGTTCTGCTCTCATTCACATCATGCAACCCTACATATGAAACCTCGTGTTTTCACATCCAAAGCTGATGATAAAATGAAAGCATAATGCAAATGCAATCTATTTCACAGTGCGCAAAATTCCTAGCTGTGCTGGTATAGGACACCTGACTTCCAGGTCCCATTTAGAAGACTGTTGCTCCAGTCCCACCCATTTGCTATGAGGACAGCAAAGAATCAGAGTCCTGTAACACCACCCGCTAATAAAGATACCACCCCAGAATGTGGTATGATACACCCTAACTAAATCAGCTCTCTGTGACTTGTAAAATACCAGAACACAAGAGACCAAATTGGGAGCAGACTGAGATCCACGTTGCTCCCACCTAACTGCAGGCTTCTACGCTGGGACTGAAGGTGTCATACACCACCTATACTTGTCAGCGGAGAAACAGAGGTATTTCCGGATGGTAATAAGGCTCTCCCAAAGAGACATCATGGGAAAGCAGGTCACAAAAATCCCCACTGACATAAACGTAGTTCTGCTCCTCAGTCAGACATCCAGACTGAATTACAAATTACTCTTACCATTTTAGATCAAAAGAACAAAACAAAACAGCAATTCTGGAGAATACATTTCTTAGACATACAGTGAGACCTGCTACCTAAGTAGCTAGCTCTTCCATTAACACTCCTATAGAGCACATTCCAAATATTCCTTCACAGACTGAGTATGATCCATTCAATTCCTTCTCTACTAAATAGCTTGCCATGGGCCACCAGCTGTCTGTCAGTTCTCATCAGAACTCCTGCCATACCTTTTCCCTGATTAATTTATAATAAAACTTGGCAATGTGAGGTTAACTTCTATTAATGCACACCCCACATCCAGAGCCAGGGCAAAGCAGTATTGGAAAGTGTATTAGCATAAACTCATTGTCTTGCACTTTGACAGTGAGTATTGTGAAAGTCTGCATTCTCAGTTTTTGACACCATACTCTGGATGAGGAGAAGCGTTCACGCTAAGAGCAGCAGATCACTGCTGCGATGGCAGCAAACTTCTGCCCTTTCACTAATGCAGATCAGAGTGTTTGAATACAGTTGCAGGACGGATTTGTTATCTGCATTTCAAAAACACACAGTCAGTGTTTGACTAACAGATGACAACACATTTTGGCCTATATTTAAGGATTTTCTATTTCAGATGCATACTTGTTTTCGTTCCTTTTGCTTTTAATTATCTTGCCTTTAAACAGTTTCCATCTGGGAACGGCAGTATCCACAGCATAAATACATGGCTTTTCATAAATTGTCCAATTAAACTAGTATTACTATTTTTTAATTACTTTTCTGTAACACTGATCTTTACACATCAATGTATTTCATCTAATACTACACCTGTTTAAGATGATCAGTTTTAATGTACCATCAAAAAATAAGCAAAGATGTTGTTCTGTGAGACTCAATGTACGTAAGACAGTGCTGACTTTTATACTACATTTGCAAAGCAAGTTTTTATATTTTATACATTCTTTGAACATTTTCAGAATGCACAGTGACCAATATAAGTAACTGTGAAATAGTCTCACACGCTATCTCTCAGAGTCCCAAGACAAGTTTTAAAAGTTTAGTTATTGCTCTGTTCAGTGCTAAAGTCCAGCTAATTTGTGTACCTTATTATACTTAAAAAATGAAGTCTAAGTATCTGTAAGAATACAGAGCATAATATTCTAGCATATGAGTAAAGAAGAATGAATACATGAGCAAGAAACATATAAAGAGATTCTATCAAACACATGAGAACTTGGAAATTTCTTGCACATAATTTTTTAAAAATTACAACATTCTACACTTGTTTTTTAAAAGAAAAATAGGGAAAATGATTTTCTGGTTATGAAGTCACACTTTTTTTAAAGAAAATTAGGGAAAATTAATTTCAGGTTCTGAAGAGACAATCAGAATTTTAAAAAAGCTAAATGTCTTCTGATAGAAAGTCATTTAGGATTATAATCACCAGCCCAATACTATGGTTATATAACACAAAAAGTACAACTCTGCTTATATCATACATAGTAGCCTATGTGATGTTAAAATATACTAAAAGCACAATATTCTCAGAAATCACAAACATTTTTGTCCTCTGTTTAAACAGACATAGTTGGTGAAGTCAACTAAATCAAAACATTGGTACTAGAAAAGCAATTAACTTTAAAAATGTTAGGATTGAGGGCTATTTCTGGTTGGTATTTTTAACTAAACATGCTGATTCACTGGGGTCAGTCAAGAATGAATTTTCATCGCTGCTACTGGGTCACTTTCTGATATTAGAAGACCAAAGTTATAATTAATTTCAAATTGAAATTAAAAATTTAATAAAGGCAAACAGCAAACAGTAAGATCAAAAGCAAGCACAGTTTAGAGACCATTATGAAGCTCTTTAAGAATCTGAATGTAAGTAAAACACTTGTAAAAAGAGAAAGGAAAAGAAAGACACCATGTAATAAGATTAAAACCTACCTACCAAAGGCATATGGGGAAAAAAAAGCCCCAAGAAGTCAGAGAGATGACAGTCAAGAAAAAGAAATATGAAGAGCTATGGCTAGAAATGAGAAATAAAATGCACAAATACAACACAGAATAACTGGCTAGGTAGCAGAACAGCAGAAAAGGATATGTGCATTAGAGTAGGTCATAAACTAAATATAACCCACGGCCTGAAGTTATTCAAAAGCGGATGAATTTGAATCTAGGTTATTTTAATAAAGTGCTGAGTGTGAAAAACAGGAGGTCATTTCACTGCTCTAGAGGGTGTTAGAAGAGATGTGACTATCCAACACTGGACACTACACTTTCAGGAATCTCAAAGAGAACAACAAAAATATAAGGCGACTCCTGAAAAAGAGCTGGAAAAACAGAATTACAGTCATGGAAAGGAAGGGCTGAGGGTGGGCAACATCACACTGATTTTCCGACGTGCAGAAGACTTTTCTAGGAACAGATGATCACTGCTCTCCCTACTGAAAAGAACAAGGACAAAAAGAAACTTGTTCAGTTTCAGCAAAGACTAATGAAAATCTCCAATTGCTAGAGAGGTAGAACACTAGAACAGGGTAACCAAAGAAACTTGGGCATCTCCTTCACTAACTGGATTGTTGTGAGATGCTGCACCAGAAGTTGTAATACTTTCTGTTCTTCATATGCTGAAGTCTTCTGCATCCCTGCATTTTTACCTTTCAAATAATACACAAATTTATACTTGTCTCACTGGCATTGAAATCTGTGTCACAGAAGAAAGAATTACAGCCTGATTTTATTGCTGTGGATCCAGCTGAAGGACTCTGTGACATGAGAGGGCCTGTAATCAGAGTCATGCTCAAGTTAATTCAAATCACTACCTGCTCCTACATTCTCTGACAAACAAGAAAAATACACTTCACATGAATGAATTAACCTAGAACTGTATTTCATAGATATGATCGCTCCCACGTTATTTAAAGAAATACCCAGACAATAATGTGTGCAAACTGGGTTAAGATTAGCCATGTTTGTCTCAAACTCGTTACTAATGCAAATCTAATTAAATGACTTGCATTTTGCTTATAGCAGCAATAATTTAGCCTATGAAATAAAAACCAGAAAAATCACAGAATCGTGTATAGAAAAGTCACCTCTTGTGTAAAGCGTCTTTTCTTCACACTGGGTAAGACATCTTGCTGGCTCCCTGAACCATCACAACCAAGTGAGGTCTGTTTCCGTTTGCTGGAATCCTGCAGGCAAGTAACTGCGCCATCCAGTGAGTGTTTCTCAGCAGACCTGGACGTTACCGAGCAGTCTAGAGCTTCATCTTCATTTTCTGTTTCTACTTTCACAACATTATTTTTAGGAATTTTTACTGGAAAAATAGAAGGTTTAGAAAGATAAAGCACTCTCTCCAGAAAACCATGACACCCTTAATACAATCTTTTGTGGCTTGTTTCTTTTTATGAAAATGTGTTTTGAAGAACTTCATTATATTTTATGACTTGTACAATGAAGTGCATGCTGAGGCCACCTCAAAGTCAAGTGATTATTATGCTAGGAACTATTCAGTCATCCAGTAAATCACAGTTTCTTCCCCAAGGAAGAATCTAAAGTATAAACAAATACAGTTACAGCAGGAAGATTTTTTTGGAGGGGGAGGAAGGATGCAGAGCAGGAAATAAAATGAGTAATAAAGGTGATGGTGTATTTTAGATACCTCTTTAAGAAACATTAATGTAACTTGTCTTGATCCAAGTGCATTCTTTATCAGGTTATAGAGGCTTTAACTCAACAAGTATTTTTTCCTGATCATAAATTACACAAAGTATAATATTTTACCTTCATCATCATCAGTGATTTCAGCTGAATTCATCTTCTATCCCACTAAAGAACAAAACAAAACCACAAAGGTAAATATCAGCATCCTCTGGAATCAGGAAACATCTACATCTGTTTTTATAATTACTTTTAATCTAGAGCCATTGGGCATTAACACCCCACAAATAATTTCCAGTCTGTACGTTTTAATAACTAGACCTGCCAACATGCAAACTATACTGCTGACAACATATGACAGCTAGGAAAGTATTTAAAACTACACGTCTTTTTCTGGTGTGGACAAAACTAAAAGTCATTTTAACCTTCTCTATAAAGTATCTTGGCACTATATAAATGGAAGTTAACTGTATTAAACTCTCTATCCTGTACCAAGTTACTGCTTCTTATTACAGTCCAATGTTTTTATATTGTCATTGTGGGTGACTCAAAGTGATCACAGAAGGAAAACTCATCATAAACTGTAATATACTTGCAGGATAAAAATCTCTGATTTTTTATATGGATTGCATCAATTCAAGCAGAGCAATCTGAAGATCTACAGTAATTCCTCTTTTCCTAACTGTCAGCCTCTAAATAATGCAAGAATGTTTTTTGAGGGAAAAACAAATATATGTATTATTCTAGCATGAATTTAGCATTACTTCTCAAATGAAAGACTGGTTTGTATTTCTGTTTCCTTGAAAACTAATTTTGCAAGTTACTTGAGGGCAAACATCGATCTGTGGACATGTCCCTAAAAGATATTCTAAAACTTCTGGAGATCTGCAAAGCAAGTAACCTAATCAGATCCCACCGACCGTGGGCGCACAGCTGCAAACTGATACTCTCAACTAGTGAGCTGGTGACTGGTAAACTGTCACACACCACTCCAGTTCATCTACACACAGCATTATGTTTACTTGGCCTCAGAATATTATTATTTTACATTTTCCACATTCTTCCTTCAGATAGTTTTCTTTTCAACTGTTCCCACTTATCCTTTAACCAAGGTCTGAAATCAAGACAGACTTCTCTCTGGTTGGAGCAAGTGAATAAAACCAGTCAATCAAAACTGTATGTACAGCCCAGAAGTGGGAATTATAATGAAATTTAAAAGACAAGGAGAGAAAGAGACAGAGAATTTGTTTTGGAGAAAAATATATTCTCTACCTTTCTTCTAAATAGTGTTGAATATTTTTTTTAAAAAAAAAAGCTCAAAACACTGTTGAACTCTTGTAAACACTTGAATGCTTTGTAGCTATGAGTTTTTTCTTCACCAGCAACTGATGGCTGCCAATGGTAAGTATGAGGTCCCACTCTGGATCAGCTTTTGTACAATGGCAGTACAATGAGTAGCAAACCAAATGGAAAATGCATGGAGTTATAAAATCAGCTCATACTGGGCCACTCTAGAAGCCAAAATACCTTTGACGGGCTGACCTTCAATGTGGCCCCTATGTACAGCCTTGTGAAGGGCACTGTCAAGAGGATAACAAGAGATTGTCTTCATCATCATGTCACCAGAAAGTCTCCAACAGTTGGATGTAGAGCTACTACAAATCCCTTATCTACTCCTTTTACCTACCACAATTCCCTGTTTTGGGACTTGCATTTATGAATTGATCCACAAATAAATTATGCCAGCTTAGTTGTAATATAGTCACTTCACTTAAACTTCTGCAAACTCTTTAGAGGCATAACAGCATGAAACTAAGTGGCTCACACCAACTTCTAAGACACCTGGCAAGCACTGGTAAAGGTTAATACCAAGTCTTACTAAGTCAACATTATTTATGAATTTAGATGCAGTCACCACAGATTGTTATGAAAAATCCTAAGACAGCGTACTTCATACAGCACCATCAAAAATCTAAGCTGGAAAGCAGCACATAGCACTAAATATTTGTATTTTGCCCTGATGTCTCAAATACGTTGATATTCAGTGCCTGTATCCTTCCTACAGTTTTCCACACTGCACTAGGCTCAGGCTGAGGGATGTGGTACGAGATGAGACCAACACGTGCCAGTGCTCAGGAAGTGTGACACAGAGCCTTTCTGTGAGGGCCTGAGGTGACAGCAAGCAAATCAGCCGATACCACTACAGAATACTCTGTAATGGAAATCAAAATGGTTTTCCAGATAATCCTAGGCTGCTCTATCAAAGCAAAACACTAAAAGATGGTAAACACAGAGCCAGAAGGGAAGACTGTGGAGGTGGCAGCAGCCATAACACCACAAAATATTTAGGAGGGGATATAGGGAATTATATTTTCCTTCTAACTCCTGCTATTACTGCTATTTAAATAGGAAAAACACTTTAGGATAATTCTTCTGAGACAATACAGGCAAACTGGAAAGAGAAGATAATAAGAATCTGAATAGCCACTCTAAAACTGGAAAAAAGTGAAAACTAAAGCAAAGCACATACCCTGGGTAACAGTTAACTTTCTGAAGCAGGTAACATCAGTAGATGAAAGCTATCCCAAACTCAGGACAAATAACAAAGTCAAAACATTATTTCAAAAATTTGAAACAAAGTGTTATTATGTATTTTTTGTTTTATTTGAAAACTGCCAGAATCCAATTAAAAGTGAATAATCCAAACCAGCATCAGAATCAATGAGGCCTAGAAAGACTGGGGCGCCAAACAAAGCACGAGCTCCAACCTTTTCCTTTCCACAAGCCCTAGAAACATCAACATCTGTCTCCTTATCTGGTTTCTTCTTTGTGAGATTTGTAAGAACTTAGGTAACCTGAGAAAATGACACAAATATAACAACTTCTATCAAGAGACAGGATCCAACTGCCCCTCTGATTTCCTGCCTCATAACCCCACCTGCTCCCTCAGTCAAGCGTGAGTGCCAGCCTTAACCTTCGGTGAGCTCTTTCACCTTGACAAACTGACAGAAAACAATTCACTTCTTTCTTTGCTGGGTTACTTTTCTTCTAATTCAGAGAGGTAAAGGGTAAGGCAAGAAATTGGGCCAAGAGTATGCACGTGATCTGGGACAGAGAGGAGGAATTAATCTCTCTCATACCCGCAAGCCACTGGCTTGGTTCAACCGTTTCACAAAACTTCACTTACCACCTATTTACACCACCATCTCGCTTCAAATTTGGGTAGCAATGGACTCACAAGTGAGTAGTGAGTGGACACAGAGATGTCAACACAGCAACTGTATCATCACCTCCATAGGAAATTAAGGCCTGTGGGAAGAAGGAAAGTATGTGGGCATGCGTGATCATGCATGCATGTACACCTGTCTATGTAGGGTTAACAATAATTCTGTTGATCGTTCACAGTCTGCTAAAGATAACACATTTCAGATTCTTTAAAATACTGTTTGCAGTGAATAGGTACTTATGAATAATTATTATTGGCTTCATAGAAGAGGCAGCAGTGTCAAAATCTGCTTTGAGGTAGCATTCTGCCCCAGACTGCGAGAATAAGCAAAGCTGGAGTAAAAACGACCTAGGAGAACTTGGGAGAAAATAGGGCAACAAGCAACTGAACAAGTAATCCACCTAGTAAAGCAAACACCTGACAGTTGTTCCTTGTCATGTTGACTATACAATGATACTTTGTTCTTATATCGTATTTATATATATCTTTTTTCAAAACAAAAGGTAAATATATTTATCATCTTTAGCCTAATACTGCCTCAGCGCTATCTACAGGACAGCAGTTAGCCAGTTCTAGGAAGGAGTGAACACCCTGTGCTGAAGCTGGGGGCCTGGACCTGCAGCCATGACTGGCAGAGCAACCTGTCTTGGCAGCTTTATCTTGCTGGGCTACAGACAGATGCTGCAGTACATCCTATTTTCTGGTGAGAAGAGGATCTGGAGGAAGGATTCCAAAACATACCAAACATCTACATCAACAGCCAGATCTTGATCCTAACGAAGTTGACTGGAGCTGTAACCTAAGCACTTGTATGTCTGAATTTTAGCTGAAACTTCTTGTATTTTCACCTGAACTGACCAAAAAAATAATGCTTTACAAAATATGAAAATATGAACTCATTGTCTCAAAACCAAACACTTTGCTGACTATCAGCATGTACTCACCTTCCTATCTAAACTGCCTGGATAGCTGCTAGTACGGGTACTGTACCTGTGCTAAGCCACTGCTAGGTGTCACACAAGGGAGCCTACGTGATACCAGAGCCTTCCTGGGACGACAGAAACATTCCTTTGGGCTCAGCCCTCCAGACTCACCCACAGGTCCTGATACTTTTGAAACAGTTAAAATAGATGAACCAAAAAGGACAGTTTTCTTAAGGTGATTAAGGTTTTGTTATTCTAAGAGAAATGAATAAAAATACCTGATTTGTAATCATGTAAATGAGGATACTGTTCATTTTAAACTAATGTACGATGAGCCTATTTGGAGAGAATTGATGCGATATACAGCATTTTGTCCTGTTTCAAGTTAATCTATTTCTAATAAACTGAACATGCATTACAGTAACTCTAGACACCAACCTAAGGGTGTTTGATTTGTGATCTTGTGATTTGCAGCAAGATCCAGAAAACCCACTCGGCTACCAGCTAACTTGTAGCTGGTTACAAATTCTAGATACCAAGTTGCTGGCAGACCAGATACACAAAACCTTTTGAGCCCTGCTGGGACTGCTCCACTAGGACCTCCTCTGCATCTGGCCAGCTGGCTAACATTCAACAGCCATTTTCAGAACATGCTCAGTACTTTTGGATTCTCATAGAGGACGGTCACAAGTAAGTGTAAGGTTTTTCACTTAGCAACGGCACAATGTTTAAAGAGGTATTTGGGAGCCAGAAAATCTGTTGGGGTTTTTTGTTTGGTTGGTTGGTTTTTTTTAACTTTCCTGCCCTTGATTCTGCAGCAGAGACAAGAATTCAGGTCCCCAAATCCTAGAAGAGTGATCTAATCACCAGGTTATAGCACGCTGGAGGGCAAGCAGGAAGAAGAGCAGTGGGTCAGAGCATGAGGGGGCTGGAAAAGAAGGGGGATCCCAGCGCACCTTGGCCATCACTACCGGCCAAATCCCCTTCCCACAGATCCCGCTCTCCCTTCTTCTCATCAGATTAGATGATGAATGAGACAGCTCAGTGAAGGGACTTACCCCTCCCTACTTCCATTGGTATCACTTAGACACATGTCTCTATTCCAAAGACCTAGCAGGTTATGACACTTAAATGTACCATCATACCATTTTGGTAACATTCAACACTGAAATGGTATTACCTGTGGCTAACAGGGAAGCTCAATGCCTAGTGCAATGTTGCAAGTTCCAAAGCATGGAAGAATACATTTAAAAATGCGGTTTTGGAATGTTTCTCCATGCATTTGGTGCTAACTACCACCCTGATGATGCTTTTGCAAGTAGAGCAAAAAACGCGATTCATTTATCAAAAATGCGCCTACCTGAAACATGCACTGAAACCTTAAGGATTTAAAGCACTTAGGTAAAGATTTTATGAGCAAGAGAACAAATTGCAAATCATACTCTAAACGTATTTCAGTCTCATATCATCTAGTATAATGCATAACGCTACTTAAAAGTAGCATAAAAGTGTACCTACTTATTGGTATATAAAACAGACTTGAATCATAAGCCTAAGTTAAATCATCCCATAACATGCGTTCTCCTATTTACCATCTAACAATTACTCATGTGTTGGCCCTGGAGGATGCTTTCCCTACCTGTCTTATAACTGTGACCATCGTAAAAGCACAATGCAAAGAGAAAAGATCTTGCTGATAACGTAAGATCAGGGCAGCTCTCTGCCTTTGCAATCAGTCTTAAAGAAAGCCTGATTGATCAGTTCCAAGTTCTGACTTTAAAAAACAAACAAAAAAAGTCCACCAGAAAAAAATACTGTTGTTCTGCTGTTCGTAAGTAAAAAACTAACTCTTTAAACTCCCACATCTAATGTAGTAAGTTCTGACAACTGAAAAAAAGAAGTGCAAAAACCATGTAGAAAAGCATAAAAGTGTATACCTGCTGTATGTGGAAAGCAATTCTGACTTCATAACACCTGTTAATTATAATCACAAATCTAAATGAATCATTACCTTAATGAATACGCTTTACTATAATAAGAAAGCCTGTTATCAGTTTTATACAAGTTTGCTATTTAGAATTTAAATGCTTGCATAACCTTGTATTGTTCGGTTCATTAATGCACAGTAAATGTGTAGATGCCGCTTTTTAAATGCACACTGTCCCACTAAATGTTTTAGCATCTTCCATGTACATTGGAAGGAATGCTTTAGTTCTTTATTATAGACTATAAGAACGTTACTGAAAATACAGGGGATTAGATATTGTGTATGATGAGATGTTTATTCCTTTTAAAGCCTCGTGGTGGCACATTGCTTCATATATAAAACTCGGAGACTTCAATGAAAAGTATTCTACTAGGGTGTCATATGCTTCTGAAGAGGTGAACTGTTCTTTACATTTTGCTCAAAAGCTGAGACACATGTGCTTGCTAGTAACATTACATATGCGTTTAATAGCCTGTGTGGCTGCTCAGTTTCCTTGTTTTCAGCATGCTGTGAAAGATACAACACTCCTCTTAAAGCACAGGTAACCTAGTAAAGTTAAATAAATTATGGGAATGCCAAAAAAGCTGATATTCTGAGTAAGTAACACTGGATATATTTTACAAGATCTGTACATTGAATCACTGTTTAACAGCATCTCCTCTTACATATGCCTTCCTGTAACAGGACTTTATCCCAAAATTGCAATGGTCTTATGCTACGTAATTAAAGTGTGGTTTATCCATAGCCAACCAAACCATGGTACAAATACTCATCCTCAGCAAGGGACAACGATTAATCAATCTAATAGTTAGACACTCACCAGACAGTCAAGTGTCTGAGGTACTGCTCCCTGTCTCTGGGTCTCTCTGTATTTTGTATGAAACATGCACTGGATAAAAACCAGAAAATGACCAATGCTTCCCAGGGGAAGCCCACAGTTTTGAAAGCTGGCGTGGGTAAGTGGAAGCAGTCCCGTCGCTTTGAAGCAACAGCCCTCATTCTCAACACCAGCCCTGCAGTCCCAGGGGAAGACAGGACCCAAGGCACAAGCCTCTGCTCAGGCTGCCCAGGAGCTGCCTCCTGCCCAGGGTGTGTGGTGCTTTCCAGGCTGCCCCTTGGAAAGCTCTCCTGCTGGGCTGTAGAAGCAAACCTAGAGAACTGTATGTTCCGGGTTCTGCTTCAGGAGCCAAGTAATCTGCATCTTTTACTTCCTAGCTGTAGCACTGGGTTCAATAGTTTCAACATTGCAATTATCCTTGGGGTACATTTGATTCCTCCCATTTGTAAAAAACCAATGCAACTCAAATTGAATTCAACTGAATTATATGCAAATACCACTCCAAAACTGAGCCGTAAAATGTATTTCTTAGAGGCAATGTTTGCCTTCTGTTCAATTCTATGGGCCAGTGATTTGACTATAAGTATTACAGAATTTCAAGAAGGCCTCAAAAACCCACAAAACAATGCCATTTTTTCTGGACTTTTTTTTGCATTTTCACTAAAATTTTTGTTTTCTATTTAAGTATCCTTCTATTACCGAAAACCTCATGATCACACTCATTGGTATGATGCCCAGAATAAGCAAATAGCAAGGAAAGGATCACTGTCAGTATGCTGCCTGAAACATTTTTACTGACTAACATTACAAATTACCTAAAATTATTATAACAGCCAGAAATTGGGGAGGGAGGGGAAAATCTGTACTGTTTGAGCTATATACCTGACTACACTTTGTATATATTTAGTCAGGTTTCCTTAAAGCTCGTAACTTTTCTGAGCTTTGCTGGGAAGTTACTTGAAAAGGGAACACTCCGAAGAAGTCTGATACTTGAAACCACCTTAGTTAAGAAAAAATATATTTCAAATTGATACCCATCTTAAAGAAACTGTGAAATAACAATATTACCTCGTTCACTGAACTGTAAGCAAAACACAAGCAGACAATATAAACAATACTAAAAGCAGATGCTTTCTATTTTAATAATTTTGAGATAGTAAAGTGCCGCTAGTGACCCAGGAGTGGAGTTTTTGAGTAAAATTTATTCTTGATACCCAGTACTGACACTTGAAATATTAAATACCTTAGAAAACAGTATTCCAACATTGCAATCACATTCTGACTATAAATACATGTATAACAAGTTCTAGAACTATGAAAAAATACCTTTAAAAGAACACGCAGATGTCGTTGGAAGCGTTGCCCTTACAGAGAATAAAATCCCTATATTTAACATAGTTTGAAAACCTCCGCTGCTGCCCTGTGAAGGACAGGAAGCCTCAAGCCTCCACCGAAGCCAGCCCGCTATAAGGGCATTTTGCCAACAGGACTTACAGGGCATGTTCTCAATTTGGGTCTTTTTTTGTTTCATTTTAGTTACATCTGCAGATGCAATTTAAATAAAAAAAGAATAAAAATTACTCTTCTCAGTTTTCCCACAAGTTGCCTAAAGCTGAAGTTTTCTCAACCTGTCCCCTGTACTTCATCAAACACCAATTTAATATTGCAGTGGTCAGCAAAACAGTAACCTAGCCGATTTCCAGCATTCATGCATCAGTTCGGTTCCTCCTCAGTCAGGTGTTTTCCCCTGGTCTATTAGAAACATTTTGTTTTCCTTAATGCTTAGTTCTCTCTCCTCTTGTTCTTTGCCTTTATTTTAAAATACCGTTCCATCTGAGCTTCGTACAGGCAATTTAAAGTCTCCTCCGAACTGCATTCGACTTTCCTATTTTTATCCACTGGACTCCGCTAAGCTATGAAAATACTCAGCAAAGATAAAAAGGTGCGGCTATTCCAACGCCGAGTGCGACTTAGCAGGGGAGAAAAGGTATCAGCACAGAGTGGCAACCATTCCTTTTATTCGACGGGCAGTCGTTCCAGTAAATTCACGATCTGGTGACTCGGTGGTCAGCCAGAAGCAGGGAAGAGGTCGTTCCTCCCCTGTTTAACTGCCTGTGCCCCAGGGGTCGGGCACACGCAGTGTTTATGGGTGGCAGCGGCAAACTCTACCCGCACTTCAATCCAAAAAGCTCCGGGACTGCGTCAACGCCATGTGGAAGCCGTCACATGGCCGCTGGCCCGCCGCCGGCTCGCGTTCTGCTGCTTCAGAGTTTGTTCCCGTCTGTTTACAAAGGGCTGCGCGGACGCACCGCAGGGGAAAGTAGGGTAGAGGCAGCGGGCGGGCGCCGGGTAGAGGCGGCCGGTCCCGGGCGGCGGCGGCCCTCCCCGGCCCCCCCGGCGCACGGCTCCCCGCGAACCGACGCGGGCTGCCACCGAACCCCGCTCGGCGCCGCTGCCGGGCAGCACCGCGACCCCCCGCCCCCGCCGTTACAGGACGCCCCGCGAAGCCCCCGCGCGGCGGCTCGGCGGGAGCAGTCCCGGGGGCGGTGGCTTCTCCCCCCCCCCCCCCGCCCCGCCGGGGCTCCCCGCGGAGGGGCGGCGGCGGCGGCCGCCACGTGGGAGCGGCGCGGCGGCGAGGCCCCGCCCGGAGGCGGGGGCTGCGGCGAGGACGCCCCGCGCGCCCCGCACGCGGCGGCCGGGGCCGCTTCCGCGGTCAGACCCACGAGCCCGAGGCGGCGGCGGCGGCGGTCGGCGCTTCCGGTCCGAACCCTGCCCGGGCGGATCCGTGCGGCCGGCGCGGGGGGAGGGGACGAGGTGAGGCTGGAGGCGGCGGCGGCGTGACCGTCCCACTCTCCTCGCCGCCTCTCCTTCCCCCGCCCCGCCGCCCGGGCCGGGCGCGCGCGCCCTCGCGCCGCAGCGCTATAGCAACGTTCCAAGCAGCGAACAAAGAGCCCCCCCGCCCCCGGCGGCCCGCGCCCCGCGGCGGGGGGGTGGGTGCGGGGTGGAGCGGCAGGGGCGGGGGGGGGGGCCCGAGCCGCGGCCGGGGGGAGGGGCCGGCCCCGCGGCTCCCGCTCCCCGGCTCGCTCGGTCGCCGGCGCGGCCCCCCTCCCCGTTCCTCCCCTACCCGCCGGGGCGGCGCTCCCCGCCGAGGGCTGCGCGGAGCGGCGCCCCTCCTGCCGCCCGGCCGGCGAGCGGCGGCGGCGGGACTTACCTCGGGTCCGCGCGGGGGCACGGCAGCCCCGGGACGGCGGGGGCGGCTGGAGCGGCCGCCGCTGGTGCCCGCGTTTCCCCCCCGCTCTTTGTGTGCGAGGGTCCGCGCGCTGCGCTCTCGCGTGACGTGACGGGACCGTGTGTCATTTCCGCACAAGGACACTGAGCCCCGACCCGCCGCGGCCAGCGCCACCCGCCGCCCCGGGGCAGGGGCAGAGGCGGGAGGGGAGGGGGGAGGAGCAGGCCGCTCTCCCCCCTCCCCCCCCTCCCCCCCCGCCCTCCCCGGCGCTGCCACAGGGGACGCGCAGTTCCCACTGGAGACCCCGCGCGCCCCCGCCCCCGCCGCGCGCGCCCTGCCGCCCACTCGGCGCCGCGCGGGCAGCCCCGCCGCCGGCCGCCCCCGCCGCGCCCCGCCCCCGGCCCCCGGCACCCGCGGGCGGCGCGGCGGGCACGGCCGCACGTGGGCCCGGCTCGGGCCGCGCGCGCCGCGGGGAGCCGCCGCGTGGAAGCGCGTCCCCGGCCGCGGGTGCCGGCGCCGCGGCCACGCGAGACCGCGGCCGGCCGCGCACGTGCACGCGGGGAGGCGGTGGGAGCGGGTGTGCGCGTGCGCCGGCTGCCGGGCGGCCACCGGGCGGGGGGCGCGGGTGGGCGGTGGGGGGGACCGGGGACCGGGCCCGCGCGCAGCCGACGGGCAGCGCCGCGTGGCCACGGCCGGTGACGGGAGGCAGCTAGCACGTGGCCGTGCGGCCCCCGCACCGCTGGGGACGGCGCGCGGCGGCCGTTATCCCCCGCGGCCTGAGGGCACCGGCCGCTGCCCACCGCCCCGCTCGCGTCTCGCCTCCGCCGCCGCGGGCGGGCGGGCTGCCCGGGCAGCCGAGCCGGGTCATCCCGAGGCAGCGGCGGGCTCCGGCCGGGCGCGGGGAGCGGCTGCCCGGCGGTCCGAGCCCCCGGCTGCGGCTGCGCCTGGGGCCCGGCGGCAAATCCCCCCGCCGCAACGGCCGCGGGTCACCCCGGGGCAGCCGTGCGGGCGGTGCGGGAGGAAGGCGAGCAGCGCCTCACGCAAATGGGTTGTGACACCGGCACGTCGCCCCTGCGCAGCCACCAGCGCCCCCCTCCCCCCCCCCCCGCCAGGCTTCCCCCGGCCGCCGGCACCCCCGGGAGCGCCGCAGCGGGCTGGCGGCACCCGCGGGACCGCCGCCTGCCTTTATGTAATGCCAGCGTGGGCTTCGGCGTGCGTTGCCAAGTAGGAAAGGCTGGTGCTTGGTGCCATTTTAGGCTTAAGCCTACACTTTAAAAGTTAATTCAGTCAGTTGGTTTAAGCTTAAGGATTTTATGCTCTTTCCCTGCACCGTTTTAACAAGCGACCGTTCGCATGCTTCACGTTCGGGGTGGGGGTGGGTGGCAGCGATGATTTATAAAAGAGAGATCGCATTCTTTTTTAATTAAGTATCCTTGTAGATTTTATCTTCCCCGAATTTGACAGGAGCACGTAAGACATTACATGAGTCTGGCAAACCTTACCTGCCCTTTCTACTAACAGCTTGTAGAAAACCACACCGTTTCCCATTAAACAAAAAGAACCAAAACAAAACCCAAACAAAAAAAAAAAGGTAAGGTGGGAGAGGGAAGTCCAGTTTTGTAACCTATGGCCAGTTACAGCAATTACATTTTTTGGCTACATGTAATGACTGTGAAATTAGCAAAGTATCCAACTTGACAGCTTTTTGTGAAATGCTTTACTTACACAATAAACTCGGCTGGTGCTGCCGTTCCTATTGCATAGGTTCCTTTTGCCTTTTAGTAAAACCACACAGCCAAGTGCTCTAATTATATTGTAATGGTTTCACTTTTTTTCCAGAGTGAAAGGAGTTAAGTCTAAAGGTGTTTATTGTAAAATAAATAGGTTGAGGATGGATCCTGCCATGAAGGCTGATCGATTCCAGCATGAAGGGTGTATCAGATAGAAGTAGCAAGGCAAGTACACAGCAGGCAGGTTGCAAGTAAATGTGCAGGCTGAACAGGTGAGCTCTGAGCACTGATGTGAATTTAACAGATAAATCTTTTGTTTGTTATCTCTGAAACTGCATTTCCCTCTGAGAAGCCGACTTTTCTGTGTTGTTTTTTGTTCATTTTTGTAGTAAAATCAAATAGAAAACCACACAAGTCAATAGAGAAATAAGGGGGGGGGGGGGGGAATCTGAGATACATCTTCTGCTCCACAAATAACTCAGCATTTTCTAGATACTTGCTATTTTCTTTAGACCTAAGCAATACAAAGAGCATCTCTCTCACCATTTCAGATTTTCAGCGCTTCCTTTAGAAGCAGTTCTTTAACATTTCATTCTTCCATTTACGTTGCTCTTCTAAATTTGGCATTTAGGACTTTTGGCATCTTTACAGTGTCATATTCCATGAATAATCCTAACAGATAATAGTTTGTTGATTTTAACTTTGACTGCTCTTTTTACTATTATTAATAGATAGCTGTTTAAAGAAGCCCTTAAGAGCAGGAACTACCAGCATTGTAACTCCTCCGATGATTCACTTGAATGAAGGATACATTTTATTAACAAGACAAGTGTTCTGCAGTTAGCAGTTCATTCACTCTTTAAAAGATGAAGAGAACTTCCCGATAACTTTCCTGAGCCTGTTAGCACTATGAAGGCTGAAGTTTATAGTATGATTTGCCCTCTCCCTTTACTGTAAGGCTAATTGAAGGTTTACTTAAAGGGTACCATGTTTTGACACCTGGCCCAGATGCTAAGTAGTGCCAGATCTCAGTTGGATTCTGCTTGAATGCTTTACTTAGTGGGATTAAGGAAAGGCAACCATAAGGCAAGAGCAAGCCAGTGGAATCCCAAACTCAATTTCAGAGCCCTTGAGAAAATACTTGCCAGTTTGAACTCCACCTCATTTCTGCTCTATAGTGCTGGCCTGAGGCGTTGTAGCTACTAGGGACCCAAGCCCAGGAGGAGACCTGAAGGGCCTCAGCTAAGCATAAAGAAGCACGAGCATATTGTTGCAATAACAGCATTCATTGAAAAGGGAGTGAGCCAAGTTGTCTTCAGGCAATGCAGGTAGCAAGCTTAGATTGGCTTCCCAGCCAGACAAGTCCCGGTTTTTTTTCACCATTTGAACTTGTGCTACACAAGTCATTTATTCAAATGTTCATTTTTTCCCCCCTTCATGCCTTTGGCTCAAAAGCTACTCTGTGACACTGTGGCAATCTCTGAAAAATTCCAGGTCACCAGGGAGGGGAGTTGTGGTGCTACAGCAAGAGAACTCTTTAGGAAAGAAATCACCGTCACTCTCAAGTACAACGGGCCATTACTCACTTGACCACACTGCAACTAGACTTCAGCCACTGCCACCTACAAAAATGTGTTCAGAGCCCCTGGAAAGCTGAAAGCACTGTTCACAGTTGTGTGGAGTTTTATAAGGATGGGCTATGGAGGCTCCTTAGATGTTTGCCCGTAGAAACTGTGAGGTGGCAGGCCCTCCCACTGGAGAATGCCCTCTCTGTATTAGTTCAAAGGATCTAGTCAGCTGGAGATTCCCCTGCGCAGCGGTGAGGAACCATGGTGGCTAGCAGGCAGGCAGCAGAGCTGGCAGTGCTTGTTGCTGCAGCAGGCCCTGAGCTGGGAGTTGGAAGACCTCAGTGTGCTGAAAGTTGGTTCGATGACAGGGAGCAGAAGAATGATCCTAAATTTAGAGGCCTTTTTGCTTCCTGTGCTGTGCCACATACATTTGGAACAAGCAAGAATCCGACCCGAAACCTTTAGCGAGGCTTCTTGTAGATCCTTGCAATAGCCTGCAGCACTCAGTAGGCAGAGATACGGCATGAGATGTCGAAAGCACTTTCAGCACCAACTAATTTTGGCAGTTTGATTCTGTAAAAACTATTGCTATGGTACCAGTACATCGTCTATCACATTTCTCTACCACACATCTTGAAACTAGGCCACCCTGCAGCTAGACGCAAGAGTCATGGAGTCCAGAAGGAAAGCAGAGCACTCTGGTGTGCGGAGCCAGTTCCTTGCAATTTACATGCATTTTACATTAAGAACCTAATGAGCAAACAAGTCCCTTGCCCAGAAAGACAAGCCCCCACCGGTAACTAGGCTTCTTTCTGCCTGCTCTTGGGATGACTTTTAGTGATGATTCCTGTGTTGCCAGCCACCCCATGTGTGCAGCTGGAGGGGGTCGGTGCCCCCTCCTGCAAGGCAGCCCAGAGCTCAGCAACTGTCTTCTGGAATAGGGCGCAATTTCTTTACCTGAGTGTGCTGCCGCTGGAAGGGTGCTTCGCCCTGGGGATTGCCTAGTGGATGGAGGCTAATATCTACTGCGGGTTCCTACGTGCTGGCTAGGGTTCAAAGGGACTGGATCAGATGGGCTGGATTGCCTTCTAGAGGGAAGCCAGGTAGGCTGGCCCCCTGCCCCCGCGGCGGGTGTCCAGCTGAACTCTGCACTAACCGCATGTGCAATGTCAGGAGTCAGGCACTGACTCACTGAAATTGGGCAGGTACTTAAATTAGGGAGCTTGGAATTCACCTTAAATTATTTAGGCGTGTATTTGATATAAATACACTTCAAAGAGACTGAATAGGTTTGCCAAAGGAAAAAAAAAGGAGAAAAAAAAAAGAAAGCACACAGGTTCCATCTTAGATTAAAATTAAAAACCAAAGCGATTCTTAGGACTTTCAGAGAATCTGAAAGGCACCATTAAAAAAAACCAGTCCAATTAACTAACCTGGTTTGCAGTATAACATGGTCTGCAATTCAAAGTTTATAAAAACTGAAATATTTAATGGCAACATGATAACCAACTTTGCATACCTTAATGCTTTTCATTGCCAGTCAGATTGAAAGGACATGTATGGACACATTACACAGGAATATTTAGAATCTCTGTTGGCCCACAGGCAACAATACTGAACAAGTAACGTGCTGCGGGCAATATCCATACATTGTTATAACCCAGGCAGAAAAGAACAGTGGCAGACACCTGAACTTCATTTATAGTTTTAAACTTCCTGTGGCTGCAAGCAGCATTGGAGGGTTCTGCCAGCAACATATTACACTGGTTGGGAAACAGTGGCTTAGAGTGCCAGTTAATATAATTGATGGGTTGTTTTTTTTTCCTGAAAAACAAAATTGTTACATGATATTCTGTCTTTTAAAAAAAATTATTTTATAACACCACTGCATCTTAGAATCATAGATTCATAGAATCATTTGCAAAAAACCTTTAAGATCACCGAGTCCCACCATTAACCTACCACTGCCAAGTCCACCACTAAACCACATCCCTAAGTGCCACATCTACATGTCTTCTGAAGA
The DNA here is from genome assembly GCF_023634155.1 of Falco peregrinus. Lineage (NCBI taxonomy): Eukaryota > Metazoa > Chordata > Aves > Falconiformes > Falconidae > Falco > Falco peregrinus. The sequence goes on from NC_073727.1 coordinate 24,894,218, forward strand.
CCTACAAGCATGGTGACTCAACCACTTCCCTGGGCAGTTTGTTCCAATGGTTGACCACCCTTTCAGTGAAGAATTTTTCCTAATATCCAATTTAAACCTCCCCTGGTGCAACTTGAGGTTGGGTACCCTGAGAACAACTGCTCTTACTATTAAACACAGAGGCAAAGAAGGCACTAAGTACCTCAACCTTTTCCTCATCCTTTGTCGCTATTCCCCCCTGCATCCAATGAAGGATGGAGATTCTCCTTAGCCCTCCTTTTGTTGCTAATGTATTTACAGCACATTTTTTATTGTCTTCTACGGCAGTAGCCAGATTAAGTTCTAGTTGGGCTTTGGCCCTTCTGATTTTCTCCCTGCATAACCTCACAACGTCCTTGTAGTCCTCCTGAGTAGCCTGCTCTCGTTATTAGGTACAACGATAGACACTGTTGGAAACTTTTCAAAAATGCTGTTTACCTAGCCTTCATGGAGATGGCTAAGAAATAGCATTATTGTATTACTTGCTGAATTGACTATATCAAAATAGAGAATCCACACGGTATCTTTGGATATGAACCAAAAAAAAAATAAAATAAAAAAAGCCAGCTCATCTCCAAATGCATGTGGGTTGGAAATCTTACACTTAAAGAGTTTAGCTCACAGAAAAAAAGTTTCAAAGAAATGAACATTCATTATAAAAAAACCCTTTTCTAGTCTGAAGTAGCACCAGAGCACACTGGTAAGACAGCAGATATGTAACAGTTGAGCACCAAAGGAAGGAGAATTTGATATAAAAGCTTAAAAAAAAAATCAGATCAAAGCTGCAGTGGAAGACGGAGTAGAACAGAAATGTAAAGGAGCTTCAAGAACAGAGTAACTAACCCAGTGAGCAACCTAAAAATCTCCTTCTGTGCTCCGGCAGTTTACTTATACATCACTTGCACCCATAACTGTTTAAAAACTGACAAATGTGAGCAATTTCACTCTTGGAAACACAAGCCTTTCTTAATCTCTTGGCAATGAAATCACAGTTCTCTTTATAGTAGTTCAGCCAAGAACTGTGCCATTGTATGTTCTCTCACAGCTTTGCATTTAAAAAGAAGTAATGCTCACTTAATGCACAGTCATTGTATTATCTACACCATAACTAACTCTCAGTGATCAAACATTTATCCCATAAAGGTCTGTTTGCGAAATTCTGTCTTATGTCTAAAAGAGGTAAATACAGCATGGAAAGTCCTTTCTCTCAAAGACATCCACATCTCCCAACCGAGTGCAAACAGCACACTCCCCTTTGTGTGCTTAACACTCCATTCCATATCCTGCCCATTATACAGAGACATAATATTTTGGGCCTGGTGCATAGCCTCATGCCTCATTAAGATCGGTAAGTTTAAATTTTTGTAACAATATTATAAAAAAAAAAGACTGTGGTAAGTAATGTAGAAAACTAGGTTTCTTTGAGAAGTCAGCTGGCTGATTTGCTATGTTTTTTTTCTATGTAAACCCTTCTCTTTTTTAAAAATGGAAATAGCAGTATTCAGACTGCAGAAATCCTTATGGAAGGAGTCCTCTTTCTTTCAGAAGCTAAAACTGAAACAGCCTTTGTAGTTTGAGTCCTAGCTGCTTCTCTCATGGACATCATGTTGTACAATTCCTTTAACAAACAAGTCACTGTCTCAGAAGCAACTAACGATCTCTTTCCGGTCTTTACCTGCACTACTGTTGGGAAGCTACTCCTGAACCTTGCTCTTTGGGTGGATAGGAACCTTCCCTTCCGAACTGGCATTAGCATGGATCTCTGGTTCAAGGTTACTAGATCCTTTCACCCATCTAGTTATAACCCATCTAGTATAACCCAGTCATAACCTATGGTAATGACTTTGAGAACAATCACGTATTTAAAAAGTAAATGTATTTTGTTCAATATAAATTTGCCTTTGAAATTGGGAAAATTTAGTCTGGACTGACTTTTTAATAAAAACTGTAGGTATGGGGACCTGGGTTTACAGGAAGAACACAAAATCCCTTAGCGGTTATTACTATATTAGAATGGGATTGAAAGCAATTATTTTTCATAGAAGTTCACATAAGAAATACTTCCAGTCATTTGTAATGTGACCATTTTTAGCAGCAGCAGTTCTCTTTAAGAAATACTAGATATTTAAACCCTGTTTATTTTTCTGCAGATATCTTATCTTAGCATATGTACGTGTAAAAGCCACCTTTAGCTTGTGGGCATACAGCATCTGAGTAGAGGTAAGGATATTCATAGTTTTTGTACATTGATATAAAATGTTAACATATTAACTTCCATAGGTTGACAAAAGCAACACAACTGTTTGATTAAAAAGAAGTCTTACAAATATAGACATTTTTTCTGTAATGTTCTCCTGCTAAACCCATTTTTTAATGAAAATAATGATGTGAGCAACTAAGTGTAATTGTAGAAAATTATTGCTAGTGATTTGCATATGAAATACACACCTTTTACTGCCTCTAGTTAGCATTGTTCAACTAGCTTATAAATAGTACAGCTGAAATGCTGCAAACAGAAAACAGTTTTCGATGGGCACATGCTATGAATGAAGAAATGTTCAGACACAATGTGCAAGTTGGAGAGCTTTCATCAAAACTAGCCAAGAGGGAAAAAAGCTTCATTTCTTAATCACGCTCTGTTTTGGATAAGCTGGTCACATACAGAAAGCATCATGCTCATCTGCAGAGAGTAACGCTTTTTAAAATGAGTGTTTATGTTTTTTCTGAGGAGAAAAAAAAAGAAATCTAATCTATCACTACTTGTTTTAGATTTTTCTAATTACTTCTACATAACATTTCATTTTTATAATTTGCATTTAATAACTGCTAAAATGTGAACCTTGCAGTTGATGAGAGTCATTTACTGTAAACATTGAAAGCATAAAACTGTCTAGTTTTAAGATAGTTTTCTGTGCAAGTAAAGTACTCAGTTTCATGTACAATTTTAAAAGTAAAAATGTTGACCATTGTTCTAATAATAAAGCAGAGTATTTTTAGTCTTCAATATTTGGGGGAAGGGAGGAAGGCAAAGTGCAATAGGGTAAAGAAGAAAACTTTAAAGCAAGATTTTTCATAATGTTGCTGCAACGTTACAACTCTCCTATACAGTTGTATTAAAATATGCCTCAAACTGGATTTTATAAATAAATTTCTTAAAAACCTGATAAATCTGAGAACTACTGCTTTATTTATCACTGGGACACCTGTCTGTCACTATTAGCCAAGACATTTTCGTATGATACGATCCCTCTTTTCTACTGCAGATAGACTTGCAATTTCATTACGTAAAGCTGGTAGAATACTGTTGAATACTGCTTTCCAGTTTACTAAATAAATTGTCTCGTTGCTGTTTCTATTTTGGAGAAAAAAGTTGCCTTTCCTCAGGAGCTATACCCTGACAAAAGCATTTTGCAAATAGGAAGGGATTAAAGTCAACTCGATGCATTGCAGAGAACAAATCTCCTACACATGAGGGAGCCAGAGCATTCCTCCAGCTGTCGGTGGCTGCGGATCTGGCAGCAACACCGGGAGCTGCGGGCACAGTCACACGCAAAAAAAAAATGCCCGAAGATGTGGACAAAGGTGATTGCCATGAAGCTTTGGTGTATCGACGGTCAATTTGTTTTACACCTGCTTCTCCCCTTCATGATTTACAGTAAGCTTTGTGCTTTATCTTTTTGCTTATATTAAAGGCATTTGCTATCAGGATTTTAGCTTACTGGCTACTTTCTTTTAGCTCTAGAAAAACAGGCTTACCCTAAATGAGAAGCACGTGAACACTAATTATGTAAATAATTAATGCATTTTAGGGATTGGTTTCTGAAAGGAAAAAAAAAAAGAAGATAATTTAATGCAAAGACTGCCAAAACAGACGACTTCCACAACTGGAAATACTCTTTCCTTTGAACTGCTTTGAGACTGAAAAGCAGTTTGAGACTGTAAAGCTCTTTATTTTTTGTAAGACGCTGTGCAGGTAAAAGTACTTTGAAGACTACAGAGAATAAAAAAAAGTTTCATGCCTCACTTTTCTGTGAAATTGTAGTTGATGAGAGTAGTGACAGCTAGTGATCTGACCTAGAAGCCACTTCCTTGATAAATCTGCAGCATGCCACAGTTGCTTGAGCTCGCCTTCCACATCTATGAAAATTCAAACACTACCTGCTCAGAAGAAAAAGCAATGGAGAGATCTCCCCAGCAGGTTTACCCCTGAGGAGGCTGGTCAGGCATCTTTAACAGCGCTTGGGGCAAGAAGCATTCCCCAGCTGCTCCAGAGAATGTTTCCTTAATGTTTCCATTAAACTAAAAAGGAGCTTTTTAATCTTTTAGCAACTTCTATCAAGTAGGACGCTAAGTTGACTGTGGGCCACCCGTGTACTCTTCATTGCAAATAAGGCAAGGCAGACGCTGGGTTACGTTAGGAGAAGCACAGCCACCTGATCAGCTCTGCCAGGCCATTAAATCCATGCAGTTCAATAAGCCTGGTCGTCCCTTTCCTTCAGCTGGCCAGAGGCAGGGACCCTCTATTCCTTGACAGAGTGTTTATTACCCAATTCTTGTAACTGCAAACCAGAAGTTCCTTATTTGGGTCAGAAGGAGTATGAGCCCTTGTACTCTATCCAGGGAATTGCTCAACAACTGGAAGGAAAGCTGCTGTGTTTCCTCACAGTTCAGATACCCCAGCTTCTAGGTTCCAGGTGGGTTCACCACCCTGCTTCCTCATGTCCTCCTTGTGGTCATGCAGACAGAACCGCAGGGTGGCATGCAAATGTGTCTGTGGTACCTTTCCCCTTGAGCAGAGAACACCTCACTTGATAGCTGAGATGATGGCTGGTATGGGCAAAAAGGAGAACATACTGTCTTCGAATAGCTGGAATTGGTGGGACAGTCTCTCCCCAGCCAAGCCAATAGGCCTGTAGGGTTCGGATGGAAGAGAGATTCTCTTCAAATTGCTGGAGCTGGCCAGCCCATCTGCCCACAGCTGGGGCCTCGATGTCTGGCCAGCTCATCAGCATCAGGGTGCTGACGTACGACGACAGTGCCCTCCATACAAACCTCCGCTGCATGGACTGCACGCACTGGACTTCATCCAGGTCTTTAGATACATGGTTTTTGTCCAGGCTGTACATCACCTCTACCACTGCAAGTTCCCTCAGATACTGGATACCACTCAGTGGTTGTCCACTTGCCTCAATAGTTTACAAGGTCTTCCTTCAGGGGATGCCTTTTCTTTGGACTCCACAGGAGCTGCCTCCAGAGGCTGCTGATTGTTGCTCCTTTTCCAATCCTTTTGCTGATGCTCCAGTCCCTCAAGGGGGATCCTAGTCGCTGGGCTTCCTTGCCCTCTAATTCCTGACTGTTGGCCCCAGTATCCCAGCACTGGAGCAGCTGGCTGATAATTAGCTCACCAGGTTGATAGCTATAATTTTTGTGCCTATCTTGCAGCTTACTCAGGGATAAGGAGCTAGCGATTTCTGGCTCGTTTATTATTTCTCTTTCCTCTCCTGTTCTTGTGACTGCTTTGCTGCACAACCGGCTGCCTTTCTGATTCCCCCTCCTGCTCCCTCTTAGAAGCTTCTTCCTCCCTGACTAAACGAGTTGACTTCTGCTTCCATTGTTTCTTTCTGACTACAGGGATGACTGATACAATTGAGAGTTGGGTGACTGGCTTAGCCACAGTCCCATTCATATGTCTTCAGATCCAGAGACCCTCTCTCCCCCCCGAGGGTGCTGAACAGTGCTCAGCAGGCACAAGCCAGGCCCAGCATGGTGAGAGAAGTTGCAACCCTTTAGCACAGTTAGGGCATCCTTCTCTAAAATGTTCTGTCACTTTATCAGGATCCTGCACTTGTTCAGGGGTCAAGTCCCACATCACTGGAGGTGAAAACTGTTCTAGATACCTGCCTATATTCTCCCATGCACCCTGCCACCCATGCCCACACTGCCTCAGGGCACATCTCTGTGTGATATTCTTAAATAGTTAACCTCAGGAAAAGCTGGAAACAGATTCTTGAGACACATCAATGTGAGCATTCTGATTACCCAGGGATGTTAAAAATACTGAATAGTCATTGTAACAAGGTGGAAAGCCACAACCCTGCAGGAGATAAAGGGGAAGGTGCTGTTCTTTGTTTCCTCAAAAATTGGTTCTCAGAGGAAAAGAAGGAAAAGGTGTAATTGTTAATTGTCTCCACGAGATGGTTCCCGAAGTACTGGGACAGCAGCAATTCAGTGCCCAAACACCAGATAAGGCTCAGGGCCAGTGCTTTCGTCATAGTTCTCCTGGGTAAAACACAACCCAGTGCTACGTGGCACAGCAAACTACAAAAGCCAAACCCAGCCTTTAACAAGCTCTCTAATTTAAATGTACAGCAAGAGAGGGAGCATGACACAGAGTGGGTAAGGGAACAAATAAACCTGCATCGAGAACAAATAACATCGCGACCAGCAACAGCGGTATAGTAAGTTCCCTCTAGCACACACTGGTCAAATGTCTCATTACCTTGAACCCTGCATGTCCTACACTGGCTGCCAAAAAGGACTGTGGTGGCCTCACCCTGGATGGCAGATAAGCACCTCACAGCAGCTCAATCACTGCCCCCCATAGCAGAATAGGGGAGATAATCAGAAGGGCAACAGTGAGAAGATTGGTGGGTTGAGTTACAGTTTAATATGTAAAAGGAGAAAATGAAAACAAACCAAAGAAAAATGAGTGATGCAAAAGCAATCGCCACCAGCCAACTGATGCCCAGACAGCCTCCAATCAAGAGACCCCCCGGAACACCCCTAACACCCCATCCACAGTTTTTATTGCTGAACATGATGTTATATGGTGCAAAACATCTCTGTGGCCAGTTCAGGTCAGCTGTCCCAGTTGTGCCGCTTCCCAGCCCCTTGCCCACAACCAACCCACTTGGTGGATGTGAGAGGGAGGGGCAGAGAAAGCCTTGGTGCTATGCAAGCACTGTTGAGCAACAGCCAAAAGACCAGCATATTAGCAACGCTGTTTTGGTCAAAAGTCCAAACACAGCACCACATGGGATGCTATGAAGAAAATCAACTCCACCACAGCAAGACCCAGTACATCAGGGTAAAGTTTTGTTCTCCTTACCATACCCAGTGAATCTGCTCCTGAACTGGCTTATTTTGGGCTCACAGCCCAACAGGGATAATATGAAAGTCATGCAGGTCATGAGAGGACTACCCCATTCGTCAGGACCCAGCACACATGGCCACCAGGAGAGGCTGACGGAGCTGGGGCTGCCCTGCCTGATGTGGCTAACAGGCAACCGAACTGCAGCACACAGCTGCAGGATTGGGAATTAGCAAAGGTACTGGAGCCAGACAATTCTTAGCAGCGGCAGGTGATAAATAATGGGCGACAGCCACCAGCTATGGTGAGGGGTTCACGCTGGACATCAGGATAACTCCTTCAGAAGGAAGGTGGAGCAGCACTGGGACTTGCTGCATAGGGAACCTTGTAGAAGCTCCATGCCTGGTAGCAGCTCATGCTGGCAAACAGTTCACTTCAAATAGGAGATGTGACTAGATGACTTTCAGCAGTCCCTTCCAGCCATCGTTTCTATTCTTCTAAGTACCTCATTTTCCAAACAACCTTCCTGTACAGTGTTATCACAATTGTGGAGCTGGAAACACTCATTCGGCAGTTAAATGGCTTTCCACCACAGACCTACGAAACAGCCATTCTAGCCACTGCAGATGTGCTCTTTGTAGGAGATGAAATTAGTATGGTTTAAAAAGCAGTTAGGACCTTATCCTGTATTTTGCACACCTGTAGAATAGTCCGGCAAAACAACACCTGGAATAAGTTCGGAGGAGCAGCCGAGAGGCATGTCTGGTTGAGCAGCTGGATAACCAAAGTAAATGGTGTGAATGCCATCCTCAGCCACCCCACACAACCACAGGCCTCCCTCTCCCTGACCGGTGGGTGGGGAAAATGAATCAAGGAGATAAAAATAAAACCAGAACAGCCTTAAGGTTCTACCATTGCTCAGAAACTGTATAAGGTATGGGAAGTACATCAATGCACAGCAATGACAAATTCACCCACAGTTTGACAGAGGTATAACACTTTGCTTGTAGTTTATCTGGACGAAAAAGGACAACAAAAATTTCTCAACAATTACAGGCAAATACATTAAATAAAAGATTACTTGATAATACTGATAAGGGAGAATACATGTTGATTTTTTTTAAAATTAAGGTTGAAGAATAGTTTAAGAGCAATCAAGACATTGTGGTGATAAAAATACGAAAAAAGGTAATTAGTTTTTGCCAATTTCCCTTTATTAGTAAAAAGTACAAATAAAACAAATTGTACTTTCATGAAAAAATAAACCAAGTGTACACAGTTTTGCAGTACGTTTTGATATTTCTTTCATGCAGCTGAGGTGAAATGGCTCAAAATATCTCCAGCAGACTCTAGCTTCTTGTAGCCCTAAATCATTATGAACCAATTATTGTAGATGTAAGACAAAGACAAGATGATGTAGGGCTCCTACTGCCTGTAGTATGTAAAAAACAGGGCCAAACAAAGCTGGAATATGATTCTAGTTGAATTTAGGTATTTCTTCCAAGCACTAGTTTTATGTTTGCAAAACTTCAGAGGACTTCACAGGTGAAAACGTACAGTGGTTAGCTAAGGCAGATGCCTATGACTGCCACAGCCTGGGCTAATCCATCCTTCTTGGCGCCCCTGTTCCACCTCCAGCCTTCCTGCTGCAGCAACAGCACAAACTCAGGCGGAAGTACCAGAGTCTTGGGAAGACAGAAAATGCCAGGGCAGGCAGGAGAAAGAAAGTGCAAACAAGAAGGGGTCTGGTATTGAAGCCACTCTCCGTAACAAAGTGAGTCCTAAGTTCTGGATGCTGCTCCTAAACAAAGATCGTCTCTCAAGGTTGCTTATTATAATATAGGCATATATTACACAGAATATTATGTACATTGTGGAGGATGTATTTTCAGTATATTTTTAGAGGACAGTTTTTATTTATATTTTGCATTCGGTGGAATGCAACATGCTGGTCTATGACAAACAAGCTGTGTGACAGGGGGAAGGAGTTCAGGGGGAGAAGGAAGGAGGAGAGAATTTAACAGAAATAACTCCACTTGGTGTTTGAGTGAGGGATGTAATGAAATCTGTTTGCTGTGCTAGCTGTCTCCAGATTGGGCTGTAATTACACCACAGAAGGAAGAAAGGTAGCTGAGTCTCAATCTAGATCATTTATGTAAACTCAGCCTTCTTGTCAACGGCGCTCTCGGATTGCATGCATGCAAACCACAAAAATCATCTCCTATGAACAAAACAGAGACGGTCTCCAGTTGCAGGCTTCTGATACACCTTACATGCTGTCTGTAATTGGACTTTCAAATTCAACACACTGAGGTTCAGAACTTCTCCAGTATTTTCTGCATTTATTCAGTGCGGTGAAAGACTGTACTCACAGAAGAGCACTCCTTCTTCCTTTCTGCCAAAGGCCGATGTCTAGCTTTATAAATTAACATTTATTTGGCTTAAATGAACACAAATGTCACAAGCCTAGGAAATTCTTTTGTGTAAGACTGTGTTGAAATAAACCGCTGGATCTGAGGGAGGGATATTCCCTCCCCCCGAAGAGCTGGAAAAACCTCATTCTTTGACCTAGAGCAACATATTATATACACGCAGCATAAAACCCGGGCAATCAGTTCCCTCAACAGAGCCAAATTAATATTTGATTAAATATTTTAAAGCTCCTACTTACCATGCTTGACACATTTTCTCAGCAAGTTTCTCAAATACGGAAAGCATTAGGCACAGGGTAATTTTACATTTGAATACATAAAAACAGTGTGAAGAGACACGACCGCATGCAGACAGAGAGAGGATTTCCCCCCATGAAACCCCCGAACTGCCCTTCCCCTCGATAAGTGGGTACGTTAATTCCTGGCTTCAGCGGCTTGCTCCCTCCGGGCAGGTTTGAGCAGGTTTCTTGTGACACCTGGATCTCCACGTCCCTCCCTCCATCCCCTCCCTCTGGCAGGAAAACCACCGGCCTCCGCCCTGGCGCCGTCCCCACCGGTGCCCAATCAATACCCACTTATTTCCTGTCCATTTGCTGAAGTCACGGAAACGGGACTCATTAATTATTTCTACCGGTGCAGCCTCAAGTGCGCTTCTGGCACGGCAAGCGAAAGCCGCCTGTGACCTTTTTTCTTCCCCCTCCTGAATTTTGCTGGCGGCGGAGGCAGCCGGCGCGCGTTCCTCTGTCGGGACGGGACGACGAGGTGACCGGTGGTGCCGGGGTGCTGCCGGGGTCCCCGCCGGGCTGCTCCCACCGACGGAGGGACAGCGGCTCCTCCCAGGGCGGCGGGTCAGGGAAACCTGGTCACGGCACAGACGATGTTGGCCAAGGCTGCCCTGGCCTCGGAGGGAGGGAAGCGCTCGAGGGCTGCCAGCGCTCTGTTTCCGTGGCAGCGGCAGAGGTCGATGGCAGAAGTCACACCTTTGCCAGCCTTGATGGCTTCCCGCAGCTGTCAGAAAACATAGGCACAACGGGGTGGGTTTCGGCAGTGCCGGCGGGCAACCACTGCCCAGAGCACAGGGCATCCGCCACCCCTTCCCGAGGGACAGGCAAACACCGAAGCAGCCAGACAAAGCTCCTAAATACTCTCAGCTGCTCTGGCTTGGCTTGCCACTACAGCAAAACTGCGGGTATTTTAAACTGCATCACCCATTACTTCATTACCTGAAAGATGCCGGCTCTCCAAAGGGCACACTTAATTAAAAAAAAATAAAATAAATATCTGGGCATTTCATACCTAAGCCACTGCCCGAGAGCTTTTGTGCAGAACTGGCAGACCAGCTGCTCGCTCGCGCTCTCATTTTCTGCAGTGAAAACCTGGATTTTATGAACACCCATTCCATCCCGCTTTTGGAAACAGGCACAGGATGACACACATTGAATTCTTGTCTTTTGTAATGCAAGTTTCTATTTATATGATTACCTTTGTTGTAGTGGACAAAAGCAAATTCAGTCAGTAAAATGGGATGTGTTAAAACTATCGTATTGAGCTATATCCATGCAAACAACCTTCTCAGTGAGGCTAGCAAATCTGACAGTGGTTTGATGATACACCATATGAGAAACAAAATATTTTCATGGAGTAACAGACATTTCATGGCAAGCTGCTGGAAAGATTTGGCACCTAAAAAACTTGGGTAAATGACAGGTTAAATTTCCTATGAAATAACACAAACAAAAATGACAAACAAAACATGTTGTTTTTTCCCAGTACCTCAACTTAGCTGAAGCTCTAAATAGTAATCACACTTATTAAGGGCTTTTTTATTTTTAATTATTTTTTTTTCCTGAACAGCATCATGAGACTGTCATGAAACACTGTTATGTTTTCTACCCTAAAATACAGGTGTCCCCAGACCAACTCCAGCCTGAAGCCTCATGCCAGAGCCTGGGAACCAAGGCCAGGTGGATCTTCAGGATTTAATTATCCCAAAAGCATGACAGCATTTAATGATCTTTAATGTGCCCCACCTGGCTTTCATAGCTGGCTTACAGCACTGTATCGGCTTTTAAAAAAAGGGCTCTTCTTGAATGCAGGTTATCTACAGAAACAAGGTTTTATAAATTATGTTTTCCTCCAATACACAGCCCAATGTCCCAATTAATTTACAAGTGATTAAAACCAAAGAGATAAGGTTATATTTATCTATCAAGTTTAAATTACGTAAAAACCCCCAACCCCTAAGCTATGACCAAATTGGAAGTCAACCATTTTATTTAGATACTTGCATTCATACAGAATGAATGATGTTTCTTATCTGAATACAAACTGAAGTGGATTAATTATCTGTATTTAAAGATGAAATTAGCTGAAAGCATATTACAGCACTTGAGTGTTCAAGTCCCAGTTCATAAAAATTTTATTCTCCACTTCAGTTAGAATCTTGCTGCACTGTGTGCCAGAAAGGAACTTGTCCTGAGGCATAAATGCATTGCACAGCTAATTCAACACATCTTCTAACGAATGAGAATCAGCCATATAACCACAGCTCTACAGCAGAGGTGGGGACAGGTGAGAGGAAGTACACTAGCAGTGTGAAAAGCTCTTTCCCCTTCCTTGAGGAACTACTTTGCGAGATGGTAGAACCCACACGTCTTGAAACAAACCCTGCTGATATGATAAAGCTCATTACAAAGGTTTAGCACACTTGTAATACTCATATAAGTATATATTGAGATGTAAACAGGAAAGAAAGTAGCTCCTGAAAAGTCTTCAAATTGGTCAAAGGTCAGGGGAGCTTAGCTTAAGCATGTATGATTGCATATACATACTATGATTTACTCTTAACACTGAAATCTGGAAAGGCAGAGTTCTAATGCAAGGACAGAATCCATTTACACACTTTTCTTGTGTAAGCCCTCAGACACACAGAGCGCCTTGAAGCCAAAACAACTGCAAAGCTCGTGTCAAATTATACGCAGAGGAATCACTATACAAAAATCAGACAGCTCAAAATGAAAGATACCTGCTCATATGGCAAGCTCCTTCCTCAGCTTCTCAGTCAGAAATCATCCTAAGTAATGAACAATTTATAGTCCTTAGGAACTTACTTGTTTTATATTCCATTTGCAGAAGCAGCCAATCAACTCAAATAAGCACACACTGAGGCAAACCGGTCTGGATTAATCAGACTGCATGCCACCTCTATCTCAGCTGAGGAGGGAAAGAAAAAAAAAAAAAAAAAAGAAAAAAAAAGTAGTACAAATTGGGCTTCTTGTAGTGGGATAGCTATTAAAAAAATACAGCGTATAACTCCACAGGAACCCTGGCTTCAGTAGCCCTGCTGTATGCAGGAGAAACTAATATAAGACTTAGCTGTACCGTTAGTTGTGTTGCAGTTACACTTTCACACTCAATTTTTGAGCTTCAATGATTTTTACGTAATGAACTTCACAAACTAAATACACAGGGGGAAAAAAAAAAAATCAATGTACCCAGTTTAGATGTATTATTTTTTTAATTTCATTTGGATAGGAACAGCTAATTTTTGAGGCAAATAAACAGAAAAGCAAAATGAACTGCTTTTATTTGTTACTTTATAAACTTTAAACTCCCTCATAAATTTCTTCTAAATAAAGGAATCTGCTATTTTAGTTTGTACTTATATGGCATCACTTTGTACATCAAATGTACTTCCAGTTGCAGGAACAATTTCATCCATCATTAAAAAACCCACAATCTTCTTCAGAGTAGCATTGACTAGTTAGAAGTGAATACAAGTCAAAATAGATTGCTTCAACACACTTTTCTCCAGCTGAACTGCTAGATATACTGGAATACTTCATTTTAACTTTCAAGCTTTTGTTCAGACCATTGGCACTAAAGGTCTACTTTATTCTAAAGGTGCCAAGAATCTGCAAAAATCACTGACTGGTGTTTGTTATTTAATTGCAGCTTAAAGAACAGTCTTGCAATAGCGCAGCCAAGTTAAGACTCAGATGAGAAGTGATGCTCCCTGCAATGTACCAGCACTGTTTTCCTTCAGCACCTTCCATTTTCCTCAATATATTCATATAATGACCAGACTTGACAGTTTTGCCTGGTACACATGAAACTCAGAACCCTGAAGTTTTATCTCTGAAGGCTGTTCTAGGAATCTAAGGAAAAAGCAACAGCAACACCAAGGTGGGCAGTAAGTAGGGTTATAACCCTGGAGTTCAGAAGAGCTACCTTTGGCCTCTTCAAGGACCTATTTGGAGGAATCCCATGGGTTAGGGCTCTAGAAGGTAGGGATGAGAACTTTCCTTCTCTTTTCACTGACTTAAATGTCTGAGTCTACCATAAAACCAAAAGAGTATGTTTGTGTGTCCCACCCCTCAGCTTATGACCTAGTAAGACATTAAAACTTTTCCTGCCGTAGAACGTTAAGTGAATAACAAAATCTGTGCTGTCTAGGTCATACCATATGTACCATCATAGTGAGTTCAGATTCCTGCTCCTATTTTGTAGCAGGGTTTAACATATGTTGGGTTTTTTTTGTTGGGCTTTTTTTATTTCAATTATTAAGCACATTCATAAGGGATAGTCACCTTGACAGGGTCTAGACAGTTTTTAGATTCTAGCGATTTGTTACAAATGTACAAAGACTAATGAAATGGTGGTGGTGAATCTCAAACCCTAGTTTCACATACAGTACTATATGGTCATCCAACACAAGCTGCCTCTAAGCAGATTTGATAACATTCAGCTAGATTTAAATCAATGACCAACAAGCCAAGAGGTCCACATCCTGTTTTTCTGATGTTCCAACCATATTATTTTTCCTTCTCAGTTACTTATCTACACACCTTTTTTTTTTTTTTTTTTCCCCTTGAAGCAGCATGTCCTTGCAGGAAAGGCCATCAACCACTTTCTTGGTTGTGTAGGCAAGCATATTCGGGAATTACTTCCCCCTGTTTGGGGCTTGTGGGATCATGTCTGGAGTGCTGTGCCCAATTTTGGGCTTCCCACTAAATGAAAGACATTGCCATACCATGGCAAGCGTGGTGGGAGGCTAGCCAATGATACAGGGCTGGAGCAGTACGTGGGCTGCAAGGAAATGCTGGGAATTGCTCAGTTCAGCCTTGAGAAGGCTGTTATTGCTGTCCCAACCACCTCACGGGCAGGAGTAAGAACTGGATTCTTCTCAGAGGTGTACATGGAAGGCATGAGAGGAAATGACACAGGCTGCAGCATGGGAAATGCTGATTAGATGCAAGGAAATTTTCTTCCACGGGGAGGGAGGTCGAGCACTGGAACAGGTTGCTCAGGTTGGCTGTGAAACCTCTGTCCTTGCAGATACTCAAAACTCAACTGAGCAAACCCACACTGGCTCTGCTTTGAGAGAGAGGTTGGACCAGACATGCCCCAGAGGGGCATCCAACTTAAATTATTGTCTGATCCCATGAACAGAGTTCAAAGTACTATGTTTCCCAGTCGCTTTGTTTTAAAAAGGTTGAAAGAAAATTTCTCATCCATATTACAGAAGTTACGTATTTGCCTTTCTCACCAACTACTCTGGACTGCTGTTGGACAGAACGGCTTCTCTGGGGGCAGTGAGAAGCCAGAGGCAAGCTAGGGACTGCTGGATTTTGGTGACTGAAGAATTAAAGGAGACAAAAACTAAGCAGGTGTCCAAACACAAAGACAACTAACTTCAAATCTTCTCTGTCAAGATATTATTGCCTTATGTCCTAGCCAAAGGAAAGAAGATTCCTTTCAGGTAACTCTTACCTGTAGGGAACCACAAATCTCAGGGGGGAAGACTCCCTGAATATGTGGTGAGTATTTTGGCTGTACTGGACTTTATGGGCAAAGGGAAAATGAGAACATTGAAATTCTTAATTTTTATATTGTTTTTTAAACAATGGCCAAATTTAGGATTATTTCAGTGACAAGATATCAACAAGTAACTTGAGAATTTTTGTTTTGTTGTTTTAGAAGAATGATCCTAAACAGCTAAATTTGTTACGTACTGAAATCTTCAAACATCATGCATTCTCTCTGATCCTGAAGTGAGCTACAACATTCTACACTTCTGAAGTACACTGTACTCACTGAAACAAAAAGAAATCCCAAACCACAAAATTTAAATTGATCTGTGGCTGAATGACTGAATAATTCTCCAAGTGTTTGCAGTGTTCTGTACTGACTTTTCCAAATTTGTTTTCTCTTTTGTGGGAACACCATACTCAAACACTGATGCTTTAGGCTGCTGAAATGTTATTTTGAAAGGTACTGACGTGTTTCACAGCTAGCAGATCAATTTTGTCAAATTTTTCCTTTGATTTTTAAGTACCTTGGAACATCTCAGCATTCACTCTTACAGTTTTTGTGGCTAGACACAGGGCTATGCTCTTCCTTCTCAAAATGGGCTGGACAATCATTTAATTGCATCACTTCATCATGTCATAATTTTTTTATTATTTATGTTTAAAATCTGTGTTGGCTATATGCAGCGTGATATGCCATTTGAAATTGGGACAGTATTTACCCAGTATTTTCTTAGAAACTTTTTCTATACAAAAGGTTTAGAAGTGCATTTTTAAACGGCCCAAATGCCCTGCTGAAACCTCCGCTAGTAGAGTATAATTTATTTTCCTTACTCACTTGACAAACAGGAAAATTCTGTTTTTACTTCAAAAACACCCTACCTCGAAAGAGACCAAATCTGGAGAGAGCCACTCTCAACAGCAGAGGAAGGATGGCTTGTTTACAGGGAACGCTGCTACTCCAGCTGTTACGCAGTCCTTGTAGTACACTTTGCCAAAAAATTACAAGTCACCCCAAGACACTGATTGATTGTACAGATCCTTTAATATTTTAGAAGAGACACCAGCTCCTCCTCCTTATGCCTTTCCATGTCTTTCACAACGAACTTAACAAGGCTCACTGGTTTTTAAATCTAAACAAAGGTAGTGAAGTGATGACTTCTTTAGAAAAAGCATGACTTTCCTAAATCATATCAATGCAAACAGTGATTGTTAATTGTCATCTTAGCATACACAAGCAATTAACTTGATCTTTATGTTACAAGATGTGGTAATAGTTTGCTTTAATGAAACAAAAGTTGTGCTGGATTCTCACCCCAAAGCAGCCATGGAAAATACCCACTGACTACAAATAAAGATACAACTGATTTTTGGTACTGGATGTACACCTTGGTAATTCAGATATGGTTAGTTCCAACAAAGGATAAAATTGCTTCTTCTGAATGGTTTTGGCTGCTTTTGTAATATTAGGAATACATCTAAAAACCCCTATATTCATTAAATCACAGGCTATTCTGTTTTTTTTAATATACATAACAAAAGCAACCAATGGCAACGGCTGCTCCAAAACAAAGATGACAAATTTTCATGGAAGACAGCCACAGGTCATAAGCATCTACAAACAACAACAATCTGTTTTTAACTCTTTATTGCATTTCAGGAGCAAGAGAGCGAACAGTCTATGGCCTATAGTCTCAAGACACATCTCACTGAAAAAATCAGAACTGCAGGACTATCATCATTTATGCCATGGGACTACAAACCTGCTCTGCAGACAACACCGCAGCAGGATGAATGCACTGACCACGGTAGTCAATGGTGAGCTGGGGAAGGGGAGTCCTACGACTTGCTAACACAACTGGATGGCACTGTGTACTGTTATTTATTACTTGCATGACAGTGGGCTACCACCGAGAAACCTCCTTGTTTCCAAAAGTGACCTTTCCCATTTTTCTTCCCTCTTTCCTACCATATAGGAAGTCAAGACATTAGGGCCACGCAGCATATGAATGGCTGGCTGGATCTACCACTTCTTGCCTTATGCTACTTCCAGTTCTGCAGTTCTGTACAAAATCTGCTCCCTGTGTTAACGCCATGCATAGTGTTTCATATACAAACCAACAATGTCACAGCATACTATGCTGAGGTACCATATTTCCCATGCCAGTTTGCATGAAAGGCCTCTGTAAGACAGCAGAGCAAAAGAACTGGACTACAGTTAAAAAAATATTTTTTTTTGCTATGTCCTCTTTCACTTGACTGCATTTATCTTTTCTGAATACTACATTTAGGAGAAAAACAAATCCTTTCAGTTGCATACTCACTGGCTGCAAAACAGAGGATTTATTTCTTTATTTAGCCTTATCTTGCAATTGTTTTAGAGCCTTGGCCAGAAAACAAGAATTATTCTTAGCTTACTCATTTCTGCTACTAGTTGTGCCTTTGTTACACTCATTTAACAAGCCTGTAGAGTGCCAAGCACCATTAAGGCCTTGACATCAGTGGAGAGTTTTTAATCAATATTATAAAATAGTAACAATTAAACTAAGAATCTCAATTTGTTGTTTTAGAATTACACAGCTTATCTTGCATGTAAAGTAGATGTAGAATGGATAAAAGCTTTTTGATTTTAAAAGTCTGCGATTTTTGCCAAAATCCCCCACACAAATGAGGGTGACAGGAAAGTTGCTGTCACTTTCAATGACATACATTAATTTTTTTCCTGCCATATATTGGTATCTTCTCTTTTGTTATCTGAGAAACACCACTAAAACAGAGCTGAAACTATTTTTTCATCTCTGGAAGAGTCTTTCAAATACCACAATGATGGATCAATAATTTGTCTGAATGAAGTGTGATGGTGTAGGAAAAAAAGAAAAGTTAAAAACTCAAGAGAAAATATTTTCAGAAACAGGCCTTAAAATATAAGCCACCTGTGATATCAAAGTTCTTCTGATAAAAAGATTGAGAAAAGCTAGGGAGAAAAAAATACTAAAAAATTTTGCAGAACATAGTGACCTTATATTGACATGACAGTCTCAGACCTAAGGAAGTATTTAAATTCTAGCCCTCATTAAATTTACTAGTACATCCAGGTATTTTTTGTCAGTGAAAAAAATCAGGAATACCATTTTACTGTAACATACATCAAAATAACAATTAAAAATTCTTGAGCAGTCTCAAAATTGAAATAAAATAAGACCTTTGCCCTTTACAGAGGCATGTTAAATGAGTGGCTCTCAATTTCTCAAGTTTACCTTCATTCATTATTTTAACTGAAAGCTACAGCAAATAAGGTAAAATATTCTTAAGCAGGCTAAATGGCTAACAATTTTTGTATACATATATTTATGAATTCAACTAAAGGCAAAACATTTTTATCTCAACTAAAAGGCACACTGAAGTTTCATAAAAAATTAAAAGAACAAAAATAATACAATTTTTCAGAAGTTCTACAGCTAGTTTTCGTGACCTTTGCTTTTACAAAATTAAAGAGGAGACATTTTGGAGGCTCAATGAGAAACAAGCCCCCAGGTTTGATTAAGAAGGTTCAAGTAATTCTAGCAACTGAATAGAAAGATACAAGGGGTCTTTGATACTAGAAGAAAAGACTGAGCCACATGCACAGCACTGACTCTAGCGATGTAGAAACAAAGACAACACAGCAAAGGGCAAAAAAGAAATACTAATTTGTACTGCACAACATGCCTTCTAATTGGCTATGGCTGGGTTGGATGGGGCTTTGAGCAACCTGGTCTAGTGGAAGGTGTCCCTGCCCATGGCAGGGTGGGTGGAATTAGGTGATCTTTAAGGTCCCTTCCAACCCAAACCATTCTATGATTCTACGTGGTGGCCAAGCTACTATGTTGGAATGAGCTACATGTTACTGGGTTCATTTAGCATGGATGTAACTAATGACCACTTTTATTTTAAATGAAGAAGCACAGAAGAGAGGGACATGACATAATAGTTTTGAAACTGGCTTCTATAAAAAAACAAGTTGGTTATTGTTTGAGCCCACAAAAACCATGAAGAATTTTTCGCTGTCATTACTAAACGCATAATACCTGTGCCTGTATAAGAGACGATTACCCAGAGCTAGTAAAATCACGTGCTTTCTGGCTGAAGTCAGTTGCTCAAAATACACAATTTGAAGGGCTTTTTCCCTTTTCTTTCCTTTTATTCTAAGAACACTGCAAGTTTATAAATTTCATGGGAAGGAACCAAAATATGAAATAATTTCAGTCAAAATACAGAATACACTGACAAATATTTAATTCAGTAAAGCAATTTTAGATGCTTTTCCATATACACATGCACAAATTGTAACATGATTTTAATAAGGAAGTTTCTCTAAACTGTCAAGAATATCCTTGAAAATATTACAAGAAACATTAAAAACATTAAGGAGATGTAAATATAATTTACTAACCTTCTTGTAGTCCATTATATTTCCTTTTCCTTGTGCCTTAAAGAGAAAGAGAGATTTTATATAAGACATTACATACTACAAAACTAGAGTTGCAAGAATAAAGAAGGCAACTGAAAAAGTGACTACTTTAAACATAAACTGACTTTCTTTAGGAATTTGATATGAAAAAAACTAAAATACAACATAAGTCTGTTTCAGATGAGAGCTGCAGATAATAAAAAGCCTAAAAATTACATTGAGTAAGACTTGTAGTTAAACATTTGTTGAATCCAAAATGTTTTGGTCTCAAGAAATGTTGCTGTTTGCATGAATTAATCTCTCCCATGAGACTCTGAAATAAGCTATATTTCATATCAGCAGTAACAGGATTTATTTTCTTAAAAGAGAACTCTCTGTGTACCTATAGTGATTTGCACACAAGTGATTCTAGGGCTCTCAAAAGGGGATGTCAGGACTACGTCAATGCTATTAGACCTAGGTTAGAGGTGCTTTTGGTTTAAAATTGTATTTAAGTATCAGCATCACCTTTAAGCAGCAGATACATATAACCTGTAACTTCTAACACATTCAGAAAGAAGTATGGGTAAATTTTACATTTCTTCTGGCCCAGATGCGTAAAAGTACGTAGTCCAGCTTCCTCAGCTTTGTAACAGTATGTTGTAGAAGAGATGTCTATGTCTCTCTCACCCAGTGGCAGTGCTCTGCCAGACCCAGAACATTCCTGCTTAACCACCCTGAAGCCCTTCCCTTAGGTCAGATCCAGCTGTATCATTATCACCTCATCCAACTCCAGCTCCTCTCTTTTCAGGCACACTGAGAAAAAAAAAAAAAAAAAATCACGTATTTCTTTCCCTCTAGCCTCCTCAAGGGAAGACCACAAACCTCAGGTCTTCTGGAATGCATCTCCTGAAAAGATCTACATCTTGGACCACTACCTCTCCATGTCCCCTATGGGGACTTCAGAGAGCAGCAGGCCAGCTGGCATAAGGCGAAGAGCTGAGGCTTGCACTGAAGAGGAACAGTGTGGCAAGCACAGCTTTGATGAGATGTTGCCGCGATGGCACAGATCTGGAAAATAATTTTTGTAAAGGAGGAAAAATAAAATAGAAAAAAGAACTGACAAGAGACTAAGCAAGCAGAGCAGGAAGAAAAACAGTAGATAACAAAACTGACTTCTCTGAAGGAGAAAGGGGACTGATCCACAAAATCTCTTTACTACTCTCTTTAAGCTTCTTAAGAGTCAGCTTTTCTGGAATGCATATTAAGAAAACAGCCTGATAGCATTTGGGAGTAGCAAAACCACTGCCAATAACTGCTTCCTTATTTGTGTATTCCCAGCTCTTTGATTTGCCAACTTTTATTCATACCGGTTGGATCTTACTGCTTCTTCAAAATATATCTAGCAGTTATATTGTATATCAGAACACACCAGAAATATGTTCTTTAACAAATGATTGCCTATACGCAGATTCACACCGCAGTGGAGAATTTGCCAACATGTTTGAGGAAGATGCTTTTTAGTCTTAGCGATGCCAGAAGAGGTGTGCTCAGCATGCCTCCTCCTGTGTCTAAGACACATTACAAACAGTAAGAATGTTTTCTCATGCTCTGTTCCTCTCAAGTATTCACGTCAGTGGCAGTTGTGCTTCTACAAGCAGCAGCCTTATCTGTTTCCTAAGCCGCCTTTACTACAACTGCACCTTTGTTGTTTTTTTTTTCTTTCTTAGTAGTTCGGCTCTGAATTTCTGACCCTGATCTCAGACACACAAATCTTTTTTTCCTTTTACATCAGACTTCTGCATCTGGTGTAGCTTCCTCAAAGGTATTAAGCCTGATTTGCAAAAGGTATGCACTCTTGTCAAACTGGTAACTTTCTAGGTCTCACTGCTTGGCTGGGGGGCTCAGCCTCTGAATGTCAGGGCTCTGAGCCCTCAAAGAAAAGCATCCACTTACTAGCATATTAGACCTATGAACAGACAACTCGGCTCAGCCTTCCTCCTGAACACCAAAGATCACGATGTGCCAGCAGTGAGAGATGGTAATACCCTGACATTTTTCATTAACAAATGAGGTGGTGTGAAATCAACTCACCTTGCCAGGAAGAAGGATCCCTGAAGTTACTCAAAATGCATCAGCAGACCACAAGCGGACGGTTTAAAACAATGTTTTTGGAACATGTTTTCAGGATGTTTTCCAAGACTGACTTTGCTTTCTCAGATGAGATGGTCCCTTTTACATGTCTTAAAATCTATTCTCGAGAAATGCTTCACAAAGCATTTGATAAATGCTTTTCTTTCAGCCCTGCTCCTTCAGAGAATGCTCAGAAAGATATGGTGAAAGGCACATGGATTACCTTGGCCTATGAAATGGTTCTAGTTTCTGACTTTATCCTTTTTAAAATTATGAATGCTATGAGCTAAGATGGATTCTAGACCTGTTCTTGAGGGATTCTGCTGAATTTTCTCACTCAAACTTGGATCTTTTGTATCTCACTGCTTAGATGTTGGAGCCAGAATTTTTGCTCTTGTCTAGAGAGAGGTATCTGAAGTGGCTAAAAGTGACCAACTCTTCTCCCTTTCTCCCTCTTCTCCCTAGGAAATCCTACATCAGATAATCCTGGATTACCTGCCAAATTTTAAGAATACAAGGCTTTCCAAAAGCTCAGCGGGACTGCATTCAGCAGCTATCACAACACTTCATCTGAGGAAGAGCATTCAGGTATTTCTTAGTCTACTACAGTGTTTCATAGGAACCATTTAAGGTTGGGTGGTGGTTTGTGATTTGTTTTTTGGGGGAGTTTTGTTTGGTTTTTTGGGGGGTGTTGGTGTTTTGCAGGTTTTTTCCCCAAACATTTCAGGACTCTACTTCAACCCATACTCCTTTTAAAACAGACACTTGACCAAACAGTTCAGTGAGCATTTTAGTTTTAAATGCACAAAGATAGAGGGTGTTGGTGGTGAAGTCAGTGAGAACAAGAGAGATGTGGGGCTTTACAGATAATTTGTGTGTGTGTCTATATATACGTACACATGTATATGCACACACACACACTTCTCTACACAGTTTTTTCTTCCTATGACAAGGCTTCCCCCTATACATTTCCCAAGTCCCTTTTAAGGCAGTCTCTACATTTCATCAAAATCAGAACCTACTCTTCTCAAAACACATATATTTAGCATTGATGCAACCTTCTGCACCTGGATGTCCGATGTGTTTTGCTTTTTCCAAATGAAGAGACAAGGGGGCTTTTAAAAGGTCTTCAGTTCAGCAGCAGAAAGGTGCACATAGCTATCACTCAAAGGCTACTTTGGGAACAGCAGCTGTATTTGGACCTCTGACAAGAGAACTGTGGCGAGACAATCACGCAAGTTCTGGGCACTCCACAGCAGTTCAGGCATCCTTCATGACCCCTCCAAAGACAGCTTTCATCTAAGATACGCATGACAGCCACTGAGTCCCAGCCACATGCTTTCTGAGCAGTATACCACTGTGGAGGCTACGAGGTGCAATGGGGCTCTCTACCTCCATTTCCTTGACCTCCAAGACCTTCCTGCAGGAGGAGGAAGCCGCCAAGGGGAGCTGCTGCCTTTAATCCATTGTATGGATGCTTATACGGGCAAATAATCAAAGGAGAAAGTGAGGTTACTTAGCAGTAATTAAAGGTTCATAACATGATTTCCATATGCCTCGTCATAAACTCAGCTGCTAAGAAAAATTCTACCTGACAGGGACTGAGTGTGCTGTGCGTTGCTTTCCCTATTGGAACCACAAAAATGACACTGCGCAAGAGGGTTGCTTATGAGCACACTCTTACAAGTACTGCCAACGTGAGCAAGCCTGGTTTGAATGCTTGGCCTACACAGAATGTCACATAGTGAATGTGAGGATGGATGACATCTCAAAGAGCCTGTAGTTAATGAAAAGTAATTTTCCTTCCTAAATCAGCACAAGCCAAGAAAGGCTCCTGGATGCGGTGTCCACTTTGCATTGAGCTGAAGTAGTAGTTAGTAAATACTTTTGCATAGTGCATGCCACTTCCCCATCCTCTGCCTTCAGAGAGAACTGCTCCGTTGCTTCTATAATGCCCATTTTTGGATTGAGAACTAGTAAGCAAACAGACGGTACTCCCGGCGCCCTGCAACCTCCTCTAGATTCTGCAGATGGGAAATTGTTTCAAAGCTTTTATTCACTGTGCTGTGGCAATACCATTATTCTCCAACTACAATCATCCAAATCCATTTATATTCAACTCGCATATGAGCCTTGTGATGAGATCGTAGAATTCCAAAATTCCTTGTCACACACTATAAACTACCAGCCCCTAATATCAAACTGACGAAAGGTTTGCTTCACTTTAAGATCCCCCAGCTCCACACCACTGTAATGTAGATTTTGCATATACTTCCCAAAATTTCACTGCTGAAGCAACTACACCTCTTTCTTGTGGTATGTGAAGGCTGCAACCTGGCCATCATGAACGCAGAACTAGGCAGAGGTTCAGACTCCACACCCTCTACTTGAGAATCCTGCTTTCAAAGCAGCAAGAAAAGAAGCCATCAGCAAGCACATCTTGAATGAATATGCTTGCACAGAGCTAGCTTCTTATTGAAGGCAGCGGACTTTCTATGCAAAAACTGCAGGAATTTCCAAATGGTAGCCATCACCGCTGTTTAGACAGACAAAACATGTCCAACTGATGCAGGAACTCAACAGAATGCTTAATTTTGGTACTTTTGGTGTTTTCCCCTCTTTCCCTCCCTGCTGTCTTCTACAGTTATCTATCTGTGTTTCAGCAACTGCCAGAAAGCCATTCATGGACCTGAATCTTGCTATGTTACATGGTACATAAAAAGGTCTACACCACAAAGCTATCTTTTTCTTACTGCCTTCCTCATCTAAGGGTTAGAGGAAAAGAACTGCTGAATTAAGAGAACCAAGAATAAGGTTATCGGCCAGCTAAACCTCACAAATATTTTGTAGTGGTCAGGAAGCCAAGTCCCCCAGATCTTCCCACCCATCCAAAACTCTGCTTCCAGAGCCAAGTTGGCAGAAGAAAAAGTGTGCCTACCTTTCAGCCAGTGTAATGCAAAGATCTCTGCTTTAAGCTGCCAGTGGAAGTAGCTTTAAGCGAAGACGTGGGATTGCACAAGTAGTGCAGAGGAACAGACATATGCTCCACGCAATGAATCTGCTTGTTACACTGACACACAGCAGTTTGACAGAGCTTAACTATCAGGTCCCTAGATTTCCCCCTCCTGAAAGCATGTAAGAGAGAGGTGTTAAGTATGGGAGAGCAGAGGTAACCTCCATGTTGCCTTGTCCACTGTTAGTTTCCAAGTTTCTTTCCGGATTGAAAGTATAGAAAGGAAGAGATACAAATGGCAAAACTAAGAAATTCTGAACAATGATTTAATTTACCTCTCTGATCTGTTTAATCCATGCTTCCCTTCCAAGGAATTCCTGATGGAGGACCACAGGCGCAGAATTCAAACTGAAGGACAAGGTGTCACTAGAACATTCTTTAATAAATGGCTGAAGGTCTGAATGTAGCTGAAAGAGAAAAACATCTTCCTTCAGTTCCCAGGAACAGTCTATACATTATCCACCCACTCACCAAATCGAGGTCCATATCCTGATTCTATACCTACTCACCACTTCCTGCTTTGACACTTGTACTTTGCTTGCACTTTTTCAAGTTTGGGGGAGGGATAGGAAGATGTTGAAAGCATTGCAGTGGCAGAAAGTTGTGGTAAAGAGAAGCGTGTAGAGAATCTGCAAAGAAACGGGTAAAGGACAGCTTGCAGAGCTGGGCAAGTGATGGGACGCAGCCAGGTAGGCAACTGTTGAGTGGCAGGAAGCAGAAAAAATATGAAGGAAAGAATGATCCAGTCTTTGATGGGAAGAATATCAGTTTTTAGTCTGTGAAGGGTAATACATTCTACTCTTCAGTACCCAAGGACGCTGATGCAATGTGACCCTCCTGACAAAGGAGATGTTACATAGCTAGGAGCTTTCCATGAAAATTATGCAATCCTTTATACACAACTATGTGTCAATGGTGAATGTATTAGTATTACAGCATACGCAAAATATTAAGGCTATAGTTTGCACTAGAAGCAATTTACTGGTAGATTTGTACCTTGTAATAGCATATAGTGGCATTTCTATGGCAGTAAAGCCGTACTTTACAAAACCACTTCCTTCTCTTGGAGGAACTAGAAACTGCCTAAGTAGATAGGAGGTCTGTCTCCCTGTCTCAAGCTGCATCTATACTTGCAAGTAGCACAAGACATTAGCAGCAAATCTTTAGGGCAAGACAAGACTGCCAGAGATCCAGGGTCCACATTGTGTGCATTTTCCTTTGGACTAACTTTAGCTGCAGACTGAAAGACTTCTAATGGAGGTCAGAGGCTTCATCTGGGAAATCCTACTGTTGCAGAGGTGTGGGCTGCTCCTGTCCAGCCCTGGTGACCTCCCTCCTTATCCTCCAGCTCCCCCTTTGGAAGTTACCTCCAGATTATTCAGAAGGGAACATATGCAGGTCCTTGAGACACTGCAGCTCATACATCAGCTTGTGTGCTGCTGCAGGCAGCTGAGCCTCTTGATACAAATCTCTGCGTGGTGGCAGCTGAGACCCAACACATACACATGCTTCCTCCTGCATCTCCTGCTGCTGGGACAGAGGCTTTGGGCAGAACGTAGGAGCAGAGAAGGTAAAGTTTTTTAAGCTGCTAAAGAAATACGCACCAGAGGGACGTTTACTGAGCCTTCAATAAAATAAGCTACGTTGCCAAACTGTGATTTTGCCAGTTCATAAGCACTGTTCATACTAGCAGTTTCTGCAAACAACTTCACACCAGGCAGCAGTTAAATCTCTCAACATCACTGACCTGCTGACAAAAGTCTACAGCGCAGTGGCAGCATATGACAGAGCTCAAGAACAACACATCTTACAAGTCCTTCTGTATTGAAGATCCCAGAACGATAGGAAAAGGCGTACCTTATGACTCATAGACATGTGCTTTCCATACTGAAATGCCATGTCCTGAATCTCAGCGCTGTGCTTTGCTAGCTCCATTGCAGCCTGGCAGCTCTTTGCCAGCAAGGCACTATGTGACAGGTAAACCTGCTCCTTCCACGTAGATATGCCAATATCATCTGTAAGACAGTTCTCCTGAAAATGAAACAAAGGCTAACATGAAAACACCAAAACTGCAGCTGTGTCAGCTTGCAGAAGTTAACGTTATGGCACAGGACAACACAACACATGGTGAGCAACAGAACTCTAGGTGCCATGGTGCCAAATAAAGAAGAGCATGGGGATGAGTAGAGAAAAGTATCTGAATATATATACTGGCAGTTTCAAACAACAACATTTTCATTTTCTGCTCAAAAAGAACAATGCAAAATATGTGGATCAGTCAACAGATTCAATATAGATCCTTTTCTTAACGACTGTATCATTACACTAAACATTTAACAGACAACTACATTCCTCATGAGGGACTGGGAGGAAAAAGAAAAAAGACAAAACAAAAACCCAATCAAAAAACCCAGAGTACATCTCTGCACTTCAGCTCCTTATCAATTACCAAGAAAGAAACAACAATCCCAAACAAACTTGGAACGTCCTTACAATTTCTCCTTTGTGGCCGAGAAAAAAACCAATTACAAAAGTTATTAAAAATCCTTACAGAACTGCACTGGAAAAATGAAAGGCTGTGATGGAGGACTTGTACCTCTTCTACTCCCATATTAAAGATGAGGAATGACAGAAAGTATTAAAAAGTAAATAAATAAAGCTGTGATTTAGAAATGTCAGGTATTAACTTTCCCAGGGGACTGACAGAGATCTCAGTGATGCCTCTAGTGAATTTTATCACCTTGACTGTAAGGTCAGCAATGCTCAGCGCGCTTCTCAGAATCCCTCATATCCAAAATACCAATTTGGAGTACTTCCCACAAAGTGTTTTAATTAACACAAATCCAAACTTTTCCCTCCAAACGCAACTTGACTGCAGCTCCTTTGGCTCACAAGGTGTTAATATGCCACTATTTTACTAATAGGTCTTCAAAGCTGGACACTACTTGTAATCCTTCTCACATACATGTTACCCTCACACCTTTAGGTGCTCTCTAAAGAGGGGGGGAAAAAAACCCAAACCAGAAAAGACCACAGTTGTTTTGCTTAGAAAACCCCCAAAATCAGTAACAAGAAGCTACAGAAAAAAATCCAAGCATATAAACAAAAAAGTTTGTAATTTCTCAGTTCAGCCAAATCTATAGTGTACACTAAGCCAAAAGGTATTCTTTAAAAGAGTAATATAAAAATCCTCTTATATAACAAGCCTTTTCCCTCAAAGTGACGTCAATTTAATTACTTAGAAACGAGCAAGAAGTAATTCTGTGTGACCCCATAGTTTTCTAGCAAGGTATTATCTGTCATGAAATCGGTAACAAATGAAATAGAATCCATCCGTTCAGCTCTAATTTTCCTCCCTTATGGATCTCACCCAGAAGTGCTGCGTTACAAGGGAGAGGATAATTTGAGACTAATGGAAAAAGTAGGAGAATTCTGCAATGCCAAGTAACACAGAGCTGTATCAAAATGCCTTTGCTTTCAGACATGCTATTAACTTATACAAGGAAAGTGAAGAACAGAGAAACCACATGTTTGCTATTATGCATATGATAACTTACAAAGTCAAGCCTAACTTTCCTCATGTTTCATTTTACTATAGTATTTTTGTTTTAATATCTTAATTCAGCCCAGAGCATGTGCAAATTCCCATGACTGGCAAAATGTCAAAATGAGCATTTAATTCAAGTACTTTCCTATATATCAAGTCTTTTTTCTTTTCCCCCACTCAGATATAGATCAATTTATTTTAAATTTAAATTCAGGAGCTCTTGGAAGACGCAACACAGTCTTTTCCTTAACCGACAATCTGCTCTGCGAAAAAACAGTATTTACTAAAATTTGCTGGATGATATTGAAAATTGGCAGTGATTTTTATAATTATTTGTTTTAAATCCAATCAAGGCAAAAATATTCTAGAAAGGTATCCTGAAACAATTTATTTAGTTAAAAAATCTTTCAGAAGACCTGTAAGTTGAAAATATGTGCTTGCTGGAACCTTTGGGCAGCAACAGAAAAGTGGACATCATCAAATATCATCTACAGGAACTGAAGAAGCTTAAACAGTCATTGCAACTTGATGTATAAAAGGAAATAAATTCTATGATTTGTTACAAAAATATATTCTTCTTAAACAAGTTTGAATTTCATCACAGGATTGTAAGTGGCACAACAATTTACTGTCTACTACGTGAACATTATGTAGGAGCTTCAAGCATCTAAAATGGACATCTAACTTCAAAAAAGTAAAAAATTTGAGACATATAAGATATGGTATTGTAGTCTTAAAAACATAGGTATTGTGAATCTTTGGGTTACAGAAAGAAGCCGGCTGTAAAAAGGCATTACGTCCATATGGATGTGCTTTAGCATATAAGCATGCAAGCCAAAGTATAGCTGATTTTAATCACAGAACATCTTATGACCGCATACCCCTAAAGCTTCTGCTGCTTAAGAAGCCAGAGGCAAACACAACCTTTCTTCAGCAAAGTTTTCCAACAACCCAAATGCCATTTTTTCCCAAGCTTAACTCTCACGTTAAATTGTCCATCATCCACACTGCATTCTTACAACATGGGTATGTATGACAAGACCTAAACACTATTTTAAAACATCAAGGGGAAAAATGAAACTAGTTCTAAATTGCAAAATCTGTGAAATCTGGCATCATGACAGCACTTACTACTTCTAGAGAAATTTTCACTTTCCGGTAAGCTTTGTTTTCTTTTGTGAGCAGTGGATATTTCAAAGGATAAATATAAGAGTGGACATTAGCTGGCCCAGAGGACTTCTAACAGCCTTTCATATAAAAGCCTTTTTAGACTCAAATTAATTCTAGCTGTAGTTGACAGTGCTCAGACATTTGATTAGCTAATGTCTATGGAGTGGCCTCATTCACAAGTTCCGTCACCAGATCACAACCAACCCTGATGCTGTTTGGGTAGCAGAAGCTGGATGAAGAGAGCCCAACCCCTCCCCATCCCTAGAAGAAAGGAGCCAACTCCAGACATGGTTTGGATAATGTCAGCACGGGAGTACAGGGAAAATATCTGCATCCAGCTCTGCTGATCATAATTTCCTATGGGAAATTAAGAACAGCTGAGGGTGCTCCCATTTTACTCACTCCAAGGTCTCTTACTGATTTTTTCGTTAAGCTACTTCCATAATTTAAACTGGGTTTGAAACAATCATCTCAGGCAACGGGAAACAAAAAACTTTCAGAAAATGAAACCGCAGGACAAAATATGCAATCATAAACCCATAAGGAAGGGCAGCTCTCAGTGGTGGTAACAAGGATCCCCAGTACAAAAGTGGCACTTAACAGTAACTCAGTTTGATTTGTCACACCAAAGAAGATACTTATAAGCAGTTCAGCTGAAAACATAGTAAGGAAAGTATGAATGAACACTGCATCTTGAAAGTGCACAAAACCATTTGCAAAACCAGGAAGGAGCAGAAGTCAGAGACTTCTCAATGTAAAACTTCAGCTATAGTTTATAAGGGAGCCTTTATTTTGTTCCCATACCATGGCAGTTCTTTCTCAGCCATCTGTTGTTGCACAAAATGATTGAAATGCCTGAATCACATCAAACTTTAGTTGAGTTCTCAATGGGCAAATAATCCACAGAAACACTAAGAAATATTTTTAAATAGCATTTTAAAGTTTTAAATTAGGCAGTTCAAGAACTTCAATAAAATCCAGTGCAACTATGAATCTCTCTACCAGTAGCAAGACCCTACAAAACATCTTGCACATGGTTCACATAAGCTTTCAATAGATTTATTCCTGCTTGCTGAACATGACAGGGCATGTTTTATTGGTCTATTAATACACGTCTTCACTGCTTTTGGAGGAACAAGGGTGTCTGCAAATGGATCAATAAAGCATGCTACCAACTACCTAATACTTTTATCATGACACTAAAAAAAGCAACACACAATTTAAAAAAAAAAAGTTTGAAAATGTATATTAAATTCACTTATCTCTCCACATCTGTTACTTGTAAATCTCTCTGGAAAAGTTTAGTATTTAAAAGAACAAAAGCAGTAAACAAACAGCATTGGCCTTCTTTCTGGCAACACTCCCCCTGCCCGACACATTTATGCATTCTTTTCACAGATGCTCTTTAGTAAAATTCAATATATTTTAACTTTCCCTTTTGTCTTGCAACAGAAACATTTAAAAAAAAAAAGTGAAAGCTCTGACTGACTGCTGCCCTGCTAAAAGGTGGTTTCTATGACTCAAAATACATTAGATCTATCTTCTGTGGTAACATTTGTAAGTGAACCCTTTACTTACAACATAGACTCACAGCAGTCCAGTTCATGGACGTGTGCAGTATTCCAAAACATTCATTACTCTCCAAAGCAGGGCCGGTGACCAAACATCAAAGAAGAATGGGTACCACTTACCACACGTAGCCTGTACTTTGCAGGAAAATAAACTTATTTTCATTTAAAAAAACCCTACATTAGTCTAAAAACCCCTGAACCTGCTAATCCACTACATGGTACAATGAATACTCGCCACTAATGTATTTCTTTTTAAAACATGTTTTACATATTGGTTACACACAATTTTTACACAATTGCAGCAAAAATTTCAGAAATACCTAACAGCTCTTGTAGCCACCAGTGGAACATGTTGGAAGTGGTCTCGTCTTACATAACGGTCCCATTCTGACGCTAAAATGAGTTCTGATAATGCACACTTAGCATCAGCTTGATATTCTGGAGGTGAGGAAGACAACCCAGAAAAGCCATGAAAACAGTTTCCCATAACAGTCCCTAATACTTCAAGATTGCTAGAATGGTCTGGCAGGTGAAGCACACCAACACACTCAAGTCCTGCTCTCGAAGCTGCTGCCTGACCTTGAGCTTCCCTGTATCTCTCATCCCTGTTCAGTGAACTGACAGGGACATTAAAGCATTCTTCATTAATATTTGTTAAATGTTATGGGATATTAAGGCAGAAGGTTTCTAAAACTACAACAGTATTCTGTGAGTCAGCAAATATTTTAAAAGCCTTTGGTCTCCTAAAAGTAGGAAACAGAGACTCAGTGCAATGTTTTTACTGCTAAAAATAGATACCGCAATCATGACTGAAGGCCAGATTAGACAATTTCCCTCTCTGCACTAAGGCACAAATTTTTACTCCCAAACTAGATCTAGATTTAGGAAAGCCAGGCAGGAACTGGGAAGAATGTCCTTCACTCACAGAATTTTGGGTTAAGAGGGGATTCAGCACACAAAGCTGCAAAGGTTTATCAGATCGTCCCTTTCTGCTCCAGCTTGCAGTCCAAAACACTAGCTTAATATTGCTAATGAAACGTCTTAAACCACAGCAGCTATTCAGTACTTTGAACGTGGGTGGCAGCTGTAACCTACAGGCTGTCTTTGCAACTGAAGCCTATACTTTGTAGTTTGGATTGTCACTTCAAATAAAGATGAGAAGTTAAATATTATCTTTATTTTCCTTGTTTCACACAGATCTAATGACTCACTATGCAGACAAGGTGAAGAATGACCAAACAATGCACTAAAAGGGGATGGCTGTAAGACTGCATGTGGTTTTACAGAGAAAAAAAAAAGTGGTAATGAGAGCTATCAAATAATTACATCTATTCTATGTCTCCGGCAGTAAGTATGGTCAGTATTGTTAGGTCAACTGATTCTTTCAATTCTCCCGCTGTGTCATACAAATGAAGCAAACTGAAACAGGTGGGT
The DNA here is from genome assembly GCF_023634155.1 of Falco peregrinus. Classification (NCBI taxonomy): domain Eukaryota; kingdom Metazoa; phylum Chordata; class Aves; order Falconiformes; family Falconidae; genus Falco; species Falco peregrinus. The sequence continues at coordinate 24,926,865 of NC_073727.1, forward strand.
TTTTTTGGGTAAACATGAACTTATGGTCTCAGAGGAGAAAGGTCAATTTTGCAGAGTTATTTTTGTAACTTTGTCTAACAACTAGGTAGACATCTAGCAAAGCTCAGAACAACTTGGTGCTAAATTAGTCTATGGTATTGAGGTGCTTTGTAATGACTGCATTAGAGATGTTTAACATACAAAGTACAGTCTTCCTGCCTCAAAAAGGAAAAAAAAAATGAAAAGGCGAGAAGATACAGAACAACAATTGACCTAGTCTGTTTGGCAACCTCTGCTAAAGAGGATTTTCAGGACATGAATAGGTGACATGCAGAATAGAGCGAGACAAACAGCAGGAATATTTCCTACACAACAAGGAACAAAATTTCTCAGAAGACAAGAAAAAGAAAACATTAAAGTAGATCCTGCACTTGTTTGTTTTAGGTCTCATCAGAAGCTATGCACTACGCTATCACGTAAATTTCAGTATTTATTATGCCACCATACTAATTATGTTTTGAGTTAACTGGGTTCCCCTTAGGAAGGGTATACTGTACTTTCAACTCTCCTTTAGACAAAAAAAAAAAAGTCACTGAAACAAAGTAAGTCTTTGCTACTTGTAATTGGGCCAGGGAGGGGTAAACATCATGCAGCTGTGCTTAGTTTATCACACTTCTCTCGCAATCTACACATGTGGAGTGCTTCAGGAACTTAACAGAAAACAAACAGAAAAAGAGAGGCTAAGAAAAAGAATATTAAGACCTTCTGCAGCGGCAGGAACCCAAGAGAGTCTGCAACATTTCTCATTTACACAGAGGCTGTGGTTAAAATAAAATGCAGTTTCATTACCAAGATGAACTTGTAAAGCTTTACTTCTACACCTGGAAAAATAGATGTTTTTTAAAATACGATATATCTGGGATCTACTTGTATTTAGAAACCTGCCTGAACATGGAAAATAAAATTTTAAACACTACTTGCAAAAATCTCAAAGACATCATCTATTTTAACATAAAACCCTAAGCACAGTACCTGGGGACAACCTCGATGACTAAAGTCTGTTTATCCGCAGGTTAAACCCAGCAAGTGCAGGACTGCCAGGTTCCCAACATCACATTGCTGCCGTGCTTCCACCCAGGCCCCCTCCTGAGAGGTACCAACCAGAAGATACTCTGTGCACATCACCCCCTGTGCAGCTGTGCTGCCTGGCGAGCCTGTGGCCCCGGGTGTCCCCCAAGCTTGCCAGTACTGCTTCACTGCTAGAGGCTCTCACCTCCTCCTCCGAGGGATGACCTCAGCTCATTAGCGTCGTCGCTTCCCACCTAACTGGCTTCGATCAAAATGAGAGGGATAAGCTTAAACAAGGTTACTTTCAGCACCACGTCTTTGCTGCTGCAGAGCAGGAGGTGCAGACACTGACCAGTAGTCACCGGGTGCAGCAGCACCCTCCAGGACCCAGCCGCTGGCAGCTGACAGCACTCTGCTTGTCCACTGTGGTTTGGCTGGTGCAGAGGCATCAGGGCAGGTATCGACTCTAGCAGTAACCCATGAAATCAGGGCTTCCGCTAAGGTGTTAATTTTGCTGTATACTACAACATGGCAATAGTAAGCCAGAGGTGCAATCTAAATACACGACAAATATAAATGAATTCATATATTTCAGCAATCTTCAAGCCATTTCACCTACTGAACATGAAGATTCAGACCTCTGAGGCAAACTAGACACATGAGACAAGGTCACTATAAGTAAAACTACCTACCTCAGTGGATTTCAAGACAGATATTCACATATACAGACTGCTCATCAGCGAGTGAAAACTTCCTATCATAAAGCCTGTAGAGGTCATGGCAACTTCAAATTATCAACTTTTTGCATGTGTTAAGATACAGTCATTGCAAATGAAAGAAAGAACTCTTTCTTGCTCCAACACCCTGCCCGAGCAAGTCTACTTCAAGAAGTGTCTCTACAAGTTTCCTTAAACATTCTAGCAAAGACAAAAACACCTAGATCTAATTTGACCAATTTTCATTATAGTTCTTGCCAAACAAAAACAGTACATCCGTAATTGCCGTTGAAAAAATACAAGATTATTTGGTGTGAAATCAGTGCTGGCAGCCGCTGTCTTTGCCCATGCCGACTCCCACAATGTGTGCATGGTGACTGCTGGTGGAGAATAATGCAGTGCTACACACCTACCGCTTCAGGACAAAACACGTGTACATATTATCAAAAGATGAACGCTCAGAAGAAAAAAATGACCCAATCCAAGTTTGGGATGAAGCATTTTGTAAACATCTTTGGGCTTGGAAATGAGAGATTTAAGATTAAAATATGAATGATGTTGACAACATTGTCATAAATACCTTTAACAGAACACTGACTGAAAACCCCTGGAAGTGTTTGGAAAGCCCACAGTAAGACATGTCTACAGCTCCCGGTAATGACACACGATATGGTTTTATTATGCACTCACAGAAATAAAATAGTCCCTCCTTGAGCATTTCTAGAAACTTCCAGAGTTCACAGGTGTCAGAATGATGTTACTGATGAAACACACTAGCACTGCAGCTAATTCTCTTCCACCCTCTCCGTCCTCTTTTTAAACAGATGAGAAAGTCATCATATTTATTGTAGTCATATATTAATATCACCAAACTACTTGGGTACATAAAACCACTAAAATTCTTACCTCAGATGATTTTGAGTTTTCATAATATATACCTTGAACTAAGTCACCAATAGCACTTGAAATGAGTTCCACAACCTGTAAAAGAAAAGGAGAAGCAGCCTTACATCTTTAATTATCACCAAATTTATTAACAAAGCTACCACCAGATTTCCAGAGAGATAAACAGTCATTTCCTTACAGAAAGCTAATTCAAAAGACTGCAGGATTGACTGGGATATATTCTGCACAAGCATGATCCTGTCTCTCTGCTAAAACCTCTACTACAGCAACTCTTCTATCAAAGTTTTAAGTTAATATAAATGAAAAACAAGACTCTACCCCCCCCCCCCCCCCCCCAAAGTGTGAACTATGGAGTGTATTCTCACAAGGATGTTCACAGAACTAATAAATCCCACTTCATGAATATGAGACAGCACCTCATCTGGGCTTTGTTTTGTTTTGTTTTTTTCCTGCCAAGTAAATACTTCACAATACCTCTCATTGGGAGCTGTTAAAATTCTAATCTTCATGGCTAATACAGAAAAGTCAGAATCCATAGAAAGGTAACCTTTCAAATGTGATCATTTGGTATTCTGGTGCCCTGGGAATGCACTGTGGATGTATTTAGTGCATGGCCTGAGGCTCAGCTGTACCACATATACTGAAAGTCTGCAACACGGGAATGTTTAAATCAGATTTATCAATCTGTACTATCTTCAGGGTTCAGACTTTTTATTTTATTCAAGCGAAGCCTAAAAATCTGAACTTGATCCAGAATGTAAAACAAGCAGTCCATGGTCTCCCTGGAACTACTGTACAATTTAAAGTTGTGCACATGAACTGTCTTAATTGGAACAAAATACTCAGATTTATTGTAAAATTAAGTGCAGGCATTTCAAATAAGCACACCTTAAGGCTACCCCTTTAGTTGCTCACAAAGTTTTAATTTCTTGAATGTTTAATTTCCTATGCATATGAGTCTATATCTGATTCCTCTTTATGCTTCCTAAAATTGAATGTAGTTCTTATTGAGTTAAAAGATTTAGTTTCAATTTTTATCATACTTGTAACTGAAGACAAGTCAAATGATAAAACCCCTAACAGAAAGATATTTTAACATTTAGGCATACTTTATTTGATAATAAACCCCCCACATTTGTATGCTAGTTTTGAGTACTAGCAGAAAGGTTGTGTGTTTTCTTTTTTTTTTTTAAACACTGGTTCATATACATATTCATATACACAGAGCAAGCACTAACTTTAGAAATGGTGCTGATTAAAAGTCATGTTTTTTCTTGCAATGCATATGGGTTAATTTGCAAGACCTATAAAAACAGCCAGAAAAAAAAAAAAAAGAAAAATCACATTACCCTTTAGGAAACTAGATACCAAAGAAATATTGTAGCAATATGAGCTGCAGAGGAACTGAAAGGACAATGATCCTACAGTGTTACCAGATGTGTTGAGTTATTTAAGTGGGGTACAGAGAAAATGAGGGTCATTTTTTTTGTGCCCCCCGCCCCCCACCTCCCCCCTACCCCCCCCCTTTTTTTAAAGGTATCAGATAAGCCTTATTCCCAAATCCAGGAGGACCGAGTATCGCCAATAGGTCTATGAAAGTCTGTAACTAAATGCCCAGGACCAGATTGTATTACAGTTTATACAAGCAACATCCCAAGATTCTTCTGATGGCTAGGACACATAATACAGATCAATCACTCACTAAAAAATGTTATGGTTTGTGAAATGGTCTGAGCTCAGAGACCTACACTGGTAATACGAAGAGGAATTTACAAAGACACTGAGTCCTACTCTAAATGTCAAAGTGATAGTATGAACTTTTAACAATGCAGCTGGCTCTGGATAACTAGACCTTTTCCTCTCTCGCCTGTAACTCTACACTGAGCAGGACCCTGTTTTGGGGTTTCTTTTTTCCATCTCTTCTCCCTCTTTTTAGTGCAACTCTACTCTCAAAGGCAATTTTAACTGACTTAAAACAATCTTGGTGAAACATTTGTGAACAATTGTACCTCTTCCTCTTATAGATTATAAAACATCTTAGGAGAATTACACATCCACGACTTAGAAGAATCAGTATATTAAGTACCATTAGGTCTTTAGTGACATATCGAACACTATATGTTAGTGAGAACTTAGTATTAATATTACTTCCCCTCTTTCCAAATATCTCCCTTTTTAAAAAATAATATTTTTCTAAGGTAAATGCAAGGCCATACAGATCGCTACCAGGAATGAAATTCCAGTTTCAAGAGCACAATGGGATGCTTGCAAGAGGCTCTGCTACTTCATCAACCCTTAATCCGATCTATGAAAAGCATATGCTGCTTAATGTCAGTGGCCTGGGGTCCTGAGCACTGGGGAAAGCAATGAGAAACGAGGAAACCAGGTAATTTTTACTCTGCATCCCAAACTGACATACAGGAAGAAAAATTGTTACAGATTCAGTAGTATCCATGCTGTCAACGATACACTGACTTGTTCTTACGCAGCTACTTCTCATCAAAAAATTTGAAAGCAATCAACATCCTCTGTAAAATTTATTCCCTCCTGTTTTATATAAGGGAAAAACAGTGACAAAAGACTGATTTTCCCCCAAATCATGCAGCATGCCACTGGAAGAGCAGAAAACAGTATTCAGGTCGTCTCCATTCTCACTGGTGCCTGACCAGAGCCTTGCTCCACTTGTTGACATTTCTGAGAAGTCTGAAAAGCAGGGAAGGAAAATGAAAAATCAGGTGCTCCCAACTGCTTCTCTTCCAATTTGAAGGTTGAGTTCCATTTTAAACAGATTCAAAAAGATGGGGAAAGGGAAGAAAGGATTGCCAGAATCACTGCTTGAAAACAGCACCGTCTCAAAGGAGACCAAAGGCAGCCTATTCATAAGCTCTCTTCCCACTACTTTTTTCCACTCTTCTACACACTTTTGAGAAGCCTAGTCCCTCTTAGGTACTCCAGATGAGCTGGAGTAACATCATACTGAGAGAAAACAAGCTTCTACTCTATTTTTCACTTTCCATTTTGCATCAGCATCTTCCAAAGCTTTGTGTTTTCTGCTCCCCCAGAGCATCCACATGGCTAGGAGCAGCCCAGGAGATGACCCATTACTTGCTGGTGACATGCACATGCAAATAATTCCACGCCCTTTAAATGCATGTTCTGCTGGTGTTTGGAGGTGGTTTGTTTCATTTTGTTTTTTTTTCATTTGCTTGTTTGGTTTTTGCTTGTTTGTTTTTCCTAAGGCAGTATTACTTCATGACCTTTTGTAGTCATGTGATCTCTTCTGCTTCCAAAACGTCACACAAAGGCCATCAATTTAGGATGAACGTAAGGAAAAGAGATGGATGGAAGCTAAAATCTCTCCTACTATTTAGGCAGACTAAGTGTATAATACAATGTGATAACTCCCATTTATGCAGATAGGAAATAGTCCAGAAGATTGTGCTATGTTTCAATGCCAGAAGAGCGCTGTAGATTTGAAGATCAGAAATGTGGTGAAACTTAATTCGCCCTTTTCTGGTATAGTAACTTGTTTGTCAAAAATGCACAGCTTTAGCCCTTCAAGGTTCTTTAAACTCAATTTGAGTTTAGTTTCCCAAGCTCAGATTTTCTACATATTGATCGAAGAAATAAAACACAACAGTGGTCATTTTCTTAGTGGTTCCGAAAATTACTTTGGGACGTTCAACCAGCCACACACTGAATTTCCTCCCTCCTTTTCCTGAAATGAGACTGAGTCTTTCAGGCAGTTTACTGAAGACCCATCTATAAGTTAATTCAGGGTTCAGAATTCCCAAAGCACCCTGCATACATGATGACACAGAATAGGGCCACGTGTGCACTGTCACGGGTACCGAAGCCCAGTTCTTGGCTGCAGTTGACCGCCCTGGGAAATCCAGCTCTGTTGATAAACACAGAGGTGTATTTTAATTAAAGTGACATTTTAAAGCTGCAAGGAAATCACAGAATATCAGACATTTTGGTAGAACACTTTCTTCAGAGTTAGAAGGCACGATTCAGACTCCTTCCAGCACAGAAAAAAGAATGGATTCTGGGTCCCACTCATCCTTCACGAGATTTCTAAACACCTTGGATGAAAAGAAGACATTGCTGCCATCAGTTTAGCAACTCAAGCACTTTGTTCCCTTTAGTTGTCTTTGAAATATTTTGTTTAAAGTTCACTGCAACATAACACTGCATATGTATTTTTTCCTGTTTTTCATTCTAGTTTAAAAAAAAAAAACCAGGAACAAATTTGAGATCCATTCAATGTGTGGTGGTTTTATTTTAAATTCAGCAGCTGAAAAGGAATTGCTTACACAGACCACTATTTTAGAGTAATAACACAGTGTCTCTCCAGACTTTGCTAGGTATTTTCAAGGGGAAATCAGGGAAAGGATGAAGCTCCTGTGGGAAGACAGGAAGCAGCACTACGAAGAACACAGCAATGGATATCTTTGTTCCTCATCCTTCACAATTTCTATTCAACAAACTTCCTTAGCTTTGCCAGATTTCTTACTAGAGGGGCCAAAAGTAATTTCTTCCTTTTGTAAGTGTTGAAACAATATCCTTTCCACACACATCTGCTATGACAGACCCTACTCCTTGCTGCTGATGCATAGACTTGAAAACGTAGCAAGACTTCTCCATACAAATAAAAAAGAAAATTAAATAGTCAGGAAATGCTAAATATACAGACAAAAGTTCCTTCAACTTGCATTTGACATCCCTCCCCAAAGAAGCGTTAATCTTTGGAAATAGTTTCACACTTAAAAATTCCACAGAAAGTTCTTAAAATTAAATATTCTCTTGCATTTAACACAGAAACATTGCAACGCCAGGAAGGTAAAGACAAAACTCAGTAAACAGCTGAAACTGGATTTTGATTGTTCAATAATACCTTAAAAAAAAAAAAAGGGGGGGGAGCAAAAACTCCAACGAGTTTCAAGAACACTGGAATTCAATTTTCTTTCCTGGTAATCTCATCAAACATCATTAGTCATACAGGTAACTAAGTGTGCCAGCCTACAGAATTTTTCTTAATGTAATGGTTATTGAATCCTATTGGATTTACTATTTTAAATCATCTTGAGCTTTACTATTCTTTAGTATTCTTACTGTAAGAAGCTGTCCCTCGCCTAGTTGAAACACACAGAAAGGGCTCCTTAAGTGATTTGCTTCCTAGCAAGTTTTAAATGCTCTTGGAAAACACATTTATGGTTTTCTTCACCCTGTTAGTGATGAATTAGCAGCAAAATACAATGTGCAATGTAAACGCATCACTCAAACCCCATTACCTGATAAAAAGGTACTTCCTAGACATAAAAGACCTCTTCAAAATAATCAGCAGCAGTCAATCTGAATATTGTTATTATTGTCAAATACCTGTCTTAAGGTCAGTCTGCCTTGAGAATTTTCAACAGTGTTGTTACCCTTTTTATGCTGATGCAACACTGTCTGCGGAAGGGGTTTTCAGTAGTATAAAGACTTCTAGCGCGTAATTCAGTAATTTTCCTTAATGATAACATAACCAACAGAAGAGATACCGTTTTCCCTTCTCTACCTCCACATGGTACCTTACACAGTGTTATTAATAATCTTTGCAGATCCAATGCAGCTGATCCTTGCACTAAAGTACTCAACCAACTGTTCACGAGTGACTCAGATTAGAGAAGCATGTGATTTCTTCAGCTTGACCCTTTTGGATAGGGTAATTACATTACATATTTTTCTACTATATAAAACAGCGACCAAAGAAGGTATCATGACCACAGGGTTCTGTAGCTATAAAACCATCCTCATCAATAAATGACGCAGAAGAGCATGGCTGTAAAACACTGTTTCCAGTCACACTGGTGCAGACAAGCATTAAACTGGGCTAAGTTCACAAATGAAATGCAGATTAAACTCAATTAAAAAAAACCCTGATCAGCTCTGAATTGACAGAAATTGTACCTGCAAGTGGTATTACTTATTTTGCATAGACTGTATCTGAATAAATGTGAATCAGAAGTAATATCATTTAGCATCTGACAGATGGAATCAACTAAACAAAGCTGCAGATTTTTGTTAAACTAACTAATCGGCAACCCACTGTACCAGCAGCAGTGGCAATCAGATTCTAGACTCCAAGTGAAATGCTGCTGAATTTCAAAACACTAATAGTAATGACCAGTTCCAGTCTGTCCAAAGACTCAATCTTCTTGCTAGCTAACCAGATATCAAATACCTGTGTTTTGTTTAAAAATACAATTATCTCACCTACATTACTGCTATAGTTCTATACATTATATACTGTATTATTGCACTGAAGCCACTCCAGATGTAAAGGCACTTTTACTAAAAATTTGACCCTGGGAAAGTTCATTTTAAAGTGGAGCTTCACAGCAGTGCAAAAAGCGGGGAGAATACATTATCTATCACCTGATTTACAAGACACATATTTTACCCTCTCCTAGCAGCACAATGTGTATAAACACCTGCTGGGAAGGAATGAAGAAGAAGGAGCCAAATTCTTCTCAGCAGTGACCACTGACAGGATGAGGCAATAGGCACAAACTAAAACATGAGATTCCATCTGGACACATGAAAACACTTTACTGTGAGGGTATCTAACAGCGGAACAGGTTGCCCAAAGGGGTTGTAAGGTCTCCATCTGTGGAGATATTTAAAAGCCATCTGGACATGGTCCTGGGCAACCTGCTCTAGCTGACCCTGCTTGAACGGGAGGTTTGGACTAGATGATCTCAAGAGGTCCCCTCCAACCTCAACCATTCCGTGATACCAGCAGCTGGTGGAGGAGGACGACCACAGCGATTTTGCATACTCACATCTACAGCACCAGTAATAACAATGTTTCTTGTCTTTGAAATAATAAAACCAAGGCTACAAAGCTGGTGCTTTTGTACTCTCTTAGGGAAAAGTTTACTGATTGTACTGGGAACAGATTTCCCTTTTACGAATAGTTAAGTTCTTGGGAGACTAAGAAAAGGCCAGGCAGACAAACCTTAGATTCTGATCACTATTGTTGACAGCTTTGAATTGCAACTGAATCATCATAAAAATCTATTTTCACTTTTTAATAGTGTATTCTCTGTTGACGTTGTACTTCAGGTGGACAGCTGGCTATATACTAACCACTGTGACCTCCAGTCCTTCTGCAAAACTGTTTATTGACCACATTGGCATGAAAGTCCACCTCTAGAACCAAGTAAGTCCTGAGATCCCACCCACCCAAAGATGGATGTTAACATGTATTAAGTCCTCACTCATGAAAAAATTAAAAAAAAGAAAAGGTCTATTTGAGATAATATTGTTAAGACAGGGTTTCACCAGAAACAGATTTGATTGCTTTTTATTCTACTACCACTCTCAATATGACTCTTATTATGTTTAAGAAACAGACTTTAAATAAAGCCAAGAAAACAGAACTTGTGATCTTCCACTGCTTCAGCTATAAAAAGAATGAAGCTGGCATCGCAAATATCACTTATGGAGGACATCACCTTCCACAACCTTATGAAAATTCATTTTCATTTTATAATGTGCGTATGAGCTAAAGCTATTTAGCAACGAATTCCCCCATGATGATTATTCATGGCTGCGAAAGAAAGAGCTGTAATGAACATCTCTGCTTTTAAGAAACCCGGACAGTGCCAATACCTATTCTAAGTAAGCGGCGAATGAAGCAGCAAACTGCTGGCTCTTTAGAGTCCTTTCTCACAGTGTGAATCTCATGGAGAATAAAACATCACATACCCACAAGTTTTCATTATTTCAATTTCTTAGAATAAATTCTGTTGTCTTTTGAGTATCTATTTCCTACAATTTCTGGCAGTGATCAACATCTTGGATACAGTTTCTTGTTAACACTTAAGGAAATACCAAATATAGCTACTTTTTAAGGTTTGCCTCAACTCTTTGAAAGGCAATTTCTTCTTTGAAAAGTGAGGGGGTTTGCCTTTAAAAAAAATATAATAAGAACCCTTCTTCCATAATTTTGCCTTAACATTCAATGAAACTGTTTTTATATATATATATATATATATACACACACACACACAATATGCACGTATGTATCTCAAAGCCTGCAAATACTTTTGACTCCTAAGCCATGTGTCCTCAGCACCACACAAGTGCCAATTCAGCGTCATACATTAAGGGAACAAGTAACAGAGGGACAGACGCTGCTACCCCAACTATCCAGGACACATTTCCCAGGTATAGTGATTATCTTGAGATCTTGAATGACCTTTGTCCTTCCTCTCAACAAAATAAGCTTTTCCTTCAATTCCTTCAAATTTATTTTCACTTCTTCACTGATGCTCAACAGACATCTCTGAAAAGCCCTCTCTCATGTACAGACACATATTAGAGTTTTCCAGACTATCTTGTTAATTAGAAAGAGACAAACTAGTTATATCAGAAAAAGAACTACTTAACCACATGTTAGAAGTAGCTGTGTGTCTACCTCTGAGAAGGACAATATTTATGTGGAATAATGACAGGCATTCAATTCAGAAACTCAAGCAGTAAACATTGACTTTGGTCTGCTAGGCAGACCAAAGCAGAAAGATGCGTCCAGTTGCTGCTCTGAGGAAGGTGTATTCAGATGCTAGTTGGGGAAGTTGTTACTGAGACGATACAGAGGCAAGAACATTAAGCAGACTTTGTGCAAATCCGTATGAAAATCCTTAGCAGTCTATTGAAAATACATCAGAACTGAGTAGATAACTTTTTCCCGAGACTGTTACTTGCTCAGGCAACGCAGCATTGAGGCAGCATCTCAAACACAATTCTGTTCTCACCAGCGCCACGCCTTGATGCTTTCAAAATATTCTTGCAGTGTATTTTTGGGAAAAAGCTTCAATCTCAGACTTGATTCACAGTGATACCTATGACTATGTATTTTGGTATCTGTCTCAATCTCAGTCCTTCCACGTTCTGCAGCAGTCATTCTGCTACAAGGCACTGCAGTGGTTTTAAGTCATACATGTCCATAAGGAAAGTGGCAGAAATAACTTTTTTCTTTTCTTCCTCCTTTTTAAAAAAGCTTTTTTCATGCAGAAATGGGAGGACAGAAAAAAAAGACTGAAATCTAAACATCTAGTAGCACTATGGCCAAGAACCACAAAAAAAATAAACTCTTTCAATACAGACCTATACTAACCCAGTGGAGTCTAGCTTTGGGGAAGTTTAACATAAGCATTAGCTTTAAAAAAAGTACAGGTGCAAAAGGCCACTAAGGTAAAGGATAGTCCTATTTGAGGAATACACTGATTAGGAATCAAAGCAAAGTTAAACGGTTATAATCTCAAAACTGACAATCACCGCAAAGCAACAGAACTCTTACAGATCAAAAAGGAGCCTGTTTCTAACATATTACCACAATTACAGATTAAGTCTAACTTTTAGAATTTCAATTTGGTAAGTTCATAAAGCTGTGTCACCTAATCCTCTAATTTAACTTCTCCCAAAGATTACTTTTCAAACATATAACTGCAGCCATTAAGGTAATGAAATTTTACAATTATATTACCAGTTACAAATCACAAAAGTCAAATAGAAAAAAAAAAATCTGTAAAAGATTCAGAAAACTGAATGCTTCACTTGCTCAGGTGTTATTTTAGAGAATATAAAGTTACTCCTTGAAAACAAAGGCAAATGATGCACTTGCTAAGGAACTGTTCCTCTGACACCAGCACAGAAAGGGGCAATGGGAAGAGCATAATGCAGTAATTAGGAGATTCACTAGCATAATTCTACAATTTTATCATCATCATCACAAGAACTGTTACCTCTAATGACAGCAGAAATGCTTGACAAAAGTTTTAAGGCAGTGATATGGGAAAAAATTTGATTCTCAAGTACTGATTCCAATAGATTTTCGTATTTTCTCTCTAACATACAGGATTTTTCCCCCCCTAATGCTTACATACTTTCATCAACTATTATAAAGAGTGCCTTTTTGCTCTCAAAGGAACTTCACACGACTGTCAACAAAACTTTACTAAAGAAATCTTAATAAAAAAATCCAGTGTTTGAAACACTGGACAGAAAAAACCAATACATGTCCATTAAAGTTTGTTTGAATTACAATCGCATTTATGTTTTACTTCAAGGTAAACTAAAACCAGATCTACCTCTCAGAATTGGATGCAAATTAGTAAATTTTGGTGCATCATGAAAATAATTAATAAAACAAGAAACATTTTTCTTAAGAATTGATTCGTAATTAGGTACAAATCATAATGATGTATTTCTCAGTCCTGGAAGTGTGTTTGCATTTTCCAATAAAATCTATGCTATGTTGCCAATTTTGAGCAGGTATCTCAATACAGAACTGCTTATTTAGGGCTGCTCAAAGAACTTTATTCTGTAATAATGCAATCATGATGGCTACATTGTCTTACGTCATCTCGTACTAGGTTAAAAGTTCCAAAACATTACATTTCTTCCTTGGTTTTCTTCTCCTCCATTACCTAGATAAAACAGAGATTCTTAGGCATACTTTTCCATAAATCAGTTCAGAGCTCTTTAAACTTATCTATGTTTTTTACTAGTGTCTGGTTCTGAGACACGCCCCTGTGGCACTCTAAAACACTGAATTAGAATAAAAATACTCAGCAATGTACATACTATTCTATACCCTATCTAGTCCAGTAGTCACTGTCAAACAGTACCTCAGGGAAAGGTACAGAGAGATAGACATGATAGCATACTTTGGAAAAGAAAAAAAAAATGTTGTTTTTCTTATTTTTTTTTTCCTCTCAAGAACTCAGTTTCTCTATCAAGGTTCATAACCTGGGCCTCAATCTACTCTCATCTCTGCTTCTTACCAAATTCATGCTTCAGTGTAACCTAGCTGCATTATGAGCTGATCATTTTAAAGGTACTCATCTATTAAGGGCAGCTTGTATTGGGGAAAAAAAAAGTAGTACATATGTGAGCAGAAGTGAAGAGTTAAGAATAACTATTTGCTAAGAATAAATATTTTCTATATTAACACTGTAACTGGGAGCAAACACGTTTCTTCTAGTTCTCACCTTTTCTCCACGATTTTTTTCATCCTGCCTTCTTTGAGCAATACAGCTGAATCTCAGATCAGTAGGAAAATTCAGAGTAAGGGTCTTATTTTATGTAAAATATAATGTAAATATACTTCACGGGTATTTATAGTTAACATTTTCCACCAGAGAAAACAATGAATAATAGCTTTTTCAAAATACTTTTCACTGCTCTGAAAATAATTCATCTCACAACTACATTTACCAAGAAGTACCTTCTACTCACTTCAAACAACATGAAAAGCACATTTCTGAGGGACAGTAATTTGGACCTATGACAAGTCAGTGGCTGCTAATGGCTGCCATTACATTGGCAACAGGACACTTCCTTCTAGAAAGGGTATTTCTTACAGGATTCTTGATGGTATGCACTCCTCGCGTTCTTTAGGATAAAGAGTTCTGGAGAGAGGACCAGAAAACTGCCACTGATCCTAGCAATCATTTATTTAGCCAATCCCTGATTTTTCACTGTTTTAATACTTAATTATTATTTGAAAAGTTTATGTTCTTCTCTTGACATCGTTCAAGGAAATAAAAATCTTGATACAAGTACTACCTTTCTTAGACAACATATAATAAATTGAAGATTCTAGCTAACTTATTTGTCAGTTCTCAAAAATGTCAATTTACATCGAAAGAGCAACTGGCATAATTCCAGAAAGCGGATACTCTCCATACCTTTCACTGATCAGCAAGGAACCAAGTTGCTCAAGTTCAAAACTAAGCCTTCCCCACAAGGAACACAACTGATGCTACAGAAGTAGAAATCATAGTTCAAGATAAGCAGTTCTTTTATGAAGCACAATGTATATTCAGATTGTTGCAGTAACTTGTTGATGTTTATGCAAACACAAGGCCTATTTTGTAAACACCACATTTATGCCTTTAGGAATACATAAACTTAACATAAGGAAATGCATCTACTATACAAGTACTACATCTGTGCTACTGTTTATTTATAAACAAATAATGCTTAATAAAACAATGCTCTATAATACGGTCTTCTGGCAAAGCTCTGCATTGACAGACAACATTCTTAAATTCAATTCCAAGCTTTCAGGCTGAAGATTTTTAAGTCCTTATGTGAACAGTTTAATCATTTGAACGAGTTCACCAAGTTACAGTAGGAAAAAACAAGTCATTCTTAAGATTCCAGTAAGAACTACAGAGAATATAACCATTACATGTATTTCAGGTTTTTCAGCTAGGCCTTTCTTTTTTCTTTTTTTTTTTTTTTTTGCTTTTTCTTCTTTTTTTCTTGCTTTTGGGGTGTGGGTGTGTGTGGTATTTTTTGTTTTGGATATGTTGGGTTTTGGCAGTTTGGTTTTAGTTGGTTGGTTTGTGGAATTTTTGTTTTTAAATACAAAGGAATGCCTCCCTATCAGTATATTGAGTTGCAAGCAATGCATTTATATATTATTTTATCATTTTCTTTAGTCATCAGCACATTACTGGTCATAATTACATCTTTTATGCACCCTCTCCATAGCTTCATAAGACAACTGATGATTCAGATACTCTAGGAAACTCCACCTTTAATGATGCAACAAGTTTCTTCCAACTTATCTGTGATATACCCTGGAAAAAGCACACTAGATGGTATCATCATGGTCAATATCATCATGTGTTAAAATGTCCATCTGGCTGCCAGGTGAAAAAAATGCCAATTAATGCTTGTTACTTTTGCTGTTTGCATCTGAACGCCACCCTAAAAACATTACAAGTGAAGGTTACTTATGCAGAAATCATAGACAAAAATATCAGGTTTTGCTACCACAGTCAAAGAAGGACCTTCATGCAATAAAACTTGCTGTTAGCAGCTTCATCCCCATATCCCTAGCTAGGCAAAGCAGGAGACAAATGTTAAAGATGTGCTACCTTCAGATGGCAACAATGAACAAACCATTAAACATATTCTTTCACACTTCTTAATAATTTATTCACATATTTATTTAAAACTGCACATGGTCATATATCCCACAAGATAGTTGGGAGCCATCTTATTTTGTTAGGCAAACATCATTTACTTTTCCATCTCTTCCCACATCTACATATTTACAATGATTTTTACAAGTATCACAATCCTAGTATCCAAACACAGCAACCTCAAAATGAGAAAACCTATCAAAATAACCTCATCATCCCAAATAAACATACCCCAATCCAATAAATCAGCACGTTACCAGGCATTACTGTGCTGTTATTTAAAGAGCAAAAAACAAACATATCCTTCCTTGTCAAAGGCTCACCATTCCTAAACCCACTGCTGATATACCAGCTACTAAAAAATCCCAACCCAACTCATCTTTGGGCTCAATTATTTTCTAAAAATGCATGGATTAACAATGTCCAATCTACTACAGGATGCAGATCTGAAGTAAGGTTTTATCTGTATCATCTTCAATTCACAACAATTTATCACAGCAATCAGCAGGCCAAGAAAAGCTACCATCCAAAATACAAAGTAGACAAAAAAAAAAGGACAGTTATATAGAGATGATCAAAAGTTAACATGAATGTACAAAAAAATTGTAAATAGATGTGATCTGATCAAGCTAATGTTTTGTAGCTGCAGAAATTACTGTTCACTTTAAACAGTTTTTATTATCTGAATAAATGTAAAATTTTGCCATGATTACAAAAATATAACATGCAGTTCAGTAATTCATTTTAAGTCTCAGTCAATACCAACTTTGTAATCATAATTAATGTCTCCTAATTTCACAAAGTAGAAAATGAGAATGATTCCTCCTGAATTATCATGTGTGTTCAAAAATCAAAATTTTGGATGACTTTATAATAGCACAACAGCAAAATTTATCTTACAGGAGGTTTCCTAATTGGCATTTCAAGAAATCTAAAGTTTTTGTACCTCAAAGATATTAAAAAAAAACCCAACAAAAAATAACACCCCACCCCCCCTCCAAACCATTTTTTTGCATAACTTTAGCAAACATAGGAGAAGTATGAGCACTAGTTCAAAAGAAACCCCCCAAAATCAAACCCTGAGCCTAGACTCTTGTTAACGTCATTACAGTTATATTCTACTACAGTAGCGAGAAGAGGAGAATTACAACGAATTAACAACAACAATTCCTATATTTAATGTTATTTAAAAATCAAAGTGTTACCTAAGGCAATTACCTTGCAGCCTTTTAATATCTACAGGGAAAAGCCTAAGGGAAAATAATTGACTTTGCTAATTTTACCCTTGGCAATTATAAAATAGCTCTGCATTTCATTATGACTACAGAATTTCACATCTAATTGTCAGCCCCGAGAGAAGCACAGAGATAAATGCATCATACACAAGCTCAGACAAGAGTTTAACAGCACATTAAAATTATCTTGGTAGCAGTGGTTTCAGTTAATGCTGAAAAGCCCTTTAGTTTAAATTCTAGTCTATACAACAGCTATGCATGTCTATAGAGGTTACAGCCTACCATTGTCAGTACCATGTACGATCTAATCCTACTCATTTCATTAGCCAGTTTGCTGAGCTACCAAATAAATGCCAGCAAAAAAGCAGTACTGTGATTTTTACTTTTTACACCAAAGAAAACAAAACATTATGAAGGAAAAAAGTCAAAGTTATTTCACACTGCTGAAAAACAGATGCCAGATTTGAAAATTCATCATTTACAAAAGAATAAATACAGTATGTTTAAATCATTGCACCTGTCAAGAGATTTCTGTAGCTTGTACTTCAATTTTTCTAACTTTGCTAGTAGGGTTAGACATATGAAAAAGAATAATTTACTAAGTCAATCAGTTTCCATAATAGCATCCCACTTATCGTATGTAGAAGCTATGAAAGTATTTAGATGTCAGAAAAATGAAAAAAGTGCTAAAATGTTTTGGCAGAATTTTCCAACATGCAATATAATAATTGCTTAAAAAAAAAAAAAAAGTAAGTATTTCTTTGCACTTGTGCCTCATTTCACTGTAGGCTTGTTTCCTGGCAAGCCTTCAGGGATCATGCATTCCTGCTGCAATACTTAATGATGTACTACATGCAAAGTAGTAAGTGCTACATTTTATAAAATTCCCTCTTATGTTGAAACAAAAAGTTGATATAGGGTTAAATACTTTCATCTATCTTGAAAATCTTACTAAGTACTAAAAAAAAAATGAACAAATACAAATCAAAACTAATTAGTAATTATCGATTGCACCCTGTTTTGGTTACGGTATGACTAAAATTTTGCACTATTGCAAACTTTTTTTAAAAAAATATTTACTAGCAGTTATCACCATAATGGCTTAACCCACTATTCCAGCAGAATGACATTTAATTTTCTCTTCTCCTGAATCTCTGCTCTATGTTACAAAATGACACCACTTTTGAGAGAAACTGTCACACTCATGATCAAAGCAGTACAGAAATACTCAACTACCATCACACGGAGTTTAGCATGAGGATCTAAAAACAATAGACTCCTTAAGCTTAGGATTAAAACTGCGTTGATTATTGACAACCGCATGCATGATAAACATTTATTTTACATTACAATATGGCAGCAATCTTCAGATGTATAAAAGTACCCCCGCAAAATAGAATTGTTTTCTGTTTCCACTGGAATGGCACACTAAGCTCTTCATCCATACACAGTTAGGTGTTACACTAAACTGTCACAGGGATGCCCAGGAATTGGTCTCTACCATCGGAGGGTCTAAGAACAAGCTACATAAACACGTCAAGAATGATTTGGTGTAGCTAATGCTATCTAGTGAAAAGAAGAACCAGCTACAGAGATGATCTCCTAAGGTCCCCATCAGTCTAATTTTCTAAGATCATACATATATACAATTAGTTCGTCATGAAAAACATTTCCCTGTAAAGTTTCAAAGAGTTTGGCTGAGCAGCCAGATTGCAGCTGCCCTTTAGAAGCCAGCAGATCCATGTTAATAGGGCAACCTGATACTCAGGGGCATCCAAATGCCCAACAAAGTAAGAGTATTTTATTAAGAGTAAAAAGTCACCTGAGCACTGTGTAGACAAAGCAATGAAGCTTCTCCCCCAAGAATTTCCTGAGACAGACAACCCTTTCACAAAGCACAAGGTAAACCAAAACAACAAACCAAACTTCTTCAGCTGGTAGACTGCCAGAGGTGGTGCAGTTTGACATGTCACGAAGATGCCACTGCATATACGTTAAATTCACCAAATTAACCACTCATCCATTACTACAGTGCTTCAGAATGTATATTAAAGGCCTCACCACAGTAATTCTATAGGACTGTGGTAAACATGTTCACAGCAGCAGCAGCTTGTCAATCCATCTACAGCTACAATGTAAGTATGCTGATTTTCAAAGGATGCTCCATATATACATACGTATCATAACTGCTGATTTTTTAAAGAGCCTCTCTTTCAGAAGATTCACTAATAGTTACTTGCTCTGCTAGTAGAAGAATTTTTTTCTTTTACCTTGGTATTCTGCAGCTGTGCAAGGCTTGTGCAAGCATTTGCTAGAAGAAAATCTCCACTCAAAACAGCCATTTTATTTCCAAATTGCATATCCTTCAGCGGGCCATCGCAGGACTTGAGCTCACCAATATTCACTATGCCACGATGCACCAGAAAGGCAGTGTGGATCAATTCTGTAATCTCGGCCAGACTTCTTTGACTGAAAGCAAAGAAAAAGTACAATTATTTTTGATGCTATTAATAAAATAGATTCAGGAGTGGTGTGTGGGGGGGGTGGGTTGGTGTAACCCAACTGCATGTGCTAAGCAGATATATTATGAATTCTCATGTAGCTCTTCTACCTACTTCTAGAAGCCACAACCAGGTGGTATCAAGCTCTGAGAACTATCACTAATATTTCCAGGTAAGTCACAGGTGCCACAGGTTCCATTTGGAGGAACACTGTCCTTTGTTTGAGTTCTTTCACAAAATAAAGCTAAGTAATCAATACAGTCCTCACGGTGCTTTCTTTTTCTGTTTTGTCTTCCAGAAGGCTGAGGGACACTGATGCGAAGAAAATGCCAAGCAGGAAGCACTGATGGGAAGGAACAAGGGACATATCAGCAGGGGAGTTGCAAGCAAGCCGATCTGAACACTGTAAGAATGCTGCAGTCAATGACTGCTCAAATTAGAGTTAAATTAATAACAGGATACCTTGCAGTTCAATAATACCAAGGGGGAAGTGTGCAGGGGGGAGACGAGAAATAGCTGAACATTTTAAAACTGTGTACTAATGATATTTCACCGGTTGTTTTAGTCACAAGCAGCAAAGGTGACTGTCTGGCAAAGGGGCAGACCCAGTTTTATTTGGATAGATTTACAAACTACTTCTTATTCCAACACACAGTGTGCTACATTCTGAATTTAGGAGTTTCAAATCCCCGCGAATAGCTTGCCACAGTGGTTATACCACAGAGGCTTGCCCTCTATTTATTTTCATTTTTGGAAAAGGCACAAAAAGAGTCATTAGCACAACCCTCTCCTCCCCTCCTCCCACAATTCAACCCTGTAGCCCCTGATAGTTAGTGACTGTCACTCCAAGGAGCCCAGAGATGTCACCTTAGCTCAGAACTACAACAGGGCGATGAACACACATAATAACTGAGCAGGGACAAGGAGAGGCGGGAACAGAGCAACACACTGGAGCATCCTCTTAACGCTGCAAACCTAGATACATCCCCCCCCGAAATCTTCAGCACATTCACATCACATTCACATCTTTTCTGACTCACTCTTTATTTTATGGAGACTTCACACATGAGCAAAAATCCAATGCATGCCCTCAACTAGACAGATGACTGAAAGGTTCCTAAAGTTCAGATTTAATTGCAAGCACGAAGGCATGCTATGCTCCCTGTGCTTATTCAAAAGTGGCCAAGCACTGATACACTAAGTAACCAAACAGCTCCATACCTTCACATACATATATACCTTCTGATACACGCTCAGGTTAGATTCTTCCTCAGTATCAGCACAGTACTGAGTAAATTAACACTGTTCCCTCTGGACAGTGCAGATGTGTTGCAACTGCCCCCAGTGATATTAATCTAAAGTAACCCTCTGCCCTAAACGTATCTGACCTGTGAAGAGCCCCAGCAACAACTGTTTCAGGCCAGTGATCCATGCCAATTAGCAAGAGAGAAGAGCCAGGAGTGTCACACAGCCTGGGCAGGCATGCAAAAGGTAGATGAGCTGGGGAGGGGGGAAGGATAAACAGAAGTTCCCAACATATTTTGTCACACACTCAAAAAACTAAGCTGTTTTAAAATCTACCTTTATAATTCACAATTTTTGCTCCATGCAGGAAAAACAATCTGAAAACAAACCAGCTAGCCCTTCTCCATATAGACAACAAAATTGAAGGTGATGCTGTTTTCCAAAGAGGCAAGGGAGAAACTTGCACAATCTACAGCTGCAGTATTGTAATCACGCTTGGCTCAGCTCTAACAAAGGGTTAATAAAATTTTAAGCTTAGAGAAAAAGACTAACAAGACATCTCGATGCTCCTGCTGTCATTGTCAGGGCAGCCCTTGGAGGAAATGTCCATATCAATTCGGTTTATCAGATGGACAGCTGATCAACATTAAACAGACTTGCTCTGGGCAGACTGAGCCGAGCTACCTGTTATGAATAGCAATGAGAGCCCTCTGCTCCCTGCTGCCGAGCTCTGCCATTTCCGACTGCCACAGATCCCAGGACATATGGGGATCCCTAGTGACGAGCACATAAAGCTGCAGCTAACTCAAGCGATGGCTCATTTCCCCCAGCTGAAAGCAGGCATTAATATCCTGAGGAGATCAGGCTTGCCTCTGTGACCCCCAACTACTGAAGCAAAACAACGACTGTCCTATTTCTTCATTTAATAAGCTTTTAATGAAGGAAATCAAAATCCCCTCTTTGACTTCAGCATCGCTCTTCATGAAAAGGTTACACAAATACATCAGTGTCACGCCTTCCAAATGCTCAGGATCTGGATGTTTTCATTTCTTTCTCTACAACCCGTTTGTTCTCCAAACATTATTCATATTATTTGTGCTAACAAGAACTGTATTAGGCAGATAATCTGCAACTAATTCTGATCTTACACACTGCTCTTCCACCCTCTCTCTCTAGCAAACTGAAAATACAAGAACCAAGCTATTGCAGAAATCCCAGGCAATAGATTTCTTAACGGCCTTTGTGATAACCTCCATAATACCCAGGCAAAATAAGAGGCCCACAGTGCTGCTACGGATACAGGAGGGTTCCTGACAATTCTTTCTAAAGGCCAGCATCCAATAAAAAAAATTCACATATTAAGTTGCTATTGAATGGCTAAAGCAATACTATATACAGCTTTCTTGATCTGGAGTACTATTCAGTGATTAAGTAATTTCGTATTTGAAAGCAGCTAATCCCAAAATAATAATAAAAAATAATATTTATGCAACACTAGACTTAAAACAACAACATACATCAGAGTACAAAAGCAGAAACAACAGGGCAACAGGATTATGAACTCCTACCGCTTCCATCCTGTTCCCGCTCCAAAGCCATGTTCAGACTTCTTTGTTAAGAAGTGGTTGCCGCAGGAATTACCTACATAGCAAGCTAGTACCGAGGAAACACTCAGTGTTTTTAAAATGCCCGAAGTTCCTCAATAGAAGCAGGCTAAGAACTGGGAAAGCTTTTTCACCAAATGCTAACATACTTTCATGGCCTTCACCTGCGAAGCAAGAACTCCCTGCAAACCACCACCAAATGCCCCAGAGGCTCCACTTACAGGCATCATGTTTTGAGAGATGATACAATTTTGAACTCCACACGTGCCCTAATCTCCTTTTCTTTCTCTCCTTCCAAAAATCAGCCCACATGCAGGAATGGCTTTTCCAAAGAGGATGGTACAGAGGCTTGGACAGCGCCTGGGGGACCCTTCTAAGAAGTTTCGATGTGTCACAGTCAAAAAGGCACAAGATCCACTGTTAGGTGCATTATTTAAGCATAGTTAATTGTGAAACACAGGCCCCCCTCCCCTCCTCAATTTAGAGAATACCAGAATGGTTGAGGTTGGAAGGGAACTCTGGAGGCCATCTGGTTCAACCCCGCTGCTCAAGCAGGGCCACCTAGAAACAGTCACCCAGGACCACATCCAGGCAGCTTTTTGACATCTCCAAGAACAGAGACTCTGCAACCTCTGTTTACAGGAACAGGACATATTTATTATGCTTTCAAGTCAATTAATATCTAACACTTCAGTGACTACTTCCCCCCCCCCCCCCCCCCCCCAGTCTTTGATAAGATCCTCAGGCTTGTTCCTGGCTTTCTTTTGTTTTAGTTCTACTCTTTACTTCAAGGAAAAAAAAATATCTTAATTCACAGACCTTTCCTGCCTGTGGCAGGTAAAAGGGTGCAGCATGTAAAGTGGCCTCTTGTTTTTCTTCTCTTGACTCCCTGTTCCTGCACTTTTAGTACCAGCGTACCTAACCTAAATCTCTGTAAAATGCTTGCTATGAAGTATCCCTTAGCTTATGAGCTCCTCAAACAGTAAATGTCATCCTGGAAAGTACAAAGGAAACACTAACTTCACAAGTAATTAAAAAAAAACTCTTCAGCAAGGTCTGCTGGAGCTATATTGACTCCAGGACTGTGAAACACCAGCTTGCAGAAAAATGCTAGAAAAATGCAAGATTAAGTTATATAGACAATTAGATCCTGCAACAAGTAAAACAAGTGCAATTTCTATTATTCCTCTATGCTTCCCTCCCCCGAAGTAACAGTGATCACAACCTACAGCACATCTTTTTTCTTGCGCTGGATAGCACCATCATAGCAATTCCCTTTTCAAATCACACAGACTAAAAGAAAAATACTCCCAGCCTGGAAGCAAAAGCATCAATTCCGGGAAGCAGATGAGAGAATCTAGACAAAGACCTGATAAGAATCGCTACCTCAAGTTCAGTTTAAAAATAAAAAGTGTTAATCAGAGAAGCTAGTAGAAAAACACCACCAGAATCAATAAGCCAAACCGATGTTTTCCAGGACTTGCAGGCTGGAACCAATAAAGAAGAGAACATCAAGAGGAAGCCTGCACAGTAAGAAGTATCTAACCATTGTAAGAACCAGAAAGCCAGTGACAATCCAGCTGTGCAAACAGATGAGGAGCAGGCGGGCTGGGCTGTCAAGGTAAGACTCTAGATACACTCTCTATAAAGACAAATCTTGTCATGCTAGGAGTTTAATAGTGAAAAGGATGCAAAGGACATTCTGCAAAGGACAGGTATTAAAAGAACATTTGCATTGCTCAGATGTGATGGCAAGCCTAAGGTATGTTTTTTAAGCCCCACAGACAAGGATATGAGAAACTTAAATAGCTTTGCATCTTTATTACAGATTTCGTGAGTACTAGAAAGTGTTAGAGGGAGACATCAATTACTTTTCCTTTTCTTAGAGATCCTTTCTACACTGCTAGAGAAGCAGACTGTAGACATTATCCAGTAATTACGTAAGTATTGTTAAAAAGAAGTGGGTTTACAATTTAGGTTTTATGGCTTTTTTTTTCTTCTTTTCAAAAAAAAAAAAAAGGAGGGCTTGCTAGCTTAACCTAGCTATCCAAACCAAAGGAAAAAAAGGGGAATACTTACCTGAAGATGCAAATAAAAAATTAATAAGATATATGGAAAAAGAACTCTTGGATTACTTGAACACTGATGCTAAAATATCAGTAACAAAAGTTAAAGCTACTCATTTATAAGCATATGGTCAAGTTTATTAAAATCTGACATTACTAAAATCACATACTATAATTCCCGTTCTAAAATCACTGGTTATCTCTATGGGAAGATTCACTTTTCCAAAACGAAGTAAAACTTCCAAATGAATTTTGTCTTTTTATAAGGCAACTATCAAGACTTAAACGTCTAATAAATAGGCAACTTGGTGTCCACTACAGATTATAGTAACAGCTATGCAGAACATATCATGTACTACATCAAGTCATAGCAAGAACTAAGATGTTTCCTTCTATAAAGATGTACTTCTTTCATTTTCTAAATAATGATGCAGATATTACACAAGAGTAATTAATACTCTGAATAGTATATACTGGCAATGTAATGTATTGTCACTAGCTTGAATTTCTAAAAGGAAATTTCCTATCTCAAGAAATGTTGCATTCAACTTGAATTCTCTGTTAAAAATTTAATTTGCTATAAAATGTTCAGATCAGAACTAAAAATTTAAGTAAAAGTTAACATGATCTCAATACATTTGTTATATGAAAACAATATAATTAAAATCAGTATACAAACATTCTTTATACATATGACATAATATTCAGATAATGTATAAAACATTATACATGAGCGATACTTTCAGTGATAAAACAAGCTGAATCAGATAAATTAAACAGAAAAATATGAATAGCTTCCGGGAAGTACTCAAGAGTATTTTTCTGTATGACCAAAAGGCCATAATTCCCCAGTTAAAAAGACTAAGCTGCCTAAAAACAAAACAAAAAGCCAAAAAATCATGGCTGAGACAAAGCCAAACCAGCTATAATTCCTTCCCTCCCTAGCTCGAACAAACTGAAAAAATGATAGCAACAAATACAAATCAAAGAAACTAGGGAAGGAAGAAAATTGATAAAGGAATGAAGGAGTACAGAGACTGACAGGGAGCTGAGCAAAGGTAATTAAAAAAGGATATACTGAAAAACCCTCAAAGCCAAGAAGAATTTTAAGAACTGCAATGGTCCATTAGATAAGGTTTGGAAGAAACATAAGCATAAACAACATAAAGGCAAGGGATTTTACAAAGCCTGTTTTATTTATAAGCAATATATTTACACAACCAGATACAAATATCTTGTAGTCCAGCAGTGAATAATAATGCTCATGAACAGCAGTGGTTAAGATTTTACAGTTGTTAGGTCCAGAGAACTTGCACTTGAGAGAAGGCAACAGAAAAGGAATGACATAGCTGATAAACAGCAAAGAAAATGAGTCATCCTCAACACAGTCACCTGAGCTGGTTCAATATGCTTTACTGAAGTAGAAATACACATTGCAAAAAAAGATCAACCAAAAGATCTCGGCTAGAATTACAGAAAAGCAAACCATATACATACATGAACAGGGACTCTTTCGGGAAGAAAACACTCAAGATTTGGAAAAGGGTAGAAGGAAGGTAAAGGAACAGATCATCCCAGATAATCAGCTAAGGTACATCCCTTAGGGTATACCTGCTCCAAGACTCCTGGTCTCAGCTGGGACAGAGTTGATTTTCTTCTTACTAGCTGGGGCAGTGCTGTGCTTTGGATTTGGCATGAGAACAATGGTGACAGCACACCGATGGGTTTGGCTGTTGCTGGGTGATGTTTATACCAAGCCAAGGGCTTTTTGGTTTCGCAGGCCCTGCCAGCGAAAGGGCTGGAGGGACACGGGGAACTGGGAGGGGACACAGCCAGGACAGCGGACCCGAACTGACCACAGGGGTATTTCATACTATATGACGCCATGTTGGGGGAAAGAGGACGAAGGAGGGACATCTGGCATTACGGTGTTGTCCTCCCAAGTAACTGTTATGCGTGATGGAGCCCGGCTTTCCTGGGGATGGCTGCACACCTGCCAGCCCATGGGAAGCGGTGAATGAGTTCCTTGCTTTGCTTTGCTTGTGTTCGCAGCTTCTGCTTTACCTATTAAACTGTCTTTATCTCAACCCGTAAGTTTTCTCACTTTGACTCTTCCAATCCTCTCCCCATCCCACTGTGGGGGGAGTGAGTGAGTGGTTGCATGGGGCTTAGTCACCGGCCGGGGTTAAACCACAACACTAAGATAGGGGATACCACTGTGGTCAAAAAGGCTAGTGGGATCCACTGATGATTTAAGGGAAGAATACTAGCAAAAGCAGTGTTTCTGTCAACCCTAAGTTTCTGATGCCAGTAAAAATCATTACTGGGAAACTTCATTCAGGAAGAATTTGGGAAAGCAGGAAAAAGTTGCAAAGTCACACTAACAATCAGAGCAAAGAAAACAGATGAAGTGAGAAACTACATCTATTTAATGTAAGGAGAAGGCTGATACTGAATCTGCAGATTGATATGGTCATTGCCATTTATAGAAAGTTATCTACACAACAGAAAACAAATTCAAGAGGAGAAAATAGACTATCAAGCAAAGATTCAGAAGCTTGAACCTAAGCAAACCCAGAGAAGAATAAGCTGAAGGCACTTTCCAAAATCTATTACAAAGAGCAACGACGGACTCTCCAACAACGGCACAATTGAAGGTAACACCTGATGAAATCCCATTTAAGCACAAGTATTAAAGCTGATTAGCGTTAAGGAAATCCTATGCCCTGTTTTGTATTGCAAGTTGATCTGACTATCAAAATGATGTCTCTTAGTTACTCATGTATTCATAAACTATCAAGCCAAGGGAAGGAAAGTTTTCAGGAAATAAACAAAAGATAACTTAGCTTTGGCAGCAGATAATGTTGGTCCCTGTTATCTGAAAACTTACTATCGGCCAGAAGTCCATTTTCTTTTAAGGAGTTATAGGTGCTTTCAGCATTGGGATTTCCAAATGCATTTATTTCAGCCACCTTATTCAGGAGAAATAACAAAAACAGAGCTCCTTTGCCCATTACAGTTATGTCCCATTCCCAGCGCAGGAGCATCCAAAGCCACCAGCAGGCTGGGAATTTGTTCTATTACAACAGGTATATTAATTCTATCATATGGCACCTAGAGAATAATTATTTCAAAATACATTTTAAGCAAGTTCTGCAAGAGGAAACCACCTACATTAGGGATTCATGTCTGTCTTCACGCATTTAGGTATCCACATTGGTAACGCAATGTATTTGGTGCTGTACTAACCTGGGAATACATACAAGTATTCCCACAAAGAACAGGGGATAAAGAAAAACAGAGACCATCTACAAAATTATTTTATGTATATAAGGGTGGGTATTTTACCTAAGTATACATATTTTCTTTAATTACAGTTTTCTGTATAACCATTAGGGGGTTCTGGCCATGCAAGTCACATTTATTAAAGGCAGCACGTCAAATAAGAGTTGACAATTACAAGCTATATCAATACACATTATGCCAGATGGTAATGAGCCATGCACAAAGGGCCAGCCATCCAAAATAATCACACCATTTTCCGCAGAAATGTTGAAGAGGTTATGGTTTATTACACAGCACTCATTAGATATACAGTGGCAGCATTAGCAATTTTTCCTTCATTTGTGTCTCATTTAAGACTCTGCCCCCACAAGCCCATTCAAATTAGTACACAAGGTTAAAATCATTACGGTCAGAGGGAAAAAAAAATTAAGTTGTATTTTTATTTTACAGTAATGGTGGATCAAAGGTCCCTGGAATCTATTATTCTCTCAACTGTTATCTAACACAGGACACTAAAAAGAATGAAATTCACTGTCATTTGCCATGAAGAAAGTCAGCCTATTTCAAATGAGCAAACTTTGTATTGCTTAATAATACTAAGTGAAAACAACAGTTAGGTTGTGACACAAAGTGACAAAAGGCCTAAAACTAGAAGTTTGAAACTGAACTTTCAGCCCTGGCTTTGAACTTTCTCATCTGCAGTTCACTGCTTTAACAGCTCAGAAATATTTAAGTGTCCAAAAGGCAACTCATTGTTCACAGCAGGTTGGAAAAATAGTTGCCTCAAACAACTAGGCAGCCATCTCTGAGAAAACACATACAAGATGATTTAAAGTACCTTTCCACCCAACTGCTTATGTTCACTTCCAGCTAGAAAATGAGTGTTGGAGACATTTTCCTGCCTTTTTGTGTTTATAGAAGGTATGTGGGTGAAAAGATGTAACAGGGCATATAAAATTTGTCAGCACAAGCAAGGATATATTAATCCCATTAAAATGTGCCCACGTCTCCCAAATTCCAAGTGATAGCCAGCATTTGAAAGTCAAGGATCTGTGAAAGAGAGGGAGTACTTGAGCACTGGACATGCCACCTGACAACACGACTGCAGACAACTGGCTTTTCAGTCCAAGCTTCTCTCTTGAAGCATGCAGAGCATCACTTGGAAATCTGGGTCTCGCATCAGGCAGCCACCCGGCTCACAAGGCCATGGTATCCTTACACCTCCTTCCTTGGCCACTCCTGCTGAGCTATTCTGCCCTTACACACAATGCTGAATTATTCATTCAGCCAGATGGCTGAAGTCAGTTAGTCTCCAGGAGATTACAGGAAAGAAAGGTGGGACACCTGGACTCCAGTTCCTGCTCCACAAAGTTACTGCGAGGGAAACAACATTACAATCTCAGGCATTCCTGACCTAGGTGTCCTACACCCCTCTGTGAAGAGGATTTTTCTGAAAATTCAGACAGAGAAGTACCGGGAGTTTGCATCCTTTCCAGTACTTGTGGGAGCCAAACCTGGACCTCCTTCGTCATCAGTGAATGCTTAGTCAGTAGCTAAAGAACACGGAGCATCGTTAACACTGCATATCCAGTTTGAGAATCCCACCTGAATAATTTCCGAAGTTAAACTAGCCAACAAATCTTATCCATGTTTTGCAATTGTTTGAAAGATTAAAAGCATGTTTTATTTAATAGAGTCTTAAAAACAAAGCTCACAAATTTTAAAAGAATTCTATTAGTTCCAGGTAATGCGAATCTATGATAACTGAACAGGTACTCTAAATGACTAAATACAGTAAACAATTTTGTATCATTAACAATATTTTGCATCAAGTTAATTCTACCACCTGCCATTTATACAGTTCATTTTATTACTGACAAAAAACTACTTACCTCAGCAAAGTAGCATTTTTGCAGGCAGATCAGCAAATATGAAACAAATATGAAACTCGTGCAATGTGAAACAAACGCAAGTGCCTGATTCATTGTAAAACTCAAAGGGCATCAGGCTAATTTAAAGGTCTAAGCAGAACATAGCAAATATTATGCAGAAGTCTTATATAGTTATTTTC
This sequence comes from Falco peregrinus, assembly GCF_023634155.1. NCBI lineage: Eukaryota > Metazoa > Chordata > Aves > Falconiformes > Falconidae > Falco > Falco peregrinus. Next base: position 24,956,530 of record NC_073727.1, read on the forward strand.
AGGCCAAGTTTCCAGACAATTCAGAGTAAGTTTAAATTCTGTAATGTTAATTCAGAAATGGAAGACCAGTGGCTAATTCCAAGGAAGCTGTTCACAAGCAGGTCCACCTCTGCACAACTACCAGTGGTCTAGAAACAACAGAACCACCACCGTCTCTGTCAAACAGCAGTGCTACGTTTCTAAAACCTGAAGGTAACAATAAGACATTTGAACACTGACAGGGTGAAAGAAGAGCAAGCCAAAAGAAGAGTTTAAAATTAAGTTAGCATAAAGGTCTTTTTGGCTTACTGAAGTAAGGTGCAGGTATTGTAAACGGGAGTCTAAAACAGACAGGAGGTGATCAAAGCCTTTGGTGACAGCTTCTCTAGCACCGCCTCTGGGAAAATGGGATGGTAGGACACACAATGCAAGGAAAGACAGTAAGACTCAGAACTGAATAAGGCATGTTGATGAAAAAACTCAAAAGATGAGGTATGAACAAAAAGATTAATTTGTAGATTGGATGACAGAGCTGTGACCAAAGCAGAAATCAAAAAGGAACATGATGATGGAAAAAATCACATTTTGTTATGGAAATGACCAAGATTCCTTCCCTTATGACAGCAGCATGTATCAGCCAGACTGCTTATGGAACGACTAGGCACCACCCAGGATGCCCATCCATCCCAGATTACCCAGATTTGCTCTACAGGTCCTCAGCAAGTGTCCTCTAATTACGTCTCATGCATCTATTCTATAACAAGTTTCACATCATGCTTTAAAAACTGTTTTGACTATTCTATTTATTTAACCAAAATATTTATTGCATTAAATCCAGCTGCAAGGATATGAAGGGAAATAAAAGGTCTCACTTGCAGGTAAATGGAAGAAACAGGCTACTAATAATTAATTTTATGACCATACTTTCTCTTACCTTGTATTAGTTGTTTCTAAGCCCTCCAGGACTTTGAAGCCTAGCTATAATTTTATTTGCAATGACTACAGGAGACAGAACCAACATAACAGAAATTCCCATTCCTGTGTACGGTCAGCTAATGCAGAGACTGCCAGCATGACTTATCACTCCAAGAGTTACTCTGAAATCTCTCTGAAGAGTTTGTCTATAATTGTATTCAATGTAGCTGAAAGTTAAGGTGCAGTAACCTTGACATTAAAGCTCTGCTACTAATGACACTTGGAATACATGGAACTTTTTTATACGAGAGAAAAGAAGGTAACCTTCTTTATGCAGTGAAGAATGAACACCTGATAAATGAGCAGTCCTGTTAACAGAATAGATTGTTCATATGTCTAACTGCACAAGAAAAAGGCATTAAAAAATAAAATCTGAATTACCAGACTATACTGTACCAGACAGGGTTGGGATTTATTTTATATATATATTTTTTATCACGCTTATGTAAAACTGACTTTATTTTCTGAAATACCAACAAATATCCAACCCACAGAGGAAAAAAAATATCAAAATATTCACTGCTTGCACAGCCACAGATACTCATGCTATCAAGGAAACCTGTCCTACTCGGAACAGCTGTAACTGCATTTAAGGTAGTCAGCAATTAAAAGTATGGTTATCACACCTGCTCTCTCTCCTATCCCCTCTTGAACTTTCAATGTTCAGAACTGGATAGGGACATTAATAACATATATTAAAATGGTTTATTATAGGAATGGTTTTGCTTTTCACAAAGCAGAAGTATGCAGCAGATGGATATTGCCTGCCATGTACAAGGAATGAGACAAATAGCTAAAGGGAGACAGCAGACTTCTCAGAGACCTTGCCCCTTACACCAGGTGTGTTGACAGAATCACCAGCAGGGAAAGGATAATAAACCTTTTGGAGCAAGGCAATGACTGCTGCTTCTGGGACCATATCAGCATAGTAACAAGCATTTGGTGCTGTTGATGTCTGCAAAATTTTATCATTACTATTAGTATCTCTTTTATGCAAATAGAGTACCGTGTGATACTAAGAATTTGTGATATCCAGGTTGGGATATTGTCTTTTGATTAAAATAAAGACCTACTATTTTACCACCGGCATCGTTTCCACCTATTTTTATCTTATTTACAGCAGCTCTATAAGGTATCTGAAAATCTCATGCTTTGATTTTTTTACTCCTTTCACCCCAGTGATTCTACACATTTTAATATGGGATAAAACGACATCAACCAATTCAAGCAACTAACCCCAAGTGAGTGATGGTGGAGACAGAGCTATGTACCAATAAACCACCTTCAAGAACAAACTTAATTTCTACTGAATTCCTACCAGAGTCCACAAATAGGATCCTTTCTTGATTGCAGACACTACTGTAGTTTTGCTAAAATTCAATTTGCTGACTGGAACAGCACATAAATTTAGCTGAACTTTTTGTACTGGTTTTGCTGCACGGGTATCAGAAGCCAGAATGAAGTTTCAGTGTAAAAGACTGAAGTAAGCTTTCCACAGAACATTGTTTTGGTGAAACATAACAATTACGAGAAAGAAACCAGAAATACTGTCCAGTATCTGAAACTTTCTTATGTTTCTTCCCTTTCTGGAAATGACAGATGTATAATTTAACAGGCTGCATCTACTCTTTCCACAAAAATTTACACAAATATGGCAAGTCTTTGGAAATATTAAAATCTGCAACTATAAATACTTTAATAGATTTCAAGGGTTGGGCAATCAAGCTCCCAAAACGTCACACACACTGAACATGCTTCACAATCACGTCGACAGTGCTGATCAGAAGTCTTCAACTGCTGCAAACCCTCAAAAACAACTTCATCTTTCTGATTTCTTTTGACTGCCTAAGCCCCTTCTTAAATACGTTATTAGAATATCACATTGTATTCATATTCTTGAAATCTTTATCCCTAATTCTCCAACTCCTTATTCCTCTTCTAAAATCACTGATCACTGTCATCATACTTATTTCTAGTACCTTAAACTCAGAATGGAACCATCACCTCTAAATCTAGACTTGCTAGTTTCGCAATCCATCCATCCGTAACTTAAATAACAATTCAACTTTCCTTCTAATCTAAGAGCCAAGATGCAACATAACAAGGACTAACGCTGCCCATTCCAATCTACTGAAATACCACTTCATGCCCATTGGAAATTTTTTTAAAAATCAATTCATTTTTACGAGTCATTTCCATAAGGTTAATTCTTGCTATTGTTCCTTAGTAATTTGCCTCCCACCACTGCATCAAATAAAAAACCCCACTGTGCTTGTGAAGATGAAGACCTACCATATAAAGATGTCAGCGTGCACTTTCTATTTCACTGTCAATGTCTACTTAAAAGGGAGTCAGTCCAAAAACTCATTTCTCCCAATTCAGCTGTCATGTCCTGAAGAAAATTCAGTTTCTGAAACAAGGAATTTTTGATTCTACATTCTTTTCCAGAGTGCAGCTTAGAAACCTTTCTCCCCACCTTCAAAAAGAAAGCAAACCCAACAACAAAAACCCACACGAAAGGTTCTTAGGCAATCTTCCCTTGCCTGGCTTCCTGTTTTTGCACACCACATAAAATGTATTACCTTGAAGAGTCCTGTCTATAGCACTGCAGTAAGTGGTAACTTCTGTCTCTTCTACCTGCTGTCTGCAGGTACGCACAGGTGCACCTTTATATTGGTAATATATTATATTGGTAACATATTATATTACAAATAACCAAGCTTCTCTGTCCGTCCAGCAACACAATGCTCTGTCTGTATCACCTGCAATAATATGCTGCTTTTTTAATATACTATTTTTTTGCTTCAGAAGCATCTGAGAGCTGTCAAATTCCACACAAAAATCTACTGAAAGTTAAAGGTCAGTTACCAGGGAAGTGATAAGAAATACTCACTCAACACATAATGCAATCAGGGTCCAGATGAGGCCATTATTTCAAGTGGAAGAGAATGGATGTTGTATAGTCTTTATAGAATCTCATAAGCTCTAAGCAAAAAGTGATACCTTCTGAGCTAAGAGGACATCATTCATCAGTGGTCAGGCCCACTCTTATTCACACTCAACCTCAAAACAATCTGTTACCACCACAGAAACAACATAGTTTCCATACATATCCAAATATGCCAAAGATCAGTACATATTTTTATATACATATTCTTGTGGAGTATAATGAAGACCTGAAGACCTTGTTCTCAACTCCACCACAGCAGATGAAAAAATCTTGTAATATCTTCAGTTACATATCAGCGTACTGACTGAATCATATTAAGAAAATAAATTAATGGGTACAGTAAGCCTTGTAATACTTAACATCATATTGCTACAACTTCCCAAGTATTGCAGGAATTTGTATTGAAACTGTATAATTGCAACTGTAAAACTTGTCAAGGGAAAGTTAATAGGTTGTGCCTGGGAAGAGGACAGCTGGTACTTCAGCAGATGGGAAAGCATGGGAGATTTTTTGGGACTGCAGGACAAATAAATTACATAGATACAGTTACTTAAGAACTTGCTGTGAAGCAATTGGTCATATTGACATCATCATTCTGAGGGACAAGCACTCCCCAGAGCTGTTGAGTGCTTTCATCACAGCACTGGATTGTGCTTGGGTGACAGTTGGAGATTTCTCTTCACAAATACTATTTTTTCTAAAGAAAATATGAAAGTTCTCAAGCAGAAATCTGTTGCAAGGGAAAAATTTTACAGCAAACCAGCAAAAACACAGCTCTGGTAAAGTGCTCTGGAGCGTGGAAATGCCATGCCCCAGGAAGGCTGTGCTAGGTTCTTGTTACCCACAGGTCATCTGGCCTTCCAGCAGGGCAAAGGGGAGGACTTTGTTGCTCCCACAGCTGCTCCTGACCCACTCCAGAATTTCATCAGTGCTGCCCTGGTCTTGAGCGCTACGTTGCACATCATGGCAGTCCAGTACTCACTTCACAAGCAGTGGTAGGAGGAAGCTCCAGTGAAAGGGTGGGCTAGACAGCCAGCCAGCAAGGAGCATTACAGTTTCTCCAAGGTAAGCCAACCCTATTGTGCTTTATATGATACTGAAAATTACTTCCCTTTTTTTTTTAAGAACAACAACTTTGTAATGTACACAGACTTTACCTTGCTCAGCTATCTAGTGCTAAACAAATTTTGAACAACATTTGAGTCCATACCTCCACACAGTCTTTGATTAGCTTTAATGCAGTGCCTTTTGATTTATCCTACAGTGTAAGGAGAGGACTTTTTCTTATTCAACACATAATTGCTGTATTTGCACATGCTGTGTATGCTGAAAACAATAAAAAGTTAATGAAGAAAAGTACTGGTTGTAATGAATTAGTAATATTGTTAGATTTGTATTTGGAGTTGATTTTTATTGTTGTGGGTGGAAGATGATCAATAGGAATATGTAATCAAGTTGTATGTGCTTTTCATCTCCTGAGACTTGCCTTGTAAATGAGATGAAGAATCTCATAGGATTTATCCTGGAGAGCAAAAGCTAAATAGAATAATTTAGAATAATTGCTTAGATTTCCTGTCACTGAAATCTAAGGGAAAGCTACCAAGGACTGGGAAACAAAACTATACATTTCTTAAAGGTTATAACAGACACGACTGCTCATTTTGACCTACTTTTCCCATTATCTTTCAAACAAATAATTTTGTCAAGAGCATTGCACTTCTTAATGTACTTAGATATTGAATATTTTAGGACCATGCATTTTCTCTACCAGTTAATTAGCTAAGCTTCCAAAGTACATGCTAGTTGGGATACTGCACCTTCATTCAAAGCCAGCCTTCCAGAATATAGGAATAAGAACAGTAAGTCCCAAAGGAAATCATTTTTATGATAAAGAGTCCTAATGTGCCCCAGTAAAGGTGAGGATTGATTATTATGGCCTATTGTTACTATAATTAGAAGTCAAACACCAATTAGCAGTTCCATTAATAAGATTAATCTCTGCAATATCTGCAGCTGAGACCCACGGCTTGTGTGCAATAAGCCAGTATGAATTTAAAGTGTAACAGCTATTCTGCACTAAAACTTCCAGTTTGAATACTTACACAGGCAAACGAAAAAAACCAACCCCTGCCTTCTTTGAGTTTTGAGTTCCTACAGACACTATTGGTCTTACTACATTTTTCTGATTTCTTGCTTTTTGTTTTGTTTAAACACATTCTGTTAGGATTTACATCTTTGATGTGGACAGATGCAATGCAGCATGAAGTCTCCCAGACTCTGGTTCACATCCACTCCCCCTGCATTGCACCAGGTCAGGGTAAATTAATTTTGTTTTCTATTACTAGTAAACTGAGACAAGTAGTAATGGAGGAAAAAACCAACTTCTTGCAAACATGGAAGTACTCTTCATATGACAGGAGTCCACGACAGAGTTAGGCATCATTTATTTACTTCAAAATATGAAGTTACAAAATAGTCAAATCCAATCCCCCAAGTTAATACGCTACACAGGTCAGAGTACAGAAACTGAAAGAAAGGTGAGGTCTGAAGAGGAGGTGAAAAGTTACACACTCATGCTCTTTTTATTTATGTAGGTACCAGAATAATAATTTGTATGGTCATTCTTAGATTTTTGTTATCTGAGTTTTGTCTTTTACAATAACTCGCAAACAGAATTTGTCCCCAGATAAACCTACACCATGCAAAGTAGAAAGGAGGCTTTTATAAAATTTAGTAGCAAACACATCAAGGCAACCTTTAAGTGTCACTTAGACTGTAACAATACAATTAATCTTATCTTCACCAAAATTTACTCATGTTTCCCATGGCTTATTAGCCAAGAGACTTTGTAATGGATTTGCATTTTCCTTTCTTCTTTATAAAGGAAGACTATCTGATTTCTTTGCATAGAACTATTAATTAATCAGATACAGATTTATGTGGAGGCACATTTCAGTTCGAAAGCATTTAAACAATTCTTAAAAATTACAAACACCTTTAAGCTTGTCTACAGTAGAAAGAATATGCTGGTAAAGCTTTCAAGGGTGAGCTGAGCAAGTGAAGATACAGCTTACAGTAAAAGACCTCCTTTGTCAGAGTAAACATTTACCTGCTCCTAAAGCAGAAGTTAGCCCTTTGCCATTGTAGTCACCTACTCCAATTGGAGATGTGACAGTCTTCTAAGTCAAGAGCAGCATTATCAGCTCTCAGCTGTTCGGTTGCATTCAGAAGGACAGAACAGAAGCTACTTGCCAATAACTGGAGCTCTCAGGGAATGCAGAGCCCAAGGTACACATCCTCATGGAGCATGTATTCTGTTCATCACTCAAAGTGGAACACCTTTTACATTTTCTCAGTTTCCAGACACTGCGTGCGTACACCTCATACACTATTAGACTAAACAGATTATTGCCATTTCAGATCCCTCTCAACCATAAAACGCCAGTTCCACAGCAATCCAGGGCACATGCAGAAGTCAATAAACCAATGTCCATTTGTTTAGATTTGTGCAGAATGCAAGTCTCAAGAGCATACTATAATCAGTATAAAACCTCTACACTTTTGAATACGCTAGTCCGTATTTACCTTTACGGACTGAAGTTATCCAAGCAACATTATTCACACAGCTTCCAATTCCCTGGGGGCAGCCTGATTGCCCTTCATGCATACAGCAATTAAAGACTGCTCTAACAAGCACAGCATCACCTCTGTTATGCCTGCCATGGCATGGGTTTTGGAGAAGGAACAGATAGAGCTGCAGATGGCGAGCTGTCACCTATGAGAAATGGAAGAGATTCCTAGTGTCTCTGCTAATACACAGCAACTTTTGGTGGCATATCCCCAAGACAGACAAGAACTTTACGCTTGTGCTCTCATAGTAGGCCTTGACACAGCCAATGTTACTAATTCTGAAAATCTTGGGATGAAAAGTTCTTTGGATATTTCAGCTCTCAAATTACCTGAGGGACACGTAACAGGCTAGATTATGCCAACATCAGTGCAGCCCCTTGTGAGCTACACATTCATGAATGCACACCAACTACAGCATTAAACACAGAGCATGAGGCTACAGGCAGGGGGTAGAAAGTTCACTCATCTGTTTAAAACACATTTTGATTATCACCTTGTGGAGAAGACTATGTTCTCGAAATACCTGACCTTCATGAAGAAAGCTAGATAAGTCTGATCTCACTGCTCACTGCTTTGATCAGGAGATTGGTCTACAGACCTCCTGAGATCCCTTCCAACTTGAATTATCCTGTGAACCTAGATGTACTATCAAAGCAGCATCTGGTTTACCCTGAAAGGACAGTAATGGAAGGTTGAACTTTCTCTGAAAATAGTTTAAAGCTCTCTGGAATCCAGGGGAAGGAAATTATTAAGTTAAGGCAATGCTTTGTTTTCATATCTAGCAAATAAAAGCTGGGACTAAGCTAGATGGAACTGCAAAGGAACAGAGCAGTATGCCCTCTGTCCTTAAGGGCCTTAGAATGACACCTACCACCTCCCAACCTCTTTGCAACCAAAGAAACTTCCAGAGGAAAAGCAACCATTGGATGAATGAGCCCTCTGGTTAAGGTCCAGTATTTCTTGGAGACATTTAAGGTGCGAATCTATGTTCCTTTACAGAAGGTGAGAACAAGATGACTTTGGCACAGCCATAATGTTGAAGAGCATATGAAATCAGACCGTGTGATGTGTGTGTGTTTGTGTATGTCTCCAAAAGAGGGTACCCAGGACACTTAGTAAGAATTACTACTGGAATCCAATGAGCAAAAAACCCATCACCACAGCAAGGAGTTGACATCTGCTGCTAACTTCCTCTTAAACTGGGCTTTTGCTGAAAGTAGTATCAATGTTGGGTCCAAAATCATCACTAGAACATTAAGGAAAAGCAGCGTATGTTCATGATCACTGTCATGATCACATGATCACAGTATTACCACCACCCTTCCAAGCACCATGAAGAATTCTGATTGAGAGAAGAGTTTATCCAGTGAGTACCACCTTCTTGAAGGAAAGCATGTTCATCTTGGATGAGATGAATTCCTGCAGCTTTAAAGACCAGCTGCATCATTCTGAGGCAGAAGAGGCAGGGACAGAGCCCAGTATTGCTAGTACCAGCCCAGCAATCTATTTGCTGGATTTACCATGTTTTAGTACAGATATGAAATAGTACTTCCTATATTCCACTCTACACACACACTGACCCATGCTTGCTGCATTTGGTAGAATAAAAAGGTCTTTGCTTGTCAACGACCATAGGAGTCACCAGTGTGTGTGCACAGGCAGATTTGACTAAAAAAAAAAAAAAAAAAAAGGATATTTTTTTTTAAACTTCTGACAAGTATCCAAGGAAATCTGCAAATCTGACTCAATGGATGTCAGTACTAGAAGGTATTTTTGCAACTGGCACTAATGGCAAAAAAAAAAAAAAGTAACTTCTTGTATTACAGCCAAGAATACTGAGGCCTGAAGAGATGGTGTAAGTTTGTTCTTTGGTGTCACTTGCATTTTAAGCTGCAATATAGAGGCTATGTCAGGAATTCCTTACTCAATACAAAGCCAAGGAGATTCCTCAGTCCCCAGCCAGTTGTGTCTGGCAGTGCTAGACATGAACAGAAGATACCTCTTTGGGCATTTAGTGAGAGGCCCCAAGTCAGTCTTGGTATCTTCAACTTTAAGAATCTAGCTCCAACTATAAAGCATAAAGCTCTATGTGTTCAGAATCTGTATGATCCTGGAGCTTCCATTAAAAATCTCAGTTCTAGCAGCAAAGAACAGTAAGCTGCATACTTGATTATCCAAGTGAGTTCTTCTGAAAGCAGGTAATAAGAATGTCAGACTCTAATATAATCCCCAGTTAGGAAAAGGGTCTCAAAGCTCTTATGAAGCTCTAGGCTCCTGTGTCACATCTAAAGTGTTCTCTGACACTGTTAGCATGATCAATTATCATTACTTGGATTCTGTCTAAACCCAAATGTGAGTTCTGCTTTCTCTTCTGCACAGGAGTAGGAAGGAGTATCAAGGGAATATGGGATGCATGCTTTGCTCAAGTACAGGCAATGACATCAACCCTTACCCGATACTGCTTGCATACTCTATAGTGAGCGCTGCACTTCATCATTACATTTGCAATGCTTCTGTAGCCAAGAAAATATTTTCCTAAAGGCTGAGACCAGCAGAAAGTTTCAACTTTAGGAAATCTGTCCAGCAGCTGAAATAGAGCTGTTTATCATGCTGTTACTTCTCCTCTTCATCCTCTTTTGGGATCACTGGTGTTGAGTTGGAAGTAAAGCCAGTTTCTCTTCCCAGCCAATAGGAATAAAGTCAGGTTGCTGGCAACATGATAGGGAGGCGGCTGTACAGAGTTAAAGCATGCCAAGCAGGCTTTTATAACACTTCCCCCCCTTATCTTCAGCATGGCTTGTAAGGCAACCTGCATTTACTGTGATATACTCACAAACAATGATCCCCACACTCCCAGCTTAACACAGGCAGATCACATCTCCTGCAAATTATGAAGTGCTAAAGCTGGAGGCAATGCCGGCCAGAGGCAGCACCATATAACTACACTAGCCCTGTTGCTGTAACTACCTAAATTGTAATCCTCACTATTCTGGAAAGATTGCTCTCTGGTAGCAGCCATCAGTTTTGTTCCATTGTGTACCAGCAAAAAACAGACGCCAGCTAAGCAGCTAGCTAATCTATTTTTATACATTTAGGTCAATTGTCCCACGAATTGACATATCTAGAGAACAGGAGAATAGGCTAAAATTATTTTTTTTTTTTGCTATAAAAATTCAGCTTTCAGTATCTTTCTGTTTTAATTATAGCTATTACACTGCATGCTTATATTGTGATTCAAGAATATGAAATAGGGAGAAGAGGTCATGCAGAATATGCCAGATTCCAGGATGAAAAAGTTCATCATATTTTTTGTGGTTTTCTAATTTAAATAATTATCACACTGTTACATCTTCCTGGTCACAGATTGTATTGTACCAGATACAGAGGGCTGATGTAACCTGGCTATCCACTGTGGGACTGAATATTTAAAGAGAGCACAAGAGCTGGTTCCAATACAAACAGTCGGAAAAGAAAGACTGGGCTGGTGCAATTGCTGACAAGTACTGGAACAACTTAGCTCATGCTCAGATTTCAGGAATGCAATTAATTAATCACTACTAAGTACCATAAAATCAAGTGAGCCATATCCCAGCTAATAGTCCACAATATAACGTTCACAGCACGTAAGTATCAGGCAATGAAGATGCTCATTACAGTGCCAGAAATAATATTTCCAGCAAAATATTATATATAAAGATGAAATAATTATATGGCATGGCAACAAAAAGAGCTGTATAGTTTACAGCTGAGCTGAAAATCTGTAAGAATCTATTTCCTAAAATACTTTCCAAAGCTGGAGACATATATGAACAATAAAGGATTAAGTGTATTTCTTCACTTCATATTACTGAGGGATATACTTTACCTTCAATAAGTATGATTAATATAGACACCATATATAATTACATTGTAACCAAGATAGCAGACAAAGACATACTAATAGCAAACTATGTCCTTTTGTTCGTATTCACAAGTAGTTCGTAAAACACTATTTGTAATACATAAAACAATCACAAAAGCCCTGTAAGATCACAATTTTACAAGTTGCCTGTTCTCTTAGCTTTACACAATGGAGAATTCAAAATTAGAAATTAGACCCACATTTGAGAGTGTATTTGGAAAAGTACCTTAAATAAAGAAAGGAGTCCAAAGGCAGAGCCCACAGTGACTTCAACGGAGGGCAAGAACTCGCCACTATAGGCACAAAATGAAACAACGCATCGGCATTCTCCTAGCGTGCACTAGTTTGCTCATATTTACAACATGCTATAGACTCATTGTGTCAAGTGTCATTGAAAACCCATTTGAATTAACAACTCCATAGTTATCACTTTTGCAGATAATAATGAACCTTAAGGGAACCTGTGTGGGCGTATTCAAAACTGCTTCACATTTGGAGTACCTCTGTAACTCTGAACTAGATATAATGGCTATTGACTTGCTCAAACTTAGATTATTAGGCTAGATTTTCAGCTGGTTGAACTGGCATAGTTCCAATGATGTCCATTTACACCAAATGGCTCATTATTAATTCAAGGTCTTATTTGCTCCTTAATGAGTACTTCCACTAGTCACCTTCCCAACAGCAGCTTTAAACGCTCAAACGTTACCTCCATGGTCAGAATCATCATAGTCAAGAACTTAAGTTATCAAAAAATAATGCTTTTTCTCTCCTTTTATGGGGCATACTTAAGGTAAACTTTTAAAATCATTTACAAAAACTAAAATACCTCTTGCACCATAATTAACTAAGTAAAATTATGCTTTCATACAGAATCATTTGCATATAAATATAAAAATTTTTACAAGCCTAAGGGGACATCAAGGACAAAACAAAACAAGAATGGAATTAAACAGCTGAAAGGATAACACCGGCCTCCATAACAAACCTCTTTTATAGCCCTGTCTTTTTTCTTCCTTACTGTTATTTCTGTCTGTACCCATTTACACATATTTTTCTTCTCTGTTATTTTAAGATACTACATATATTTTAACATCTTTGTTTGGTCTTTTCAATTTTACAATGCTGCCTCTGCACTTCTAAAACAAATCAGGATACAGACATGTCACTAAGTTTGCACACGTTCATTTAATACATCACAGTGTTCAGAAACATGATTAACTGAAAATACAAGTCTGTTCCCTTAACCAAGCAACACTCACTGTTTTTCAAAAGGATTTAAAAAATTCAAACTTTAAAATTTTTCAATCAGATCTCACTTATTACTTCAAAGGAACAGTTAACTTGAGTATTAGGAGAATATTCACTTGAATAAAGGAGACCAACCACTATTTTTGATTACTGTTGTTACTAGTATTACGTCATTTGGTTTGAATACTTCAAAAATATTTAGGAACTCGATGAAACTGAATTATCTCAGTGAGAGCCTGAGGAACCTTAACAGTAGGATCAGTAATTCTGTTGTGACACATGGGAGGTAAAAAGCTTTATTCTACACTGCTATTTCATGGGAAATATCCTTCAAAGGGGCTATAGCAAAGCTTATGTGCTCAGTGAAACCAACTGGTATTCCAGAAGACTGGTAATCTGACTCTGAAATTTCTATTAAGTAGGTGTACCTCAGTAACACCTGAATAACTCAAAACCAAAAATACTCTATTAAAAGTATTTTCAAGCATCTTTACTTTTTTTGGTTCTGAGTACCTCTTAACATAACCTTTCAAATAACCACCCTGATCCAAATGTTTTTAATTTGGTTGTGCCCAAAAGCCACCATTAAGATATCAATGTAGATATTATAAGAGCTATACAAAGAGTGTAAGAAATGGTTTTTATCGTGGAAAGCTTTTAATAATCCTGAGGAACAAAGTTTTGTGATTAGGTAAGTACTGATTTTCCTTAACAGCTGAGCAGACCACTTAAGATGCTTTTATACAACCATAAGTTGCCTATCAAATATAACTTGGTGTATCTTGCTAAAGAAAGTTACTACATACCTGGAATAAATTCCACTGACCATGTTGTGCTGGAAAGACAGTTCTGCCGTGCTGGGTCCAGCAGCTTTGGAAATAAGCAACACGACCAAACCTCGCATTTGTAAATTATTTCGGCTGTCGTACACAAAACCCCTGCAAAAAAGAAAGGGGGAAGAAAAAGCATGTTTTCACTATCCATTTTCACTGGTCATACTAAAGTGGAAAGAAAGACTCAGACCTCAGGCTGCCATCATTTCATCAACTCTTTAATACTCACATTTGCATGGAAATAAGCTGCAATTATTAATCATGATCTTTTGTCATCCTTTACCTGACACAATGAAATACTACTATTGCAAAGAAAAGCAAGTATTCAGGATTAAATCTTGTTTATTTCCAAGGAGCAGTGTATGTCCTGCATTTCATGTCATGTAAGGAGTATTTCAGAATAATTCAAAGCGATCTACTGTAACAGGAACATAAGAGCTTTCAGTTTGTTGTTTGAAGTACAAAAAAAAGACAAAAGAAGTCTCATACTTCAAGAGAAGAAAGGGAAAGGAGGAAAGGTACAACCAAAATCTATAACCTCCTGAAAGAAAACTGTTTAGATCAGAGTGGTTATGACAGACTGCACAATACATACAACATGTCTAAGTATATTAGCAATAGACTTTACAGAAACTGATGAAAGATGCAAAATAAAAGTTAGAGATAAATGAAGGCTGTCTTAAACAAAAGAAACATTTGAAATGCTGCACCTTTAAATTTGGGGTCAGAAAGAAACTGCCCCCAAAAACACAGCTGTTGAAAGCAATTCTAAATGACACTTAGATACACTATCTCAGAAATTAACTCATTTTAAAGCAAGCTTAGCTTTCCTTTCTGACTGCAATGTCTCCATTTGTATTTGTCCTGTCCTTGTCAAGCTGCTTTCTCGTTCCTATATACATCAATAAGGCTAAATAGCTAGAGGAAAGGATAATACATTCCAGATGCTATTAAATAAATAAGAGCCCATATTTACATCATCTAAATATTTGTTAAATAAATCATATGAAGAACTACATCACAGATTACCAAGCACTTCAACTCATTTTATTACAGAGTATAATTTTAGCCCTAATAACCAAAGGAAATCAAAACAGAACTGTCTTTAAAAGATCTGAATTAAAATGCAAGATGTTGATCTTGGAAGTATGTTTGAATAAAGAGAACAGTGGATGCAACCTAAAGTTTCATTTGGATTTTTTTTTCATTACATTTACAGCACTTCACAATGCAAGAATATCTTTAGTATACTATTTCATTTACACAGACACATCAAAATAAAAAAATCATAACTTAAATTGCACCCTTCTGTGTGAAAGTTCCTGTGTTACTAAAAATAAATTTTGACTTCTTTTCCTGAGTTTTTACAGCCTGTTCTACAGTGATGGGGAAATGGCCTAAACTGCATGCATGCTCTAGGAGAACGAGCGGGTCCATCCAGGTAGCTGGTGCCGGACAGCTACTGGGCTTGATCTTCACACCCACACTGATTCCAGGCTAGCACTTCTCCCTCCAGAGAAGCCCTGAGCTCACACTCAGTGCAGCTACATCCTACAAATACCACTATCAACTAACATAACAGGAGGCCAGTATGGCTTTCTACCACAACCCACAACATTTTTTAGCTCTGGTGAGGTCTAATTAGCCAAACGAGCCCATGGCTTCTTGTTCTGTGCCTTTATAATCTGCCCACATCTCATTTGCTTCACTGGCAGACTAACAGGCTGGTCCACCTATTACAAGCTAGGTGTGCTGTGGGAGCCCAGCAGCACTAACCCCCACACACATAGCGACATGTTGGTGTTACACAAGGTATCAACTTCTGCCGAGTTCAGACAGTTACAGAGTTTGGTTCAACTAAGCTGAGTTTTTAAGAACCAAGTGGATACCAATCATTTACAGCCAAAGCTGAAATTTACCCAAAAGCAAGCGCTACCCACCAATCTTAATCTGCAATAATGCAATTAAATGTTACGTCTATCTTAACAGAGCAGTAACGTGCAAATAGCAATTAACACATTACCTTGCTAGCTATCTTAAAATAAACCAATTAAAATGTTTCTGAAAATTAGGAGAACATGGGTAATCAATATTTTAGTGGAAGACATTCAGCACAGATTTTAGCACGAGATTCAAACATAACTTCCCAAGGATAAACCATGCCGTAGAGCCACCAGCTCTCACCACCCTCAAAGAGCCTTTAAAAAGAACCAAACACCAAAAAAAACCCAACACAGCAACATAACTCTGACTAAAACAGCATTAAAAAATGGTGAAAGGAAGATACTATATAACTTCCCAGAGCAGAAATTATTTCTTTTTTAGATCAGTCCCCCAGTGCTTCCCAACCACTCAAACCCATGAAAGCTTGGACAGCTCAGATCTCTCCCCAAGAGCACACGCTGTGGTCCTGCAACGTGCACCTTCATTTTGTGTACTGGGTACATGTAGTGAGGGGTTTTAAGGAGGGGACAGTTGCTTGCCTTCAGCATTCTGTGAATTCATAACTTGCATACCTTTATTCTCAAGCACACAAATAAATGATTCTTTTCTTCCCATGTTCCAATATACAGTTAACAGAATGCAGCCAAGACAGTTAAACACTTAAAACAATATAGGTTTCCAAAGTCAGAGCCACAATGAACATTAAACTACCCAGGAAAAAACAGAAAATACATATGATGAATAATATATAGTGTGTATACATCCTGTATACAGAATCCATAATTGTTTGTGGTGGTTTAAGTACTTCTCTAGCTTGAACTTCAGTTGACCACATTACTCACAAGTTACACAGATGATTCCACTAAATATATTTCCTCAACACTATTTACAACTCCATTTTTGAAAAAAAAGTGGGTTTAGGAAAAAATTGCTTTTTTCCCCACATATGTATGCTGGTAAAAATCAGAGTGTCTTATTAAATGCAGGATCCCATGAGAAATTAATAACACTTTTTCTTTTTTAAACCAAAATATAGCAATTATGGTGACACTTTTAACAATCAGAACACTTTGGTTTTGCATACTCAGTGCTCTGCAGCTTGCCAAGGGACAAGATATTACAGAAGTACAGAGGAAATGTGTTCACCACACAATTATAAAGCACCAGCCTTCAAATAAGCCACTGCCTAAACAGACACCGCTAGAAGTGAAGCACTACAGTACTTTCACCTGATTCAGACTAGGTGAGGAACAGATGAAGAAAATTACCTGTGCTGAAAATACCTGAACAGTTTCATAGCAATAACAAAAAGAAGTGTCCAGAGCTGTTCAGAGTGCTTGCAACACTGTTAGCGACGAATGCCTTGCATTCTTAACAGAAAGCTATCAATGAGAAGTGCAGCTGGGGGGTGAGGGAAGAACAGGACATACTAAAATAGTGTAATAATAAGGAGCAACATGTCTGCCATTTCTACACCTAATCATATAGCCTATATGTTACATATGGTTTGGATGTAATTTTAGACAGCATTTTCTATGAATTACAAATCCAGTAGTCAAATTCCATTCAAAACATGACTGAAGTTGTGTTACTGACATGTAACATATCCACACTAAAGCAAACCGAATTAGACTTGAAACAAATAAAGCCTACGGTGATCATCCTTTAGACACTGGAAACTACTGCAGCTACTTGACATGGCTTCAGGGGTCACATTCACATTCTGAATTAAGCTCCCAAGAGAGACTCTGCACAAGTAACAGCTACACAAAAGTCTTCCAGATGGTGCAATTAGTCTTGATGGGTATGTGGCAGGAGACAGGTGCCTCTGGGGAAAAAAGTGAACCAAAAGCAACCCAAGTGAAATTGTGCACACAAAAAAAGATGCATCAAGCTGAGACTTTTGGAAAACCTCTGCTGAACACCACAAGTACATGCATAGGGTACCTAAAAAAGAAACATTAGCACAATTTTCTTGCTCCAAGTTACAGGCTGGTTATCTTGCAAATTACATATTTCATCTCCAGGGGACTGCACACCAACAAGGTAGGAAAGTCAAACGGTTCTACAATTCAGTTTTGCAAAACATTAAGGACCTGGGGGGTGGGGAGAAAAAAAAGCCAGGGGGGCTAGGCATTTACGCTAAATATTATCCATGTGACAGAATAACCCATTTCAAAACTAGCAGATTCACAGTTTTAAACAGAGAACAGTGTTCACAAAGAACTCATCTTGCAGCACTGAGTGGAAGTGTCTGGCTCTGACACATGCGCAGTATGACGCTGTACAGGCACAAGAGACTCACACCACCCACTCAAGCAATGACACTGGCTAATAGCTAATGTGCTGCAAATTACACCTCCTACTACCAGAGTCCGTCTGCTGCAGAGAATAAATCAAGCAAACATGAGCATTTCACTTAATGCTTTGTGTGTTTCTCCACATGTGCAGCCATTTCAGTAGACTCGGCAGTTAAAATATTAACATCCAATAACTGTCAGGTTTAACTCCATCAGTAATTTACACTTGCATTAAAAAAAGATCAACTATTTATTGCAAGCACCATTCATATTTTTGAGCAATCTTATTTAAATACTGCAAAGATTTAAATTATTTGCATGAGAGAAAAACCAGCTAACGTTCTTACCACATTTTTTCATTAAACTCTGAAATTAAAGAACAGAGAGGAAACACGGCAAATAGAAGTTACTGTGAGAAAGAGATGGACATGGGGGAAATTTCATGGAAGCGTCTGTGTGGGGGAAAGCTCAGGCAACTATGAAGTCAACTGACTCTGCAAGTAGGTGTAGCAGAAGACAGCACACTTATGGGTAGCAATGCTAGTTCAAAATTAACCACTAAGAATACAGAACAAATTTCCCATCAAAACAGATGTGATAAGGTATTTTGGAAGGGTCAAAAAGGGATGGTAAATGTTTAGCCAAATGTTTATTTCCCAGATGTTCTGCTCATGATCCAAGCAAACAAGAGCTGTGGGATTTGTAGCCCTTCCACCAGTTAACCCAGCAGGCCAGTGGGAGACTCTCCACCGTTGCCCAGGTGTGTGCATTTGCCACTGGCCTGCTGGTAGGGGCTGAAATGAACTGTCCTTCTCACCACCTCTGGCAATTTTGCCCATCCTTTCCATGCATTTTATTGAAGCGTCCCACTGACAAGATCAACCATTTTGTTTCAGGTCATACACAAGCTGTTTAGCTACTAGGGGAAGGAAAACAAGGAGAAATACAGGGTGGTGGTCAGCCATTCCTCTACCTTTCCACTTCAGATGTCAAATAGGAGGGGAAAAAAATCACCTGTTCACGTAGCTCTAATAAAAAGCAGCTGGGAAAGTCTGTAACACAACCAAAATCAATTATGTTGATGAAGAAGATTTATAAGCCTAAGATAATGTCACTGAAAACACAGGCTAGTTTTAGGCTGAAATACAAACTGTTCTGAAAAAGAAACCTCTCTACTCAAACTGACAGTCCCAGATGTGACAATATAAACACAGTTTTAAATCTGTAACATCTCAGGAAAGTAACATCTATTTTTCTCAACAAAGAAGGGTTATCAGGATGCATTCATGGTTACTGCTGCAGGTACATCTGAAAAAAAACCCAAAACCACCAAAACCCTCTTTTTCAAAACTAATTATAACTGACAATTCTATATCTAGCACTAGAGGTAAGGCATGGAGCTATTTGGCAAGATTGTCAGCTTCCTTATTAGAAATGCAGGAGTTCTACCAGCCTCAGGGCTTTTATCCAATTTGCTTTATTAATGACTTGTCAGAAGTAAATAAGAGAAAACTCTCTGACATACTCATTTTTAAAACAGTTGTCAAACCACTGTATTACATATGCACTTACATGAACCATAGGATTCACCACATGACCATATGATCACAGTCAAATATGCATACATTTACATACTCAGAGCATTCAGTTTTACGTATTTGGTATATGCTAACAGCTGTCTATAGCAACTTACTTTCACCTGTTACTCAAGTTTCAAATACATATTAAATAACCTTCTGCACAATACACCTTCAAAACACGTTAAAACCCCTGGTCCGTTCCAACATGCATAGCCAGACCTGTAAAGGGGGATCAGCCTTGTCATGGCACGTTTTTTGAGCATGGTTCAGCAGGGGCTGGGGAAGACACACTTACATCACATGGGAAGAACAGAATTAAAAAATGGGATTCAAACAGAATATCCAGCTGACAAGAAACGACAGAAGGAAGGATGCTCTGAAAACCACAAGCCATCTCGACTTAAAAGCCCGCTAGAGGCTGCAGACAAGAAAACCTGCATTTCAGAAACTTATTCCTGGCCTCAGACAACTAAGCATCTCTTTGCATACAGAAAATAAGTTCTGGGGTTGGGGGAATTTCATTATCTGAAAAACAGGGTTGTGATGGGGACGGGGTTCATTACTATTATGTAAGTGTCTAGTAGTTAAAAGGTTAAGCCAGTAAGAGCACACCTGTGCAATGAGTCAGGCCAGCCTTGGGGGAATTGATGTTCCCATCACACTTCACAGAAAGGTGCTCTTAGGGCAGGCTACAGGGGACTTCTTAACAGCACTCCTGCTCTGCCCGCTGGAGAGCAAACAAGGAGCCTTAACTCACTATCTTTGTGAAGCCAGTCACAAAGAAACACAACATTTCACAGTCAAAAAGGACTCCGGTGTGAAGATGACAGAGGCCTGCCTTTGCACTGGCTCTTCATACAAAGCCAAAGAAGTAGTAAGAAAGGCAGTTTAGAAGTAGTGTGGCCTTCCCTTATGATAAAAAGCAACTTTTGAATAACTTCAGTCACCACATGGTGTGACACTTGGACAGTTAAGACTAAGCCAAGATGGTAACTTAACCATGTGCAAAAGAAGAATGATTGCAGCCCAGTGAGAAAGTACTTGCCTGAAAATCAGGGGTTCACAGCTGCACCTCTATAGGTACAGTCACTGAGTAACTGACAGACGATGTATGGTATCTGTGCTCCTGCTTGGCTGGCCTTAGCCTTAAGGATGCTTCATGAATCACAGCCAAGGCCTTCAGTGAAAAACAGGCCTGAAAATGCTTAGCTGCACAAAAGCTGCAGCATTTTTCAGGATGCAAAGAACTTTCTAGATCCAGGTAATGTTTCTTGCATTTACGAAGTCTCAGACACCTAACTCAGCTGGGGAGAGTGACTAAAGATCACTCCATGTACACTTAAAATACAGCTTGAATGAAATTTAGGTATTCAGGTATCGCAGAGATCCACATAAGGTGTGTCTTGAAAATATTAAATATATTCTTCACAAACTGAATAGAAACATATCAAAGATGATCTTAGTTGCTTTATCTTGCAAGAAGGTGGCAGGACCATACCTTCTAAAACCAGAACTCGTGGAGGAGAACTCCTAAGGTCCTTCCCAACCTGAGTGACTCCATGACAGTAGAATATAGCTGCTCAGTTTTCATATGATTTTGCTTACGAGAAGAAACGTTTCTTAACTAAAGGTGAAAAATCCATGCAAAGTTTCATCACTTTATTGCTTATTACATGTGATCTTCACAGGGACTCAGTGCAGAAAACTATGCTTGGAAGAGCAGGAGGCATACAGAACTTGGGGTCAACTGCATCTTTCCCAAAACTAATTTATCTCAAGAGAAAGTCTTAAGAAATAACTTTTTGCAGCATTTCTAGGAAAAGTCAGAGCACCCCTCAAGATCAGAAGAGAGAGTGATCTCTTCCTGGAGTTGCTACATGTACCTGTTTCTTCAGGCTTTAGTATATATCCCGCCTTCTGTACTACATTCAAGAAGAGAACTCCAACAACCTTTTAAACACAGCAATGATCATAAATGGACCCTTCTGGAAAACCTGTAAAAGTCAGAAGGCTGAATAAAGTCGTGGAGATTCAAATGGGCAAGATGCCACAAAAATAAAATCTTATCACAAAGATGAAGGTCAAGCAACTATAGGTTTTTGGGCAGGTGCAAAGCAAATACCTATTCTTGGCCTCAGTTACATGCAGTTCATTGTATTCGAGCATTTACAGCTCCTAGAAACCAATACAGCCTTCAAATTCTTGAAAGAAAAAGTTTTCCCTGGAGCCTGTAGAACCCCGTTTAGACACTCATACCAGTCTACCATCCACTGCTACTAAGTTCACTGCCTTTCCCAAAGGCAGACATTATTTGAATCATTGCCATGAAGATCAGCTACATAACTGCGTATTATTTTGCAGGTTTTTTGATGTACTTGCTTCCTTAAGGAGAGGTTATCCCCTAGGATCATTGGGAGGAGTTGCTATTAAAAACAAACAGAAACATCCAAAACTCCCACTTTTCTGCAAAGCTTATCACCAGCTGAGGACAAAGAGGAAAAGGTTTTTCTTGGTTAGAAGGGAACCACCAACTTTTCATTTGCATGAAGATGCACAGCAACAGTTTGAAAGCGGTTTCAAAAGAGCTGGTTTTAGGTTGCATGGTCATTTAAGGTCTGAAAACAGCTTAGTATGGACACTGAAAAAACCCACTGTAAAAACAAAGGACAGCTATAATCAGGCATTTATCTAAAAAATATTGATTATTCAGAAAAAAGAATATTTTTGTTTCTAAATTTGTTTTAAATATTCTACCCTCCCCCCCATCAGGTAGGAGGAGGGCAAAAAGGACTACCTTAAGGGTGATGCTAAAGACACCACATGGAAAATAAACCACCAGAACGTTTTTTTTAAACCTACTGCCAGTCTGCTGTTTTTCATGGTCCGTGTTTGACTATCTTGGAATGTGAAGTGGATAGCAAAGCAAGCTAATACCAAAAAATGCAGTTAGTGTCTGAAGTGCAATTAGTCTGACCAATAGTAGCTTGCAAGTCTGGCACCCTTATTTTTCTAACCACAAATACTTAGATAGAAGCCTAATTTTTGTGTGTCTGATTTCTCCATCAATATTTGCTTTATTTAAACTTTGTGGGAGGTCTAGCACCCCACCGTCGACCAATATCAACAGGTCTACTCAAGCACAAGACTACCTTTTTGAAAACAGGCATTCTCAGACACAGGAATATTCTGCTAAGTGAAAGCAATACAAATATTTTGGAAGAGTTCTATGAATGACAGAAATATGATTAGCTTCACAAGCCTAATGAATTCAGACACCTCTGGAGGTCCAGTGTCACTTCAGCAACATTGTAATTGCTAAGCCTGTCATAAAAGTTATTTTGCATTAGATAAACTCTACTAGGGAAATGCAACAATGAAACAGGTCAACTCCTGTCCATTATCTTACACAGAAGATGCTCATGTTTTACAAATGCATGAAACAAAAAGGCAAAAATGTTAGGACACATATTATTGTTACAGAATGATCTAAAAAGTTGAGTACAGACAGTCAAAAGAACAATATTTCTAAATTAACTTAACTGATCCTCAGCATTATTCAGATGAATTAATTACAAATATTTATTCCTTAAAACACTGAAAGCTCTTTACCAGTAGTGAAGAAGAGGTTCCAAGTTCTGTTCTTCAGTGGATTGTTCTCACTTAAAATAAGTCACTTAAACCAAATATACACCAAGAGTTCTGAAAATAAAAATCTTCCTTTTAAATAGAAAGAAATACAAATTGTTCTAAGCGGTTGAAAACCAGACAGCACCACTAGTCCAAATGCAGCTCATCTACATGTGTCAATACCTACTAGAGTTAAGTGGTTATACATAGCAGAAGCCTTTTGTAAACTGGTGGGGAAAAAAAATAATCTTAAAACAGTGGAGAATCAAAACAGAACACAAGGCAGGAATAGGTATGTGAGGTCACAAATGGGAAGAAAGAGAAATACCCTCGGATACTATAACAAATTTATATACCTCTAAAAATTACGCACTGAGGGCTTTATTATCTTCATTTGATGTTTTTCTCTAGACTATTGACTACTGATTCTAGAGTCTCTTTTCAGTGAGACCCAGGTGGCTGACTAATTAAGATGAATCTGGGATTTTACTCAGGTGAGAAGTATTTTCAACATGACCTCCACCAAAATTCCATAGTTCTCCCTCTGCTGTGTCAATTATCACAATCAGGCTTGTTTGTCTGAACGAGAAAATCTTTTACAAAGATGAACAAAAACCCCAGCATGTATCTGCCTCCTTTTTCTGGATCACTGCTAAGCATCAAATAAACATTATTAAGTTACCAGCGGCATTATTTAAATTTATGAAGTCATGAAAGAAGATACAGCGCAAAAATACTGAAAGCATTTTACACTGAAGCAACTGTCAGAAAAAAAAAAATCACTGGAAAACTTTAGAGATTTTCAATTCTTTCTCCCTCAGAAAATACAAGATTTTAGAAAGCTTGAGATTTTAAGCAAACACTTGTGGTTTGGGAAATGTTGGTTTCCATGGCAACCAGTAAGGTCTTCTTTATATAGCATTATAAACAGATGGTAAAGACTGGTCATATTCGCTTCTTTGCCAACATATCAATAGAACTGCTGTACTACTCTATCGCATATATTAGAGTTATTAAGTAACTTGGATATTCGAGCAACAAAATCTACAAATCAGACTTGCTTAACTAGTATGGTTTTTTTCCATAAGCACATGAAGATTCTCAACAGTAAAGTCACTGTAGTCTATATAGTCACATTTCTTTGGCAAAGCTTTTTATAAATGTTTTCTCAGCACTTGCCACACAGGGTACATTACTACCACAAATATGAATCTGACAGGGATTAAAATAATGAATTCAAACAGGAAGTAGGAATGTGACTATATTTACACCCACTGGTATTAAAGTGTACTTTAGAATTATGGTTTTGTTGTATTACATTTGGAATTATTTGGAGAAGATGTAGCAAACTAAACTCACTTTCATTATGTCATAATAAGCACAGGTTATTCTTGCAGGTGATTTGTAAAATAAAAAAATCTCTTTGGATTTTAATCTTTCAGTTGTAGCTACTGCACACCATGTCCAAGTGTTCTTGTTTCATAGATGGCTAGAAGTATCAAGAGAATTTGACTTGGTACCTCTCTGAAGCACTAACTACTAGCAGCGCAAGCTAATACAGATTTTTGCCTTTGCATCCAGCTTATTCTTCCAGTATTTTGGCTGTTTAATGTGTTTCATGCCATAAATCAGAAAAAAAAGAGCAGAGGAAAGGCAGAAGCAGAACTCCCATCAGGTTTACAGAGTACATTGTCAGGAGCCCAAATTACACATTTTAGATTGAAGTATCACATGTATTCTAACCAGATTATTATCAAACTATTAAAAATATCAATAATTCTGACCAAACTCACGACAGAGAATTTGTGAAGTCTGGTGTTTTTTTCACTAAGCAATAACATCTCAAGGATGTAAGTAATACCTAAAAAGTTATCTTTTTTTTTTACCCCAAATTCAAATTTCCAGATCTGTTCCTATCCAGTCTTCTACCAGTATCACAGTAGTTATCACTAATAAGCCTGAGTTTCAAAAAAATCCCCACACAAACCAAAGCTCTCAAAACCCACTCAACTTCATAAAACAACCAATAATACATTTTGGAAAAGTGTGAACTACTAAAGATGTGAACATGTTTGGTAAAGATCAAGAGGATAACAAGCATTCAGTATGCACAGAGAACCCAGAAATGTGCAAGGGTATGGATTAGAAGTCTTCCTGCATATCAAATGGGACTGCAGTAAGCAACAAGTTCAACAGGTCACACACAATTTTTTTGTTGCTAGTTTTGTATCTATCTGTTTGATACCATGCAAATGATACACAAGTACAACTTAAGAGCAGAGTCCATTCTGCCAAAATCCCACCAGTTTTCAACAGTACTTAAACTGCAGATATCCAACAGTACTTAACATAAAATTCCCAGCTTGGTTTGGCTGCGCAAGCCACATTCCGACAACAAGAAGGCCCTGTTGTTGTCTATGCCTTCAAGGATCAAGCAACTGCCCACTGCCAAGATCAACATTCCAGCAATCCTAATACACTTTTGACACTTTAGGATACTGTTGATCACCTGCTGGCTACACCAAAACCCACCATTTCCATGCCCCAGGTGATTTAACTCCACCATAACATAAAACCAGCATTAACCTTTACGTTTGATATATAAACTTGATCAGTATCAGGTGGAAGAGGACAAGTTTAGAGAACATTTAAATAAATCAGATGTGCACAAGTCAATGGGATGCACACACAGGTGCTGAAGAAACTACCTGATATTATTGCCCGGTCACACCATAATCTTTCAAAAGTCACGGTGATCAGGGGAGGTTCCAAGAACTGGAAGAAACCAAGTGTCACTCTTGCCCTCAAGAAGGGCAACGAAAAAGCTGGGAAATTACAAAGACAGCTGGAAGAACACAGGTAGGGATAAAACCTTTAACTAGCATTCCAAATAAATGAGCCTTCAATTTAAGATAGCCCTTTCAAAAGGCATGGCCAACCAGAACAAGCATTATTTGAAGGACCTGAACTTCAGTTTGGTGAGTATGCAGACCACAACCAATCTGGAATGGGGTGGGGAGTGAAAGGCAAAAACATGTTTTGTACCATTCAAAAGGATTCCAGGTTTCACATGTAACATAAGACAACCAAGCTCTCACTGACTGCTTTATTTACATAACATAAAACAGAATACAAAAAGATGGACAAGAGTCTCAAAACAGTACACCAACAGAAATAAGTAAGAGATGGCGCTGCTGTACTAAAGTTAGGTACTTATGCAGCAAAGGCGTTGGTGGTACCAAGCACCTCAGTTTTTCCTGGACTACCTGGTGCCAGAGCCTGGAGGGCAAATTAAGGACCTTAGCCTGTAGGAATTACTGGAGTCCACAAGAAAAACCTGGCAAGAGGAAGCAATGCTGGAATGTGAAGCAGGAACCTCATTTCTCCCCACCAGAGCAACCTCAACTGCACGGCAAACAAGTGGAAGCAGCACTGCTAACAGAGGGGGAAAAAGAGCCACTCCAGAACTGCCAAAAAGGGCATCTTACTAAAATGTGATTCTTGGAGTAGAAACAAGAATGAAAAGAAAAATAAATGACATGCCAGATTTGCCAATTTGCTTTAAAGAAGTGCATCTACCACTTCAGGTGCCTACAGTACAAGGAAAACTGTTATTCACTATACCAGTCAGGCAACCTTAGAAAAATTTCCAAGACAAACATTGTAATAGGAAAGGTGAAAATAGACAAATCTTCTTCAGGCAACCTAAAAATACAGATCTTCTGGGGTCTACCACCTATGGAAAACTGAAGAGACCTCAAGGTAAAGCTGCCAAAAGAAAAATTACCCCAGTATTAAAAGTCAGAAGGAAGAAAATTTAAGTCACTGATCTGATCCTGCCTCCAAGAGATACAGATAAAATATAGAATAAAATATATAATAAAAAATAATAATAAAAAAAATAAAAAATAAAATATAAAAATTAAATGCCAGGCTCTGACAGAGGAATACAGCACTGGTATTAAACCTTTGCTGAGACAAAGAGTGGGAGTGAGGAGAGAGAAACCTTTGCCTGTGACATGCAGGAAGGTAGCTGAAGTTTTTTACGTGTAGTTTATATGTGGCTTAGTATTATTTACATTATGCAGGTGTACCTGATATTTTATTCTGATCTAGCACACATCTTGCCACATAGCTCACAATGCTGCAAGTTTCCATTGACAGTAACTTGGAACAGGATTGGCATTTTCAGCAGTAGTTTCATCTTAGACAATTTATGATAGAATGTGTGTTACATGAAGAATGTGAACTCAAATTGCTACAGGAGGTCCAGCGTACTTTGAAGAATATTATTTCTTCCTTAAAGACCTGGAAGAATGTTTCTGTTTAATACTTTCATTCGCACAAACTGCAATTCAACATCGCGATAAAAATATCTGAACTTTTATCCCTATAAAAAAAAGATTTCTAATTTGTGTGGAATGAAGACCAACAAAATGCTGTTTGCAGCCATATATGTAACATTATCTAAACCAATAACACCCTACTGACAAAAGATGTCAAATGCTTCTGAAAGTAATTTTACATTTATTTCGAATATTCTTTAGTTATACCAAAAGGAAACTCCTACTATTGTCAACAGCAAAACGAACCCATGTAAAGATATAATTCACTGAAAACTATGACAACTCCCATGCTCTTTGTTCTCCCAAGTGTACTGACATTTTGGAGAAAAAAATAAAAATCAACCAATACAATTATGAAAAAAAGACAATGATTTCCAGTATTCCATTATTTTATCCTTTAGGTTTTTGGCTATATAAACCACCTTTGGAATTAAATACAAATACCATTTCAGGATTATCTCTCAAAATACACACTCAAAAAATTAATGCAAGACCTTATAAAAAAAAAAAGTGGTTTAGACAAATCACCACCACCTTCTGCAAAACCAAAAAAATGCTCCAGAAAACCCGTAACAACTATTGCACAGAACTGGCAGGGCTACATCTTGTCTGCAGAAAAAGTTACACAAAAAGAAAACCTCAGATTTCAGGATCTTTTTAAACTCTCACCTCAAATTTAGCAGCTTCTATGAAACAGTTTTTCCCAAATGGTATTTTGTCAGTATTAATACACTGCTGACTTGCAGAAACAAGTTAACAAGTTACCTGTGAACACTGTTTTTCCCTCCACCAGCTCTCCAGCTGTTACTTTAGCTGAACACCAACCATGCCTGACCTCGCTTAATTCACATGAGACAGTGGAAAAGACAAAATCCAATATACACATTGCCTGATGTGCCGTGCGTGACTTGATTAATCACTACAACAACGCTAACTGCGTTCTACTTTTGAAAGGCAACTACAAACATTCCTGTAAGTAAATCTGAATGAACTGAGGAGAAAGCTACCATCTCAGCACAACTGGACAGCCTTGAAACTCTCACTTCAATTTCTATGTTATTCTATAAGACTTCAGAAATAGCCATTCTGTACTACCTACACATAAAAATCATTCAGTTAATTGAGGAGCTTATGCTTGATGAGTGAAATACTCTTGAAACAATTTCAGTGCAGGAAAAAAACATTAGGATTGCATGCTCAAGATTTTAAATTTATGATGAGTGCCAGCCTGCTCTATTCTTCTGTTTGGCTGTCTTTGGTCAAAGCAATATGGTCCATTCAAATACAATTTTCTTACTGCTACATGGCATATAATGGTGCTGTTTATTATCTCTAACGTAGATGTGTAATTATTAAGTTTCTTTTAGAAGGCAAACATTCGGGCAAATACTTCAGCAGCAAATGCTTCCAAGGTACATGATTTACAAAAATAACTTTTAATAAAAATTAAGAGATAGTGCATAACAAAAAGACATAAACATAGAACTTTTTTTCTCCTATATTACCTTACAACTGAAGGATAGAACTTAACTTTGGATCATAGTCGAAGTACTTCTAACAAACATGCTAAACTTTCACCAAAAATCCCATAGTCCAGTTATATTTTTACTGCAGTTTGCTGGCAAGTTCTTAAGTATTACAAACTGTGTTCCCTACCATGCCAACAGCGGGATACATTTTAATACTTTGAGGAACCATATGCACTTTCCTTGGGATTTGTTAGCACAAGAGAAAAACCGAAAAAGGTCGTTCTTGTAAGTGAGTCTAATTTGCACATACAAGCTTGCAGCCAAGGAATATGTTTGTGTGCTATGACTTTCTTTTTTTTCCCCATCCCACTAAACATTTTTTTTTCTTCTTTACTCAAGTTAAGCACACTTCATCTGTGATTTCAATTTGCCATTGAAAAAAGCGTATGTAAGATGAGCTGTAAAATTACAGGATCACAAAACGATGTAAATTTAAATGTCAAAATGTAAATGAAAAATGCACAGATATCTAAGAAGCATGTCACCAGAATTATGTATTAGAGCTTTTAAAAAACCAGTAGCACTACAATTATAATACACAGTGTTCTCAGCAATTTTCTTTACCTATCAGCTTTGCTTCTGCCAGTTGGCAAACTGCTTTTAGCATTGTTAGATGCTATTCCAAAAAAATTTCAGAGATTTCGTTTACTCTCTTCACCAGACTATGGAGGTAGCCAGCTAGAACCTTTTGGTGCCTCTGTGTTTGTGCTCAGATGTTTCCTTTCTGCAGATGAGGCCAGCCACAGTGGATCCTGAGGTTTCTAAAATGAAATGTGATTAGTGTTTTGTGGTGAAGTGTCAGTGATCAGAAATAAAGGCGGCAGAAAATGAAGAAATTTGATTCTACCCTAAAAACCAGTATCTTGTTTCTATGATTTATTGTATTTTGGCTACTCATTCCTCAAAAAAAAATATTCAAGATCCTTAGGGCAGCAGGAAAAGCGCACAGCAAGCTCACTACACTGCCTTGGAGGTCAGGAGAGCTGACTTTGACCTCTTCAGGGATCTGCTTGGTAGAATACCAGGGATAAAGCCCTGGAGGGAAAAGGGGCTCAAGAAAAAGCTGGTTGATATTCAAGGATCACCTCTTCCAGGCTCAGGAGCAATGTGTCCCAACAAGGAGGAAGTCAGGCAAAAATACCAGGAGGCCTGCATGGATGAACAAGGAGCACCTGGACAAACTCAAACACAAAAAAGAAGCCAATAGAGGGTGGCAGCAAAGACAGGCAGCCTGGGAGAAATACAGTGAAATTGTCTGAGGAGCCAGGGATCAGGTTAGGAAAGCTAAAAAGCCCTGACAGAATTACATCTGGCCAGGGACATCAAGGGTAACAAGAAATGCTTCTGTAGGTACATCAGTGGTAAAAGGAAGACTAGGGAAAACATGGGCCCACTCCAGAAGGAAACAGGAAATCTGTTTAGCAGGGACATGAAGAAGGCTGAGGTACTCAATGACTTTTTTTGCCTCAGCCTTCACTAGGAAGTGCTCCAGCTGCACCACTCAAGTCACAGAAGGCAAAGACAGGGACTGGGAGAATGAACACCCACTCACTGTAGGAGAAGATCAGGTCTGAGAACATCTAAGGAACCTGGAGGCTCACAAGGCCACGGGACCTGATGACTAACCTCCACATGTCCTGAGGAAACTGGCAGATGAAGTGGCTAAGCCACTACCCATCATATTTGAGAAGTCACAGCAGTCCGGTGACGTTCCCATGGACTGGAAAAGGAGAAACATAACCCCCATTTTTAAAAAGGGAAAACAAGAAAGACCTGGGAAACTGTAGGTCTGTCAGTCTCACCTTGGTGCTCGTCAAGATCACGGAGCTGATCCTCCTGCAAACAGTGTCAAGGCACATGGGAAATAAGGAGGTGATTGGTGACAGCCAACATGGTTTCACTAGATGCAAATCATGCATGACAAATCTGGTGGCCTGCTATGACAGGGCTACAGTGGTGGTGGA
Source organism: Falco peregrinus (assembly GCF_023634155.1). Classification (NCBI taxonomy): domain Eukaryota; kingdom Metazoa; phylum Chordata; class Aves; order Falconiformes; family Falconidae; genus Falco; species Falco peregrinus. The sequence continues at coordinate 24,987,339 of NC_073727.1, forward strand.
TAAGGGAAGAGCAACTGATGTCACCTACCTGGAAATGTACAAAGCATTTGACACTGTCCCGTACAACATCCTTGTCTCTAAAGTGGAGAGACACGGATTTGATGGATGGACCACTCGGTGCATAGGGAATTGGCTGGATGGTCACACTCAAAAGAGTTGCAGTCAACTGCTCAATATCCAAATGGAGACCAGTGATGAGAGCTGTTCCTCAGGGGTCAGTATCAGGACCTCCATGTAACATCTTTGTCAGCAACAAGGACAGCGGGATTGAGTGTATACTCAGCAAGTTTGCTGATGACACCAAGCTGTGTGGTGCAGTGGACAGGCTGGAGGGAAGGGATACCATCCAGAGGGACCGTGACAGGCTTGAGAGCTGGGTCCATGTAAACCTCATGAAATTCAACAAGGCCAAGTGCAGGGTCCTGCACATGGGTTGAGGCAATCCCAAAAACAAATAAGGACTGGCAGAGAATGGATTGAGAACAGCCCGAAGGAGAAGGACTTGGGGGTGCTGGTGGATGAAAAGCTCAACATGACCCAGCAGTGTGCACCTGTAAACCAGAAAACCAACTGCATCCTGGGCTGCAACGGAAGAGGCATGACCAGCAGGTTGAGGGAGGTGATTCCATCCCTCTACTCCACTCTTTTGAGATCTCACCTGGAATACTGCGTTCAGCTCTGGGGCCCCCAGCATAAGAAGGACATGGACCTATTGCAGTGAGTCCAGAGGAGGGCTATAAAGATGATCAGAGGACTGGAGCACCTCTTCTGTGAAGACAGGCTAACAGAGCTGAGATTGTTTAGCCTGCAGAAAAGAAGGCTCCAGGGAGACCTTATAGCCAACAAAAGGTACTCAAGAGGACTTACAAGAAAGCTGGAGAGGGACTTTTTACAAGGGCACGTAGTGATACGACATGCAGAAATGGCCTTACACAGAAAGAAGGTAGATATAGATCAGATATAAGGAAGAAATTCTTTACCGTGAGGGTGGTCAGGAACTGGAACCTTCTGGTTGCCCAGAGAAGCTGTGGATGCCCCATCCCTGGAAGTGTTCAAGGCCAGGCTGGATGGAGCTTTGTGCAACCTGGTCTGCCCTGCCCATGGCAGGGGGGTTGGAACTAGGTGATCTTTAAGGTCTCTTCTAACCCAAACCATTCTATGACTCTATGAAAAATTAAAAACCATAAAAGTCTTCCCTCTTACGATAAATTTCTGCAGAGACATGCAACCCTGTTGTGAGGATACTGAAAATACTTTGCTCTACTAGAAGAAATAAAGTAGAAACTGTACAAAAAATCTCCAGACACAATGAACAATCTGACCCAGAGGCAAGACATAATTCACAATAAACATCTGTATATGCATTCCTGCCCATCTACACTGTTCCTTAATAGCCAAGCCTCAGGAGAGGTGCTTATGTCGCAACACAACTGTGGATGCACCACCTCCTGCCACAAACATTATTCACTCTCTCAGAAGGGGGAAAAGAAAAATTCACCCAAGAATACACACAGTTTTTTATAACCTGGATAATTCTTCAGATAAACCTGCAAAAGCCAGTGATGAAAAAAGGCCATCAATATATAAAGGCTGAGCCTGACTTTTCTGTTCAACCTGCTAGGCAAGCTTTCATTCAACCCCCAAAACACTAAAAGATACTGAAGTACAGCTTTATTTATAGGCTGATAACAGTACAACAAACTTTCTTCTAGATTCTATGCTTACCAACCTCCTTAACTTCCCCAAATTTTAAAAATTCAAAGAAGAAACCCTGTTGTTCACACACATGCTCACTCCAAAAGCAAACTTGCAAGAGCTTTGCTGTGTCAGCAAACCAGGCAGTGCCCTCCTCAGCCTCAACAAGCTCCCCAACTTACTACCTCTTCCACCACATCATATGTAAACAAAAGGGCATGCTTTTAGTAGCAAACCACAAGAGGAAAAAAAAGCAAACCAAGCCCCAAAACTTTGAAATTAGTTATGAGTCAGGGTTCCTACTCTTGCAGGACTAGAGCAAGTGAGTAAAGCAGATAAAAATCAAACACAAGTGTTCAGGTCAATGTTGGGATTTGCATGGTTTTGGAAGACCACTGTCCTCTCTACAGAAACACATTTCTGCTGACTAGTGTTACAAAACAGAATGGTAGTACCATGGTGATACTTCTGAATATGCAGAATAACTCCCAACAATAACATCTATGGAAAGTCTCAGTTTTGCCCATCTTGGACAGAGAATAAACTTCAAATTACTGACAGCCTGTTACCTCACAGAAAGGACTACATGGTTTCATTAACTTACACAGAGAAAAAAATATAGAGTGATGTCCATAAGCAAAAGTATTTCATCTTCTCAACCACTGCAAACACATATAGAAACATCCATTCATGAGAAGTCCTTTCTCTTCACATACTGAAATCACTGCTTTAAAAATACAGCAACTTCTGAGGGCACTTTAACACTATGGCAGGACCTAAAATGATGCATGCTAATGAAATGTAATTACAACAGTAGTTACTAGCTATATTCACTGAGCAGAGCTTGAGATCAAATCAAAGTTTGTAGTCTTTAAGTAATCAGATTCTTGTTCTCTAGATTTAATGACTGAAAATGATAATTCAATTGTCAAGGGTGCATCTGTAAGTTATAGATAGGTCGGAAATCTAAAAATAAGAACTTGTAAATGTTAATAGACTGTATATAGAAAATGTCAATCCTGGTGCAAACTCTCAAAAAGTAAAGTTTAATTAGCTCCCCTTATTGACCTTTTAAGAATTGACTCCACAGAGCATATTTTGATAAAAGAATAAAAACAGCGTATTCAGTCTTCGTATTAGATAGAAATTTGGTGACTGTGTCAGAGGGCATTGGTAATGTCATCTAGAGACTTGAATGACAATGTGATGATTTAATGTAAATGCTTCTTCCAGGCAAAAAAAGGGAGGACAGACATGCTAATTCTTGGTGTGTTTCATCTGCTAACTTTAATACTAAATTTACTAGAATATACTGTCCTTGACCAGGGTTCCAGTGCACATTCATGTATAAGGACAATCCCTCTTTCAAAGACTCCATATGAAGATAAGCCAAATATCCCACTGTCTTTTAACTTACATTCCTTACTTCTTAAGCAAGTTCTTATTGCCATGTGTGACAATGATTTTGTAGCACTGGTACTGCAGTCTCATCAGGTCTATTATACTTGCAGAAGAATCAGAACACAGAATTTTAAAACATTCTTTCTGTAAAATAATACAAGTGTATAATAGCATTTATGTAAGATAACACCTAAACGTGGAACATCTAAATTTTTTTTGCCAGTAAATGATGCTGCATCAAATTTACAAAACATACCTTCAAAATCCATAAAAACGAAGACTGAAGAATTTCTATCACCTCAATTTAGCTCCAAAGGAGTATTTGAGACAGTGCATCAAGCAGAAAATTCAAGTTAACTGGTATAAGTGACAAGTAATACACATAATCTGTAATTCCAGGTACATCCAAAGTTATCAAAATGTCAGACTGATTACTTCAATTACTTCAAGCCAATGATTTATAAGACATCACAAATCTTAAATAATTTCACTTTTTCATCATATAGAAATTATGCAATACAATGCCAATGCAAAAAGAACTTGTGTTAGGACTTTAATTCTTTCTATCGGTCATGATCTTCCATCAATTTCATGTGAAAAATTGTTTGTAGTGAATACTAACTTCCCAGTTTTAGGACCCTGCAATAAAATTCTTCAGACGGTCTCTTAGAATTCTCTCTCTTTTTAGGGAAGTTTTCAATGTAACATGAGATTAACAGAGATGGGAACAAATATTCCTTTGCTAACCTTGTATTTCCTTCCAGTTTTGCAGAGTAGCTGCATACTGTGACTCTTAACGCATGTTGAAGCTTCTATGACTACTTCTTTGCAGGACTGATTTAAATAAAGGATGTAGTACCTTTAATAAAAGAAAATAAGCTCGTATCTCAAATATCATAGACTTGGTACTTCTGGTACATTCTCTTATTCTTGGGGATCTGCTACAATCCTACTATTAGTCTGCGACTAAAAAGAAAACCAAAAACATCCATAGCATTTTATTCTTTTATCTAAGAGTGTACCATGACTATTCCAAGAACATATATAAGACTACAAACACAACATCAGCATTTCCTGAATGTTGAAGGTCCAGCCGTGTATCTTACTAATTTCTTTTATTATTGTTAAAAAAAATTTTGCAGAGTTTTCTTGAAGGGCAAGATAGAGGGGAAGGGAGAGGAACGACATCATCATTAACTAGACATCATCAGGATACCGTTCTTGTAAATGATACGTAGTAAAGCACACAGCAGCTCAAATTAGATCTCTCCCAACACAATCCACACCTAAGAAAAGAATCATAGCTAATGCAGTAACGTATACGCAATGGAACACATATGTCTGCTGTGCAATGCAAGGTAGTATTGCCAACTGAAACCAAGAAGGTGTTGCTCTAGGGAATGACTATTTTTTAAAAATTATTAATAATGTTTTATTTTAGAAGCTAGAATTGTTAGTATCTAGGCTACTCTGACTTTTTGGAGGCCTTTGTAAAACACAATCTTAGCAACTTTTGTGGTTGGACTACAGCTCTAGGCTACTCCCTCGCCGACCTTTCTCCAGTGCATTCTGCAGCAGTGCTGGCTCCCAACCTCCCCTTTTCTTGCCTACGCCATGCTGCTATCAACCATGCTCCTCCTTACCGCTGCAGTTACTGCCACACACGCTAAAGCTCCTGTCCTTGCTCTTACAGCCCAAGGAGGGGAGACAGGACTGAAAAGAAAGCAAAATTAAAGGACAGAGCTAGGCTGGAGGCTGTGCCACAGGTCACAGCACCCATTGAAGCTGCTCTTCTTGTGGCAGAGGTTACATTGGTGGTAGGTGAATTAACAATCACCAGATTCTTCCCCAGAAACAGCCCAGCCCTGCACAAGCTGGGAATGCAGGAGGAGATTGGCTAAAGCAGCACTGAAGTGGCAATCTCCTCTCTCACCTCAGAAAAGGTGGCAGTCAAACTGCATTAAGACAATTAAGTTTTACAGTCAAAATGATTCCATCAAGCATGCAAGGAAGGGAAAAAACATTGCACACTGGAAAAGAGTGAAAGGTTAAAAGTGCATTCTTTTCTTTAAGTAACACTGGAATATAACTGACTGAGGGTCATCACTACTTCTTGCACCTCTCACATGAAATCAACAGAGAATTCCATATTTGAGTACATTTGGTCTCTGGCATGTTACATTTTAGGGTAAAACTTAGCTTGAGAAAAGCTTTATTTTCCTTTTCCAATTAATATAACTTGCTTTCAACTGATTTAATCAGGTTTTCCCCCTTGGCTGTTAAAGTTAGTGACAGATGATGGTTATTAATATTCTTTCAGTGGAAGGATCTTTCAACAAAGGTTTTCATTATTATCTAGGAACAACAAAACTCCAAAATTTCCCTAAATCTCCTTTAGAATTGAAGTCCCAGAAGATACAGAGCAAGAATGCTTCAGTTAACAATATTCAGTTTCCATTTTCACATCTCTCTCCAGGAAGCACATGATTCTGGAAGAGCTGGGAAGCTATCCTTGGTATGCCCAGTGCAGGGGAATAATTGCTGTTAAGTCATTGTGCTGGGTTCTGCTAAAGAGAGAGGATCAGAGCCACCAGTGCTGGGTCACTCATTCTGGCCATACCACCACTGGCAAGCTGAATAATCCCTCACAAATTTATGGACAGATATAAGCACTATAGGCACTTATATGCTCTCACATGATTCATTTTGAATGCCTCTAGAAATGTGTCCTCATCTAAACCCAAGGGTTATGAATATCCAGCAATGTTGGCTAATGTTACTGCTACTGCAGGTCAGTGATCAGCAATCCCATTTCTGCACAAAATAATTAAAATTTTAGAGACTAGGCAGCTGTTAAGTGCGTCCTTAAGCACTACCTGGTGACATGTAGGATGAGGTGATCTACTGCACTGTTCAAGGAGTCAGGCAAATAAGATTTCTTTCATGGGGAGACCAAAACATCCATTACCAGAGGGCACAGCTGATGTTCACTGGCTTTTCTCATCAAGAGGCCTGAACCCCATTCACAGACTCTACCATTCATCAAGGCTTCTTATACTGGAACATATGCAAGATGAATAAATTGTTAGGTGTATGGAACCACATACCACATCCTCAGCATCAGCAGGCACCAACTGAAAAGATGACAACTGTTTTGTTGTAAGAGAAGACAGAGCAAATTGAAGGATGTAGTTTATCACCAATAGCTAGAGAGCAGTGATACAAAACATTTGCTGACCCAGAGAAAACATTCAGCAAGCTGGCCTACATTATCACAGTAACTTGCTCTCCATTTCAATATAGCAGTGGCAGCATCAGTTTTGACTTTTTCTTTCCCAGGGCTACAAAGAATCACCATAAACAAGATGTTGTTCACAAGCTGCTGCTTGGGATCACCGCTACGGGTCTTTAAACTACTTATGTCAGCAACTATAGATGAACACTACGTAAGAAAGAAATTTTAAATAACCACACTGTTCAAAAAGGGCCACAATTGTTACAGAATAAAGACAATTTATTCTGTAAGAGAGTCTACACCCTACTCCAGAATAGCTTCTCATGCTATAGATGTGCCAGTCAATTTCTGTGCATAGACAAAGCACCACCACTAGGTAGGTTTCTATTAAAAAATCCACCAAAAATCCACCACCAACAAAACATGCATATGGTCTAGTGGGTTAGTTTTATGTAAGGAGTGGAGGTTGTGAATAGGTTAGTTTTTAATGTAATCAATCAATAGGCTGATCCTTCTGTCTCGTAGGTCAACAGCAAAATATTGTATATTACTAGATGTACTCTACATTGCTATGGCAATTGCAAGGTACAATAGACATTTTCCCTGATGTAAAAAAGGATGAGCAGAATTTGGCTCAAAATTATTATTGAAAGTATCAATGAATGGGCTCATACTGTTTTTTCTTCAGCTATAGACCCTAAATAAGTCTGAAGTATATTGGAAATACTTTCAAGTAAAGCTGCCTCAGATGAAAACAGAAGGCTGTTTTTTTTATTTAAAAGGAAAAAAAATGCAACAAAACTGCAAGTGTACTGTAATTCAGACTTCACCGTTTTTCCTACAGTTTTACAGAAATGCTTTTCTTCAGGGTAAAACTGGTCATTTTCCAGACCAAAACTATTTTTTCAAAGCAAAGTCAAGAAACAGGATAACATGGACGCTGGCCATAATCTTAACAAGAAAAAAAGACTACTGTTTCTTCAAAATAAAGCTAGAATGTTTTTCTGAATCTATTCAACAATTCCCCAGGGGTGCTATAAGGTGCTGCATGAATTGCATGTGTAGCACTAAACGTTATTAAAAGTCTCTTATGTCCAGAAATGTTCAAATAATTCACGGCAAAGTTGCGAACATAGTTTTGAAGTCCAATCCATCAGTCAAGACCTCCTTACCTCACTTCTCATTTTGCTATGGCTACATGAAAAGCTATGGCATAAATCCATTCCCATTTGCAAGCTGCTTATTTGGTATATTTATTCCTAGCTACAAAAACTAGATTGAAGCGTTGGAGATTTTGAACCACACTCAAAATAAATGCATAAACACATTGAGAATACCTGGCACATACCATCACTAGCTTAAGTAAGTTATTTGTAAGTGTGGGATTTTGAGCTTTGCACAGTGAATTTTTTGATAACTTGTGAAACAGAATTTCATGCTGAGCTATATGGCACTCCGCAAATTTAGAATGTAGCTGTATATTTCTCAGTTTCATGACCTTACACATTAATTGCAGCGAGGTAGAGAAATTCCTGTTTTTCAGCTACACTGACACAACTATGACCTTCAAAAAATTTGCATGAACTTCTAGAAGGGACTTGACTGTATAAGCTACAAGTTTTTCAACTAGTATCTCAAGCTGCAATGACCAAGATCTCACTGCAGAACACACAGCAAGGAAAGCACAATTCAGAATAAGAAAAAAACCCTCCTAATGGCATTTTGAAATGGAAAGTTCTGATACTGCATAGCCACAACAGCTACCTCAGTCCATGACTGTAAGCTTACTTCGTTAACCCTATCCAGAGTACTTCTAGAACAAAGTAACAAATTTATGAATTTAGAGGGCACAGAAAAAGCAAGCATCTCTTAAAACTGGGTATGTCTTTGTTCTAAACTTTAAACCTGGAGCACTGAATCCCCAATTCAGTGTCCTCACTTCAAAGCAGTGAAGAAAACATTTATGAAATGAAGCCACTTTCATAATTGTTAATAAAAATTACACAAGTTTAAAGAAATAAATGTGATACCTAAGATGCAGTTCCCCCAATATCACAAAGCCAAACATAATTAAAACTTAAGAACTTCACTTTAGGTACTTGAATAAGTTTCAACACTGAACATCTACAATTCAGGTTCATTTTCTCACAATGTCACAAAGAAAAAAAAAAAAAAAACAAAACAACCAAAACCCAACCAAACCACCCAGTGATACAGCTACTGATCCCTTTTTATTTTCAGGATTAGTCCTAAAGCTGTTTGGACTGTAAGTTAGTGAAGACTATAGCACAACACCCAGTAGACACGTCCTGAACTTTAGTTAAGATTTATAGCAGGTGATTACCACTGCTGCTACAAGCCCTTTTTGTTTGTTCTCCTTTGTTCTAGCCTCAATTCCTTGCCTTCTCCATAGTAGCACAGGATGTAAACACAAAAGCAAGTTACTAAGAGTTAAAAAGTAACTAGTCAGCCAAACCGTGATTCCCGGCCAGTTTTAGCCTGAGGCAAATCCAAGATAATTAGACTGGGGTTAACCTGCAATGAGAAAAGGTCAAGCTACATTCCATTATTTTGCATTTGCTTTGGGCTAGGTGATTGCACATTACTCAGTGTCCACAGCTCATCTTATGAGCAGTAACCTGACTGCACACCCTTTACAAGCAATTCTGGTTTTAGGACTCAATCCCATGTTGAGATAGTGTTGTAGGGTTACAGTATGCTACCACTGGCAATACAAAGGACAGAGCATGAAAGTTTAGCATATGGTCTTGCTTCTATGGTCCCACAAAAAAAACAAAGTCACTTCTGTGCAGCTAAACACACGTTAAAACCATGGAAGAAATTTACAGAATTTTCACTTTAAGGGCCACTGCAAAAACATGTTTAACATCTGCCCACCTCATATAGGATTTAAATTATTTTTGTTACATAGGATACAAAATTTTTTAAATGTAGATTACCATTTAAAGTGACATATTCCTACAATCTGCACCCAAATGAACACTCAAATTAATTTCGTAACAGCCTGGAAAGATCCAGCTACTTATAGAGAACAGAATTTTTTCCATAAAAGCATCTTTTAACTCCACCAGATTCAAATGTCCATTTTATAGTTGTTTTAATCTGTATGGAACCATATACGTCTTTGGAGTTCCCAAGATAAGCACAGCAGTCAACAATCGGGAAGATTTCCTCTGTTTCCAGTCTGAGCTCTTCACTTGGAAAGCTGTTGCAGAAACCTTTTGAACAATATGTAACTGTTGAACAGTGGAAGGTGCTGCAGAAAGAAGGGAAGATAAACAGAAGGAGAGGGGGGAAAAAAAGGTGAGGAAACAGAGTAAAAGGTGTCATAATAGAGTTGATCCCTCCTCTCCAAAATGCACTTGACTTCTGAGAGAAGTTACCCCTTTTCTCAAAAATGCAGCAAAACACCATTTCATCAGGCCACAGCTAAATGTACAGAGTTCTCTTGGAGGGTTCTAGAAAAGTATGAGGAAATGTGAGTGCCTCAATTTACATAATTTACATTTTAACTAGGAATCCATACGGGAAAGTTCCCTGTTCTCTTTGGCTACAGGGCTCTTCTTGACTCCTGGCCACAGAACAGTCTTCGATTTTGACCAGCCAGTGCTTCTCTCCTTACTGAACATGAAAGCTTTCCACTAGAAAAATTAATTCACTTTCAGGACTTTCACTACCAGCAGGATTCCTGCAGCCATGAATCAAATTAAAACAACAATTAAAAAAACCATCCCACAAACCACAAACCAAAACAACACACCCCACCCCACCCCCCAAAAAAAGAAAAAAAAAGGGCGGGGGGGGGGGGGGGGAGGGCAGAGCTCAGCTAATTATGTCCTTTCTTTAACAAGGCAAGATAAAGAGGGGAGAAAAGGCTAAGACCTAGGGGATGAAACCAAAACTGAAACCAAAGTCTTCATGGTCCAGGCAGGCTCTTTCACTGCTGTGAAAAGTAACATATTTTTTTTTGTCATAATATCTTAAGAGGGTTAAAGCCAAAAATCTTCTATCTCCCTCTATGCTCTTGCTTTTGAACAGAAATATCTAAATGTTGACTACTTAAGCTGTAAGGACATAAGCACCCTACGGTATGGATTTTTTAAATGTCACTTTATTCCTTGTAATCCAAGCACAGAACAGAACAAGTAATGACTATACATGTATAGCTAACTTACAAAACTAATTATTGGTCCTAATAACTTCCACAGCAACCCTCTGAAGTTCTCACAGTTCGCCCAGTAGGTTCATATCTTAATAACTGACATGATGTGACAGACATTCAGCACGACACATGAGGATTTAACAACACCATTCCCATTGTGAACAGGAACTCATTGTTGCAGTCTTGAGGGTGCACTGAAAACCTTCCCCACCGTGTCATTGTGAAGGACTAATCATGTCACTTAAAACCAAGAGGAAAAGTCTTCTAATCGAGCATCCACTTTGGCATCTGCTTTTAGTCTTTCATGCTAATAGTAACCTTGCTTTTCAGTGCACATGCATTCATAGGCAAATTCTTTTTGAAGAAAATAATTCAAATTAGAGGAGAACTTGGTCCAGAAGTACATACATTTTCATTACAAGAATTTGCCTAATGGAATTATTCTCTTCTCCACAGGCCCTTGGAAATAAATTACTGAGAGACAGCTTATATACATACACATTCAGCTACAGAAGAGTACACAACACTTCATTTAGCATCCACCTTTAAACAATGAAGCATCTTCTCTGTCCAAACTGCTCTACTGATCTCAAACTGTTTATGATTCCTACTTAGCTCTTAATAAGCAACAGCAAATAAATACTGATTTCTGCTAAAACCTTAAAAAGATTTGAATGGACAATTTTTTAATGAAGCAAACCTGATGTCACATACTACAGCCTGCTGTTTGAGGCTTTTCTTTATCCCTGCATGCTTTCTAAACACCAATAATATTCTAACCAAGATGGAATCAAAATAAACAGGACACAAATGAAAATGAAAGCCAGCATTATCCTGCAGATTAAAATACTACTGTCACAAGAAATGCACTGATGCTTCTGTATGGAAATACCTCATTCCAGATGCTCTCATATGAGCAGCCACTTGCCTTTCAGATGTGCAGAATGAGTAAGTACTCAATGGCAACTTTCCCATATTTTGCTCATTTAGCATCAGCATCATTTCTTGCTTTCTGATAATGTCTGATCTACATCAGAGGTTCACTTTCGTACTTTATTTTTCATCAAAAAAACCACAGAATAAAAAGGTATAGCATTCCTAGGAGAACTCAAGGCCAGGAGTCTACTTGTTTAACATGCATCTTGACAAAGACCATGCACTTACAATACAGCTATGTTCTTCTATTTGTTTACTTTCCTCTGGTGGCTTATAGGAATAATAATTCACTTCAGAACTTTAGTTTTGATCTGGTCCAAGCAAAGAACTGATTCAGAAATTGCAAGCTTCTTACAATTCTGAAACATAATGCTAGGTTAATCAGGCCAGAGAGACATAGTCTATCAATCACATGTACACATACCTCTACTACAGCTTTTTTCTTTTTAAACAAGCAAAAGCTTACTCACAAAGTAAGGCCTTTGTCTCTTCCTATCCCTGGTCCTGCTAGGGTGCTTCTTTCTTGCTTTCAGAAGATCATCAGAACAGCCTCATGAGTAAAGATACTCTTTCAGTGCTGAAGCCACTTTACTAACCCAGCTTCTGTTGTGGAAGTCTTGATGTCCCTTCTGTGGTAGTGCATGTATCTGGGAAAAACATCTGCTCTCCCAGGATTAAGAGAATCTCTCGATTCAGGTTTTCACAAGACAGAAGTACAGGACCAACCTTGTATGCCTCACTTACCATCGCATGTCTGATCTCCACTTTTGCAGAAACAAAGTCTTTAATAGACCTCTGATGTCACTTCAAAATCTTTCCTTCCCATATCCACTTCTCTACACTGATCCAAAGACTCCTTCAAAGTGACTACTGAATTTTAGAGATTCACAGTTTTAGCTGAAGTAGTGACACCTGTAGACCTGAAACACTGTAGCATGCATCGTTCAGCTCCCCACCCCTGCACAGGTCCTCAGAAAGGCATCTATCGAACTCAACTTCAGTAACATAGCACAGGACGCCACAGACTGTGCTTTCTGAAGCGTTCATTTCCCTATGTTCAGCTGTACAAAGGCTGTACACAGCAACAAGCTCAGATACAGACACTGACATCAGAAAAATTAGCTCCTGATAGACATGTCAACACTCAGGCTGAACTTTTTGTCCCACGTCCAAGATACTTCAAAAATGTACATGATTAACTTTCTATATACAACAGACACTGATCAGAAGACTGCCCAATGCAGGTTGAAGAGGTCCTTAGTCCCAAAGGGACCTACCTCTCTGGCAAGACACCAGACAGAGAACATTCAACCACGTACAATTTTCACCTTAAAGAGCTCCAGTACATCAGAAAGCACAGCAAGCAGGCACAACTTTCCCCTTGCAGGTCCCCACAGCTTTTTACACGCGCTGAACCCAAATCAGCAAGCACTCTGAAGATTAAGGACCAAAATCTTAGCTTGCTGTTCTGCAGAAAAGTCCATATGGAAAGGAAGATCAGGCTCACAAGACCACCCTAAACCAGCTGGAGCTTCTGAGGAACTGCAGGCTTCCGTGCCCAGGAGTATCACATTGCAATAGTGAGAGGAAAGTGATGAATAGGTAAGTAATTGAGGTCAGGTCAACTTCTGACAAGGGAGAGTTTCCTGTCAGTGAGAGGCAAGAGAAAACATGAATGCTAAGCTCCTGCAGAGCAGATGCGAATGCTCCCAGATGCCTTGCTGAAGCCACATGCCAAACAGCAGGTGTGTATTCTTAACCAAAGGCAGCTTCATAGGGCTTAATTTTCCAGATACCATCACCATTATCACCTCCATCTTACCCATGTTTGGTTTCAGCTTATACTCCCCATCTCCCAAAACCCCAACTTTGATTATATTTGGTTGTTATTTATATCCTTTCATGGATACATCATTTGCCTACTTCTAGCACATACAACTACACTCAGCTTGCCTACTGCTCTGTGGAGAAAATAATTATTTTCTTACAAAAAAACCATAAACAAACAAACAAAACCCACCAAAAACCCCCACCAGACCTGACAAGGGATCTGCAAGTTTACATCATTGTTTCTGACATGCACCTTTACATAAATGCTGATGGTAAGGAATATTAGGAAAACATTTAGGGTCCATCACACCTCTCTGAGGAGACAGCTTTTGAAAAGGAAGCAGAACCCAAGGGCCAGTCATCCCTAAAACAGCTCACAGTGGATGTATGATTTTAAATAACTGATATTTCTTCCAAGAAGTCTAAAGAAAGCAAGCTTAGTTAAGTCACCTGCTATTGCAGAAGCAGAAAACAAAATGTGTAGCGAAACCTCATGACGTGGCGTATTCCCTACCCAACAAACCTAATGCCACTCACAAGCTGAAAACAAATTGACATATACATTGTTATGAAACTCAGCATAACAAAGAAATTCTGTTTCAGCATGTTTTGTTGGAGGTGGCACTTCCTTGCTTTCCTACCAGACATTGCAAACTGCCATCCAAATTTCTTTTCCCCTATTTTCCCTGTCTGCTCCAGTAGTAAACCTGTGGATGGCACTAGGGACTAAGAAATTTCTTTCATATTTTTCTTGTCAGATGCCTTTTACGCTTCATTCATGTTCATTGAATTGTACTGTAGAAAACTTCTTTGAAGCATCTTGATTATTTCTAATCTCTAAAATTTACCCAGTCTTCCTGCTGCACCTTACAGATCTCTTCAGAAATTTCAGAATAATAATAATGAAAAAATATTCATCACATAAGATATCTGTAACTTATATTATTTTTTTGTAAATGAAATAATGGATGGTTAATACCATTAATTTAAATAAAATGGCACATTTTACAGAGGAAGCAAAACTTGTTACCTACATGCAAGGTTGAATAACAAGTAAATCCATGTAGCAGACAAAAACATGACTTAAACTTAGGATGGTATGATGTTGCTCCTTTGAGATACCCAGAAGATGAATTCATTCAAACTTCATCTATCATGTCTTTTATGAAGTTATTCCTAAAAAATTTAGAATTCACTGTTCCTATATTCATCTGTGAGTTGATTATCTCACAGGATGCAGTAGACTCATCTGAATTGGAAAGATGTTTTTCTTCTTGTTCAGTGCACCTTTTTTAGCTAGACAGATGGTACAGCAGCTCCAGAGCAGAGAGTTAAGTATCTGACAAACAGCTGGAAGATTTTAAGCATCACACTTACCCTGTCTGGGAGGGTAGCCATTCCCGTCTCAGTTTATCTGAGATTCTTCAGACAAGGTATTTAAAAAACACTACTGAAATGCATTCCTAAGGTAAATTAAATTTCAGAAAACATACAGAAGTGACTGGGCATGACCTTGGCTATCCTTAAGAGGAAAACAGATCTGTAATCTTCCCTTTTTATATCTGAGACAAAAGTAGTTGTTAAAATATTCAAGGCATATTTGACATCTACTCACCTCACAAGGCTAGACAGCCTGTGACAGACAAACACATCCTTTCCTACACTAAGCTCTATATTATGATGAAACCATCATGAAAGAGAGGGATCAGTCCTGCCAGACACATACAAGGAACGCCAACAGTTGTGCTGCCTTACTAACTTGATCCTGAAGTGAAAGGGTAAACAGAAATTCTAGACACATGCCTGAATTCATGTCTTGATACGACCTTTTGGTTTCATTTATGAATGTAGTTCTATAAACAGGTAACAACCTTAGGATCACAGAATCATTTAGGTTGGAAAAGACCTTTAAGATCAGGTCCAACCATTAAGCTACCACTGCCAAGTCCACCACTAAATCACGTCCCTAAGTGCCACATCTACACGTCTTTTGAAGACTTACAGGGATGGTGATTCAATCACCTCGCTGGGCAGCCAGTTCCAATGCCTGGCCACCCTTTCAGTGAAGAAATTTTTCCTAATATCCAATCTAAACCTCCCCCCGTGCAATTTGAGGCTGTTTCCTCTTGTCCTGTCACTTGTTACATGGGAGAAGAGACCAACAACCACCTCGTTACAACCCCCCTTTCAGGTAGTTGTACAGAATGATAAAGTGTCCCCTGGGCATCCTCCTCTCCGGGCTCAACAACCCCAGTTCCCTCAGCTGCTCCTTATACAACTTCACCAGCCCCGTTGCCCATCTCTGGACAGGCTCCAGCACCTCCACATCCCTCTTGCAGTGAGGGGCCCAAAACTGAACACAGGATTTGAGGTCTGGCCTCACCAGTGCCCAGTACAGGGGGACGGTCACTGCCCCAGTCCTGCTGGCCACGCTGTCTCAGATACAAGCCGGGATGCTGGTGGCCTCCTTGGCCACCTGGGCACACTGCTGGCTCACGTTCAGCTGGCTGCTGACCAGCACCCCCAGGCCCTTTCCCCCAGGCCCTTTCCAGCCACCCTTCCCCCAGCCTGTAGCGCTGCGTGGGGCTGGTGTGACCCAAGGGCAGGACCCGGCACTGAGCCTGGTTGAACCTCATGCAACTGGCCTGGGCCCATCGGTCCAGCCTGCCCAGCTCCCTCTGCAGAGCCTTCCTGCCCTCAGCAGATCAACATCCCACTCAACTCGGTGCTGTCTGCAAACCTACTGTGGGTGCACTTGGTCCCCTTGTCCAGATTGTCGATAAAGATATTAAACAGGACTGGCCCTGATCCTGAGCCCTGGGGAACATCACTTGTGACCAGCTGCCAGCTGGATGCAACTATAGTAACGGCAAAGAACAACTGCAATATGCAAGGCCATACATCCATATTTTGAAATCAAGGAGGGAAACAGAACTGTTAAAGCTTTTTTTCATTTCAGCTACAAGAGAAACTAGTGGAACCACACAAGGTGCCACAGAGTTCAGCAGCTCACTGCTACTTCAGACATAAGGCAAGAGTGCCCTTACAGACTGCTGACGCAAAAAGGGAAGCAGTAATTTTTCCACAACAAAGCAACCTCACTAAGGAACCTAAATATCATGCACTGAAAGAGAGTAGACATTAAACCACCTCCACCAGTGAATCTGATCAGCCCAACAGAAAACAAACCCAAAATGAAGAAAACACCTGTTTTTTCCTGGATTAACAGATGACACTAGTTTACAGAAAGGCCAGACCCACACCACAGCCAATGCATGGGAGGTGCAGACCTGCACAGGCAAGAGCAAGGGAGAGAAGAGTGTGATCTCTCCCTTCCAGCAGCAAGTCATCAGACCAACTCAGCTGCTTGTGAAACCAAAATCCAAGACCACTCCAGTTCTGCTTCTTCCACTCAACACAATGAGCCTTAAGCCACTTACTAAAGTTTTCCTACTGCATCACTTAGCAGACAACCAAAACAAAAAGATTTCTTGCATGTTTTCTGAACTAAGCTATGCAATATATCCAGAAAGATTTTCAGTTAATAAAACTGTTTATCTGCAAGTTTCCCCCGAATCATTAAAAACTCAAGTATTTACAAGCTCACAAAAGTATTAGTCATCTTCTTGTAGGTGCAAAGATATTTTTTCTTCTTCCACCTTACAAAATTTTCTTCCTCAAAAGAGGAAATTAAAATTCAAAGAACAATAATATGGCAATAATAAATATATCTTATGTACTAATCCTATACAGAAGAAGTGTTCTTGACACTAAATAGGGAAAAGAAAAAATAAATTGGTTTATTTCTGAACTCTGGTTACTAGATGGGTTTATAATTTCTGACACAGTAATCTGATACAAACCTCATTTTCCACAGTATTCCTCAATTTCAGTACAACTTTCATTTGTCCTCCAGGAAAAGGAGATTCACATATCTTAGGGATTTTCTGGCTCTCTCCCATTTTCCTACAGGCTTTTTTTTTCCTCCATAGAGCTCTTTTGAATGAGAAGATTGAGAAAAATTAATGCAATGACTAAGGCAACAGGAGTAAAAGTTTTCAGAGCCTGCTATACTGGAGAACTTCCCTTACCAAAGGAAAAGCTTTGCAGACTTTTAAATTCATCTGTTCCAGAGATTCAAATTGCAAGAGTTGTTACAAGACACAATACAAGATTTCAGATGAACTATTAAATCCCTCAGCAAATCATGAAACTAAAATTGAAGTTACTTCACTACAAATTAGAAAGCTATTACACTATTTAAGTCCCAAAAGAATAGGAAAGCACTTCCTATTCCTGTGTCCAAATATATCTGCAGTAAGCTAACGCCTGACTGGTCATTTGCACACTCAGACACCACCATTACTTCTGTATTACATATATATACATATGTATATATATTCATATATATATAATATAAAAATAAAGTTTTAATTAGTAAAGATTCTCCTTTCCTACAGTTCTTCTAGGGTATTATTCACATACCTCTTCAATTAAAAAAAAAAGTCACATTGCATCCTTCTATGTATCATATGTACCCTGAAGATCAGTATGAAAAACGCTAAATATTTCCATTTTTACTTGACAGGTATACACTGATGCTGAGAAGAGGCTGTCACACAGTGTACGCACAATACAGACACACAGTGCAAGACAAAGTTCATGAACTGCTGTCCATAAGGGGAGCTGCTAGTCCACTGAACTACATCTTTCTGTTGTTTTCAATGTAAAGTGTTGAAAAGAGTGAACATAGTGCTTCGCTTTTAAAAGCACTACACAGCCGAAAACCTTCTGAAAATACTGGAACACTCTGGATGCAAACTGGAATTGTTTCATACAGATCTCTAACAACCTCACCATGACCAGCCCTTAGTGCACACACACACTCCACTCAATTCCTCTTTAATCTGACTCCTCTAACATACTCCTCTTTACTTTTCCTTCTTGAAATCTGTGGGTTTCTTAGCCTTCCCGACTCCTTCCTATCTCATTAGCTGTTTCTCTAATAATTCAGTGGTAACACTCCTATTCCCCAATTGCTAGCTTATGTCAGGACCCTTATCCTTTGCTTGAAAAGCCACCTTGCCCCTGGCTTGGCATGCTTTGCCCAAACTGCCTGGCATTCTTCTTGCCATTATGAAGCAATCAACTGAACCTTACTTTTGCCAAAATTTAGCTCCAAAACTTCTTTCCCAGAAGCCTTTATGCTTCTTTTCTTATCCTGTGTAAAATATTTCAGCTGTTAATTGACTGCAACATAATTACTAGCAAATTAAGAGGAATAAACGTCACCAAAAAAACCCCAAACCAGCACAAAAAATAACCACAAAACAATGAAACCCAGTTTTTTCAACACTTTCACCAGGAAACAAAAGCCTGCATCTAGTGTATTCAGACCCTTTGCCTCAGGCAATCAAGACCTCTGCATAGCATGTCATCATTATTTTGCACTTTAAAAATCATCAGTAGGGCATACATACTTAAAATAGCACAGAATATTGTTACCTAGAGAATACTTTCTGCCTCAGTCTAAAAATGTGTTAGGACCACTTGTGCATGAAGCAAAAAATAAATAAATCAGGTTGGGTGTAACTTTTTCTACATGTGAAATAAACGAAGACTTTTTTTTTCAGTGTCACAGGGTGCCAGTAAAAAGTTCCTATTTATTTGGCATCATGGACTTCATAATTTTTTGTAAATAATGGGTTTGCTATTTGATGTCCCAAACTGTTACTGTATTTCTGTATTAATAACTTAGTTATATTGAATTTGTAACAACCAAAGCAATCTTATATCGTGTAGTGAAAAAAAATGAAGCATTTTCCAGGTTAACTGCACATAGCGTTTGAAGGGAGGACTTCACAGTAGCTGATGGTAAAAATTAAAAAAAACCCCAACAAATAAACCAAAAACCAACACAAAAAAACCACATGTGCCACAACCCAAAAAACACAACAAAACTGACATTTATCAGTTGCACATTGTCATGGGTGAGTTCCAAGCACTTGCTTCCCAGGGTACCCAACTACACAAAAAACCCCAACCTTCACAAAATGCCATTACCCACATTTAAATTTTTCATTAACTTTTCTGTTAGTATTCCAGCTTTTGCACCCTGGTAAGCAGTGGCTGCAGGCTAGGGAACTTTTTTTTTTTGGCCTTCTCAGGGGGAGGCTCCACAGCACAACAGAGTGGGAAACAGAACATACACGTGTTCTGACCTTAAGGTATCTGAGGCAGTGCACTCCTGCCAGGGTTCTGAGCCCAAATCCCTAAATGCTGCTGCACACGAAGTTGCACAATTTTCCCAGAAAAAGAGACTCGCCAACAGTCAGTCACACAGGCAGAACGAAGAACCCAGCCTGGACCTCTTAGGCCTCTTAGTGAGCGGCTAGTACTCTAAGCACTGAACATCAGATGAGGGGAAGATAAAAAAGTAGCCCACAGAGCACACTAAATGCCCAGAGCCCAGTATCCCAAAGCACAGCTCAACTCATCTAAGTTCGTATCCTGTCTGCAACATATACCAGCATGAAAATATATAAGAACATTTTAATTACAGGACAAACACATGGCACTCTACTATTGGCCACAATTACAGGACGAACACATTGCACTCTACTATTGGCCACAAGCACTGAAATATGGTATTCTGGAAGATTATTAGGGCAATATTAAGATTTAAAAAAAACAAACATCAATAGTTGGGATTTTTAAAGTGACTGTTTTAATCATTCTCTCCCATAAGTCATTATAAGAATCTTCTCACAAAAAAGCCTTTGCTTAAGGCAATTTCCCCTTCCCTTTGATTCTGCTCTTCAGCTAGCCTCCAAGAAAATTCTTTGAATTAACACAATTAAAGGCACAATAATGAAAGCTAACTTTAAAAAAAACCCAAAAACAAAAACAAAAAAAAAACCACCAAAAAGGTTTATTGACTGGACTCTTTACTCGACTTTATTTTATGAATGTATCTTTTATCATAACTTAAGACACTAAGAAATAAATTGTACCTTGGATGTAACAGCCACAGAAGGGAAAATACTGTTTAGATTCGTTATTCCCTCTTTCATAAATCAGTCTCAGGCTCAGTTTAAACACATGCCAAATATGACCTAAATGTATCACATCTTCAACCAGTAATCACACCCGAGACTAGGAAAATAAGCATTGGTTCAATCCCCACAGCCCCTAAGCAACTGATAAGCTTACCTTTTTATAATTGTATATAGTTATATACATACATAAGGAAGAATTTAAGCAAGAATACCTACCAATATCAGGATATGAAATTCACACCAATAAACTTGTGTCTGTATTTTGCCACTGTCTAAAAAAACTCACATATGCAGTTACCAGTGCCTCAGTTTTACATTAAATTTCCGCGGTTCTCAACAACTTCACAAAGCAATATATTTCAATGGGTCTTAATCTTTCTCTTCCACAGCTGACAGAAAAATACACTTCTGGTGATACCTTCTAATTGTCCAAGTTGTTCCCTGAAATGCTGGACACAGACCAGAAATCAAAAGCAAAACAGCAGTCTTGTTCAACGGAGCAGCATACAACAGCCCATTAGAGAATTATGCAGCAAATATTATTCTTCTCCACTGCTAACATAGTAAAAGCTCCTCAGGGAAGAGCTTAACTCACCTGTAACTTAATTTAAAATTTAAAGATTTAAACCCCCAAGTAATTAATTAAAATAATCTAGATCTCTCATGAAAGAATAATTCATCATTCACAGGGGAGAGAAGAATTTAAAGTTATCTATATCAACAAATGATGACATTTTTGAGGTAATCTAATGCAAAATTCCATTTTTAAATAAAATTACATCAGGTATGGAAACACAATAGGCTACCCACAGTTATACTTCCTTTTGCCACAACCAGCCTGCAGGTTTCTGCCTTTGTGTCGTAGTAGTAATAATAAATAAGTAAATAAATAGTCAATTGTTTGTGAATTCATAAAAATCATAAATAGGAAATTTAGAGCTAAAAGAGTTACCCCTCTTTTCCTTCCTTTAACACTCTTTCTAAAGCTAAAGTAGCTCTGAAAGGTTTGTTTAGCGCTCAAAGGGGGAAAGGATTTCCCATTCTTGATACAGAAGTGTAAAAACATTTCAAATTACTCATAATAGGCAAGGGTTAAACATATATAATGTTTGAGCATCTGCTGTCAATACATGTTTGGAGGTAGAAAACAAACAAAACTTACACATCACCATTTCTCGAAGTGGGTTTTTTCTCTCGGTTGGTTGGGTTTTTAAATGTGAAGTGTACAAATTACTCTCAGTAATTAGCAGCACCATTGATAGGTTTCATATGTTTGCATCACATACTATAGCATAGCAACATTCATTCCATGTAGATTGAAAGTATTAATACGTCTTTTCTTGCTTCCCTAATAATTATATTCATAAGAAGGGCTTATATTCGTTTGTCTCCAGATTGAACACATGGGGTATAAATCTTTAAAGCATAAAGACACTATTTTATACAACATCAGAGACTTTTGCTTTCAAATTCCTTTGAAAAGCAGATTGAAAAATGTTTAATGAGGTCTAGTGATAGGAGTTGGTACACATTTAAGTTATCCGTGAGCTTAAATAGATTTTCTTCACATTCTCGGAACAATGCTTCTTCCCCTCAATAACACTCACTATTACGGTTCCTTGTCTACCACTCCATTTATCATAGCCAGAGAAAATCACAACAAAGGCTTAAATGGCAGATTTCCTAAGGCATACTGGTGTGTACATGCTTCCCAAACTGCTCAGTAAATAAGGTTTGTTTACACAGAGCTTCACCACATGAGAACATGAAAACAGCTTTCAATATTTAATACCTACATGCACACCAAGGTAATCTGAAGCAGTGGTACCACCCAGGGACAATATATTAATCCCGACTTGATATTTCTAGCAAGTCACCTGGCAATTACCACAGAAGAGGGAAAGACAGGAGAACAACTCTAGTTGTGAAGACACCTCAACTTCTGGTTGCAACGCATGTTTAATTCTTAGCAGTTACCTGAAAAAGTTTTTTTGGATAAACTATTAGGAAGATGGTGTATCTGAAAGAACCCTGAGGACTGACGATAAGACCGGACAAAATTAGAAATCAAAGCCCTCAAATGAAAACATATTCAAAGGAGCTAACTGCACGGGCTAATCTTATAAAGCAGAACATCTGCGCAAGTAGAACGAGATATAACGCATCCCATTTCTGGGTCCACACTTCGAATCCGACACAGAGCTGTGCTGCCAGCCGTTTACATTCACACAGTTATTAGTCACGCTGTAGTCGCAAGTAGATTCCTTACAGCAGTTCTCTGTAGCGTCAGCCGGCACTCGGGTAAGAGGGATGGAGAGCCAGCCTGCCTGCCACCCAGGTAGCACCTCCCTGCCCAGAGCCGGGCATTCCGGCAAGGGAGCAGAGGGATGCACACACATTCACTGTGAACCTCACTGTTGCTCTGGGAAGCACCAAAACTTCACACTGCAGGCTGGCATTCGCTCATAATGCTATGCTTGCAGTAATTAAAAAACCCCTCCAACTCTTGAAGTTTCATTCATAATGTTCTGCTACTAAAATTTAATCGTTCCCTAACAAGCCCTGGTAAAAGACCCAAAAGATTCAAGGGAAATCCTAAAGTCTTAATAGCAGTAAAGCAAACAAGAAGGTGAACATTCAGTTAGTATTTTATTTGAAAATAAATTCAAAACAGGAGAACCTAACTTCAGCTCTTTCAAAGTGTCACAGGAACAAAGGGCCAACAAAAAAAATAAAAAAAAATAACACCACATACCCCCTCGAACATGCACTGTGTTAGGACATACACTCCAAACCCTCCCCTCCCAAAAACCCACAGGCATCAATATAATCTCAAGTGATTCACAAACAAACAAGCCTATGTTTCTGTTACTATAGCACAACACAATACTCTTTTTTTCCTCCAATGTCATTTTTATAACATTATTTTGGAATTTGACTATTTTAAAACTTGGTTGCTATGACACATTATAGTCATTACATGGATTCCTTTCCTACTTTCCAACTGGCAAGACTGTTTCAGTTTTATGAAGTTACAGTACAGACAAAAGACACAACATACCCTAAGTTCTAACAGCAGAAACTCCTTTAATGCCTTCTGTTCCTTGAATAAATGTGTACTGGGAGAAGGGCTTCCCCCTCAATTACCCCAAAGGTCTTCATACTTCCAGCTTCCCCAAGTCAGAATTCTGAGTCTTATTTCTGAAAATGGTCTTTTCACTTTATTACTGTCACTGATGGATGAAATCTGATTTCTTGCAGAATGTGTCAATGACTCCCATACTCTCTAACCTTACATATAATCAGAAAGTGACAAATTTTTCCTGTGGACAATAAAATAAGAAGTACACACCCTCCCCAGTATTTCTGGCTTTAACAACCAGGGATCAAGAACACATGATGAACTCTTCTCTCGGCCCTTTACACTTGAGCTTCACCTCCACAAGGCAACACAGGTTTGGGGAAGACATGTTTTTCCTGTAGATTAGCTTTTTAATTACTGAAATGTCATACCAGATAGATTCACATTCAGAAGTCTACTTCTAAAAGATTGATCTAAATATGAACTTCACAATGTAGCATTAACATCACTGAAATCCTTTTAAAATGTGCACACAGGATAACTTCATCTTCACAAGCCACACTAAATGAAAAGCAGTTGGGAATTTGAGACAGGAAGGTTACTGAAATAACAACTTTCCCCCATATAACAAACATGCACAAAGGATGTACTTATATATCATACAAACCTTTATTTTCTAGCCTATGAAAAGATATGATTTTTCCTAATATGAAAACAAAGTGGCTCTGTCATTTTCAGTTTCAAAGTTCAACACTAATTTAACATGAACACAATGCATGTTTGCAAAAAAAAAAAATCAGTAACACATACGCTAGCACAATCATTTTTTAAATGTGCAAATGAGAGACGTTTTTCCAGTTATGATCACAAAGCTTTGCCTTGTGTATTTGGCCTAACAAATATTGCATTCAGCTCTTAACCTGAACTTTCTGTTAAGTTTGATTAAAAGCAGTCTTACCAAACCAACTAATTATGGTGCTTCTGCTACTGGCTAATCACTCAGTTGACAACCAGACACAAAGCATGTTGGCACGGACCATTACCCTCAAATTGCCTTAATCAGGACTATGCATTTGCAGGATGGGGGGCTACACAAGCCCATCCTGTTACAGACCCAAGACTACTTCGTGACTGAAATACAGAATTTCTTTTTTTTTTTTTTTTTTTAAAGGTGCAATATGTAAGCTATTTCAAGGACCAGTGACAACACACAGATGTATTAACCCTTTGATTATGGTTATTTGTGGAGTGTGATGAACAGGCAGTTAATGAGGAAGCTACATTAACGTTAGCCAAGTTAATGAAGATA
The DNA here is from genome assembly GCF_023634155.1 of Falco peregrinus. Classification (NCBI taxonomy): domain Eukaryota; kingdom Metazoa; phylum Chordata; class Aves; order Falconiformes; family Falconidae; genus Falco; species Falco peregrinus. Next base: position 25,012,068 of record NC_073727.1, read on the forward strand.
GCTGTCATTCCTGCAAGATTGCATCGTGAGTGTGAAGATCCAGAAAAAAAAATAATTATGGAAGTTGTTAGCAGGAATGATTTAAAAAAAATAATTCAAATTCTATAAAATGAATTGATTTTAAGCATACTTCTGGCAGCTATCAAGCCAATCAATTCATGTTTATAGGACTGTTTAGGTAAACAAATAATAAAAAATAATTTCTACCTGATCTTGAAGAAAACTCCTCTAAAGGGAGTACTTTCCGAAACAATTTGTGAGTAAAGGCTACCGGGTTTGCTTGTCCGTGTTGGTTTTTAACTTGAAAAATAAAGCTGAATCAGTATTTCCTAGGTATGACTTCTTTCCCTAGCTGGGAAGAAGAAAAGGAGACTAAAATAGACGAGATGTTTACTATACATTGTCATTCTATTAAGAAACAGAAGATTACCTGCAAGCCTGCCTTTCTTTTTCCCCAAAATGGAAGAGCAGCCATGGAGAAGAACCAACTAGTGCTATTTTGAAGAAAGAGACTGGAAGAACGAGAAAGCAAAATTACAAGCGATGGTTGTTCCCATTTAAGTGGTAAAGAAATGAGAAAGATGAATGCAAAAGCTGGAGCCCATGATGCTTCTTTAGGAATAGCTGAGGCTTGAAGGAAAGATGACTGTAGCTCACCTGAAGAACCTCCAGCAGGCTGAACAGCTCAGAGTTTCTCAGTTAAGTAAGGTATTGAGGCCAATTTCTAAGCCCTATCATTATAAGTAAAATCTCACTAGTTCACAGCATGTGTTTGATAAAAGCTCGTGTATAATGAGTCTCACCGGTTTTCCTATATGATCAGCTTTCCTTTCCTTAAATGAATCTTCCACACAGCAAGAGAGAAGAAAAAAAATTAAGCTAAAGTGATTGTCGGTGCCAGAGAATTGGCAGGGACAATTCAAGGACAGCAAAGCCACTGCTACAGATTTTAAATTTAATTTTTATAATAGATCTGATTTTTAAATTCATGGTGTTCCTTCATAGACTGTCAGGTTTGTCTCTAGCAGTAGTTCCTTTAGGGCAAGCACAGCAGACGGTCTGCCTACCCTGAGGGAAACTGAGACACTCAGATGTGGGGCAAAGGAAAGATATTAATAATTTAAGACAATGGTCTACCACCCCTAGGAGAAAGCAGTAGTGTAAGTACAGAAACATCTAACTCCCAAGGTTACATTAGTCTTTTGTGAACTTTGTAGTTTCCTGAATAGATTTATGAAGTGCTGTAGAGGATACAGTATTACCCATGGTTTTTGGAGGAATTCTAAAAAAGCTCATGGTGACTTGTTAACGGAGTCTCCTGTCGCTGTGAGGGCCTCCAAAACAAGGAGAAGTCAACTGGGAGGCAGCATGAACAACTAGGACAAATACTTTTTTCCTTATTCTTGCAAGGCAAGGAAGTTAACTTATCATAGCCAAATAGAAGATTCACTGAGTAAAAACCATTTCCAGCAACCCAAACATGAATTTTGATTACCCTTTGACATTGGTTCTTATTTGCACTTTATATAAAGGCATATTTGGTAACCCTCTTCTGGCTTACAGAAATAATTATTTTGAAACTGTTTCCACATATTCATTACTCTTTTGACTGTGTAGAGCAAACATTGACCTAACATTCATTCACTGGTACATTAAACTTGGTATTCAATATTCACATGCGTTACAAATCAATTGTACTTGAAAGCAGGAAAGAACAGAGTGAACTTGAAAAATTACCTTTATTTTAAAAAGATGCTTAGGCTACTGCGTGCCTAAATGAAAACCAAGTTTTCTCTTGGTGTAGTATACTATGTCCTTTCCTGACTGACTCGTACTTGGATCTGTTCATTATACATTCAGTTTCTTTTTCACACGCTTGAGACCCAAGCTTAAGAAATCCCAAGGTTCATTTAATCAGAATGAGTTGTACATTAAATTCTATTGAAATCTTCAAACTCATATTCCCTATAAAAATACTAGAAATTATCAATATCAGGACAGCATATTAGTTTTCATCATAAATAATTATATCAGAAAATCCCAAACAGCATAATCACCTACTTAATACACTTCATTTACTAAGACCATCCTATATGCTGAAATAATACACTCCTCATAAGCACAGAAACCTGGATTCAACATAGATATTTAAATGAGAAACATTGCAAAAAACAATTATCCAAATGCAAGAGAATTAAATTTACAGCCGAGCTTTTGCACATCCATACTGCAGATTTGCTACTCAATCCTACTTTGCTTACAGTGGCAAAATATTCAGCAAAACTGGGTATTGTACCATACAATTAAACATCCTTTGCATAAATTCTTTCACACAAATACTATCAGTGAATGATAACACAGAATTCAGCACCATTACAGCTGAAAACTAGCTGTTTACTCATCAGTTCAGCCTCTCCCAACATTTGTAGTAAACCCATGATTGTAACTATGACTGCGCTTACTTCTTGAGCTAGAGTTTAGTAAGGGGGGGGGGAAGGAGGAATGAATCTTCGAGAATAAAAGCACCAAATTTGAGTAAACACTTTTTTACTACTAGATGTCTTCATTACTATACTACAGTTTGCCCACCACAGAGATGGCAAACAGGAAGGTCAGTACAACTTAAGACTGTCAACTTACCTCGCTCAGAATACCATCATACACGTCAGACTTTTTTAGCTTAGGTTCCCAATTGTTTTTTTTAATATATATACACACGTATGACTGGCTAATACACTTTACCTTCAAGAAGGAGATTCTCACTGCCAACCCCCCCAAAAATGTAGTTTTGCAACAAAAAAAAAAAAGTTAAGGCCACTTAAATATGAACTGTGAACCTCAAGCCCAAGTATACAAATTCTGATGCAACTCATCTTCTGAAGTCTATGGACAGCTCTTCCAAAAAGCAGTAATAACTGATAGATATGAGCATTTAAGTATATGACTTATGTTACTGGTAAACTCATTAGAAAAACATACACTGGTGAAACTTATGCAGGAAGAGAAAAAAACCCCAAAATTTGCAAAAAAGAACAAACTGCACACATTTATTCATCCCATTTCACCTTACTACAGTGTAAAGGACGAGTGTAACCTACAGAAATGGATTGTCTCTTCACTTTAACTGTACAAGACAATATGAAGCAGTGGCTAACTGAAAACCAAGGAAGAACATGGAAGAAATCAGATGCAGAAAGAAGTTTCAGTCCATGTATGAATCTACAACAGTTTAATATCTAACTTTTCCATGATAGCTCTTTGTGAATTCATTCAGCCAAAATAGACAAGAAGCTGCTTTTTACTGTCTAAGAACAGGTTACTTGGTAGTGAGTATGGTAACAGAAACCCCTAGAGAGTACCAACATTTATAAGAGATGTGTAACACTATCGAAGTTTTTACAGTTACTGCTCAAGTCTATCAAAACTGGCTAAAAGATACTCACAAAACTTAACTTAGCTAAAAGAGACCAGCCCTTCTTGAAAGGGAGGAGTTTCTTGATGGGTGAAAGCAAGAATTTAACTCCAGTGCTTCAAGTGGAGCTCTCCTGAGATCACCTCTGTTTCCATCAGCTATACAAAATGCTTTGAGAAACAGTCTTCCCAGACAAGGGCAAACTTCCTGTAACACCAGTATTTCAGTAATTTTGCAAAAAGTATTGAACATATCAAGCAGGAAAAACATTGCATTTCCAACATCAGTACTAAGACTTTGTGCAGAGGTGCCCTGCATGCTAGCTTTGGTCGCCAGCACTTCCAGGAAGTCCAACAGATCTCTGCGGTAAGCATAGGAAATAATACAACCACTGCCTCATAGCTAACTTCACAGGCATTCTGACCACAATTACAAAAACCACATCTCTCTACCACAAAAATATTTTTATAAAGTGTTACAGCAGGGTGAAAAAAATAATAAAATTTAGTGAATACAAATGTGTTTCAACTTCTGTAGTGGGTGTGCATGGCAATGTTTTGGTAGTGGGGCTCGGGGGCTACAGGGATGGCTTCTGTGGGAAGCTGCTAGAAGCTTCCCCTTTATCCAATGGAGCCAACGCCAGCCGGCTCCAAGATGGACCTGACACTGGCCAAGGCCATCAGTGACAGTGGCAGCGCCTCTGGGATGGTGTATTTAAGAAGGGGTGAGGGTGGGAACAACAAATTGCAGCAGAAGAGGAGTGAGAATATGTGAGAGAAACAACCCAGCAGACACTGAGGTCAGTGAAGGAGGAGGCACCAGAGCAGAGACACCCCTGCAGCCTGTGGTGAAGCCCACGGTGAGGCAGGCTGGGCCCCTGCAGCCCCTGGAGGGTAACGCTGGAGCAGATACCCATCTGCAGCCTGTGGAGGACCCCAGAGCAGGTGGATGCCCCAAGGAGGCTGTGACCCTGCAGGAAGCCTGTGCTGGAGCAGGCTTCTGGCAGGAGCTGTGGGGAGAGAGGAGCCCAGGCTGGAGCAGGTTTGCTGGCAGGAGCTGTGACTCCGCAAGGGACCCACGCTGGAGCAGTGTGTGCCTGAAGGACAGCACCCTGTGGAAGGGACCCACGCTGGAGCGGTTCATGAAGAACTGCAGGAAGGACTCATGTTGGAGGAGCTCATGGAGAACTGTCTCCTGTGGGAGGGACCCCACACTGAGCAGGGGAAGAGTGTGAGGAGCCTCCCCCTGAGGAAGGAGCAGCAGAGGCAACGTGTGATGAGCTAACCACAATCCCCATTCCCTGTCCCCCTGCTCTGCTCAGGAGGGGAGGAGGTAGAGAAATTGGAAGCGAAGTTAAGCCTGGGAAGATGGAAGGGGTTGGAGGAAGGTGTTTTTAAGTCAGCTTTTATTTGTCATTACCCTGCTCTGATCTGATCGGTAATAAACTAATTTCCCTGAGTCTGTTTTGCCTGTGATAGTAACTGCTGAGTGATTTTCCTGTCCTTATCTTGACCCACAAGCTTTTCATTCTGTTTTCTCTCCCCTGTCAAGCTAAAGAGGGGAGTGATGGAGTGGCTTTGTTGGGCACCTGGCATCCAGCCAGGGTCAAACCACCACAATTTCTGATACAGCAACAGCAGGAGAGGGACTTTATGCCCCCAAGGTCCATTACAGATTGAGCAATTCAGTAAAACTTAACAAGACTGTATTAAGTATTAGTTTTAGAAGCTGCAGGTTGACCAGGCCCTCGTGCTTGTCACTTTCAGCATCCAGCTGCTGGCTGTTTTTAGAGAAAGTTACCTCATTAGCCACCAGCAAGTAAACAGATACTCCCATTTTTCTACACACACACACCCCCCCAATAGATTAATTAACATTTGAAACAAGTTGCTAAAAGGCTACTTGTAGTCAATCGCAGCACCTGCAATTATAAAACAGGATAGTTTTAAGATCACTATTCTCAAGATAAAATATAAATTGGCAATAACAATTCCATCAGCACCAGGTTGGAACAAATCCCTAGGTCTATGCTGAGATAAGTCACCCACATAGGAGGGCAAATGTACACCACATCTGAAGTAACAAGATACGTGTTACTGAACTAAGCTATTTCAAGCTGACAGAGAAATAGAACTATGAGGAAAACAATGTTGTTGGACATTTTAACTGAAAAATATGTAATCTTGAAGCTACTCTGGACTGCATTTTATGTTCAGTGCTTAAAATGGCTAGAGATCTACACGGAGCAGGCTGCAAGAGAACAAAACCTGGTCTATCAAGGCTTTTTATTTCTGTAATAATCCAGGAAAACCACAACTAAGTCTACTTAAGCATTTATCACCAACAAACAATTCTGACAGAACTAAAATATAACCATTCCTCCCACATGCTAATGACAGAATGGCTAGACCTAAATAGTATCCCATAATAATTTTGCGTGTATGGAGTGTTCCATTTCATTTAGTGATATTATAAAAGTGATGCATTGGCCATAACATTTACTGTTTACTATCTGCAGCAAGCTATACCCTTCTCAAGGGAGATTAAATAATCAAGAAAACATTATTCATACTCTGTATTTGAGAAAAGTAGATCGCTGTGCCAATTACAGATTCTTTCCAGTATTAAGGATGCATGCTAGCCTAGAAAGGAGGAGGAAAGGTAAGAGAGAAAACTGGAGATTTGGTTGCTTCCCACATGAAAAGGAGGTCATACGTTCATGCATTGAAGAAGTTTTCCTTCAGTCCAACAAAGCCTGAAGAGCAAAAAAATGTAAATGGTAGTTTTGAGTAGCTGCTGAAAGCACTTCATTACGGGGAAAGAAACCTGAAAGCTCTGAAGAACCATACAGTGACTCACAGGACTACAAACAGAAAAATCCAGAAGTAGTCAGATTGCAATTTTGTTTCCAGAGTATCCTTTAGAGGTGAATATTTTAATGATAACATTTGTTTAAAATATTCTTTATTAATATTGCTTATGCACCATTTTCCACTCAAAGATCACAGTGATCGATACCGGCTGTAATGAATGAAGTGTAACACCTCCAGAAAACAGATGCTACATTATTCATTTTACAGATAAGTAAATGCAAGTATGAAAAATTAAGTGACTTGCCCTAGTCAGAGAGCCAAAAGCACATCTGTGAATATAATCCAGATACCCCAGATTCCAATGATCTTCTAACCACTAGACACTAGCCTTTCTAAAATGAAATTTAGCCTTCCCCTAACATTTCAGCCTCTTTCTAACAAGTCTGGCAAAGCTAGTACTGAGGATGTTCACTTCATGTGGCTGACTTAAGAAACTAAAAACTTAAAAATAAACAAACCCAAAACCTCAACTTTACCACATGGATTACAGAAGTCCCTACTCCCTCACTGTAGGGCTCAGTTACCCGTCTCTGCCCTCCCAAGAGCAGTCAGCAACAGCTCACAGATATAAAGGTACCAGCCAGGCACAGGCTTGTTAGGAGGTCTCAGGGTCACACATCATCCCAGAACGCCTGCTGCCATCCTGATTCATGGCAGGCACTTACACCCAGGAGCTACCACCACTGCATCCAAATGAGAGGAAGAAATGGATGGGATCATCAGAGAAACGTATACTGCCCCAACAGCTGTTCCTCCACATGTCCTGTCTCTCATGGACAGTTATCTTTAAGCTGCCTTCTTTACAGCTCTTAGCACACACTATGCATTGCAACAGCCTAGTGACCCAAAGCTCAGCAAAGGGTTAAAAACGCTCAGCAGTACTCCTGGTACAGTAAACGCTTTCAATGTGATGGCAGTTATGTCTTATGCTGTCTTAGCTCAGAACCGGTGGAGGGTTTTCTACCAGTGCTTTAGAAACCCCTAATGGTCTAAGGAAAACTTAAAAGGCTAGCAAAACGTTTATACACAAGGGAGGGTAGACACAAAAACACTGATGACAAAATGCCACCAGTCAAAGAGGGTTAAAGAAAATTAATATTGCTTAGAGATGACACCAAGCAATCATAATTTGATTGTCACCACTTACAACCTCAAAAATAAATGAGCAGAAACTTGAGGAAACAGCATGTGCAATTAATCAATTTCACTGCACAAATTTTTCAGATGTTACCATAAACAGAAAAAACTCCTTAAGTGCTGGAGTACTTAGTACATGTATACAGTATTTATGCACTCACAGTCTGAAAAATTAGAGTTGCAGAACATACCAATTACTTAAGTTTTTTTTTAAAAAATCATCAAAGAACATATTTTAGATACCCATGCCTTAAAACATTTGCTTGAACACACAACAGGAAATCTACGTTACCTAATAAGCATAAGTAATGAGCCAGAGAATGAAAACATGTATCTGGTATTGAAAAATCAAGGCTTGTTTCCTAAACTGCTATGGTAAGTCAGACCACAGATCTCAGATTCATATCTAAAATCATTCACATTTACAGTCAAACAATCAACAGCCAGACTGCAGAAAGAGAATAAGATTATTAAGAAAGAACAAGGTCAAAATTCACCTTATTGCACAATCATAAAACAAGGTGTGGTACAGTTTGTGCATTGCTACAGGTGTACTAAAACTTGTCAGCAGGAAATTAACTCTAATTATAATAAAAGATCAAGGCCATTGCAAATGCATCTGCAACGAAGCCTTTGGAAATACCAGTGAGGCCAAATAAGAATATCCACAGTAAGGGCACACTGTTTCAGTTCTATGTGAGCAAATACTGACTTTGTTTTCAGCACAACAAGTCACGTTAATAATCTACTCTGAAACATGTATGAATTTAAAAAAAATGAATGGATTCAATCCTGCTGACCCTATGCATGATTATATTCCTACTGGTGTACCACAAACCACAGGCTTATAGAACTAAGCCTGAAGCAGCCCACTTAACATAAAAACCCCTCCACATCACAGCTCCACCATGAAACCCCCAACCATGCCCTAAAATACTGCATTTGAACTTAATTCACAAATAAACCAGCAACTATTACACACTGAGTAGACTCTCTAAAGTTAAGTCCCACTTTAGCACTGCAGGTTGGTCTTTATGATACTTCTATGACTACAGTGGAAGCTTAAAGAGTCCAACCATATTGCACTTCAGTCCTCCTATTCCCTATATTCCATCAACCAGTCTTAAAGTTAGATCCAATGGCAGAAAATCATCTTCTTCTTTTCCCTCCTCTTAAAAAAGAAAAACAAAAACCTTTGCTAAGCTTACAACATTACAACCTGCATTTATAAACAACTCAATGAAATCCCCTCCACCAGCATTTTCTGAAGTTAGTATTTTCCATTTTTATTAAGTTGATTTGTTTCTTCCAGAAAAGTCTACTTAAAAACAGTATCTAAATCCCACTCCCCCCAAATGTTTCCTTGAAAAGCTATGCCTGTCCCCTACACTCCTTTTGCTCGCTCAAGACAATCAGATTTAGAGACAGAGAGCCTGAAAAACAAATCTTGTTTTTATACCACTACACCATAACTGTGGAGTTGCCAAGGCCTACTACACAGCTACAATTTTTATCCTTTAAAAGAAGAGCATTTGTTTTGAAGGCATGCTAATTTTTGATTTACACTTGCTCAAAAATTCTGTGCCTATTAAACCTGGGTTTTATTAACATCACTATATTTGTGGTTACAGCAAACACACTTCTATCAAAAAAAACCCAACAACCAACCACCCCAAAAACCACAAACCCACAATGCACTACCCTTGGAAAATTGCACTTTTTTATTTTATTTTTTAAAGCATCTGATGTTTCATTGTTTAAAACACCCCACAGTTTTACAGTCAAAGAAAACACTGCCCAACAATCCCAACTTCTTTTTGGCAGGAATGCAAGTCTTCCATCAGTCTGCCTTAAAAATGAAAGAGTGAATAATCAGCTTAGCAACCCCAAAAATCTCAGCAATATACAAAAACTCCCAGCTCCCAGCTGGGCATTTGAAATCAGACCAGGTTTTCTGAAGCTCTTATTACCAAACTACACAGTTCAGAGAAGTGTCATTTTGAGCTTTAAAGTCGATTAGTTCCTCCATTTTTTCCACTGGTTTCCTTGCAATATAGTTAATACTAAAAGGAATACTCAACTGTTAGCGAGCCAGCCACACTTCTTCCATTTTGCCAAAAGAATTTTTTGCAAAGCACATGGGCAAACTCGTTCATTGCACGTGGCATTACAATGAAGCAACTTCTGAATGACAGAGGATGACTACAGGGGAAACCTGTTTGCGGGAGGAAATTAAGATGCTGGCACAAAAGGTTAACCGCCCACGCAGAACCTCGGGGCTCAGGGCAGGGTTTCCTTAGGACACGCAGGTTACGGCACCTCCACGGCTGCTCTTGGGCACCGCAGCCGCCACGGCCAAGGCGCCCACCCGCGCCAGGGCCCACGGAGCGATGCTGAGCACTGCCGCCCACCCGAGCCTCAACTCTTGACAACCAGCGACGCCCAAAACGTCCCACAAGTTGTGACAAGCCTCCCGAGGGCTACCGGCCGCTTGCACTGCAGAGGCCCAGGCCCCAGCGCCCGCGGGCCGCCCAGGCGGAGGCGGCGTGCCCCGGCGGGCCGGGTGCTTACCGGGCGGTGTCGAGCAGCGGGTGCTTGGTGCCCACCAGCTTGCGGACCTGCATGGCGATGTTGCTGAGCTCGTCGCTCAACAGGCACCGCAGGCTCATGAAGGACGTCGGGTACCCTACGATCTTCTCGGCCTCCGACACCACCTGGCTCCAGGGTGGGCCGCTCGACGCCAGGCGCCGAAGGCCGCCGGCGCCGCGGCCCCCGCGCCGCAGCAAGGCGCCCCACATCTACGGCCGCCGCCCCGGGGAGGCCCCCGGGTGCCGGCTCCTCTCTCCCGTTACTCGCCCCGGCGGGGCCCCGGAGACCAAGCGGCCACGGATGAGTCCGCCTCCTCGCTCGCTGAGGCCAAAGAACACACACACCCCGCCGCCAGCAGCCGGCTCAGCCGTGGGCGGCGGGACCCCGCTGCGGCCGCGCTGCCGAGGGGAAGGCGAGCAGGCAGCGCGGCGGTGGCCGGTGCGGGCTCATTGTGCCCTGGGGGCAGCCATCTTGGGTGTCGCAAAACACGGCGGGACGTAAAGCGAGGGCGGCAAGGCGCTCCCTTCCCCCTCCCGCCCGCCTTCCTCGCCTGACGGCTGCGGCGGTTGGGCGGGGGAAGGCGGACGCGGGGTTGAGGGACGCTGGGTGAGGGAGGTCGGCTCCTGGGGAGGAGGGCTGTGATGCCTGCGAGGTGTGTCTCCCCTTGTCCTTCACCCTCGGCCCTTGCAGTGGGTGAAGGGCAGCCTCCTCTCTTCCCCACTCTGTGCTTGCCGCTTCCCAGCGCGGGGTCTGCGGGCGCTCGCCGGCCCGGGCACGGCGGGGGTGCTCCCGGGCCTGGGCCCTCGGCTGGCTGGGGCTGCCCCGCGGAAGGGGGTGTGCGCAGCCCGCTCCCGGTGGTGCATGCGGAGGCTAACGGGGAAGGGAGTTCAAGTTACCGCATAAAGTCTTCAACGTGTAGTCTGCAGCTGCACAGTCACGCTTCCATGATTGCAGTGTATGGATGCTCTTCTTTGTCTTTTCCCACAGTTGTTTGGGACGTGGAACCAGCGGGCTTTACTGCCTGCTCTGCCTTTTCTGTGCAGGTTTGTCCTATGGTGTTCTGCTGTGACACAGCTGAGGAGTTTATCGACAGCCTCTGTATAAGCAGAAGAGGTACTTTCAAGCGGTTAATGTCAAAACCGACAACTAATCTTGAGTGCCCAGCTGAAGACTGCTGGGTCCTGCAGTTCTATACTGTGGTCTACTGTATATCGTGTAGTCTTTTATTCTGAGTACAGCCATCACTGATGCCTTTTTGCAGCTACATGCACCCAAAGCTTCTGTGAATTCAAAGAATGAGTTTTCTGTAGCCCAGAGAAGGAAAATTAACTGGACACTTTCAGAAATTGGATTTAATGACCTCCTCAATTCTATAAATACTTCAGCAAGAATGCAAGCTATTCTGTCTTTATGATCAGTTACATTCATTCCTCCTATAACTTCCAGGCTTTGTTGCAACGTGTCTGGCAGAGTTCTGATGAGAAAACAGTCCCATTGACTACATTCATGTGAAAAATGAGGGATGTTACATTTCTTATTTTTACAAATACAAGATACAGGCCACTTTATTTTGTTTGCATTATTCCACATAATTAAAAAGAGTTATACTGGAGGTTACTGTAAAAGAAGGTGCAAATGGAAAACAATTCCATCAAAAGGTGAAGTGCAGTCCAGGAAAGCACAAGTAACTGTTGAAGTTAGAAGGGGGAAGTTGAAAAAAAAGGAACGCCCTTACCTGTTCCCAAGTGACAGTGACAGGGTGTGTTTATTGTTCTTATGCCTGAGACAACTCAAAATGGGTGCCAAAACTAAAAGTTACTGTCTCAGGGAAGGGGGTTTGACTGTGGAGTCAGCGATGGCTGGATGTACATGTGGCATCTCGTAAATGGCCTCTCCCAAACTGCAGAAGGAAAAAACTAGAATGCAGAGAACTTGTAAAAACTGGAAAGGTGACAGGAGAGTTAAGGTTCTAGTGTCAGATCTTTGCTTTCTGTGCTGCCTGTCTCTGAAAGAACAAAACTTTGCTTTGAAGGAGCTGTCATTGAGTGAGTGTAGTTAGCTAGTGTCATAGAACAAACTGTTGCTAAATAGGGAATTTCAGCTCATAAACACAGTCTAAAAATGACAGAATGCAATGGCACGTTTCTGTGCAGAAAGACTAAGTTAATGAAAATTGCCGGAGGGATGCACTTAAGAGGAGCGACCAAGTCACCTCATCCTGTAATGGTGACAAGTTCCTTGATTCATTTCCTGAGCCATATCCATTCTTGCACTTAATGTGGTAAGTGTTCTGTGAAAAACTAACATGATTATGCAATTAAGGTCTGCTTAAAATAATACATATAAACTGAGGAGAATTAGAGTTCTATGGGCAGTAAACCTACCATCTCCTAATGTGTGAGACTTTAGCTTTTCAAAATCACTGTTCTTTGTGTTACAGTCTAAGAAACTGAACACCTTTTCCCCCCCTTATTTAGAATTCTCCTAAGTCCAAATGGTTTAGAAATTGGGCAAGACACTTGATATCCACAACACTGCACACTGCCACTAGAGCTACCTAAGGATTTACCAGCAGCAGGTTGATGTTCTTTACATGTCATCACTGGAGAAATAAAGTATACATTTTGTCAGTAAGTTTCACATCATTTTTTTGACCACAGAGACTCTTTGACAAGATTATACTGTAATACCCGTGGACCTTCTGTGTCTCACTCTCAGCCCAATGCCTTCATCCCTTTCCCTTCTCTTACCAATGTAGCAGTCTTACTTCACTAGTCCATTTTTGACTCCTGGTCCAAGTTAATGGTTTCTTTTTCCCAGACTGCTCACTTCTTCACTGCAGTACCACACACCACCCCTGCTGGCTACAGTTCTTTCATTCTCTTCACAGCTGCCTCATCTTTTTCTCATTAAGTTCCAATCATCCTCTTGTCTGCACAGCCTGCATCCTAATCATGGACTCTTCACACACATTTATGGGTGGGACTGTGGGGAGCAACACCAGAACCCTGTCTCAGTTCTTGCACTCACCTCCACGAAGGCCTCTGTTGCTAGGAAAAGCAATTGCCGGAAAATCTTGCCCATCCCCAGTAAACCTACAGATGATGTCCATTACTGTTGAGACTTTTCAGACAATAGAATATGGAAAGACCATTCTGACCAGAGGTCTGTATTTACATTTTTTTATGGAAACAGCCTGAGATGTTGCCTACCCATCAAATCACTGGCAAATCCTTCGCCAAATTTCAGGTTTAGTTCATGCAGATAGAAGAAGTTTCTCAGTCATACAGTCCAACAATATTTTTTAACACAAGTAAAATGTATTTTTTGCCAACCTTATTTTGCAAACTGACTGAACTATTTTAAAAATCAGCTTCAGGCTGACACACCAATCACAATAAAAATCATTACAAATTAGTTAATATTTTACAGTTACAGGCATCAAAAGCCAGGGTGTTATAATGGGTAATGATGGACCAACTTACCCATAGGCGTTGCTGCTTGTGCTGCCTGCAATTTACGGTTTCTCAGTTTTTCTCTCCACAAAACCATGAGAAGCAGAAGTATGATGTACTTACCATATTTTAAATTGTGGACAAAACCACAAGCTTTATTCTTCTTTTTTCTCCTTGGCTCATTTCCCCTCAGGATTTGAGAGAAAAACCCACACTATTTCAAGAGCTTCAGTGACTGTACAATAGATGTGTCTATTTCTTTAGAGTGTTAAGTAGAGAAGAGAAATGAAGCTCTTTTTTTCTCTATCAATTGACTTTGTTAAGCCTCCCCAGGAGGAGAAAGAAGCCACTGCAGGGGGTCAGTATCAAAGTTGAAGAACAAAGATGAAAGGTGAAGAGACACTTCTGTTTACACCAGCATGCTCTGGACTAATGTACCAGAGAATACATCAAAGCCACAACTAATGCCATCTCTGGATATCTTTTCTAACAAATGAAATGTGGAAATATTTTCCTGACTACCATCTAAAATAAAACTCTTGCAAAGCACTCTCATTTGGTTGGGAACATTTGACTTTTCAACCTTTTATAGTTACTCTGGCCTTATCCAAAATAAATGTTGTCCATAGGAGAATGAAACTAGCAATGTTAATATTTTATACTAACTATACCGTGCCTATATAACCTAATATTCTTCTAGATGTTGCTATATTTTTTAAATATGTTAAAGCTTAGGTACACTCTTAAGGATGTTTACAAAAAGAAAAGTTAACAGAAATATGTCTGTTCCTTCCAAATCATCCAGGTAGTTAGTTGTCTTGTGTGTGTCTCCTTATCCTACATACAGTTAATTGATTTATTCCATAACATCCTGGGAAAGTAGACAGCGATGATCATTTCCATTTTGGAAGTCAGGAGGTTTAACAGAGAGGTTGTGTGATTTGTCCAAGGCTTTGCAAAACCCCTAAGGCAAACTGAGAAAAGAATCCACTTTTCTTGACCTCATTGTCTGTGTCTTGTCTACAAGGCTGCCTGTCTTCCTACTAGCTGACAGACTACCAAGAAGGATGAAGGCCTTATTGATCCTATAGTTAGACACTGAAAAAACAGCATTGTTTAGCATGAGTTGATTTCAGTAGGAGTCATGTCCCTTGGACAGAATTTGGCACTAAAAGGTATTAATTTTTAAACCTACTGAGATACCAATATCAGTACATGATGCGTTGCTGGTTAATAAATGATAATAAATGCATAATTATTTCAATTTTCTTTAAATAACAAATAAATAAATACAGCTGTGATATAGGGATCCTTTGTATGAGCAGGTGTATGTTACGCTTTCCACTCTGCGCACAAAATGCAGTGATACAGTAGCTTGTCGGTGCACGGCACAGATGAGAAGCCGAAGCTCCCGGTAGCTCTCAGCAGTGCTGCGCAGGCAGTGGGACGTGCCCCTCCTGTGCTGCACACTCACAGAACACAGTTCCCTTCTCATGGCTTGCCAGCCAGCACTGCACAGAAAACAATCAGTTGAAATCCCTCCATTTCAGCAAGCTGAGTGGGAACAGGAGCAGACGAGTGTGTGGCTGATAATGCCCCTCCTTCACAGAGTCACTGTTTTTTCACCTCCCAACCCAATTTCAATTGTAAGACAGCCTCTTAGGCTGTCTCTTCTGACGGGCAGTACTCCACTCAGGGGAATTTGGACAGAGACTCTCAAAACAGCAATGTTTTGTAGCCAAGTAATCTACAGAAGAAGGGGGAGGAAGATAAGCACAATGTTAGTTCTGGTCATATGCAATTGAAGCTGACAAAGCATCCATCATCCTGTACAATATTAGCCTTTAAATATTCAGCTTTATCAGTTCCCCCATTCCTAATCCATCATTAACCACCCCATGAAGCCTCAGCTGATTAGCCCCACCTCTGCAGCTCAGCAACCCATTAACTATTTATTATTTGTATTTAATTGAACTCTAGTAGCAGTGGAAAACTCCAACCAGACACAAACTGGAACAAAGGAGATGGTCCCTTGCCTAAGGAGTTCATGGTCTGGGCAAGAGCAAAATGCAGCAAAGAGGAAATGACAGCCATGCTGAACAAAGGTTTACTCACATGCCCTCTATCAAACTCCCTACACCACAAATCTATAGATTTTCTATGGATTTTTTATTTTTTTTTTTGCAGTGAGTTCCACCTCAGCATCCCTTAAAATCACGGCAGATTATGCAGTTTGGGAGTGTCCAGTAGAAAAAAAAATACGGGATTTTTGTACGTTATGTGAAAAATAGATTGAAAAACTCTGCCTCAATCATTCCACAATTACTAGGCAGTGATACAACCAGGGATTAAATTCATAGTATAGTAGGAAGCTGGCAAACATATATAATGTACACATTTTATATGGATTTAAACAAATAAATGGAAGCCTTTATCAGTTAAAAAGCCTATTTATCACAGATTAAACATATGTAATTTATGAAGTGTTATTTATATTTTGCTGCTTGCTATTCACATGCATAATCAAATCATAGATACAATACTAAGTGTTCTTTCTGCTAGTAATGCTGGGTTTAAGGGGAGAAGATCTATACACCTTTTTCTGTCTTTCTCTATTTTTTTACTTAGATGGGAAGCTATGTGTTCTCCACCAAGACTGGCTGCACATTTCCTCTGAAGTGAATTTTGCAGAAGTCACCGGTGCCTTTATTACCTCCACCTGGATTTCTCTACTTTATGAGTCCCCTTTGAAGTGTGCCTGAACGATCCAGTTCCCAAGAAAGCCGCTACCCACTCCTTGAGCAGTGCAGCACAGCACGAGTGCTCTGCACCAGAGACTCAGCCCTGGCTTGCTGTTTACTTGTCAACTTTAAAGCCCAGAGCACTCGAGGAAATGGTTTTCTAAGGGGCCACTCTGCCTCTGTGCCCACTTGCTGCCTTGCTACCAGGTGAGGAGTAGTGCCTGTCTGGGTACCAAGTTTCAATATATGAAAGTCAACCTGGATGATAAAGAAAATGGGTTTAAAATTTGAGTTAGAAAACCCAAGTTACACAAAACCATTTGAATCCACCCCTATAATTCTGTGTCTGAACAAATTAATGTATTAGCACTGACTAAGTGGCTTTGGGGAAATTAAAACAAGATAAACAAAGGTACTCATCTGTAGCGTTCTGTACTATCTAGACACTTTCCCCCAAGTCTACGTAAACCCTTCTGTTCAATATAGGTGTTTTTCAGTATGATTCCCTCTGCTTTTGAATTTATCCTGTCAGTCCGTTGGAGACAAAGAGTGATGGTCCTCAGGGTACAAGGGGCAATGCATTTATTTTTACCTAGCACTTGACTCACTTGCATCTGTTCTCCTTTTAGTCCCTGTAATTAAAAAGCCAGCCTGCCACTTCAGTACGTGCCTTTAAATGATTAAAATTTGAACATTAATAGCAATCATAGTTACTGCTGCTGTACAAGAGGAAGAACAATTGATCTAGGCCAACAGTGTTAAGTAAGCTATAGAAGGGAAACCATAAGCTACTAGTGCCAAATAGAATATAAGAGTATTGAGTCATGTGAAAGAAGCACCTAAGGTAGTATACCCTGTCTCTGATAAGCGCCAGCATGAAGTGCTTAAGGGGAGAAAATGAGAAATCAAGCAAGTATGGAGAAGTATGTCCTGTGGCATGTCCGCCCAGCTTCCACCTGACTGCACTTTAGAGACTTCTTGAGGCAGCTGCTCTATCAAGTCTACCACATTTAATAAACCAAAATGGATCTGTTTTCCAGAACTTCTAAGTCTGGTTCTTCGAAGCTCTTCTTTGAAGCTATTTAGACTTTTGCTCCCCTGAACATCCTATGGATATGTGTTCCACTGTTTTATTATGCGTTATGTGGAAAAAAACCCACTTCATTGTATTTATTTTAAGCCTCCTAACTAATAGTTTGCACTCAGAGCCAATAAGGCATGCCCAAGCTGGTCTAAAAGAACCTTTGAACAACATCTCCTTCCCTTTCTATTTTATTAATTCCACCCATCTTCCTTTTCCTCTCTCTCATTCCTTCTTTCTTTTATTCTCCAAGCTACGCAGGCATCCAATTTATAAATGCATGCCTATTATGTACCAAAATTCGAATGACTAAAAGCATGGCAGTCCTTCAGAGACATACTCTTCCACGATGATGTCACCTGCTTGTAAATTTAATCTTAAACTCTGGCACCTCAGTTCCTTTCTGAGCTGTGGAATGATGGTGACCTGGTTTTCAGAGGTGCTTAGCACCCACCACCTCCTGGGGGGAGCTGCAGGCACTTGACACGCACAAGAGAACACTTTTATGCAAAGCATCTGCCTGGCTCTGGGCACTCAAGGATTAAATTGTTATTCTGGATTCAGCTTCACAGTGTAGGGACACAGGAAACCATCAGCCCCAGAGTGAAATTAAGAACCTTAGGACTAGCGGTGCAGCCCTTACTTATGGTGATTTAAGGTAAGCAGTCCTCTTGAATTAAATATGAATCTTCCCATCTTTTTCAAGATCAGTGGCAAATGCTACAGCAGACAGCCATCTTACAGAATTTGCGTAGTATAAATGTATATAGATCATTGCTGTATCAGGCTTCCTGCTTCAATATCTGCTTTTCAGCTTTCTATCTGTTTCCACTGTAAAACACACCAAAACTTTAACTTACACGTTCACGTGCACAATCATCCAATAGATACGCTTTCCATCTGCCCTATAGTTTTTCCTCTTTCTCTGTTCTCCTCTCACTCTTGGAATTTGCTCAGACCTAGTCTCTAGCCAAAAGTATCTTTTCTTTTTTTTTTTTTTCCCTTCAGTGTACTCCTCTTAGCATTTCTTTTTGCTTTCTCACCACCTTTCTATGTGTCAGCCTTGTTCCAGTTCTTCTCCCCAATGGCATTCAGAACTCCTGCTACTTTCATACACTCTCACCATTTTAAGCCGCTTTCCCACATGCTCCCTTTCACGGAACACCTTCCTTCCGCTGATTTCCGAAGCACAGATGCTTGTTCGCTTTCCGTGATGGCAACAACAGCTCTAAAAGAAACATATCATTTCCCATCCTGCAATTCATGCACAAATGCCTGGCATGTGCTGCCTGGAGAAAGCCTTTCAACTTTGAATTTCCTTGCCTTTGTGGAATCTGTGAAAAAGTCTGATAAATTACAGCTTTGGCAGTTATTTCAAATAACTTTATTTGCAGCCAAGTAAGGCAAAATCTGTCAATGGTGCCATCCCCATGTTCTTTCAAAGGTCAGTGGTGTTTCATGAGTAAGCTCAAAGTCAAGCTGGTTCAAAGGGAGTCTCACATTTCATTTTTTTCCAGGAAGGTTAGGTTACATGTTCTAATGGTGACAGGACTGTCCTACAAGACATAAGAGCTGGGTTCTAGTTGAGGCTGTGAGACTCTTCAAGTACATGTGTTTTGTCACCTTATCTCTCTCCTGATGATTTCTCATCTGCAAAATAGCTGTAATACTAACTGGCAGTTGTAATATTAGTTAACAACAGACAAGAAGACCTCAACTAATCATATGGGTGTCTAGGTTTGGAACTTGGCCTTGGACCTGGTTTTAGTGTTGGCAGTTCAGGTAAAGCAAATAAACCTCAGTCTACAGCTCTTCACACGGGGGCTTAAGAGGCACTAGCTGTGACACACAATATGCAAGAGGTAATTTCTCACATTGTCTCAGTGGGTGAGAGGAAGCAATAATACAGAGCTTTGGCTCTGCAAGCCAACTGAATTGCTGCCTGAGGTTGCAGGAATGGTGGTGCACCTGGGGTCCTCTAACGATACTCAGAAGAAACCACAGCATGGCAGGGGTTGACGTGTATGTGGGCAGGATTTCAGAGCATGTTAATCGGGATATGCATGGAGTTTCTGACCTTCAGTTCCTGGAAGTCACCCGGAGTGGAAGTCTTCTGGCAAGCCTTTGCCAGGCTGGCTGGGTGGGGTGGAAGTTGTATGGGATCGTCTGCCATCAGCACCCTCTGGTGCTCTGAAAGGGAGTGGTGAGGACATGTCTTCACTGCTTTGACTGGTAGTGTTGTCAAAAGAAATTGACAAACACACGTGACTTCAATAATCTTGCATGGAGATGGATACATACATTGATCTTATTTTAAGGCAAAAACCCCTACCTGTGTAGAGAAGGATTCTCAGGACTGTCTTTGAGCAAAATCTATTTTTGGTTATGAAGACATAGATTATTATCATTAATGTTATATGCGTGATTTAATTAGGAAAAGCAACACAGTTCAGGAAGACAAAATCCTTCCATAAATTGAAGCAAATTGAATAAATTGCAGGAGAAATGGGCTGACAAGAATCTTATGAAGTTCAGCAAATAAATGCGAAGTCCTGCACCTGGGGAGGAATAGTATTTGTAGTAATATAGGTGGGGACTGGCTAGAAAGCAGCTTTGCAGAGAAGTCCCTGCAGACCCTGATATTCAACAAGCTGAACATGAGCCAGCAGCACACCCTTGCAGCAAAGAAGGTTGGGGTGCATTAGGAAGAGCACTGCTGGCAGGTTGAGGGAGGTGATTCTTCCTCTGCTCAGCCCTGGTGAGACACGTCTGGAGTGCTGGGTCCAGGTCTGGGATCCCCAATATAAGAGAGTCAGGGACACACTGGAACAAGGACAGTGAAGGACCACAGAGAAGATGAAGGGACTGGAGCATCTGACATATGAGGAGAAGCTGAGAGATTTGGGGTTGTTCGCCCAAGAGAAGAGAAGGCTCAGGGGAGTTCTGATCAATGTGATCAATACCTGATAGTGCAGCAGGGGCGTAGAGAAGATGGAGCCAAGCTCTTCTCAGTGCAAGGATAAGGGGCACATAGGCAGAAATTAAAATACAGCAAAATCCATTTAAACATATGAAAAAGCTTTTTTTACTGTGAAGGTTGTCAAACACTGGAACAGGTAGCCCAGAGTCACTGTGGAGTCTCCGTCTCTGGAGATATTCAAAACATGACTGGACACAGAGCCAACCTGCTCTGCTTTGAGCAGGGAGAGCGGACTATATGATCTCCAGAGGTCCCTTCCAATCTCAGCTACTCTTTGATTTGCTGAAGAACGTTTTCCTACACTGAAAATATGTGCCACATCCTAGTCCTGAATATATTTCTGTTATGCATTCCTAAGATATGTTTGGGGTTTTTTTGACAGACTTTTCACCACAGTGATGCAAATGCATTGCCATTATACATTAGGATGTGTAAAATTAATGTAAATATAACTGAGAAGATCAAGAGATTGAATCATATGTCATGTAGGATTCTGGTGAGGTGCTGGCAGGAAAGCAAGCATTGTGGAAGAAGAGTAATTGTCAAATAATGACATGTCAAAGCCCAACTCTACCCAAGTCTAAATCATTTAGTATGTGTCACTGTAGATACCTTGACATGTTTCTTTGGGTCCAGGAAAGAAATGAATAACCCACTGTATCTTGTATATGCAATGCAGGGGGTGATTTGGACAAAATGATGTAATGTTTTTGAAAGCATGACAAGAAAATTAAGGATGAAGAAACTCCAGAATGACTTTTATGAATGAAAAGAACCTGTAATTGCTTTCCATCCCTTGACAGATGTTACTTAAACTGACATACTATATCGTGCAACAAAGCTCACAGGGGAAATACAGGATTATGAGAAAATGTATAAACCACTATCTTTATTGTAAAAGATTCTTTTATTCTTCTCAAAAAAACAAAGAGAGGAGGGATGCCTTTTAGGAAGAACTTGATGTAAATTACTGTAATAATATTTTCAGGAATGTATCAGCACAATTATTCTATTAGAAAGAAAAGAAAGAATGAAGTTAAAAAGAAGGGAGAGCTTTCTGCTGTATCCCAATCCCACACAACCTCTCCCCTTCTCCTCCTGTCATTCTAGCATCTGGGAGGCTTGCCCATTTAATAAAGTGAAAACAAGAAGACTCTCCTGCCGCCTTCTGTGTGGAGAAGTAAAAGAATGGGAAGGGACAGAAATGGTCATTGTCGAGAAATGATAGGTGAAGAAATGAGTGTGCGTTGGCTGCAAATATTCTCAGTTCACCTTGGAGGGAGCTTTACAGCTGTGGGACAGCTGCAGAGAGCACAAGTGTCCAGCCCCCAGCAGTTTTGCTTCTGACTTTGATGGTTCCCTGCTTTCAAGGTATGTGACAAACAGGAGCTGGACACACTGAGAGCAGGAGTGTCTCTCAGGTACCTCAGACCTTCTCCAGAGGTCAGCATTTGGGGCGTCAGTCAGAAGGAAACAAGAAGCCCTCAAGAAAGCAGGGCTTAGTATACGCTCGTACCAACGTGTATGACAAAGCAAGTAGACCACCGTTTTGAACCAAATGAAACATTAAAAGATTCATAAGTTTTGTTCTGAGGTACAGTCTTTAATCATAATGAAGTCTACAGGTGGCAAATGCATAGTTTGTCACAGCTAAGTTCAAGTCTGGTATAATGTGTCTAAGTTTCTTGCTCACCCATAGGTCCTTCCTTCCATTTTCCTCTACCTGATCTTCGGCATTATATTCAATGTGAAAGCGTCACAGCAGGGTCACTGCATAATCATAGTGGATAGGTAGGGTGTAGCAGTAGACAGATGATAAAGATTTTTCCCCAAAGTCAATACTGGTGTCCGGGGCATATTTTACTAATTTGGTTTTTAATGCATTGCTGATACCTTTTTAAAGGTTTAATATTGATTGATTTTTAATGGCATGGGTGTTCTCTGATGCTGAAGAAGGAAAAGACTCCTTCTTGCTTATTTTTGGTGTGGGGAACATGAGAAATGAAACAAGAAACAAAAAGGCATTTTAAAAAAAGACTTGGAAGTGTTTAACAAAGAACCAGAGAAACAAGTTAACATTTCTTTCTGTTTATCAAATTATGTGAAGTTTCAGTCAAGAAGAGAAATCATTAATTGATGATTTAATAAGTTAAATAAAGTTTCTCTCTGTTTGCCAGAACTTTAAAAAGCATTAACAGCATTAAGGCTGTCTTGCCATTAATCTGGACAGATTTGATACTGATATCCTAAAGCAGCACAAAAAATTGAAATATTTGTCAGTATTAAAATACCTCCAAACATTTCCAGGCCTTTGTATTTGGAAAGTCGCCACTACTTCCATTTCAACAGCCATACTGTGTCTGCTTTGGAGAGACTACTTCTTGACAATTTGCAGAACAGCCTCTAATCGTCTAAGGAAACTCTGGATTGAGATTAGTATCCACAGCAGAAAGGAACCTACGGACCGTACTGTGCTGTGTGTGAGTAATGCTGTGGGCGTTTGTCCAAGCTGAGCAACGAGTGGAATGTACCCCTTCTCAAAGGTACGGGTGGAATACAACATCACTGAAGTGGAAGCGGAGATTGAGTGGAACTGAAGCGAGGGAGAAGTTCACATGTGTGTTTTCCACGTGTATAAAAATGGCTGGCTGTACTTTAAAAGACTGGGAGCTGAGACTTTAATTATTCAGTGCATTTATTTGCTTCTGATGGCATAAATCTATCAACAGCGTGTCACACAAGAAGGCAAAGGAACACTTCCACTTCAAGTCAAATGAAAAAAAAAATCAGCGTATCGATGCTTTTCTATGACACATATAGTGAATTTCTTTGTTTAATTAAACACTTCAGCAAACCAAATACCTGAATTTAAATTGCTGTTTATTATGGCTTCCCCTTGGACACAGGTGAAATGAGAATGGGTTGGCTGGTGAGAGACTGCGTAGACACATGTTTTCCACAGTGACTGGCATTACTAAGCAACCTGATGGAGAGCTGGCAACACCCTGGCAAGCAGGGACGGGGAAGGTGAATTATCAGCGAGATTCAGAGGAACTAGTTCAGCGCTGCCCCGCAGCCTGTGGCTGCCGTTTGGGATCACAGACGGCGGCCACCCAACGCGCTTTCGCCCCTCGCTGTGCGCCCCGGTGTCCCTGCGGAGACCCATCCCCACGTTCGGCCTGCCGGGTTCCACATGCGTTTCCCACCGTGCCGAGAGGGAGAGGAACGGGAGGGGGAGCTCTCGCCGCGGCCGCCGCGCCGCGCCGGGCTGGGCCGGGCCGGGCAGGGATGCTGCGGGCACCGGGCCGGGGGGCTCGGCCCCCGCCCCCCACGGGGCAGCGCGACCGCCGCAGGGATTACCCCGGCCGTCCCGGTTTTGCCTCTGGAAACCGCCACGTGCTCCCCAGCGTGCCCACCGAGTGCCGCTTGTTTGGTGCCCTCGCCTCTCCAAACCTTTTCGCTTTAAAGCCGTCGGTGCCGCTTACATATTTACCAGCTGGAAAAATCAGGCCTGCGTGTTTGTCTTGTCCCCTCTGGTAGGCAATCAGAGGAAGAAATATTAAAGAATATTAAAGAGAGTTGCACTTTAATAAAGACCAGATTGAAGAATTTAGTCATAGCAAAGTGTTGCTTTTGCATTACCTAAAAAGCAACTCTGGGTAAGTGGGTAGGTGTCCTTTTAAAACCTCAAAACGCTAATAAATAGGAATATGAATAATAGAATCTAAAATAAACCCGGGGTGATTTAGTTTAGGCAATTTACCTACACCTGTCATTTTTTGAACGATACTTGTTTTTCAGAAATCCAAATTACTGTGCTTGCGAAAATCCAAGCACAAATTCAGAGCTGGAAATGCAAAGCCATGCTAAAACAGAAATACAGAGCTTGGCAAAGCGCCTTGGGAGTAAGACATGTGCCTGGGCAATGGAAGGAAAAGCACAGGTTCCTGCTGTGACTCAGATACCGCAGGGACCTGAACCTCAGTCTTGCAGGTGACTCAGTGACCACTGAAAGGCAGATCCTGTGGCTTTTTTCTTCCGAACTTTGAAAGTAACCAATGAGCTAACAAAACCAAACCAAACCAAAACAAAAAACAACCAAGAACCCCCCCCCAAACCAACCCCAAACCCTTGAACAGGCAAGACAGTGAGAAACTTGCTCTATTGCACTGTGGTTAGAGCACACACTCATCGTGGTAAGCCCAATTTGCAGTTCCTACTTCTTTTTGAGATGAGTTAAAATAAGGCACAGAAAGCTTTTTTTTCCCCTCACATTGAAAAATCTTATTTTTGCTTTGAACAAGAATGGAAACATATTTTGAAAACCCTGCATGTTCTTTCTTTAAGAGTGTGGGATTCTTGCTCTCCAATGCACACTATATGATAGATTGATTTAAAATCACATTGGAAATTTCACAAGGAAATCGATCTCATTAAACTCAGTAGCAAAATCTTCACTGATTTCCACAGGATCAGGATTTCATCCTTGGCTGAAAACTGCTTACTGATACCACATTCCCCAGTATCTCTCTCTGGCAGAATGAATGCGAGCAGCCCTACTGGTCCAATCAGCCACCTTTATTCACCTAATTTAAGATGTTTGCAGAATCCATATTGAGCACTACTGCACCAAGTTTCTTTACCAAAAATACAGGTTTTCACACAGGAAATATGTGCTGTCACAGTTCAGTAAATGTATTTAATGTTAGGGTCTCGGTAATGTAAATACCAGATTTATTTTCTTATAACTTTATAGAGATGTTCAGATCAATGCCGTTGTACGATTGACAAATGTATGGTTTCCATAGATTCTGATATTCTGCTTCCCCTTATGAGTTCATGAGCTACCATTAAAACCTGAAAGCGTTCCTTGTTCTTAGTCATTCCCTCCCCAGTAACAAGTGGAATAATTAGGCAGTTTCCAAAACTTATTTCGGTACCTATGATGCATGTCAGATAACGTGTCAGAGCACCCTGAATGCATGAACTTCTGTGTTGACAGTTGATGGTCCTCCATATGCTATCGCTAGAAGAACTTCCTGAGAATATGTAATATAATAATATGCAATATATAAAGGTAATAACAGCTCTAGAAAAGTAGGAATCGTGACTGTTATAGTTTACCTGTCCAATTAAATGACAGAGACTGGCCAAATTAAAAAAATGAATTTATTAAAGCAAGCGACAAGTAAGCAAAACAGCGCTGGGTGGCCAGGGAGTCTCCTGTTCCACCAATGGCGTGCACTCATTTCCCGGAAGACACTGGTTTTATACCCTTCGTCTTCCAGTATATGTGTCTTCTTTAGTGGTGCATTCTGCGTCTGTGCGGCTTGTTGCTAAGGGGGTCGTTCGCTGCCTTCCTCCCGGTGGTTGTGGGGATGAAGGCTCCTTGTCTTCATGAGTCCCCCACCCCTCTCTTTCTCAAGTTTCAGGCCCCAACTCCCTCTCTTTCTCAAGTTTCAGACCCCAACTCCCTCTCTTTCTCAAGTCTCTTTAGCATTCCTGCATATCGTGTTTACATAGCTGGATGCTTGTGACTGACCTTGCATACTTCACGTAAGTTTCCATTATTCTGCCAAAGTTTGATGAACAAACAGTTCACAATTTATCACAATGACAGTTGCAGAAATCATCTGCTGTCAGATGAAAAGATGTTACTATTAGGACACAGAGAGGTAGAACGTTTGTATCCATCACAAGCCTGTGTTAGATACTGAGAAAACCAGGATGTGCCCTACGACCATGGCTTTCATCTGGTGGTTGGTGAGGTACTGGGGGACTGGCAGCTAGTTTTCAGGAGTTTGCCAGAAGTAGCTAAGAAAAGTGAGCCTACTGTCACTGTCAGGAGGCATGAGTTCACATCTCCATTCAAAAGCATTTTGGAAAAATACTGGGGAAAAAATCCTAACTGAAAGCCACTGTTTTTGGTGATCAAGAAGTGAAGATCAGCATTCAGAATTGGTAGCAAGAGGGGTGGGAAGTGCTTCAATTTGCAGCCAAACCAACCATTGTTAGGCAGGAAAACTGGAGTGACAGATTTTATCCTGAAGGCATTCATTTTGGTGTACTCACTGTCACCTGCTGAAGACAGTTCACAACATTTGGGCTTGCAAATACACTCTCCAAAGCCTCTTTCCAATATTAAAGGAAGTTCTGTTTATGCTGGGAGTTCAGGATTATTTTTTTTGTCAGATTATCATCTCAATCTGTTAAATTTATGTAGCAAACCAGTGCTTTATTGCAATATATATGGTAAGTATTGGGAAGCAGTCTTTGGATGTTTCACTGAACGAGAACCATTTGAGGCAATACTCTCTTTAGTAGAAATTCTAAGGTTTTCATTAAAACTCTGCCATCAGCCCTACAGGGAGACTAGAGTTATGTCCCTAACACAAGAATTAATTTTGCCTTTTTCTTTACAACGACTTCAAGTGTCAGCAAGGTGGTGGCGGTTCAAAGCAGAATAGTTGTCTGAGGTCGGCTTGCTTTTTCCAGCTAAAGGTTTCAGAGCTCTGAGGCTACATGAGACTGTGTTTATAAACAGCTTCCCCTTGCACTATCTGCCTTGCCCCTACTGCGCGAGAGAACACATTGAGATTCTGGGAATATCTCCTGTACTTGATAAGAGCTCCACCGTACCGCTTTATTTATGCTAGAATACAGGGAACAAAACATAAAGAGGAGGTTGCTGGAAGAATATGGGGAACAAAACATAAAGAGGAGGTTGCTGGAGGTGGTGGGGCACAGGAGGAGGGAGGCTTCCCTGTTAAGCACCACCCTTTGGAGGTTACCTGTAGAGCCGCAAGTTAGTTTCCCCAAGTTTCAGAACTCACTGTACTTTAAAATATTACAGGCAAGTAAAAAATAAATCTTGGTTGCTTCTGATGCTCGCTGCTGGTGAGTCTGAGGCCAGACCTTGTGTTCCTGGGGTGCCGGAACAGACCGAGCCCACAGCACGACCCCCGGAACAGACCGAGCCCACAGCACGACCCCCGCCGTGGCTGGCTCCTGTGGCCCCTCGCCACCGGCACAGCGTTCTTAAGTGTTTGTGTGAGGTCCTGCTGCTCTGAAAAACAACGATCGGGATCTGTTTCCCCCCAATATCTGCTCGATTCTTTCAGGCAGCAGCAAGGGGAGTGGCAGCACCTTCGCATCACACCGGCCGTGACCTTACCGTGCTGTAGGATTTTACAGGCTGAGGTCTGGTTGCTGTCTCACCCCTGGATGCTTGCTGCCCTGACAGCTAAGGCTATGCAAAATCCCAGTTTCTCCCTACGCTTTCGATGCCACGGGGGAAAACGTGCTCCGTGTCTCTGATTGCTCTGCCACCTGAAGCAGCCAAGCAAGGCTCATTTTAGTCATGAAGTGAGCAGAGGAGTAGCGCTCAACTTTTCGTACTGAAAAATGTCAGTGATTTAGGCTTCAGAAACAGAGAATGCAAATTAGACATTGTTGCACGCGAAACGAACTTATCTTTGACAGGCTAAACAGAGATTTATATGGGGAGCCTACTCATACCCACATGGAACGCAGTTTATCTTTTGACTGCGGGGCGGGTTTTTCTTTTCTTTTTTTTTCTTTTTTTTTTTTTTTCTTCCCCCAATGTGTAATTTTAAGGTGTACCGCAGTCATAATGAGAACCCCCGTACAATTACCATTTTGACTAACGGAACAATGGACAGCCCCGTAGCGTGCTGTATTGTCTCGGGTAATTGGGGGCTGCCGGGGAGCGGGAAAGCACAACCAGGAATAATCAATGCGCATCCCCACGGTGCGCTGTAACCCGGCACCGCGCCGCCGTCCCACAGCCCGTCCGTCCGCGCCTGAGGGAACAACGGGAGTCAGGAAACCCCGGCGCGGCGGGGAGCCCCGTCTGACAGCGGCGGGGCCGGGCCGGGGCCGGGGGGCCGGGGGCAGGCCGGGCGGACCCCCCGCGTGTGCGTGGGGGCTCACGGCCCCCCTCCCCCATCCCGGCTGGGGGCGGGGGCGCGCCGCCCCCTCCTCTCCGCTCCGCTCCGCCCGGTGCTCGGCGCGGCCGCCCCCACCCCCCCCCACCCCCGGCTCCCATGGCGGCCAGCGGCGGCCGATTCGGTGCCGGCAAGCCCCGCCCGCCGGCGGGCCGAGGCCGGCCTCCCCCTTCCCTCCGCCGCCCCCTCCGCGGCAGCCCGCCAGCAGCGCCACAGCAGGCGCGGGGCCGGCTCGCTCCGCGCTGCCTCTCGCCCGCTCGCCCCGCCGCCCCGCCGCGCCGCGCCGCGCCGCTCCCATGCAGGCCGGCGGCGAGGCAGAAGATGGCTGACTCGCCGGGGCACCCGCGCCCCTGCCCGCCCGCGCCCCCCGCCCGCCCGCCGCCGCCGCCGCGCTCCCCCCGGGCCCTCCGCGGCGCCGCCTGCCACCACTGAGAGCCGCCGCCGCCGCCCCCCCCGCGCCCCTCCCGGCCCCCCCAGAGCACCAGCAGCCATTTCATCTCCACCACCAAGTAGGCGCAAAAAATGGCAGAAATGGAGAAAGAAGGGAGACCTCCCGAAAATAAAAGGAGCAGGAAGCCGGCTCACCCGGTGAAACGGGAGATCAACGAGGAGATGAAGGTAGGTGCCTGTGATGGGGAAGGGAGCGGGGGTCCCCCCCGCCCCCCTGCGTGGAAATGAAATAAGAAAGGATCTCTTGTCATTTTTTTTTTTTTTGTAGGATGCACTGAATGTGTCTCAACTCCGCCTCCTGGGCTGAAAACAGAGACGAATTCACACAGGCTGCAAATCCTGTTCATTGACCAGCTTTATTTATTTTTTTAAAATAACTCTCCCTCGTTGGGCTTTTAAGCTCCTTGGGTGCCAGTGATGAGCCTCCCTGCCCCCCGCCCCCCCGCCCCCCGCCCAGCCATCCCCTCAGGTGGCAGGGAAGCCCTTAAAGTTAGGAAAGAAGGGGACCCCTCGTAAACTATGTATTTCTCTCCTTTTCCAATAGCCAGCTGCAACTGTGTAATTAAATTGTCAAAGTGAAATGTTACAGTCTGAGCCGCGCATCGCTCCCGCACTTGGGAGCACCGCGCATCCGCTCCCCGCCGCCTCCGCCGCGCCGCGCTCCGCTCCGCTCCGCCACCGGCGCCGCGAGCCGCCTTTGCTGGAAGCGCGTTTATCGCGCGGGCGGCTGTCCTGCATGACAAGAACCGGGGCCGGTCCAGCTGTGCGTAGCGCTTGAGGCAGCCGCTCCAGATGTTAGGATGGCTGTGACTGCACAAAAATTGTTATTTGGGGACTTTCTTTATCATTTGGGTCGCTGCTCCGGGCTCGACCGGTCCAATTTTTCTTTTTTTTTTGCGCCTGTTTTCCACGTCTGTTCCATATCCGTTTGTTTTACATCTCTGATTCCCCGAAGTTGGGAACAGCGTATTGTGAGACTTCAGCTGAACTTGTTGTTGTTTAATGTGCAGATAAAGTGACTAAAACGGCGTAGTCTGGTTATGAGATAAAGCTGCGGACGTTTCTTTTGAATATGTCATTTATTAAAAGGCTGATTGTAAGTGGAGGACTGCCTGGAAAATGTCACACATTCACATAGTATGTATGCTACTACATAGGCGAATATAGGAGTATGTGTGATGCCTAGTGAAAACATCTTTGCTTTCCAGAGCATTGATCTCCCCGTGTAAAATGAAACAGGAATGCACAATCCCCTCCCCTCGCCCCTCTTTTGCACACCACTAATATTGGTTAGGTGCCCTTTCCTGCCTAAGGCAGGCATTCTTGCTCCTGCTGCCTGCGTAATGAGTGTGTACACAGTTCTGCGTGCACATCGACTAGAAACGTGGACAAGAGTAGTAGGGAAACAGGCACAATAACGTGTTGGTGCATCTCTTTGGAAACAAACCATACTAGTTCAAAGTCCCGAGGAGCGGTATGGTTATTTGTGAGATATATATGGCACATCCTACCTTCAGAGAGGTCTCTGTGCAGGCACCAAAGGACAAGAGTCATGGCTCATTGAAATCCCACATAGTTTTGAGGACTGCAGGGGTCTGTGGTATAGGACATTGGCCCCGTAGAGCATCGCCTAATGCAATCTATATGGATTGCAGCTTTTAAGTTTCATAGGTTCTAGAATTACAAATTAGCTAATTTTAATCAAAACATGTGAAATGTTATCCTGGCTGGATATAAAGGCTGACTGTGCTGCATCCTCTGGGTTTGTTTTGTTTACTTTGGCTGCAGGCACACTCAGCGGTTTGGGAGATAGTTGTTCTTCTACAGTATAACAGATGTTTGTCTGAAAGGGTGAGGAAGAAACAAAAACAACATTGTGTGAAGGAGAAAAATTACACAATTTTAAACTAATGCTTTGGTACTGAGCATTGGTGTTAACCTTCATGTAGAGAGTTTCCCTTTTTTGATTATGGGTAGCTGCTGCTTAAGGTCAGAATCCTCAAGATTTCAGCTGACTTAAAAATTAAAGGGGGTTAGAAACGGCATTTTGAACCAATGTGATTTCTGGTCAAGAATGAGGTAGCTGATGGCAGAACCTTTCACAAAAGACAGGCCACCTTTCGGTGTAAACTATGCTATATATGCCATGTATTTTTAGTAGGACAGTTGGCTGCTATCACCCAAGAAGGGGAAGGAGAAGGGGGGGGGGGGGGAGTAAAAAAGTGGCTTGAATTTTTGACCGTTGAGGAAAGTTTAAATCCTGTGGCAATCATTTACTCTTTTTTTCTTTACCGATGAATTAAGACCTCTGGTTGCTCTTCATAAACCCGAGGAATACAATAATGTAACAAATTGGTTACACTGTGCAAAACGTTTGCAGTGAAATGACAGAGGGAGCACAATGTGCCCTTGTGTAGGTTCATATCTGTAATGTTCAAACAGGCTGACTGTTTCCCTTCATCTGAACTGCTTTCATCTGGACCAGTGTAAAATAAGCTCTGGTAAGTAATCACGGCAGAGCAGAAAGAAAGGAATGTATACAGCAATAGACAGCCTAAGCTGTAAAAACTGTAACCCGAGTATCAGCAGAAGATCAGATATCAAGGCTTTAAGGTAGGGGAAATGAAAGAGATGAAGGGGAGGAAAAGACGAGAGAGGGAATGGAAAAGTCAGCTTGGAAAGTGAAGGAGAAGTAGGAGGGCCCCCTCAGGGAAATTTGGCTCAGGGATTAGGGAATTTTATCATGGTGTACAGTGACCTACTCAGGTTTCAGCCCACGTTGCATCGAATTGCCTCCCTTTGCTAGCAGAAAAGACTGGTGTATATGTGTTGGTTTTTTTGGTGGTTTTTTTTTTTTCCCCTTTGGATAATAGAAAGGCCATTGGTACAAGTGTCTATTTTATGTACAGCAAATGCAGGGCACTATGAATGAGCAATAAAATTACCTCATCACAGAGACTTTCCTTCAAGACTTGCTGTTTGATACAGCCAGATATTTACTCAAGAAGAATCACAACACCTAAATTCTTGGTTTGGTGTCTTCCAACAGTACTGTCACAGCTCGGTTTTAACATGACTGGATGGGTATTCAGGTTGCTTGCTCTTTCCCTATGCCAGATATTAAGTTACATTTTTGTTATCGCTAACCTAATGTACATGATGGTTATAACAAATTTTAATTTGATACAATGTTGTGTGCAAAAAGTACACGACTCTGCACAGTTTTCTGATATTACATTTCAATGAAAAATATATGCAGGAGGAACTGTTTTGTTACACCGTGACCTTTGCAGCCTCTCATTCTTTTTCCTAGTTTTGTTTTTTTTTCTTCAGATGATACTTTCCATTTTTTTTCTTCCAGAGGTAGCATTGTTCACCTCACGCTTTGGAAGAAGAGCGGTAGTTATTCTGAAATTCAGTTCAGTGCCATTTCTCACTCGCTGATGAGTGACAGGACACCTGATAGATCCAAAGCTATCATAATCAGAGAACCCAGTACTATTTTAGGACCAAAATACTGTTTACAGTTTAATTGATGAAAGCACTCATCAAGGCGCAGTGGTGGCTTCCCCATCCCTCCCTCCTCAGCTTATTTCGCTTTGCCATCCTGCTGCCAGGCAGCAGTGCTGCTCAGGAGGAACAGTGAGCTGCTCCACACGGTTGTGAAATGGAGTTGCATCCAGTACTGGATTGCACTGGAAGTTCTCCTGAACAAACAAGACAATGTATCCGCATGTCTCTGTCAGTTGAAAGGCGAGCAATTAATTTGTGCTGTAATTTCACAGGGTTGCTCCATGTGCCCAGGGAGTTTACCATCTATAAATATTCTCAATAACTAATTTGTATCTAAAATTGGGCTTCGTTCCTGATGCCTAGAGCTTAAGACAGCCCCATCTGTTATAGTTTAATAGTAAACTCATCAGAAGATCTTTCAGTTTAGTGTTTTAATACTCCCTGTTTGGCATTGAAAAGTACTACTGTCAGAAGGAGGAAAGCAGTGAAGCAGGCGTAGCAGCCCCGTGCCTGGAGCGAGCCAGATTGCTCTGAGCATTCAGAAGATTCCAAGGAAACTCCTCCCTTCTCTCCTGAAAGGCAAAAAATGTCTTTGGGAAAGTGGAAAAGCAGACAGACTTTATCAGTTGTACTATTTCAGGAGCCTGAGGTGGAGGAGGTTTTCTTGTGGAGCCTGCGTGGACGGAGTTCTGTGGGATGGCTGCAAAGGGAGCTGTGTTGCCTGCACAGGGAGCCTACCTGCCTGTGCAGGGCAGAAGCAGTGCTTCCCCAAACACAGCGGGTGTTGCAGAACCAAACGCGTACATGAGAGGACAAAGGAAATTAAAGCATCAAGAAATGTTGCTTTCCGATGTCATAAAGGTCTAACTGTAAAATTCAATATGGCGACGATGTAAATAAGCAAAGAAAGTGAGGGCCGGAAAAAAAAAATAAATTCGAGTTTGCGTTGTGACTGTAGAAACATTTTTATTTCCTCGGTGCAGTGAAAGTGAAAAGTGAATTTGTGGGGCTGTGACCGAGTGGGTTGTGCAGGCAAGGAAATGGAATGGAGCCACTGTGCTTCCTCCCAGATCTGAAATAAACATTCAGCAGTAAAACCTAGAAGAAAATGAGTCTGACAGACTTATTCTCCCCTGCGTTTCCTGCCTCCGTGTTTGCCAGGCCTCGTTCAGTGAAGCCAGGCTTTGCCCCCTGTGAATAAGGTTCATAGAGAAGGAAAGGTAAGAGGTCTAAGATGGAAAGAGAAGCATGGCTTAGCTTCAGAATATATTAATTAGCAAAGATTTGGGAAAATGATGCATTGCATTGTAAAAAAATCAAGCTGTAGGTGTACCATTACGATGAAATGAATCCTAAAGCGGGAGTAAATGTGATTATGTTTTTACTGCCTAGCATATAA
Organism: Falco peregrinus; assembly: GCF_023634155.1. Taxonomy (NCBI): domain Eukaryota; kingdom Metazoa; phylum Chordata; class Aves; order Falconiformes; family Falconidae; genus Falco; species Falco peregrinus. The sequence goes on from NC_073727.1 coordinate 25,045,665, forward strand.
GTCAGTCACAAAGGAGAGGAACCACAGTCTGGCGAGTCAACACACTCTTCTTCATCTTTCCCCTGAATAGGAAGCAAATTCAAGTCAAAATACCAATGAGCATAATAGTTAGTTAGTTTTCCTGGCCCTTCCAGGCAGGAGGATATTTCTGTATAGTACAAGAATAGAGAAATCATACAGTTAAAACATGCAAATTGCCTTGCAGTGGTGATAAGTGGTTTGGGACTTAGCAGGGGGCAAAAAAAGAATTGCTGTCGATTAGGAAGGGAGGGCTTTGGCAGTGTTGTGTGACTGGGGCCACTGGAGCATTTTTGGGCCAGTTTCTTTGGCAGGGATGTGGTGGTTGTGCTGCAGCCGTGGCAAATACCCTGGCAGTTGGGCAGCTGTGGTGGTGCGCTGGCAGCTAGAGGGGTGCGGGAGATTTGGCTCCAGTGGGATGTTAACTGGCTGCCTGAGTGTGCTGGCAGCTGAAGAGGTCATCAGTCTTTCCACCACAGCCTCGGGAGCCTGGCTGCTTTGTGCACGCATGGAGGCGAAGCGTGGCGTGGCGGTGTGATCATGGAAGTGTGTGGCTCAGGGTGTCTGTGCTGGTCTTCACAGCTCTGATGCTGGCTCACACTGGGAGCTGCACCAGGGATCAGTCTCTTGGTTTCCCCCCAGGGGACTGAGTGTTGCCTCTCTGGTAGGGTGATGTTAGCTTCTGTCCTGTAATCCAGTGGGATTTGCTCTGGGCTCAAGGATCCCTGCTTAACAGTGTGATTGCTGACTTGGGATTTTACTGATAATGGACAAGGTTTTCCCTGATGTGCTGGTTTTTCACATCATCCCAGGCCTTCGGCAGGGCTGTGGGGTTAGGGTGGCAGCCTCCATCTTGAAGACCCTTCATATCCCTTTGGGGAATGAGTCTGAAAGTAGGCATGGACTAGCTCAGTGCCTCTGCTGTCCTGTTCCTGCAAAAGCATGGAATCACAGCTCCTTGCACATCCTCCATCTGGTCATCCACACTTGCCTTCACATCTCCCTGGGCTTTGGCAGGCCCATCATCTCTCAGTTCAGCTGGTTCCTCTCTAGCCTGCTTCATCACTGCTTCTTCTGCTCTCCTGCTCCAGCCTCGGGTCCCACATTCTTTCTTTTCTCAAGCACTGTTGTTACAATTGTCACCCTTCCTTTCACTAAGCCTTTGGAGCTTGTACATCTTTCAGTGAGGTTCTGCTCTGCATGTACAGGTTAGTATTGATTGACTTGCTTCCTTTCCTTAAGTTCATTGAGCACTGGGCTTTTTTGCCTCTTCCCCTCCTCCCTCCCCCCCTTTTTATCCTCCCCTCTGCATTCAGACAGAGAAAAAATGTCTTGTCTCATCTCATCGTTTGTGTTTTGACTATTGCCACCATGCTTGGTCTTTATAAAGCCCGTTTTGTTACCGTATCTAGGACATAAGCTGTGTGACCATCATCTTGACTGAGAGTGTGTTGGATATTGCTGCAAATGGGTATTGTAGTCAGGAGTCTGAGGGAAGGTGACGCTGTAGTTCTGTGGATGCATGTCTATACAAGAGAGTTAGTGTGCAAGAAAACATTTCTCAGCTTTGACCTCAGCTTGCTAGGGATGTCCTCTTGGTTTGCTGTGTATATAAAGTGCTGTGTAATGAAGCCCCAGCTGTTAGCCTCTGAGAGAATAGTATTAAGAGTGATCAACGTCATTGTAATAGGTGAGACAAATTATGAAGGAGAATGGCTTAATTGTTTTTTTTTATCCAAGCATCCTTGTTGAGAAATCACAGTGTTAAAAAGGTGCTTGTTACTGATAATATGCAACCTCATCATACTCCCACTGAAGTTAGTTAGGAAAGACCTGGGTGATTATTTTTTTTTTAAGAGTCAAGTCTCTACGATGGGTAATTTAAAAATCAAATGTGTTCTTTGTCCTTATGAGCGTTCATTTTTGTGTGTCACTCATCATGGATAGTAAAAATGAGACTTGAAAGAAAGGCACTTAAAACTTTGTGCCATTACAAACCCAAGCATCCCTTTGACTAGATTCTGGAGAGACATACACATGTATGAATTTTCAGAAAGAAAGAAACATATATACAGCCTTGCTTACTTATTCCTTGACAAGTAATTAGAAATTACTCATTGCCTGAGTTGATCAACAGTGCAAATAAAACACAAAGCATCCACAGGAGGCAAATTTAGAGCTACTCAATTAATTTGGTTACATGGGGTTTAAGTCAGGAAGACTTTGTCAATTTGTCTCTACCTTGCTAGATTAGTCTCTAGGGCCACATCTCCATAGCTGAAATCTAGCAAAGCAAGGGAAGGTAGCAGAGCTTGCTTTTGGGCCTCCATGGACCCCTTTGGGTCATTCTGGGTGAGCTGCAGTGGCAAGGTTTCACTCCCCATTCCCACATAATTTCGTTGTTGGATTCCCATGGGTTAGAGACAGGGTTAGTGCATTGGGAGTTTCAGTGCCAAAGACATGTTTTCTAAAAAGCTAAAAAAACCCCCACCCAACAACCAACTTCAGAAAGATTTCCCTTTTTTGCTAGTATTTAAAACACTTGCAACACTGCATCATTCAAATGAGAGTTTAAATGTATATTGTAGAAATGAATGTAGGTGTTAGCCACACTACACTGTATTGTACTTGTTGCAAACTGTAGTAGTGGCATACCTCAGATGTAACAGGCTGTTGTGCTTTTAATGCTGACACTAGAGGTAAAGGTGGAACAATGTAGTGTTTTCTGGCAATTCGGGGCTGCACGGGACAGCCACGGCATCAAGACTTCCAGCAGGAGGCCAAGTGAAAATGAAAGAGGGGAAAAGACCAAGGGAAATTAACGCTCCAGGGTCCAGGGTCTGCTGTGGGTTTTTGTTTTGGTTTTTCTTTTCCTGAAATGTGTGTTCGTAGCACAGTTGCACAGATGATACTCCTGGAAGAGTATAAACTGCTTGCGTTTATTGCTTGTAGCTGCTTTACAGTGCTCCTTGAGTGACAGGAACACCTATACAATCTGGTGTGATGAATGAGCCAGGAGCAGTGCAGTGCTGTGATGTTCTGGGGCAGAGTGCCTGCTGTAGCTTCGAATTCGGAAGCAATTATCATCTGATTAATTTTATTTATTTATTTAAATGACTGGAGAATTGCTGTGTTCCATCATTAGATTTGCTCCCACTCAAAAATTAAGCTAGAGCAGTTACTAGACAAAATCTAGCAACCTGCAAATTTGACACGTACCATTTGTTTTGAATTGGTGTGCTCTCTTCATTCCTTTACTGGTAGCCAGAGTCCCAGGAGACAGTCCTTATCAGGAGTGTTATTTTAGATGTCAGGATCTTAAAGGAAAATGAAGTTTGGAATTTGTTTTAAAAGAGTGATAAAAAAAAATATATGCAGAGACCAAATAGAAAAGCTTTGTGTGTGGCTTTTTTTTTTGTTTTATAGTTGTCATGCTACTTTAAATTGATCTTTGCCATCGCAGTAATTCATTAGCTGGTTTCATTTGGTGGTTTCTTAAACCCATAGCCTGTAGACCTCCATGGCACTGTTTGGTTTCAGAAAGCTTTGTTGCCTGGCTGTAGATTTCTTAACTTACTCCACTAAATCTCCTGGCCCAGTAATGAGAATTTTCTGCAGATTTTTTTTTTGCCACCTGACCTAGAGGACGTGTTTTTAATAGAATTTGAGAGTTATGACAGTCATGTTCCATATTTTGCATTTCCATACAAACATAAAATGTAACCACATGGCTGCTTGGAAATTGGTTTGAAAATAAATGTGGCAAAACTGAGAAAGGTTTTCTTAAACAAATATAGGGGATGTTTGTATGAAATGTTATGGTAAAAGGCTTTCACGGGGCCGAGTTTTTAAGTGGTTTGACTACGCAAGGGCTTATAACTGAGGAAGAACGTCTTCACTGTGATTTTATTTGATTTGGTTCATGGGCACCTCAAGGAACTGTAATTGTGTCAGTGACCTGCTCCAGCTGAAAAGACTGTAGCACAGTAAGATTGATTAACTGCTCGTTGAAAAAAGTCCTGATTTTCTGTTATTCTCTCGCTGCAGTCTTAAATATTTTATGGCAACACAGACAAGTTTGTGTGACGAATGTATGTTAAAATATTTCTGACATTGAATGCCAGAGCAAAAGTCATAAATAACTCTCCTTTTCATTTTCTTTAAATTACAGATGTATGAGTCTCTGTCATAATTACATGTGCCAGTCGAAGATTTAAATGCATTACACTTTATGCACTTGACTTATGAAATGAGCATTAGTCTTTGAGGAGGTGGGCTAAACCTGACACTTCCTCGTGTAGCACAGATATGGTTCGATTTATGCAGTCCTCCCTTCTTTCCAAATGGTTATTGATTACATAAATAAGTAGGTAATTTTTCTCTTTCAGAACTTTGCAGAAAACACTATGAATGAGCTCCTTGGCTGGTATGGTTATGATAAGGTTGAATTGAAAGATGGAGAAGATATTGAATTCAGGAACTACTCGGCAGATGGGGAAAGCCGCCAGCACATTTCTGTTCTCAAAGGTAATGAGACTTCATGTTTCTGTGTTCATGCAAAGAAGGATTAATATCTCAACCTGTCTGAATTGGCGTGGATTGGGAAGCGTGTTCTGCTGCTTGCTTCGTGGTTGCTTTACATAAAAACATCAGAGAGTGCCTTCTGGTACAAGGAAGCCAATACAGTATGAGGAAAATCACTTAACAGAATTGTTGTTAGTAGGCACTTATAATATTTCTTCGCAAGTAATACCTTTTGTGAGTCAGTTGAAAGTCCTGTACCTGTGGTACCGATAAACTGCTCACAACTGGAAAAAAGAGGGAGCGTTTTCTTGGCAGTGTGGCCTTAAGGAACCCTTTTGCTTTCAAAGCTAAGGCATTCTGGCCTATGGCTTTTTTAAACGCTGAAAGATTTTGAGCTGGAATATTCACAATACCTGTAGGAACGAGCGTGAATGTTCACAAAAAGCTCCTCATCCATGCTTGTACTATACTGCCTTCTGCAAGTGCTGAAGTAGTTCTCCAGGGATGGAATTTGTTTGGGACAGTGCTGCATCTTAGTGATTCCAAACGTGAAGGGTGGGAGCCCTTCTCTTTGTTCGGCTGTTCAGCTGCTACCTTCTGACTCCTCGGTCGCAGGGGATGGGTAAGGACTTGTCATCAGAGCGAGGGGAAGAGCAGGAAACTGCTGCACCTTGACTTATCCAAAACAAGTTCGTCAAAGGTGAGGTAGAGAGAGGAAATTGCAGCAGCTTTTATGCTCTCAGCCTGCCACTTTTCACTGCATTTGTGGCCAGCAGCATTTGGGTTTTCTTTCTGATGGCCAGCAGCAGCACTGTATTCAGTGAGCACTGATAGCAGAGAGAGACCAGTTCTGAAGGAGAAACGGCTAGGAAAAAGGTGGAAAAATTAGAGGTAAGATGAAACAACCTGGTCATGTTAAAATTGGATGTTTGCAGCTGGTTAGTTCTATAGTGACATTGGTGATCAATATTTCTTTGTCATTGAAAATGCAATGTCATTAAGCCACCTTTGAAGAAACTGTACCTGTGTTGTAATGCGATTCATTTATTTATGTTTTAGTAAATAGATCTGCTATTGAATGATTTGTGGCTCCAGTCTATGCCTGATGAAATTGTGATGTGCTTTTTTTTTGTAGAGACACGGTACAGGTCATACGTTTCATGTAGCAAACAAAGATGTCGAATACCTGTGACAGAAGTTTTTGGTGTGTGCAGTCTATGGGAGGGAAAAAAGTGTGTTTCTTTTTCTGAGAGATGGGAGGAGAGGGAATTATAAGAATTAAGTCCTGCCCCATAGCTAACTCAGATGCATTAGAGAAATTCCTACAAATAAGAATCCTGAGGTGATTTGGGATTAAAGAATTAGAATAATAACTATCATCATTTCATGTACACTTTGTTGTCATTTCAATATTTTGTCCCTTTCTTTAAATCCTTTCCATTACTACTACTCATATTATTGATAGAGAATTAGAAATTCTTTTATTTTTAAGTTTATGCTTCTTGCATTGGTGAAGTCACAGTACGCTGAGTGTAATCACCATGCAAACAGTAGAAGTAAAGGATGAGAACAGGGCATCATTGATTAAATCGGGTGTACTAAGGACGTGCATGACACAATAATCCCACCTTTTGAAAAAGAGGAAGTGTGAATTTGATTTAAAAAAATGGAGCAGTTCTGAAGAATACTGGAAACTATCCATTTTTTAAAAGGGAAAATAGCTGGGGTTTTTTGTGCGCTCTTCTTGTATCAGGGTAAGTAATTTAATGAACAGATTGGTGAAAGTATGTCAGGGAATTTAAGAAATATATTTGTCATACTGTACAATATGTTCGTTGTGTTTTACAGAAAATTCTTTGCCAAAACCAAAATTACCTGAGGACAGTGTTATTTCACCGTACAATATAAACCCAGGCTACCCAGGGCTTGCCACAGGAAATGGACTATCAGACTCACCAGCAGGGTCGAAGGATCACGGGAATGTACCTATTATTGTCCCATTAATTCCACCACCTTTCATAAAGCCACCAGCAGGTAAATCCTAATGAACATTTAAAAATGGTTACTGTCATTGACAGGTCCTGAAATTGCTAGATTGTGACATCTTAGTAAGAGGTCTGATTTCAAAATGTTTAAAAACCAGTTGCAGGGAACTTTAAAACGGAGTGGGAGAGCGACTTTATTTGTTAGTATTCTTGTAAAACTTCTACAAATGCAATGACAACAGACTGGTGCTGCTTGTGACACTCTGCATGCTGGATTATACTCACAGCACTTCAAAAACATCTGCTTTT